>NC_139604.1:72845095-74144321 GCF_964270895.1 Podarcis filfolensis | reverse complement strand
GGACCTCTAGAGTATGTGAGCCAGAGAGCTGATATTGTCCAAATCAAGCTTTCGTTGTAAATGCACAGATGCAACTGGAACCATGATGGAGGCAAAGGCAACCTGTTCTTTGGCAAGGGGAGCCTGGGCAGTGGCATGCATAGCCCCACATCAGCAAAACTCATGATATCCTTGGCTAATTTAAAACTGGCTTCCCTGCCATAAGCATGCTATCCAGGAAAATGTCCTGCCTCTGCATTCCCCACCACACAAAAAGGTGTCCGAAGAAGTCACTCTCACTGCCGGCAGGAGTGGCTGGGGCCGTGCACCGAAGCAATTATTCTCCAACATCAACTTGTTGGACATGTTGTGTAGATGCCTGCTTATCGTCTTCCAAAGCAACTACTCTAGTCCGAACTTAAAAATGGAAAGCGTGATGCTGGTGGTCAACAAAAGAAGTTTAAAGGCAAATTTCTAAAAATGTAGTATAAACACCAGCAATTGGGAAACACTGGCCTGCGAGCGCTCCAGTTGGAAAACAGCCTTTACTAAAGGTGTCGTGGGCTTTGAAGATACTCAAACTCAGGACACAAGGGAGAAACGTGCTAAGAGGAAGGCACACTTGGCAAATCCACATCATGATCAACTCCCACCCAGAAACCAATGTCCCCACTGTGGAAGGACGTGTGGATCCAGAATTGGCCTCCACAGTCACTTGCGGACAATCTTACTTGGCTACGAGTGATTGCTAAAGAGGAAGGTGCGTCTACCCACTCTTGACCTCACCACTGCCCTGCCCCGTGCCGGTAAGCTACAGTGCCACCACTGTCAGAGAGTGGCAGCATGGCACTGCCCCTCTGCTCCTGCCTATCACTGCTCTGGATTCAAAAATATATGGGGCATGGCTATGATGGTTAGCACCAAGGAAGTGGAGACATCACAGAAAAGAGGTGGCAGAAGCTAGGAAAGAACCTGCCAGAAGGATCTCATGAGACACTGAAAAATTGTGGAAGGGTGCGGCGAAGAATTCAGCAGCTCCACCTTTTGCCACAGCTATGATGGGAACTGCTCACAAGCCACTGCACGGTGAGGAAGACAACAAACAGCTCCAGGGTTTATGCCCTTCCAAACAGATGGATAAACTGCTAGAAAACATCCAGGCAGTTTAGTGTCACAGGTAGGGGTAGGTAAAAGTGGGAAGATGTACATACAGTCCTGAAGTAAGGGAGATTATGTAATTCTGAGAATACTGTCAATCCCCTTTGGGCTATTTGGCTCCTCTTTCCCTATACAGTTGACCCTCCAGGTACGAACTTAATTGGTTCTGGGGGTCCGTACATACCCCGAAAAGTCTGCATCTAGAGGCACCGCTTCTGCGCACAGTGAAACCCGGAAGTACACACTTCCGGGTTTGCTGTGTTTGCAACCCAAAAGTTACGTTACCTGAAGGTAATGTAACCCAAGGGTCCACTGTATTAAAACATGGAACCGACTAAGAGTTTCTTAAGGAGTAACTTTTTCACTCAATTTAACTGAGTAGCTAAAGTATATCGACCCAACTGTACATCTAAATTACCACAGCAAAAGACTAAGAAAAATGGTAAATATCGGCCCACAATCTTGGCGCTCCTCCATAGCCACCTACTGCTCAAGTTTTGATATAATCACTGAAAATTGTAATTTGATACTTACCTGTTGATTTAGGGACTCTTAGAGCTTTATAACTTAACATGCTGTCTTGTTTAATACGCTTTGCAGTTGTATGACCACACTGATTTGTAATGTCGCTGTTCGATACTGAACTGTAAGAAAAAGTTGTAACAAGTTTGCTTTTAGCACAGTGATCTTAAGCTGGCATGCTTAGTTTTCGGTTTTTGGAACACAACATCTAAAAGTATATTATTCAAAGTATCGAGGACCACGTGTGTGACTAATTTGCTACAAGAAAGATCCACCACAGATATACTTGTATGGATTGTGGCTATTTCTTCTCCTGGTCCTAAGAAAAGCTGAACAAGTATGATTCAAATTATATTTCTGGTTTGTGTCTGTGCATTTGTTTCCCAGTGTGATGGAATAGGACTTCCAGCTATTCTGTGCTGGGTTTCTGGTTGTAAAACCTGAGTTGTAATAATGGTTGTGCTTTGCTTTAAAGCTCCCATATAGGAAGGTCAATAGTTCGCAGGTAGGCTCAAAGAAAACAGGAAATGTTCCATTCAGGAAGTTCTGCACAGGAGCATTGAAAATTCAGCGTAGGAACCTGGCAATTAAAGGGTAGTCAAAAACTGATCAGGAGTTTACTCCTGGGAGTCTATTCTCCTGATTCATTAAATGTTTAGGAGAGGAGAAAGGATCAAGAAATGATGCTTAACCTTATAACTGCTGTTAAGATTGTTGTTGTTGTTTAGTCATGTCCGACTCTTTGTGACCCCTTCGACCACGTGGTTTTTTAAAATGTGGGCATTGTACCTCCTGCAAATATGCTCTGCAGGCAAAAGAGTTTAACAACCAAGCAGGCTTTAAGTTCATTTTACAGGCATTTGCCACATGTGCTACTCCACGTGTAATTTACGTGATTAGATATCCCTGTGGATTGTTGTATGTAGGTCATACTCTTAGACCTATCAAAGTAAGACTATCAGAACACCGATCTAGGATCAGGAACAATGTAATAGATGCTCCTTTAGTGTAACATTTTATTGAAGCATCTCATTCCGATGAGGATTTGACATTTTTTGTAATTTGGACGTATTCAGGTCCTGTAAGGTAAAGGTTAAGGGACCCCTGACCATTAGGTCCAGTTGTGACTGACTCTGGGGTTGCGGCGTTCATCTCACTTTATTGGGATATATGGGGTGGGGTGTCCAACAGAAGATCAAGTCATGAGGACTACTGGATTGGGGTAATGTTCCTGCCTCCTACTAAACCACAGCACTGACACACCAGCAACCCATTTCACAGATGGGGAAAGCAGCACTGAACCTGAAGCATGACTTACCTTAATAACTTCCTTTTCCTCTCAGCAGCAGATGTCATTGCCATATAAGATGGCTTATTATGTATGGGGTCTGGCTGCCTATTTAATGATGGCGCGACAGCAAGTCTGAAATAACAGCAATTGGGGGGGTGAAGTAGTTGTGAAAAACCCAGAGTATTTCTTTAAAACAAAAGCCACAAATTCTAAAAATAATCTTGCATTCCAATAAGTGTCGGTATTAAAACAAAATATGCAATGGAAGGATATTTTATTTGCACAGCTTTTAAAAATCCAGAAATTGCCAATACTGACACTTTAATGTGTTTTCACTGGAGGATCTGTTCTGCAATACCTTCAATGGAAATACCCTGGTTTCACCTAGAATTGGGCCAGGATGAGAAATTTGCACAGGAATCAGCAGTTGACACTGCTGGGTACCTGCAAAGGCCGATGCTGCAAGAGGTGCCCCACTACCAACTTCTTGAACCCTATGACCTTGCTAATGCTGAACATTTTCTTACAGCAGTGCCCAGAAACTCTGTGGGATCCACCCAGGGTCCACTCTAGGACAGTAACCTGATTCGCCAGCCAGGTGCTTCCAGGAAGCGCGCAAGCAGCACTTGAAGGCAACAGAACTCTTCTGTTGACATCCTTGCCTACAAGAAATGAAGATTCAGAGGCCTACTGCTGCTGAACCTACAGGCTCCATTTTGTCATCATGGTTTCTTTTTTTGCAACTGATGAGACACATCTGTCATGGGTTTATCTCATCCCCTTTCAAAGCCATCAGTGCCAGTGGTGACCACTGCATCTTACAAAAGTGAATTTCATCTTGTGCATTGGTCTGCACTTTTTACAGCTCTTCAATGTCATTTTCAAAAAGAGGCTGCCAGTTGTACCTTTGATTTATTTAAAGTCATCCTAATACAGGCAGATGTATTTCAATCCTCAGCACAACATTTCCCATTCTCACCACCATAAACAAGCCAACATTTTCAGAGCTTAGAACAACCCCAAGATCTCTTTCCTGAGTACTTACCAGTTCAGAGAGACCACATCAATGAATACGTTGCCATGATTTTTTGCCCCAATGTGATTTTGAAATTGAGCCTCACTTGCCATTTTGTTGCCCGCCCACTTTGAAGAGATGCTTTTGGAGCAATTCACAGCCTGCTTCGACTTTCACCAACCTGAATAATTTGGTGTTACCTGTAGGTCTGCCTACAATCCCTGACTCCAGTAGCACAGATCCCAAAATAGATCACTGGAGGAACCTAATGCTTCCTTCACTCCATTGTGAAAACTGCTCAGTATTCTACCCTTGCTTCTTCACTTGCCTTATTGTCGTGTTTCGCCAGACTTTGTGTTCATGGACTGCAGTCCATGAAAGAAAGGAAAAAGGGATCAGCAGGAGGAAATAGCAACACGATCTTTTGGACAAGGCCATACATAGTTTAACAATTCAGGCACGTCTTTCAGAGGCTTTAAATGCCACAGTTATCTGACATTAGAATGTGAAACAACTGAGGTCACACTAATTGTGCAAAAAGGAAAGAAAGCAGATAAACCAATATCAGGATTAAAGTGGCGAGGAAGGAAAGAGGGTATTACACCTCCTCTTACACAGAAAATACCTTTGTAAACTATTGTTGCTGCTGTCGGTCACCTGCAATTTGCTTTCAGATTCATCGGGAGGGTAGTCTGTACTGCCCATGTTGCTTTCATATAGAGTAACTGTTGAGTTCATGAGGCGCTCTGGAGTCACGATGCATATGTTATCCCCATGGCTCTCCTGCTTTAATGGCTCCTGAGCCTGTGCAGTGCGACTGTTCATTTCTTGAAGGCCTGCTGCTGCATTTAACACTTGCTTTACCACAGTCTCAGTACACAGGTTCTCCACAGGCTTCTGGCAGCCCTTGGGTGTATACAGAATGGGGTGGAATTCTTTGCTGATGGAATCCACCAGGTGATTAGGGCTTGGCCGACTGGATTGCTGAGGACTTTGTGCTGCCATGGGAGACTCCATCAATTTCCGCCTTATTCTTTTATTAGGAGGTACTCCGTATTCTGCCTCAAGTTCCACATGGGTCTTAACTTTCTCTGATGGCATACCTAAGTTGAAACACAGGCAAGAAGAATCACTTAGGTGTGTGTTCTAGGCTTTGCAGAGAAGAGTAAGAACAGTTCTGTAGAGCTGGATCTAGACCAAGGTAGCTGAGCCTAGGTTTCCCTGAAAACAATGGGACAAGTTAGTAGTGACTTAACTTTTTTTTAATGTTTTAATGTAATTGTATTACCTTAAGTCACCCTGATCTCCCTTTGGATTCAAGTACAGTGGTACCTTGGGTTAGACACTTCAGGTTACAGACTCCGCTAACCCAGAAATATTACCTCGGGTTAAGAACTTTGCTTCAGGATGAGAACAAAAATTGCGCAGCGGCAGCAGGAAGCCCCATTAGCTAAAGTGGTACCTCAGGTTAAGAATGGACCTCCAGAACGAATGAAGTTCTTAACCCGAGCTACCACTGTACCTTAGTCTGGATCATTTTAAGCCCTCTCCAAGCTTTCATTATTTTTTTTGAAATTTGCATTTTATTTATTTGTTAACATTCTTATATTAGACTGGTAAATGTTGTCATATTACATTACAGGACTTACTATAATATAATTTCCTACATGTATACAAAAATTATATACAAATACCTATAAGTGCACCAGCAGCAGTGTGGGAGAGAAGGAAACAGGGAACTAATATAATAATTTATCAGCACATAACTGTACAGTTGCTGAGGATAGCAGCTTATACGCCATAATTAAAAGCAGCTGAGCCAGTACAGAACCATTGTAATAATGGCTGATTGACAGAAAGTATCACACAGTGAAGGAGGCAAGGGCAGTGAGGAACAAGTAGGAGAACTTAAGAAGGAAGCATAAGAGACCACGGAAAATGGAAAGCGGATTATAGCAGTGGTGGTCTTAATTTCTTGCAGCTCATACACAATAGGCAATGGAAAGCAATACTCGTTTCTGTCAGATTGGTCTCCATGGATATCAGGCTATGTCTGATACAACATGAAAAAACATCCTTAGAGTGCGTTGGAACCCACAATGCATTTTCCAAAAAAATATATGTAAAACACAGAACAGTGCTGGCATTGTGCTCCCCCCTCCAATAACATTGTGCCATATGATATGATCCTGCCCCAAAGTAATGACATTTTGGTCAGAGGTAACCATAAATATGGTCTTAAACAGATTCCTGAGATGTAAAGATGTTAGTGTTTTGCTGTAGTATTTACTAGTCCTTTGGAACCAGAGAGACAGAAAACATAACTGGCTAATGAAGGTACTCATGGTGGCCAAACAGTTGACACTTCAATATTGGAAGGAGAGATCTTCTTCCCGTATAGTACAAGGGATGGAAGACATGAGCCAACTAGCCACTTATGAGAAAGCGACTTTACATAAGCAGAGGAAGGGTGGAAAATTATTAGACAGATGGACTCCCTACATGGATGTTTGCATAAATAACAAACATCTGGCAAGTTGGGATCTCCAACTGAAGCCCTTACCTCTCTACTGTTACACAATTGTTTTATTATTATTCACTAGTACTGTATTTAATTTGTACTTTGCTACTTCCTTCTGTATGCAATATTTTAAACCTGCTTTCCCTTCCACACACAGACTAGGCAGATGGAGGAAAAACTATGAAAGGGGTGTAAGAAATTTTATTACAGCATGTGACTTGCTTTCCCCCCTCTGTTCTGCCTGCTGAAATAGTTAGAAACCAAAACACAGAGGTTTAGTAATGCCTTTAGAATGTAGTAGTGCATCTAGCTTGCTTATCTGCATAAAACAAACACTTTGCATTTATTTCCACCTCTGCCAGACAATGAGCTTAGCCTTCGTAAGACATTTATTCAAAATCTACCACTGCTTAATTTTGATAGAATAAATTCGGAAATCACATGTCATCAAGCCACTTCAAAAAAGGCATGTCACCCTAACTGACATGTTAAGTCCAAAACCAATGAAAGATGAACTACTGGGGTGGTGGAGGGGAGATCTTCAGCAATTTAGAAAGCATTGCACCACCATTTTAGATCATTCACCCAAACAAGGTGCAACTAGACATAGCCATGATTCTAACCACAAGCTAAAGGTGTCTAGAAGGAAATATTTATGGTTGGCTTACAAGTAGCAGATCTTTAAGCTGAAAAATAGTACACAGAAGGTCAGGAAAAAGTGTATCAGAACATCCTAGGTTTTGATGTAGAACATACAAAGTATATGATGTAGAACTATACAAAGTATAGCTATGTATTATACTTATGATGGTGAAGGGTTGACATGCTCTGCATAGCAGTTGGACTAAGTGAGACCATTCCTGTGAATATGTAGTAGTTAACTGTTCAGTCTCTGTTCTTGGTCCGACCCTCACAGGAAAAATAACAAGAGAATCCTACCTATACACTTGCTTCAAACTCAATGGCTCAGAGGTATTCTCTCTCCCCCCTGCCCTCTGGTTAAAAATTCAGATTGGTGTTTGGCTAGATACAATTCCAGTACTTCCTGGTTCATCAATTTTAGTCTGAAGTATTCCACATTGCATTTCTAGACAATAAACAAACTCTGTGTGCTCAAAATATTTATCTTCCAAAATCCTATGGCCGAGAAACCCGATTATATGAATAGTGATGCAGGGCTCCAATCATAACATTTTGAATAGCCACTTTGCTGAATATCAACAATATGCTCTGCCCAGAGAATCCAATTATAATCTTTCAAACAGCTATCCATTAAACATTTTAGGCAACATTTTAAAATATTAATTTATGAGGCGTTGCTCTAGCTTATGCATCTGAAAGTATGTGTTTCGGGGAAAAGTAGTGGTTGGCGGACCGTTGGTCTGTGTTTATACATTATAGCACTGACGTTCCTCTTTCCAAAGAAGAAGAAAAAAAGTTTTGTTTACTGTAAGGCACTGGGTTTTTTCAAAATGTCCTAAGAGAAACTGGGAACGAAGTCTTGGGGGAGAGAAACATTTTGGTGAGAGTGCCAAGTTTTAGAAGCTTCTCCCAGTACTGAAACCACTTTTAAATTACCCGTAAATGTAAGCATTTAAACTGTAAACCAGATAGGTAGAGAACACAAAAAGTATTGCCAACATTAATAATTTGTTGAACTTCAACACAATGAGCCATATTTCATACTGCACTGCAAGCTCATTAATAAAAAGCTGGTTGCTGGGGTTCCATGAAGCACAAATGCGAGCCATTAGGAAAAAGGAAACCCCATAATGTCACCAGAATGAAAGAAATCCTTAGCAAAACAATTGTTTCAAACAACTTGGGCCCAGAGTACCTCCTGATTCCTTATGCTCCACCTCAGTCACTGAGATCTTCCTGCCCCTGATGTGCCCCCTGGAAGTCCTTGCCTGTAAAGATCAGGCAAGAGTCACCCCAGCCATATTTTAGAGGTCTTTTGAAAACAGTACTGTTCAGACAGGCCTTGAATGGAACATGAATGGATCTTATTATGGATATTATAACACTGTACACCAACTTGCTATTATTATTTAATCAAAGTACTGTATATTTAAAAGAGTGATTGTCCTCGTTTATCCTGCCCTTCAAAGTGGCCAGCATGGGCAATGGTCACGGATAATGGGATTTGTAGTTCAGCAACATTTGGAGTGCCACAGGCCGCCCAACCCTGGTTTACTGCTATGAGGACAAGCTTAGGTGTGCTTCAAACCCTTCTCTTCCAGTGAAGTCGTGAAGAGGAGATGATCAGAGGTTGATGATCCTGGCTTCTTTGGACAAACCATAGTTAAAGCTCACTACTGCAAACCCCCTCCCCTACTTTCAACAAACTATGGTGTGCTGAAAATGGAGGCAAATGCTTGCAGCCATGCCCGCATATATCTATCCAGTCCCATAAATTAAGATAAATTGGATACAATACTTAAGAATTAATTTAGGATGTAAAATCAACCACATCCCCCTCAACTTATTACCATGTGTGTTATGGGGAAAGCAAATACACCTTATATTAAAGATGCGTTCCTTTGCACAGTTACCTAGAAGTAAGCCCTATGGCAAGCAGTGCAACTTACTTCTGTGTAAACTTTCACAGGTTTGAGCTGCACCTGCCAAAATATATTTTTGCCACGCTTCAGAATCGACATGAAAAACGGGAGTTGAACATGAAGGTATTCAAATGAATGATTTCTCTCCCTTTCAATTAAGAATTTTTGGACAGCCTTGGCTATGCCATGTCATGCCTCCAGAAATCTCTGCCGATAAAGGAACTCATTTATCAAGAAGCGAGTATACAAAGACAAGACTTAGCATGGTATCAAGTAATGTGAAAAGCGTGAGGGAAGTATTTAGCAAACATGAGTCACAGTCCACAAAAGTCGAGTTCATGTCAAAAAGACATTGATGAATGGGACAAGTTCTAATTGGGTTTGGGACAAAATAACGGGTTGGGATTTTTTTTTATTCTTCCAGAACTCATGTTAAATACATGCATGAGAAGGTATTTCTGGAATCTGTGCTAAATTAAGTCTGCTCGGTTGTTCGGCTAAAGTGAAATCAAATATTAATGTATTCACTTCAATAAACATTTCTGGGCTTCCAGTGATTGATCCAATTACTCTACTAATCATAAATTTTGATTCTTTCAACAGCTTTCTGACTCATGGAATTCCGAGTTGCAAATGTTGCCTAGTGAATGAATTTTAGCTATTTAATATTCATGTGACCCCAACGCGTTATTATGCCAAGCAATTTAAAGATATTCTGGAAGCAATAAATGGAATGTGGGTGTGTGGGAGCTACCAAAACCCCAGCTTGCATCCAAAAGAATGGCAACATTAGTGTGATGCTATTACTTAAGATGGAGAAAGGAAGGCAGTTGTAACAGGGCAGCTTGAATGGGAAGAAGCTCTCCAGTAAGTATTGAAGCTTACAGGTGAGAGAATGAATGAGGATGCAATCCTGCATCTCAAGACAATGTTTTGACTAACATGAACATTCACAGCAATTAGCTCTTCCCAGTAATAAATTGGCTTTGCTTCTGGTCACTGGAGGAAGTAATGGGCACTTCCCCCTGCATTTAAAAATGGACCCCACCCCCCTCTCTACTAATGCACAGCTACGCTTAAAGAAATGGGATATCTGAAACAAAGCCAGAAATACTGGCAAGTGCCTGGCTGTGAATGGAGCTCGCGTTCACATCTCACACACACAGAGAACACGGATCACGCCATCAATCAAAATCCTACTGCGCAAGCCTTAAGAATGCCACTCTTAACTTAGAGCTTGTGTTTTTACTTGACTGGTATAATAATTTATGTTGCACTTCAATGGCAGGAGTTAAAATATCACAGCTGCCTATGATTTTGCAGTCTGCTATAAACTGCAGCTAAAAGGTAAGCCCCTCACTCTTTTTTTGAGGCAACAGTCTATTTGAAATTAAAGTTGTTTCAAGAGCAAAGGATGATGTTGTTATTCTGCTGCCAAGTCTCATTTCTTACTCTCATCCAAGTGCTACTGAAAGAATATAATAACAAGGCTTTGAAGTTGCCAAGCGAGGTAGAAAAGCCAAGAGTGATGGGTTCAATCAAACAGCAACCCCACCCTACTCTACCGGGAGAGAGAAATCTCTAACCAACCTTACAAGTTTTTGGAAGTGTGCTACCAAGTTAAGTTCTGGAACTGAAAACTGCCCAGAGATCTTTGTCATTAAAGTTTGCTATAAGCAGCCTATCACCAAAGCACGTCTGTGTGTCTGTCTATAGCAAACACAGGGGCACTGTACTTTGGGCATACACATCCCAAGAACTGAGTTTTGCAAAATATGGAGATTTTTTTTTAACCAGAAGAACCCTTAAACTGATTCCTTCACCTTTTATAGCCCTCTTCACCAATACAGTGAGAAAGCAGTTAGAAATATGGAGGGAAATGAATGGGATTTACTGCTAAAGCTCATCACCCTCAGCTTACTCTCATGTAAAATTTCTGAAATCTTGCTGACTTCTTTGTCTGTGGTCAATGCCTATTAAGATTGCCTTGTCCCTTGATTGCTTTCTGTGCCAACTTTACATTGCTAGTTCTCACAATGCCCTACTCCTTTAAAGCACAACCGCTGCCTTTGCTCTTTTTCTGCTCCTGTCTTTAACTACCTTGACTAGAATATCAGAGAATCAACTTTGCTCTAACTTCTGATACCAGCCGACTTTTCTTTGTGTTTCTCACAGTCCATTTATAAAGCCCTGCCTACTCTTTCCCCAAGTTAAAATACTGTACTATACTATGTTTCCATCATATGCAAACCAGACATTTTGAGGTGTGACCAGAAACAAAGGACTGGTTTAGACTGGACAAATGTCTAAGCCTATTCATTATCTTTTTTAATGCATTGCTAGCGTGCTGAACAGATGCAAAACACCAATACAGTGGTACCTCGGGTTACAGACGCTTCAGGTTACAGACTCCGCTAACCCAGAAATAGTACCCCGGGTTAAGAACTTTGCTTCAGGATGAGAACAGAAATCACGCGGCAGTGGCACGGTGGCAGCAGGAGGCCTCATTAGCTAAAGTGGTACCTCACGTTAAGAACAGACCTCCAGAATGAATTAAGTTCTTAAGCCGAGATACCACTGTAAATATTATAAATATGCTGAGACGTAAGTTATCATCCACTGATAATTCACAGCAGATGGCATTATTGGTACTAGACAACATAGCTGGCATTGATGGGCATTGCTACACTTAACATCTAAAGGAAGACATTTAGGGAAAAAGCACTTCCAAACTACACTTTCCTAGTAATCAATCCACATTTAAGAGCGAAACAGTAAACTACGTATGCTAGCAAGCTGGGCTCACACACACCCTTCCTGTTTAATTCCCGAGATGCCCATTATTTTATTAAAATTATACTGCCTACATACTTCATCATAAATGAAACATTATGATGACCAATTTATCCAAATATAGAGAATTTTGGAAAACCCTCTGAAATATTCCCACGGGAACATGTATGTCTCTTAATTCAAAAATGGATTGGAAACAAAGAGTCTGGTGCCCCCAAAATGGAACAGCTTTACTGTTATGTTGACAAGTAAAGCCCATGCAATTATGCTGCAAGTAAAATATGGATTTTTAAATAAGGAATAATGACCACTGTGTAACAGGTGGCCAATGTTTTTTCAGCCTCTGTGCAAAACCCCATTTCCTGCCTAACATCTTGAATAGATTGCGAACCAAAATAAATAAATAAATAAAATCAATGAACCAAAAATGGTGCAATGGGATCTGTATGAATTGTCGTTTAAAAATTTCCTAACTAAAGATAAGTCAGGGCTTCCTAACAACATGGGAACTCCCTGCTCCCCATGACTTTTCTAAGGAATAATTTCAGCTGCTGGTGATTTTTGTGTGTTGGATCTTTAAACAAAACATACAAATGTTCCATCCTAACTTGTAAGTACCATTTTGTTTATCCAAGTTTAGATGGTAAGAGCTCTAGAAGACTTATAAAATATCCAGTGTTTCATGAAGTCTTGTTCTTAAGCATAGCTCTCCATATCATATTTTGTTTCTGAAAATATTAGTATTTTGTTTAGGAGGGTTGGTTTCCAAATTTTCTGCCTTGAAGGAACATTTCCCACATCAATCTAACTGTTGAAGAGCACGTGTATTGTAGGTTGGAGGATCCAGAGTACACCATAGGCTCACATGGTGTAGTGACAAGATCTATTGGGCCTCATCATTTTCTACGGAAGCTGAGGGTGCATTCAGACTAGGGAAGATCAGGAATGGAAGTCTTTCAGCGAAGTTTGCCAATACTGATCTTCTAATTGTAGAAGGAATACCCAGGATTGCCTTGGACTCTCTAAAACCATAGGCTTGGGAAGACCAACAGCAATTCTCCCCCTTGTGTTTGCGCATAAATCAGATTATTTTCACTAGCGAGCTTGCAACTTTCCCCGCAATTCCTATCTGCACCACTGCTTGCTCTGAAACGTCTCTAGGGAAGGGAGCACCCAGGATGCAGAAGTTGTAGAGGTACAGTAAATGCAGAAAATTACCGCTTTAAGGAGGAGTCAGTACAAATATTAGCGCTCACATTTCCAACAGAAAGCCACAGACAGGAAACAACGTTTGCTAAACCGATTAAAGGTGCCTCACTTCATTTTATGACCAATAATACTGTTCATGGCATAAATTGGCCTGATCGTACAAACACCCAGACTATCTACTGATAAGGATACCGGCAAAAGATGACTGCACTGCACTAGGAAAAGTAACACAAAGCTAACAAACGGCTTTAATCTGTCGAATCACCCTTATTTGTCAGGTGTACACAGTGGGTACTTTCCTTATCTTAACAAAACAGCCCGCCTCCCAAATGAAACATCACAAGCACTGTGGAGGAATTCAGAAAGGTTACAAAACAGGAAGGAAAAGGTCTTACTGTACACGGGTATCTTTAAATAATTATCTGGATCAAGGCTTATATCAACATTTTCTACTTTCTTCGGTGATCTGGAGAAAAGCTACATGCAGACTCATTTCAATGCCCACCCTAGAACTGATATTTTCGCAAGGCTGTAACTGCTACATTAGGAAGAGTTGAGTGATATAGGCAGATATTCCTGAGGGGTTGAAGCACACCATTTCCAAGAAAGGGCCTTCTTTTGCTATCTTACACTTTAGCTGCTACACTGAAGTTAGGTTTAGTCACATTTGGCTGGATTCAGAATTCAGGCGAGCAGAACTTGTAATAATTATTGGCAGGTCTTTTATCTGTAAGCTGTCTTGAGTCTCAACAGAGAAAAAGGTGGGGTATAAATAAATATATAATCTTCATAATAACCATTGTCCTATATTGAAAGATTTTTGGCAGAAGGTAACTGAAACCATCAACAGAACTGTATAGAACAACCTTACATTTACAGAGCAAAATATCCTCTTGAATTATATAACCAGCACATGGAACCTTACAAAAGGACAATGTGATACTGATGAATTGGAAAAATAAAAATGCGGCACCCTTCTACGATTGGATTGAAGACTTATACAAACTCGCAACATATGAATGACTTGCATATAAATACAGACTTGCCATGGACAAATTCAATGATATTTGGAATCCATTCTTACAAATACCGTAAACTGTAATAGGTTAAGATCTGGTGAAGTACAATAACAACCTTGTAAAATATACAGTTTTGGGTTCCCCCCTCCCCCCTTTGTTTTCCCTTCTGCACAGGATCTGTTTCTCTTTTTTGTTTGCGTTCACCATGTCTGGTGCACATATAGTTAGGTACTTTTTGAACTTTCAATAAAAAGATCATCATCACCACCATTTGACCTTTTTTTCCTTAGGGAAGGTGCAACACCTTAAAAACAGAAAAAGAGACAACTGTCTACTTACGGCAAGGAGTATTCTGGTAACTCACAAGTTGTGGAAAGGCCATGATAGCAGACATCACTGGTGAATCATTTTGTTTTGGTTCTTTTTCAGTCATCTGGTCAGCCCAGACAACGGCTTTCTCTCTGTGAATCAGCTGCTCAAAAGCCTTGAAGTCATCCTCAACAGCACTGTTT
Source organism: Podarcis filfolensis (assembly GCF_964270895.1). Lineage (NCBI taxonomy): Eukaryota > Metazoa > Chordata > Lepidosauria > Squamata > Lacertidae > Podarcis > Podarcis filfolensis. Next base: position 74,129,738 of record NC_139604.1, on the reverse strand, counting down.
GCTAACCCTGCTGTTTTCAAAGCTACGTACTGCTTTCTTATAACAGAAAGCAAAGCACTTAGTATTCTGTTAAAAAATGAAAGTTTCACGGTAAATAAGCAACAAACATCTCAGAGATAGCACTGCATGCTGCTTTCATGTAAACTGTATTTAAGGAACATTATATATATGCAGACATCCTACTTAGAAAGTATACACAAGCTTTTAAACAGTTGTGCAGTGAGAGAAGACTATTGTCAGCAAGTCCTGTTTGAATTTTAACACTCTGACCATATTCCCAATAAACTAGTGTTTATATTTGTAGAGTTTCTTTCTGGGGTTAAATGTTGCAGAGTGCCTTCACAATTCTAGATTTGATTTTATGGTCATTAATCTTTAGGTGCCAACCTACATTTTCAGCAGGATTCCTATACCCTAAAATATTTGAGTTGATCCTTCTGCATTCTGGATTAATTGCAGTTTCAGAATGCGGCTGCCGAGACCATGTAACACCGGTCCTGAAAGACCTAAATTGGCTCCCAATTGGTTTTCCAAGCACAATTTAAAGTGTTGGTGCTAACCCTTAAAGCAAATGAGAGATCTTGGTATAGGTCATCAACCAGGTCCCTCAAACCAGGTAGGTAGTCAGACTAGAAATTTATCATCTCACTGTTAGGCACCACTGAGCAGCTGCCTACAAAGAACTCATTCATCGGTATCTATTCTATAGGCTTCTCTAAGGGGAAAATTCCCAGGAAGGGAAACACTATTAAGATCAGCTGTTTTAAAAGAGGGGTTATAGGCGTTCCAAAGGGGGCCAGTAATCTGGCTTCTGTATTTTGGACCTGTTGAAGTATCAGAGTTGTCTTCAAGGACAGTCCCAAGCCCTTGGCCAAGTCATTGTTTGGTGAGGGGGCGGAGGTGAAACCCCCCATTCCCCCATTTATAATCAGCTGAAGAGAAGGGCTGGGTACCTGTGGTGCACGAGATACCCACCACTGGTATGGGCCCCTGAATCACTGGCCAAGAGTGAATGTGGCCTTCAGGCCAGAAAAAAAGGTTAGCTACCCACAGAATGGAACTAGGCACATTCTCCTGCCTACATCTTCCACACTGCAGGGATGCCTTATTCTTGGTTCCAGAGGCAAGACAAGAGGCAAAGCTATGAAGTCACAGCAGTCTGCCTACAGACCACAATGGATTCCAAAATGGCACCCTCATGCTCTGGATTTGATTTGCTGCACACCTTCCAAAGACATTGGCCACCACTGAGCTTAAAAGGTCAAAGTGTTCCTACTAAGATATTCTGAAAGAACTAGAGAGCAATCTGTTCAGCTTTTTGGAATAGGACAGAAAAAGAAACATTGTCGCTGTCACTTTCAGACCTCTTGTTCAAAAGCAGTCCAACGAAAGTTTAATCAAATGTACCACAATTTTCGTGTAAAATTAGCCTATTTGTAGCCTTCACATACGTCAAAAGCTTTAAATAGGGAATCTGTTCAAAATATGGCATTTCAAACATCGACTTACTTTTCTGTCTGTTTATATTGCTGTTCTTGGAGGGAGGCAAGAGTCCTCATGTATTCAGCCTGAGTTCTCAAATCCTTCACTTCCAACTTCAAATGGAAGTACTGCAGATCTCGGTTGAGCTCCTGGAAAAGGGAGCCATGTTGAAGCCAAGCTCATAGGCAGCCAACCCAGTAATGACAGGAATGCTACTACTTTGAAAAACAACAGTCCTACTTCTTGCCAAGTGATGGCGAACAGGTCAAGAGTCAAGAGGGTGGCATACAATTGTAGCAACAGCCATTCCATTAACTAACTGTTGGCTTGCGCCAAGGAAATCTCGTGCAATTTTTGCCTACCATACACTGATTTGTACTATCATGCTACTTCCCCTTGCGTTAACAATAGCTAACAATGCTTCTTGAATTAACGTTATACCTGTATACATTGAATCTCACTCAGAGCTGATAGCCGTCAATACAAATCAACCAAGGGACTTCAAGTTAAAACCAAACCGGAATGACCTAGGAGACCTCTTATTGAAGCCCCTTAATTCTGGGGCTGCTTGGGAAGCAAAGTATCAAACCCTGCCTGCATGCTGGTGCTTTGAAAGCTGCCAGGCTGGAGGAGGAGGGTGCAGGAACTCCGCCCCCCAACTCCCCCCCCCAACTGAGGTAAAGTCCTTTTAAAAAGTGCCATATCTGGTACTAAACTTCAGTGACAGTGGGGGCATACTAGCATTCATCAAGCATGGCTCTCATCCTTGCAATTCCCAGTTATTATCACATTTTTACATGCTAATAACTTCCATTTTCAGCAGTGGCTAAGATGGATAAGGTATTATTTCAGCGGCAGAGGTTGCGGGAAAAATGCAGCAGACACCAGGTCAACTTTGTTTATAGGCTTGTTTGAAAAATGGAAGGCAGGTGCTTTGTTCGCTTCCTGGTTTTCTTCTTTTCTTTCATATGAAGACAGTATCTACTCTTATGCTACGTGAACAACAAGAAACTACAATAGTCTATTGTAGATACACTACTATTCAGGGAAGTACAGCAATTTGTTTGAGTCTTTTTTAAAAAGGGGGAGGGAGAGGAATTGATCTATTTTCCCTGAAAGCAGTGAAAAAACATGCACATTTAAAAGAGAAAATTGCAACAGAAAACATCTGTCTTCTACCACGTTACAAAGCAGCTATCTGAAAATGGGAAAGCCTTACAGTTACAGTTAGCAAGCACTATTTTTAAGTAACCAAGGAAGGACACATGAAGCAAGATGGTAAGTGACTTGGCCTGAAGGGTCAGCTCAAAACCAATTCCCTGCTCATCCTCACTGACCCATCATCTTCCTTCAGTTCTTGGGTTTTGGTCTGGAGTGTGGAAAGTCTCTCTCTCTCTCTCTCTCTCTCTCTCTCTCTCACACACACACACACACACGCACACACACACACACTTCACTTTTTTATACACGCACACGAATTTGCTTACTGCTACAGTGGAATAAAGAACAATCCCTCTCACTTGAACATCCAAAATATTTCCCAGGAGCCAAAGGAACACGAGAACAGTACTACTGGATTAAGCCAGTGACCCATCTAAGTCCAGCATCCTGTTCTCACAGTGGCCAACCAGAGGCAAAGGAGCTTACCTGAGGAATATGGCCATCTTGACCTAGGAGGCGCATTTCGTTTTCAACCCGGTGTAACCAATTAGTGTTGTCCTCTAAGCGTTTAGTCTCTTCCGCTTCCCTCTGCTCTATTTGCAAGCGCCGGGTTTTAAGTAACGCAAGCCGGTGGTCGTGCTTGTCAGTCGCCTGTAACAAAACAAACCTAAGTTTCAAACTAAAGGACAGAACTGGATACTATGGTGAACTACATACTACCAAAGCAACAGCCCAGCATCTCATGATGCAATATTATTCAGTTTCCTCAACTGTGCTGGAGTTCACAGGCTGTTGTCGTCAGCGAAGCCCAGTGTGATGCCATCTGTTTTAATTTTTGTGTGGTTTTAATTGTATTATAATTGTTGTCAACCACTTGTGAAAGCGTGGCATGCAAATATTTTTATCAAAAAATAAATACACACATATTTTTTAAAAAAACTTAAGATTTTACCCGAGGGAAAGCTGACTGCTGCTGCAAGCCAGTCCCTCTCTGTATCAGCTAGTTCAGCCCACACTCACCCAAATCATAAGTAACAGAGTTGGTCCAAATAATTTATTTAGGGTTTTTTTGCCTGAACCCAAAAGGAGTGGGGTGGGTGCTTGAATGTTCTGCATGTGAACCCAATATTTTCCCCAGTGTGATTTCTGAAGAATGCGGCCTCCAAATGCTCTTTGAACTCCCGAATTTAAGACATGGTTTTGACTATTAAGAGCAAGAAAGAAAAAGAAAAGAAAAAGCTGCCAGTATATGTACCCTGCATTTCAGCGTTTAAAATATTTCCTGCTTCGTTCAACAGAAGAAATTTATATCACCTTCCATTTCAGACAGCTATCACTATGCTCAATTGAAAGCAGATGTCTGAGAAAACCTAACACACAAAATTATTTTGCAACAGAACTTCAAAGATTGTCACTTACAGTCAACTGCTATGTGAGCGAAGTTTTATACATTTAAGTATTAGCCACTTGAGCCACATTATATGTGAGAGGCAATATATGAACAATGTATGATTAAAAAATCAGAAGTAAAAAGCCTATCTGTAAAATGCAGAGCCAGGAGTACAAAGTTCCTTCTTACACCACACAGAATAAAAACTGGCAGCTCAGGCTCAAGCCCTCTTTCCTGTCGCTCTTAAAGAAATGTCACAAAATGGAGTAACAGCTGAGGTGGTTCAGTTTGTGTCTTGGCGGAAAGCAAAGTAAGAGTAGAGAAAAAACGCTATGATCAGCAAACATTGAGGGGCAGAAAAAGTAATGCTGGGGAGACCCACTGAAAGGAAAGAGCACCCAAAAAGTAAACTAAGAGCCAGCAGATTTGAGCAGCAAGATGGCCAAAGGAATGGGGAAAAAGAGTTGACAAGAGAAGCGGGGACCAAGGAAGAAGTATGCAGACAAGTCAGAGGACATATAAAAGATCTTTAACAACACAGTGTGAGGTAGAACTCCTATTACGTACTCAGAAGCGTAACCTGGTAAGAACCAGTTAAGGAGGAACGTAACAGGTGAATGTTTAAAGTGAAAACTAACTCCATACAAGGTGCAAGAAGAGTTCTAATAGATACAGTGAAAGTGGGTTGAACAAGTTGCATTTCAAGGACTGTGGTTGGATGAGGAGATGGTGAGGTGCTGGGGTGGCAGAAGGTGATTCAGTTGGAGGACAGGCAGCTAAGATGATGTACATCTTGCATATTTATAAAGCTCTGGTAGACTCTCTGAACTTTGTTCAATAATGCTTTACTAAATCAAGTTAGACCGATTGAGAATTTGGTATGAGCTTCTGCACTTGAATCCCCAGGGGAAATTTCCCGCACAGGTGGTGGGCGGGGCAAGGCAAACCTGGACAGGAGGACAAGGTGAATTCTAATTAGAAACCACGTTAAGAGGATTCACACAAGCCCACACATACACCAAAAGCACATGAAAAGATGGTGTCAGCTAGTGCTGCTAATATGTGTGCTGGGGGCTGAATGCTTTATAGCTGTGTGAAGTAGCTCCACGTTCCTCTAAATGAATGTGCATAGTGCTGCTTCAAATGACTGCTGGCACATGTATTGCCAGTGGGGAAGGTGGAGGTTAGCCAGTGCAACCTTGCAACACTCTCGTGCATGCTTTCAATAGGAGAGGGTTCAAGTGAACCCCCCAAAGATCTAACCCTTGTAATTCGTTTCAAGAAGCCCTGGATAACTGCAGTAAGGAGACACACAGGATCAGAACCACGTTCTTTTCATTAGCCTAACAGCTTGGCATAAGCATGGCAGAAAGGACAGCAGAACTGTCATACTAATAGCTTACCCTCTCCATTCTCTCCGGAGCGCACATCATTTCAATTTGTTCATGGCAATTTTTTTGATAATGGGTTTTCAGGATGTTTTCTTTGTGGCGCAGTTCCAGCTTCAGAAACTCTTGCCTGATTTCCTCTCGATTTGCGAACACGCACTTCAAAATTTCTCTAAACCTGCCCCAAACATTTATATAGAAAAAGGACCAAGTTACATAAAACACAGCTTTGGGGCAGGGCGTTACACTGTAGTAAATAGCAGTTTCAATTTAAAAAAATTATGCTTAACCAAAGAGGTTAAAGCAGGAGTGGTACTTCAGATGTTTATTTGTTTATAAAATGATTATGATGATAATTATTTATTAAATTTATACAGCGCTTTACCATAAAAATACCAAAGCGGTTTACAGAATAAAACCACAAAACATAAAACCATAGAATAAAAACATTAAAAAGTTTTTTTTAAAAAATGTTGCCGGTCTACAGCTGCCATCATCCCTGACCATGGACTAAGCTGGCTGAGGCAGATGGAAGATGGAAGCCCATTAATATTTGCAGCAACCTACTGAGTATATAAGGGGCAAGGCGGTGTCTCAAATAACCTGTTCTTTCCTGCCATTTAAACATTTAGTGCAACATGGTGGCATATTGATCAAAAAGCCACATTTCCATAACCCAACAGGACAGAAGTGCATTATAATCAGGGAAACTAATAAAATAATCCCCAAATCTGAATGAAACCCCCATGTTCCCATATTCTCTCGTGTAAGTGCATCAAAAGGCTACGTTACTGGATTGACTAGCACAAACCCCTTTGTTTTGGTCTAGGCTTTGCACTGTGGGTTGGCTGTGCTTTGCATTCAGGCATTAATCTCAAGGACAGGAGCCAGGAGATATCTGCTTAAACACTCGCCATGCCTTTACCATCTGAAGCAACAATCAGCTATGCATGCCATTCGACAGCTTAACCAAGGAGCTCAGATGGGACCACCTCTCTTTATTTGCAACCAAGTTTGATACAGTAAAAAAAGGATGTGGGTAGCGCTGTGGGTTAAACCACAGAGCCTAGGGCTTGCTGATCAGAAGGTCAGTGGTTCAAATCCCCGTGATGGGGTGAGCTCCCGTTGCTCTGTTCCTGCTCCTGCCAACCTAGCAGTTTGAAAGCACGTCAAGGGGCAAGGAGATAAATAGGTACTGATCCAGTGGGAAGGTAAACGGCGTTTCCGTGCACTGCTCTGGTTTGCCAGAAGTGGCTTAGTCATGCTGGCCACATGACTCGGAAGCTGTATGCTGGCTCCCTCGGCCAATAAAGCGAGATGAGTGTCGCAACCCCAGTGTTGTCTATGAATGGTCAGGGGTCCCTTTACCTTTAGATACAGTACGTTTTCAAGTGGCTTACTAAGCGGTACCTGGTCAAAAAGGAGCGCCAGTGTGCAGAAAAATGACTTTAGCGCATGTGAAAAAAAGGAATAGGCAAAAGGGGAAATGCTGTATTGACAAAGCAATGCTAGAGATTTTCTGGAAAGCTGTCTCCTGAAACATTGGTCATCAGCTGGTGGATTGAGCCTGCAGTAGCACCATCTGCATAGTTTTCTTGGAGGTTGCCCCCCCCCCCCAAGAATAATAGAATTGTAGAGTTGGAAGAGACCTCTGCAATAGCTGCTGCTCTAAAGGATCTAAAATGGCTCTGTCTCCAAGCATAAAAATGTTTTATCTTATAAATTCAGGTTGTAAATACAGCTGTAAATTATTAGAACTTAGATTACAGGTGTGCCTTTTTTGACAGCTTTTAGTAGCTTAAAAACCTCTTAATTGGAGCATTAAAATGCGGGTTACCATGGGAAAGTTTGATTGTAAAAATCTGTAATGTAACAAACGGTGATTAGCACCTATGATCCTTCCCTGGGGATATTTGTCTATATATGGAGTTATAGCAGCTTTAGTTTATGTCAGAGATTTAAAAGAGTAAAATTGCTTAATTTGTTTATTATACAGAAAAAGGTCATTAAAAAGTTGTCTCGCTATATACACAGTTCTGCAAAACATAATTTTCCAGATTATTTTTAACCAAGTAGGCAGCGATTCTCTCTTAACAGAAGATTATTTTTTTAAACACACCCCTGTAATAGTATTTTTGAATTCCTGTTTTTGAAATAAATGGTATTTCGAACGAAAATGGAGCTGCCGATAATTTGCTCTTAACACAAGATCTAGGGGCTCAAATTCTCGTGATTATCTTGATGTTACATGGAATATATTCCCACATTCTCAGTGGCTAGTGCTTGCTTCCCAGTTCCTAGAATCCTAATTTTGCCAGATTGGATAAGGACCCACTGTCCCAAGCATGCACAAGTTACACAGCTGCACTTTTAACCCTTCCACTGCCCCTGTCGGTATTAGGTTATTTCACAGCAACAGGCAGCATTAGAACTTCAAAAGAGAGATTTTACTGGGCATAATTTTTCTCCTTATGCCTAACTGAATTTCTAGAGCTTAGACAGAAAATATAGCTGTAAACAGCAGTTATATTTCTTTATTGAAAACATTTATATTGCCCATTTTGCTAAGAGAGCCCAAGATGGCTAAAACAATATAAAAAAGTTATAATACAAATGCTTAAAGAATAAAAAAAGGGAAATGGTAAAAATAGCAGAGTAAAAATGAAAATATCTGTTGAAAACCATTTCCTGCACAAAATTTAACAAATTTTGCCCCAGCTTAAAAACACACTTGAAGAGCCTTTCTAAAAAAGGAAATTCAACAGCATGGCAAATAAAAGAAACCAGTAACAAGGAGGTAAGGTGAATGTTTCTTGAAAGGGGGTTCCAGAGCTTGGGTGCAGAAACTGAGAAGGTCCTATCCCTGGTTCTGACTAAACATAATTCTGGGGAGTACAGTCCTGACATGGGTTGTGGGTTCAAGCACCAAGTTTGGCAAATTATTCCTGCATTGCAGAGGGTTGAACTAGTTGACCCTTGTGGTCATTTCCAACTCTACAATTCTCTGGTTCCATGATGTAACTATGACACGTGCTACCACGGCCAGATCTTCAGTCTCCAGGAACAAGTGCACCAACTTAAGGTGGGCAAAGGCATATCTGGCTACATCTAGCACCTGAGCATTCAAGGTTAAGGACAGGTACCCTTAAAATTAGGAATCTGCATTTTCAGGTGTTGAATCCTTATCCCAGGATAACATCAAAGGCAATACCATCAAGAAAAGAACAATGGCTGTTTTATAGGCACAATAAGATAATCAAATGTTCCCTCCTTTGTGCAAGGTAGTGGACCATATATGGGAGTTTGCTTATAGACCAGGTGTTAAACTCGACTTCCCTATAGATCCCCAGGAGCTTGTACATTAAATTTTGGCAAGGGAGGAGGCCACTGGATAACAATATGAAAGTATGGACGAGCCTCTCTGTTGTAAGGAGTGACCAGGTGCGTTATGGTACATTGGCTGACAGGGTACCATTGACCAACTAAGGCTGACAACAGAGAAGGTATTAGAAGTATTTTGTCATCTTATACACACAAGTAGTTGTGGATCATGTCATAACTTTGTACAAGACAACACAATAAGTAAGCATTTTTATTTTTTACCTTGAAATTTCCACCTGTTGTTGATCTGTGGCATGTCTGTCAGGAGAAGATGTTTTTTCCAACTCAAGGACTCGTAGTTTCTCTTTCAGCATTATGATCTGAAACAGGATAATAGTGTATTTGAAAGAAATGGGTGCATGTGCGGTTTGTATCTCATTTTTAGTATTCCATGAGTTTGTTTAAACAGCTTTTTCAAAACCAATTTTTAAAGCCATACTAATGATCTACATCACACCTAATATGACACAAAAACACCAGGTTTTCTGGAAATCTGGAGTATCTGGGTGCACAACACTTAATGCCTTATTTTAATTATGCTGTTATTCTTTATGTGTAACTAAAGCAACATTAACTATTCCAGTAATTGACATACCTCTTTCTTTTGTTCTTCACAAATCTTAACGTATTGACTTATATGGCTATCCAAGCTTACAACATTGCTCTTCAGCTGTGAAGAGAAGACAAAGTTCAGTTTCATAAACATCAGAAGACAGTATATTCTTCCTTTGCTATGGAAAACATACCATGTGATCATCATATCAAGCAACACAAACATCAGTCACAAAATCCCCTGATTAAATAAAGGTAACAAAAAGGTAATGGGATGGATCCAGACATGCCTAAACATAATAAAAGTCATGGCTTGCATTCAGACTTCCACTCCACGATTATCACAAATTACTCTTTCCTCCTGCTGCTCCCACATTGTTCTGGAGTTATCCCCAACCCTCCAGAACAGCTTTTCCCAGGGCCAGAGAGGAGAATGAATTGGTGACAATCACCACCTGCCGTTTTTCGCCAGTGCCAGATAAACTTTGCTTGGTTTAGTTGAGTTTCAACCCAATGGGCAGGATCCAAAGCTGTGCTCATCCCAGGGGGGAATTCCCCACTCCTTTCTGCAAATTACAACAGCCAGTATCCGCTCCCGCTCCCAGGATCTCCTTTATATGTAAGGATACCCTTGAGAAAGGCCTAAGATATGCATTGAGGAGCTGCAGATGAAGAAGGAAAATACGGAAGGGAGAAGGGAAATTGGATGTAGGTCAAGTGTATCAAGGAATTGTTTTCCCCTTTGAAATAATGCCATGAAACAGAGGGAAGGGTAGATAAGAAAGTACAAGCAGCAAAGAAGGCAGTTGTGCTTGCGTAAAAAGAAAAAGTGCTCAGTAAGATTGCAATATTTAAAAATATGAAGCAAAAAAAGAGAGGGCAGTATCTTTTCCCTGTTGAAATTTTCCACTCAATCAGAACAAACAAACAAACATCATTTTATAATTTGAAAGCAACAGCGCAGAACTTAAAAAGAAGAAGTTTACTTACAGAGGATTTGATGTCCTTGGCTCGATTGGCATATTTAAGAGTGTTATATGTGTCATCATAGAACAGAGAAGAAGGACTAACAGCAGCTATAATTATTGTGCGACAATTTCCTCCTAGAGAATCCTTCAGTAAACGAGTAAGCTTGCTGTTCCGATAAGGAATGTGCTGGTTCTTCTTCTGGAAGAACAAAAAAACCCCCACAACCCCACACAGAAGAGGGTGAGTGTTTAATGGAGTGCTGAGATTACTTTAGCATCAGACCATGACTTACTATGAACAGCTGTTTCACAATGCACATAAATGACAGGAGATAAAAACCTTGAATTCCCCCCCCCACTAGAAAGCCTCTTGCAACACCTAGTCAATGTCCTCCTATATGAGACAGGGTAACAGAGGTTAGCAATTTAGAGTCTCCAATTCTTGCAAAAAAAGGAAGGATGGGTGCTACATTCTCTCCACCCACAGATCCCTGTACATACAAGGAGTCAGCAGTCTAGTGAAAACCCAGATTCCGTCCCAAATTCAGCAGCAGCAGTTCTGTGTTCCCAGCACAATAAATCCTGAAGCTCAGCGTATGCCAAGCACTGTTTACAGATTTCTAGAGGAACCGCAAGAGGGGAACACAAAGGGAAACCTGCAGTAGATTCAACCCACATCCTATATTTAGTTACTTCTTTCAAGTGCTAGAAGTGATTTGATGGGCTTTGCTCAACCTGCTACCGCTATTCATCTCTACTTTAACCAGGGCAAATCCTGCATGGAAGTCCCTGCTGACCTAGGCTTCCTGCTCCAAACACCAAGAGAATCAGCTGGAATGGCTAACAGCAGCAAAGTGGGTTGCTGCTGCTCACCTGAATAGAAAAAGCTTAAGGCATGGTTAATATGCAAACTAGGGATCAAATATATTTTTACCTGTAGATCAGATTATTTATGTCACCTGAAAACAAAAGTTCATTTGAACCATCGCCAGTCCTGCTAAGCACCCTGACTTTGATCCCATTAACCCAAATTTCACCATATCGTAGTCTTTAGCAATAGGCTAGATTGTGAGGCGTTAAAATGTCTGACAGCAATGGCTGCCAAAGACCCAAGCTCCAAAATTCCCGTTACAATAAATTAATGGGTCACTGTACTAAGTGAATTTTGATTTGTTGGGCCACCATACCAAAATGTTTGGGAACAACTACCGTATTGGCCTGAATATAAGATGCACCCGAATATAAGCCGCACCATTAAAATTGGGGGGGGGGGGATAGCTGAATATAAGCCGCTCCCTTCCTTGCTGCTCCTGGCTGTATACTGGGGGGGGGGGGAGAGGGAGGGAGGGAGGGGGAGGGGGAGAGAGAGAGAGAGAGAGAGAGAGAGAGGGAGAGACGGGCAGGCCGAGCGCCGCGCTGTGTTGCTGATGGCCTTTCCCCTTTCTTGCTCTCTCTCCCTTCCTGGCCTTGAGGGCGGGTACCGCTTTGCCACACTCCTGGCTGCATACCGTAAGGTTGCAAATATAAGCCGCACTTTAACTTTTCGTGGTTGGAATTTTTGGGGAAAGTGCTGCTTATATTCAGGCCTATACGGTACTTTATAGCACATTCCAAACTGCTTCACATACACTAATTCATGGGTAGGCAAACTAAGGCCTGGGGGCCAGATCCGGCCCAATTGCCTTCTAAATCTGGCCTGCAGACAGTCCGGGAATCAGCATGTATTTACATGAGCAGAATGTGTCCTTTTATTTCAAATGCATCTCTGGGTTATTTGTGGGGCATAGGAATTCGTTCTCCCCCTCCCCCCAAATATAGTCCGGCCCCCCTCCAAGGTCTGAGGGACAGTGGACCAAGCCTCTGCTGAAAAGTTTGTTGACCCCTGCTCTATTTTCTTGCATGCCTTACCATGCCACTATTCTTTTTGAGATTCATGAGTCACTTGTGACCTAAAAGGTATCCAAGCAACTTACATTGAAAGACATAAACATCCTAGGCCGGGGGGGGGGGTAATATAGAACATTAACTTTCTTATGCAACACAATCCCAGCTGGGGGAGGTGGTGAGAAGAAAATGGGTACCTACTTTTGGGTCTGCCAGAGCATTAATGATATTGCCAAGGGCTAGCAGCGAGCGATTAATATTTGCCCCTTCTCTAAAACGCGCTCCCTTGGCCTTTGTGGCGCTGGCACGTTCTGAGCCTGCCAAGTCAATGAGGCACATTTTGGCAATACGGACATTTTGATTGATACATGCTGTCCTGTCTTGTTGTCTCAAGTAGATCTGAAACAGAGGAGTACAGAACAAGGAAATGAGGAAAGAATCCAGATAAAACAATCACCCTTCCATGCCTACAAGTTGGGCAATGCAGGGGAGGAAACATGCACAAACCTAAGCTTTCTGTAATACAGACTTTCTGGCAGTCATGCAGAGAGTGCAAAATTGAATCGGACAAGGAAATTAAAAATGAAGATTAGATGCTCCTCCTTAGATGAACACAGTGTTTCCCAAACTTGGGTCAACAGTTGTTTTTGGACTACAACTCCCATCATCCCTAGCTAGCAGGACAAGTGGTCAGGGATGATGGGAACTGTAGTCTAAAAAACAGCAGGAGACCCAGGTTTGGATTAACACACTTCAGAAAGGATTGTTTATTTTATATTCTCAACATTTTTATCCCACTTTCCACCTGCAATTCTCCAAGTGCCGTATAAACAATGCAATAAAGGAGACACAATCACAGCTGTCAACTTTTCCCTTTTCTTGTGAGGAATCCTATTCGGAATAAGGGAATTTCCCTTAAAAAAAGGGAAACCTTGACAGCTATGTACACAATGAAACCACCAATCTGAAAGCACACAATCTGAAAGCTTGCTATTCCAACAACACTCTCTTTGGGATCTTAACACGTTTACTCAGAAATAAGTTTACCTGAACTCAGCAAGACTTAACTCTCCAGCAACTGTGCATAGGATTATGCTTTTGGTTTGCAATCCCAGCCACATCTCCCTGGGACCAAGCACCACTGAATTCAGCAGGACTTCTGTATAAACATGCATAGGCTCAGTCTGCTATATACTATGTCAGCTGCTTTAGTAGGAATCACTTTTTGATAGATTTTTAAGTATAAAAATAAATAAATGCACAACAGCAGTTAGGCATGAAAAAAATACTGCTATTTATATGAGCGTGAAGTACATTTATTTCTCACAAGCAGCTATGACACCTCAATAGATTCCTCATCTGAAGTTGAGTGACGGCAGAGACCATGAGAGCTTCCCTCCTGAATGCTATTTAGCACAAAGGATTTAATGCAGACAGAAGTGCGAGCTGGATCTCTCTTCCCAAGACCAAAGCTATTATAGCTGGTGTGCCATAGGCCTAGGATTCTTTCTCTCTCTCTTTTTAAACAAAGCTTCAAAGGTTATCTAAGATCCTCAGACACCTTATCTGCTGTATCATCTTACCTGAAAGACAGCATGGGACCGAGATGAGGAGGCATTCACATCAGTGGGATGCTGTGTTCTGTTTTTGTTTCCATAGTCCAATATTTGCAAGATCTCCATGGCAGACTTCGGCTACAAAAGGTGGAGGGGGGAAAATAGTCAAATGAAACTAGTAAATCTTTTTGCTAGATTTTAATCTGGGAGTTTCATTGTCATGGGATTTCAGTCATAATGTTAACATCGTAGCTTTGGCTTTTGTTGCCATCTTGGTCCCAGAGGATGACACACACAAAGCAGGTAAGAAGATACCTTTTATCAAACCAGCTTCTGTAGGTGAGCATAAGCTTCAGCACCTGCCCAAAGAAGATTATGTTCAAGATTAACTTGTGCCTAGTGTTGCCTCGAGAAGTTGGGTCAGCTAAAAGGCATCATTTTACTTATTCCAAAACCGCTAGCCGTCAGGTTGTGCTAGGCACATTGTTTGAGTTGGTGGCGATGCCACTGCAAAGTTCATCTTAAAGCCATTAGGAAGGGAAAGGCATTCACAAACACAGAATTAAATAAACCCAAATCAATTCATTGAGTGAGTAGATCTCACAGTAAGACTTACGCATTCATTAAAATCTAAAAAATAAGATACAATATCCAATAACTATTGACAGATAGAAAAATGTGGTTATACACTATTTGTTTCAGAAGGAACTGAATATTTTATAATATATTTTATAATATTTTATATTTTATAATATTTTATTTTATAATTATAAGTCCTATGAAAATGGACTTGGACTATTAATGGCAATGTTTGTTATAGGGAATAGTCCTCACACAATCATCTCCAAGGGCTATCTTGGTTTGCTTTCTTGGCAGTCTGCTTCCATGTTCAGCCTTCCCAGAAAGCCTTCAAATATCTGATGTGAAGAGAAAATTATCCAGTAGGCTGAAGTACAAGCTGGGAAGGTGGAGGCAAACATGACTCCATTACGCTTGTTTGGGGCCAGCCACATTACAACCATAACCCAAACAGATGAAAATAATCCTGGACTGGCTGAATGGGGGGAGGGGACCTGAGCTGGGGATACGTTGAGGGTCACGAAGTGCACACATCCATGGCCCCAATTCCCTCCAAAATTCTCCACAGGGAGGCAAAAATACAGTCGCCCCTGCACTGTGTTATTTCAATTCAGAGCCACATGAGCAAGGCCGTTGTAGACTGCCAAGCTTCAGGGCTTAGCAAGAAGAGGACTACCCAGCTGGTCCCCAAGCTCAGCAGCTTCACGCTGATACACTTTTAGGGTTGGGGGATAGAATATTCTAATAGTCCCCCCCTTTTCTTTCTACAGGCCGTCAGCTAATTCTGCAGGGACCATATCGCTTCACTGTTTACTTTGCTGCTGCTGACATTAAAGGCATTAAGCAGTAGTAGTATCACCCCCGTCAGCTTCTGATATTTTTGGCCCTTTGATAGCTGTACAAATGGAAACAATGGCATAGGTAGAAGAAGATTGCCTGGAAGCAGGCTCTCCCCCAACTGCCAGCTTCCCTCCAAGCCTTGACCGAAGAAGCCAAGGTGCACTATGGGTGAAAGAGACATAGAATAGAGGAAGAGGGGAAAGTGGAGAAATGAGAAGGCAGAAATGAGAGGACAGATTGGGAGAAATTAGGTGCATGTGTAGCAGATATAAAAAATTAAGAATATGAGTTAGGATACAACTGTGATGAGGAGGTTTTTGTGTTTGATCAAACGCTTCAGCCCCCAAGCCACTTTACTCAAAAGACCTGTTTCAATTTTGACAGCGCAACTTTGAGATAAAGGGGTTGAAGATTGCTACCATGTTTGATTTAAACAGTTGTTTCATAGCAACTGCCTTCGCAAACAGGTCACTTAGAGAGGCCCGCTAGTATTTCAAGTGTCTTGATAAAGTAATGGTTTTGCACTGTGTTTTCTTCCCAGAAATAAAGCTTGTAAATCTTCACATCAAGATGGATAGGATTGAACAGATAGCATTCGTGTAAAGGACTTGATTTGTCCATAGTATATGAATCATGGCTTGGGAGGGCAGTCTGATCTGTTCTGCTTCTTTTGATAGAATAGTGCCTGTAGTGGGTTGAAATGACTCTGAAAACTTTTCAAGGTATCCCAGTTAAAACCGATTTAGTGGGGGAAATTGGAATTTTGGAAACAAAGCTGCAGACAGGCACGCTTATATATTGGGTCAAACTTTGTAACGCTGGCATGCATGTAATACTAAGCCATGGTTTAACATGATGTGGGCAAGACAAATTTGGTCAACAGGGAGAATCAATCAGAATATTGTGAAAGTAAAAACAGAACAAATAACCTTCTAACTCACACAAAGCCTTACAATATTGGGAGATTTAATGCAAATATTTCCCACGTTCCCCGTCTGCCAACTTTCTGGCAACTTAAAGAAAAACAACTTAGGTGACAAACTAGGTACCTCAAACTTACGATTTCCCTCTTAGGTGAAGCCTTAAAGACTCAAAAACTGCTTTGAGAATTTGTTATAGAATTTCAATTGCTTTGTGAGCTACTACGAGAACTGTGTTATAGGAATGCCTGTAAATACTGCAAGCAGGCAAATAAATAAATAAATAAATAAGCAGTTAATGAATAACATGGATAATATAAATACGTGCAAACCTGATGCATTGTTAACCCATGAACCAGCACTCCTTTTTGAGGATCTTCTCGAACAGCCAGTGGTCCTGAACTTACAAGCAAATCATGTATCTTCTCATTGTAGACCTTGGGAGGGAAAGGCATTGGAAAAGGCAGACATTAAGATACACAAAGGTAAGCAGCTAATCATACAGAAGGTATCTGGATTTGGTAGGTGTAGTCCCATTTTAGAAGATGAAAAAATGCACCTACACGAGATGGCATGCGCTTCCAGATACGTTTTATTCCTAAGTTTTAAACTCAGTTAAGAGTCCTAATTTTCTGTCCAAATATCCAAATTGGCATTTTAACTTTCAGGCCCAAAGGAGGCAGAGTGGCAATTTGACAGGAGGGAAGCACCAATACATTTGAAACTAGACAAGCAGAAAACTCTCAATTGTGCATGCTGTCATGAGACCTAATCCTAGGCTTGGCTACTGGGAAGTTATGTTGTATTCTGTTCTCTGGCAGCTGGGAGCAAAGCCCTTGGTTGGTTTGCTTGTTTGTTTCCTTTCTTGAATCCCAAGAAGCTCCCTGAGCAGTTTTAAATCCTCCAATATCAGATCAGGGAGGAATTCAAAACACTTTCTTTCCAATTCTACTGGCTCCTCTGGTGCTGTGATGCCATGGGTGGGGAATACTGGTATGTACTCCTCAGAAACATGGGGCTGCACCATAGGAGAACATCTCTCATGCTGGCTGGAAGACAGAATGTTTGGCTGGAAGATAGACAATGTTTTCTCAGCCTCTGACTAAGCTGGTTTGGGTCCCTTTCACCCTATTCCGTACACAAAAACAACTGTTATTGTGCAAAATTATTCCGCCTGCTTACCTCAAGGTAAGAAACGGCAATAGCGCAATGCTTCTCCTCTTTCATCCGCTCTATGGCATTGTAGAGCTCCAACATGGTCCGGTACATCACTCCAGGGTCTTCCTGGGAGCCCAGCATCGTATGAGTCTTCCCAGCTCCAGTTGCGCCATAAGCAAGCACTAAATTGAAAGCAGGCGATTGCTTTTAGCCATTTTCAGCCATTTTCAGAAGGTTGTTTTACAGTTTTTAGAAGTTTGATTGCGTTAGGGTTGATACCTTTGCTGCCACGGGCTTCTTTGGAGGAAGGTGTGAGATACAAACAGCAAGACTGGGCGTAGGAAGGGGCATGTTTAATTAGTGCATCCATTAAGTAGCTCAACATTCGAAAACAGGAGAATCTGGCTTCACCTGATATGTATATTTGCTCATTTCGGGGGTGGGGTGGGGGAAAAGGAGGAAAGAGGAGAAACATGGCAGCCCTTCAACCAAGGCGATCAACTTATCATTTGACTTGTGAGAAGGTGCAAGCGAAATATGGCTGCAGAACGCTGTACATCTGTGATAGCTAGCAACTGCTCAGAACCAGCAGTGTGACAGGGAGGGTCAACAGAGCTGCCTTCTGATCATGGCTCTGCTGCTGCTTATCTGAATGGGGCTGGGAGCACTGCATGCTGACCGGAGCACCGGATTGGTTCCACTGGTGCAACCATGAACCCCTCCCTCAACATTGCAACTGTTCTGGTAAGCAGCAGCGCCACCAATGTTGGGAGAGTGGTCTGCTCCACCACACACACTGCTACTGCTCAGTACCAAAGCTAGAAGTAACCGTTAGAATCAGGAAGTAATGGCGAGGAAAGCTATTCTTCATGCTCTTCAGTACTGTAATAATCTATTTTTTTGCAAATGAGATGCAGGAGGTTTCGGCTTTCATTTGCAGGAAGAGAGTTACTACATGTGAAGCAAAGGACAAGAAACCAAACATCCCCAACAGCTTGGAAAATAGCGACAACAAAGTTTTAAAGCTTATAAATAGAATAGGGGGCAGAAGGACACCCCCGCCCCAGCTCAAATTAGAACTGACTGCTGATACAGGGTTATTTCCATAACTAACAAAGGTAGAAATGCAGAAGAGTTACCTGTGCAATTATATCCATTTAAAAAGCCATCCAGCATGGTCAGGGTAGTATCTTCAAAGACCTCCAGCTGAGAAGAATGTTCGTCAAATACAGCATCAAACACAAATTTGAGGTCCTTGTTTTGCCTCTTGTTAAGATCACGGCATGGAACTTTTTTCCCATGAAAGAAACTGACTTCCTCCACTTTGGGATCAAAGACCAACATATGCTTATCGACAACTTGGAGCACTTTCCTGAAGTTGCCATCTCTCTCTTTCTGACTTTCTGGACGAACACGGACCACTACCTTCACGTGATTGCAGACATCTTCTTGAACAGTAGTAGACATTACGAAAGGCGGTTATGGTGTCTGGGGAAGATTTGTCATATAAAGTAAATCCAGTTTCTTCTGCTGGTGGAAGAAAATGAAAGCAGATTAAACAACAACACCTGCACTCCTATACTTGTTTACCTGGGAGTAAACTTCTCTGAAGGAGGTAAGTTTCTCTTCTGACTAAACATGCATATAATTGTGCTGCTAAACCAAGGAAGCAAATGGATTTAGGTTAGGTCTAGGGTTGATAATTTGACTGGCCAAAAATGTAAACTGACCAGTTATATTTTTTAAGCAGTAATTTAAGAAAATGCAACAAGAGGTTTATGCAAATGAAAAAAAAAGACACACTGCTCTATGGGCCCCATGTATACTGGGATGTACAGTTAAACCCACCAAAATGTAATTTTGTAAGTGCTATTTTTGGTTTTACAAGCAGCAGTTGATCTGCAAAGCTTATATGCAATGTTTACACAAGCTTAGATGTAACTCAATATTCTCCTGCCATTTGTTTGCCAATGACTGGAGTCCAGTAAAATAGGCTTTGTTTGCTTCAATTGTCCAGCTGACCACCACAGATCCCATGCAACTATTTTAGATATAGTAGAATTCTACCAAAACGGGTTTCTCAACTTAACGTGTGAAGAGTGCAAATACTCTTGTGTGGAGGGAGGATGAGGCTATAAAAGACTCACAAACTTAACAGAAAATAATATCTGCAAGTTTAACTCCTGAACAAACAAAATGATTCATAACATACTACATACTCATAGTCCAAAGAAACTCTCCTACCACATAGATAAATTTCAATGTGCACAGGTTCAGAATATGTATTTTCTAGACTGACATAAGATCTAGTTTAAGAACTTGGTTCTTTCTTTACTGTTACTTGGTGCTTGCTCACATTGTCATTTTTCAGTTAGCATATTCACATGCATTAGGTTTCACTCATGCTATACAATAATTACTCTGTCAATGCCAACAGCAGTTAGTTAGAGGAATACGGTCTGGTGAACTCCATTTGTTGAGAGGAAGTCTTTTGTATTCCACTTTGCTACTCCAAATGTTCCCATACAAGATAATAACCATGTTAGGTCTCATAAATACAGCCAATTGAATGTTAATGGATTCCAGAGTCTTGTAGCACCTTAGAAAATAATGAAGTGGATGCTAATCCACACAAAAAATCCCTGTAATATATGTGGGAGGTTGCTTCTAGTCTGCCAGCGCTTTCAATCACTATCATAAACCACTCTCAATAAAGTGAATACATTGTTATAAATAAGAACAGTGGTGCTCTATCTCTTCAAAACGAGACTTTATGCTGTAAGAAAAGTAATGGGAAATGTTTCTGGTAAGTGTGGCGTAACTATCACAATAACTTAAGGGGCCTCACCTAGTCCTGTATCCGGTTCTCAGGGTGGCCAAGCAGATGCCTATGGGAAGCCCATAAGCAGGACATGAAGCCAACAGCACTGTCCCACTTGTGATTCTCAGCAACTGGTATGCAGAGGCATACCACCTCCGATACTGGAGCTAGTGCATAGTCATCCTGGTTAATAGACTTGCTTTCCATTAAATTTGTCTAAACCACTTTAAAAGTCACTCAGATTGCTGACCATTGCTGCATATTACATTCATGAATTCCACAACTTAACTATGGAGTTATTCCTTTTGTCTCCTCTCTATATTCCCTCGTTAAGCTTCACCACATGGCCCTGGGTTCTAGAGTCATGACTCATTTCATGCATAGTTTTCTACCTCTCTCACATTTTTCCTAAACCTCAAACCCCATAGTTGCAAGCTTTCCTCATAGGAGAGTTGCTCCAGCCCCAGGGTCATTTTCACTGCACCAAATTTGCAGAGATGATCTCAAGGGCTAAGACTCACAAAAGGGCAAACAAATCAGGACGCATGCTCAGCAACAGGTCATCTGGAGGCGACCAGTCTTGAAGGCGTTTACAAAACTCTTTACGCCGTTTCCATGGGATGCTATTGGTTCAGTGTTGCCACCAACCGCGCGGCATAGATATGCATTCACCAATGCTATCTTTCACAGCGTAGTCCTATAAATGTCAGTTTGGAAGCCGTGCCCACTGATTTCAACGGGACTTCATACCGGGTAAGTATGCAGAAGACCGTACCCCCACTCTCTAATAAATATGCCGGATCCTAACCACATTCTAACTCGAAGCCAGCCAGAATTTCCATCCAACCGTGCGCAGGGGTGTAGACTTAAAAGGCAATTTGGGGCGGAGAACTTCCCGATCCATCTTAACTTTCTTTCGATACAGTACTATAAAGTCCCTGCAGGGACCTGGGCGAACGAATGGAATAAAGTCGCGCGGCTAATAAGCAGCGACCCTCCTATGCGGTTGCGCTGCAAAAAGAAAGGCAAGCACAAGAGCGCAAAACTCCGCCGGAAAGTGTAAGCAGCCATGGGCCACCCTCACTAATGCAGCGAGCTGATCGGGACCCTCTTTCAGCTGAACCGAGCTAGACACCCTAGTAGGCGTAAATGGAGATACTCACCCGGGCATTAGGGACCCTCCTTGCTGATCAGCAGCCCGCGCCGCTTCTTCGGGCGTCGCCGCCGCCGCCTCCACGCTCGCTCGCTAGCTTCAGCGAGCCACCAAATTCAAACCCAAGCAGCCTCTCGTTCCACGGCTTCTGATTGGTTGAGGGCTTCATAACGTCATAAGAGCCTCCACGCTTACGACGCGCCCTCGGATGTATTTTGGTCCAAAGGAGGACCCATCCCTCCGCCTTCAGCCGTCTCCTAAGCGAGGGCGTAATGCTGGGATTGTGGACGTTCTGCTCGGTTTGGTGGCGCGCATGGAAATAAGGGGGGCGGATATTGTCAGTGAGCGAATGAATGAATGGAGGGCGGGACTCGCGCGAGCGGGTTGGAGGGGAGAGACGCGTATTCAAAGCAGGGGAAAGTCGGGGTTCGACTGTTTCTGTGCCGAACTGGGACGATAAGAAAGGGATAGTGTCTTTGCAGGAATTGATGAGCACAAACAAGCAGGGAGGCTGCATTTTGCAGGAATAAAGCAACAGCGAAAGTTCCGTGGAGCAGCGTTTCGTCGTCCCAGTTCAAGTTTCGAATAGAAATAAACTGTCGCGTAGCAGTCGGCGGTCATCTTAACTTGGCTTTAATTGGTTCAATCGCTGATTTCACAGCGCTATCCTAAACAGTTACGCAGTGACTCTAAAGTAAGCTCAATAGAAATGATTTCCCCCCCACGCCGACGGGTTGTGCCTCTTCTAGCACAAGCGAGTGACTTGAATTTAAATTTTATTTCAGCCATGAGCTAAAATAGCTCTCAAAGCCACAGAGATTAACCGTACACGCGTCTTTTTAGGTGCGCGAGCACTTGAGCCCAGCGCGCAAAGTTTATGTGCAAGTCTTTAAAAGCGCACGTCCTTGAGGTTGCATGGCTGCAAGTGCAGTGCGGAGTGAGGGGTAAATTGGACAGGAGACACCAACAATTCGCTTGAAAGGTTTTTTTTAACTAAAAAGCAAAACTAGGAGCCTGAGATTGGGAGTTAAGGAATGCTCAGGGAAGGGTTTAACTTTTTCCAGCTCAGCTGGCTGGAAATTGACACCACCCTCTGCTGCTTTTATGCGGGGCGGGCGATACTGTTTTAGACTAGAAAGATACACGCCAGCCTTTCTCAAACTGGTGCCCTGGGAGCTGGTTCGAGAAATGAGTTTTGCCGCTGAAGCACTGAATGGGATCAAGAAAAGTGAACCTCGCGATTCCTTAGTTTGTTCCATAAATTGCAGTTACTCTGAGGAGTTGTGGGCGCTTGTTAAATGTGAAATGAGAAAACAGTAATTCACACGAGATACAGTATTTGTTTGTAGCTGTGCTCGTGCGCGTAGCCGTACAAATACTGAATGAAAAACGAGCGCCCGTTCCGGATGGGATGTTCTACTGGCAGATGTCAGAGGAACCTGTGCGCCTTCGGGAAGATGCTTTTAAGATGTTCTTAAAATAGAGTATTTGATGAGAGTATCTGCTGGTGGCTTAAGGTTTGCGGATTGCAACAGATGTGTGTGGTAGAGAAGGACGTATGTTAATACAAGCGGGTGAAGACGGAGCACAGCATATCCTATAGCAACTCCGTTGGGAAAACGGTCTCTGTTAGGATTATATGGGCTGCGGGAGGTTGTGTGGCGGCCAGCCTGATCGCAAACGGGTTACCTCTTACTACGTAACAAGACACGCATCGAAATATTGTCGCACCGCAGCATCCCTTGGGACAAACCTGCCCCTTTATCCCTAATTGATGTCTCATAAAAAGATAGCCGCGGTTCTGCCGATGGCGTCTTAATTATTTTGCTTTGGGTCTGACAACCGCGTTGCAAAAAGCGGGGATGTCCACCGGGAGGAAAGGAAATACGGGGCTTTGTGGAAAGAGGCAGGAAAAAGTCTGCGTAGAGATAATGGAGGGGGCGGTGGAAATCCCGCCAGTCTCGCTGGAGAACCTGCGCATCCCTGCAGTGCATTTGTTGAGTCAGCCCCGCCGCGTTCATCGAGGCCGATTTCGAATCCGTGCGCGCTGTGCACACGACCGTCGCCTTGCAACCCCCAAGCCCGCTTGAAATGAATGCACTGCAGGCAGGCAGTGATCGAGTAGCTTTCGAGAGGGGGGCGGGTGCCCAGTCCCGTATTTGTGGGGGGTGGGGAGAAGGAAGTGGGTGGGATGGGAGAAGCCCTGCGTAGCCCTCTCACCGCGTTGCTGCAAAGGAGGAGCGGGCTCTGAAGGCGGAACTGAAATCCGCAGCGCCTTGTTGCAGGGAGGAAGCCTTTTGGCAGCGCTCCTGGCGCTGTAGGCTGTGCGAGGAGGAGCGTGGGGGGCAGCGGCTTCGTCGAGCGCTGTGAGTAGCACGGTTACGCCGCAGAGCGAGTGTCCTCAGGCGCCGGGACGGGGGTGGAGAGGCGAGCTGCGAGGGAGGGGAAGGCTTGTGCTGTTCTCCAGATGCGCACACTTCAGAAGCCTTGGTTTTTTTCCCCTTCCTAGGTCCACAGTGGACCCCCACCTTCCGTGTCTCTCCCACCCACAAGGGAGCTCACCCGTTGCTAAGGTAATAGAGGTGGTGGTCAGACATTCCTCCTCGTCCCCACTCTCCCTCCACCTCTTGCAGTGAGTAACGTCGGACATGTACCCCCCTCCACGTGTAAGCGAATGACTCCTTGTCTGGAGCCTGCGAAGAGCGGTCGCGACATTAAACGCTCCTTTAAAAATAACGCGAGGTGTAGAAGAACGAATGATTGTGCCAACATGGCTCTTGAGGCGAGAAGGAAGCACTCGCTCCCCCAGTTGCCCCCTGTTTGCGCTAGCTTTTTATGCATTGTGTGGCATTTCTTAAGTGCTAATACACACCGTTCTCAACTATGTGTGAGGTAAAGCAGGTTGGTAGTCCATCTTGAGTAGAATGAATATGAAAAAAAAAACCATTTACACTGTGGGTTAAAAAAGGTTAACACAATCAACTCTTGTGACAAGTAGCGCAAACAACTAATAATTATTGAATAATTCCCATACACCCATACTTAAATATAACCCAGTCCTAACCAGTTGAATACATGGTATGGTGCCAGTTAACATTTGCTAGTCAAATAGTAGATTGTGATAGTTCTCTCAGTTTGTCATTTCCTGTTGTTTTGAATTTATTTTTCCACTTCTCTCTGATGTCTTGTCTGTCCATTTTCTTCTTTTTCTGTTCTGCCCCTTAAGTGAAACTCAATTTTTCAAAACCCAAATTTTCCCACTTGCTGTTTTCAAACAATCTGTGTGCCCGACAAATCTCATTTCTTATTTGGTAGTTAGAAGCTTGGTGGGTCAGAAGATTGCTGTAGACGTAGTGTATCTTGACTTCAGTAAGACTTTTGACAAAGTCTCCCATGGTATTGTGCAGAAGCTGGTAAAATGTAGGCTGGATGAGGTAACTTAGGTGGATTTGTAGTTGGTTGACCGAACCCAGAGAGTGCTCATTAATGGTTCCTCGTCATCCTGCAAAAAAGTGCTAAGTGGAGTTCTACAGTGTTCTGTCCTGGGTCTGTTGTTGTTCAACATCTTTATAAATGACTTGGATGAAGGAATTGAGGACACGCTCATCAAATTTGCTGATGACACCAAACTGGGAGGGATAGCCAGTGCCACAGAAGACAAAATCAGGGATTCAAGATGGCCTTAATAGATTGGAGAACTGGGCCAAACCTAACAAAATGAATTTCACTAGGGACATATGTAAGGTTCTGCACTTAGGCAGGAAGAACCAGCTACACTAATAAAACATTGCCAGTAGTATATGTGAAAAGAATCTAGGGGTCTTAGTGGACCACAAGCTTAACAAGAGTCAACAGTGATGCAGCACCAAAAAACCCTAAGGCTATTCTAGGCTGCATCAACAGAAGTATCACAACCAGGGGTAGTAATAGTACCACTTTATTATGCCTTGGTCAGACCACACCTAGAATTCTGTGTTCAATTCTGGGTGCCACAATTTAAGAAGGATATTGACAAGCTGGAACGTGTGCAGAGAGGGTGACCAAGATGATCAAGGGTCTGAAAACCAAGCCTTATAAGGAATTGTTGATGAAGTTGGATACGTTTACCCTGGTACAGAGGAGACTGCTTTCACTGTTTTCTCTGACAATAGGAGCTTGCATTACATACTACTACCCCCTTGTTGGATTCAAATCTGGTTCTGACTCAAGGTTAGCCACATTTCAGTGTTTATCCTCAAATAAAGTTCAGAACCATTGTTCAGTTAGAATTCCACCTGATGTCACTTTCATTTGGAGGGCTCTCACACTCCTTAATTGTCCATGCTCCCTATATTTGTCATCCTTGCTTCTGTGCTACTCTTTGATGCCAAGGACTTTTTCTCATTGGCTGCAGGTATAGACAAAGTCAACTAGTCCCCAAAGGATACTTTTATCAACCTGTGCTAGAGATTCTGTGCCAGGTCCTTCAAGTGTGTTATCTCTGCCTGCAGTGTTTTGTTAGCATCTCTTTTCTTCCGAGCTAAGTAGCCTACTGGTGATGAGCTTCCATTAGGGTATGCACACCTGATACTTCAGAGAGCAGGTTTGGAAAGCCTGGAAGCTGTTGATCAGGGGTCAGTAAGGTTTATCTGGGCCGGACTGGTCCTGCGGAGATCCCTCTGTGGGCCAGATCGCACGTGCATGGGAGCCTGCGATTTCTGGCGTCTGCGCAGACACAATTTCCGGTGCCACGGAAGCGAGTCCCTGCGCCGCGCCGGTTTAGCACAGCATGTGAGCGGGCAGCTCAGTTCAGGGGCGGCTCGTGGGCCGGTCAAACGACCTCCGCAGGTCACTTCTGTCCCATGGGCCTTAGGTTGCTGACCCCTGCTGTAGATGATGCTTCCTGAGCATTTTCTGTATGCACCCCTGGGCTCTCCAATGTCTGCATCCTGTTCTCAGACTCCTTGTCCAAAGGCATAATATAATTCTCCAATCTACATCATCTTGCTATGTGCCCCACAATACTATATTTTCTCCAAATAGATGTGAGCTTGTGTTCTCCAACTCACTTCCTCCTTCAGCTTCTCACAGTACCCTGGTACATGACCAAACATACAAACACGCAAGCAAGCTTCCAGACAGCTCAGAGAAACAACCAGCCTTAATCCTAAAGACATAAGCTGACTCTTCTAAATATTGGCAATCGGTGCAGTTGTTTGAGGAAAGGTGTAACATTCATATGGTTGGCTGCATCACTCAGCAACCCAACTTCTGCATTAACTACAGTTTCCAGACCTTCCTTAAGAGAAGCCTCACACAGAGTGCATAATAGCACAGCCCTATGATATGAATTTATCAACACAGATATTGTCCAATGAAGTAAAGCCAAGCTTTATGTGAGTTGATTTCGTCTCTGCTGTTCTGTGGGATTCCAGCTTATTTGCATGTATTGTCAGAGTTATACTTCTGTAAGCCTCAAAACATTTTTTCAAGCGTAAAGACCTCTGTTCAAAAGGAAGGAACCTGCTGTATTCCAGTTATAATATACTGCCTGACCTCCAGCTTTTCCCAACTACAGTGGTACCTCTGGCTACGAACTTAATTCGTTCTGGAGGTCCGTTCTTAAGATGAAATCGTTCTTATCCTGAGGCGTGCTTTCGCTAATGGGGCTTCCCGCTGTGCGCACACGCCTCCTGTTTGCATCCTGGGGCAAAGTTCGCAACCAGGAGCAGCTACTTCCAGGTTAGCAGAGCTCGTAACCTGAAGTGTTCATAACCAGAAGCATTTGTAACCAGAGGTACCACTGTATATATTTTGATTCTAAGACTTCAGTTGTGTATACATACTTGAGAGTATGCTCTACTAAACTTAATGGAACTCATTTGCCCTGCATTCTATGATCTCATAGCAGTCAGCATTGTATTGAATTGTGCTTCCGGATAACGGGATAGCCGCTGAGGGGGAAATCCTTGCAAGCTGCAAAGAAGAAGGATACAAGAGATGCTATGAGGTCTGACACTGCTGTGACAAATGTATTGGAGAACTGGAAGGAAATTATTTCCTTGCACCTGCAGCAGAAATGTGGACAATCCATCCGTTTTCCCCAAGGCCTCTTCAGCAGTCACTGGGCTGTCATGCCATTCTCTTTTCAGCAGCCCTCTATTAGTGTGCCTGATCTCCATAGGTTCCTTGTAGCTATTCCTGCACTTTTCTTGCTACCTCCTTATTTTAACATTTTCAACAGACATTTGTTCTTTTTCCATTCAGCTTCTGTATTCTTGCACACTCTTGTGTTCCCTTGAGGGTTTTACTGTCGGGGAAGCTGTAGACTGCAATCCAACAATTCAGTCAATTTAAGCCCATTATTTATTCTAATTGTTGATATACTGCCTTTAAAAATATTTCTCTCTAAGGTGGCTCACAGAATAAAAATAAAAATAACAGAAACAGTAACAAAACCACCAAACAACATTGCAAAAGCAAAAAAAGATACTCAGAAAAATCCTTGTACAATAAAAAAAACCTTTCAAAGATTGCTTGTGATGAGAAAGAGTCAGAAGGCAGTTGCACATTTAGAAGACCCTGCCAATGTAATCTTTACTAATTGGGGGGGGGGGGGCAGAAAGCAGAGGACTGCAGATGCTGATCTTAGGGCTCAGTTAGTTTAATATGGATGGACGTGGCCCTTCAGATAACCTGGTACTAGATCATTTAACGCTTTAGAGTTTGACACCAGCACTTTCAATTGAGTCTGGAAACAAATTGCAAACTGTTACTCATAATCCTCCTCCTACAAACATTTTGGCAGTCTCATTTTTCACCAGTTAGTTTCCAAACTGCGTTTAAAGGCAGCTTTGTGTAGACAGCATTATATAGTCCAGCCTAGATCTAACTAGTGCATGGATGACTGAGGCTAGCTGGGCTGTAGCTGGTGAACCATCTGAAGCTGGTAAAAGTGTTCATAGTTACTTATGTAACCTGGCCATTCAGTGATAATGTTGGATCCAGTTGGACTTTTATATATACTTGATTCTTAAGAACATAAGAAGAGCCTGCTGGGTCTGGCCTACTCTATGAGAGTGTTAACTCCATCCAAAACAGATTGCATATCTATGTCCAGAGCCACAAAACTTCTAGTCACTGGATTTTCACCTGCATCTACACTAGCACTGTCCCTAGACACTGATTCGGGGTTTCCATAGTATCCCCGCTGGGGTTGGCTGGTGGAAGCAAGAGATAAAGTTGAGTATTTTCAGTGTACTGAATGGATTATCTTTCCCAGTAGAATGATGTCAAAGTGAAACAACATGGATGACAATATAATCGGAAGGCATGGTATTGGACAGCAGTTGTCACGAGTCCCTTGGCGCTTTCAGTGTCAGACCTGGGGTGGCAGATTCTGGAGAAATACTTGGAGGGAGATGACAAATGGGAGTCTAATGACGTGGCTTAGAAAAGTATCATAGCTGATGGTATTGAAAAACACAAGATAATCAGTAGGATTGTGTTTCACCCTCCTGGTGCATGTCATTATCAGGGTGAACAAGGTCCTGAAATTAGGTTGAACCCAGCCTGGAATAATCTAAATAATCAGCATCATCCTGAGTTGAGCTGCTACTACCCACTCTAAAACTTTTCCCCAAAGTGGCATGTTTTACAGTGGGCAATATTGCTCAAATCCACCAGATTGGGATAGATTCCTCTGAGGCAAATATGCCTTAAAAAAACAAACAAAAACTGCAATTCAGAGGGCATTATTATTATTATTATTATTATTATTATTATTATTATTATATTAATTGAATTTATATACTGCCCTCTACCTGGAGGTCTCAGGGCGGCATCTCATCATCTGAAGCATAGCTACCTCATAAACCCATTTAATATGTTGCATAGATCAGCAGGCCAGGTACAGCTATACCTTGGTTCTCGAACGCCTTGTGACTCGAACGTTTTGGCTCCCAAATGCCACAAACCCAGAAGTGAGTGTTCTGGTTTGCGAATGTTCTTTGGAACCCAAAAGTCCGACACGGCTTCCACTTGAGTGCAGGAAGCTCCTGCAGCCAATCAGAAGCCATGGCTTTGTTTTCGAATGTCGAACGGACTTCCAGAACGGATTCCATTCAAGAACCAAGGTATGACTGTAGTAGGTTTCAAATGTTGAAGCAGACAGTTCATATCCTCAAGCCGCATAAAGAATCCCATTTCTAAAAGAACATTCATGTATTGCTACCATGATGTAGATTGAGAACAAGAATGTACAATGAAATGTTCATGTAGCACACAGGCAATCCTATGAGGTTGCAAACATAGGATATCCTCCATATTTTTCTCCATGATAATGTCTGCCTTCTATTTATAAGTTTAATCCTGGAAAGGTATTATATACTTAATAGTATTTTGCAGAGTAAATTCTTAGCTCATTTTTGCTAACACCAACTCTGAGATGGAATATAGACTAAGAGACAGTGATTTTCCCAGAGCAAGTCAGTGAACTTCATGACTGAATCAGACTGCAAAGCAGGGTTTCTGTTATCCAAGCATCATGTTCTGGCTACTGCTCAATACTGACCCAATTATGTTTGAATCTTTTTGAACTAGGAGCAGTTTGGGCGTCCCCAATCTACACTGTGTTCAATGAGGCATATATGTCAATATGGTTTATATTTGAATAGATCTGTGATTGAGAACAGTTGAATTTGTAACAGATGCTCAGGTTGTAAAGTTATGCTAGTGGAGTACTTGCAAGTACTAGAGTTGGCCAAATACAATAGTATCATTAGTGGCATACGTTAAATAGCATCTTGCAACATTTACTGGCACTGAAATCTTTTTGTGCTGATTAGTAAAACAAATTACTATTGCTTTTATACAGTTCTTCTTTTAATACAAGCCATTTTAAAAATGTGAATTTTGACTTCTAATATGTTTTTTCCCCAGGGTGGCTTCTTTGTTTTATTATTTTTATACCCTGCCCTTCAATCAAACTTACCTACAATATGCACCAGCTGCTGTATTTATGCAAGACCTGCAACCGATTTCCTTTTCACAGTTTAGTTAGATCTAGCCCAAATTGCTTAGGTACATGGGTAAAAAATATACACTCTTCATTAACCCGTAAATGTGAAACTGAAGAAAAATTGCATTTGCATGGTGCTGAATACTTAAATGGCGGAGTAGACAATGAAGACTATCAACAACGGCATATACCAGTTATGGTTGAGGAAGTTGTGAATTTTTTAGCACCACGTAAAGGACAGGTAAGTTGAAATTTCTTTTCAAAGTAGATTGAATAATAATAAAGAATTGCAGGCTTTATTTTACAGCTAGAGTAAGTTTTAGATGAAATTGTTCTGTAATTTATGTCCTTGAAGATTCTCTATTGTACTGAACTGATTTGTGATTGACTTGAATGTATTTTGCTTACTACAACAATGTTGTTGTTGATAATGATGATGATCGTGGTAAGATAATACAGTACTTCTCTATTTCTATATGAAGCTGACTGGAGGGGAGGCCACAGGATCTAGCGTGAGATGCAAGTTAAAAGTTGTCAGAAAGTCCAACATAGAAGTCATAGAAAGGGTGAGCAAGATCAATAGGGAAACATTTCCCATGTATATTTCAGAATAGAGATCTACCAGAGCTGTCAAAACTGTATCCATCCCATATCCAGGTTGGAAACCAGATGGACAGAGATCAAGGAAGGATTTTTAAAATCCAGGAATGCCTATAGCTGTTCAGCCACCACATGTTGCACAACTTTTTT
Source organism: Podarcis filfolensis (assembly GCF_964270895.1). Classification (NCBI taxonomy): domain Eukaryota; kingdom Metazoa; phylum Chordata; class Lepidosauria; order Squamata; family Lacertidae; genus Podarcis; species Podarcis filfolensis. The sequence continues at coordinate 74,098,757 of NC_139604.1, read as the reverse complement.
CCAAAAGAAATGTTGTATGTGGACTTAAACCTGGCCAGGCTATCTCTGTCTAAAGTTTTAAAAAGTGGGCAGATCATCACCTCTTAGTACAGGAGAAATCCTACCCTCATCAAGAGAGGCATTAATTTTTGTGGCTCACCATGTTCTTCCTTGCTGACCTTCACCACCAGAGATGGCCAGGCTCCACATTAGCTTTGGTGGATCTCACAGAACCCTATCTACATCCTTGAGGATGACCAGGGCATATTCCTTGAAGAACTTTCAACAATTGATTCTGACACCTCCGTATATAATGTCATCCAATTTGGACTCCCCCTGCCCTGCCCAACATTCCAGGTTCTTACAAGATTCATAAGCCTTCAGCTGGCCAACAAGACAAAAATAAAGTGTGAAAGGATTTCTGAAGCAAGATGAAGCTTTCAATGAAGCTGAACAAACTTTGTGTTGGTCTTTAATGAGGTAGACGTGGCATAGTTGGGCTTCCAAAAGGCTTTTGAACATTAAACACACACACACTGAAAAGTCCTGTGATAATCTGTGTATTAACATACCATCTCTAACTATACAGAGATATAAGAAAATCTATTTCTTAAGCTATTCCCATATGAATTTTTGATTATTATTATTTTGTTGTATGTTGCATTCGATGCTACTGGTTCCAGTGAGACTTCTGAGAGCTATGACAATTCAGAATTGTGCAGCTTGTTTATTGTTCCTAATAATGAAATCCTGTGCATGCCTGCTTATAAGAAAGTCTTGGGATGCGGGTGGCTGTGGTCTAAACCACTGAGCTTCTTGGACTTGCTGATCAGAAGTTTGGCAGTTCGAATCCACACAGTGGTGGTGAGCTCTTGTTGCTCTGTCCCAGCTTCTGCCAACCTACCCATTCAAAAGCATACTAGTGCAAATAGATAAATAGGTACCCCTGCAGTGGAAAGGTAAATGGTATTTCCATGTGCCCTGGCACTCATCACAGTGTTCCGTTGCTCCAGAAGCAGTGTAGTTGTGCTGGCCACATGACCCGAAAAGCTGTCTGTAGACAAACACTGCCTCCCATGGCTTGAAAAGCGAGATGACTGCCGCACCCCATTGTTGCCTCTGACTGGACTTAACCACCAAGGGGTCCTTTACCTTTACCTTTTTTTAACTATAAGAAAGTAAAGTTCAGTGGTACTTACTCCCAGGTAAATGTGTATAGATTTCAGGCAAAGTCAACTGCGAGTTTCAGAGTGAAAACACGAATGATTAGAAATACTTGCACCATATGGCTTTTAAATAATAATAATAACAATACGGGATTAGAAAAAAATCATATTTGTTTTCACATTCAGTGGTAAATGATACTGGAAGCCACAAAAGTGTGCTTCACAAAGATTTATGTGTTAGTGAAGCAAAATGTGAGGCTCCATTTGGCAGAGGATCATCAATGTTTTCTCCTTTAAGCACCAAAACTGTAATTATTAAAAAAATAACCAATGTTTTATACTTTGTGTTACTCTATTGTCTGATATTGTCTGCAGAAGTTGTGATTTTATTCATATATATATATATATATATATATATATATATATATATATATAAAATATTATGCTTAAAGGGATATGTGAATTTCTGGTCTGTCTAATCTGTAACTTCAAGCTTCAGCAGCCACTTTATATACTCAGGATTGCCCCTCTGGAAGAATTTTGTGGTCATTTTGTGCTATGGCTTCAGTCTCAGTGTTGGCTAGGGACGCTGATACTTCAGAACTTTAAATGCTGTTTCATAACCATGAATGGCTGCCACTTATATGCTTCTGTAAATGATAGTATCTTCAAAGTACCTTTATTACACACCAGTGGATTTTTGTTATGCCTCTTTAGAGTACAGCTATGCAGTTACGATGATGTAGAATGAAAGCAGGTACTATTTTTCTGTATTTTTGTTTATATCCTCCTATCTTAGGGGATGGCAAGTATTCTGATTCTGACATGGAGGGTAGTGTATGAGTGCCAGCCAAGTTTGTTGGGCAAAATACTGCACAAAGAGTTAATATTATTTGGCCAGTTTCTTCATTAAAGTTGAGATCAGTAATCAAGGCCAAAACTTGCTTGCCTTATGGTTGCTTATAAAATGTAGGCTGCTTCTGTGATAGACAGAAACTACGTTTTCCAATTCCTTCCATCTCTTGACCTACTCTAATGCAGTTTTAGCACATTGTTCCTTTTGCAGGCTTGACGGCACAAATTGTAACTATCTCATAGGTACTGAATATATTTGACAAAATATGTATCATAGCAGAAAATGAAGAAAGAGCATACTGGTTTGTTTGGGTGATGGGATCAGAGCTCTTTGAAATAGGTTTGAACTCTTTGCTCTTGCCTGTGGGAAAACTTTCACTTAATGTAAGGGATTGGATTTCCAGGCAAACTCTTAAGTATCTACCCATTGCTTTAGAACCCTTTCCTCCCAAATCCCTTTTGTGCAGTATTCTCTGAAGTACATTGTATGAATGAGTCACTCCCTTTTTAGTTCATTTTCTTCTCAATGGAACGCCTACTGCAGTAAGCCGGCTGAAACATACTTCCTGTAAAACTTGCTATATTAACTATTATTTTAGGGTATTTTTGTTCTAGTTCCCCAAAGGTTCTGTGCTAGTATGTACAGAGCTGTAGTGAATAATACAAAAGGTCAAATCAACACAACCTTTTTATAGGCACATCTGGTTGTGGAGCCAAAACCACCCATAATACTTCATACCTTGACTAGTGCCTGTCCCTCATCTTCTGTGATTTGGAGGGTCCTGTAGCTAAATGGCTGGAGGACATTTATTTTTCTTCTTGTTCATTTTTTTTTTTTTGGCTTGCGATAACAGCCAGTAATGGGCAAAGCAAATAAGTGTGGGAGGGCTGCAAAATAATGGATGAAGTGTAGGTGTGCTGGAGCTGAGAAGGGACTGGTAGCATTGGTCTTAAAATGTACAGGCTGTGCAATGAGATGCCCACATTGATGTCTCTTTACCATTGTTTATTTCAGCCTCCGTGTTGATGTTAAGTGTATCTAGCTTCTCTGGGAGCCGGGGGCCAAAATATGCATGGCACTAAATCACATGCAGCTTTTCCCGGACTCTTTTTTTCCTCCTACAAAATGAAGCTGCAGTCCTCCATGGAAGAAGACCAGAGCTGGAGGCATCTTAAACCTTTCCCCTAATGGCTCTTTTTTTTCTTGGCTAGAAATTGTTCCTGCTCCAGAACTGCTTTTCAGTGTGCCAGAGAAAAAATGCAGGTAACTTCACACACCCCTTCGTGGGACGGAAGGTAGATAGCTTATGAGAGAAGAATTCTTAGTATAAAAGGCTTCGGAGAAGAAAGGAAGCCTTTTCCCATAGGTCTTCCATGGATGTTGGAGCTGCATTTTGTAAAATAAAAAATGGCGAGGGGGAACTAAGTGAAATCTGTTTTTGTAAAATTCTCTTGTGTCATACCGTATTTTTCCCTCTATAACACGCAGATTTTTTCTCCTAAAAAGGAAGGGGAAATGTTTGTGCGTGTTATTGAGCGAATGTGTGGTCCCTGGAGCCAAATGGCAAAAAAAATCAGGCAAAAATCAAATCGCGCGTCTCGGAGAAGGGAAACCTGAAAAGAGGAAGTGGCTGCTTTCCTGCATTCTGCCTCAGGGTCTTACTGCCCACCCTCCTCTGTTTCCTTGCTGTGTTTGCTCAAACGGAACAAAGAGCAGGGAAAGCCCCTCCCCTCCAGGCAAGCAGAGGGGAAAGCAGAGTGTCGTCTCTGTGCTCCGGTGCTGCTGAAAACATGCAGGAGGGAGAGAGAGAGAGAGAGAGAGAGAGAGAGAGAGCTGGCTGGCTTGGGTGGGTAGGTGAGGGAAAACTTTTGCCTTCCTTTCCTCCCTCCCGTTATACCCCTCTCCTGCATTCTTAGCCAGCTGCTTCTCTGCACACCCCTCTCGTGCTCCTTGTCCATTCTGTATTTTTCCTTCCTTCCCCACTTAAAATGTGGTTAAAAAGCATGGATCCACATGGATCCTCAGGATCTTTGCATTGGGTCACCCCAAATTCACCATCAGATCACATAGCATGTCCATGGCTACAGCCTGCCCCCCAAAAATCACACACGCACTGTTGCCTGGGGCTGCAATGGTGCAAAAATGTGGTTAAAAAGCATGGATCCACATGGATCCTCAGGATCTTTGCATTGGGTCACCCCAAATTCACCATCAGATCACATAGCATGTCCATGGCTACAGCCTGCCCCCCCCCCCCAAAATCACACACCCACTGTTGCCTGGGGCTGCAATGGTGCAAAAACGTGGTTACAAAGCATGGATCCACAGGGATTCTCAGGATTTTTGCATTGGGTCACCCCAAATTCACCATCAGATCACATGTCTGTGGCCACAGCATGAAGCACAAAAATGATACATCCACTGTTTCATTCAGAATGTTTTTTCCCTTGTTTTCCTCCTCTAAAAACGATGTGCGTGTTATGGTCAGGTGCGTGTTATCGAGCGAAAAATACGGTAATTTTGAATTGTGCAATGGCTTGTGCAGAGTAGTGGGAGCAGCTGTCAATTTTAGGTCTTCTCGGCCATTGAAAACATTTGTTTATTTGGGTTGCTTTGCCATTGGTTGACCAACAGTTCACCATCATCAGGTTTCCTGAGAACTAAATCCCATTGAGTGTGATGGGGCTTGCTTCCAGATAAGTGTGCATAAATAAGATTGCAGCGTGATATAGTAAGCTATGCCATAACTGCTTTGCGATGTTACAGTTTCAGCTAAATATTAAAGACAACTTGGGTTGCAATCCTATACTCGCTTGGAGCTTGCTTTTGAGTAGACGTGTATCAGATTGTGCTGTTGCTAACTCATACAGGTTCTGCCTGAATTGAAGTGATTTGTATAGGTTATTTTAAAAAGCAGCCTCTACTTAAGCTACATATTGCAAGCCAGCAAATAAGGATGATTGGCCATAATTCAAAGATAAGCATTTTTAGTCCCATTGATTTCAGTGGGAGACAGTTGAGCAGATTTCTCTCTGAAATCTGGGACTTAAAGTGGGACTTCCTTGATAGGACATTTAGGTATACATTCCATTCCTATGGTTCATGGCCTCACCATCCAGGCACATCATATTATCTGTTATGTATCTGTGAAGCTTGCATCTCAGCCTCCAAATAGGGGACAGTATATGAGGATGAAATGTTAGATTATATTTCCTCACATCTTACTACCTCAGAAATTCTGGTCTTCTTAACTGAAGTATGAAGTTTTGATAAGTTGTGCGGAAATAGCTGCTTCTGCAAATAAAGCAGCAGGCTTAGGATATGCAGCCGTATGAAGGAATTTTCAGGGATCATTTCAGTTTATCTTTTACTATAGCATATGTACACATGGTGATATGCTGGGATTTATTTGTTATACCTAGTATAAAATGCTTCAGAAGCATAACTGCTCAATACAGTCTTGTTGTTATGAAGACATGAATGTAGTTGCAACATTTTATAGAATAAAATGTCATGGCTCTGAACCTGTGATGTGCCTGCCAAGATTGGGTTGGTGGGCAGGCATCTACTGTAGCTTTGAGTGCGAAAACCAACGGTTGCATCTAGCAACTTAGCTTTCATGTGGATTTTTTCCTCTCTTGCTCTTGCCTACCGGGCAATGAGTGCAGCTTTTCTGATAGCACCAATAATCAGTGAGATAAAACAGGAGACTGGAAGGCTTCACAAATGCAATGGCCTGCACAGAGCCTTCTGCTGTTCTTGGTGTTGTGAATTTTTGCACGAATTCAAAGATAGCGGTACCATTGTTTTAGGGTGTTGGCTTTATTGCAAATGTGGTTCACAAAGTGTGTTCCCAAATACCAATAAGTGGCAAAAAAAGCCTGATAAAATATTAAAATTATTCTTTGATGGATCTGTGCAGGTGTTCACTTACATTGCAGTGTGCAAAATGCGTTCAGAGTTTCAGCTTGATACACAGAAGTTTTGAGCAGTTTGAGCTACACAGATCCTGCTATAGCGTTTCATAACCTGTCTAGACTTTGTACTTGTACTTTGGTTCTCAGCAGTTAGACCTTCTTGGTACCATCGTCATTGCAATTCCCTATGTACGTTTCTACTGAAGGAGAACCTGTAGCTTCTACCAAGAAAGAAAACAGCAAGGCACTTGGTCTGCCCACTGAGAGCCGTGCTGTGTATGCACTTGATCTCATTTTCCTGTGATACTAAGTTAGCTTGCTGCTATCACTATATATCACGTAACAAATGATAGTATTTCAGGAGCCTATTTAAGGCACTATGTTATAATAAAAAAGATGCAGTGCTGTGGGATGACTCAGCTTGTAAATGACGCTGTGTACGCTTTCCCTCTGTGCTACAGCATTAGTCTTAGCACTTCTTTGGCAAAACTACTCACAAGAAAGTAATCTTAAGTCTTTTGAATGAGACACTGCTCCCAGAAGTAGTGATAGGAATAAGTGGTTCTATACTCTTCCCAGGACTGGCTAGCTTTATAAATATTTGAGGACCAGTTTACACACAGTGATTTAGATTTTCAGTTTTCTATCGCACCAGATAGTCCTAGGAGAACATTAACACTTTGTGCCATGAAAGTTAGTGACACAAATGCCACTGAAACCATCCGTATTGTAAAAAAATGCTGGAATTAAAGTTGTCCCAGGGACAGGCAATTTTTTAACCATACATGACTTCACTGGAAGCTAATTCTGAGCTGGAAGAGTGGTAGTTATGCATATAGAATCAGTACAATGTTTCCCAATATTTGTTCAATCATGTTTTTACATGTTTCTTATTTCTCGGTATTCTTTTTCTGCATAGTTTTAAATCAATATATGAAATTTCAAGAGTCAAATAATGATTGGGCTTAAGAACTGTGACATGAAAAACCTGATAAAATTCTGGTATCTTCTTATGTAGCTTCTACTTTTGTGTGAATAGACTGTATCTGAAATAATTGATAAATAGAATGTCTTTATTTGACTTGTGAATTAATACAACAAAAACAACAGTTTTAAAACATTATATACTAAAGTGCTGTTTTGAGATAACAGTAGTTATTGTGGCATAACTATTATTTGGGCATAAGCCATTTCATATGAGAGACAAAGTTATTAAATCCAGCAAGTAATGTATAATTTAAAGTTCATAAGATGCATCTTTTTATAATTTTTCCATTCATAAAATAATTATTTTTTTAAATTCTGATTGATGCAGTGAATATTCATTATCAGTATATATCTGTACCTTTCAAAGTTGGTTAATAATATGACACCTCCCCACCATGCGCCACATTTTTATATCTGGAGGGAGTTGCAAATTCAGAAGAAAAAAGCAATCTTGTTATGAAAATCATCTTAGCACAATCAAGTTTATGTAGAATATTATGGTAGAGTGCATCATATTTATCATGCAACAAAACTGTTAGATTTAGGCTGCAGACCTATAAACGCTTAACTGAAAGTAAATTTTATTAAACTATGGGATGTTTACATTTGAGTAAGCCTGCTTAGGAAAGTGTTATCGGTCACATGAACAATTTAGGCTGCAATCTAACACTGCTTAACTGAGAGAGAGCCCCACTGAATTCAATATGACTTACAATCATAGAAACATAGAATCATTGCTTCTGAATAGACCTGGTTCGGATTGGACAGTTGAAGTTTAAGGATAGGGATGTAATTATAGTTCTGTATGGAGGAAGGAAATCTATTTCTCAATTGGCATATGCGCTTGACTCATGTATGTTTCAGAAAAGTTACCCTTTAATTAGCACTTGGTAAAAATACATATTTTTAAAAAGTCAAACAATTACCAACTGCTTAAAATTTTCAGGGTCTAGAAAGCATCTTGACAATTTCACAGGGGAATTACGTTGAGGAAATAATATCAGTAGGTACATGGACGGTTGATTGTGGTCCTTTCTGTTGAACCAGAAATGTCATGTGTTAGTATCTTCAACAATTTAATTCTCACATTTGAGCATATGAGGAACAATGAGCATTTGCCTCTGCAGAAGATTCATTTAACTTCTATTTCTATTAATATGATTGCACCAATCATCTAGCATGATTCATAGCAGCTCTTTATTGCTATTAGTACTCTTACTGTAAAATTTAAACAGTGTAAATGTATTTCTCGTCTCCTAAACGCCTCTGATACAGGAAATGATGTAACTATGTAATGTAGAAAAAGACAAAAGACTATTATCAGATTGTTCTAATTTTTCCAAGTTTACTTTTATATACTTTCTTCTAAGTAAACCTGAAAATCTGAAATCTACTGCCTGAAATGTCATCTGTGAAAATGAGCAGATGCCAACATAACATTTAGGAGTTTATGGCATTTTCGTTTAGTAAAAAGGAGCAAGGGGGCATTGCGTAGAGAAAAAAGTGAAGAGAGACATTTTCCCTCTACTCTCAATGCTAGAATTCAGGGTTATCCAGTGAAAGTGATTGGTGGTAGATGCATGACGGACACATGGAAGTACTTCTTCACTCCGTTCATAGTCAAACTATGGAATTTGCTACCTTAAGATGTGATGGCCAATAGCTTTGATGCCTTCCACTGGAAATTAGACAAATCCACAGAAAGTAAGTCTATCAAAAACTGCTTTTCATGATGTGCATATGTAACCTTCCAGTTCCGAGAATGTGTGCCAGTGAATACAAGTTGTTGAGAGGAAGAAAAGGAAGGAGGGGTATTGCTTTCAAGTCCTGATTGTGAGCTTCCCGGTGGCATCCATTTGGCAACCAGACGGGCTGTTGCTCTGATGCAGGAGGGCTCGTCTTATGGAACAGTTTGGGCATGATACATGATAAGACATGATACACATTTTTCTTCAGATTGAAGCTATGAAAATAATATAATAAGACTTTGGCTAAATCGTTTAGGATGGGGCAAGGTCAGGGATAGAGAACGTTGCTCAATGAATGTGGTTAAAGGGGCATGCAAGCCATTTGCTGTGATACAGTACTTGGCAGCTCTGGAAAATGTTAGGAAATAAATGAAGATACAGAAAAGTAGAAGGACAACTCCTTTTCCTATTAAACGGGATTTGGAACTGAAAACAAAATACCTTTAATATAAAAGAACAATTAAAACAAGTTTCCTAAAAAACAAAATACTTCTGTAGGATTGTCAGTCAGTAATCCGAGCTGACAACTATGCTTTAATTAAATTTGAGACTGTTACCAATTAGTCTATAGCACTACAGGCTTCAAGCTGCCTATGACTCAGTGCACTGACTCATCCAGCAAAACTTTTCTTACTAAAGAAATATCCAAGCACCCGCAAGGATGAAAGATCAAAAGGAAAGCAGGTTCACTGACCTCCTTTGCAAAACCTTTCTATTAAATTTCAATTATCAGAACTGTACAATGTGCCCCATACCCAGTATAGTTTAGTGGTCAAAGCAATTTCAGAAGCACGACATTATTATTACTAAAAAGTAAATAATTCATCTTGAGTATATGTTATCCTAAGAATTCCAATTATGGTTAATATTTGAATTAGTACAAAATGAAGCTCAGTGGCTCATAAATGTGGCATATATAGCTTGCTAATATTTTCAATTACTTAACCATAATCTTTTACTCATTTGGTAATTTTCATTTTATTATTATCCTTGAGGAAGGTTTAAGAGATTCCAAATGCCATTAATATATTTCTCTTTCACACTGAAACCATCTCACTGCCTCTTCTGTATGATTCAGCTACCCCTCACCACAAAATATATAGAAAAAGGTGAGACAAAAGGTTGAGAACAAAGAATATTAAGCTGAACCTGTGTTACATTAGACCAGGCATAGGCAAACTCGGACCTTTAGATGTTTTGGGACTACAACTCCCATCATCCCTAGCTAACAGGACCAGTCGTCAGGGATGATGGGAGTTGTAGTCCCAAAACATCTGGAGGGCCAAGTTTGCCTATTAGACTATAACTATTTTTACTCATTACAATTTCAGTAATGATCAGGTGCCATTTTGCCTAAACAGTGGCATCCCATTAATGGAACCCCCTGTTGCTGGAGGTATGATTGGCCCCTCAGAATTGTCTTTAGGTGCCTTTGTAAACACACTTTTTAAACTTGGGCTACATATGTTTGAATCTTTGAGATTGCTTCCTCAGTTACTTTATCTAAATGTTAAATTTTATGGTATTTTAAGATTCCTCCTTTTTATGGTATGGGTTTGTATTATCTTGTATGCTACCCTGCAGTCTTTAAATGAAGGGTGGGCCAGAAATAAATTAATAAAAATAAATGAGTAGAGGAATATTCATTGGTCAGCGTTGCTCTGTTGGAAGTGCTTACTTCCTGGAAAGCACATGGCCAAAGTATTCAAACAGCTGTATTGAACTACTACTCTAGCCCTGTACTCTAGCCCAAGATAATAGACTTAACCTTGGTTTGTTTTCCTTAGAGCTGGCTTACATCATGTCTAAATGCCTAAACCAGGATGTGAAGCTGATGGCTAACCATGTGTGGGCTTGCATTGCCATGGAATCCATGTTTGGATGAAGGTGTGGTTTAGAAATTTTCCAAATAAATAGATAAAATAGGCTGTTTCCCCACCTCTCCAGCCTCTTTCTTTGCAGGGCTTCTTCCAGTATATAGTCTCTGGGACCAGAGTTTCTCTGTGGAATCAGAAATTTCTAGTGTTCAGGCAGTAACTTTAGGTTAGTGCTAAGGTTGGTTATATATTACATCTCCAATGGATCTAAGTGCTTATCGCTAACCACTGTTTTTAAATGATCACTCTGGGGCAGTTTTGCTGTATGCCAGGCATGGGCAAACTCAGCCCTCAAGATGTTTTGGGACTACAATTCTCATTATCCATGACCACTGATCCTGTTAGCTACGGATGATGGGAGTTGTAGTCCCAAAGCATCTGGAGGGCCGAGTTTGCCTATGCCTGCTGTATGTGTTTTTGTGAAGTTAATTTTGGTATTTCTTCATAGCATCTAAGAGTTCATTTATTGAAATACCTATGCTGAATTTCATAGATTTCTGCCTTAAAAGGTCCTTTCATGCTGCTACATTTATTACCAAGATTACCATGGAACGACACAGAAATGCCTTTAGTCTCCATTTTTCTGTGTTGAATGATGGTGAAATGATCAACCAGGATTTGCTTACTTGGAACATTATCCAGCTGTGTTAAAATCATTAGAAGTTTCACCAATGACATATGCAGTAAGGTTGCTTGTGTTAAATTTTTTGATGATCAGAGACAACTTGAAATTGCGTGAAATTGGTCGTAGTCTTCCCCACTATGATGAGGTGTATTTCTTCTTAACCATAGTCATTTCTTAAATTTACACCCAAATCTGCATCATGTTTTTTGGCAATGTGTAAATGGTGAGTCTAATTCCATTACATCACAGCAGCTGAGCCAATTGCTGTCAAAGGATTCCCCATAAATAAGTGACATGTTTGTGTTGTGTACCACATTAGATTTCAAGGAGAGTTGAACTTTCACGTACAGTGAAATACGTAATTGATATAGAAGTCTCTTTTTTTGCCTGGGGGCAGAGTTTGCAGTAGGTCCCAAATGCTAAAAGCAGGACCTAGTCAACGTTACACAACATAAAGAGATTTCAGCTGTAGTCACCAGGACTCTGCCTCTCCCATTATTGGTGCTATACCTTTCTTGAACTCAGGACAACCCCATGTTCGCATGTCCAGCTCCAACTGTGGAGCTTGAAAGAATGGCAGGGACTTGCTGGTTTGGCCCTGTGCAACTGAGTCATTCCGGATTCCTTGGCAATACACTTGTAAAAAAACCCCACACCTATATTGCCCCCAACTTTGAGCTAGAGCATTGGAGTGTGGGTTGGAGATCACTACCTATTTAAACTGAAAAGGTAAAAAGTTTAATGTGTGTTTGTTTTATCACCAGACATAAACAGAATTATAAACGAAAGATAAGGTTTTCAGATACAGAAAGACCACAAAATCTTCTGCCAAGGTGCTTTTGAGAAAGCTTTCCTGTAATCCTAAGTACACAAATACCAAATTATCCTTTGTTTGCACAAGTTCTTATCCGTTGAAGGTGTGCACAAATCTACAGATGTCACTCCTGGCTACAGTGTGATGGAAAAGAATTTGCCATACATTGTTAGTTTCAACTGAAAGGAAGACATCTTTATTGCCACGGTGTAGTTTTTGAATTTGTGGTTGAAAATGTTTCCTGTGTTATTTGTATAATTATATTCCGGAATATCACTTTCACAAAGCAGTTTATCCCACAAGGTGGGACTCTTTCAGGAAATCAGGCTGGTGTTTTCAGTTGATAGGAGTGGTTTGTTTGTTTGTTTTAATTGACAACAGCAAGTACAATTTAAAAACATCCATCAAAATGCGTATTGCAGTCCTCAGTATTCCAAATATTCAGCGGCCAAAAATGTATACCAGGGTGGGTGGGTGGTGGATTTCTCTGTCTCTTGCTCTGAACAATCAATGCAGAAATGGGAAAATCATAGAATCATAGAATCATAGAGTTGGAAGAGACCACAAGGGCCATTGAGTCCAACCCCCTGCCAAGCAGGAAACACCATCAGAGCACTCTTGACATAAAATGGCGGCCCTCCATAGAATACCTGCACAAATACTGCCACTGAAGCAATGGGACATATCTCCCTTCATTCCCTGTACCCCGCCTCCAATTTGACTCTGGGGGATCAAGCGTAATCCTCAGAACAGTGCATGGGGCAGGGAAGGGAGAACTTCTGTCTGGCAAGCTGATTTGCTAGTGCAGATGGAACACTTGGAAGAGTGTGATGTTGAATTCTACCCATAGCTTTTAATTGATTGATTTCTCGCTGCCCCCCTCTCACAAGTTTCTTACAAATATTATCAGAATTAAATTGAGTTTGAATAATTGTTGGGAAAATTTGCTCAAATAATTGGCTTATAGTTTATTAACTGATAGTTTCTTAACTAATTATTAAGCTCTTAATAATTGGAATGATTCTAAATAATGTGACAAACCACTTAAAATACAATTTAACATAAGCCTACTTAAGTGCACAGTAGAGTATGTTGAATCAATTTTATATAATTTAGATATGTTTTTAATCAATAGATTTGTGAATTATATAAAGATATACAGTATTTCTTTCTGTCTTCAAGGTGACTAAGTCTAGTGATGACTAACATGCCCCTCAAGGTGGTTTTGCTCATTAGTTTGTAACGCCAAGCTCAGTTTGCAGACTTTTGCCTGCTAATTTGAAGTTTATGAAACTGCATTTGAAAGACTAATTGGAAGCATGCAATTTACCTTTTAAATTTTGTGTGAGGAGCAAGCAGAGTTGTAAAACTGTCTTGCAAATGGACTGTAATTGCTGTGCATTTTTAATTATGTTAGGTGTGAAGTTGATTATCTGCAATATTAAAACTAGCTAAACACCTGTACACAGTAGGGCGATATAGCTCTTTCTATGTATATTCACAATTTTTTACTTATAATCACCTGAAGTGGTAGAATAAATATATATATATAAGTCCTACTGTTTTATTGGGTATAACTTAAAGAACGGGAGTCCACTTTCCAAGTAATTTTTATGTAAGGAATCCTAGTTGTAGTAAGATGCCAAATTGCTTACAATTTTCTACAGGTTTAGTTTGATCTTACACTTAATGTGCCTTGAAAGCACAGAATCCAGCTTAACTAAATAGTGAGCCTGCTTATTATCAGGACATTTTAAGAACTGTAAATGACACATGACTTTGTGCAAATGAGAGGGTTTCTGAAGAGGAGATTTTACCTCTTGCGCTCTTCCCAAGATCCTCCTTGGCTACTGTAAGCCAAGCCATTATTTAGCTCACAGTATGCAAAGCACCTGAGCTCATGGTTTTCCTGGTTACAGTCTGTCGTTTGTCTGGAGACCAACCATGACAGTGGCTGCAGATGACACGTTAACCCAAACCATGGTTTAGTTTACAAGCAGGAATAAAATGCCTGCAATCTGTCTGGAAGCCTATTTACTAGCCTGTTCTTGCTAAACTATTCTTTGGCTTTGTGTTATATGAAAACCAGCTCATTGTGTGCCTAACACATAATGTAGATTGCTGGGATCATCTGGGTATTTCCCATTGCAGCCTTAAAGGATAAATGACACTCGTTTGGGAAACACCATATACTGTCCAAGTAACTTGTATGATACAGAAATCCAGATACTACTTCTATGACATGGAAGTGGACCATGGGAAACAGTGTTGTCACTTAATCAGAATTCACATTTCTCTTTAGAGGCAAACAGGATTTTCATTCATGCAGAGAAATGGAAAAAAGTTCAGTTATTTCAGCAAGTCTACAACCCAGCAGTCCTCAACCATTATGTTGATCTCTTCCTATTCAATGTGGAACACTACATTGTAAGAGTTTTTTTTTATTCTCTCTGTGTATATTATTTATTGATTTATTTTATGGCTGTGTTACTGTCATACTTGGCCTTGGAAATGGATGAAAGCGGTGAAGAACATGTTGAACTTCAGATGCTTGCATGCTCTTGTTTGAGTGGGTCTAGAAACATATATTGCCATCCTGGCTTAATTTAACTTTTGGATCACATTTCATTTTACTTGGCTGCATTGGGGGACTTTAAGTGGATAAAAAAGCATGCTGTTTGCATAAATAAACTTTATTACATGTCTGAAATATGGTTGGCAGTTTCACATTTAATCTTTTGAAATCTTTGCAGGAAATTATGGCGTTCCCACAATGGGAAAGTATAGCTGGCTAATTCTGAAATGGATATTTTAAACCTTTTTCTCCACGGAAGCGTGAAATGATTTCCAAACTAAACAAACACAATAATAGTTGATATGTTTGGAACAATAGACCACTCCAACACTTTCTAGTAAACACTTACTATTCAAATTTTAGTTTTGTAGTTTTTCTGCTTCACTGTTTCCATTGCTGTAACCCACTTTGCCCATTTTAATCCAGAAAAATGGAATAAAGGTCAGTTATTGCAGCAGTTCTGAAGCACAATTCTGAAACACAACCATCTCCTCTATGTGTGTTTGTTCAGAAATAGACGTGTATATTAAACGCAGTCAACTTTAATTTTCGAATTCCCATATTTTAAATTTCTCAAAATAGAACTCATTTGCTAAATATACTCCTTCTGAAGAAGAAACTGAGACCCTACAGAGGTTCTCATTGGAGGCTGGCAATTCTTGTCTATTCCCCCTCCAGTTCATCCCCACATCTCCCTCCACACTGTTCCCAGTCCTCTGGAGCAGCTTTTCAGGCAGGCACAGAAGGAAGGAGGAGTTTAAATACCTCCCCACTCCACTTCTTCCATGAACCAAATCCCACTCATGGGAATTCTGGACTGTGTTTTCATGGTTCAGTTTTACTGCTGTTTGCTTTATCAGATTTGTTTTTAGTTTTGGCTGTTGCATATATTTTATCTTTGTAAGCCACCTTGAATCTGATTGTATCGTAGAATGCAGTAAATTCCAAAATTCTGTACTATGAAATAGCAGGATTAATATGCATTCTGAATTCATCTTGCACTTCATAAAATTAATAAAGGAACAGCTGCAATAAGTAAAAGCAATTGCTGCCATATATGGCTGAGGAACTGTAGGCCTTGTGCATTTACCACTGTCTTAAGAAGATAATACAAGTCAATGGCACCTTTGTTCAGACGCATAACTATGAATCTTCCAAAACAACATTTCCTCTGCCTTGGGAAAGGTGGCTTATAAATCTATACAAATAAAAAAAAGCATTGTTGGAATGCAAAGCAATAAAGGTTTCAGGTTGAATCTGACAGCATTTGTGTGCTTCTGCATGAGCAGTTTACTTCCTCCTTGCAGCCTCTTGCACACTCCTTAAATCTAATTAAGCAAATTTGAGGGGTGCACAGAGGGCTGTTGGGAGGGTGGGGGGAGAGGAAGAGGAAGAAGTCCCGTTTGGTTGTGCAACATTGACTTCCACTTTACATTCTGAGAATTCATTCCTCCTTTTATATAAGGAATCTATAGAGTTCAAGTTTATACTGGCTCAATTAGAGTCCATAGCTATAAGCTGATAAAAGTGTTTGTCTGGGCATAAGTAATTGTTCACGGACCAAGTGATTACTTAGGCTATAAAACACCAGAGTGGCTGCTTGTATCAGCAGGCGATAAACATTCTCTTGTGATGTCATGAGACAAAATTGTAACTTTGTTTTTTCTTTTTACTTCTAAGCCTTATGATTTGGTTATTTTCCAAACGCAGTGAAATTCTGTTCTGCTGTCCTGACTGTACTTAAGCAAAACCAACAAAGAGTCTTGTGACTGTTTGAAAATATGTTGCAGCTTGTTGTTGTTGGTATCTGTCTGCATGTAGATCCTCGCCTACATGCACTGTATCATAGGACATTGTGGAGGGGTTACCTGGATATGAATTAACCTGTGGATTGTGTTGCTTGGTCATCATGGTATTAAAACAGGAAAACATACTTTGCGTTTGTATGTTCATGTTCATGTACATTGTTTAAAAGCTTTAATAATTACATTTGAGGGGGAGGGACAACTGCCCTTTAAGGGAGATTAGGCCGAGCAATTGGGTGTGGAGGTTATAAATTGCTTGGAGTGCAGTTCAATTTTATATTTACCTGGGATTAAGCCCAAGTAAGCTTGGTGGAGCTTGCTTTTGAACAGACATCTATAGAATTGTGCTGATCTTTGTGGTAGAGCATAGATTTGAATCTAGTAGGCATACCAGGTCGAAGTGTGACACTCCAAAAGCTTCACCAGACTGGTTATTGGATATAAAGTTCAGATTTTATGAACATGAAATTAAATAATTGATTGATTATGCAAGGAAACGAACAAATTTTACTACTTGAGAACTGGGAAGTTGTATAATTTAAGAAGATTCGATTTTAAGTTAAAGATAAAGTCTGTTGCAGGTGGGAGCCTATATTAAGAAAAGCTCAGGCAAACCCTGACAATCCTTGAAGATGAGTAATATGGCATCTCCATGGACCTCAGCCATACTAAAAAGATTCCCATTAAATAAGGAGGCCTAATAAATATCTCAGGATTACTTCTTGAGTGTGAGTGATGTCATGTTTGGAGTTCTGCTGCTGGGAAAATGCTGATAAAAGAGGGACTTTGTTTTTCTACACAAGGGCTGACAAATTAGATGGTGTAAAATTAGCATCAAATGTTCCTGTGTGTTGCTCTGAGGTGCTGTCACAGAAACCCTGGAGTACCAGGCCTTTGCACTGAGAAGATTCTGATACGGAAAGTGAAACAGGACTCATCCCATTTGCCTTTCTTAAAATAGCTCAGTTTATTTGTTTTAAATGAAGGGTCGGCACAAAGTAACTTCTAAGCATGTATTGTAAGGAGAATAAGGATGTGCACAATATTACCTTTGGAGATCTTTTAGAACTCTTTCAGAGTTTGGTTCTGTGTCTAAGGTTGCTTCCTATTCTTTCCAAATAAGCAACTACAAATGAGTGAGAATTTTCTTCTGGGATGATTTTGTTGTTGTTGTTTAGTCGTTTAGTCGTGTCCGACTCTTCGTGACCCCATGGACGAGAGCACGCCAGGCACTCCTGTCTTCCACTGCCTCCCGCAGTTTGGTCAAACTCATGTTCGTAGCTTTGAGAACACAGTCCAACCATCTTGTCCTCTGTCGTCCCCTTCTCCTTTTGCCCTCCATCATTCCCAACATCGGGGTCTTTTCCAGGGAGTCTTCTCTTCTCATGAGGTGGCCAAACCTTATTCTTAAGGTAAAGGTACCCCTGCCCGTACGGGCCAGTCGTGTCCGACTCTAGGGTTGTGCGCTCATCTCACTTAAGAGGCCGGGAGCCAGCGCTGTCCACAGACACTTCCGGGTCACGTGGCCAGCGTGACGAAGCTGCTCTGGCAAGCCAGCACCAGCGCAGCACACGGAAACGCCGTTTACCTTCCCGCTATAAAGCGGTACCTATTTATCTACTTGCACTTAGGGGTGCTTTCGAACTGCTAGGTGGGCAGGAGCTGGGACCGAAAGACGGGAGCTCACCCCGCCACGGGGATTCGAATCGCCGACCATACGATCGGCAAGTCCTAGGCACTGAGGTTTTACCCATAGTGCCACCCGCGTCCCATTACCCTTACCTTATTCTTGCAGGTAATGAGGGAAGACTGAAAGAATTAGATGTGTTTATACTACTGGAAATATTGATAAAATAGAACAATACAGGTAGTAAACTTACACCTAACTGTGCCGTTTTGTTCATCTCTCTCACTCGCTTACATTCTTTGTTTTTAAAACTGGTACTCCCAAAACAATGAGTGGACAGTATCCAACAAAGTAGTTACGTTACTATAAGAATTTCAGGCTGCTCGATGGAACTTCCCTTCCCTCTTCCTTAATAAATAGAGTCGAGAATGTAAATTGTGGCTGAAGCATACCTGAAGTTAAAAAAAAATCCACATAATTCAAAATAGTGTGTTGATATGCACTTAATTTCAAACATGTTTGATAAATGACTGTTAGAAACTGCTGACTACTGCCTCAAATGGGAAGCTCAGGGAAGTTTGGGGAGCTGCTAAGCAGTGTCCCATGTGGTCACTTAGGGTTCTCAGTCCTAACTTCACCCAAGCTAGCTGCTGGTTCTGGCATATCATGTGTTTCTAGTTATTCTCCTTGGTCATGACTCCTGACGTTTTTCTCCAATTCTGTCTTTTGGTTTATGCTCTGTTCCTAATTGCTCTTCATTACTGACTCCTGGCTTGTTCTCTAGCTCTGCCTTCTTAATGAAGCTTCTGATTCATTATTCTTCAATCCTGACTGTAGTTTCTGGTTTATTCAGACTATTGCTGACAGTTCATAATTTGATGTGATTTTCCTCAGAGACTATTTCAAAACAAGTCACCAAAATTATATCGAGAACAACACTTTTCTGTTTCATGTATTTTAGTTTTTTGAAAACCACTGCTCAACTGTGAACATTTTTTATAAGTTATTCCCATTACTGTATATTAGTTTGGAAAAACATGTGGCATGCCATCAGTATTTAATATACATTGTATGCATGCTATATTGTAGGATTTTACACAGAATAATTTTTCATCGGACAGTTAGTTTGTGGATTTAATTTTTTCCAGTAGGTAGTATGCTGGTAGTTGTGTTATAATCATATAGTGGTGAGAAATTTGAGCTTCAATAGTAAGAAATTAATCTGGGGTAAGAAATTAAAATAAGATTAATTTCCCTATGAGCTTGAAATACTCTCCATTTTGTAAAACCGACCTCACATAAATATAAATCACAATAACTTCATGTTCTTTAATTATGTATTGGTGTATTGTACCTGCATCCTAAATGAGAATATGAGCATCTCGAATTTCAGTGTATCAGAGGTCATTAAATCCTCTCTTCCTCAGAAGCATTGTATTTCTAATTACTGAAAAATGTAGTATATATGTAGTGTTCACTTCATAGTAGCTTTTCTCCTCTCAAGAGACATGGTTGCCTCAGTTTAAATCTGCACACACATTTCTGAAATGTACAATAACAAAAACATGTATTGGGAAAACTAGAAGAAAAAACAAGGTAGTAGTTATGTTTGGGTGGCCTAATCTGATGGTCCTGCCAAGTTAGGTTTTCTGTGGCAGTCTGTTTTGTGGACATCAAATGTTAACTGATTTTTGCAGGTGTTCCTTTTTAATTGTTATTTGAAGCGTGGTATGTAGTTGTTTTGAGTTAAACTTATTTTTTGTGCATTTTATTTTCCCAGTGCAACATCTTGTGTTTGACAAGGTGCTGAGTAATCTGAGCAATTTGCTTTTGCCTCCAACGCACCCACTAAATGTATTGTACTGCTGTAAAGCAGGGTAGCTGTGCAGATGCTAATACAGCAATCAACCACATTGCATTAGTGCAGGCAGATTTATATGTGATCTTCTCCCCTTCATGCTATTGTAGGGTTAATTGTGCTAGGCTTCTGAACCAGCCAACTGTGTTTAGCGGCCCCAGTGCAGGGCTTCCCCAGACAGAAGTGGAAGACAGGCTCTGCTTTCACCAGATATAAGAGGGAGCCTCTTGTCTGCTTCAAGAGACTCTTGGGCTCTTTGATCAGCATCTGGGCTTATTCGTTTGCCTGTTTTTATACATTCTGCACCTTATCAGTGTCTAGGCACCCTGTCAGAGAAGGAGGAAGGGAGGCAGAAAGAATTCTGTGTGGGAGCGGCTTGTTGCTTCATGGGATGAGATGAAGTGCTTCTGCGTGTAAGATGCTGAAATTCAGTGCGAGTTGTTTGAACTAAGAAAGCTGTTGATGACTTCTTTGGTGGTGGTGTAGAACTGCCTCTAACAGGCCATTGTTCCGACCCATCTCAACTATTTCAAAAACCCATTAGGGCAATACCTTTACAAGGCCAATCAAAATGTTGCTAAATAGCTTTTGAGTTACCCAGAGCTCTTCATGAGGCTAGATGGTTAAACACATGCACATCAGGATGGAGAGAGAGAAGTTTGCAGATGATGAAGCTCTTGTAGAGGCTGAAGATGGACTGTGTAACAGACATTCAAATCAGGCTCTGTTAGGAGCTGTGCTGGTCGTGCCTATCGCTGCTGAGAAGAAGGAACCAAATGATGGTTGATACCCCATATGTGAAAATAACAAACCCAGTTGTTATCTAAGTTTGTCTGCATCCTAAGGAAAAACATGCAGTTTGGAGCGAGCCCGACTTTTACTGTTAGATTTGAGCTTGCCTGTACATTTTCACTGTATCAAGTACATTTTCACTGTATTGATGCAACAAACCTCTTCTTGTGCAATGGAACTTTCCCCTCCAGAGCAGATTTGGGGGAGGAGAAGAAGAAGAGGACGTCTTGCTGGAAGACTCCTTTCCATTCCCAAAAAACATGGTTAAAAATAAAAATGATATTTTCATGCTAAAATCTTCCATTCTATCCATATTTAAAGTTATTCAAGTTTACCCCATTAATTAACCAAATGTCTGGTGGCTAATAAAATAAAATGCCCTACTGTAGACCTGGGGTACAACCCTAACCTCTCTTGCCATGCAGTAAGTCCCATTGAATTCAACAGGGCTTACTTCTGCATAGACATAGAATTGCATTACAAGTACACTTTATTCAACTGTGTGCATGTGCAGAATAGGTAGTAGGGGTGAGAAGGAATCATGTGGCTAAGGGGAAGAGGAGTAAACCATAATTGTCAAGTCCCACCCACTGCTATGATGGCTCTGAAATGTGTTTTTTTGAGGTCATCGCAATGGAAGATCACACACGGTGTGAATACAGTGTTGAAACCAACTAACTAAAAATCTGGGAAACTCTTGCAACAAGGTTGTGTCTGAATACACCACTATGCTGCAGTGAGCTATGTATTTTACTGGTGTATAATGCTGAGAATTATTATTATTATTATTATTATTATTATTATTATTATTATTATTATTATACCCCACCCATCTGGCTGGGTTTCCCCAGCCACTCTGGGCGGCTTCCAACAGGAGATTAAAAATACATTAAAACATCAATCATTAAAAAAAAAAAACTTCCCTACATTTATTAGTATTGTTCAGCCTGAGTTCAGTGCTATTTATTTAAGAGTCTTCATTTCTACCAAGTGCTTTTTGCTTTTACAAAAGCAAAATCCTTGAATCTGGGTAGCTTGCCTGATTATTTCCACAATCTTGCTCAATGTAAATCACTTGAGTCTTAGCTTGAAGTTATTGTTAATTTAGCATCTTCCTGCCTTGTGTCCTCCTATGCCCTCTTCACTGTGAATTACCATGATGATATGATGTGGGGTAGAAAGCAGAGGCTATTTGTGTTGCTCTGCAACAGAGCTATCTGCATTTCTGAAGTGGTACCATTGGAATTTGGGAATAGACAAGCAATCTTTGTTGTCAGATTAAATTTGTTTGTATTAATGGGGTCAAATTACCCAAGCCAGAGGAGTGGGGATATCTATGTGCACCACAGGCTGTCTTAGAATTTTCTGAAGCACCTATTCCCACTTTTTATAATATTAGTTAATGTGTTATTAAAGTAGTTTTTAAAAGTGGAGTGCATAAAGACATGATTTCAGCAGTGATGAAACTGCTGTGGAAGTGTTCTCCTTCCCTTGCTGTAACAGTTTTCAAAATCTAAAAAACAAAGAGGACACCCCCCTTTAAAAAGAATAGCAACGATAAAACATGTCTAAATATATAAATAACAGCTCTAAATATAGGGCACAAGGAGAAGGGGACGGCAGAGGATGAGATGGTTGGACAGTGTTCTCAAAGCTACTAACATGAGTCTGACCAAACTGCGGGAGGCAGTGGAAGACAGGAATGCCTGGCGTGCTGTGGCCCATGGGGTCACGAAGAGTCAGACACGACTAAATAACAAAATATATGTTTAAGCAGATAACTATTCCAAGCAGTGGATAAACAGAAGCAAAGTGCACAACTCACTTGAAGCCCAATGTCTGGGGCACAATGTTTGCTCTAGAGCAGAGGTAGTCAACCTTTTTATACCTACCACCCACTAATGCATCTTTCTTGAAGGTAAAATTTCCCTACTGCTCACCAGTGCTCGATGGAAGGAGGATTCAGCTTGTGCTGTAGAATCCCCTACTGCCCACCAATAATCCTGAAGCGCCCACTGGTGGGCGGTAGGAACCAGGTTGACAACCCCTGCATGCAGGTTAGTATAGCAGCAAAGGTGTAGAGAAGCAGAACACATCCTGGTGCTTCAGGTACATCTGCACGCAACCTCAAAATGCTGCTTGAGAAGCAGCATATAGAAAGGAGAACCCAATCCTTGCTGATGCTGCAATCCTATGCCTACTTATCTGGAGGAAGCTGTATTGAACTCCATGTAATATATAGTCATATATAGAACTCCACTGTGAAAAGGTTTAAAACATGCTAATCATCTGTGTGCCCCTTGTCCTTGTAGAAATGTATTATTTTGTAGTCATTAAGTGTTACTGTGTTTGATGCAATCAACTCATCAACAATTTTTTCCTAGATTTATTATTTATGGAAAGAAAGAGAACTGTTGTGTTTAATAATCTCTGAGAATAAGCATAGCATTCCGAGTTTGCTTATTTCTGGGACAGTGACAGCACTAGATTGTCCCATGCTATTGTTTGGCTTTCTCATAGATAGGTGATGGCAATCTGTTGCAGGTATAAAGGTATAATGCCTGAGATCGTATATTTGTAGCAGTGTTTCCTTTGTGGTAATCAAATTCTTCTACAAATACTGTTTATACAAAATGACTACTGTGCAATGACTTAAACTGGGTCTCTTTTAAATTTCCCCCATATATTCAAGCTATTTCACTTTGCATTACATGTCACAACTCCTAACGTAATAATCTAATCTGCTCCCCTGCTACTTTAATTTGGATCATAATATACAGTGGTACCTCGGGTTACATACACTTCAGGTTACATATGCTTCAGGTTACAGACCTGCTAACACAGAAATAGTACTTCAGGTTAAGAACTTTGCTTCAGGATGAGAACAGAAATCGGGCGGCGGAAGCGCCGCGGCAGCGGGAGGCACCATTAGCTAAAGTGGTGCTTCAGGTTAAGAACAGTTTCAGGTTAAGAACAGACCTCCAGAACGAATTAAGTACATAACCAGAGGTACCACTGTTGTTGAATCAATAGCCTGACTGTAATCTGATGATTTCATTCAGTTTTGGCCAAAAAACTTTTGTAAATATTTTGAAAAGATAATTCATGTTTTGAACAATGTGTATTAAATTATCATCCTAATTACAGTGCTTGTAGCTGACTATGACAATATTGCTTTAAAGTGCAGATTAAAGAAGGACATATATTGGTTCTAGTCTGTTTTCCTTAATGTTGTATTTATCGTTCAACAGAGAGCCTACTATTTACAATCACGATTTGAGTGTTCCAAAGCAATACATTATCATAGGCTGATGAGATTTATGCCATGATAGCTTTGTGTATGTTGTACTCGGCTGAGTTGTAAATTGAGTCCAAGCTTGAACTTGAGTTGACAGGAAAAAGACTCCATGTGTGTGTCAGACGAAAAGTGATACTGCTTCCATTAGTCTCCTTTAAATAGATTGATTGTTGCCATAATAAGCCATTCTGCAGTTGACACTGATATTTTGGATTGCTCCCTGAAATTAAACTGGTGTAAGCAGTTTTGTTAATTTTTGGGTGCAGAATAGCAAAGCAACCTGCAGAGAACAGCAGGAACAAATCAATTAAGGTTTTCATCAAAAAGAGATAATTATAGAATAGTTCTTTTTAAATAAAACTGCGCATCATGACATGTTAATTTAAGGGTATGTTTGTTGATTATTTCTGCTGCATTCTCTTTGCAATATGCTGAAGTCAATTGTAAAAGTGGCTAACGATGTATAGAAAATGAGGGAAATTCATTAATAGGATGGGGATGTGAGATGACTTTTTGACTATTGCATTGTATAATTCTGTAGCACCTTTTCAATTATTTAGACTTAAATTTTATCTTACAGGTTTTGTTACCGTATTCTGGGGTATGTTGTTGCTCAGGACCACTATTAGTGTAAGGATGTCTTCTCATCTGACTTGGGCTTCTTCTACCTTTTCAGAATGTTAGGTCAGATTTTAATGCCCTCTCACATGTTTTCCATGAGGTATTGGGATTATGAAGCTCCTGTTAGAACAAAGTAATTAGTTACAAAGAGAAGGTGGTAGATGGTTGTCGGTGGTGGTGGGCTTTTGGGGGTGTGTGGGTTTTTTTGCCGGTATCTCAGGTAACAAAATATGATGAGCTTCTTTAAGATGGAGAAATGTTTGTGAATAGGGCCAGATCTAGGTATTTGTGAGCCCTTCCCGTCCGCCCCTCCCTTGAATTTGCTCCTCACATTACACTCCTCCCTCTTTGGATCTTACTTTAGAACTACTCCACTTACCAGATGAACCGACAGACTTCAGACTTGTGGGATCTACTTTAGGTTTGTTTGTTTGTTTTACTAGGGTCTTGAAATCCACCAAGCAGAATCTGTTGAAAAGATCATATTCTTACAATTAGTGAAATTTAATCCCAAGATTTATTTATTTTTCGTATCAGCACTTGATATGGGTTCATAATCCTCCCACACACAATTTCCCCTCTGGTTACCCCAACCTTACTTCATTCAGCAATGTAATTTGGGATCTGGGAGGAAAGGGAGTTGTAGGTTCATTGCTGCTCTTATTAAGCAGCTGGGAGTCAGAAATCTTTGGTGATGTTCTGAAAGTCACCCAGAGATCTACCAGCTGTCCAGAGCTACCTTATGTTCAACTCTGACTTAACATGTAAAGTGTGTATGTGTGTGTGTGTGTGTGTTTCTTTTTGAAATCTAACTTTAACTAAGATGTGCATTCTGTTTTCCTGGGTGAGAGGAGCACATTGCAAGCAAGCATTCAAAGAAATATATCAAAATTACATTGCAAATTACTGATAAGAATCATAAAATTGTAGAGTTGTAGTAAGAGTTAAAGAATAAATAGAGTCTAGAGACCTTGTAATCCTGGTTTATCTTAATGTACCTGTGTGGTGCTGCTTTGTCTGTGGAGCCACGCCCACTCCCACCCCCCTTCAAGTTAGTGATGTTTTCTGTACATTTTTACAGCATGGGAGTCCCTTGTATTTGGCAGGTACCTTTCTTGCTTCAGCCTTCTGCTTCCAGTGGTTGATGTTTGGAGATGTGGGACCAAGCATAGAAGGCTCTGTCTTAGGGACAGATGATTGAACAAATCTCTCATACTAGTATTTCAAAATTGTGGGAGTTTGCAGTCAATACAGCAAACATGAGGCTGGTTAGTTAGTACATGAAGTGTTAAGGACCACAGCGCTGAATTGCTAGATGGACTCAATTAAGTCATGCCCCCTCTTCTTCTGGAGAGTAAGTGAAGCTTCTCCCCCCTCCCCCCCGCATCATGTAACCATCATGTTCCTGAGCTTACAGCACATGCTTGGAACTATATTCTGCATTTTCTACCCAGGAATATTCTCCCTGTGTTTCTCCTTTCAGCTGCATGGAATAATGCATGTATCAGACCTGTGAATCTGTAAGTAAAGCGTTCTAACTTTATTAGCAGTATGTGGTCTGTTCCTTAAAAGGGGGGTAGAAAGAAGTGGGATAAGAAAAGTCTAAAAACCTATATTCCTAACACTGTACTGCTGCACAAGTTGTGATTTTGAGAGTTTAATATCAGCTACTGGAAATCTCTCCCTGCAGGAGAGTGTGCAAAGCCCCACTTTTTGAATCCAGGCCATTTCTTTTTGTTGTTCACCCACATGTGGGTCCACGGGGATTCATATATTTACTTCCCCACAAAAATGCATTGTGACTGCTTCATAATTAGTTGATCACATTTTTGTACAGCAAGTTTCCTGCACTTTCTGGATCTGATGAGGTCGACTCTAGTGCACAAGTGCTTCTCACTTTATAAATGTGATGGTCTTTTAGAGAATGAGTGTAGTAGAAATATATTTTACCCACAACTGGGCTGTGGGGATGGAGCAGAACTACAGGTTCTTTAGAATTTTGTTCCCTTTTATTTCTAATGTAACAGATGTTGTGCAGGAGAATAGAGACCTTCTTTTAAAAAAGAAAAAAAGCTCAAGCTGGATTTAACCAAAAGCCATAAATATGAAGCCAATTTGATGTGTGTATGTGGAGATTCCCATGGCAGACAGATTTGTTGGGCACATCAAACAATGTCGTTTCTAGCTTTTATATTTTACTTGTCAATCTGTCTAGATCACATAAACTGATAACTGTGTATGTGTGTGTGTATTGGCCATATAAAATGATATATGAGTTGTAACTACATAGAATGAGAAAGCCACAACAAGTCGTGGCTCTCAGTGCACCGTCAGTCATGAAAAAGGTAGACTACTTCAATCTTTTAATTTTCGTGTACTTAGAGTTTATGGTCTAAAGCTGACTAAAAACAAGTTCGTTGCAGCAAGAGGTGATTTCTGCTGTGAAGAAGTAGGATTTTGAACAGTAAGACTAAATAGTAAGACCAAACATTTGCAGAGTTTAGATAGGATGACTCATCCTAGTAACACCAATGATCTTTGTAAAATGGAGGGAAAATGAAATATATAGCATTGCATTGATTTGTTTGGTTTGTCTTTATAGCTTTTCCCTTCCTGCGGATTTTCTCCTTACATAAGTATATAGCATAGATATGTACAAGAAGAATGAGTTCTTTGTAGGCAGCTGCCCAACAATGTCTGACAATGAGATGGAAAATGTTTGGTCTGACTTCTGACCTGGTTTAAGAACCAGGCTGATTACCTATATCAGGAAATGGACCCTGTTGCCTGGCTTTTGACCATCATAGCTTCCTGCACTGCTTGGAGGAGCTGTTTTGTGCTATTCAACATCTGCATAAAACTGCTATAAGAGGTTGCTCAGAGATTTGGAAAAAGGACACTATGGTGGCATTGAGATATAGTGGGAGATTTTCTGAAAGGGGGCTTTAGATCATTAATGGTGGGTTAGGGTAAACATCCCAAAGCACAACCCATATAAGGTCATGAGAACTTGGAGTGGGTAATATTCTTACTCATTGTGGAGGATAATAGGATCATGCCTGCAGTTTGCTCCTAGAGTTGTCTGTGCTCCTGCAGACTCAGGTGGCCCATAACCAGAAGGGCCTTTACGAGTTTGGGTTGATATGATAGTGGTTGATATGACAGACATTCTGAGAAATGCTGTTCTGACCACGGGCATATGTATGCTGGTATTACTATAATGAGCTGAACGTGGGGCTGTATTTGAAGACTATTCAAAATCTCCTGGCACAGCTACTAAATGTGAAACACATTATGCCTCTTGAAAGAACTGCATTGGATCACAGCTTTAAAGATACCAAACCGGAGCTCCTGCTGTTTTTAATTCTGACAGTTCCTCTAAACAAACTTTCCATCAGTACTTCAGACCCTTGGGATCCTTTGCTGGGTTCTCAAAAGTATTGTGCTTGTAGTAGGGGAGCCCCTGACACTGATTAGCTGCTATGGAGCGGTGGCAAAGAATGTTCATTTGCAATTGTCTGGGATTCAGACCAAACGCATGTACAGCCCAAGGACTTGGAAGATATCCAGAGATGGACAGAAACTTAAGGAACAGGAAGACCAGGGATAAAGGCTCACAAGGATGGTGCATAATAATCAGTGGAGTAAGAGAAGATTTTGAAGAAATGGTAGGTGGTAAAGGAGGCTTGAGAAAATTGAAATAAGTCAATACAGGTGGCCGAAGGAAGTGGCACAATGTAGGTACCTGAAAGGTGGGAGGGAACAGGTGGTGACATGGAGCTGAAGAAAGGAGGAGTCAAGTAGGACTGGGGCGAACCTTTCAAGTTGTACACATCAAGGATAGGGAGGGCAAATTGGTAATCGCTCTGGAATCCGGGGAGGGGGGGTTACATATAGTTAAAAATGGATTACATAGTCTGTTTACTAATAACAATGCATAAACAGTAAGAAAATATGAATGACTCATCCCCATCCACCACTGATTATGTACCATGGTGCCAATTAACTGTTGCTAGTGAAATAGCAATTTCTGTCACAGTTCATTCATTATGTTACTTTTGCTCACTCTTTGTCTCTTTTTCCTTCTCTTGGCTTCTCTCCTCAGTTGCTTCTCCCCTCTTCAATCTTCAGCCCTTCCTCACTGCATGTAGTTCTTCAGCTACTCTGTTACATTAACTCCCCACCATTTCCCTCCTCTTGCTTACTATATCCGTATATTATGTTTCTCTCTCCACAAATCTAGCACTATTAAACCTTGCTGTGGTAGGCATTACACTGGGACTGTGCATTATTGACAGGAGGGAACTGAGCAGGCAAGGGAGGTTGGATGAGCTGGAAACCCATGTTATGTGGGTGTGAGATGCCAGAAGGGATAGGCTTACCCTGAGAGAGCTTTTGTTGTCACTGCAGTATTGTGAGCTGTAATCCTAATGGGGCAGTGAATGTCAAGAACTTGTGTATATATGTAGGTGAGTTTCCTATTGATTGGAACCAGCCAGCCATTTATTGGACTGCAGGTGTCTAGGCTATGAAATATTATACCATTAATATATAAGGTGATCAATAGGTTTGTTAACATTCGCACCCACACACATTTTGTTGGATCCAGAGTTGTGTGGACTAGTTGAAAATGGAAGAGGAGCAAACACGTTTCACTGGTTTCCCCTATGCTCCCCATTCACCTATTCCAGAGGTCTGGGAGACCTCTTGAAACAGTGGGAGGGTGTAGTAGGAACTTTGAGTGATCTGATGATGGTTGGTGAAAATAGTCTCCCCGCTCCCTGTCTGCCTGCAGGAAGCCAGTGGAGCAGGAAATTCTGCTGGATCCAGATCTCTTCCATGAATGGAGAAGACTTTCCACTCAAAGAACAGCAGGTCTGGATCACACCCTTTGCATTTTGTGAGGTGGAAAAGCAAAGGCCTCAAAGTGATGACAGAGAAATATAAGTTTCTCAGGCGGCATCTTGTAATGTGTGATCAATGAAAGGAAGTGGGCAAAGCAATCCTAATGAGAGGCTGGAGAGACATGGAGCGGTATCAGAAGTCCTACTGGTTCTTGCTAGCAAGGCAGAAGATCTGTGAGGTTTTATTTCACTATTCCATCTCCAGGCTGGCATAGGTGAAAGGTTGAAACATTGTGGGGCTTTAGGATCTAGTGCATTCAAGACCTCTGGCACCTTGTGGCCCACCTAGCTACATTCATTCTGGGAGCCTTTCCGCTGGTTACTTACCAGCAATAGCTTGTACCTGGGACCTCCACTGCAGTGGTGCCCTCCCAAGCCCAGTGGCTCTCATTTCCACCAGCAGTGAGTGTGGCACACAAGAGCCTAACCCCACTCCCCATCCAGCCATCTACATCCAGGGTGTGTCTAGGACTACAGCCTAAGCCATCATTGCAGACCTCACCGAAAAATAAAATTTAAAAAAATCCTACTACACTGTAAGAACAAAATTCATTAATAAGAATGATTATCTCAAGATCAGTTTTAATACTCTTGCCTTGTGCGATTTATGCTTTTATTCAGTACAGCCAGAGATCTAATGGAACAAAATATTTTTCCGTATTTTTTTCTATCTAATCTTGTTAAAAGGTGAAAAAAATAGTGACAAGAATACATTAATTATAGAAAAGTAAATATTGAGACATACTGTTGAAAAACATGACAAAGTGATTTAAACCAGTATTATAAATTCAAAGTGAAGATCATTATCTCTTCTTTAAATGCAAACTTAAGGTGATGGACTTCCATAGATGTATCACTAAATTTGGGGTGGGGGGAAGCAGCATTGGAATGCTTTATTTTTCTGTGGCTATCATGAGAAACTTGAATACTTTCAAAAATGTACAGTCACAAACTGATTATAAAATTCCTATGAGAAACTGTAGCAGGGCATCATAACTTAACTATAGAAGTGTGACTCATTGCAGGAAGTGGTCGTATAATAATCTTTTCTGGTATTTACAGGACCATGGGGATAAAATGTCATCTAGTTGTACTGAATTATCCCCCCCTCCAAAAAAGGGGGGGAAACGGGGGGAGGGGGGACCAGGCAAGGTGTGTGAAGTATGCCCAAACTAATGATCTGTTTTCTGTGCTCTTGAATGTTGAATGAATTCTGTAATTAATGTATTACGAAGTGTTGGGAATATGCATAAGCTATTAGTACAGTGCAGTCCTGTATGTCTGCTCAGAAGTAAATCCAATTGAATTCTGTCGGGCTTACTCCTAGGAAACTGGGTATAGGATTGCAGCCTTAATCTTCCAAAAGGAAGATTAGTTATATATGACACAATTTTTAAAAAAAAAAAAAATGTGTTGAAGTCAGCCTTTCATGTACTGTCTCTGGGTTGGCCAAGGAAGCACAGGATAAAGCATACATGTTCTTCCTATTTGTATGTACTTCTGTCAAGTTCTAGTGCAAACCAGGAACTTTAATTATGGCATTTTATTTGGAAGTTCCATCTTACCTACACTTAAATTTTAAAGTGACTAAAAATGATCTGTGTGTGAGCAGTCCTGCTGTTCTGTCCATCTTACTTGGAACATAGCTGTAAACGCCCTACAAGTCTGGGATGCTTGTCCAAACTTCTGCTTTGTTACCTGCCATCGCTTCCATTTTTTATGTATGACATGACCTTTGGGTTTTTTGCCTCTTCAGAACGCTCTGAGTTTTATGTTGTTTGAATTCTTTATAGTTGCAACTTAGGCAGTCATACATAGAAACTCCCACCCATCTTGGGCTCCTTTTCCCATTACTGTAGCTAGCCATAGAATACTGTTCCTCTGGGCTTTCCTGAAATCCAAGGTACATATTTAACTTTAGATACCTTCTATTAAGAACTGACAAAGTGATCTTTCTTTTCCACTCTTAGCGCTAAGCAGCAGAGAGATAATGCCTGCCTGTTCTTTAAGAGTAAAAGGCAGCATTTCCACTTGCCCCTGCTCTGAAGTAGGGGTGTGGAGAAACGCTGCCTTTGCTTTTCACAGATGATAATGTTCCAAGTAAGGGCTGGTTGTATATATGCATGTGCACCTGTGTTTACGTATGTTTGTGTGTGACAGTGTATGCATGTGTGTGTGATTGCTTGTGTGTGAGAGAGAATGAGAGAGTGCTGTGGGCCTGGTTGTCTCATGTTTGTGTGCTGTATGTGTGAGGTCACTACATATAACGTATACGTAGCATATGTGTACATGCACACATACATCCACCACATCTACCACTGCCCTGTAGCCTCAAAGGTATACCTGTCCATCTTTAGGGTCAAAAGAGTTTAGCCACCCTTGCTCTGGGGAGATGTGCCTGTTCTTAAGCTTCACGTAGTAGGGGCTCCTGCCCCTGCTCTCATGCCACCCTCACCTCTTTGCCACCCCCTCCCTTAAAGGTAAAGGTAAAGGGACCCCTGACCGTTAGGTCCA
This sequence comes from Podarcis filfolensis, assembly GCF_964270895.1. NCBI lineage: Eukaryota > Metazoa > Chordata > Lepidosauria > Squamata > Lacertidae > Podarcis > Podarcis filfolensis. Next base: position 74,066,794 of record NC_139604.1, on the reverse strand, counting down.
GTCATGGACAACTCTGGGGTTGTGGCGCTCATCTCACTTTACTGGCCTAGGGAGGCGACGTACAGCTTCCAGGTCATGTGGCCAGCATGACTAAGCCGCTTCTGGCGAACCAGAGCAGCACATGGAAATGCCGTTTACCTTCCTGCCAGAGCGGTACCTATTTATCTACTTGCATTTCGTGCTTGCGAACTGCTGGGTTGGCAGGAGCAGGGACAGAGCAACGGGAGCTCACCCCCATGGCGGGGATTTGAACTGCCGACCTTCCAATCGGCAAGCCCTAGGCTCTGTGGTTTAACCCACAGCGCCACCCACATCCCTACCCCCTCCCTTAACCTCACCCAACTCCCCTCCATCCCTTCACAGATCCTTAAACCCTGCCCTGGTGGACAAAGGAGAGATTGGGGGGGGGGCATGGGAAGATCTGCACAGGCCTCCCACTTGCCCACTCACTGCCAGCCGGCTCATGAGTTGTCTCCCATAAGCAATCAGCAATGGTAGCAACAGGGAGAGTGCTTGCCTGTCATGGCATCTCCCCACTGTCCTGCCTTGTTGTCACTTTCTTCATCCTTGGCCTCTGATGCTGCTGTGGCCAAAGCGGCAGTGACACAATGACAACAGATCAGGATGGTTGATGGGGAACTACCCTGCCCTGTCCTGGCTGTTCCTCTGCAGTTCCTCTGGGTCACCCATGCTGCTTGTTTGCTTACCTACCTGTCTCTGCCTCCTGCCTGCTATTCCGTCATCACACTGAAGTTGGCATGGCCACCTATCAGAGGCCATGCAAACTGCAGCATGATGACATATTTTGTTACAAAAACATGGTAAGAAAATGGGAAAACGGGTTTGATAAGATTGAATAGCAGAGCATAAGAGCCATACAAATATGTGATCCACATGAGAACAACTCTGTTTGTCACTATAGTGAATCTATTTTCTGTATCTATATTCTGCTGGGGTTTTCTTTTAGCAAATTACCTTTCAGCTGTTTCTTCAATTATGCTATATTAAAACAAAGCATCAGGCCAGTAGAACAGAGCTGTTGATAAATGGCAGAGCATGTGAAATTACCAAAGCAGAACATCTCCATATGCAGTATTGGTATCACTTATTGAAGTAATAGCTGGAAAAAAGAAGTGCAAAACCTGATATTATTCAGCAATTGCAACTTGAGGATTGTTTCTCTTGAGTTGTTTTTAGCACAAGTTGACTTTTTTAAGTCAGTCTTTTCAGAAATACATGCGCATTATGGCATTGTGAGCAACTCAATTCTATGTCTCCAGGTCAGTTCATGTTCTTTAATTGCCTAGTTTGTGAAATACATTTTAAAAATACAGTTAATATGCATGTACTATTGGATTGGCAGTCCTAGGAAAATGCTTAAATTAATATATGTAATCTGGGCACAGGAACTTGTTAATAATTAACTTTTCATAGTAGCATCTAATGTCCTAGAAAGTTATCTACTTACTCTTTTATACAATATATATTAAGTTCTTTATAAGTATCCCTCACAAGGCGCAACGCACAAGTAGAACTATAGAACTGCAGGAAATGTATGACACATTATCTTAAGGAAGCACAATATTACAAAGCTAAGTTTATAAGGCCATCTTGAATCCTAGTACTGTAGAGACCAAATGAATGTTAATTAGAAGAGAATTCCTCAGCTGCGGTGTTACCACTGAGAAGACCCTGTCTTGGATGCTCAGCATCTTGACCTATTACATGGATGGACACCTGAGCAGGATATCTGGTGCAGATCTTGGATTACAGTACAGGTGATTCTAAACCTCAAGAAAAGGGAACTTCTGGCTTGTGGACCAAACTAAACCTGCCAGCAATCCTAATTTGACATGTGAGACTGGTTTTCCCCAGTCACACCCACTTACCCCACACCAGATGTCATAATGACCATTTGGATCCCTTCCAGTCGGGATTCAGGCCTCATCATGGGACTGAAACTGCCTTGGTCGCACTGGTTGATGATCTCCGGCGGGCTAGGGACAAAGGTGAGAGCTGTTTCCTAGTTCTGCTGGATCTCTCAGCGGCGTTTGATACCATCGACCATAACATCCTTCTGGACCGTCTTGAGGGGCTGGGAGCTGGAGGCACTGTCATACAGTGGTTCCGCTCCTTACTCCTGGGCCGTGTTCAGAAAGTGGTGGTGGGGGATGAGTGTTCAGACCCCTGGGCTCTCACTTGTGGGGTGCCTCAGGGTTCTGTCCTCTCCCCCATGCTTTTCAACATTTACATGCAGCCGCTGGGAGAGATCATCAGGAGGTTTGGGCTGGGTGTTCATCAGTATGCGGATGATACCCAGCTCTACCTCTCTTTTAAATCAGAACCAGTGAGGGCAGTGAAGGTCCTGTGTGAGTGTCTGGAAGCGGTTGGAGGATGGATGGCGGCTAACAGATTGAGGTTGAATCCTGACAAGACAGAAGTACTGTTTTTGGGGGACAGGAGGCGGGCAGGTGTGGAGGATTCCCTGGTCCTGAATGGGGTAACTGTGCCCCTGAAGGACCAGGTGCGCAGCCTGGGAGTCATTTTGGACTCACAGCTGTCCATGGAGGCACAGGTCAAATCTGTGTCCAGGGCAGCTGTTTACCAGTTCCAACTGGTACGTAGGCTGAGACCCTATCTGCCTGCGGACTGTCTCGCCAGAGTGGTGCATGCTCTGGTTATCTCCCGCTTGGACTACTGCAATGCACTCTACGTGGGGCTACCTTTGAAGGTGACTCGGAAACTACAACTAATCCAGAATGCGGCAGCTAGACTGGTGACTGGGGGCGGCCGCCGAGACCATATAACACCGGTCTTGAAAGACCTACATTGGCTCCCAGTACGTTTCCGAGCACAATTCAAAGTGTTGGTGCTGACCTTTAAAGCCCTAAACGGCCTCGGTCCAGTATACCTGAAGGAGCGTCTCCACCCCCATCATTCTGCCCGGACGCTGAGGTCCAGCGCCGAGGGCCTTCTGGCGGTTCCCTCATTGCGAGAAGCAAAGCTACAGGGAACCAGGCAGAGGGCCTTCTCGGTAGTGGCGCCCGCCCTGTGGAACGCCCTTCCAGCAGATGTCAAAGCGATAAACAACTACCTGACATTCAGAAGACATCTTAAGGCAGCCCTGTTCAGGGAAGTTTTTAACGTGTGATATTTTATTGTATTTTTGGTTTTTATGGAAGCCGCCCAGAGTGGCTGGGGAGGCCCAGCCAGATGGGCGGGGTATAAATAATAAATTATTATTATTATTATTATTAATGATATCAAGCGGCTGACAGGTAGGCATCCCCACTTACCTTTCAAAAGTGGACCACAGAGGGTGGACCAGTTCTGCATCTTGCTTGGCAGCCATATCCAGTTGCCCACCCTTTCTTAAGGTAATTGTGTTCCACACTGTTTAATGCCTTGAAGGTTAATACCAGTGCTTTGTGTAACCACCATAGTTGTCAGTGCAAAAATATTATCGTGCTCAAACCTTCTGGTCTCATTAGCATCCTGACAGCTGCATTTTGCACCAGTTGAAGTTTCCAAGCCTCATTCAGACGACACTCCACATAGAGCAGATTGCAGTAGTCCTGTTGGGACTATTGTGGCCATGTTGTACCACTGCAGATAGCTTGACCTACCACAGCTATCAAACATAGCCTCTGAATGGTGAAGTTTCTTTTCCACTTCTTTTGGAAGTTAAGACATCTTCAAGGGTGTGGACTGATGGCAAATGGTTTTTCTGTGAGTTATGTTTTCCATTTAGGAACCTAAGGACTGCTGATGCTGATCTCAAAATGCAAATATACGCATAATGTTTGGGTAAATAATACGATCAACAATTTAAAGGTTAATAAGCAGAGATGGATGCTAAACTTTAATTCCCCCCTGCACTATTAAGTAAAATAACAAGGTTATTATTTTTCTACCTCTCAGTGTATTCTTGATATGACATTTGGAGCAGGAGGCCATACCAAGGCGCTTATGCAAGAGGCAGCAGATATTAAAATATATGCTCTTGACAGAGATCCCACAGCCTATCAACTAGCTCAGCGGCTTTCTGAATCTCACCCGTGAGTACAATTCATTTCAGGTCTAATATGTTAATAGCATAAGAGTGTGCACACATGCATGTGTTTGCATGACCCCTGGGGTCCTTGCCAACTCTGAAACTCTTTGGTTCTATGATAATAAAATAAAATTAATGATACAGATTTACACCAGATAGTTTGCTCTGGCAGAATATATATACGTTACAGGTAGAATTTTGAAAGCAGAATTGCATGCCACAACTTGCATGTGTGTGTGTGTGCACGCGTGCCTGTATATACAGTATAATTTGAATTTAGTGCCTTGAGTTACTGTTGTTACAGCCATGCATACTTCAGCTAATCACCACCGTGGGAGTCTTTAGGTTGAAGGTCAATTTTTAAAATGCAATAAATAATTTATAAGTTTTGTAAAATAAGTATATTGCTTTTATTATTTATTGATTTATTAATCACCTCTACAACTATCTCAAGGCCGTGTACACTGGAAACAACATAAACAAAACAAAAAACTAGCAAATGCAATTAAAACAAAAAGGAAACCAAGCAAATTAGATGCTTATAGCAAAGTTCCATGTATCCAGTTGGGAAAGCCTGTAAATATGTATTTGGTTGTTTCTGGAATGTGCAGACAGTGGCCGCCTGTTGTGTCTCAACAGGAATGCTATTCCACAAAACAAGGGCAGCCACGCTAAAAGCCCTGCTCCAAGTTACTGCAGTGTGAGCTTCTGAGGTCTTTGGAAGCTACAGGAGGAGCTCTCCTGCAAAGTAAAGAGCAACTCCACAAAAGTTCTTTCTTCCTCTTCTGTTGTACTGGAAATATAAGGGATAAGTTGTTGTCTTAAGTAACCTGGTCCTGATCTCTAGAGGGCCTCATGTGTTATTACCAACACTTTGAATTTGGCCTGGTAGCAGATTGGCAGCCACTGCAAATCCTGCAAGTAGGGTATTATATACTGGCAGTGTCAGAAACTAAGATATGAAACCTAGGAGCTAGATGGCACCTTAAACCTAGGTTATGGGCACAACAACGGAATGTCTAGGCTCGCTTTTTTATAACAAAAATACAAAGCTGAAAATGAATGAACTGCAGCTAAAATATTACGTTAATTTTTTCACATGGTCTAGTCCTTCCCCTGCCCACCCCACTAATATTCTTAAGAGGGTCTCTTCTCCAGTCTTCAGAGAATAGCTGGAAGTGAGGAGGCAGAAAAAGGTCCTCCTTTCCTTCTACTCCACAGTTTTAATCTGAAGTCTTAGGCGCAGTACTGTGCCCAGAGCTCAGAAACTGCTCGCGCTAATGAAGTTCCCAGTCACAAAATGCGCCTAGAACAATGGGAGTTTTGAACACTGTATACTAGCAGTAGTTTGTCCCCAAAGGCAACCTAGCCACCGCGTTCTACACTAGCTGCAGCCTCTGGACCAGATCCAAAGATAATCCGACATAGAGCACATTGCAATCATCCAGTCATGAGGTTACCAATGCATGGACAACCATGGTCAAGCTATGGAATGGCCATAAAAGGCACTCCTAACCATTAAGGATACCTGAGCCTCCAGTGACAGCTGGAGCCAAGAGCAACCTCAAACAATGCACTTGCACCTTCAGAGAGAGCATAACCCCATCCAGGGAAGACAACTTACTGACTTCCTAGACCTAGGAATCACTCACCCGCAGAGCCTCTGTCTTGCTAGGATTCATCCACTCCACCCCACCACTGATTCCAGGCACTGGTTCAGGGCCTTCTAAGTCAGTCCCAGTTCCGATTTTTCAGAAAAAAGAGAGTTGGATATCATCAGCATACCTTGGAGAGGGTGCTTAAGGATCATATGTATGGCCCTCCACATCTCGCTGTTCCCCAAAGTATTACATAATACATACATAATGTTATTTGTATGCTGCCTTTCCATAGTTAAACCATGCTTAAGGTGGCTTACAACATGAAAAAAATGAAAAACTGCAACATAACCTAAGTCATAAACAAAAAATAAAAACATCAGAAAGTACACAACCAAACCAAACAATTTCCACATAATCCATAATAAGATCTAAAATAAAGATACAAACAAGTAATATCAAAAAGTGCAACAACCCCACCCCCAATGAAAACCCCTAAACAATTCCCCAACCCAAATGTTTCTTCAGTAGCCTCAGCTTTATATGGAGTCAGTAAGGACCTGCAAGGTAGAAAGCAGGTCTTCCAGGTCTCACAGCCAAAATCAGTTAGAGACCATATGTCAGAGGCTTAGTGCTGTCCAGCTGACCATAGATAAGACTCCGGGCTCCCAGCCAGTTCCAAACAATTGATTTATTTGACAAAGTTCAAACGTACATCTCCAGCGTTTCCATTAACCTCCTTCCCCTTGTGCGCAGTTGCTCCCTCTAATGTTACTTCCTCCTTTTTTTTCACCCAGCATGCAAGTCTGCGAAAACTCCTCCCCTTACTTCCTCTGTGTACAGCATGACTTGTCCCAGGCTCATCCTCCTCCTCCCCCTCTTCGTCAGACCGACTGTCTGACGACACGCTGCTGATAATCTCTCTAGGCTCTCTATAACTGCTGGTTTCTGTCCTTTCATCTTTTCCCGTTTGCCTCTCCCTTACACCATAAGTCTCCAGGGAAGGAGCACTCTAATGAGTTCCCACCCCATCCCTAAAGGGGAAGCTCACGCTATCAGAGGCAAGTCATTAGTACAGGGGTCAGCAACCTTTTTCAGCTGTGGGCCAGTCCACCGCCCCTCAGACCATGTGGTGGGCCGGACTATATGGGGTGTGTGTGAATGAATGAATTCCTATGCCCCACAAATAACCCAGAGATGCATTTTAAATAAAAGCACACATTCTACTCATGTAAAAACATCAGGCAGGCCCCACAAATAACCCAGAGATGCATTTTAAATAAAAGGACACATTCTACTCATGTAAAAACATGCTGATTCCCGGACCGTCCACGGGCCGGATTGAGAAGGCGATTGGGCCTCATCTGGCCCACGGGCCTTAGGTTGCCTACCCCTGATCTAGTACAGCCGTACCTTGGTTGATGAACACTTTAGCAGTCGAACATTTTGGCTCCCAAACGCCGCAAACCCAGAAATGAGTGTTCTGGTTTGTCTGGCGTGGCTTCTTCAGCTTCCAATTGGCTGTATATGTCAGGACCCACCTGTACCCAGACTCTGAACACAAGATTTCCCTCGAAGTAGTAGGACCTTACTCCCACAACTTGGAGAAATGAGTCAGCATTCCCTGAGAGACAACCTAAGGTTACCCTCTTCCACCCCAGATGGCCCCTGCCCAAGCTTCAGGCCAGCTGATCCAGGCCTCTAGTCGGTGTCTGCTCTCACTGCTCAGATTCTGTCTAGTCTCGGACTTCTTGCTCAAAAACCTGTGTTAGCTGTTGATTTTCCCATCTTTTGAGAATGGCAGTCATATAGCATACTGTTTACAACCAAATTGGATATTAATGCTGTATGTGGATTTGTTATGGCATGGAATGCTTTGGGTTTTTCTTGGAGTTTAAAGACTCATACTTTTTGAGCAAGCTTAGCCCTTCTTTTTTTTCTAGCTGTGGTCTTCATTAAAGATGCAGTGCTGTTTTAATAAGAAAAGGAAATGGGTCAGGCCCTATTAGGTATTCAGTGTGTGGGTAGGAATCCTTTGACGTGCATTCGGGGGAAGCCTACAAGTTCGGAATTGCTGCAAAGATTCCAGAGCAAAATAGAATTCTGTCAGTTGCAATATATATTACAAATAAACCCTCTTACAGCCACTGAAAGTGAAAGGTTACAAAAGGTGCCTGCAATCTAGCACTTATGTTAGTATCATTGCAAACTTGAAAGGATGAGAAACCTACGCAGATCCTACACAGTGGAGTCAAGTTGTTATAATATACTCAGTTGGAAATGAAATCATACCTTAGATGAAGGAGGAAATAAATTCATCATATATATTGACTGCCTAAAATGTGTGTGCTTTGGTTCAAGGTGAAATTAAGTTTACTGCAACAAAATGAATTCTGATTTGTGTGTGTGTAAAATTTAGAATACAAACCCAGACATACAAGAGGGAACACCTACAATTCAACTTTCTGCCTCTCTATGTGCATGTTCAGTACACTGGCTTTTGAAATCTTTATGTGGCCTCAGGTTGGAAGAAATAATTGCAGGCCAGATGTCTACATTGTGCAGAATTGTCTCTTCAGTAATACTTGTCTTTCAAAACTGGTTTGTGTAGTTGACCTTACAAATGATTGTGTGAATAACAAGGACGAAAGCCTTGAGGGGTGCATCACAATTTTAATCATTTCTAAAAGAAAGGGCCATAGGTCAGTGGTTGTGTAAAATGTGTGTGGAACCTTTTCCAGTCTACGTTTCACGTGCCTTTCTGAATAACCTTGTGGCAACCACTGGTAGTGATCAGGGCCAGAGGCAAAAGTGAGTAATACCTTGGTCTTTCAACCAAGCAGGCAAGAAACTTATCTGAGTTCAAGGACATATTCCAACCAGGCAGAAACATGCAAGGGGGTACAAAGCAGGGCCAGTAAGGGGCATGGCCTGGGGTGAGTCCAAACAGCAAGATAGGGAAGTCTGGAAGGTTGCATTTGGCCTTGCATCTGTTCCTCATCCATGGTGTACATCATGTCTCTAGTTCAGGGCTGGACTACAACTCCCATCATCCCTAGTTAGCAGGACCAGTGGTCATGGATGTTGTGGTCCAAAAACACCTGGAGACCCAAGTTTGGGAAACCCTGAACTAGTTCAATAAATAATATATGCAACCTTTCCCCCACCCCCATGCAATCCAAATTAGGAGGGACTAGGATGCATGCACTTTTTGCTGGGCACCTATCCCCTGCCCCCAAAATAGTGGCTGTACCAAAGTTTAGAATTTGTTTATATTAGGGAAGTAACTCTGGATATAATGTTAGTTTAGTTGCAGAGCTGTTCAATGTTTTTTCCTCATCATCTTGAAATTGCCTTTTTCTTTCCTTCTTTGAGTAATCCATGTATTCTTGGAGAAACACTGCAAAATGACTATATAGTACTGCATTGTGAATCATGCAAACCTCTTAAAAAAATCCAATTTATATCAATTTTTCCTGTTGGTTGTAGTAGTGAAATTTGACAGCGATTTCTGCTGCCATCAGCCAGAACTTACAAGACTGAGATTTAATGTAATCAGATCTGCCTCTCTCTTGCTAGAGGTCCCCTATAGAACCCTGGGAATGCTTGTAAGAGGTCCTATAGCTCTGTATCAGAACATGGTTTCCCAGTTTCTGAAGAGAAGAGGTGGAATTACCTCAACTAGTATAGATACTCGTGACCAAATATATAGTTTGCACTTTATGATGCTTTGTTTTCAATGCTAGTAGTGCTAGTTTTCAATTTATTTATTTGTTTCGAGCTCTTTGCAAGTCAGATAATTATAATATATCAGCTTTAAAAATAATTGGCTTACTAGATTCTAGTCCTGCTAAACAATTATATCTCAGCTTAATAAACTGAGATACGAACAAACCTTTTTTTCCATGCACACATTCCCTTTGTTCTTCCCTTCAAACCAGGAAGTCTTTAATTAACCATAAGTTTCTGTTTTGTCTCAACTGGGAAACTATGGTTATCAGCTTCTGAACAAGCTAGGGTATTAATCACAGTTTGAAGCTCTTTTAATATCTTTCCTTGTTCCAAAGCTGGTCTTTGCAGTGGTGGCTTATTGACAGTGTAGTAGTAGTAGTAGTAGTAGTAGTAGTAGTAGTAGTAGTATTTATTAATACCTTGCCTTTTCCCCTGACAGGACTGAAGGCAGCTTACAAATAAAAATGAGAATTGCTAAAAACATAGACAAAACAATAATTAAAAAAACAATTGAACTGCGATAGAATTAAAACTATATACACATATAAAATCTGTTTTAAACATACAAATGATTACATTAAAAACAGCATGATACTAACCCTTCCATTAAAAGCAGTCGGTTCCCAAAAGCCTGTTGGAAGAAGAAGGTCTTTACTTGCAAATGGACATTACATAGCATGGATGTTCAACGGTCCATAATAGGGAACAGATGTCTTAAAGAAGGGGTGCTCATAATAAAAATGGGGCTCCAGAATATATGAAAACCCATTTAGAGCTTATTTCCAGTGTCAGGCTTCATACCTGGAATGTGTGTATGAAGTAGTGTTAGGGAATGTTTCTGTGCATATGTAGAGTGGGCATATTTCCCTCATCTCTGGACAACCACAACTGTTCCACACATCTGCCCATAAGAGGTACGTCTTTTGCACTAGACTTCCTTGTAGGTACAAAGCCTTGCACTTCAGAAAGACAGAGAGAAAGAAAGAAAGAAAGAAAGAAAGAAAGAAAGAAAGAAAGAGAAAAGGTCTTTAACCGCTTAACATATGCCCCCTTTAATACTTGCCATTCCCTCCTACCTAATGACTCTAATGCCGTTTTTGTTTAAAAACTTCCTCAACCATATGTGGGGAAGATTCCTGAGTTAGTACTATGAAAAATCTACTAAGTGAGAAGCCAAATATATGATGACTTTCTCCTTAAGCACTATGCAAGTAGTTAAGCAATTTCCTACCATTTGTTTAATGTGAAGTTTGGCCATTATTCCCCTTTTCCTTTTTGTCAGGTATTATATGTTATGTGCTTCACACTGAATCAGTCCTGAACTTCTTCTTCCTTCATTTCCATTCATAACATCGAATGAACCAGTTCTGGCCTTAGTATTGTCTTCAGCTGATGAGTCACCAAGCCCTCGACTGTGTTGGATTTCAGAATGTGCTAGTTAGTACCCTCTTGAAATCAGAAAAATACTGAAGAAATATTCTTGCACTTTCCTTCAGATAGGGAGATCTCAAAAGCTTCTTAAACTTTGCCAAGATTTCAAGTATGGCTATTTAATTCTGCCTGGAAGAAAATAATTTCACTGTAGCTTCCTCAGTGCTTCATGTTGTGTTGTCTTAAATTTTCAGTATAATTATCCAAGGTTCTTACCACTGTATATGTAATTAAAGTTATGCCTGTTTCCATATATTTTCCAATTGGAGAATGTGTTTCACACATGATCATAAATGGGAGCAGATAGGTGGTTTATAAAAGTCTAGATGTGTGGGAAAAGGCCCTGGAATTAGAACTCTGTTTACATTGATTTGGTGTTTTGGTATGTTTTCGCTTCAGCGAGGCTCCTTTGCCCTAGCCATCATTTCATGAATGCAACTCTCTTTGCTGCCTGGGATTAGTTGTACCTGCTGAGGTTACTGCAGTATCAATTAGAGATTAGACATAAATAAAACCAGAACTGTTGATAGTGTAATGCTGCTATACAAATCTATGGTGCGACTGTGTACTTTTCTGGCTACTTCACCTCAGAAAGGATATTGTAGAGCTTCAAGGGTTCAGAAAAGGGCAACCAAAATGATCAAGGGGATGTAGCGATGCCCCATGAGGAATGTTTGCAGCATTCACAACTTTTTCAGTTTAGGGAAAAGGCACATAAGAGGTTACATGACATGGCATGGAGAATATTGACAGAGAAAGGTTGTTCTCCCTCTCAGTACTGGAAGTCCAATGAAGTTGAATGTTGGAAGATTTAGGACAGATCAAAGAAAGTACTTCTTCACATGGTACATCAACTGTGGAACTTGCTCCCACATGAGGCAGTGATGCACATCAACTTAGATAGCATTAAAAGAGGATTGCACACTTTAAAATCCTTGCCTGATGATGTTTTTTGTGTTGTTGTTTTTTAAAATGTACATTGCAATCGTATACATCATGGACTTGGAATGTCCTACTGGCTTCAACCAGATTCGTATTGGACTATAAGATGCAATGAATTGGGCTGGAATACTGAACCCAAGTAACTGTTACTTTAAATTCATCCATTGCATTTTTCATGCCCATTTTTATAATAAGAGTTCTGGGGGGGTATATATATGGCCACATACTTTCGCTTAAGGCTTTCTTTGCCCTGTACAATAAAAGGTACATATAAATTAGTTTGAATTCCAAGGTTCTTAAAGTTTTTAGTCATTGCAGGCAATGTTGCTGTTCTCTGGCCCTAATGCTATATACACAGTATAAGCAAATGACAGCAAACAGAGAAACAGGTAACTTCACAAGTAAGAATAAGTAATACTGTTTCTCATATAAATGTGTGTTTCAGTGTGATCTTGACTTCTGTGAATCAGAAATGTCAATTGTCAAGCGATTATTCAGAAGACTGACTAGATTCTGTCTGTAGGAAGTTAACTGAATTTAGAGTATGGGATATAACAAACCATTGATAGAATGCTTTATATACAACCACTTCCATCCATCCTAATGCTTTCCCCTCCCAATATGATCTGGGAAACACCCATCCCAGAGCCAGCCCTGAATCAAATTGGGGTCAGGACTAATGTTTAAATAGGGTTTATAAACCCTTAATTAAAGATACCATCAGGAGGTGGTGGGCGATACTGTGTCTGCTGACCTCAGAGAGTGGGAGATTCAATCCTGCTAGGGCTGCTTTCACAACAAAGTCCATGTGAAGCAGACCCCTGTAGCCAGCAGAATTGCACTCTCCGCTCATCTACTGGTGAGGGAGGGTTTAGCCCTGCTCAGTTTAACTGTGTGTGTGTGTGTGTGTGTGTGTGTGTCCCTCCTAGGAACAGGCACCTGCATTCAAAGAAAGTGCTTTTAGTCCTAGGCTATTTGAAAGCCCTCTTGCAAACTGACCTGCCCTTTGTACAGCTTCAGTTTGCCCTAGGCAGCCCAATCTTGGGTTGGCTCTGCCCAACTTGGCTGAAGCCTGTAGCCTATAAAATAATGATGAGACTTGAATGTTACCTTAGCTATGAGTTCCTGATGATTCCTGCTGTTACAAGCCATTTATCAACAGGAGAGGTTTTCAGAAAACCATGGCTAGCTGTAATGTAGTAATCCCATTTATAGACTGATAGTAAGTGAGGGCTTGTTTGATGCAAACGCATACATTGAAAGCACAGGAGGGGTGGGATACCCATTCCGTTTAATCTTTGGGGAATCAACCGTACAGTGGTACCTCTGGTTACGTACTTAATTCGTTCTGGAGGTCTGTTCTTAACCTGAAACTGTTCTTAACCTGAAGCACCACTTTAGCGAATGGGGCCTCCCGCTGCTGCCGCGCGATTTCTGTTCTCATCCTGAAGCAAAGTTCTTAACCCGAGGTATTATTTCTGGGTTAGCAGAGTCTGTAACCTGAAGCGTATGTAACCTGAAAGGTACCACTGTATACCTAATCTGAATGAATACGTTCTAGAGAATTATATAAAGTAGAAGTTATTTAACAAAACTCAAGCCTGGGTATATCCAGTGGGAGCTCTGCACTCAACACTCTGAAATTCCCTGCCAACTTCTAACATAATTTCTACATACTGTATTGTAAAACTTCAAAAGGAACAAGTTGTAAAACATTGTAACAAGTTGTATACCGTAATTGTTTTGAATTTGTTTTCAATGGCTGCTACAAATTTAAACTAATATGTGGAGAAGAATTTGAGGGAAATATAGTTACTGGAGTAAACACAATAGCATCAATAACTAAAGGCAGCTCAGTGTTTCAGAAACATTGTTGCATTTTTCTATGCTTTAGTGCGGAATCACTAAAGGTTGGTCTGCCCATCTGCCTGCAGTTGCATCGACACTCATTCTGTGGCTTCCCCACTTTCCATGCACATAGTGGAACTTACTTTCAAGTAGACAAAATGCTTGATTGAATTAATTCATTTTTAAGAAGCGCAGATTCCCCAGGAAAAAACACCCACCTGGCTTATGATTTTTGGTACAAATCTACTTCGGAGCACTGCATTTTATTTTACATATGCGGATATTATTACTTTACAAATGAAAGCAGAAGCTGATCCTGGCTTTGGTTTCATATTTTTATGTGGGTGGACTTTGTTTTGGTTTTGGAAAAAAAAAAGGTTTAGTAATTTAAAAAATAATAATTTGATAACCATGAGTGTTGTGTTTTTCTTTGCTTTAACTTAAAAAAACAATCCTGCAAAATAAAGTTGGTTATTCAAGCTCTTTTTAACAACCGAACAGCTGGCATTTAAAAATAAGACACAATATATTTTTGAGTTTCTTCTCTTTGCTATAAATGATCAACTAATTGCCAGGGTTTTGTTTTGTTTTTTTGCAGAACTGACGCACTTCTTAAATTCTAAGGTCAGATCCTGTGAACATTTGAAGCTTGAATGACAATTCAGATAGTATCTTGGGGTGAAATGCTTGATGCAGCCTGTACTAAAACAAACCTTCTTGAGCTTTCTGACGTCTTTTTGCCCCATAATCAACTTAGCAGCTACAGCAGGTGGCTTGGAGGTAGAAGTAAGTTAACGATTAATAAGGCGTTTGCACATCTTTTGCGTCACTTTTTATTTCCAAAGCATCTTGCTAACAAGTCACCCAAGGGCTTGAGATCGATCAGGAAAATAACCAAAGGGATCCTGTGGTGCAGCTGATACTGATGATTAGAAAACAGAAAAACCCAGAACAACAAATAAGAGTAGTTCATTATTTACCTAGCTACAGTTTTTGCTGATTGATCAGGGTTTTCTTAAGTAGAAGGAATATGACTGGTGGCATTTGAAATACAACTGCTGCATATTTTATATGTATGCCACTGTTATCAGTGCTTTGTAGAATATTGTTGCTTGCAATTTAATAATTTCAGAGGTAATAATATGAAACTTAAAAAGAAAAAATGCTTTACAAGAAACATACCCTGCAAAATGTCCCAAGTAGGACATTATTATTTTGGGGTAGAATTGCTGGGCCATGACAGTTCAACCCACTCTGAGCTCGCAATCCTTAATTAAAAAATATGCCATGCTGTTTAAAGATGAGTTGCATGAATAGTTAATAGGGTGCATAGTGGCTAATGAATATACTAAATAAATTAGGCAACGTGTATTAGTATTTGCATATTGCTTTTAAAAATTGCTGTGAAGCCTCTGTAAGCTGTAGCTGAATTTTCTTGACCAAAATAATTCTGGTCGTGTCTCATGATGAATGAAAATTGATGCGTGGGTCCTTTCGGATTTGGAAGAGTGCAGAGCAGGGGTGAAGCAGAATGGGCTGGGTGTGCTTATGCATGCTCAGCTGACACACATAGGGGCGGGAACAGAACCCCTGCACAAAGCCGCGTGTACATTTTAAAATAAAACTTAATTGGTCACTTGCAATCTCATACTATGCACTTAACTATCTAAGATAGCACGCGAGTGTGCAAGCAAGAGAACAGCTGATGAAGCACCTCAGCCTCAATGACAAAGCTTCAAGGTAACAAAAGTTCTGAAAGAACTCAAATATGAAATTTCTGGTCTTCCAACTTCTAACCAAAATACAATGGTAAGAACTTAATTCGTTCTGGAGGTCTGTTCTTAACCTGAAACTGTTCTTAACCTGAAGCACCACTTTAGCTAATGGGGCCTGCTGTTGCTGCTGCTGCTGCTGCGCTGCCTCTGCACGATTTCTGTTCTCATCCTGAAGCAAAGTTCTTAACCCGAGGTAATATTTCTGGGTTAACGGAGTCTGTAACCTGAAGTGTATGTAACCTGAAGTGTATGTAACCCGAGGTACCACTGTATCTAACTTGCCCTCAGGAGCAGATGCTGTTCCAAGAGACAGAAAAGTGGCCAATGTTACACCAGTTTTTAAAAGGGGATGCAGACAATTACTGTGTCTTAATGTCTATTTCAGGGAAATTGGTGGAAAGCATTCAAGAGAGAATTGCCAAACATATAGAACAACAAGCCCTGCTGAAGCAGAATCAGCAAGGCTTCTGCAAGAGTAAATACTGTCCCACTAACCTTTTATAGTGCCTCATTGCCAAATCCAAAGGTATCTTTACAGTTCTTATCTACAGGTGTCCAGTCAATATTTCTGCTTTGATTCTTTGTAATCATCTCAAGCTCAATATTCTCAAGACTGAACTTCCCATCTTTCTTCCCATTGTCACCTATCTACCCTGTTCATCAGGCACAATGTCTTAGTTTTCTCTGACTCCTCTTTTCTTCCCACCTCAATTAGTATGTCATCAAATTATTCTGCTTCTTCCTTTACAACATTACAGGAAACAGCCTTTCCTCTCTGTTGTCGAAGAGAAATCTTTGAAGCATCCGCGGTCCTCTCCCACCTTGACTACTGCAGTCTTCTTCTTTGTGCTCTTCCACTGACTTACCTCGGTCTGCTCATGTCCCCTCAACAATCTGTCCCAAATAGTCTTACAAAAAGTTCCATTAATGTCTTTACAATTGCGCCGGAGCAAGCCATCACTGCATTGTCACCTAAGAGTAGGCCTGCAAAACTCTCTTCCTAACTAGGAGAAGTGTCTGCTGTTATCTCATGGTAAATATGCACGTGTGTGATGTCTTGTGAATAGGTTAGCATATGTCCCAACTTCAGAGCCAACCGGTTTTAGAGACTGTACATAGGTCATTCCACAAATGGAACAAGCATTGAATCATTCATGCACCTATGTGATATCAGGTGACAGAATATTCCTTTTGATCTATTTGCCTGAATATGCAAATCAGTGCTCTCATTGGAGATCACTGTATTTCAGTGTACTGCTGCAGTGTTTTATACACTTATGACTTAAAGCTATAATATTGGTGTTGTTGCATAATAGCTTATTATGTCTCCTAATTTAGTGTGCTTATAAGAGTAATGCATTCATGCCAATGGAACTGGCTGGACATATACTGCGGATTCAATATACTTTGGAAGCACACTGTTTCGGAAACTGCTTAATACAGTTGTACTCTGGAAGAAGTAGTGACTAGCGGTATGGTTCTTCTCCCCTGGCTTCCCATTGCTGCTGATTACTGAAAGAGGGGAAGGCAGCGGGGGTACAGTGTAGGCGCAGCAGTGGAGTCAGTCCATCATTCCTGCCACTGCACTTGTGTCAAGCTCCCCATTTTGCTCCTCCCTCTTGGTAACTGGCAGTAGTGCAAAGTATCAGGATGCCTGGTGAGCAATGCTTGTGCTGCCCCGCCAGCCATTACTGATTGGAAGGATCCTGTTTCCCCTTGTCTAGAAACCTGCCTCTTCCCCTGTTGACTTTGGGTTTGCTTAATGCAGTGTAGCTGGCCAGTTCTGAGGGGCCAGCTGGGTGAGAAACTCGCTGAAGGCAGACACAAGGAGGTTTTTTGTAACTCTCTACTCCATGCATTGCAGATTATTGTGGGTCCACATTTACTCTTACGCCCTCATACATGCACATACATAATCACACATGCAAAACCGTTAGTTAGAGGCATGATGTGGTTTTCTGTTTGGGTAGGAAACCGGTTCAAAACTATACTAGTTTACTGATATACTGCTTGTTCCATTTTTGCTGAGACCCTTAAATGTAAAATGCAACAGTATAACCTTTGAGAGAGTGGAGTAATCTAAAAGCTCAAAACTCAACATGAGGAGAGGGGCTTCATGAGCCTGAAAATACTATTTTTATGTTATCTGCTTCTTTCCAAACCATTTATTGGCCACAAATTGTATAGTGTCAGGTGGCATAATGACAGTGTGGTTTGCCATGCATTCTATTTTTATATCTTTATTTAAAACTGACATGTAACTCGCTGTACCTGAAACCCCAAGTGAGACAGTTATTGGAGTGTAACAAAGTTTTGACGTCAGAACTGCTATTTATTCCACTGGAAACCATTAGTGATGCATTACCCCTTGGCACTTGTGTTTTCAGAAACAGAGTTAAATTTTTATGACTGGTTTTGGCCAATTAGAGTTCTTTCTCAATATAGAAAGAAGGAGAGGGGCCTTCTATAGAGTTTTAAAGATGTGGCATCTCAGCAATAGAATCACTGTAAATTCTCAATCATGATAGAATTAATTCAGTTGCCTTTACCTTGCCTTTACATACTTCTATTTCTATATTTAAACTGATCATGTGTATGCTTTGAAGTAGAGTCTCGGGGGGGGGGGACAACTTAAAATAGTGCAGTAGGGTGAAATAGAATATGGAATTCCACACTCAATTTTGTTTATCAGTGAGGACTATATGCACCATTAGCCTGCATGACAAGATATATAGTTCTATATTTTTATTTTAAAATAAATAATAGGGCATGATGCAATCGTAAATTTAAAACTCTTTAAAATCCACAAATCTAAGTGAGATACTTGTGTGCACCTATTACTTCCACTAAACCTATGTGACCTCAAAACAGATGTGGCTAACCTGCGGCCCTCCAGATATTGCTGACCTACTGCTGCCATCATGCCATCATATTCACCAAGGAGACCCTCATGTCTGCATCACCACGACCTCCTTGACCACTCTGCCCTACCAAGTACAGGGTCCACTAGTCACCACTGGCGACTAGGCTGCCACTATCCAAAAACTGCCCACCTCTGCTATAGGGTTTTTAAAACCTGGCTCACAGGAAAGGGAAATAAGTCTTCTTTGTTTTGCCTCATTCCATAATAGGTGAATAGTGTTAAAAAATTAAGTATGATGCTTATGCCTCGCTAGTTTAAACGCACACACTAGGAAACAGATAATTTGGGGCTGTAGACAATGTGTGAATTCCATTCAATGTGAAGTTGGGGGTGCCATCTGCTTATCAAGGTGTGAAGGAAAGAGAGATTGCTCTTAAGTGTTTGTTTACCACTGTCAGTCTGTTTGTATTTTGAAAATGAAGGATAATGCCATTGTTTCCAAATGTAACATCAGCTGCAACAGACAGATTTTCCTGCTGCCTGGTTTTCAGTATCTCATGGGGATTTTGAAATATGCACGTTGCATATATGCATGATGCTCAAATCCCGTCTCTCAGGCCTATGTAGCACCGTCTTTCATATAATGCTCAGCCAGCACAGCTGATATGATCTGAAGGCGTCGGTCTTGGTTACAAAAATGAGTTATTTCAGTTTCTCTCTTTAAGGTATAAAATGCTATGTTTAGTTCCAAGTTGTATCATTGATGAATTTACCATGACGCACCAATCTTACCATGATATAATACGTTTATCTTCTTTAAAGGGCCACAATCTAAATTTGTTCTGCTGTTTGCCTGTTTGAAAGGGATAATCAAGGAAAATTGGGACTCCTTGGTTTCCTTAGCCAGTCTCAGCACATCATGTTCTCATCTGTTGGCTTTCAGCCCCACATTCACAGCCCTTATGTTTCCCACTTCCCTTTTTGGAGAACCACTGATGTAAATAAGTGCTTGCATTCAACATCCCGCTGCACCACTGGTTCCACCAGTGCAAGGTTTTCTCCCTGTGCAAGAGAACATTCTCCCCCTCCCCCTGCGCACCCTCTAAAATCTGTCCCTGGGGTTCTCCTAACCCTCCAGCAAAGTACTGGAAAGAGAAGAGGCAAAGTCCTGTTGTGCTAGTGCTAAACTTTGTGCTAGCCACAGTTATTTCATTGAATGTTGCCCATTGATAATACATAAAAGAAAATATTCAGAAGAAAGATGTTTTGTCCACTGGAGAAATTAATGCTACTTTTGGTTCCATCAAACTCTTGGAAGGAAGAGTTGTGTCCATTTAATGTTGAATGTCAAGGATTTCAGACACAGCTTTAAAGATCCCTCTTACAAAAGCAAAAGTGAGGATCAGCGCTTGACACCCATCTTAACATGAGCACAACTCTTCCTTCCTCTTCCTTAAAATTTAGCTTCTGGAATTGTGTTTCATGCTTCTGATTTTATTTTTAAAACCGCACACCCTTTATCTTTCATATGGACATCACAGAGTTCATAATGTTTCATGTTTAAAATATCCCCGTGGCTTCTGTTGACCTGACTAATAAAGATACATTATGGTAGATCAGCAGTCATTTTTCCTGTGCAGTAGGATTCCTGTCCTGCCTCTTTTGGAATCCAGGAGGCAAAAAGACTTTGCTGTGCGATTTCAAAAACCTTCCCCTGCATATAATAGAAAGGAAGAGAGCATATTAGTTCCATATGCACTTTAGAACTGCTGGTTCCTAATCCAGCTCAGAATAATGGACAATGCCTTTTCTGGCAGCTAATAGTAACACCCCCCCTTTTGTTTCAGTTACATTCTGCCAGAGAAGCAGGTTGGCCATGTTTGCGAAAGCCAATATGCAAGGAACTGTCAGGAAAAAAATTCTCCTGGACACCAGCTTGGAGAGATATTGTATAATAACTACATTAGCCATGTTTTGCCATTGGAAAATTTGGGATTGTTTTATGCCAAAGCAGAGAACCTACCTGTTGCCAGATGAAAATGGAAAGACAGGGCAGTTTTCCTCACACTTAGAGGCTACTGAATTGTTAAGGACCTCATGAGAAAGGCTGTATCCTGTTCAGTCACAATGTTTTATGTCGAGGTATAAAATAAATAATGTTGTGTATCAGGTTTTAAAATGTCTTGAACAGTGGGCAAGGCAGTGACCTTTTCCCTCTTCCTGTTGCACCTGTATGCCTGGCAGCCTTACAGAGAATGACATCCTTAACACAGTGACATGCTTATTCCAAGAGAGATGGCAGAAGTGACTGTTCACTGTAATTCCCTAGGTAGTTGATTTCTCTGTAAGTTTTTCCAGTTCACGCATCACTTCCTAATGAACTCATCTGACTACAGCTTTTTATTTATTTAAAATCTTGTTGGAAAGTCATCAAAACAAAAAGGTTTTTTTGTAAGGGACAAAATGGGAAGCCCACAATAATATGTGGAATTCTCATCAAATTTAATCACCTACCCTATTTGCATTTCAGAGACTTTAGATTTTAAAAAGTTAGGTTATTATTCCTTTTCACACATGTGGTTTTATTTTCTGAAAAACAGGGCTTAAATTGCTATTTAAAAATGGAGCCTTACTCTCAGTGCCCCCATCTCCAGCTGTTTTGGACTACACTTCCCATCATCCCTGGCCACTGGTCCTGCTAGTTAGGGATGATGGGAGCTGTGCTCCAACAACAGCTGGAGACCCAAGTCTGGAAAACCCTGCTGTAGAAGCATTTTATATTTTTACAGAGTTTGTAAAGAAGAGATTGAAAAGTAGTATTTTGTATATATTTCACCTTCATTTTAAGTGTGTGTGTGTATAGTGCATTTAGTTTGCCAGAAATGGCTTTGTTGTGGATACAACTAAAACCTTGCTAACAAATCTATTGATAAAGGGGAAGAGAGAGATACTGTAACTGCTTTCTAGATGTTCCTATGTAGGTACACAAATAATAATGCCTGTTCTCAGTAGTCAGTCTACCCTACCACAAACTTCCAGTTGAAATGACAAGATTTCTATTGAAAACCTTGCACAATGATATCATTAACTAGTCTCATTTAAAGAGAATCGGATTTTACTTTTACTGAAAATGAATTGCACCATGTTTTTATGCACTAGTTAAAGGTGAATTGGGGAACTTGTTTTCTTTGATCAAACTTAGGTTGAAAGGAGTAGGCTTGAAGATCTGAGAGTGCACTGTCTATGCTTGTGTTTCACTGTAGATTCCCATAGCCAAAAATATTCACCATCTTGTGTTGTAAGGATTTAATTTAACTTGGAATTTGCTGTGGCAACTTAGGCAGCTCTTGCAATTACTAAAGACCTTGTAAGAGGCATAGTCCTTTTATCATTCATTGATTCATCCAGCACTACCACTAACTATGCTAAGGGTATGCATACGTAGCAACAGAACTGTTTTGACAGTCCATTTTCATCTAATTTCTGAACCCTTAATATTTCTGTCTGTTTTAAAAATCAGAATTAGTTTTTACACCCTGATGAATACACAGATGCGTTTTAAATTAGCACAAATGTAAGGAACATTTAGCAATATTAAATTGAATTGATATGATTAAATAAAAATGGGACTTAACTATGCAGGAGACTTGTAGTTCATGGCCAAAATGTTTCCAGAATGATGTGTAAATTTATGGAGATTGAATAATACTGCATTACTGCTTGGTAATAAATCCCATATCTTTGAAAAAGTGAAGGCTGCAATCCTAAAACCACTTACTAGTGAGTAACCTCCACTGAATACATTGAACCTGTCTCAAAAGAAACATGCTTAGGATTGCACTCGTGAGTTGGGAGAAATGAGTAAGAATGTATTCAACAACTGGAGATCTGAAGTTTTGGAATTGCTTGATTCTATGTAATGACCAATACTTAGCTGCATTTTGCAAAGAAGAGTTGGTTGATTGGTTGAAGTTATTGTGCAGTTGATACTTTTTGTTGTTTAGTCGTTTAGTTGTGTGTCCGACTCTTCGTGACCCCATGGACCAGAGCACACCAGGCACTTCTGTCTTCCACTGCCTCCCGCAGTTTGGTCAAACGCAGTTGATACTACAGTATAGCATTTTGCTGGGTCAAAGCAGATGGTTCAGAGTGTTCAAGTGAAACTGAGTAATAGAAAGCACATTCATGCCTCTTCAAAAGATGGCTGCATTTGCATTCAGAAGTACTGGTTTATGTCATCCCACAAGTGGTATTATAGCACATGTAAAATTATATTACGGTACATACATTGAAACTGACCACATTGCATCTCTCTTCTGAATGTAGACCAGTGCTAGTCATTTTCCTAACTTTCCCCCGGCAATATACTATTCCAGATTTTTTTCGTCTTAAATGCACATTGATATACTTATTTAATATCATAAACAATTGTTATAATTTGTGATGTTCTATGAATAGTTAAAACTCTTACTGGGACTCTCGCTCAAGCAAAAGGCTCTCCCTCTCAGTCAAGGAGACTAGAACCTTTCCATTGTTTGTGTGATGGTGACATGCCCAAGGCTGGTTTTATTGATCACTCAGCTGCTTCAAACCTATGGTCACTAAATTAAGCCAGTGTTAAAAGGTAAAGGGACCCCTGACCATTAGGTCCAGTCGTGTCCGACTCTGTGGTTGTGGCGCTCATCTCGCTTTATTGGCCAAGGGAGCCGGCGTACAGCTTCCGGGTCATGTGGCCAGCATGACTAAGCCGCATCCCAAGCCAGTGTTAGTGGTCAGTAAATTTCTCCACACCAGTATGTTATCTTTTGTTCTATTATTTATTACTATTTTTTTATTTGCAACCATAAACAGAACAACTTACACATAAGCAGGAGAAGTGCCAGTATACTATTAACCCGTTCTTTTTTTCATGTTTAATTGGGCGACCAGAGATGAAGCAAAGTCTTGTTCAGTCTGTAGCTGTAGCCCTCGTGGTGTGAACCAGCCAGGAAAATTGTGTAAATCCATAAGCAACTTGTCAAGGGTAATCTTGTGTCTGTTTCCAAAATTATAATTTCTTGTGTGGTATGATGGTACACCTCTATTATGCCATTTAGCTACAAGATTACTCGTCTGAATTAAATAAGTGGAGAAATGAACTGAGGGGTGTCTTTTATTAGAAGCTAGTAATCAGGTCTTAATTTATAATTTGCCAATTGCTTTAAATAACCCTCTGATACTTTCTTATGATAAATGAACACCAAAACTGAGGTTTGTGTTAACATGATTTTTTTTAAAAAAAGGTAAGGTGTCAAAGGATTCCCAATCTTGTAGGTATTATATATTTGAGACTAATTTTGCTCCTTGTGCAACCCCATATATCTCAACAACCTGCTTCTGGAATAAAAGTGTGCTTTTCATTATGTCCTTCTGGTGTACATCTGTTGGAGGAAAATTTGGTGAGGCAGAAAACCAATAGATCATTTTCTTCATCAGGCGCTAGTGGGATTGTCCTTTCTTCCAGTTGCTCTACACAATATGTTTTGTATCCTAAATATGACCGTTTAGCTGTAGAGCCCTTTAACCCATTGTGGGTTTTTGACCATAAATTCCAAATATCTGGACTCTTGAATATGTCATTTGGAGTTTGTAGTGTAATTAAATTGTACAGTACAGTCTATAGGTGCTTGAAATTAACATTTCTGTGGTTTTTCATTTGCAGTAGGAAGCCATGAATGACAGTTGTTAAATTTGAGAATATGAGCTTTGCTTGCAGTGTATATTAAAAGAAATTGGATTTTTTTTTTCATCCTGCCATTTTTCATTTTCTTTACGTTCGGAGATTGATGGCTGCTGACAGAACCTGGAACAACAAAAAGCTTAACCTGGCCATAGTTGAAGCATGTGATTCTTTCCTGAAATTGCTAAGTGTCCTGAGGTCTCAATATAAATTTGAGCTTCCTGTGATTTGTGGATAGATGTAGCATATTCTGCCTACTGAGACACAATATTTTCCTATTCAAATAATTTTACCTTATTTTTAATTTGAGAACTTGTGCCAGATACATGCTTTGTTTTTGTGTGTGTATGCATTTGTTTATTTAATACCCAGCCTTTCCCAGTACAGAATCCAAAATGGCTCACAGCATAGATTAAAACAGATGCAGCTAAATACACACAATCATTAGAAATATTTTTTTAAACAAATCAACTAAGTAACTCTATTAAACACTCAAAACCATTTAAAAGCACATACAAAAAGAAGAAAAAACAGAGTGGTGGGGCAGGGAATAAAATATACAATACCTGGTGGCCAAAGGGCTGTGTAAACTGAAAAGTCTTTGCTTGCCAGCAAAAAGATCAAAAGCACAAGGGGTCCAGCTCTGGTGTGCCATGGAAGAGAGTTCCACTTGTTGTTTTGTTCTTTGTTGCTTTTGTATGTCATATTGGGAATTTAGGCATAACGTGATTAGCATTTAAACATCATTTGCAGAGAGCTGGTTCACAATATACAATCTTGGTGGTTAGAGTTTAGCTGTTAGGCTCATCTCAACCTCCCAACAAATACAGAAAACATGGTTAACGTTTCATACCTGCACTTTCCATGAAACTCCTTATCTTCAAGATCCTAATTGACAGAAATAGGAACTGCACTGTCTGAAGTTTGAAAGTCTGAAAACAACCATCTTTAACAGAAGGTCCGTCACATTCAGATTTAAAATTCTATTATTTTGGATTGGATTTGCATCACTACCTATAGACAAACAATGAATATTTGGTGCCTAAATACATTGTGGGCTAGGTTGTGTGAGAAGTTGTGCTGTCTTGCTTAGAATTGAGAGGCCTTTGGATTACACATAAGGAAGCTGCAACTACACACAAATAATGGTAAACACTAATATTTTTTCATGTTTCTGCATCATTTAACTTCTTAAAAAAATATTGGGGTATGTGTGTGTTAGAAACTGCCATAAAACAGAAATCTTCATATTTTTGACCTGTTTTTGGTTACACTCCCACTGTTTGCCTTGGGGCAGAGAACTATAATGTGAATTTAAAGATGTAGATAAAAGTTATCATTAAAGCAATATCTGCAGTTATCTCTAACCACTAAATGTGGGTTTTAAAAAACAATTAAACCTTCATAGGCTTTGACAGAGGAAGAATTCCAAATATTACTGTTTTGTAATCTTTCGTTTTATTTGCTTGCTTGCTGTTACTGTCCTGTATATTTGCTGCCCTACAGTCTTTGCATTATCTCCATACAGACATACTTTTTCCTCCTGAGACATCAAATGAGTTTAAAGATAAAATAAAACTCTCCTGTGGGGGTGGGGAATTCTAAATCCTTTGGGAGAAGCCATGCCCTTGAGACAGGAGGCAGAGACAAAACTAAATTGACTCCGGCAAAGGGAGGAACCTCCCTTATCACATAGTGGCTTTGAAGCACATAGTATGCAGAGATCAGTCAGAGTTGCTCTTTAGTTATATATCTTCTCCTCACACCCTGGTCTATTATCTCTTTCCTTATCCTAACGTAGCTAGTAGTTGTGGGTATTGGATTTGGTGAAGGTGAAGTGGAATTGCCTCCAGGGTATTTGGGGCTTGTCAAAAGGTGAAGCATGAGCAGGGATCCCTGAAGCACTTCACAATGACATGGTGATCCAGGCATCTAAATAATGCTGCAGGCAAGCAATAGGGCCCAAACAGAAGGGTTCCAATTGCAAGATAAAGGATTAAGAGTAAATATTAGAAAGAATTTCCTAGTGGTATGGGTTATTCAACCGTCGAACAGGCTATCCTGGTAGGTGGTGGCCTCATCTTCATTATATGTTTTTAAGCACAAAATAGATGCCCAGCAATAGATTTCCTGCTTTGGAAAGTGGTTGGACTTTTAAGATCTTTGTGATCCTTTCCAACTCTGGTTCTGTGACCTGTGGAGGTGTATCTACACATTCAGATCAGACACAGCTGTTGTTTGTTTGTTGCGAAGAAGATAGTTAATTGTCCACATAGTTGTCAGGAAGAGAAAGAACTGTTTCCTCATCCTCCATTTCTTGGAGAGTGGTCCTCAACACATACCTGTACAAGCTTCTGTCTGTCAGAGGAGTATCAGCAGAAGATCTTGAGTAGGTTGCAACAGTTTAGAAACTAGACCGAGTATATCTCATTCAAATATCCTGCCAGGACCTGAGTCTGTTCTTGGGTACTCTAGATGGTGCTGTATGTAGAGTGACCAGGGAACGCAGGCAGTCTCTGAACTATAGCTGCTGGCTTCAGAACAACTGTCCTAGGGAACGAGACTGTTTATGCTGGACAGGATTCTGATTACAATGCCAGCCTATTGAGTTACAACGCTCACCTGGAGGACCTGCTGACACAAGAGACATTGACTCCTCATTGTCAGACTGATATTCTTAGCATTCTTGAACTGGGTGTTATTTATTTATAGGATTTATATTCTGCCTTTCATTCCAGGTGGTTTCAAGGTAGCTTCAAACAAAGTAAAAAGAATCCATTCCCATAAAATACATGAAACAGCAATAAAAACACAAAATAAAGGTGGCAGAGCCAACAGATAAAACAGCCAAAAGGGATTTGAAGGATCTAAAATATTTTTAAAAGGATGAACATTGTCTTAGCAAAACGTTTACATCAACAGGCAGAGTGAATCACCTTCCATCTATTCATTGGAAAACAAGTGCCATATTGGTCAGAGTGAAGTTTCATTTCTCCTCCCTTAAGGCAGAGCATCTTGTGTATGATTCCAACATGGCAGTAGTTATTGTACACACATCCTGCTGAGGTAATTGAAGCAGTGTGTTCATCAGCAAGACCTCTGAATGACCATTAGTTGCTTTGGGTTGCTGGCATCAGGTCTATATGTTGTCACCAGAAATCTCTCAGCTGGTGTTTATGGCATAACACCAGTGCAAAAATCCCCTATATAAAAACAAACACTTTCGATGCTGGGTAGCAAAGTGGGGCAGGGGAGGTACTGATGTGTGTCTTTCTGTCCAAATCTCTCAATCTCTCTCTCTCTCTCTCTCTCTCTCTCTCTCACACACACACACACAGAGAGAGAGCTCTTGAGATTTTTTAAAAATTGGCCAAGAAAGCTGTAGTTTTGTTCAAGAAGTCAATGCAGCTTCCCTGAAAGTTTCCCAGATAAATGGGAAACTTAACGTCTGCAACCAGATCTGTTCCAGCTGACAGCTTAAAAGCTCAGCAGTAGTGACTGAAACAGTTGGATTACTTGGTACCTTGAATAGTATCTCAGGGTGTCCTAAATACAGTTCTCTTTCTGGTCATCCCCATATCCATAGTATCAAGCAATGTTTTGGTTAAGTCTCTTTTCTATTGGCTACTTGAACTGAGTTCTGACAAGCCTGGATGAGAATTCTCTTGAACCTTCTTTCAATGTTCCCTTAACAATGCTGAATCTAAAGACCATGTTTTCTGGTGCCTGTTAATACCTTCTTCTGTGAACATCAGTAACAATGGAAAACCAATTGAAGTGAATGCACCTAGAGGAACATTCCACTTGAGTGTTTCTCTGGTGCTAGAACTACAAGTTATGAGGGCCCCATTACAACATTAAACTGGAATGGCTGCTGCTTTGGGGTGAAGAAGGGGCATTTGCAGTTGGGAAGTGGTGGGCCTGTCCCTCCCTAACACTTTTTTTTTTAATTATTTGCTTTGCAACATATCCTTCCCAAATAATTTTGCACAATTTAGATTCTAGCCCCATCACAGACATGGGTGTAAAACTGACTGAGGAGAAAACATTGGGCAGGGAACAAAGGGTTAACTCCCCCTCAGTTCTCTGCAAATCATCCCCTACTGACACCATTTATCCGGAAATAAGTGGCTGGTTGCTTGTGCACTATCACTAGAAGACAAACCCCCTACACACACACACATGCATGCATCACTGAAAATCAGCCCAGTTGCTTTCCCCCCATTTTTTGTTGTTGTTTAGTCGTTTAGTCGTGTCCGACTCTTCGTGACCCCATGGACCAGAGCACGCCAGGCACTTCTGTCTTCCACTGCCTCCCGCAGTTTGGTCAGACTCATGCTGGTAGCTTTGAGAACACTGTCCAACCATCTCGTCCTCTGTCGTCCCCTTCTCCTTGTGCCCTCCATCTTCCCAACATCAGGGTCTTTTCCAGGGAGTCTTCTCTTCTCATGAGGTGGCCAAAGTATTGGAGTCTCAGCTTCAGGATCTATCCTTCCAGTGAGCACTCAGGGCTGATTTCCTTAAGAATGGAGAGGTTTGATCTTCTTGCAGTCGATGGGACTCTCCCCCCCCCCAAAAAAAAACCCCAAACCATGTACTCTTAGCTTTCTTTCTATGCCAGTTTCTCCTCCCAATTTTTAAAAACATTCCCTGCCCCGCCCCAAGGGCTTGGTCTTTATTCAATAAAAATAATAATTGGAGCTGCTCTGTCAGAAAGTCAATGGCTGTAGAAGTTTTAGCCCTGTTCAAACCCATCCTGAATTGCTAGCTTTTGAGAGTAATCGCTGTATAACAGTTGACTGAGCCCCTTTCCAAGTGAGTGTCCATGCAAATTGTCACTTGTAGGCATACATGTTAACTATCTCACGGAAAAAAGCTGAATCTGTAAATAGACCTTTCTGTCTGAAGTTTGGAAATAAGCTTCTTTTCGAAAGCATTGACTTTTGGCATGTTCCTTACATTAAGCGAAACACTTTGGGTTGCTAGTGTTGGCAGGCGGCAGTTAACTGCTAAGATTAAGCAGCAAGTGACATGAATAGAATGCTGTGATTTGGGAATTACCTACCCTTGCTATGAACTGCTGAACAATAGCTGTGAAAGTGATTGTAGGTGCAAAGACCTGTCCCCACCCCCACTTTATTTCTGTGGCTTTTACACAACAGGCAGTATTATTGTTAAAGCAGGAGCAACAGACATTTTAACAGCAATTTGTTTAAAATATTTCTTTAAAATGAAGAAGCCCTAATGTAAAGGAATTAGGAACAAAGGCAAAGAAAAGGAATGCAAAAGAATCAGTTGAATATTTCAGATAGTAGTTAGAATGCCATTCAAGTGTGGATGCTACGCAAAATGGAGGGAAAAAGTGGCGAGGGCCAAAAAGTGTGTGTGTGTGTGTGTGTGTGTGGATATTAAGATGGTTATGATAAAGTCAATGTTTGAAGTTATAAACCCTTGGGTTGTGAATTTCTTAAATGCCAATGCAATTTTATTATCATTACTATTCATCCTTGGACAGCTCACTTAAAATTGCATCCTTTGTCTCATACAGTTTCCCATTTGAAAAGTAGAAATACTACTACTCAAGGATTTTATGAGTCTTCTGGGGAAAGAGGTGAATTATGGAAAAATAATAATGTGCTAAGGACCTTGAATTGCTGCACATCCATTTTACTTTCTTCAGAGCTTAGATGTCATCAGATTTTCTTAACCAGACACAGATCAGTCTAGTTTCCCTCTGGGTGGGGTGGAACATAGTCTTTTAAAACTAAATAAATGGGAAATGATAACAAGACACCTTGAGAATGAAAAGTTGTGGTCTATTTCTGTTGGACATACCTTTCACTTGCTTGTCCATCCCTAATTGACACTTGTACCCCCTGACACATTCTGACAGGCCCCTGAACACCACATCATTCAATCCAATTTCCTTCCCACACACCCAACTTCTCAATTAACCAGTTGAAAAATGCCTCCACGTAGCCTCATTCAGGTATTGATCTGGCAGCAGTAGCAAGGCTGTTAATTTATGAGTAGACCTTTGGTGGTTAGGTTCATTGTGTACCTCTGGGAGTTATTTCATTCACCTTGGTGATCTTGACAAAATGTGTGCACCAGTTGAGGAAGCAATGTGTTCGCTTGGGACAATCACTGTTTCTCTTGATGTTGCAAGAGCTATGCTTTGAATAAAGCAACAGTGTGGATTTAAGAGATCAAACAGCAACTCTGAGTTTAATTTCCTTCTTTAGAACTAAAAAAGTTACACACCCATGTATTTTGACACATAAAGCAGCCATCTGTGGTCTTATTTTATATCAGGAGTCAGCAAACTTTTTCAGCAGGGGGCCGGTCCACTGTCCCTCAGACCTTGCGGTGGGGGGCGGACTATATTTTGAAGAGAGAGAAAAATGAACGAATTCCTATGCCCTGCAAATAACCCAGAGATGCATTTTAAATAAAAGCACACATTCTACTCATGTAAAAACATGCTGATTCCCGGACTGTCCGCAGGCCGGATTTAGAAGGCGATTGGGCCGGATATGGCCCCCGGGCCTTAGTTTGCCTACCCATGTTTTATATCATAGGGCACTAGTGTTGCATTTTAATTTTTTCATAGGTAGAACAAAGACTTAAACGGTTTTTGAACTTCTGTTAGGTTCTTATTCAAGTAAGCATACCAGATTGCAATGAGAATAGACATTCCAGTCACAATGCTGCTGACTTCGGATGAAGGAGTTGCTGATTATATGCATAGGGATCCAGGAGGAAATTAAGTTAAGCATTGCTGTCCTTCTGCTAACTATATATATATTATTTTCTCTTCTTTTTTTCTTGTAGGCAACAAATCCAAGCTCTTCTTGGACAGTTTAGTCAAGCAGAAGCCTTGTTAACCTTGGCTGGAGTGCAGCCAGGGAGTCTGGATGGAGTTCTTTTGGATGCTGGTTGCTCTTCGATGCAACTTGATACTCCAGAAAGAGGTTTTTCCCTAAGAAAAGATGGTCCTTTGGACATGAGGATGGATGGTGGCAGGTACATATTGATAAAACATTTCTTTCTTCAACAAGAAATCAATTTTTCACTAGCATGCTGAATTTAATTTCCTTTTCATGTTGCAGAGCTGTGATCAAATCCCCATATTTACCTCTGCATATGCACCATAAATCATCTCCCCGCCCCCCATGGCAGAATACTTTCCCTAATGTTCAGTGTGTAGGCATTAGTGCCAGTGTTTGTTTTGCTTATTGGCTTGTTACAAATGTTTGCAAACGTGTGGATTTTAAGTCTGGCATTTAAAATAGAAACGATGGTTGATGACAGCAACAGCAAACCATATGGAACACAGAACTGAAATGTATGTAAAAGATTCGCTGGAGTATGACCAATGAGGCAATTCCTATATATGCGTCTTTCCTCTCCTTTTGATTAGATCAATTATGCTTTTCTTCCAGGTGGTTTCTTGGAACTGTAAACAATAAAAACAAAAACTCCTTAAGCTTCTGAATTAAAACTGTCTTCAAGGCATTGCCCATTTTGAAATGGCCCCACATAGATAACTGTTGCCTACTAGTGTCAGTGTGGAAAACTGGAGTATTACATTGTGTGGCTGTACATTTTACTGAATGTATAGCAGCTGTGTATAACCTGCCAAGTGTCTTCAACAATAAATACACTTCATTAAAAAGTATTCTAGAATCAGTATTGCATTGAGCCTACTGTTAGATGAGCCAAGTGGAACATCTATAGTTTACAATGGTAATGAGCTAGTACAATTCCGATGGCTTCAGTACTGGCAGAACTTTGGTGTCTGATGCACAGATTGATAGAGCAGATAGAATGAATGAATACATTAGAGACCACTTTTAAAAATTTTAGTCAAAAAATATTTCCAGAAGCTCTGTATATAAAAATCATCAGAGTGTCCGTGGTATTAAAAATGCAAATTAATATAGCCAGGAAAAGCATAACCTAAGCCAAGATCCGTATAAATTACACTTGAAATCAGTCATGTATATTTCTCTTAAGAATGATTAACCATTAAATGAGATTGCTAAGGGGCTTGACAGATTTCCTGTCACTCAAAGCACAATCAACCCCTGACCGCCAAAAGAAATAAAGAAATATGCTTTAGTCCTGTTGAAATTTGATAACACAGTGTGTGTGTGGTTGGTTTTTTTTTAATGAGGTAAAATGAAATAATCCAAATAAAGAAGCAATACAAATAATAATTTTTGATTCAATGGTCTCCTAACTTTGCAGTTTCTGGGAGATCTATAATTCTGAAGATCCTCCCTGCCCCCCGCATTTTGGAACAGTGCTGGGGAAAAATCTTAAAGCACACAAACTTCTTTGCCTCACAACGTTTTTCTGGTGTCTAAATTGTCACATTGGTTCAGGTCAATAAATCTCGCTTAAGTTTGTACTATGGTACAACCTGATTGTACTGTTACTTGTGGATTTGGGTGGTCTAATGTTTATAACAAAATCCCTTGCCTGTGATGAGCACACAGGACTCTGAATCAGTCTCTGCTGCTGCTGGTACATAAAATCCCTCACATCATTCCAAAAAGGCAAATGAAAGAAATGCTGGTTTCTCCCTTATGTTCTGGGTGTGTTATCCAGGCTGATCATTTCTACTACCTTTCTTCTAAAAGAGAGACCATTTCTGAATTGAGAGACCTTTAAGTGATCGTTAAATACCTCACAGAAGATCATTTTTCATAACACCAGATGTGAGGGAAAAGGTCACAGAGATTAAGGTTCTCTTTTTTTTATCAGGAAATAGATCAAGCAATGTGATGTCTTGGAAAAATATCTGCTTGTAAAATGAGTTCATCTCCTGGCATTATACAAGCCAAGGCAGCCTTAGCAGTGTTTTGTCTTTCGAATTTTATTTGAGCTACTGCTATAATGTTAAAGTTTATGATAAAAGGCATCTCAACTACTCTTTATAGCTAATTAATGTTAGGAGGTAGGGTTGGAGGGAGAAAGCCTCCATGTGAATTAATAAGAGGTGATTTACAAGATAGGAGCTATTTCTGCTTTAAAATGATCTCTGCCTCTTATTGAGAAATCTCAGAAGCACTTGCATGCAGTGAATGTGTGTTTGACTTTATGTCTCAATGCTGTGAAGCTTCACCCCTTGTCAATGAAAGCTGACGTCAGTGAACTAATTGGCTGTTCTTGTGCGTAGGTATCCTGACATGCCCACCGCTGCTGATGTTGTGAATGCTTTAGATCAACAGGCACTTGCGTCCATCCTGAGAACATACGGGGAGGAGAGGCACGCCAAGAAAATAGCTTCAGCAGTTGTTCAGGCACGCAGCATCTACCCCATCACCAGGACTCAGCAGCTTGCCAGCATTGTTGCAGGTACCCTCATTAATTCCGAGCAGTGTCTGAGAGAGAGAAAATATTAATCCACTAAGTCCCAGAGGGATCTATTTGTACTTGAAATCATGCAAGATCTAATCCTGTCTATCCTGCTCTGATGTCAGCTATTTTTCCATATGCTCTATCTTTTTTATAATGTTGGATGCTGATTAGTTTAATAATAGACTTTACACGGAGACGTTTTTAATTTTGCCTACCAAGGTGAAACCCTGGATGACAAAAACAAAGGATCTGTTTTATCGCTATTGTTGAGAAGCGTTCAGTTACCCGAAACAACAAAGCTTCTGTCTTAATTTCACACAATTGGATGTAGTTGCGAAGGAAGAAGAAGCAATTGCCCATCTAGTGAAATAACGGTCTACTAGCTGATTTCTCTATTCGGTAGAAATAGGGTGCGGTCCAACATGGCATAAGCACTGAGTCTTCCTCATTTTCTGCTCCCCACTGCAGCCATCTGCACACCCAAAAATATACCCTGAAGGATTGGATGACCCAGCAGAGCAGATGGGGGGCGGGTAAGAGAGGCTGGAGAGGGGAGAAAACAGAAATCCTGTTGCCCAAGTGTATTTCCATTGCACACACAGGTAGACATTATTGATTTTAAAAAGTAAAGGACCCCTGGACAATTAAGTCCAGTCAAAAGTGACTATGGGGTTTCGACACTCATCTTGTTTTTCAGACTGAGGGAGCTGGCATTTGTGCACAGACAGCTTTCCAGGTCATGTGACCAGCATGACTGAACCGCTTCTGGCACAACAGAACACTGTGACGGAAACACCATTTACCTTCCCGCCACAGCGATGCCTATGTATCTATTTGCACTAGTGTGCTTTCAAACTGCTAGGTTGACAGGTACTGCTCAGAGTAATGAAATATTTCACCGATGCTAACAAGGTGAATTTGGGAGGGCTTATTGAGGCATGCAATCTTGGCAGCTGTTTCCAGAAACCTTCCAGATTCCTAAAGGACCATCTGCTCCTCCTTAAATCTGCCTGGACTTTTAAGGTGGGTCTGAGAGTACTGATTCAAAGTCCCTCCACTATCTTAAGTAAAGTGGCTGTTGATCAAAGACAAGTCCTTTTCAGTTCTGGTACCTTGCCTTGGAATTACTTTCCCAGAGAGGTTTGCCTGGCGCCATCTTTGTTTTTCATGGTGCCACATGAAAAACCTTTAACCAAGACTTTCTGTTTTTTAACATCTTGCTGCATTTTTAAAAAATGAACTTCTCATTTATGCTGATTTTTAAAATTTACTCTATAAGCCTTTCTTTCAACTATTTCACTGTGCAAGTTTTTAATGAGTTGAGTGAGTGAACACTCTCATTTTTGTATCATTTGGCCAAAGAAGGCATCACATGAACATGTGATAGTTTGCTAAATTCAGCCATCATCATGTTCCTAGGAGTGTTGTGAATGAATATATGAAGCTGCCTTTTACTGAATCAAACCATTGATCCATCAAGCCCAGTCTACACTGACTGGCAACAGCTTTCTAGGGTTTCTGGCAGTAACTTTCTCACCTGTGCTAGTTCAGGTTCTTGTAAGTGAAGGTGCCAACGGTAGATTTTTTGCACACAGCACATGTATGCCACTGCACTTTGGCTCCTAGAGAAAGCTGTTTTGTCTTTGTCTCCCAGGATAGAAGTTCTTCGCTATAGTTTCTATCAGGTGGTCAATACAGTTTTATCTGGAAGGTTACACATTGCAGTGAGCAAACCAAAGTGAATAATTAGAATTGTTAAATTTTGAGGATGCTTGGTGGTATAGATGATCTGTCAGACGGTATAGATTGCCTTTAAGCCTTTTCCTAAGTCCACAGTTACATGACTGTGACAACTCTGATACAGCAAGAACAATGATTCACAAGATTCAGTAAAAGACCTCTTAAATTTTACAGGGGCCATGTTTGCAGTGCTACCCTTACTATAACTCATCCACCGTTTAAGGAATGGCCATAGAGACTTCATAAATTTCAATTGTAATATGTTCAAACCATCCTGGTAAACTGTAACGTTTACCTCTCCCCTTTGATATGTTACTCTGCCTGGTCATTAAGGTCTTTGGAGGAGTCATTGTTAGTGGTCTCCGATGGCTCAAATGCACAACTGGTACCCATTAGGAGCTGTGCATTCAGGTATTATGGGCCTCATCCTGTTGAACTTCAAGTGCCTACTTTTTTATTCCAGTAGGCATTTTAACTGTATTGCGATTTTATAGTTTTAATTTATTTTTTGTCTGTACTGAGTACACCACTTAGTGACAACTGTAGTTAAGCAGTATATAAATTGTCAATATAAATAAATTCTCTGCAAAGAAGCAGGAAAAAGTTCTGCCAGCATAAGATCAAACTTTTTGGCCAGATAGCTAAAATATTTTCTGAACCTTTTCATCATCCCTGGGGCAGGACAATACAGAGCAAGCGCCATTTGCAGAATACTTTGGATATATGCCACTTTACACTGAGGGCATTCTAAAGGTTTTTCATTGAAATATAAACGTAATACATAAAATACATTTCCCCTTCCCAGAGCACAAAGTACCTGTCCAGACAAATACCTTTACAATTACCCTTGATGGGTTATGTTTGCCCCAACAATGGTCTGAGCAGCTAGTTGTGATGAAATGGCAGGGATGATGCCAAGAGTAAACCTTTTATTGGCTGTCAAGGTGCAGAGACTATAGGAACTTGGGCATTCCAAAGCTACTGGAGAATGGACATTGCCATCTGCTGGTTGATCATTTATCACAGAATAGGAGGCAACTTGTCCCTTAAACTTTTAATGCTTGATTCTGTGCTTATACATGAAGCAAACTCTCTTGTAAAACTTTAACTCATCTCTACATTCAAAGGGCTAATGGAAAGACCTGTGATGTTGCTGTGTATTATTATTAAATAGATTTGTACACCACCTTTTCAGAATTGTTTGAAGTGGCTTTGAAAAAATGACAGTAGAAACCATACCCCCCATGCACACATATATAAATGCAAAAGCTAGAGACTGCACAGAGAAGGTAAAACAGTTGCAGTAAAGTTCCAGTACTGAAAACAGCAATACAGTCATACCTTGGAAGTCAAACAGAATCTGTTCCAGAAGTCCGTTCGACTTCCAAAACGTTTGGAAACTAAATCGCAGCTTCTGATTGGCCCTGCCGGACGTTCGGGTTCCAAAAGAACATTTGCAAACCGGAACAATCACTTCTGGGTTTGCAGCATTTGGGAGCCAAAATGTCCGAGTTCCAGGGCGTTCGACAACCAAGATACAACTGTATACAGAATTATAAAATGCCTGGTTGGATAAAAAGTTTTTACCTGTCCCTGAGAGGTAATGGCTGTAGGCATCAGGCATTGTGAAGGGAGGGAGAGAGCATTCCAGTTACTCCCCAAGCAGGAGGACTCAGTGAAGAATCCTACCATATACAGTGGTACCTCGGGTTAAGTACTTTATTCGTTTGGGAAGTCCATTCTTAACCTGAAATGGTTCTTAACCTGAAGCACCACTTTACCTAATGGGACCTCCTGCTGCCGCGGCACCGCCGGAGCACAATTTCTGTTCTCATCCTGAAGCAAAGTTCTTAACCCGAGGTAATATTTCTGGCTTAGTGGAGTGTGTAACCTGAAGCGTATGTAACCTGAAGCGTATGTAACCCAAGGTACCACTGTACATTCAAAGCACAAACAGGGCTTGAGAAATCTCTCTCCCAAATATAGGGCTATCTAGGTAAACGCCATCACTCTGAATTGCACTCAAAACACACAGGAATTCATTGATGTCATTTCAGAATTGGGACGAGATTGTTTGACATAACCCATGCCACCCCAATGCCGAGCAGATGCATTTTTATTTTTGAACCAACTGAAGGCTCTGACAGGTCTTCAGGAGCAGCCCCCTATACAGTGCATGCTAGTAGTCAATCCCAGATGTTATGAGTTGCCAGGCCCCCTCTGTCTGTCTGTGTGGTGCTGCCACCGCTTTGGGCAGTACAGACAGCACTCCAAACCTACATCGAAAACAAGGGCAGATGGGCCTTTTACAAAGGCATAAATCTCAGCACTGCAGGCCCTCCAGGATTTCTTTATCTTTATTGCTATTGCTCAGTTGTTTTGCATTTTGTTTTTCTTTGTTCCTGTGGAAGGGAAGGTCGTCCCTTTGTAAGCATTAGTCAGGTTATGTAAGATGGGTAGTAGTCACTACTAAACTACTGTGCTGGACTAGTGACACAGTCTTTTATCTTACTCATTTGCAAGTCGTAGTCATGAGCCCTGATACATCTGCTAACGTCTAGGTGTTGTCTAATGATACAAAAAGATTGGACATCTCAGTGTACCTATTGTATTCTTCCCCAGGGCCAAACCAAGACATTTTACTGCCTAAGGCAAAGGGCAAAATAGTCTCCTCATTCCATGTACAGAAGCTGACTGGACTAGCAGTTGAATCTTACTTCACTTCTGACAATGAAATATGTCTGCCAGTATATCTGAGTGCAGCAGGCTAGTTTTTTTTGGGGGGGGGGTGTATGATGCCACAGTGACACAGAGGGAAATGGCCAGGGGGCTCAGGTAACTGCCCCCTAGTAACTGCTGCCTGAGGCAATTGTCTCACTCCGCCTAATGGTAGGACTGGCCCTGTTCTTCCCTCAACTCCTTCTGATCTTTTCTTTTGGTGGCTGGTGTTCCTTGTTACCTGATAGCTTTCGTGACTTTTTTCCACTTGCTTTCATTTAGATTTGTGACTTGTTCACAGACAAGTAAGATTATGTAAGCCTTTAAGATTCTCTTGATGAGAACATAAGTTTATGGGCCAAAAAGGCAATTAAAAAGAATCTTGGTAGGTAAATCTAGTTTATCCAGATCTATCCAAGTTCACAGACACTTAACTAATGTCTTGAAATATGTAATATTGCTTGAGTTTCAGATGGATATATGATATACATCCACATTTATTAAGAAAGCCTAGACAAAAGGACATAAGCTGCGTCATTGAAACTTATTAAATGTGATTCAGATCCAACAGGAAATTCCTGTAAACAGGTGCCCGCTCAGAATTAATTTTTGAAGTCTGCCACACACTCTGTCTCACAGGGGACTTGAATGCTGCCCATTGGCAGGCACTGCACGTTGCTAATTTCATTCTGAAGCTTAAAGTTTCAATGCATTTTAACATGTGAATCTATTAGATTTTCAATAGTGTAAGCAACATCAGGGTATCCCAAAACTAAAAAAGGATAATTTCTCTCCTTGGGATTTTAAATCATTCATCTTGCCAGAAGCATGGTTTTTTTTATGAATGAAATCTATTTTGCATGCTTCCCATACAAATTTTGTTCTATTATTATCCGTAGTAAAGCCTGTTACCAAGCAAGATTTTTCTTCCATTGGCAATTCTTTTTTGTGGAAAGGTCAGAACATGATGGATTCCCCCCACCCCCCGGATCCACAAATGTTCCTCCATTTAAATGATTAAGAATGAAATAACATACATCTCTTCCTGGCTGGGCTAGTCCAATTAAAACAGGATAGAAGGAATACACTACTAATTTTTTTCTGTTGTTTTTTCTCTTGGCAGACCCCAGCAGAGATAAACATATTTATTTAAAATTTTTGTACCTACTTTTCCTAAGAATAGTCAAGACAGCTTACAACATCATTATTAAAACAATGAAACATTAAACAAACATTACAAAACTTAAGGGGCATAAAGCAGTGAGCTAAAGCATAATCTATAAAAACGTCCTTGTAAAAGCAGCAGAAGATGATGATTACAACCGACACTACATCTTTGTAGCATAAAAAGCATCTTAGCCAGAGGCTTTTCTAAGAAGGATGATCTTTGCCAGCCACCAAAATGCCAAGACAAGGTTTCCTAGGAAGGGAATTCTGGAACCTTGGCATGACTACAATGAGGTCTCCCTGGTCACAGTCAGAAGGATAATATGTATAAGGATATGAGAACCTATGATGATGATCTTAATAAAGCAAGTAGGTTCATACAAGAAAAAGTAGTTCTTCAGATATACTGGCCCAAATCATACATGGCTTTACAGGTCATTAATAGAATTTTGAATTGGGGACCGAAACAAACTAGAAGCCAGTGCAGATCCTTGTGATAGGTATCTCCCATTAACAAATGCGGCTGTCATATTCTGGACCAGTTGTAAGTTTATGGATATTTTTTCAAAGGCAACCTAGATAGGCTGCATTCCAGTAGTCTAGATATGATGTAACTAAGAAAGATATTCCCATAGCCAATCGACAATCTCCAGGAATGGGAATATTTGGTGCAGCAACCTAAGGTGAGCAAAAGCATTCCATTGAGAACATTTTGTGTTCTTAAGGGAAGTAAAATCCCAACGAACACTAATTAAATCATTATTCATGGATCAACAATCTTATGGACCCATGAGACCTGTCTTGTCTAGACTAGACTTCAGTTTGGTAGCCCACATCCAGTCCATTACTGTCCCGGGCACTTATTTACAATGGCAATAGTATCTATAGATGGAAAGAAGAGAGAACTGTGCATCATCTGCATATTGGTGACACTTTTCTCTAAATCTCTGAATGGTTTCATGTAAGATGGAACCTGAGGGGAAGCCAGAGGCCAATGGGTAATGTGTTGAGAAGAGTTCTCCCACCACCACCTTTTGCAGTCAACTGTCCGGGATCAAAATGTAATCAACATTTTAAAGCAAAATCCCACTTTTGCTAAGCAATTCAGATGGATATCATGGTATTTAAAGCTGCTGACAGATCTAGTACAACTGATAGGTATGTACTTCTTGGCAAAGGTCATCAGTCATTGAGACTGGGGCTGTTTCCATTCCAATATTAGGCCTAAATAGAAAATAGAAACAGAAAATCCACATCTAGAACTGAAAGGCCTAAATATGGAAAATATAGAAAGGCCTCCTAAAACCTGAGCACCTTTCTCAGGGATGGAATGTTTGAGTCCAGCTGGAATTTATCCTACATGGTAGAACCAAGAGGGAGCTGCTTCAAAAGTGTTTGAAGAAGCCTGTTTTAAGTTTACAGGAACCACATCATTAAGCACCCTTCCACTCACTCAGCTAGTCTGCCTCTAGCTGTTCATGAAAACTTGGAAGGACAAGGGTTGAGTATGCACATGATCAGCTTCTTTTGTATACCTCCCCAGGCTACATAAATATTGAGAAATATCCAACAAAACTAAACAAGAAAATGTGAAAGGTACATCTATGGACTCTTCCTAAGCTCTGGTGTTTAAGTTGAAACAAGCATGAGCAGTTCAATCCACTAAGCGCCTGGTAGATTGGTAACAGCAAGCCACCGAGTGGTCATCATCTCGTCCTTGATGGTCCAGATGACTACCTGAGAAAGATCTAATTTTTCATGAGCTTTCTGCCACAGTCACTCTGTTCGTTCATAAGAATAAATTGTACCTTGACTTTTCATTTGCTTGCTCAGGGTGGCTAATCTAGATGTCATCCCCATCAGCTCTGCAGACCACCATGGGGCATGCATTGCTCAGTTTGCTGCGAAAAAGCTTCAGTGACAACCATTTGTAGAACAGCTATTCTGGATCCAAGATATAGAGCATGTTCTTTCCTTGTAGATGTTTTATCTGTTGTTGGACCTGCCAGTTCAGTAATTCAAATTTAAGGGCAGATGAAATTCAATACTGATTATGTTCTTGATGAGAGGTAATGTTAACTTTGTTGTTATTGTTTAGTCGTTTAGTCATGTCCGACTCTTTGTGACCCCATGGACCAGAGCACTCCAGGCACTCCTGTCTTCCACTGCCTCCCGCAGTTTGGTCAAACTCATGTTAGTAGCTTCAAGAACACTATCCAACCATCTCGTCCTCTGTCGTCCCCTTCTCCTTGTGCCCTCAATCTTTCCCATCACCAGGGTCTTTTCCAGGGAATCTTCTCTTCTCATGATGTGGCCAAGGTATTGGAGTCTCAGCTTCAGGATCTGTCCTTTCAGTGAGCACTCAGG
Organism: Podarcis filfolensis; assembly: GCF_964270895.1. Lineage (NCBI taxonomy): Eukaryota > Metazoa > Chordata > Lepidosauria > Squamata > Lacertidae > Podarcis > Podarcis filfolensis. Next base: position 74,025,471 of record NC_139604.1, on the reverse strand, counting down.
GCTGATTTCCCTCAGAATGGATAGGTTTGATGTTAACTAGGCTGCCCCAAAGGAGGTGAGAGGAAGCAATTCCTTCCCTATGGGAATTGCCAAGCCAGGCAAAATGCATAAGAACCCTGGTGGATCAAACCAAGGACCCATCTAGTTTAGTATTCTGTTTACATGAGTAGTTTACATGAGTAGTCAGCTGGATGTTTCTAGGAAGGCCACAAGTAGAGAGAGACCCAGGAGTGGTTCCTTGCTTGTGAGGGCATGACTTCACAATTTTCTTCTTAAGGAACAAGGGACGTGCATAGAGGAGAGATTTCCCTTCGTATTCAGTTTTTAAGCACATTGTTTCATCTTTATCAAAGAATACCATAAGAGCATTGACCACACTGATACTGTTTATAGTTACTCATTTAAGTGCTTACCACAGTGAGCTTTACAGTATATGGAAGAATTGCTTTTTTCATTAAGATGAAGTATTTAACCTATAAATGAAGGTATATTTTTAGATTTATTCAACATGGGGAGACATATGTCTTGCCATATATCTTTTTTCCCAGATCTCTTTGCTTGGCTCAGGTGTCGGCCTTCTATACACAGTGTGCTGAATTTTCCTTTTGTCTGTTTCTTTATTCTATCCAAGTACATAAAATAAGAGACTGGATGCCATAAATACATCCAAGATCATAAATAATGTGTGTTAACCCAAAAAAAAAGTTCCTAGCTGATTCTTCCATTTGCTTTTAACTTGTAGGCAAGTGGAAGATGACAATACATGCTTTCATGTAAATGCCTAGGATCCATTCTGTGGAGCCAAAGGGGCAGAGAGGATAGTCTGGAAGGCAGAGTGACTGAAGATCCATCATTCCCCTGATTTCAAAGTGGTGTGTGATGTGGTGGGTGGGATGGGATGGGTTGCTTTGCCAAAAAAATAAGAAGAAAGCAATCCCTCTGTTTGTGCAGATGTGGTTCATTTGCTCTGCTGGATTACAGCCACCACCTTTGGTGAATACGTAACCCGTGGATCAGGGGACATCATTTTATAGCTCCTTTAACCAATTTAAACATTATTTCAGATTCATGGCTGCCATTGGAAATGGTTTCTGCGGGATTGTGGCTTTACAGCTGCAGTGATGTTCAAGTCTGCTTCCATTATGGGTTGGTTAGACTGCATTTCAAGCAGCCATGCTGCAGCCCTGCTGGTTCCAAAGATGTGAGGCGGCAGTGTGGATGCTTAACAGGCAATGTGGCAGAACAATGTAGGAAGCAGATTCTAATGTTGCAGCAACTGGAATTAGATGAATAGCAGTGAGAAGGGCAGGGAGTGCTTACTATGTTTTCTCTTACCTCCAAACATGGCATTATTATAGAAATTAATACACTATTGCAGTGCAAAAACTTGGATTGCCACAGCCCGATGCAATATGGGTTTTAAATATTTTGCCTCACATATACTGAAAATTAAAAAATTGTCCAGTAGCACCTTAGAGACCAACTTAAATTTGTTCTGGGTATAAGCTTTCGTGTGCGTGCACACCTGTTGACAAATGACCTGGTCTGAATAGAGATATTGGATTCTTGTCTCACTACACATGCTAAAGCAGTGTTTGGTCATCTGCATACTATCCCTTGCTTTTTCCCGTAGGACTAATTGCAGTCAACAGTCGTCCATAGGTTTACCATACCCATTGAGTCAATCAGCCATCTCCTACTACCCTTCTGAGAAAAACCCCACCCTCCCACTATATATAAGGGTCTGGTGACTTCTGTTTCAGTGTATCTGAAGAAGTGTGCATGCACACGAAAGCTTATACCCAGAACAAACTTAGTTGGTCTCTAAGGTGCTACTGGACAATTTACTTACTTACTTATTTATTTATTTATTTTGACTGCGTCAGACCAACACGGCTACCTACCTGAATCTACATTTTGAAAATGTTACCATACTTGTCAGTTTAGACAAATCAAAATACCTGATTTTTTGTCAATTGAACCATGATGATGGGAAGCAAGTGATAGTTTAAAGATGAACAAAGACAATTGTGGCAGTATTTAGGGGGGAATATTTGTATGCAAACAGAACATCTGTTTATATTTCACTTACGAATAGATTGTAATATCAATTCTCCATATTCGTACATAAGAAAACTTGAACATCAGCTGACACTGAATGGACTCTGTAGGATGCCAGATAGGACAGAGGAGGCTGCCTAACAGCCTGATGAGTTCAGTCTTCCAGTAGGGCAAAAAATATTGAATTAGGTCCTTCTAACTCATGTATGTGTAGAAATATGAGAAAAACATTTTGATGTCAATGTTTATTTATTGACAGTGCTATGTGGGAATAAGTAAAGTTATTAGTATATCTCCTAATTCTATATACTAAGAAAATTACCCCCCCCCCCAAAAAAAATCTTCACAGTTCTGACCACTTATCAGTTTGCCCCAGTAACACTAACATTGATTAGAAATGGTGGAAATAAGGATGGCATTTTTATGAGAGCCAGTGTGGTGTAGTGGTTAAGAGCGGTAGTCTCGTAATCTGGGGAACCGGGTTCGCGCCTCCGCGCCTCCACATGCAGCTGCTGGGTGACCTTGGGCCAGTCACACTTCTTTGAACTCTCTTAGCCCCACTCACCTCACAGAGTGTTTGTTGTGGGGGAGGAAGGGAAAGGAGAATGTTAGCCGCTTTGAGACTCCTTAAAGGGAGTGAAAGGCGGGATATCAAATCCAAACTACTCTTCTTCTTCTTCTTCTTCTTCTTCTTCTTCTTCTTCTTCTTCTTCTTCTTCTTCTATATTGGCCAAAGACATTTGATTAACCTGCAGGATTCAGAGGCCGCTAACTTCTGGCCATGAGACTTCTAAAATGTTGAAAAGTACCATTAAAAATCAGCATTTACAAATTCTATCACTAATATAGTTAAGAGTAAAAATACAGGGGAGTAGAGAAGGATCATTTGGGAGTTCATTGCTACTGAAGAGTAATCATTTAATTCATTCTCTTTTATTCATAACAGGTGCTTTCCCAGACGCAGCTTTGTATGCTCGAAAAGACTTGCTTCACAGACCAACGCATGTTGCTACCAAAACGTTCCAAGCCTTGCGCATATTTGTCAACAATGAGCTGCACGAACTATTTGCGGGGCTAAAGGCAGCCGAGAAGTTTCTAAAACCAGGGGGGCGACTTGTAGCAATTTCTTTCCATTCGTTAGAAGATCGTATCATCAAGCGGTTTCTTCATGGAATAGATATATCAGAAAAATTCAATCTCAGTGTCAGGCAGAAGATCAGGCAAGTGGAGAAGAATTCTTCAGAGAATGAGGAGGAGAATGAATTGTCCAGTGGAACTTCTAACTCAAGATGGACCTCAATACAGAAGAAAGTGGTCACTCCCCAAGCTAAGGATATTAAAGACAATCCAAGAGGACGCTCAGCAAAGCTAAGAGCAGCTATTAAGATGTAAACATTTTTTTAAACAGCAAATCTGTAGCATTTTTAAAAGTTAGCCGCACATTGTTCCTACTTCACTAATTAAATCAGAATGCCAAAGAAGGGAACGCCACATGACTAAACAACCTTTTTTCTGCATTGCTACAGAAAACTATCTTTCACATATACAGATTAAAGGACAAGAATTATGTTAGTTTGTATATAACTCACCATGATAATATTCAATAATATCTAAAATACAGGTACATATATTTTAAATATGCCTACTTTCCCCTATAACAGCAAATGCACAGCCATGTGCTATGTAGCTGTATTCATTTTTATATATGTTTTTATTGTAAATTGCATTTATAATTGTAATGGTTATAGGGGTTGCTCGTGCGTAAGTTGCCACCACTCCTGGCTAGGTTGCCTGGTTAAACCTTTTCTGTCTGGACAGCCCTTCACTTCGTGGCTGTTTCAGTCGCTAGCAGAATCCGTCAGTGGGCGTTTCTTGAACTTCTTCCAGCAAAGAAGTTCCTTGACGCCAAGTCTACGCCTACTTTCCCTGCGCGGAAGTCTTCTGCGCAGGGTGGGTGTGGGTAGCGGAGGACCCGTGCTCTCCCTGCTGGTCTCCGGCGAGGAGTCCTGGAGCCCCCTCGCCGATTCCCCCATCTGCCCCCCTTTATCCCTGGTGTTACGTTGATTTCCTTCCCCAGCCAATGAGTTGCCTCTCTCCCTGCTGGGCTCTTCTCCAGCATCGCTTGGGAGCCTTGCCTCCGCCTCTCGCTCCGATGTCAGTTCCCTGACAATAATCTATGAGAAGGGGTTAATAAACAAATTAGGGTTAATGAGTCAGCTAAAATTCAGAGTGTTAAACAAGTCAAGCTGTGGTTTTTTGATGCATCCAAATGGACCAGTAGGGAATGGCATGTGCTGAACCAGAAACCTAACAATATGATTCTAAAAGAATCCACTGCAAATCCTAAAAGCACTCTTCCTTGTTACTACCACCATCTATGCAACTTCCCTGTAAGTTAGTGAAAATCTCAAATGTACCATCTTCCAGCATTTTGGTACAGTGGTACCTCCGGTTACATACGCTTCAGGTTACTGACTCCGCTAACCCAGAAATAATACCTCTGATTAAGAACTTTGCTTCAGGATGAGAACAGAAATCGTGCCGTGGCAGCAGCGGGAGGCCCCATTAGCTAAAGTGGTGCTTCAGGTTAAGAACAGTTTCAGTTTAAGAACGGACCTCCAGAACGAATTAAGTATGTAACCAGAGGTACCACTGTATTAATATGCAATTCCAAAGGATGACAAGTGTGGGCACTCTTGGCTGGGTTCCAAGTCAGTAGAGAGCTTACTGCCCTAAGCAGTGCTTTGTTTCCACTTTGCATGGAGTATTCAGAAAAATCAGATGCCACCTAAGAGAATTATCAGCTTGCATGTCCAGGTTTTTTCCAGGTTAGGGGGCCTACAGGTTAGCAGGTCCATGCCTGAGCCGCTGAAGGCACACACTGCCATACATTTTTCAGGGATGGTTATCCCAAAGTGACATGCTTGTAGTAAGCAGCATAGCTTTCCCACCTAAAATGATTAGTGATGTGTTCCAAAACACAGCAGATGTTTCTGATTGATTTTGCCTGATGATCTAATCTCTTCCCTCTGCCCCTGGACAAATACAATAAAAATGAAAAATCATTATTTTTACTTCGCCCTTTTGTAATAAAGAGTCAAGTTATTCCCATTTTTCCTAATAAGGAATGTGTAGGATCTGTTGTGAACTTAGTCTACATTAATAACGTTTTTCACCGAAAATGAATAGATAGGCAATTTCTAGGATGGAGTTTTCAGGAGGATCCAAGAATCTGCAGTAGGACTGGTGTTGTTTAACTTATTAATGGTCGAGGAAAGGAGCTCCACTTCTTCCTCGCGTAGCGATAATTTCATCAGAATGACAATACACGTTATGAGAGCTAATTTGAAGAATTGCATTGATCAGTCTTTCTCTGACTGGGAGCGTAAGCATCTTTCATGAAGGAAGGGAACATGGAGCGCACTCGAGAGATTTAAGCAATTTATCATGTTGTGTCTATAAGCAGACAAGATTCATGGTTTTCTAAAGGATGGGTAGAGATCCTATTGCAGCTTCCAAGAGGAAGGAGAGCAAATCCTTGACCATTTGTATAGATAATATGATAGTAGGAATGCAGGTGTGCCAGAACCTCAGGGGGGAAAGTGAAAAGCAGACAAGGATTGTAGGAGCTGGGTGAGTAGGAAAGGCTTATGGAACAAAGAATATAGGGAAAGGGGTGATTCAGTGATTGGGAGACGATGGAACATCCTAGATAATTGCCTCCCGCCCAGTCAATTTTTTGACGTTTGAGCATAGCACGTTTACAAGAAGAAAATCAATAAAATACGTCACTATCTAGCACAGTAAGGCTAGTAGGATGCATACTTATCAGAAACAGGCATATCTCTCTCTCAGCACTTGACATGCCAGGGTTGAACTTGTGATGGACTCCCAATCCTATAAATCTCTTGCAGCGTGCTTTGTTATTGGGCTCAGAGGGCCCTTATATCCTGATGGCTCACTCCATGTTGTCTTCTTCCTTTCCATATCTAGCTTGATCAAATGATCCCCCTGGATTCTTGGCCCTTTTTCTTATATGACTCAGAGAGTGAGACAGAAAGTGACTCTTTTGGCCTGTTTCCCAGCTACTACTTGATAGAGCTCCAAGCCATTCAAATGCTATTCTTTGTCTTCGAGAGGAGAGTCTAGCATTCTTTTATATTTCTTCCAGAAAAGCCCTAATCTTTTAAGTTTTTACTTTATTCTACAGATACCATATATTTGGTGTAAAAAGGTCAATCGTAGATATAATACATAGGCAATATGATCAACATAGTGGGGGATTTTTGATCATACTGCTCTTTTATGCTGTAAGCCGCCCAGAGCGACTGTGGAAACTGAGCCGGGGTATAAATAAAATGATGATGATGATGATGCTTTGTTGGAAGCCACCCAGAGTGGCTGGGGCAACCCAGCCAGATGGTTAGGATACAAGAAATAAATTATTATTATTATTAGGGTGGCAAAGTAGGCTTCTTCCCAGGATTCCTTCCTCATGCTAGAAGGAGGGAGGAGTAATTTCTGCTCCATTGTGTATGTCCTGTCCCCAGGTAGCCATAGATGCACTGGACAAAGGGGAAGAACTAGGAAGGTGGGATGACTTACTGTGCTATTCCTGGCAAAGGACTGGTCCATAGCTGTCAACGTTTCCCTTTTTTAAAGGGAAATTCCCTTATTCCGAATAGGATTCCTCGCAAGGAAAGGGAAAAGTTGACAGCTATGGTCTGCTCTTCCCATCATCAATAAAGTGGAATATGGCTTATCACAAGGGAACAAGATATGAGTACCAATCCCAAATATACAGTCTCATTGTAATGGCTGTTGGTTATCCCCCTCTACTAGGAGTATTTATCATAGGCAGTTACTATTACATTAGCAGAGTTATTTGTGTTCATAATATTTTGTTGTTTATTTAGTTATTTAAACCATACTACTTCATTTTTTTTAAAAAAAAAAACCAAAACCTCAGCTACATTGTGACTTTGTAAAACTCAAACTTTTCCTGTGGATTATCTAGAAGATCACAGTGACATTGTTGTTTCTATTATTTAAATGACTTTAGGAGAACCCGGAATACAAAGCAAATAATGTTGTTTCATTGAATTATGAGAGAAGGCAGTAATTGACTGTCATGGCACACTAAGTCATCTACTCTTGAAGAAAATTGGTAATAATCTGCTTTATCTTGATAGACCTTTTGGTTATGGCTATCACTCGCTCATTTAAGCAAGTTAACATTTGCACTATTAATACATAATAAAAATTTCTGTCAAATAGGTTATTAAAATATCACAACCCTTTAAAATTTATTAATTTGGCTGTCGTAAATCCATTTCTTCAAAGTGCAAGAACTAATATGACTCACAGTATCTTTGCTTGAACCTGCTCAATGAATGTCAATTAATTCTGCCTATGACAGTAATTTTGAAATATTCTGGGGGCTGCATGTCTCAATTCTAGATCTGTACTGTGACTCAGAGCTGACTCAAACATGCAGAACATACAGTAGAGCTCTAGACTATACCATTTCAGATATCAGAGTGACTTCATTACAGTAATAATATTTTGGCTTAACAAGCCAAGATATAAGCTGCTTCACAGCACAAGGAAGCAAAACAGAAAGTCTTCCATTAGCCACAGTTTACTATTTTGTATGAGCTGGGAAACTGTGGTTAACAACTTCAGAACAAGGCAGGCCATTAAACCATAGTTTGAAACCAATTTAAGATTCTGGCTTGTTCTGAACATTGTAGCCATAGTTTCTTGATTTGGACCAAATGGGAAACTGGTTTATTATAGGCTTCCTTCTTCGTGCAAAGGGCCTTAATGTGCAGGGTGAGGAACTCATTCATATCTTGTTTTATAAAGTCAAGATCTTGCAAACTACCCCATTGTCTTCCCAAGTAAAAGACTTTGCCAAACATTGAAAGCTGTATCTAGAGAAAGACATTTCCCAGTGGGTCACTCACTCTTCTTCCTCTACCCACTCTCACATCTTCTGTTTCACTCGCAACCTCTACTGTATGCTTTTTCTGCACTCGATGTGTCAACGAGTCCCTGTGTTTCCTGTTCTCAATGCTTCTCCAAATACCGGTACCTTGAAATAAAATTTTCACATCTTCCCACCCAAGTGAGGTGCACTGAAGCCTGGAAACAACTTGTACATTTCACTGGTAAGTTAGCATCACCAAAAAGAGATTTCCATGCAGCTTTCATATGTTAATTTTATATGAACTGATGCAAATTTAGAAGTTATTATTGTGATTTAAATAGATACACATCTCACCATGACCTGCTGTCCCGGTGTTAAAAGTATCTGGGCAAATTGAAGGCCTCTGCTCTCCTTTTTTTTCCTTTTTATCTTGGGCCAGATAGTCTTTCACATACAGGACACTTTCAAATACAGGATTATCCTCATGGCCACCCTACTCATTGGAGGGATGAGGTTTGAAAGCTCTTATTTCAGTAATGATGGCTAAGAGCTAGGAAACACAATTGAAGGTCCCTGTGTTCCAAAATATCCAGGTACGGTCCCAGGCACAGTATCCAGGTACGGTCCCAGGCACAGTATGAGAAGGTGAGGCGACAATCATTGAACAAAATGTCACTTGGGATTGAAATTTGCCACAACTTTATGGATTACAGCTGTAGGTTGGCTTTGGTTTGGCATTGGGTTTGCTTCCTGATTAATACTACTGTTGGCTGGATCATGCCTGGGAAGGGCCACCTCAAGATATGGGTCAATTAAGCCACCTGGGCCACCATCTGTAAGTTCTGTAGCCCAACTGTTCCCTTCCAGGCTTCAAGAAAGAACTATCCAGGCCCTTTTACCGGGGTACCCAGAGATATTGCACCTACCAGAGGGAAATGGGGTGATGCGCCACTTCCAGAAAATGGACTACAAGATTCAACCCAATGCCTTATCTGCCACACAAGCCAGCCGTCACTTCCCCGGCTCACCATCAAATCCGTCCACGGCTGCAACTAACTCTGCAGGCCCCAATATATGTCTAGCAACAATTTTTCATTGCAGGCAGGTGATAAGTGCAAACCATCTGGGCGATACGAGTCCTTTTTGTCAAAAAGAATGACGCTGCTGCTCAGGCACACAGCTTGCTTTTTAAGCTGCAGCAGTGGACCAGAGTGAGGACTTGCTCCCTCTGGTTCACCGGTGAATCCCTTCCACCCAAAAGGCTGTGACTGACCAATTCAAACTAGAGATTTTGGCAGGCAATCCCAGGTTTCTTCACGGCCAGCCTCAAAGGAGGGAGGGATCGCCCTCCCCACATCCTGCGGGGCTGCAACCATCACCCGACAAGGGGTAAGTGATCGTCTCTGCTCTTCGTGGGCACACCTCCCAATCTACTTAGTTATATATTTGTGTACATGGCTCTTCACAGAGTCACATATACAAAATAGATGCCTCTTTCCTGATGAATCTAAACTTCACCTGTGAGGGAAACAGGCAGGAGAAGGGGAGAGAGGGGTGATGACTCTGCAAAGAGACTTGAATTTCCCAAAGTGACGTCTTCATGCAGAAAATCATGAGTATTCCATTGTTCATCCATTTCTTTTTTTTAACTATCTAAATATAACATGCTATTCCATGTTATTAGACCACATGCAACATACGAGAATAGTTTTCAGAGTGCTATTTCATTGCATCCCAGCATATCAAATAGACTCTCAGACGGTTTTAAAAAAATGTGTTTTCACATTTAATAAATTTACTTGTTGCTGTGTCACTTACTAAAGGACACATGCTAATTAATTACCTTTTATGTGGAATTGCTAATGACTGCTCATCACAATTAGGAAAATTTCTGGACTGAATCTACATGTGATTTACCTGTGGTGCAAATAGTTTTACACTTAACCAAGGTTACTGGCTGCAGGCCATCACCCTTATTTGCTTTTTTTTGTATTTGGCCAATAAATTGCTTTGCATAGATGCAAAAAGACTGATAAAAATAGTAATGCTTGCAAACATGCTGAGGCACTCTTTTTCTTCTTGTTTTTCTTTCTACTTATTCAGTAGACTCTCTGAAGGTATTCTTTGTGGTGGAATTTTAGTCATTCTGGTTGCTGTTTCCTATTCCAGACAATGCAACTTGCTTGTATATGTAACTTGCAAAGCAAAAATTTTTGTTGCAAAGCATGACATTGCACCATAAGCAACTATCCGTGTTTACTGAGGTAAGCCCTATATGCATATTGAGAGAGAGAGAAAGAGAGAACACTAAGACCTATGAAATATAGTTGGACCTACCTCCAAATAAGTTTATATAGGACTAGAGTCTAAGGCTGCATTCCTACACATGCTTACATGGGAGTAAGTCCCCTGAACCTAATGGGGCTTACATCAGAGTTGACATGCCTAAGATTGGGCTGTAAGGCAGCAATCCTATGCACACTATAAAAAAAGTTCCATTGAATTCAGTAGGATTTACAAGTAACATGCATATGATTTACAAGTAGGATTTATAAGTAACACGCCGACTCTGGGGTTGTGGCGCTCATCTCGCTTTATTGGCCGAGGGAGCCGGTGTACAGCTTCTGGGTCATGTAGCTAGCATGACTAAGCCGCTTCAGGTGAACCAGAGCAGCGCACGGAAACGCCGTTTACCTTCCCGCTGGAGCGGCACCTATTTATCTACTTGCACTTTGACGTGCTTTCGAACTGCTAGGTTGGCAGGAGCAGGGACTGAGGAACGGGAGCTCACTCCATCGCAGGGATTCGAACCGCCGACCTTCTGATTGGCAAGTCCTAGGCTCTGTGGTTTAACCCACAGCGCCACCCATGTCCCTTAGGGTTGAGACTTACTTCTTAGTAAATATGCATAGCACTATGCTGCCCCTGTCTTACTGTGAATTTGTTCCATGCAGCAGCTTATGCTACCAGACTGTAATAGCAAAAAGACAAAGATCTGAGGAGCACTCTCGAGACCAAGGTCCCTTCAAAAGGGATATTGTAGAGTTGGAAAAGGTACAGAGAAGGGCAATGAAAATGATCGAGGGGATGGACCAACTCCCCTACGAGGTAAGGTTGCAACGCTGGGGTCCTTTTTAGTTTAAAGGAAAGGCAAGTAAGAGGCGACGTGACAGAAGTTTATGAAATTATGCAAGGCATGAAGAAAGTTGGATAGAGAAGAGTTTTTCTCCCTCATAACACTAGAACTTGTGAGCACCCAATGAAGCTGAATGCTGGAAGGTTCAGGACAGATAAAGTACTTCTTTGCATAGCACATCGCTAAGCTATAGAATTTGCTCCCACAGGAGGCAGTGAGAGTCACCAGCTTGGATGACTTTAAAAGAGGATTAGGCCAATTCATGGAGGAGAAGGCTATCAATGGCTACTAGCCACGATAGCTGTCTTCTGCCTCTACTGCCAGAGGCATTATGCCTCTGAACACCAGATGGGCAAAGTGCTATTGTGCTCATGTCCAGCCTGTAGGCTTCCCACAGGTACCTGGTTGGCTGCCGTGAGCAAAGGATGCTGGACTAGAGAAGCCATTGGCCTGATCCAGCAGGCTGTTCATAAGTCTTATGTTCTTAACTGGCATGTTGTGGCAAAATTATTATTATTTTCTTTTTTAGGTAACAGCTTGGCTATGAAATACCCGTGCCTGAGAAAGCCATAAAGTGCCAGCCATTCAGATTAAACCTCAACATAATTGTCTGGCATTTTGTTATACTGCACCTGGAGTCCCCGTACCCACTCACCAGGTCATCAGTGGCTGCTGCAAATTTAATTCTGGTGACACATTCCAGTGCATACAGTGGTACCTCAGGTTAAGTACTTTATTTGTTCTGGAGGTCCGTTCTTAACCTGAAACGGTTCTTAACTTGAAGCACCACTTTAGCTAATGGGACCTCCTGCTGCTGCTGCGCCGCCGGAGCCCGATTTCTGTTCTCATCCTGAAGCAAAGTTCTTAACCTGAAGCACTATTTCTGGGTTAGCAGAGTATGTAACCTGAAGCGTATGTAACCTGAGGTACCACTGTATTTTGTCCTTGTATTTTCCATTATTAGGAGCAGCTGCAGCAGTGGGAGGTTGTTCCTAAGATGCTCACCCCTTTTCTTTTGTGAATGACAAATGTGGCCATCTATATTTGTTTGTTTGCTTGCTTGCTTGCTTCTCTGAAACCCGTGGAGTTGAAGCCACAGATGCCTGCCAAGCTTTTATTAACGTCCAAGCTTGTGAGGAAGAAAGCCAGTTATGCTGCACAGAGTATCGCAAACAGGTCAAACAAAGGTGTTCTTCATCAGCTAGCTAGACTTTGTGACCTTCACTTGGGTGTATTTCGCTGCTTGCTAACCACAAAAATCTGAAAAGGCATGAGATCCATGCCTCCCTAAACAAGCCTCACTCACCCAACAACTAAAAATACTTGAGTGGTGTAATTTATGTGAAAGGTTTTCAAATTGTATACTTTCACTGGAGCACGGTAGATTTAAGTCTGGGCACTGAATAAAAAAAATGAATCCATTGAACAGCTGTCAAGGAGACACTATGAACTTTTTCCCCCCAAAAAAGCTAAAATATTTTCATTGTGGCCGAATCAATTTTTTGTTCGTATATTAATGATTTCCCTTTTACGCAGAAGCTTCCATCTCCCTGATATGCAAGTGTCTGTGTGTTCTTTCTCCATTTTAGTATTAACAGCGGCCTTGTGGTTTATTCTTTAAACAATGAGGCAGCACCATAATTCCCTTTCATCCCTGTTAGGAGCAGAGATTCCTTGTTTGACATTTGGCTGGTTTTACCATGCTTCCATACACAACCATTGTTCCCTTTTGTCATCTTGACAGAGAACAAAATCCAGCCGTGTTTTTACTCATTATAGCATTCCAACACTTTGCCTCGGGCCCCAAGAATGATCTGCTACCACCTGGATCAGCAGAATAATGCTTAAAGTCTTCATTCAAAATGCACTTTTGTCATCCCTCTAGATGCACAAATAATCCCGAGCTAATCTGTCTCCTGTATACTTCTAAGAACCTCATTCATTTCAGGATCTGTTTGCTGTGTGTTAACAAAAAGCACGAGAGCACTCCCATTCAACCAAGTCTAGTTCTGCTGCAATAATGTATGAAAAAGGAACATTATGTGTCCCCCCCCCCCCCCGCTGTCTCTTATTTTCAAGGTTAGCATTATCAGGGACATTATCTACTGTGCATTATTCTCTTAGGGTTTTTTTTGGTTGGGGGGAGGCAGATACTCAGCCAGTTAAAGTGAGCCAGTTAGAACATTGTAAATACAATGCCAACCACTATGAAAATAAACACAGGTTAATGAGGAACTTTACATTTCTCAAATCAGACTCTTAAGGGTTGAGTGTTGGATTCTGTTTGTACTGTAGTTTACTTTAGTATCTACAAGGATGGCCACAGGCTATTATTTTGAAAGCTTTGTGACCTAAACCAATATTAAAACTTTATTTAGCAGCCTTGTGAAACAGATCTCTCACTCGCTTAATCTCTTTAATCCGTTGTGTCTGAGATAATATAGATTCATTCTGGGCTTTTAACATACACCCCACATCTCAAGTTGTCCTTAGAGCATCCACAGAATTTGGTTTATTTATTACATTTTATTCTCCACCTTTCACCTCAAGGTGGTATACATGTATTTCCCCTTCCCAATTTTGTCCTCACAAGAACCCTGTGAGGTAGGTTAGGCTGAGGGACAGCGACTAGTCCAAGGTCATCCAATGAGCTTCATAAATGAGTGGTGATTCCAACTCTAGTCTCCCAGGTGGACAGCCCCAATGTTCTAACCATTGCACCATACTGTTTGCAATCCCCTTACCTAATAACCCTGTATTAAGGATCCAAAACACTTTACACTGGCATGGCATACAAAAGGCACCTGACCAATCAAGAAAAGAAAACGTGAGCCTTGCAAGTTTCCCCATTTGAGAACATATGAAATTGTCTTAAATCATTCAAAGTGGTCTTCAAGCCCAGTATAGTCTAAGTTCTGTGGCAGAGGTCTCGTTTAACCTTACTATCTGGATGTATTGGGAGTTTGAACCAATACTACTACTACTACTAATAATAATAATATACCCTACCCATCTGGCTGGATCTCCCCAGCCACTCTGGGCGGCTCCCAACAGAATATTAAAAACACGATAAAACATCAAACATTAAAAATTTCCCTAAACAGGGTTGCCTTTGGATGTCTTCTAAAAGTCAGATTTCTTTGACATCTGATGGGAGAGGATTTCACAGGGTGGACGCCACTACCGAGAATGCCATCTGCCTGGTTCCCCGTAGATTCATTTCTTGCAGTGAAGAAACCACTTGAAGGCCCTCAGAACTGGACCTCAACTCAGTGATGGGGGTGGAGATGCTCCTTCAGGTATACTGGGCCAAGACTGTTTAGGGCTTTAAAGGTTAGCACCAACACTGAATTGTGCTGGGAGTCACCAGTTTAGCTGCCACATTCTGGATTCATTGTACTTTCCCTAATCACCTTCAAAGGTAGCCCCACGCAGAGCGCATTGCAGTAGTCCAAGTGGGAGATAACTAGAGCATGTACCACTCTGGTGAGACAGTCTGCGGGCAGGTAGGATCTCAGCCTGCATATCAGATGCAGCTGGTAGACAGCTGCCCTGGACACTGCTGACCTGCTCCTCCATAGACAGCAGTGAGTCCAAAATGACTCCCAGGCTGTACACCTGGTCCTTCAGGGGCACAGTTACCCCATTCAGGACCAGGGAGTCCTCCACACCCACCCGCCCCCTGTCCTCCAAAGCAAGCACTCTACAGTGAAGGGTGTCCTCAGACTGGTCAAGGTGAGTTGTCCAACCTTCCAATCCATAATTCAGCTGAGTAATATGGTCCTGTCCTGTCCCTTCTATCATCCAACACTTAATGCTGCCCCTGGGACATGTGAGCAATGCTGAAGTTACCCCTTTCTCAACCACCTCACTATGTCCCTGTCATACATACAGTGTGCATTGTGTTGTGATAGAACATAACAAAAATACTTGGAAATGTTTGCTTGGTTTCCTCTTGGCGCATCATTTTCTCAGTGAGCAGGAAACAAGTTATTACAAACAACATAATGGCTGCCCCATCCACCTTCCATCCATTCAGTTTTTCCACTCAGTCTGGGAAACAGAGAAAGCTCTTATCCGTTACTGCAACTAGGACCACCACTTACACAAAACCTAACACGGTTTTCTCCCTAACTCTGCTATTTTGCTTAAATCATAATAGTGAAGTGATAGTAATAAATCGTTTAACGTCTTTTTTTCCTTTCACTGTTGTGTCATGCACCTCTGCTGTAGGAACTTCTGTGCGCGCCGAGGGCTTTGTGAAGAGCGAAAGAGGGAAAAGCTGTTCAAGATTAATGGACTAAGGTTAGCATCAGGAACATGCCAGCAGGAAATGTGTCTTGTTTTGTACTGCTTGTTTGTGGGAGCATGAAAGAGTACACTAGCAGTTCTTTTAGAAACTGTTGCTCTCCTATTTTGCTTTGTCAAAGCTTTTCAGCCCAACTGCTGGAGGGTTGGGGAGGACCTCCAAAGATGTGTGTGTGAGAGAGAGTATTTTTTTGTGTGTGAGTGTGTGTGTGTGTGAGAGAGAGAGAGAGAGAACACTTCAGTTGGTTGGAAAAATTTCTAAAAATAAAGAATAACAAGAATGGGGAAAGGGAGGACTGCCTGATAGATACAAGATAGTACAGTGGAACCTCGGGTTAAGTACTTAATTTGTTCTGGAGGTCTGTTCTTAACCTGAAACTGTTCTTAACCTGAAGCACCACTTTAGCTAATGGGGCCTCCCGCTGCCACCGCACCGCCGGAGCCTGATTTCTGTTCTAACCCTGAAGCAAAGTTCTTAACCTGAAGCACTATTTCTGGGTTAGCGGAGTGTGTAACCTGAAGTGTATGTAACCTGAAGCGTATGTAACCCGAGGTACCACTGTATTGGAATCTGTGGACATCCTAGATGTTGTTATTTATTTCTTTATTAAATTTCTATACTGCCCTTCATCCGAAGATCACTAGACAGTTTACAATTTTAAAATACAAAAAAAGTACATACAGTAGTCACAAAAAAATGTAATAACCCACCAACCCACAAATGTTGCTGGACTACAATACCCATCATCCCTGAACGTTGGTCATGTAGGCTGACACTGAGGGGCGATGGAGTCCAACAACCCCTGGAGGCCCACAAGTTCCCCATTCCTAGTTTTTTAAAAAACTTTGTGTGGCTTTTCAAGCAGCAGAGGGCCCCTAATGAAGAGAAAAATTGCAATTAAGGAAGTCTAATTATAACCCTCTGCCTCCTAGTGTTTTACCAGGTAAGCCTTCCTCCATTTTGCAGAAGGCTTAATATGTGTGAAAGAAAGTGGGTATTTTATGCTTTTGGCCGACACATCTGCATCTGCTTAGGCTGCTGCAAATTCTGCTTTGCAGCTTGCCTTGAGAAACTGCTGGGGTGGGGCAAATAGGCTTCACTTTGAAGTGGACAGGAAAGCCCTTCTCTGTGCACAGCTTTTTGGCTCTTGGCTACACTCCAGAATATTTTCCAGGTGTATCTATACAAGGACTATTTATCACCCTTGTATCTTGTGGTAGTTTATAGCACAATAATCCTGACTGCACCTACTTAGAAGAAAGTCCTATATGATTCAGTGGGACTCACTCCTAGGTATGTGAGGTTAGGACAGCAGCTTTATTGTAGGTGTGTTTTTCCTTTAATTAAGCCGCAGAGTTGAGAACTATAAGAGTATTTTATAAGAGTCTTTCTAAGCCAATGACTCAGAAACAAAAAGAAACCTCAAACTACGATAAAATCATTAAAACTTCACAACGTTACAAAATCATAAAATACAGAACAAATAGCTAACACTGAATCAGATGAAATTCTTAAAAACACTTGACAAAACAAGGAATGTTTTCAGCAGAGTTGCTGAAGGGCGAGAGTGTTTGCAATCAAACCAGCACCTCCCTCATCTGATTTGCAGTTCATGTGGTTGAAAATGGCCCCTCGCTCTACTTTTCACCTTTCAAGATCCCCTCGTGTGGTTGCTTCTTGACTCCTGTGGTTGCTGATCTGTGCAAACTGAGCAATCCGACCGGATAGATTTCTACCTCCCTACCACAGAGAATAAATTAAGAGCTGGCTCTTTTCCAAGTTGAATATCCCTGAATATTATGCGAGAGCTAATACCGTAGCTGTGCAAACAGCATTACAAAATAACTGAGCAGCGATTTAGAAGTATCATAGACACTACCACTCCCCACAAAAGCGAAACCATTCCTGAAGGAAAGTGGTGAAAAGGTGTGCTTAGAAATGAAGCTTCACTATGACCTTAGTAATCAACCAGAAAAAGACAAATTGGTTGGATAAATTCAGTTTTATTGAAGTCAGTGGGGTGGGGGAGATGTTGGCTTAAATCCAAATATTCTGTCTTAATTGATTTGTGGACAGAGTTAAAAAGATTTACCTGAAGTTTAAGGGACATGGATGAAGAATCTAGGTTCCCTGCCCCCACAGGATTTATTTATTGAATACAATATGTGTAAAAATGATGCCCCCGAGAATGAGGGATGGAGGTATTTATCATGTCAGTATTCAGTTCAAGTTTTTCAACTTGATAATGCATAATTCCATCAATAAAGCGAAATGAGGGCTGCAACCCCAGAGTCGTTCGCGACTGGACTTAACTGTCAGGGGTCTTTTACCTTTTTTTATATATGCTGTGGAGTTGATCTCCAAACATCTCTTATGCACTACATCTGTAATACCGCATAAGCTCAACCAGAATAAATAGTTTTTTACCCTTCAGTTTTCCCTTGTGTAGAATTTGCCTCCCAGCATTTGGCAAAAGTTAATCTTATTTATTTACCTTTTTTTTTAAAAAAAAAAAAGACAGCACTTCCATATAACATATCACATGACAGAATGCAACCTTAAAGCGATAAAAATGTCAAACACATTAGTAAAAGCTGGTTAGCAAAGAATATCAGATTAAAAAGGCCTGTCTGAAAAATGAAGTTTATAAAAGATGTCTGAAAGTGACCAGGGAGGATTCCTACAGAGCCTATATTGGCAAAATGTTCTTGCAGCAGTAGGGTATATAATACAGCTTCTTGAAAACTTTCTTCACCTAATTCAGAAAGGAAATAAAAGGATCTAAAGATAGATACATATTTATCATTTCCATCTTTGTTTCCTTTCCCCTTTTTCAGAAAGGGGTGAGGGATGCTGGGGCATAATATGAGTGAAATCACCTGTAGTGCAGGCACAAAAATCAGCGTTTACCATTATCAATTTTATATGTTTTGTTTCATGGTAATCTTTAAAAAGCTTTTCTCTGTTATTCATGTGATTTTAAGAAGACACCCCCCAAAAAAAAACCCAGTGGCAGCTATCTCCTTCCCATATGTCACAATGTTCAAGAATTACTGGGGCATTTGAGGCGATTCTAAGATGGCAGATCTACGAAGCCACCTTGGAACTAGGAAAATATTCAATGGAATCCAGGACTAGCATTAGTGGTGAGCCCTTGCAGCAGCTTGAGTATGTTTTGTGGTGGCATGGAGCAGGGGGAAGCTGTAGAAGGAACTGGTTTTGCAGGTTGGCAGCTTCCAAGTGAGGGAAGGGCAGTGTAGAACTGGAGACTTGCATTTTGTGGTGCTTGCAAGAGATAGGCAGGGAGAGTGATCCTAAGTCAAGGAGTGGGTGTTAACTGCCTGTCGAGCTGTGGTGCCATAAAGTCACCATTTGCAACGCTGAGGCTAAAACAGATGAATAAGATCACACTCGCCAGCAATTCTTGACTTTCTGAATGTCACACAGGAGACTTGGAGAAGTTTATGAAGAGTCTTATTTGAAGAAATTATACTACAAGGTACTTTCATATTAGCTTCCATCTTTAGTCTTGCTATTTAATTAAGAGTGTGGGGGGAAAGGGGAGAGACATCTTTAGACTGTGCGTTTTAAAATCATTCATGAAATGAAAAGCTCCGAAATAATCAAATTTTAGCATAGAAAGGCAGCCCAAAGTGCTCCAAAGATTTGGGGGTGTAACTGAATTGAAGCCAGGGCTGCTGCAAATCCATTGGTTCAGATTTGCTATGAACTAGGGGTAGATGGATCTGTCAGATTCATTTCTCCACACTTCTGCATCAGGTTGTTATTTTTTTAAAAAAAATACTCCTGAAAATTCATTAGCATTTCAGTGCAAAATGCTCTTAATATATACATTTTTGGTATGCAATCTTGCCTAATATACAAGTTTTTGAAAGCATTTCTCCCCAATATAACACACTGTTAGGTTATTTTCACAAATATATGCATTTTCATGCACACTTTAGCATGTGCATTTCTGTACACATAACATGTGCCATGTGTACAGAACTGCCTTGCAAAATCCAGCCAAGTGCAAATTTCAAAGGATGGCTGTGTTTTTGCTCCTGCATTCTTTCAGGAAGTGTGAACTGAATCCAGTAACTTCCCCCATCCCAGCCATGAACCTAGAAGTATTTATAGAGGTTTCCATAAGGCCTGCTCAGCTTTGAGGGTCTTCTGCCAATTCTTATATTAAGGTGTGTGGTATGTGAGCTTCCTGTTTGGGCAAGTGACCCTCCTTCAACCTCAGCTCTTCATGTGACACTAAAAACCAGAGGAACATGAGAACAGCCCTGCTGGATCAAGCCAGTGACCTGTCTAGTCCAGCATCCTGTCACGGTGGCCAGTCAGATGCCTATGGGAAGTCCACAAGCAACGTAATTTTGAAGTTCCTCAGATCATCTCCTCTCATGTGGTTTCCAGCAACTGGTATTCAGAAGTGTACTGCCTCCAACAGTATAAGGCTTGTTGTAAGGACCACACAATGGTGATGATCTGAGGAACTTCAAAATTACATTTATCCACACAAAAAGGCCTTTAGTGTGTGCTTCTCAAAGCAGTAGTTCCCCAGCCTAAGCTATAGTGCAAGCTCCTTTCCAACCGTGTAGATGGAGCAAGCAAAAAACATTTTGCCATAAGATCTGTTCAAATTTGTGTGTATAACCCCACTCACCAAACTAATAAGCAAAAGCCCTTGAACTTTGGATCCTACAACTTTGTTGTTGTTTAGTTGTTTAGTCGTGTCCGACTCTTCATGACCCCATGGACCAGAGCACGCCAGGCACTCCTGTCTTCCACTGCCTCCTGCAGTTTGGTCAGACTCATGCTGGTAGAAGAAGAAGAAGAAGAAGAGTTTGGATTTGATATCCCGCCTTTCACTCCCTTTAAGGAGTCTCAAAGCGGCTCACATTCTCCTTTCCCTTCCTCCCCCACAACAAGCACTCTGTGAGGTGAGTGGGGCTGAGAGACTTCAAAGAAGTGTGACTGGCCCAAGGTCACCCAGCAGCTGCATGTGGAGGAGCGGAGACGCGAACCCGGTTCCCCAGATTACGAGACTACCGCTCTTAACCACCACACCACACTGGCTCACCACACTGGTAGTTTCGAGAACACTATCCAACCATCTCGTCATCTGTCGTCCCCTTCTCCTTGTGCCCTCCATCTTTCCCAACATCAGGGTCCTTTCCAGGGTCGTCTTCTCTTCTCATGACGTGGCCAAAGTATTGGAGCCTCAGCTTCAGGATCTGTCCTTCAAGTGAGCACTCAGGGCTGATTTCCTTCAGAATGGATACGTTTGATCTTCTTGCAGTCCATGGGACTCTCAAGAGTCTCCTCCAGCACCATAATTCAAAAGCATCAATTCTTTGGCGATCAGCCTTCTTTATGGTCCAGCTCTCACTTCCATACATCACTACTGGGAAAACCATGGCTTTAATTATACGGACCTTTGTCGGCAAGGTGATGTCTCTGCTTTTTAAGATGCTGTCTAGGTTTGTCATTGCTTTTCTCCCAAGAAGCAGGCCCCAATTTGGTATTTTTAAAAACTCTTTAATTTCTCCACTGATGTCTGTGAGCAGCTCTCTCTTCTGTCCCTGGGTGCAGTTAAAAATGACTTTGAGTGAACCAGAAAGCATCCAATCCTGGCAAGGAGATGGTTTTTTTCTATATACAATCTGATCTGTCCTCCTGTTCCAACTGCTCCTGTCTAGTAATAAATACTACCATAATAGAGTTTAAACAGAAAATGTGATTCTCCCTAATATTATGACAGTTGTTAATTGAAATTAGTTGTATACTGTATACCAGGCATAGGCAAACTCCGGCCCTCCAGATGTTTGGGACTACAATTCCCATCATCTCTAGCTAACAGGACCAGTGGTAAGGGATGATGGGAATTGTAGTCCCAAACATCTGGAGGGCCATAGTTTGCCTATGCCTGCTATATACCATCCTCTCCAAGGAAGTCCACTGTTAACAGAGACCACTTTCAGTAACGCTACGACAAGTTCCAAAGAACTGTACATTCAAAGGTCTCCTGCCTGAAACGGGGAAGGGGAAAATCAAATTGGGCATACCCAAACTTTTGAGCCTAACTTCTAAAATATATCTTTTGATTCTGGCAAGTGGTTAAAATAGCACAGCTACTTCATAACTAGATGGCACTCTATATGTTGTGTGAGAATAATGCTGAAGATAAAATTGGTGAGCCAAAATCCAACAATACAATATATATATATAATTAAAAACTTCACTGCAACAGTCTGAGAAAGTATTGCAATAATTCTGTGTTACTTATACTTACTTTCTATGTAGATATTTGGCTCATGGAGCTATTGTTGGCTCTGATTCCATAATGTTTCCTACTGGGATGTTAAAATATCCACAAGGTAGTGTTGTTTTCTCTCTGCATGCCACAGAAGTTGATGATGCCAGCTTGATTTGTACTGCTCATTTTCTGCAGACAATATGTATACTTAATAAGACTATTAAGTTGCTGGCTCCCTTTGGATTTGGGGTGCCTTAGGTTACTCTGAGATACTCTGGAAACCTATTCAATACAAGAGCAAATAAGGAATTACATATATGAAGTCTAATTTGTATTCGTTTCTGGACTGTAATGTAGAGTTGGGATTTTTCCCCCCTGCTGGAATATGAATATTGTGATCCACCCTGAATTTGTTTCTATGATGAAGGGTGGAATTTAGACTCTATACATAAATAAATAAATAAAGATTCAGTGAAGTTTTATTTCTACTGCCTGATGTGCAAATATAGTCTGATTTGTAAGTATGTTTGGAATAGAACATGTTTGTGACTACAAAAATACTAAGTGGTGATCCAAAAACTGGGGGTGGGATGGGAAATCTGTGTTTACAGATGATGGACACATTTTCAGCGCGTATCACTGCATGGTGAAAGTGGTGTAGCATTTTATGTCACGCAAAATTTACAAATGATCAGGCATCCAGTTAGGAAGCATGATGAAACCCTGTCCAGCAAGGGAGATCTGCATGTGGAAACAAACTTTTATGTGCACAGAAAAGAAAACCTTACCTGAAAAGCTGCCCTATGGTTCGCTATTAAACTAATTATGTACGACGCACACACGCTCAATAGCACATTTGCCAAGAACAAAGATTGCAACTTGCAAACATTTCCCATGTAATGGAACATGTGGGACTTCCTTCAAAATAAATTCATCACATCCAAATCCCAATGCAGGTTTGTTTTTTGTTTTTTAAAAACTTCCTTTTCAACAGTAATTACTGACCTGAGGTGTGTGATTGCCTTTGCAAGAGGTTATTCAACCCTGCATGATGTTTACTCTAATGACACTTTGGCAAGCAGCCCATCCCATTTTGATGGAATTTAGTAAATAGTATCACATTAGTTTACAGGTTTACTCCATATGATATTTATTGGCTGTCAGTCAGAGAATGACACTCAGCCAACACTCTGTTCAGTGGAGTTTTCCATCCATCTGTTTATCCATCTGTAACTGGGAAGATATATTAACCCCATCCCCCTAAAATAATCCTATCTCCCAAAATGATTGTTAGAGGAACATATTTAATTCTTACACTCTGTGCAAGTATATTAGTGAAACCACAGTCAATTTATTGATCTTGAGATATCACTATAAATTCATGGGCACTAGTAGGAGCAAAGTAGCAATAGCAGCCAAGGCCACTATTCGCATAGCCAACTATTAGTCTCTTTCTCTGTGTGTTTGTGTGTTACTCTGTCCTCTCTGAACTTTGATTCTAGAGCCTCCAATCAACTTTAAAGTACATAGAATGTCATGCAATTGTTTTTCTGCTCCTCCCTCCAAAGAGGAGAAGTTGTGTGTTCTGGGGTCTGAGCCCCACAGAAATGTAGAGTACAAATTGAGGGTAACACTATAACCGTATTGTTTATACCTGGGTCTGATCATCTGCAAGGTTCTATAATCATCGCAGATCATTGCTGTTTTGTTTTTTTCAGGTAGTTACCTAACAAGCAGCAACCCAGAGGGAAGGTGATAAACCTTTCACAGGATGCTTACAAGTGTGTAAACATGGATGTGCTCCCGTATGAAGAGCCGGGAAGACTCTGTGTAAGAGCATTTAAAAAAAAAAAAAAGTCTGTGGGAGCTGAGTATAGTCAGTTCACACAGTGGCAAGCCACATGGAGCAGCTTTGACGCAGTTCTGTTCCCAAAGGCCACCCACCAGGCTGGTTCTGTAGGTGGCTCAGGCCAGAGACCCTGGGAAGCAGATGATGGAACACAGGCAATACATCTGGCATCCTGGTCCTGACTACATTTCCTTGGAAGCCTCTGCTAGAACATCCTGTACACTCTGATGATCATTTACGACAAACCAGTTAACTCTTAACTTGGTTTGGCATGGCCTCTGTTTCGTTTATATCGTAGATAAATTCCAGTCTTGATAGTTTGTTGCATTCTTCATTTGTGTGCAGAATACGGCAATTGGCACAGTGTCCCATGAATCCCAGTATTTGCTTTGAAAAAAGACACACGTCACTCCTATGGTGGTGAATATTGTAGAGGACAGCACAAAAACAAAGTGTCTGCAAAGGCAGGAGTGTTGGGGTAGGGGAGGGTGCTTTTGTTGCTTTTTGGGTGAACTCCTCCTTCCTTATGCTCCCCACTCGCTTTCCATCGCTCACATATTTTTTAAATGTTGGGAAAATAAATTGGAAAGAGCTGCATAAATCATGCAAAATGAAATAAGGAAAATGTTGATTTGTAGTTACACAAAACTCCTTGGTTTTGGTACTAACACCTGTACTCCTGTACTTGGTATGTGAGCTTTTTGTTTGCTTTAGTATAATATACAGCACATCATTTGGTTTATAGTTATTATTTAGGACTACTTCATGTGATAGCCCCTACGGTGCTTGTTTTTAGTTTTTGTTATTTATTAATTAACCTTTATATCACTTTAGAGTCCCTAAGAAAGCTCTAAACAGTTCACATACCCCCCCATATCAACACCATGTTCAATACTAAACAATATTATTGCTGCTGCTACTACAGCAGTGGCCCCCCAGTTGTGGAGTGCTCTCACCATTGAGTTCTGTGTGGTACTTTCATTGCCATCTTTCTGGCACCAAGTAAAGACCGAGGGCTTATCCACACTTCCTCCTGTCGTGCTGCAAACAGCAGTTCGAGTTTTCTCCAGGTTGATGTTTGCTCTGATTTAGAGCTAAAGAGTGGGATTTTCTTGGGAAAGCAGCGGGTCAAGGGGGAAACCACTCCGACCTGTTCTTTCTATGCATGGAACAAGCAGAAGTGTAGACAAGCCCTTACTCTTTTTTTCAAGCCTTTGACGGACTGAGCTGATTCCGATCTACTGTTTGTGCGCTGTGCAAGCTTTCTATGACTGTTATGGTGGTGGGTTGTTGTAGGATGGAAATATTAATGTTTTATCTTAATGTTTTATATTAATTTCTCTCCCCCCCCAGTAATATCTTCATGTTTATTTATGCATTTCTGTCCTTTTTTTTAAGTGTAAGTCACTTTGCAACCTTTTAGGTAACACACAATACGTTTAAATAATCATCATCTACATTTTCAGTAACATAATTGAACAACAATAAATATCTCAGAATAAATACCACAGAAGCAAATCATATACCAAACATCAAAATGCAATATAATTACCCTATAGAGTTAGAAAATCTCATGACCAATACAAAAAAGCCCCCGTGTAATAACAAAGTCATCAATATCACATGCACATTTGCACGACAGGAGGTTGGATCAGATGGGTCATTGACCCAACCTGGCAGAGATATTCTTAGGCCTCATAACCTGCTGAAAAATGAGTATGAGGTTCATGGCAACTATTCTGTATTCCTACCAAGTCTTCTCCAAGAAGGTAGAAAAGCAGCTGTTGTTTAACTGAAAGTGTCCCTTCACCAATAATTGCTTTAGAATGATGTTTCATAATCTGTATGTGGCTTTTACTGGTACTTTTACAAAACCTGTGAAGAGAGTGTCCACAGATTTACTTGTTCGTAATGCCTTAAATGCTTATGAACAATTGCAAATTTAAAAATGTGTGTCAGGCTGTCTTATCCTCCATTTATGTTGATGCTATGATACGTTGATTGGTTAAGCTGGAAAAGATGGCAATTGCCAGGAGAGAAATGCAGAGCTGCAACTTTACTCTTTGTGTGGGAGAGAGAATGATTCTTCAGTTCAGGACTGAGAGGCAAAGCAATTACAAAATGGAGATGACAGCAAAGCTTTCCCATTCAGACAGACGACACCATCAGAAATGTTTTATAATTTAATTTTTGAATGCATTAGTAATCACTCAGTATTAAATTTAATCCAGTCCCCTAGGGAGCATATTTATAGACCTGACCAATATAAATAACTTGGTTGGGGGACTGAAAGATACAGTACACATTGGGATCTTTTATTATTATTATTATTCCTCTATCTCTTCCTGAGACGGAAGAAGTCTTGCTTTAATGTATTGTGTGGCATATTATACAAGGATGCACTCAGAATCTGTGGTGTGTTACTTAATTAATATGAAAAATGTGTCAGATCATCTGGAAGCACTCTAGATGGAATGGAGTTGGCTCCTTTGGGTCCAGACTTGCTCTCACTGCTGGTGAGACCAGAGGAGCAGGCTTCAACTTTGTGTTGGTTTAGTCTGTTCGGAAAACTGAAAGATCATGTGGTTCCTGCATATACCTGTAAGTAGCCAAAGTAGGCCAGGAAGCAGCAGATTCCATGCAGGTTTTCCCATCCCACCCTCTGGTACAAGTGCTCTCTGCCTAGTCTGGACTGCCTTGCTAGACTATTCTGAGGGCACCTGGACTCATCTTGTGTGACATATGTTTATGATTTATATACTTTCATGTTTGTGGGGCTGTGGGGGATGGTTTTAGATCAGTGGTGTACTATCTGCTATGTATGCCCACGATCTAGCCTCTCCAGGAAGACCTGAGGAAGACCCCCTGTCTAAAAATCCTGGACAGCTGTTGCCATTCAGTGTAGAAAATACTGAGTTAGATAGACCAATGGCTAAACTCTGTATAAGGTACTTTCTCGGGATGCCATGTTTGTCTGTAATATATTGTTTGTGTGAGAGAGGATGGGGAAGGTAATTGGGTGATGGAGGAAAAGGAAGAAGAGTGGGGGAATGGAAATGTATTATCTTTGTTAAAGAATGTATACCCCACTTTCAACTCTATGGCTGCAAGCTCACAGTAAGTTATTGAATTTCTAACCCACTCTTCATCGAAGAGTGATCCCTGTGAAGACCACATAATGAATTATTTGTTCACGTAGAAAATCAATACAAAGTAAATCTTATTTGATACTGCTATTGGTATATATACAGAATTTTCAATATGACGATAATAGGGTTTTCCCTGATAAATGAAAGTAAATATTAATTTTAATTGGTTCTGAGATGCAATTTAAAGATTGGGATAATTTGAGGAATGAATAATCTTTTGGGACTGCCTCTACTTATATGAGCGAAAATTCATTGAAATGGACTCATCACTGGTATCAATGGTATATTTGCCTCTTGGTCACCTTTTTTAAAAACAAAACATGGGATTTTCAGTATTTATTGTCATTTATAGTGGAAATGCATTTATATGAAAAAATCTGAACTTTGGTTTCATGAGGAAAGGTTTCTTGTTACTAACAAGAAAATATAGTTTAGGCCAAAAATTGTTGTTATTGAATATTTTTGTCTGTGATAAGGAGGCTATATTCTCAAAATAACATTTATGTGACTGGCAGCAAAATTGGTAATAGTTTCATAATGGAAAGTGTCTCCAGATCTGTGGAATATAGTCATTATGGAAAAGGTGACTGATCAGAGAAGGTAAAGGAAAACCAGACTCTTTCCACTTGATTTCACCTTGAAACCTGTATTATTATAGAAACCGTCCATTCAGGCTTGGGAAATAGGGCAGCATATATAAATAACTCCTTAGTCTTGTATATTTTTTATTACCACTTTACTGTTTTTGTTGTCTTTGCTACAGAGTGAAATTAGGTGATGTGCTATCTATAACTCCTCTGCATGTGATACACACCTAAAGGCTCCTTTGTTCTGTCTTTTTGTTGTGGTTTTTGTATTGTATCCCAGTGCTGCCTCAGATCCCCCCCCAAAAAAAAATACACTCCTTGTGCTTGAGAGACTCTGCAAAAAGGAAAATGGTAATGAGACTATATATATATATATCCAGTTGTTACATTCCAGTAGATAACTACCAACAAAAGCACTTGAAGTACAATGTAGGCTGAGCAACTTTTTATAAAGTAGTTGTGATTACCATTCAGCCAGGTAAAAGATGAAATGAAGGAGGAGAAAGGGGGAAAGCTACTTTTCTCTGCCTATCTAAGCTTTCCCCCCTTGAACTATTGATGGGCCGTAGTTTTTAAAGGCCTCACCCGTGCCTGGTACCATTTCTTTCCTAGGAATTTACTAATCAGGAAAGCTCAGGCCTGAGTTTCAGGGCCCATCGTGCTTAATTCCCTCAAGCCGCATCCTACGAGGCCCTTCGTTGTGGTTTGTTGTAAGTAGCAAAGTACCGAGCAGGCATCAATAGCCATATTTTAGGACATCCTTCCTGGCAGCGTGTAAGAACAGTTACTGGGAATGCTGCTGCGGCAGAACCACAAGTGCTCTACTTCCTGGAAGGACATCTCGGTTTACAGATGATAAGCAATAATAAGGCAGCTGCAAACATGTTTCCTTCCAGAAAAAAAAAAAGAGAGAGATTGGCACGGAAGCATTCCAATAAAATATCAAAAGCTCTGCTTTGGGGTGATTACCCTGACGACCACTGTATCATGGCTGCCTTGTGAAGCAACACAGCCAATGTATTATTTAGAATCCAGATTATAGAGTTTGTCTTCCTAATATATTTCATACCTATACAAAGGGAAATAACTTGCATTATTTTTTAAAAAACTGTTTATAAGGAGCATAGGAAGCTGCCTGATACTGAGTCGGTCTGTTCCTTCATGTAGCTCAGTATTAGCTGTACACACTAGCAGGGACTCTCTGTGTTTTCAGACAGGGTCTTTTCCCGACCCTGCCTGGAGATGTTGGAGATTGAACAGGGAATGTTTTGTGATCAAAATATTTCCATCTTTTTGTGTGGGCAAAACAGCTGATGCTGCAAACCAAACAATCTCAAACGACTAACTGGCCGGCCTGCCAGACAACCAAAAGTCTTTCTATTTCTCCATCCCTTCGCAAATGTCACATGTTTCAAGTATAGATAACGATAAAGGAAAAAGAGAACTGCAGCAGAATTGAAAGGAGGAAGGGAATAAAGGAGGGGTTTAGGGCAGTGATTCTCAAAGTGGGGGGGCACCCCCTGGAGGTAGTGGAATTACCTAGGGCAGTGGTTTTCAGCCAGTGTGCCATGGCACCTTGGGGTGCCTTGAATGATGGAAGGGGTGGCATGGGCAATAATAATATTATTATAATAATAATTTATTATTTATATCCCGCCCATCTGGCTGGGTTTCACCAGCCACTCTGAGTGGCTTCCAACAGAATATTAAAATACAACAGTCTATTAAACATTAAAAGCTTCCCTAAATAGGGCTGTCTTCAGATGTCTTCTAAAAGTCTGGTAGGTGTTTTTCTCTTTGACATCTGGTAGGAGGGCATTCCACAGGGCGGGTGCCACTACTGAGAAGGCCCTCTGCCTGGTTCCCTGTAACTTAGCTTCTCGCATGGAGGGAACTGCCAGAAGGCCCTCGGCACTGGACCTCAGTGTCTGGGCAGAACGATGGGGGTGGAGACGCTCCTTCAGGTATACTGGATTGAGGCCGTTCAAGCAACACTGGCCTCTGTCCCTCTTTCCTTCCCTCCCTTCCTCTGATGCCCTCTCACATCTCTGCCACCCAAAGGCTTGTGCAGCTGTTTGTTGCAGCAGCCAAGGCTACAAGCTTCCCAGGTGAATGGTGCCTCTGGGGCTGGCCAGGTAGTGCTTCCCAGGCCCCTGTGGGACAGTGTGAAGAGGCACCTCTCTTTGAGGGGGGGAGCAGCTCAGCTGCCCAGAGGACTCCCAAGGAGAGGGGAGAAGAGAGGAGGCTGAGGGTGCTCGAAAAAGGGTGAGAGGCTGCTGGCTCTGCAGGCAAGGGCTAACATAACTGGACTCCACAGGGGAGCTGCAGAAAGAAGGTAGTTGGTCAAGGGAGCCATGGACCCAAAAAGGTTGAAAACCTCTGACCTAGCAGGCTCTAAAATGTAAGGGGGGTGTTAGGGGGAACTGGAGACGTAAAAAGCTGTCATCAATGGATCAAGTCCATCAATTTTATAATTTAACTAAATAGTTTTATTTGGATTTTGAATAATTATGCAATTAAATATTTCTGTTTTGAATTTTATTGTGTTACTATCTTTCTTAGTGTGTTGAGATAGTGGGTAGTCGATATTTCATCACGGGCAAATTTAATTCTCTGTTCCACTATTGGAAAAGTTCTCTTGTGATTGGACTATCTCTTGGTTTCTTCCATGGCACATAGTGCCTTTAACATAGCACCTTTAGAAAAAATTAATGATAGATGAAGAGTCAGATATTTGCTTCTTGACCAATACTTTTCACTGCCAAGAGGAATGTAATGAAACACACTGTGGCTGTTTACATAAGATTATATTAAATGTTATACAAGATTTATAAAGAGTATAATTTATGGCTATTACAGTCTTAATTGTAAGAATCTACAGTTTGGGATTATTGATTTTTGGATAGGATGATTCCGGCTCCTTTCCCCTCATTTGTTGTTTATGTGTGCTGTTGTTCAAGAGATCTGGATTCTATAACAATGACCATTCCCAGAGGAGCAAACAGGGCGGGATGGGGAAAATCTGTAAGGATCTTTTCCAGTAAGAGCATCTGTGGTAACATTATGCCAGTTACAGAAGCGAGATGTTCTCAAGAAATACAAAAATTCAATCAGTCAGCATTTGGGCTATTTAAAACTTGTCAATCTGACTAATTTAGCAACTTTCTCATTATTGTTCGTCATAATGGAAGCTTTATTGAGTCAGGCTTAGTGAGTACACCAAACTGGAACATTAATAAACCTGTGAAGAATTCTATTTATATGCAAAATATAGACACCCAATATAATACATACATGCAAGGTTTTATCAAAATCACCACACCGAGCCTTATTCTCCTTGGGATGAGAACAATTTGCTTAGAGGACAGTGCAAGGAAGAGTACTTCTCAACTGCAGAATCTAAATCTCGACATGTCAAAATCTAAGGCTCTCCCTACTGTTGATAGGCATGTAATTGTACAGGAGAACCTAATGGTTTGTTGTGCCATTTGGTGATATGGGAGAATAATACAATTCTATGAACTAATTCACACCAAAAGCAAATGAGCTGCTCCATAAGAGTCATGCTGGATCACATGAAGGATCCCTGTAGGTTAGCCTGTGGCATTCACAGGGCATTAAGGAGAAATGGGGCCCTTTTTTCCAGCCCAAGGTCCACTAAAGGCCAGTGTAGTGTAATGGTTAAAGAGTTGGAATCCCCATTCACCCATGAAGCTCATTGGGTGACCTTGGGCCAGTCATTAACTCTAAGACTAACCTACTTCACAGGGTGGTTGTGAGGATAAAATGGAGGCGAGAACTATGTACACCAAAGCTGTCCATAGAACCCCTTGGAAGAAAAGTGGGATATGATCGCAATAAATAAATAAAGATATAATAATAATCTAATATCATACACAAAGGAGCACTACTTGGAGGTATAAACCAAAGCTGTGACTTGGGGATCCAAATCTTATTTTACCTTCCTGGGTTGTTTAAAAAAAGATTGGGCCTCCTTTTTTTAAAAAAAGATCAAAATGATGAGTAAATTAGTATATGAAAAGGAAATGAGAGTGCTGATTGGTCACAGACTGTCTAAAAGAGATGCGGAGGAAATGCAGTCCCATAGAGGTAAGACTTGCTAATTCAGCTGTGTGAGTCAGAGCTGCAATGTTCTTTTAGAGCGGCCACACTATCCCCTGGCAAAGATAGAATTATTATTTTTTTGCTTCCCAGCATTTTGTTTAGCCTAGCTTCAAGTGTCCCAGGTGGTGACAATTCTTCAGAAGTCTTTGAAACTGACCTCACTGTCAGAAAAGTTGCTGCTGCTATTAGCTGAATTGACCCTAGCCTCTCCGTATCTTATGTACCCGTCCTCCTTTATTTTATTTCATTTCATTCCTTATGTGCCCTTTGCTTCTGAAATATTTCCAAGGAAGATGTTTAGAATTCACAAGTGCATGTGGTCTTCACCTGATGGCTGTGACATCAAGTGCATAAAACATCCACTGGGCCTTTTTCAAAAAGGGATGCTGGTATGGCAACATTGCTATGGTTGTTGTGAGGGGTTTTTAAAAGCAACAACAACGAGTCTCTCTTTGAGTTAACTTTGAGCAGCACCAAGCAGGCCTTTGGATTTTGCAAATTGTTTCACATTTTATGCACAAAAAGTGCAGAAGTCTCAAATAGAGCCCAAATCCCAAGCTTGGAGGTGGTGCTGAATTTCCCAGATGATGCTGATCACTTTAGGTGTGCTTAGCAAATCTGGAAACACTGGGAAGTGTGACTGATGACCAAGGACATTCCAAACATATTCTGCCTCCCTTTCAATGTCTTTGTGAACTGCAAGGAGCTTGTAGCGTGTTCAAGCAGGCGTGTTTGAAATGTCTGCATTTCACATTATTACCTTTTATGACGATACATTTTGCATCATAATATCTTTATGTCAGTTATAATGCCCATCTTTTGGTTGCAGCATTCATCTTCCTGTGATTCTCTCCCCACCCTTCTTCCACTTCAACCCTGTTTATTTCTTTATTTTATATTTGGAGCCAGAATGCAATCCTGGAAAACAAGAAGCCACAAATAGAAGAAAATAGTTTGATCAATTTTATCAGCTGCCTGCTTGGCGGAAGCTGTGAAGCTGTGACTCCAATTTTAAAGTGGATTCAGCTTTCCACAGTGAAGTTATGATGATTCATTGTTTCTAAAGGGCCTATTTTTAGTTGGCCTGAATTATTGGGAGATTAGAGAGGCTCATTAGCATAATTGTCACCTTGATAAAAGTCCCAAGAACATAGTATACAATAAGCTCTCAGAAATAGATACAATCCCTCCATCCTGGGTACATTTCCAAGCAATTCCAGAGTGAATGCAAAAGACAAATCTTTGACCATGGAAACATATTAGTTTAGTGATACTTTCTGCTGAAGGCAATGCATTGCAATGCTTTTCTTTTTTGAAGGGCTGTTTTCCTAGGGTTATTCACAACACCAGAGAACCAGAGCACCCTCTGTAGGGCCAGCTCAAGGTTTGTATATGTCCCAGTGCAAGCGACTTACATTAGATTCCCCCTAATGTAAAATGGTGCATGCTAATTTTGAGAGCTCTTTATTGGGTCTTACTGTTTTCTGACTTCTGTTTATGTATACCAAGCCAGAGAGTGCAGAAAGGATAGCCAGAACATATTGTAGTTGGTGGGTCACTCTACTGCCACACCAACATCATGAAGCAGATCCTACAATTATCATAAGGGAGGCTTCTGCTAGTCTTGGAAGAAGCTGAGGCAATAGTGGCAATGCTCATCTCAACATCGCCTGGCTGTGAGTCATGAAGGCCGCTCCCTGCAAGGCCCTTTCCACCTGGCCTAGGGGGCAGAGCCCAGACTCACCAGCTCTAATAATGAGGCTCCTGGGGAGACCAGAGGAACATCAAACCCTAACTACTGGATTCTTTTGCCCCATCTTTTTGTGCCTGTCAAACAGCAATTTCATGCTTATGATAATATTTTATTCTTTTGCTAATTATGCTGTTTAAAATGTGTAAAATGTGTTTTTTTGTTAACTTTGTTTTAAATATTTATTCTGTAGTTGACCCCCGTGGTAATGTTTTATTTTGAAATCTTTAAGATAATGTTTTAGTTTTCTGTCAATTATGTTGCTTTGACTGTATACTCCACATTTGACTTTCTTCAGAAATGTTTGATTCTGGATTGTTTTATTGATGTTTTAATATGCTGTAAACCACTTTGAGATTTTTCTTTAAAATATAAAGTGGTATAGAAATGAAATAAATAATACAGTTCTGGAGATGAAGAGTACTGATGCAGCAAACCCCTCAAGTCCCAATTTGGCAATTCTGGAACATTCTGGTTGTGCAGATTGGTTGTAGAATAGTATTGTGTGGATAAAGCTCCACCTCTTTTCTGACTGAACTCTCCGATTCCTAGACCCATGGCTTCTTTGAGGAGGGGGGTCCTTTAGATCTCCATGGAGATCCATTTCATCTTTACATTTAGTTTCTCCCATCATCATAGCAGTGAACATTTCTGGCAGAATAGCTCATACATCAACAAGAATAAGAAACAGGTTATGGCATGTGAGTGGGGCTGAAGCATGAACCAAATCAGAGAAAACAAGCAACTCTTTAGATCCTGCCTTCAGGGTCCTCTAGAAGCACAGCACCAGCATTCTGATCAGTTTATGCTAGGCTTACTCATTAAAATGTGTCTTGTCAATCAATCACTCTTCACCTTGTTTCCTGTTCTGTTCCACTTGGGTGGTACCTTCTGTTTTAAAATGTAGGGAAGGATATTCAAGGGAAGTGAGATTCTCAGATGGAAGATAAAGGGTTCGGCAAAGAGGACCAGAGACCCAAGCCCTCAGACTTTTCTCAGAGAAAGACTGAAGTATTAACAATCAACAGTTTCAGTTCCTCAAAGAGGAAGCACTGAAGGTCAAGCTAACCTCGAGCTTAGTCTACCCTCTGCCATGAAATTCCTTCATCTGTTATCAGATGCATGTGGAGAATTGTGCTTCACCAGCCTTGAGGGAAAGGCACACCTCTAGATGCTCAGGTGAGCATATTTAATTATGAGTCTTGTCATGAGTTCATAGCTAAGCTTTTATAAACTGGTGTTCAAATAGACACCTGCAATGAATTCCATCATATTAGGAATCATTTTTTTCTGTTGTTATTACATTATTATCTGCTCTATTATCTTTAGACCTCAAAGAAAAGAGGTTGCCCAGCCCTAGTTTAGCTGATAGTCAAGGGTTATTTCTCTGTCATTTAGTAATGCTGTAATCTTATACAAATTTACCTGGGAGTAGTTTTCATTGAACTCAATGGAACTTGCTTCAAAGTACATTGCACTCCATATGCCTTTCTTTACTGAAACAATATGCCTTAGAATATGAAATTCAATGACTTGACAATAATGTTTCCTTTTATATTACCATGTCATTGAAGCTGAAGTTATGCAACCTTATCCTTTTGAATTGGATCTCTGGATTTTTATGCAGCCTCTGTATTTTGGATCAAGGTTTATTTTCTTTTTCTTAAAAAAGGTTCCTATTTATTTTTGGTGTCAAATACCTTCTTGCTGTTGCCTTTTAGAAAAAAAAGGTTTACAGCTGCAATGTTTGAAAGCTTGCTGTTACAGGTAAAACATGTCCTTGATTTTTTTTTTAATGAAGAGCTGTCTGGATACTATGCTAATTGAACAACAGAGTTCATTCTGTGTGCAGAAGAAGAAAGATTTCTCAATGAACCACTTTGAGATGGAAGTTATTTGAATTATTTTTCTGAATGACGCAAGGCTGAGCTCAAGAGAGACAGATCAAAACCAGTTGAAGAAAAGAAGATGTTGAGAGGGAATGAGAGTCCAGCTGGGATTCCTGCTATTCACAGACTCACAATAAAAACTTTGATAAAACATGATCCTTCTGAAGTCCAGGCTCTCTAGGGGAGGTAAAGCAATTTAAACTGAGACAATGAATATGTGAAACATTTCCCTCTATTAAAGCTTGCTGGTTATAACCAAAGTCTTGTAATAGTTTTATGATTTCAGAGTTGATTATTTACATAATAAATTCATACAATGTCACTGATTGGTTTTTACAGTTCAGCATTGCTGTGATTCATAAGATTGTGGTATGATTGCTTATTAATCTTATTACAGAATACCTTCCCGTTGTACTTGGGTATGCTGTTGTTAACAGCTGGCTCTAGACTAGCTTATGAAAAATAGCACATCAATCTTAGTAGTGGAATGGATTTCATCAGTCTTTCTTCTCATGTCTTGGCCTTCAGATTTTTGGAAGTACTTCAGTAAATTTTGTTTATTTGCCAACTGTCATCATCAGCCATTTATTACCAACACAAAGGAGAATGAGAACAATACTGAGCTGAACTTTGTGGAGTTTTCTTTAAATGATGGTAGAATACCTTTGGTCACAAGAAGACCAATACAGTTTATTCTGGGGAAGCTTGAGGTGAAGTGGGCAATCTCTGTTCCAAGTGAAGTGCAAGCAGATAGCAGGGAAGAACAGGACCTTGGACAGCTCCAGAGGGCCTGCAGGCTGAAGGGTTCTCCTCCTGAGACAGCTACAGTAGATACTGTCTCTGCAGGGAGCTAGAGCCAGCTGAAGCCTTTTGTAAGGTGACCTTGCTTTTTTCCGTAGTATTGAACTTCTGAGAGACTGGGGAAAGAAAGGTATTGCAGGGGGTAGATCTGCTGAGTCTGAGGATGGTAGGGCCTGGAATACTGAAAGTTCATCTCTCAAGGGATCATCCTGAGCTTTGTCCTCATTAGAATCTTCTGCTATGTAGTGTCAGGTTCGAAAGTCATGACAAGTACAAGTGTTGAGATATTGAACTTGGACCAGGGAGTCCTGTGTTCAAATCCTTACTCTTCCATGAAACTCATTTGGTGACATTGCATTGGTGCCTTTCTCTCAGCCTATCCTACCTTACAGAGTGGTGTGACTGATAGCTAAGTCTAGGCAAAAAGAATAATAAAAAGTTGGTCGGTGATATGGTTTTATGTGTCTTCTAAAAGCCTAATAATAATAATAATAATAATAATAATAATAATAATAAATGATGATAGTTGAATAAAATCTGTTACTCAGTTGGCATCATATCCAGATATAAGAAAAAGAAAATTCTTCATAAGAAAAGAATTAAGTAGCAAGGGACATTCAGTATCAACATTTGTTTGGCTTTCTTGTTTTGGCTTTAAAAATATTTTTTGTGAGTTTTATGGTGTACAGGCTTTGGTTAGAATTGGGTAGGAAAAAGCAGAATAAATACATAATTTGTTACATTAACATCTGGACCTACTGGGACAAAGCAGGTTGTCTGTAAAGCAATCCTGCAAGTACACTCTGGGAAATTGATTCTCTTGGCTGGTATGGCCTGCTATGACTGGGCACCATGTCAAACTTGACTTTGTCAAACTCCTGGATTTGTAAACTCACCCTGGTTCAGCAACTTCCTCCCTTAGACAAAAAAACAAAAACAAAAACAAAAACAAACACCTGGCACTAACTAACTGTGATATCCAATGTTAGTCATACTCAGAGTTGTTTTTTGACTAGTAAAATTGGCTCCATGCTGCAAGGGAGTTACCAGAATTATTGTACTGTGGCCACATGTAGTCAGGTGAGAATCTGCTCAGTCCTGTCAGAGAACTAGCCCCTCCCCATAATAATTTCAGGTTTCCACCTCAAAAAAAATGGTAGCAGCCTACTCATAAATGACATGAAATCTGGTCTAGCTAGGTCCTGCCTTGCAAGGCAGGGAGAAGGGTCCATTGTAGGTACACTCTGAAACAAACCTGTGCTGTACAACACCCAAGGCCAGGCAAACTCCAGGCAAAATCCTCACCACATCTTCTGATAGTGTGACTTAAGGAGTAAGTCCCACTTCTTGACCTGTGGTCTTTTCAGACTTCAGAATGAGTTACTTCCTTCTCTAAGATGAGCAAGGGTCTGGAAACCAAGACTTTTGAGGAATGCTTGAGGGAGTTGGGTATGTTTCACCTGGGAAAGAGGAGACTGAGAGGAGATATGATAGCCATCTTCAAATATCTAAAGAGCTAACACATGGAAGGTGGTACCAACTTGTTTTCTCCTGCTCTGGAGCGTAGAACCCAAACCAATGGCTTCAAGTTACAATGAGGTTGGATGGCCATCTGTCATGGATGCTTTAGCTGAGATTCCTGCATTGCAGAGAGTTGGACTAGATGACCCTTGGGGTCCCTTCCAACTCTATAATTATAATATTCTACAATTTTGTATCCCTCCACATCCCTTTTAATTAATTGCTGCTGGCTACTCTTGATGGAGAACAGCTTCTCATTTGGGAGTTTCATGGAAGGTCTACTCTTTTGTGGCTTTGAATTTGATTTATTTATCCCAAATGCTCCTGTTGTAACACTCGAAGTGTGCCTTAAGCCCACATCTTGTGCCGATTGTCTTGTTATGCCACAAATGGAATTTCCCTGCTTGTAATAGCTGTGCACAGATCATGGCAACCACAAATGACAACATCCCCCAAACATTTTTTCCCTTTTCTGCTCAGCCATTTTCCCCACAGCCACCTAGACAATATTATGTTTCGTGCACCACCACGAAAAGAAAATATTTTCCACCAGACATTATGCATAAGTGAGGTTTTAAAGCCTTTATTTACTACCACTTGGGCTCTTGAATGCACAGCACCAGAGTTTTGAAAACCATTATACTTATTAGACACAGTGCTTGAGCTTCATTCTCCTTGCAATTTGAAGGCAAATCTGTTTGAAGTTACTGCCTACTCACATTCTGGCTTTTCAAGCTCCCCTTCTCCATGCCAGAATCTAGCCTACAACTAGAAGCAGCAAATGTCTATTGTATACAAATATACGATATTATTCCTGAGCCAAAATCTCCATATGCAGTCTCACTGCAACCTGCTCTTTTCTGTTACTGCATGAGCCTGAAATCTGAGTATCGCTAACAAGGGTGTGCTGAACTTTGCTCCCATTTGGGCAGAAGAAAATATTTTCAGTGTGGTGCTTTATAACCCATTTCATGGGAATATTAGAACAATTGCTTACATCTGCTTTGCATTAGCACTCTAAATGCAAAGAGGTGGGAGGTTATTTTGTAAGCGGCGATGTGCTTGTGAAATACCAGGCACATGCAAAGTGTGGTAGAAGGCTACAGGATGAAGGCCGGGGAAAGCAAAATGCTGAAAGAAACCAAAGAAAAGTTCTTGGACATGGTGGTCTATTTTATACATCTACTGATAATAAATCTCTAGTAACCTGAAGTCAAAGATTTGGCTGCTAATTTCAAATCAAAAGCAATATGTGAATTTCAGGTTCCTTCTTTTCCTTCCCCTCTCAAACCAGCCTCTTTCCACCTCAGTCTTCTGGACCAGCCTGCTGCTTTCTTTCTTTCTTTTTTGTAATTATTTTTATTAGTTTTCAATACAATCATACAATTTTATCCAAATTTTACCTAATTTTAACAAAGTACAAATTTTGGTCTTCCTTCAGCTTCTCTGGTAATCATCCATTTTTACCCTTCAATACACATTTCTTTAATTGCATTGCCATTTATCATCCCTCCTTTTTTCTATTTTCTTTCAACAATACCCCTTAAAGTTTTTACAGTGCTTCTTGAAACCCCACTAGCGTTGTTTGCACCTCACATATATTTTTCAGATATTCTACAAATTTTCCCCAATCCTCGATGAACTTTTGGTTTCGGGCATATCTTATTTTCCCAGTCAGTTTGTCCAGTTCCGAATAGTCAATTAGTTTCATTCTCCATTCTTGAATCGTCGGTATTTCCTCTTGTTTCCATTTTTGGGCCATTAAAATTCTTGCTGCCGTAACTGCATACTGGGAAAGTTTACAGTCCTTACTTCTTATTTCTTTTCCTGTAACCCCTAAAAGAAAAGCTTCTGGTTTCTTAACAAAAGTATATTTTAACATCTTTTTCAATTCATTATATATTGCTTCCCAGAAACTCTTTACTTTTTTACACTCCCACCACATATGGTAGAATGTGCCCTCCTTTTCTTTACATTTCCAGCACTTATTACATGTTTTGTACATTTTTGCCAATTTTGCCGGTGTAATATACCATCTATAAAACATTTTCATTACATTTTCCTTCAACCCCATGCATGCAGTAAATTTTAAATTTTCCTTCCAGAGTTTTTCCCAATCTTCGAATTGAATGTTATATCCAAAATCTTTGGCCCACTGTATCATTACCGATTTCACCTCTTCATCTTTCGTAAACCATTCTAACAGTATCTTATACATTTTTGACAGAGTTTTACATTCATTATTTATTATCTCCGTTTGGAACTTTGAACCTTTTTCTGCAAATCCACTTTCCTTTATATCTTTTTTAAACATTTCATTTACTTGGAAATAATGCAACCAGTCATACACATAATCTTTTACCAACTCGTATGGTTTTAGTTTCCATTTTCCTCCTTCTTTAGTTATTAAATCTCCGTATGTGGCCCATATCCCTCTCATATTGATTTTCTTAACACTTATAACCTCTAACGGAGATAACCAATGTGGAACTCTTGGCTCCAGAAGGTTTTTGTACCTGTCCCATACTTCTATGGGAACTCCTGAAGATGTGGTTCCCAAATCCTTTATGAACTTTCTTCTTGTCACACCATAGGTAAGCGTGCCACCCAAATCTGTTATCAAAACCTTCTAAGTCCAATAATTCCGTATTTTCTAATTTGATCCATTCCTTTAACCAGCAAAGACAAGCTGCTTCGTAATATAATTTCATATCTGGCAGGGCGAAGCCTCCCCTTTCCTTTACATCTGTTAATAATTTATATTTTATTCTTGGCTTCTTGCCCTGCCAGATATACCTTGAAATCACTCTTTGCCAATCTTTGAAAATCCCTACCCCTTTAATAACAGGGATAGTCTGGAATAAAAATAGCATCCTTGGGAGCACGTTCATCTTTATCGTAGATATTCTGCCCCAAAAGGACAGTTTCATTCTACCCCACACCTCCAGGTCATTCTTAATTCCTTTCCACACCTGAACGTAGTTATTTTGGAACAGGTCAATGTTTTTAGGAGTTAACCAAATTCCTAAATATTTTACTTTCTTTACCACCTCTATCTCTGTCTGTTGTTGCATTATTTCTATCTTATTATACTCCATATTTTTCACCATTATTTTAGTTTTTTTCTTATTTAGCCTAAAACCGGCCACTTTCCCAAATTGTTCAATCTCCTCTAACACTTTTTTGACACTCTCCCCTGGTTCTTCCATCGTTATAACCAGATCGTCGGCAAAGGCTTTTACTTTATATTCTTTCCGACCTACTGTCACCCCTTTAATTAATTTGTTTTGTCTAATCGTATTTAACAGAACCTCCAGGACCATTATAAATAACAATGGCGAGAGCGGACAGCCCTGCCTTGTTCCTTTAGATATTTTTATATCTTCTGTAACAACATTATTGACTATCAGTTTAGCTTTCTGTTCTGTATATATTGCCTTGATTCCATTGAAAAAGTCTTTTCCCACTTCCATATACTCTAGATTTTTCAGCATAAAATCCCATGTAATATTATCAAAGGCTTTTTCAGCGTCCACAAACATCAGTATCGCTTGTTTCTCATTTTTGGCAGTCAAATATTCTACAATATTAATTATGTTCCTTACATTATCTTTCATTTGTCTGCCTGGCAAGAACCCTGCTTGATCTTTGTGGATAATATTTGTCAGAATCTTTTTCAATCTCCTCGCCAAAATTCCTGCAAATATTTTGTAATCCGTGTTCAATAAAGAGATAGGCCTGTAGTTTTTAACTTGTGTCAAATCAGCATCTTGTTTCGGAATCAAAGTAATAAATGCTTCTTTCCACGTTTCTGGGATTTCTCTTGCTTTTAAGATGTTATTCATAACTTCTTTCATTGGAAATAACAAGACATTTCTCATTTCTTTATAATATCCTGAAGTAAATCCGTCTGGACCCGGGGCTTTGCCTCTCTTCAATGCTTTTATCGCCTCTTTGATCTCTTCCACTTCTATTGGGGTATTCAGCTGGTCTTTTTGTTCTGTCGGGATCTTCTGCACCTTTTTATCTTTTAAAAATTTTTCTATTTTCTTTAAGTTGTTTCTCTCTTTGTTTTTGTATAATTGCCTATAAAAGTCCAAGAATCCTTTCCTAATTTCTTTCGGGTTAACAGTCTCTTCGCCATCAACAATAATTTTATTAATCGTGTTCTGCTCTTTTCTCTTTTTAATTTGCCAAGCAAGTAGTTTTCCTGACTTGTTGGCGAACTCAAAGTTTTTCTGTCGAAGTCTCTTTATGTTCCATTCAACTTCTTGATTTATCATCATTGCAAATTGGGTTTGTAAAGTCTTAATTTCTTGTTTGATTTTTGCATTATTTGGTTTTTTGATTAGTTTCTGCTCATTGTCCATAATCTGCTTTAGGATTTCCTTTCCCCCTTTTCCCCTGTATTTATTCTTCAATGAATTCTGTTGTATAAAAAATCCTCTCATAACTGCTTTGCTTGCGTCCCACACGATATTCATCTTTGTGCCTTTGTTGATGTTGTCTATAAAATAATCCGATAGTTTCTTTTGTGCTTTATCTATGATGTTCTGATCCTCCAACAGATAATCATTGATTCTCCATCTAAAAGTTCTTTCTTCAAAACCCTTTATTTCTAATTTTATTGGGTTATGATCTGAGATTACTTTAGGTTGTATTTCTATTTGCTGGATTCTTGGAGTCAGTTCATTTGAGACCCATATTTGATCGATTCTTGACATTGACTGATTCGGCTCTGAATAGTAGGTAAATTGCTTCTCTAATGGGTGTCTAAGTCTCCAGATATCAACCAAGTTACAATTCTTAGTCATCGAAAAAAAAGTCCTTGGTAGTTTCCCTTCTTTATTTAATCCTTCTCTTAGTCTATCCATTTCCAATGATACCACCCCATTCATATCTCCCATTATTATGATTTTCTGATCCATATGTTCAAATAGTTTTTCTTCCAAAACTTTGTAAAAATCAGTCTTATTTCCATTAGGTGCATAGATCCCGACAATTATTAGATTTTCGCCTTGCCATTTGATCTGGGTTGCTATAATTCTTCCTTCTTCATCTTTGAAAATTTGTTTGGCTTCAATTTTGCTTTTGATGTATAACACAACTCCCCTTTTTTTCCTCCTTGTCCGAAGATACAAATTCATTCCCTAATCTTTTATTGATCAAGATTTTTCTGTGCCTCCTTGCCACATGTGTTTCTTGTAGACAGATAATATCCAAGTTTTTCTTTCTTAAGAATTGTTCAATTTTATTTCATTTTCTTTTATCATTCATCCCATTTATATTCCAATTCCATAGTTTTAAAGCCATGTTGAAGTCGAATTAAATAAATTTAATTTAGGTTTAATTATAACCTATCTTCTTTTTCTTCTTCCTCTTCTTCTACTTCTTCTTCTTCAGATCTCTTCCCTTGATCTTCTTCTTCATCTGCCGATTCTGACTCATCTTTAGGTCCTGCTCCTCCTCCTGCTCCCTTTGCCTCTTCTTCTTCCACTTGCAGTTCCTTATATCTTCTCGTGAACTTCCCAATTTCTTCTGGGCTTGTCAGCCTATGTTTCTTAGTTTTATGGAAGAAGGAGATTCCTTCTGGATACTCCCATCTGAAGTCAATCTTATTTCTCTTCAAAATCTGAACCAGTGGCTTGTAAGGATCTCTTCGTTTCAACAACCTTATTGGTATATCTTTAAAGATAATTATGTAATTTCCGTCACTATATAGTCTTTTCTCTCTGTTCTTTTGTAAAATCAAATTTCGCATCTCTCTATCCTTGAACGTGATTAAACAATCACCTGGAAATTTCTTTGCCTTCGTTGTTCTTACTCTCATCCTAAATGCATTTTGTACAGTTTTCCCGACTTCCTCTACTGGCAACTCCAGCCACTGTGCAATTTCTGTTATCAGTCTCTCTTTGATATTTTCATTCTGTGTTTCCGGTACTGATCTCAGCCTCAGATTAACTTCCCTCTGTCTCAATTCATTCATTGCAATTGTATCTTTAATCTCTTCCTGAGATTTGTTTATTTCAATCATCTCCACCTTCATCTTTTCTTCCTCTCACTTCACTTCCCTCATCTCCTATTTTGTCTTTTTCAATCCCTCTTTGACTGATTGCGTTCTTTTG
Organism: Podarcis filfolensis; assembly: GCF_964270895.1. NCBI lineage: Eukaryota > Metazoa > Chordata > Lepidosauria > Squamata > Lacertidae > Podarcis > Podarcis filfolensis. Next base: position 73,981,972 of record NC_139604.1, on the reverse strand, counting down.
GACACCTCTTTAATTTGTCCTTTCAATTCATTGACTGTCTCATCTATTTTTTTATCCATTTTCCCAACTATGTTATCAACTTGTTCCATTTTATTATCCACTTGTTCCAACTTTGATTCCAAATTCTTTTGACTCTGTTTTATTTCTGCAAACATTTTCAATATTTCTGCTCTAAAGTCCGATTCCTGCTTGGATGCTCTCCTATCTGTTGGTGTCCCCCCTTCCGCCTCCTTTTTTTTCTCCATTTCCAAATCCCTAAACACTCCCTCCAAATCAAATCACAAATATATCTGATTTACAATTCAATTCGAAAAAAATACCGAAATTGTATAATCCGAAAAAATAACAAACATATACAGTTGAAATCTTTCGTTAGTGAAGATAAATTATAAACACCGATGATAAATAGGAATGAAAGTACTTAATCCTTCAGTAATTTAGGGGGGATGGAGGACACACCACCGCCAACATAAATAAAAACAATTTTCTTGCCCCCAATTGGGCTAATCCATATTTAGGTTCCTCCTTTTAATCTTAGACTTGTAATCCAAATGGGTTTAGTTCATTAAAAATCCAAGTAAAATTAATCCAAAAGAGACACCCAAGCAGAGGTTAAATCCAAATAATGTTGAATACCCAAAAAAGTAAATAGATAAAGAACTTGATGCCAAATTCAAATTCTTTGTTTGCACGTCCCAAAAATAATAATATACTGTTAATAAATATCAGCCGTTGCACTCCTAAAATATCCAAGAGGGAGAGATCCACAGAGAGGATAACAAAACAAGAGCAGGAAGGGAGCCAAGGTCACTTTACAAAAATTTTCCACTGACTTGAGAAGAATCAGAGAAAAACAAGTTGTAATAACTCCGTCCCTCCACTAGGGAGTTTGTTGCCAGATTTAAGAGGACAGGGAGAGAGAAAAAAGTGGGCTAATAAATCCAAATGCTCAAATTCTATCTATTATTTTGATGTCCAAATTTTTAATCCAGTTCACAGAAGAGTAAAAATTTAAAAAAGTGAAGAAAACAGGAGAGTATGCCAAATCATTACAACTGTAGCCTTAGCAGATTGCGCTTAGTCTTTAAAAGTGAAAGTAATGCAGCCAGAAACTCCCTCTTTTAGTTATCCTCCATTCCATCAAAGATCTTTATATAGTCCCATAGTTACATTCTGTTCCCCAAATAGACAAGTTACGTCTTTCCGTTCTTCCCAGTTCTCAAAAAGTTGTCGTTATTTCTTAATCTCCTTTCTAAAAGTTACAGGGGAAACGGAAACAATAGCCGCTAATGGCAACTTACTTTCATTTTCCAGCTCTGCATAAGTTGCTGCGTCAAAGCTGATTCCAGATGACAGCCGAACTCGGAAAAAAAGATCTTATTAATCCGGAGCCTTCCTTAGTTCCACATCTAAGAGTTACCGTTTAAATTGAGTCTAAATTTCCTTAGTTTTGAGAGTGGAGCGCTATTCTTTGCAAGCTCGGGGCTTCGCTATTCGAGTGCAGCAATGGCATCCCGATAGCCCGCTAACCCGTTCCGCCGTACTCTTCACGCTTTTAGGGGCTACCTGACGGCCGGACGGGCAGTTTTAGGGCACTGCTGAGAACCTGACCCCCTGGACACCCTCCAGAGGTTTTCTGGGGAGCTACTGCGCCCTGTAGCCCCCCTATCCACCCGAAATAGCTGGGATTCCTCACTCCGAGAAATCCCTCGCTTGCGGCAAGATCGCACTCCACCGGAAGTTCTCCCAGCCTGCTGCTTTCTTGGACCCTGAACTCCTCCTTCTGCACCCCTCTTCCCTAGTTGCTTCTCCTAAGGTCTCAATTCCATGCTTGCTCTACTGGCATGTATCAACTATCTTCTCACAAATATGCAGGGTGGCATTTTCATCTTGGATGATTCCATTCACGGCAATCCAAGAGGAGAATGCTCTAATTCATTGCCTCTTCTGCTGTTGCCAAGGGTTAATGGCTAATCTTCCTTTATATACATGACAAGCTCCTCCTACTGATACAATGGCTACGTCTGATTGGTTGACCCTCATTTCCCCTTGTTAAGCCTGTCTATTTGAAAAGATGAGGCTAATGCTGTTTTAATCATCTCTCAAGGACCTCTCCAGGAAAGAGCCTGACTCGTATGATATCAATTATGTAAGTCTATATGTTGGCATCCATCTGTCTCAGGAGACAATGAAAGAGTGCACCTTCAGGGGTGTAGTCAAATTGTTGGATAGTTACAGTGACTGCTGTGGCTGTAGAGACCAACGTGCGAGAGACATGTTTTGTTGCAGCTGGGGTAGATGAAGTCTCTATAAGGATGGGAGATATTGTTTTTGCAATTTTTTTTAATCTCCTCTTGCTCCCTTTTCTCTCTCCCATCATATTGTATCAGGACTTTCCCTTCCTGTCATCCCCCACATGCACCCCCAAAAGCTGCTCTGGAGAATCTCCTAACTCTGGAGCAAATTTTGAGTGACAGGGGGCAGCAGGGGGCAGCAGTGGAAGGGGATTTTTTGTTGCACGTGGGCAAATGTGTTGTACGAACTGAAGTGCAGCACCGAATAGAACCAAACAAAGCACTGAGAATATTTGCTGAGAATAGAGGGTCACAAGAGAAGAACTTTTGGATAACCTCGGGTACCAATATGGCCAAGGCTGTATAATGAGCTATAATACCACCTCCCCTCTACCCATCCTTGGCCCAAATAGAAGAATGAGTGTAGAAGTTCATGGCCTTAATTGATTTGTCCCAGCATGGGCAGGAATTGTTTGTACTAGGAGTATCATGTTCTCCCATATTTCCCTGCAAGAAGGGGAAGTAATTGCTGAATTTCCTGCTGGATGTAAGTGTCTTCCAATCAGCAGCTTATTCTTTCCTCGGGGCTGAAAATGACCCTTTCCTCCTTCCAAATATTTCAGTAATGACAGAGGTACTCTATGCCACGAGGCTGTAAATATTTATCGCCTTTGTCAGCGTGTAAAATGCCGGCACCATATCTTGCCACCAAAACCCACCAAGGGAGGTGGCACGGGGTCTGGGGGACAATTGTGATCAAGTGGAGTCAATTTCATTGCTAAGAGATGAAAATTGGCTGGTGTATTTTAGCAAATCAAAGCAAATTCTCTCAGCCCAGACGTAGTCAAAGAGCTGTGTCTGTGTGACAGCTAAATTACAGGAGTGCTTTACACACACATTATCTTGTCACAACATAAGAGCTGCCTACTGTGCTAAAGTACCACTTTCAGGAATAACATGTAATTTTCTCTTATTGCCGAGGAGGAAGACAAGGCGGTCGGGTCTTTTCTGCTTATGGTTCCTTGCAGTGCTTTCCTTAAGGCAGGTAAAACATTGATGCTCTGCGTAGTTAAGGAAACTGGGTTTTGGAAGAAGCGTTGGTTTGTTGTTGGTTTTTAATCAGCTGTTTAATGATCTCTCTGTGGAGATCCAGTCGATGCGGAAATTGCTGTACAAATTTCATACGTGTTTTTTTAAATCGTAAACATATACGAGATGCATAAGGATTTCCACTGGTATTGAAATGTGCATAAGAGGTTGACATAGGACAATTCCGATGTCACATACCTGGGACTCAAACACTCCCCCCTCCCCTTTACTTGTGAGGAGTAGCGTATTCCTATTTCTTCCTCTCAGTTCTCTTTCCCTGCCCCTATATAAGCAGGAATGTGTTATGTGTCCCCCCCCATTTTTATTGTAGAATACCTAGTAAAATATGTGTTGAATAAATATTAAGATATTGAAAAAGAATCAGTTCCACCCTCAATAGGATGAAAAGGCTGTACATGTCAATTTTTCACAAACTTTCCACATATATCCTTTGATTTTGGACATCTACACTGGTCTTGCCTTGAATTTCCTCTAGTTTGTTGATATTCTTTATTTAGTACTCTACAGTGGTACCTTGGTTCTCAAACTTAATCCATTCCAGAAGTCTGGTCCAAAACCAAAGCGTTCCAAAACCAAGGTGTGCTTTCCCATCAAAAGTAATGCAAAACGGATTGATCCGTTTAAAAACAACCCCCCAAAACAGCAATTTAACATGTATTGTACTCTCTAATGAGACCATTGATCCATAAAACGAAAGCAATAATTGATCCATAAAATGAAAGCAATAATCAATGTACTGGACTATAAAATAAATAAGACAGTATTGTAGGTTGATAAAGTTAAAATTATTTTTCTGCACCGATGATAGTCATTGGTTGGATGGGGGGCTTTTATCCATTTCTGCAGTCACACAATCAGTCAGTAACTTTCACACAGTCACAAAAACAAATTAACCAAAAAAGCCTGGAAAACAAAAATGCAAAATAAATAGCAAAAAGAAAAGTACCCAACTTAATCCAATCTGGAAGTCCGTTTGACTTTCGAAATGGGGGTTCTGCTGAGGATGGCAAAAGTACCATGTGTCGCTGCATTCCACAACACCCCACCCCACCCCACCCACTGGATTCTGGAACGTCTTAGGGGCATAACTAGGATTCATTCAAAGCGTACAGCTGCATCAACAACACTGCACTGGACAATGATGAAATCAATTTGCATCACCACAAGATATATCTTATGCCCTCCATACATCACACAGTGATGCTTGATTGGGTTGGTGATACTGCAGACTCAAAGGATGTGCTAGATGTGTGTTTAGTGAAACCATCTTCATGGATTTTCTCGGGCTTCAGTAGGCCCTTGCCATACATACACCAGCCTCCATAACTGCATTGCCTGAAAAAGACAAAAAAACTTGTGTCCTATTTTTTATTGATCTGATGCTTATCTATGTAAATATGAAATTGGTCCACATCCCCCCAAATTTTCAGGCAGCAGGAATCAAAGCATTGATAATGTACCACTTGAATTGTCTCTTAGTGTTATCTTTTGATGCCTAGCAAGAGTTCTCTTTCATATACTTTGGTCTTAACGTTATCAGTACTTTCATGTTTAGAAGATAACTGTTAATGTTTCCATTCATTTGTGCATTAAATAAGTTAACAACTGGGGCATGTGTGTTTCTTTTTTCTTTTTAGCTCTAGTGCAGGAGCTGCCAGTTACTCTATGTGTGCTACTGCCCTCTACTGCATGGAATTTGAATTAGGGGATGCTAATTGTGCTGAGCTGTGCTGAATTGGATTGTTACCACTTATCAAAGGCTGGAAAGGGCATTCATAAGAATTCAGTTTAATTGCAAGATAAATTCTCTATTTATTGCTGTTTCGGGGGTTTTAGTAGAACAGCAACTGAATTGGAAATATGTTATCAAGAGCAATTTGTTTTCCTTTAAAAAACAATTTCGCAGCCACAGAATATCGGAGAGTTGTGCTCTTAAATGTTGCCATCCAAAAAGAGAAGTAATGTATTTGGAATAAAATTCACCAAGGCTATTCAGTCTTTACAGGGCTTTATTCTCAGGGACACAACAAGAAGCTCTTTAGCCTAGACAAATAAGCAAATGGTCTTTATTTAGCGGCATAGAAAGCATTTTTTTAATATAAAGAAATAGTCTCTAGTTTTGCTGACATAAAGACTGTCCCCTCTCTCTACCATTCCCTGAGGTCAAAGGAGCTTCGTAAGTCATTTTTAAAGTCTCTTTGAGCTCTCTTTTCTGAAAAAAACAACAACAAGAAGCAGCTTTCAACAGGAAGACTGGGCATAAATTACTAATGTTATTTTTTTATTTTTAAGGGTTTTTATTTTAATTCACTACTTTGTCCCTCAAAGACTCTTTGATAACATGATATTTGAGCAGGGGTCATGTTGCACACCTGATCTGCTCTAGCCCATTTCCTTCATCTTGCAGGATATAGTGCCAGGTAGGTTCAACATCCATTCCCCTTTTTCCTTCTCTTGAACATAAGCCTGAAAAAGAATCCTGTAGCATTTCGAAGGTTATATTCTGGCATATTGGACATTATCCAAGAGCACAGTCCAAACTCCCACCCAATGGCTGTGTGTCTGTCTGGGGTGGATGGCACATTGCCATCAAAGAGGAGTGCCACAGGTGTAGGAAGGGGACCTGCCATGGCAGAGGTTTGACTAATGCTCTAGTAGGCAGAAAGCTAACAGTAGGAATTATCTTGCTTTGGAATGGGATATTTTGGTGAGTGGATTCCCAAGAGGCTTAATCCACAAGGCCTTCAAGTATGTCAGCCTGGAGCTGGTGTTGCAAAATGGAAGGCATACTCACCACCACCAACACACACCTTGTAAGCCAGCATAGCTTCGTTCTCAGTGCTGGAGAGAGAGAGAGAGAGAAAGAGAGAGAGAAAGAGAGAAAGAGAGAGAGACAGAGAGAGAGAGAGAGTTGCTTCGCTTTGTTGCTGCTGCAACTGATCTTCCATTCTGCCTACTAATGACATGTTTTAATGAACTTTAGCAGCAGAGCAGTCAGAACTGCATGTCTCCCAGCTGATGCTGTGAATTTCCAAGAGTTGATGGTGTTGAAGCTTTAATGACAACTGTGAGAACCGATGTAAATAAAGAGGGAATGAAATCAAACTGTTAAAGACAGGGTACGAGATGATATTTTTAAAGTGCAGAAAGGTGCGTATCAGCTTGTTGGAGTTGATATACTATATGTCCACAATTGGTAGTAACCATGTTTGTGTTATTATTTAATGAAGTAGCATTTTTGATATACACACAGTAGTGAGACATTGGTTCACCTAAATGGGCCACCCTGATGGACATAGGTTTTAGTTCCACATAAACATTGATTCCCCCCATCCCATTTCATAGTCATCTACACCACCCACAAAGGTTTTGGACTGGATGTGATTTTTTTTTTTTAAGTGAAAGATTTAAATATAACATTTGCATGTAAAGATAAATAAGTACCTGATCCTTCCCCTTTTCTTTTTATCCTAACTACAACCCTCTAAGGTAGGTTAGGCGAAGAGCTGATGACTGGCCCAGGGTCACCCAGTGAGCTTCAGGGCTCAGTGGGGATTTGAACCCTGGTCTCTCAGGTCCTGGTTCAATATAGCCATGAAAGGCATGGGTGACCTTTCCTTGCCTTTGATCACCCTGAGAAGGGGCCCAAGGATTGTGAACCTACCCTGGCTTGAAATTTGAACCTTACACACTTTGCAAGTTCCTAATTTTGGCAAAACAACTCTTCCCACTCCCAGTATGTTTCTTACCATTCCTTCATACCCCTTTGCAGATCACACATGGCAAGCAGATGGGAGGCAGGCATAATCTAGGTTTTACTATAAACACCTACACAGACCTTCTAAATGAAATAGTGATGAGAGAAGACTCTGAAATGTTGCAGTCCTGTGTGGACACTTGAGTTTATCACAGACACCATCTTTGATCCTTACAGGAATTAATTAAGTTGTCTCTTTTATTCCATACCAATAGTATTAATCTGATTTTTCTTTTTCTGACAGTAGGATTATTAGTAACTTGGAGATTTGGTTTTCTATTCAGGAAAGGTCTCTAGCTTATGCAAATCAAAACTCCTCTCTGGCTGAGAGTTTGTCCTTCAGGCTCTGTGGCATCTTTGTGACTTGAATAACTGAATGCACCCAGATTGCTGCAAGTGTTTGCCTAGCATAGTTGGAAGCCCTGCTAGAGAAGTGGGAGATCTAGCCATATTTTGAATCTAGCAGCATTTTGGTGGTTTAGCCGTGCCCTTATCTGGACAGGGACACCCTAGCTATACTTGTTTATGTTCTGGTAACCCCTAGGTTAGATTACTGCAACACATTATATGGAGGGCTGCCTATGAAGATGGTTCAGAAAATTCAGTTAGAGCAGAATTCAGCGGCCAGGTTGTTCACTGGGGCAAGACAGTTTGAACATACTACACCAAAACTGGTCTGATGGCACTGGCTACTAATTAGTTTCTGGGCCCAATTGAAAGTGCTGATTTTGACCTAAAGTCAGGACTGCAACACCTCAAGGACAGCCTCTCTCCATAGGAACTCACCCAGACCCTGCAATCATCATCTGAGGCCCTTCTCCATGTACGAAGACATTCTTGTTTAACCAGGCCTTTTAAATGTGCTGTGGAAGGAGGAATTATTGTCTTGTCTTTGTTTTTACTTCTATTATCTATTTCTTATATATTGTAATTTATATTGTAATTTTATGTTGTGAACCGCCCTGAGATCTACTGATATACAAATTTAATAAATCAATAATCAAAATATTATGCACCTCCTCAGCTCGGCTCCCTGTGGGGGGGGCACCTGACTGTCCTACCCTAAATCCAGCACTGTTCTCTTAGCTCAACTAGGCCAGTGTACAAGAAGAAGACAACAAAGGAGTCTCTCGCTAATGCAATGGGGCTTCCCGCCAACTCCCCCAAATCTGCTCTGATTATGACAGAACCATAGTATTAGTACAATATTGAATTCCACCAGGGTCTGGGTTAAGTTTGACAAGCATTTTCTCACCCCTGTTCACAGCAACTAATACTGGGAAGTAGGGCTGAGGATACAACACAGCCATGTCAGCACTTGGGTTAAGTTGTACTAGAACTTATGGACAGGGAGGCGGGGGAAATTCTCATGATATCCCACAATGCAGGAGCAAATTTTGCAATGTCAGGAAGTACCTGACAATTCTGTTTCTCTTTGTGTCATGTATTAACAAGTTAGGCATAAAAGGAGACAGCTTTATCATTCTGCAGCAAAAAAAAATATTTTTGCTGCATCACATTTGTGTATCTCTTCTTCATTCCTAACAAAATAGATTGCATTTGATTTTTTTTTTATTAACCCCCCCCACCAAACATTTTCGACTCTACTGCCCCCTTGCCATTGCTCTCACATGTATCCAGTGTGAAGATCTGTTGCCATGGAAAGAATTGTGATGCTTTAAGGATGAGTGTGTTACCATGAGTGAAAACTGCAAGCATGAGAAAGACAGGCCAAATATGGGTTTGAAAGCGTTTCTCTCTCATACCGACACAATGAGACTCTGGCCCATCCGCTCATCTCATTTAAATCAATGTGACTAGCCAGCTGTCATGGCTATTCCATTTCCTCACTGCTTTATGTATTCTTTGCTAACACTGGATGTTGACAGTAGGGCTGTGGGTGTGGCTTTGAATAAAATTTGAATCAGTGTAGTCTGAACTGATTCAGATGCTGGATCCAAAGCTAAAAATGATAAAAGTTAAAATGTGCCAATGAGGTGGTTATGCTAAATCAGGTGGCAGAGGGTGGCTCTTGATGTTACATTTCCCATAAATGATTGTCAGTGCTTGATTATAAGAAATGTCCAAAGACAAGTTGCACAAGCTAGACAGTGGTACCTCGGGTTACAAATGCTTCAGGTTATAAACGCTTCGGGTTACAAACTCCACTAACTCAGAAGTAGTTGCTCTGGGTTGCAAACTTTGCCCCAGGATGAGAATGGAAATTGCGTGGTTGTGGCGCGGTGGCAGCGGGAGGCCCCATTAGTGAAAGCATGCATCAGGTTAAGAATGGTTTCGGATTAAGAACGGACCTCCAGAACGAATTAAGTTCGTAACCTGAGGTACCACTGTATTTCCATCTATACAATTTTCCTCCCTACATATACCATAAAGAAGCACTGAACCACCAGCCCTATGTATACTAGAGGTTACACAGATGCAGGGTCTCCAGCTCCTTTTGGGGACCCCCAAATATTTTTGGGGTAGGGGCCATGTCCAAAAAGCAAAGAAGCGAAATGCAGAGCAGAGTGCAGCCTGGCTCCAGTGGCTGGCTCCTGCTCCTTCTCCTTCTCCTTCTCCTTCTCCAGGGGTGTTTGACTCTGCCCCCAGCTCCTCCTGATGTCCTGACATCATGTGAGGACATCATGTGTATGATGTCAGGGCACCAGCATGTGTGATGTTGGTCCCCTCAATTTCCCTCACAACCTGGCGCCTCTGAACAAGTGGTCGGTGAACCTTGTGTGTAATGGCAAGGGACATTCAGAGAGCCCGCAGGAGCTTTGGAAAGCTCCCAGGATCCTGCTGTTCTCTTTGCAAGCCCCTAGCACTAACTGAAGCCAGGACCTGCAGTATAGTAAGCCCTCCATCATGACGACAAGGGTGGTTTTTTTTGGGGGGGGGGAATCCCTTTGCTGCCAATGAGAACTTTTTTTCTAAGCTGCATCTCCTAGCTGCATCTGTGATGGTGGAGGAGATTCCCATCCTAATTTCAGCTTGGGGAAACCTCTCTCTGCACATAATAATTGCCTCATACATACATTATGAAATCTGAATGGGAATACCAAACCTGGAAATGTAGCTGCAGGCTGGTACCTATTTGGCCCTCAGCTGCAGTTTGCTAATTTGGCCCTCGAATTATCATCGTTCCACACGCTACTACATCTGTTCAAATGACAAGATGCCTTGTCCTTCTCCAATCTCTCTTTTTCTCCAACACACATTTACAGTCAGAGGTCCCAGCAAAGTTCTTTGATGGCAGAAACGGGAAATCGTGCCTTTTCCAATGTTTATAGCTTTGTAAGAGGCATACCAGGAAACACACAAGTGTTGCTTAATATTCATCTTTTTTTTCTTTTTAAAAACCTTCTTGCTGGAATGCATCCCTTCTGTTTCCTGACACGTTTTATTTTGGCCGAGAGATTTTGAAGACTAGGAAATATCCATCAATAATTAAATGTACAACCGCAGCTGAATCTTCAGGTAGTTCTCCCCCCACTCCCTCTTCCTTACTGACATTTGATGAATCACAAAGCCAATGACATCAATATGGGGGAGGTTTTCTTTTCTTTCTTTCTTTTTAGCACTTTCTCAAGCTCAGCACACTAGCTCTTAAGTTAAACAGTGACACGAAGTACGATATTTCTCTCAGATTGCAGTGGTGTGGCTGGTCAGGAAAACATTATTTTCTTCATTATCCACAGTCGCCTTCATAAAGTTCCCCACAGATGTTCTTGCATAGAAGGTAGGAACATTAATTATTTTTTCATCTCAATTTCATGGCTATATATAGTTGGTTTTGTTATTTGTTTGTATCACAGGAACATGTTGGGCATCTCCAACAGAGTTGGGCCACCCATTGAGATATGGTTCATCATTGCATCACAGACAGAGAACATAATCTGAAAACTTGGTATAAAAATAAATAAAAATCAACCCCAAACCATATTATTGAATGTGTGAGTGCAAATCTACATGGGGAGAATAGTATGGCACAGGATGTTGACTCACTGAAATTCCTTGGGCAACTGAAGGTCATTAATGAAAATATTGTATAAAATGCTCTTTTGCTAGGTTTTTAAGGAACGTGGTCTTTTGAGTTTTTACTATGTGGGGCCCCCTCCATAAGATCACCTTACGCTGGAGCAAAATGCATGAAAATACAGTGTGATGACTGTGGGAGAATTTATTTATTTACTTTTTATTTGGATTATATTTCTATGCCACTTTTCATTCAAGCGAATCCCAAAGCGGCTTACAAACAGCAAATAGCAATAACATGATAGAACATTATAGAGCATCACAAATACAGCATAAATCGTGTAGAATAATTTACAGATCATCCGTGAAACAATTGCAATCTGTAAAACGCAGCTAACATGGCAACAACTAAAAAACCAAGCTATTTCCCTTTGGGGGTTCAATTTGGAGGCTCAAACCAGCTTCATAATAAGTCAGACATTATTCAGGACAGAGCCCCAAAGAGTCTGTGAGAACATAGCCATTAGTACACCCCCTATGTAGGCACAATATGTGACCTTGGCTGTTTATTCTATAGCCAGATGCCTTCTGCCATCCCAGCACCTCACCACCTCTTCATCCAACCATAGTCCTCAACCTCACTTATTCAACCCAAGTTTTTTGCTGTATGTGCAGAGCCCTCTCTGGGCATCTTCCTGATGAAGCACAGTCCGGGACATTCATAAATCTTCAGTCCTGGTGCACACCAGCAAAACATATCTGGAGATATGTGCACACTCAATCAGCAGAGTATAGCAGAAACGATGTGGAGCTTAGGTGTGTGCATTCTAAGTAATTTATTTAGCAATATATACAGGACAAAGCAATTATGGCGTCCCCTCACATCTTCTCCAAGATGTGGAGATGTTTTCCATTCTAGCAGTCTGCGTTCGGCTGCTCCCAAACTTGTTCTTGCCAGTTTTGTGGTCAGTCCACAGTCTCACATAGTGACATTGGCCTTACAAATAATGGATTTTGCAGAATTTCTACATCATGATTCTACTTCAACTAACCCCAAATAGTTGTATGTGGTTGTGCTGGCCGTTAGTGAGGAGAGAAGCTTCTGGGTGAAGACATTGATAAGTATGGCTGCTTGTCCTTGAGCTCCACAGTCTGTTCAAGTTTTAATTTGTTTTTATCTTGAATAGTTTTAAAGTTTTAAAGTCAATTGGCTCAGCAGTTAATGTTAATTGCTTCACGCAGGCAAGGAACATGTCTGTTTTACTTCTGTGTGGCCTTAAAAGCTGTATATTTTAATTGGAGGACAGAAACTGGGAGAGCAACTGTTTTGGCTCAGTGTTTTTAACCGATAAAAAATGCTTAGAAGACCATCTCGACCAAAGGATACTCTGATGTTTTAACAGTTTTAACATGGATATTACACGAGCGCAGACCCACAGTGCTTCAGTTAAAGCATCCAGAACTCCATTGCCAAATTTAGTCCAGAAATCTATGCTGGACTACTGTGACTCAGCAAGGGAGGCAGAGGTAACTGCAAAACAATTGCTGCAGTATGAAATTAATATGTCTTACCTGGACAGCCCTAGCCCTTTACATTGTGAGTGTGCAAGTAATGGGGCTGGAGAAGCCTTATCCCAAGTAAGAGATTTTGCTATATATATTTCCCCTAATGAAAGCTTAGCTAACTGGTCAATTGACCCAGACTTGTTAGGAGCAAATATATATGCTCCAGGCAACCTCTGCTTCCTCCATTTAAAAAAACCTCAACCAGACATAACAACAATCTTGGCATAATAGACTGGGATGCAACAGAGATTGAAACTCACTCACTGTGGGAACTTTTCCACAACCAGTGCCTTCTGTCTAAACAAACAGCAGAGGAAATCTTTAGCAGAACTGACACATTGGAAACGGAAGTTTTGGGTTTGAATGCCATAACTGGTCCACTGGTTGGGTTAGTGGAGACAGGAATTCTGACTGTAGCCCTGCATATAAGACCTACCAGCAAAGAAGTTAGTGACAGTTTGAAGCTAGCTCAAGATGGGGGTTGATCTGAGTTTGCTAAATCCCTATCAGTCTGAATTTGCTAACTCCCTATAAGATTTTTGTATCATGGATGCATGTTCTATATTATTTTATTAATACTATTGCCTAGTACAAGTTGGTCATGGCCTTTGGCTAGAACAATCAACTTATGAACTTGGTGAAGAGAGAGCTTAAAAGTAAGTGCGGGTTTGGACATCATGCTAAGCTAAAACATGGTCTAAAATCATGCTAAGCTAAACCCTAGTCTAAAAAAAAAAAAAAGACTAGGGAGCTTTGAGATCCAGGTGAGCCATGGTTTGGATTGCCTTGTAATGCGAATGAGGAGTCATGCTTTCTTGCACTTCTCTTGCCTGTCCGCTCATGTTTTCTACTCTCTCAGTTCTCACATTCTCAGTTGGGAAGATTAGAAGTTAGGACTAGGAGGGCACACACTGGTCAGTGGAAAAAAGAATGTCCATTGACGGCTGTAATTCAAAAGATGGCTTCTGGTGTTCACTTCAAACTAGAGTGCACTTGCATAGTTTGAAAAGGCATACAACCAGCCTGTCGTATGAAGAATCCTACACATATGGGCTTTCAGCAATTGCCCATACAGTGAAATATGTGTGTAGAAGAGATGTCACTTTGGAATTTAGTCTTCATAAAAATGTACAAGAATAAGATGCAGCAATCAAGAAAGCAGCTTAGTAAGAGTGTGACTATTGTATGAATGGTAGAAAGGCCTTCTGAAGCAGAGGTTGTGTGGTTTGAAAATGTCAGGGGCGAGGCCAAGGGATTCTGCATATAGGAGTGATTGCGCCTGCTGTATTGTTGGGGCCCGCAGTCCGTCTCCCCAGACGCCCATGTATTTGTCCACTGCTTAAATGAAACTCAGAGAAACTGAGAAAGGACCTGTTAAATATGCAGTCCCACATTCTTTTTGTTCTCTCTGCTCACCCTGATGTTCAACCCCTGTCTTGGAAACCTGTACGCTGAGTCACTTGAACTTTAATATAAAAGTTTGCTTTTAGTTGGGGTGGTGGTAGAGGAAGGGAAGCTATTATAATTGGTCTTGCATTTAGTTGAGGGCGGGAAATGGAAAGAAAAAGGATTCTGCGTGAGAGAATATACTGAGAGCCACAATGAAAACTTCTTAGACTCAAAAGCTGTTTCTAAAAAAGAGAGCTCAGCAAAAGGGCAGGGCAACGATAGGTTAGCTTAGTAGGTGTTCTCTGTGGGTTCTGACAACGTCCTCTAGTAACCCCCCCGACCTTGCCCCACTTCAAGCAACAGCAATGTCGCACAAGCTAGAGTCTTCCACAGACTCTAAATTGGTTATAGCTTGAACTTCTAAGGTTGCATGAATCACAACAGGGCAAGGTTGTGAAAAGGTGCCTGATCTGCAATGCCCGGAAACAGGAAGAAAAGAAACAGCAAATGAGGTTTGGGCATAGCACACAGACCAAATGTCAGAGCAGCATTTGAAAGGTGCAAAATGTTAGCAGACTGCAGCTCAGACATCTGTTCTCATACAGTGCTGGGGGAAGCTCCCTTCCTCTGCCTGCCTCCAGTGTCTGCCCCAATTATTATTATTTATGAAAAATCTAGGTAGCTTTTTTCCTGGCCAGTGGTGCTACATGGACTTCACAGGTTCTAATTTGTATAGTATATTACTTGCTTATATGGTGAAATGGAAAGGTTGTTTATAAAAGTACACATAATGACTTTGTTTTAGACAAGGTATTTTTCGGGGGGGGGGGGCGAGTCTAGGTGCCAAGTAGTCATGGCCTGGCAACTGGGCTGCTGAGGAGGAAACAGGAAACAGGTGACTCCTGTTCTCCTCCTTGTTGCTGTTTGTAGGGCCTGGCCTCTGCCTCCTCTAAATCCCTCAGTCTAGGCATGGGAAACTTGTGCCCTGCCCCCAGCTGTTGTTGGACTCCAGCTTCTATCAACCCCAGCCAGCATAGCCAACAGTCATTACCAAGGATGATGGGAGTTGTAGTTCAGTCACATTCGGAGGGCTGTAGGTTCCCCATTCCTGCCTTTATTGTTTTTCCAGCTCAACCAGTTCCCTCAGGTCTACTAGACTGGTGCAGAATGGATTACAGTACACTCTCAGCTGAGGCTGAGGTAAGGTGCTCTATATCCTGCCTTTTTACCGTGACAAAATTCAAGGTGGTGTATGTGGGATTCCCGAGCCATCTCCCATCCAGACACTAACCAGATGCAGATCTGCCTATTGACAGCAATACTCCCAGCTTGTGTGCTCAGCCCATCCCTTGTTAAGTCCTGACAGGCAAGTGCAGTTGTCTATCATTTGCCTTTGCAAAAGGGGGAACATTCATAGCTTAGGAAAAGAAGAGCCTAGGTTCAGCTTCTGCCATCTCCAGTTAAAAGGAACTGATAGCAAGTAGTGTGAACAACCTCTGCCAGTGATCCAGTTGCTGGATCAGAAAATCTGAGAGTTGCTGTCAGTCAGAGAGTTGCTGTCAGTCAGAATATACTGGATTAGATGGGGAAGGATAGTCTGATTTAGGTATCCATGTATTGCATCCCTCCTTCCCTCTCCCTTTCTTCTTTTATAGAGATAAAACAACAACAACAACAACAACAACAACAGTTTTGTTATTTATTCGTTGCCCATCTAGCTGGGTTTCCCCAACCACTCTGGGCGACTTACAGTGAATATAAAAACATAGTAAAGCATCAAACATTTAAAACATCCCAATTCAGGGGTGCCTTCAGATGTCTTCTAAAAGTTATTTATCTCCTTGTCATCTGAAGGGAGGGCATTCCACAGGGAGGGTGCCACTACTGAGAAGGCCCTCTGTCTTTTTCCTAGGTGTGGATTTGGTATTACATAGAATCACATGACACCTGCCTAGGGAGTCTAGAGCTGTGTGTTGCAAAGACCACAATTAACTTAAGTTTTTACAAGCTCATTGTGACACCACATTAACTGAAGCGTTTAAACTCTTTAATCATACAGTGGGCGCCATTCCACACCCCCACCCCGTATCGTTAGTTTTCAGTTGCGTCATCCCTGTTATATAATTAATACAGCAAAATGTTATTAATCATCCCTATGCTACAGCTTTTTCTCAGTATTTCTCAACTGGTGCACAGGGTGATATAGGGAGATGTGGTTTCTCAGTAATGAGCACCATATATTGCCCCCGAAGCAAATTGTTGCAAGTGTAGTTACGCAATATTGGTTGGATATGCTGGCAACTTTCCCTACTCATTAAATGACTGACAGCAGGATTGTGCAGCAGCTTCAGAGTCCTTTTTAAGAGTAGCCACACATAAGTGCATTGTAGTAGCCAAGCCTAGAATTGCCACAGCATGGATTAACATAGCACTATTTCCCCCCCTTCTAAACGGGCCAGAGCCTAAGCAGTAGATGTAAATCAGGGGTGGGTAACCTGCAAGCCTCCAGGTATTGCTGGAATTCAGCTCCATATCCCTGACCATTGGCCATGTTGGCTGGGGATGACGGGAATTGGAGTCCAACAACATCTGGGGGACTAGAAGTTCTTCACCCTGATGTAAATAACAAAATGTACTAGCCATGACTGCAACCTGCTTTTCACAGTTCAACCTCAGCTGAGACAACCCCAAGGCTCTTAACTTGATCAGATGGCGGTATCTCCACTCTACATCAAGAAGGACATTCAGGTAACATGTGTGTCTGGGGTATGGAATCTATGTCCATCTTTTTCTTTTTCAACAGAAGGCATTCCCACTGCCCTGAAACAGGGAACCAAGAGGTTAGAAGCTTATATATCAGCGCTTTGGCTATAGTTATTGCACAAAAGAGGTAAAAGGAGCATAAAACCAGAAATAGCACAATAGCCTTAGATACTGCCACAGCTTAAATGACATGGGCATGATTCTTAGCTACCAGTTCTCTAGCTAAGGTCATTTATACATTTCAGGCATGTGTTTCCCAGGAAGCAAAACAAGTTTGTGTCATAACATGGGCACACTGGATACTGACAATTATCAAGGATGGAAAGAGAAGAGAGAATACCAAGGTAGCCAGGGACACACTCTTTTTATGGCAAATGCACTCTCTGCAATAGAGGGTTTCATGTAGCTAGAACCAATCAAAAAGTGATTCAGTTATATTTTTATGATAGACAAAGGACTCAGAGTGAATTATGAGAGAAACAAAAGGGATGGTTATCTAGCCAGAGTGTGTGGAGTCCTTTATGCATTTGTTAGGAAAAGCTTGTGGAAAATACTAAGGGTGGTGCTGAATTCTGAAAGTCTTGAAATTCTCCCAAATTTCTGGCTTAGTTCATGAATTAAATTTGAGATGTAGCCGCCTGAGAAACAGTTTCTATTCAAATGCGATTTTGGTTTTAAACATAGTGTAAGATAGTCTATATGGGAGTATATTGTATTTAATTATGGGGTATCAGAGTTTTTAGGGGGCTTAACCAGGTTGGGATAGCAGACTTGTTGGTTTTTGAATGTCTGATGTAGATTTTTTCAATTTCGTTGTTCTGTATGGGACAATGATAATAAAGATTATTGTATCGTATCGTATCATATTGCACATGCCAGTTTTGTACCTGTGTGGTCGACGTTCATCAGAACAGACACCCAAAGTCTGTCACTGCTGAGCATGCTCAGAGATGGATTATTTCCATCCCTCACTATCCCATGAAACTGCCCTTGGTTACTGAAATTACTTGAAAAGTTAAAATGGGAGTGTATTTGCTGAACAAAAGTTTAGTCACTTGGCAATCATTTGGCTCATGTGCTGTTTGTGCATCACTGGGGTGGACCTATACTGGATCTCAGTCTGGCTTGAGCTGTGCTACTGGAAACTTTCCCTGGAGGAAGCAAGGAAGATTCCCATGTGTTTCATCACTGCTTGCTTGATGGGAAGAGCATGTGTGTGACAGCCTTCTAGGTCACTGGTGGCTTGAGGCTGGTTTTTTTTTTTACCCCTGCAATACAATTCCCCCAGCTGGATTGTGAGAGCAAAACACTTCAAGCCAAAAAGGAAAAGGAGTCCATTACATCAATCAGCCAAGACAGTGAATGTGAAATCTATCTAAATCACTTCTGAACAAACAAAAATGACCATTGGATCTAGCATGCTGAAAGCTGGCTTTGGGTGTAGGAAGTTGCGCCTTGGGTCATGAAGGACACAAAAATTAATATGCAGAATCTAGTGGCAAATTGGGCACAATGAACGTGTGCATGTATTATGGTGTATACATATTTTTTATATCGTCTTACCTCAATGTCACCTGTGAGGTCACTCTAACTTAATTTGAAAGGTGTGGATACAGGCTAGAACACAATTTTCAGTCACCCTAGAGTAGCTAAATTAGATGACTCTCTGCAATGTTTGCATGCTTGCTCCCCATGAAGAGACAACTAATTTGCCCAGTAACTTCTTCACCTTTGCTGATGTTTTGAGCAAGTAATTATGGAGGGTCAATGTTCGGTCAAACGAAAAACCAAGATAAACAGGACTAACATCATGGCTCACCCTCAGGCAATTTTAAGATGGCATTTAATTCTTAACTAGCGCTAGCGTTGCAAGGATGGAACTCGCCTGAGACTGTTTTTGACAAACCAGTGTTGTCAATAATCAGTTATAATAACTATGTGCAAAATGTTTTCCCAGTCAGGAAAGGGTCAGAAACAGGAGGCAGAAGAGACCCAATCTTTTGTTTTCTACCATGATGTATGTGATAATGGCGCCTTAAGGCTTACTGCTCCAAATTAGTTGGTTGCACCTTTGATTGCATCTCTCTTAGTCATGAAACCTCTAGGTCTATTTTATAGAAATAAAACCGGCCAGTTTTGCTGAGTGTGGTGATGCAATTTTAGATAAACTGTAGAAAGTAGCTGGAATGAGTGAAACAAATGTTTCCTACATCTGGATATTTTCTTCGCGTTTGGAGAGTTGGATGTAACAAGATGAAAAGTGCTATTAGTTATAGGCCAATACTGTCTGGTTTTCTGCAGGGGACAACTTAATGGCAACACACTTCCTCTGAACCTGTAAGAAAGTTCAGCATCTTGCAGTTAAGTGCTAAATCTTTTTCTTTGTGGGAAAATCTTGGTGGAGGAACTTTAGTTTCAGGAAGCTTTTCTAAAAAAAGTTGTTGGCATCAATCCATCAGGGGTAAAGGTAAACCGTTGGAAAGTTATAGCACCTGCTGTGGATGAAACCAATATGGAAGATACAGGTTTCATTGCAGCTGGGGCAGATGAAGGCGTCGGCTTTCACTGTTACAGATGCACCATGGCGTTTCTTTTCTCTGAACTCCTCCCAGTGGTAATTTCTTTTCTGGTCACTGCTGTGGATACATGATCTGACTCAGTTTCAGAATTTTTTTAAAAATAGTGCTGACCTAGGATATGCACAGACAGATAGAAATAGACAACATTTGTCACTCACCCCCCACGTGACAAGGTAGCATGTGGTCTGTGAGTTCAGATAATAATAATAATAATAATAATAATAATAATAATAATAATAATAATTTATTTATACCCCACCCATTTGGCTGGGTTTCCCCAGCCACTCTGGGCGGCTCCCAACAGAATATTAAAAACATGATAAAACATCAAACATTTAAAACGTCCCTAAACAGGGTTGCCTTCAGATGTCTTCTAAAAGTCAGATAGTTGTTTATTTCCTTGACATTTGATGGGAGGGTGTTCCACAGAGTGGGCGAGAAGGCCCTCTACCAAGAAGGCCCTCTGCCTGGTTCCCTGTAACCTCATTTCTCGCAGTGAGGGAACTCCCAGAAGGCCCTTGGCGCTGGACCTCAGTGTCTGGGCTGAATGATGGGGGTGGAGATGCTCCTTCAGGTATACTGAGCTGAGGCTGTTTGAAGTACTCTTGCAGCCCACTTGGTATGAAAAGTTTGGCTGCCCTCATCCAAAGGACTGTCACATGGAAGATGGGGCAAGCTTTTTTTCTTGAGCTCTGGTGGCTAGGACCTGAACCAATGGCTTCAAGTTACAAGAAAGGAGATTCTAACTAAATATCAGGAGAAACCTTCTGACGGTAAGAGCTGTTTGACAGTGGAACAGCCTCCCATAGAAGGTGGTGGATTCTCCTTCCTTGGAAGTTTTTATGCAGAGGTTGGATGGCCTCCTGTCATGTATGATCAAGTTGAGATTTCTGAATAGGAGATGGTTGGACTAGATGATCCTCGTATTCCCTTCCAACTCTACAGTTCTATGGTTCTATATGATGAGGCAATCTGTGGATGAGATTCAAAGGCTAGCAACCCAGTCATATGCATATTAACTAAAAAGTATGTCCCAATGTGTTCAGTGGAACTTACTGTCAGGTATGTATGCACAGTACTGACGTCTTAATCAAACAGCTCTGACCTGATGTGGTCCTTACCTGCTGAAAAACCAGGGAACATTTCTTTTCTTTTTTAAACCACATCATATATTTTGGATGTATTTTTCTCTTTGTTTCCTCAAGTTAAACCAGCTCACTTCATTCAAACAGCATGTTCCAGATGTCCTCCAGTTCATCCCTTAAAATAGTTTCTAAGATATTACACACAACTGACGTCAACTCAACTGTTTTGTGATTCCTGAGCATTTCCTGGGGCCCATTCTTGAATAACAGCGTTACATTCATTTCTTCTTGATTCTCAAGTGGTCCCTTCTGAGCTGAAGTGAACCTGTAAAAACCTTCATTTTAAACCTCTCCAATTTCTGTCTTAGCACACTTGTGAATACCGCATTTCAATAGCAAATGCTGTTTGTCAATGCTCTTAATAATTTCAAAGGTTATTTGTGATCCATCTAGCTCATGACTTTCCGTTCATGAAGAAGTGTTCCTGTAAAACAGACAAATTGAATTGTCCTGGAAGCACTAAAGCTTCCTTGTATCTGACAATGGTTTAGTCATACATTTTAGAAAGCCTTCAAAGTCTTAACATTTTGCAAACAGCACAACTTCAAGGTACCTGCAATGCACATATTGGTGAAAATACAAATGCACTCACTATGACAGACAAAATGACAGACAAAAATTTGTATATTCAGAGAAATTCATACTAAAACGCTGGTGATTTTTGTGATGACTTTTTCAAAAAGTGCTGATGTTTTTGGCATCACCGTTTGCTTGCAGCTAATATTTTCACAAAAGTCAAGAAGTTCCCCGTCGTTTCTTGTAGGTTGGCCTCATCCACATAATCTAATGACCTAGATCCATAGGTTCAGTACATTCCCAAATTAATTTGATAAATTTTATTTTACCATAATACTGCAATATTTTATTCTTATGTTGTCAGCCACTTTGAGGTCCCCTATGATTGAAAAGGTGGCCAAACAATAAAATACAAAAGTAAATGTAAAGTAAAAGATTTGGATAGCGATTTATCTTTGTCATCTATTTTCAAATGTAGCATCAAATGTTACCGCCATTCTGGAGCTACTACTAAAAAAACAACATCCATGCTATCCAAACTTGTGTCCTGGTCCTGTTTAATAGATGGAAGTTTCTCAGTGGGTCTACAGAAGTTTTCAATCAGTTTTGATTGTGGTTTTGTGCACTGATCTGCTAGAGGACACATGAGAACATCTATGAGCCACAAACACCCGCTCCTTCCTCAAGCTTTGGAAAATTGTGAGACCACAGCTCTGATGAATATAATTAAATTAGGGAAGGATGGTCCGGTTTCATAATTTTTGCCTCAGTGAAGTAGATTCTCCTTGCAAGAATAGTGTTCACCTGTTTCCACCAATCTGCAGCATGAAGGTCATGATTACGTCTGAATTAAATGCAGCAGATTGACACAAACAATATTATCCACAGGGCAAGGGTCCTTACTGTGTACAAACTGGACACAGATGTGAATGGCAAGAAGCTGGCCAGCTTTCCCCTCAATTTTGGCAGGCTATTTGTGGAAAGTCATGCAGTAGCTGGCAAATTTGGGGGCTGCTTAAAAGGTCAGCTCTACTTTTATTGCAGAAACGTGTATAATGATATCCTCTAATAGGGTTGTACATCCTTCCAAGAATCATTTTTAACAAGAAGAACACTCATGTGCTTCTCCTCCTTTCTCTTTTCTTTCCATAAAATGTGCCCTTAAGTAACAGTTCTTGGGTATGTGAATTTAAGAAGGGGAAACATTATGCAGGCATATTGGATTTTGTTGTCATTGGTGTTATTGGTTATACAACACAAATGAAAACCTCTGCAGGAAGTAAAAGACAGGAATCTGGGCAAGATTAATATAGATGTAAAATAGACAAAGCAGAAAAGGAAGTCCAAAGGGACAGCAGAATTTGAGCCACAATGGAATTAGATGGCTATCGCAGATGTGCGATGCAGTAAAATGTTCCATAGAAATTAGATATGCACAGTCGTGACTGCTGACTATAATAAGTCAGCATCCCTTTGAATAATTCCTTGAATTTGCAAGGGGCAGCAATTGGCACTTGGAGGTGGCATTTTCTTTTCTTCCGAGGACTTATTAGGGGAAAGGGTAGACGGTGGGCTGATTGTGAGCAACATTATACACTGCAAGAGGCCCTGCCTTCAAAATCAATATACAGCACTTTCCCTTAAACCAGTAGCGATCTACATCCATGTTTTAGAAATTACATGTTGGCGGTGGTTTCGTCAGAGGCTGGAAAAACTTGTGGCTTGAAGTCTGTCAGCAGATCCACCGCTTTTGGATTGGTTGCTGATTTGCATGCTTTTATATTTACAAATTTAAGCTGACAAGCTCTTGGAAGGGGGGGGGGAGAGAAGTAGTGGGCCATTTTTTGTGCTTTGTAGATGAAGAAATGTCCTTTGTGATAACTACATGCATGTTCATTACTCAGCGAGGCAGGAATGTCCCAAGACATTTTGCTGCCTGAGGAGAAAGACAAAATGTTGACACCCCCCTCCCAAACACACATACAGATGATGACTGGACTGGCAGCTGAATCTTACTTCAAGACTGGCAACAGGATAGCATCCTCCACCCCACCTGAGGCAGCAGGCTGGGGTGTGAGTTTGGACGGACCATGTGGCCTACAAATAAGAGGAGGAGGTGAAATGGGGAGGCAGGAGGCACTGGTGATGCTACATGCAGACAGTTCATGTCTCTGCACATCACCTCAAACACACCACACCTGGAATTCCTATGAGGCACCCTCCCATGGGCCTTCCAGAAACTGTATACAGCCTGGGGAAATGGCAAAGAATAGTACACAAAGATCTGTGGTTTTTTTAAAAGAAGGAAGAACACTCCTTGGTAGCCTTATCATATTTCTTATTAGTAAGTATAACCCTGCTTAAATTTAACCAAAAGGCTCCTGAATGTCGTGGTGGTTTGTTTCCACACCACAAACTGCCTCTAAAAGCTGGACCAGCTCTACTTCCAAGAAGCATCCACCCCTACACACATATCAAAAGACTTGTGGGGTCCTTGGTTCTTTGTAAAAGGATGAGGCACCTTGATTTTGTTCTTCTGCAAAACTTGGGTTTCCCCCAACATTTTCTTGTTGTGGAGGTCCCATTTTGACTACATAAAGATCCCCAGTGAAGGGGTTCGCTACAGGGTTGCCCAACTCCCAAGAAACTGTGATCTACCTCTTAGAGTTAAAAACTGGCAGGGTTCAGGTCAAATTTGAACTTTTTTAGGGAACCAAAGTGCTACCAATGATCTACCACAGACATCAAATGATCTACCAGTAGATCACAATCTACCTGTTGGATGTGCCTGGTATATAAGATTATGCTCTTGGTCGTATCAAAATAAATGATTAGTCAACCCCCCCCCCTAATATTTTGCACTTCTCCAACCCTGTTTATCTCCTCCCTCATCCTTATGCTAAACTTCTCGCTGTAGCTGATTTGTATCTTCAAAGCTTTATTTTCTGTAGCCCTCGGGTCCTTAGCTTTTCAAGATCAAGGGTGTCAGTGGTAGGGGAGAGAAGACATGGTAATAGCTTATAAATATTTCAGCAGTGTAGATGCTATTTATTAGACTATGTGAGGCTATAGCTAAAGAGTTCTGAGATGAAATTAAGTCCATAACGTGATCAGGGAAAATTCTTTGAGATTGTGATCTGTAAACTGTAAAACC
The DNA here is from genome assembly GCF_964270895.1 of Podarcis filfolensis. Lineage (NCBI taxonomy): Eukaryota > Metazoa > Chordata > Lepidosauria > Squamata > Lacertidae > Podarcis > Podarcis filfolensis. Next base: position 73,957,721 of record NC_139604.1, on the reverse strand, counting down.
AGCGTCGCGACTAAATACTCTTAAGTGTAATGGCTAAAGGTCTGGCTCTTCATTTTCTGGAAGCCTTCCCCAACCTGATGCTTGAACCCCACCCGAGCCATTGGTCAGGGATGATGGAAGTTGTAATCCCAAGCTTTTGAAGGATTTTAACTATCTCCTGTATAGGGAAAAATAAGGGCCTATGGAGGCCTTGGTTTATTTTAGCTGAAATTATGGAACTTTGGTTCACAATGGAGCCATGTATTGCATATGAAACCAAGAGCAAAATATATTGTCCTCATCTTTTGTTATGGCTGTAAGGTTGACTAGATTTATGGCGATGGTTAGACCTTACTATGTAAAGAAGACAAGCCAATAAGTGGCCAGAAAGAATTCTCAGCAGACGTGCCACAAGTGTGAAGTTTTTACAATTTCTATACATTGGCTCTGTCATGGATGCTTTAGCTGAGATTCCTGCGTTGCAGGGGGTTGGACTAGATGACCCTTGGGGCCCTTTCTCACTCTACATTTCTATGATTCTATGCTCCTATATATACACATACAAAATAGGAATTGAATGTAGCACTATGGAAATCAATCCATCAGTGTAAACATGTCAGTTTGCCAGTCATCATGATCCCCCCTCTCCTCATCCTGCAGGCTGTACTGGGTGTTCTCCTGACTCTTGTGAGACTGTAGTAATTTTTCTTGTATTGTTTTATATACTGCATTTATTACCTCACGATAATAGTGAAATGTTTTCATTGTCTTTGCTCTTCAGTTAGCTGTTCTGGAACTGGAAGGCAGATATATTGATAGTGTTGCTGTATTCATAGATGCACACACACACACACACACACAGAGCGAGAGAGAGAGAGAGAGAGAGAGAGAGAGAAAGAGGGTGATATCCATATTAGAATTGCTTCATTACTTATGTTTTTATGCAATTTATTTATTTTATATCACTTCTCTTAATAAATCTTTATGCTTCTCCGTTTCTCTGTTATTTTAATACACTTATTTTTTTCTTTTTGGTTTGGTTCTGGCCCTTTGGCCACTAGCCATTTACTTGCTGGAGCAAATTAATAGAGAGAGAATTGAGAATCTGATTTATCAAAGGGCCTCAGGCTGGAAGGCTAGCAGAGAGCAGACTGCCTTATACTGGCCATTGGTCCAACTAGCTCAACGTTGAGCCCCCAGTGTGTAGAGTTCATTGGGAATGGGCAAGGAGGGCATGGCAGAGGGAGCAGAACCACTCCCCCCTCCCACCATTCTGAACAATTTAATATGTTCTAGTGTTCACCGAATGTTCTACAATATGGGTTTGGGAAGCGAAAATGGCAACCATGTCAGAATAATGCCCACTCTGGGAAAACTAGAGTAAAATATGTGATATTTTCGGAATTGAGTCCTACAGTATTACGGTAAATGGGAGATATTTAAGAGATATTTAAGACCCAATGAAATAATCAGAGAGTTGATTCTCATTCCACTGTGCCCCACAATCAATAATAACTTAAATATGAATGTTAATTACGTTTTCCTTGCATACTAAGCTCATGTTTTACAAAGGCAAAAAGGTGCTCTCCCTCATGTATATCACATTTATTCTCGTGTTACAGATAGATGTGTGTGCGTGTGCACGTACACGTACACAGGCTTTTGTAAGTCTCTACATATTTGTCATATACAAGAGAACATTATGAGCTCCCTCTTGTGGTTAAATTTTCATTTCTACGTGTGCCATGAAGTTCATCATACTGCACCATGCACCAAGTGGTAAATCAATGATTTTTATTTATTTATTGTAAACCCTCTTGTCTGAGTCTGGCATTCTTTCAGTCATAAGTTCCTGTCCCAGATATTTATGGCAAGAAGCACTGTCATTCATCAGCAGCCTGTCATGAGTCCCATGAAGGTGACATGGATGGGATAGTTGGATCATGTGGAGGAATGGGATGATCTCAGAGAGTTGGAGCTGTGGGGGCCTCAGGGGAGGGTCTTCATAGGATGGGGGAGGAGGATTGGGACCCCAAGAAGTGTCTGTTCCTGGGAATCTGTTCAGAAGCTTGGGAGATGGAAGTTAGGAGCCCTGGGGAGGGGTTGAGTGGGTTCTCAGAGGAGCATCCATTGCCATGCAAGTGGAATTCCTCTTGCCAATGGGACTTTGCCTTCGTCTTCTCTCCCTGTACAGCCTTCCCCCTCTATGGACCCCTTAAATCTGTTCCAGAGAGTCCCCCAACCCTCTGGAACTGATTTTGTGCAGAGGACTGCAGGGGAGAGGAGAGGAAGGGGAAGTCCTGTTGCAGACAACTTCATCACCCTCTGCGTGATGAGCCATTGTTATGCTAGTAGACAGCTACTAGCATAGTAGCATCAGTAGACAGATGTGCTTTTGCTCCTCATGCACAAGCACCCTCTACCTCCAATGCTTTCTGGGAGCTGTGGGAAGACTAAGCTGGTGGCTATTTGTAGACAGAGATGGAGAAATTGAGCTTGGTTCACATTTCAGTGGGACTCTACCTAGTTTGCACTTCTGGAAAGGACACAAACCGAAGCATACCCATGTTTCAACTTTTTCACTTCTCCAGATTTTGCAATTCAGTCCTCCAGTGTACTAAAATGCATATGTTAGTGAAAATAACATAAAAGTGCATTTTAGTAGAAGAAACTGCTTGCAAAAATGGTTGCATGAGACAAAAGGGCCCTTAAGCACTAGGGGAAATGCATGCTAAAATTTTCATGAGGGTTTAAAAAAAAACACAAACTGGTGCAGAAATGTGGCAACCAAACTTAAGACTGGGAAACGAGAACTTGAAATGGCAGATAACATCCATCTTTATTTGTGGGTAAGGCTGGAGAAAGCTGTGATTTGCTCCAAACAGCTGGCACACCAGGAAAGCAGAAAGTTAAAATACTTTCCTACACTTAGTCTTGTCATATTTTTCCGCCTGTATTTGGGGAAAATCCTAACACTTTCTTTTAGTCTCTTGACAAAGTTTCTAAAAGACTTTTGTGGGGCAATCCTATGCATTTTTACTGATATATCTACCCTGTGTTCAGTACAGCTTATCCCCTATGAAGTGTGTTTGGGTGCAATCCCAAGAATACTTTCTAAGGCAGGCATCCCCAAACTCAGCCCTCCAGATGTTTTGGGACTACAATTCCCATCATCCCTGACCACTGGTCCTGTTAGCAAGGGATGATGGGAGTTGTAGGCCAAAAACATCTGGAGGGCCAAGTTTGGGGCTGCCTGTTCTAGGGGGTAAGTCCCACTGAACTTAGATTCTGAGTAATCATGCTTTGGGATTGTGTTATTGCCGGGGGGGGGGGCGGTGTCTACTTATTTACTCATCGCCACTCTGGAAATGATCAGCATTGCTCTATGAGACTTAAAGGTGGCACAGAAACCCAGAACACCTTTTGCTCTTGATTCTTCAAAAAGTATTCAACAGTGAACCGCTTGCTTCTTTTCCCCGCCTTTGCTAGGTGCTCTGCAAGGTAGCAGTCTCTTCTGCGAGCTGTCCAGAAATCAATCACATCGCAAGCTGTCACAAAAAAGGCAGCTACGCAAGTGTTACTCCTTGACTTGGCATCCTATTACTCGTGCTGACATAAAATAACTGCTAACTAGCCATATTGCCATGTTGCCATACGGCACCATATGCCTCCTAGTTCTTATGGCACTTATGCTTACCTCAATTAAATTAGCACATTTCATGCATGGAATTATTGTCCATAACAAAGAGATGAAATGTATTCCCACAATGATGACTATAGTAAATGAGTAATTTGCTGGAGTCATGTTCCTTCTGTCAGCTGACAGAACTGTTCACTTCAGCCTAATTAATGTTCCAAAGATTCCCAACACATTAACTATGGTTGTTGGCATGGTTTTCGATGACCATTTTTGGACGCTGTACAGTTGCCTGCAGTAATCTTGAAGTGATGTCACTACAACATGGCTACATAAGTATGTTAGAAAGATGAATATCTTTAGAATGATCATAACCCTAATTAAAAAAAAGAGAGAGAAGCTACTCTTCTATTTTTTTTTTTTTTTATAATATATTTATTAAAGTTTTCAAATAGAGCATATATTAGATAAGCACTTATCATTGTCCATTTAACATCTCTCAATTGTTACATGGGACTCCCCCACACCTCCCGCATACACTTACATCATTATTAAATTAGTTTCAAACAAATTATCATTTAATTCATCTTAATTAGTAATCTTAATTTGGTTTGACATATAATTCAACCTTAAATCTAATTTAATGGTAGACAATTGTCTGCACTGACATCCAATTCAGCACTCAGCCAAATTACAATATTTTTGTAAATAAATCTTAAATTTCCTCCAGTCTTCTTCCATCCTTTCTTCTCCCTGGTCTCGAATTCTGCCGGTCATCTCGGCTAATTGCATATAGTCCATCAGTTGCATCTGCCATTCTTCCACAGTGGGTAGCTCCTGAGTTTTCCAATTCTTGGCAATTAATATTCTTGCTGCTGTTGTTGCGTACAAAAAGAATGTTCTGTCCTCTTTTAACACACTCTGGCCGACAATACCCAGGAGAAAGGCCTCTGATTTCTTAGTGAAGGTGTATTTAAACACCTTTTTTAATTCATTATATATCTTCTCCCAAAAGGCCTTCACTCTCGGGCAGGTCCACCAGAGGTGAAAAAATGTTCCTTCATTTTCCTTACATTTCCAACATTTGCTATCAGACGAATGGTATATTTTAGCCAGTTTAACAGGGGTCATGTACCATCTATACATCATTTTCATCACATTTTCCTCTACTCTTCTAGCCTTTCCAACAATTGCACATAAATCACAAATTTGCTCCTGCCCCCATGTTCTCCAAACTAATCATCAACCTGTCGCATTGTCTACCCTGTCAAGAGCCGATCCGAGCTTTCTTTGGCACATACTATTAGTCTATGTGGTGTGGTGGTTAGAGTGTCAGATTAGGACCTAAGAGTGACCTTGGACCAGTCACAGTTCTCAGTCTAACCTACCTCACAGGGATGGTGTGAGGATAAAATGAAGGGAGGGAAAACTTTTTATGCCACCCTGACCTCCCTTGAGGAAAAGTGAGGTAAAAGGGTAATAACAAACAAACAAACAAATAAACAAACAAACAGCAGCATGAGTTTGTTAGAGTTGCACGCTGACATCACAATGGATTGACTGAAAAATGCAGATATTTTTTCAGGGTGGTATATGAATGAATGAATGAATGAATTTTGTACACAAGCAGAGCAATCCTACACTTACATTATTCCACAAGCAGAAGAAGAAGAAGAAGAAGAAGAAGAAGAAGAAGAAGAAGAAGAAGAAGAAGAAGAAGAAGAAGAAGAGTTTGGATTTGATACCCTGCTTTATCACTACCCGAAGGAGTCTCAAAGCGGCTAACATTCTCCTTTCCCTTCCTCCCCCACAACAAACACTCTGTGAGGTGAGTGGGGCTGAGAGACTTCAGAGAAGTGTGACTAGCCCAAGGTCACCCAGCAGCTGCATGTGGAGGAGCGGAGACATGAACCCGGTTCCTCAGCTTACAGCTCTTAACCACTACACCACACTGGCTCAGAGATATGTTCAGTGCACTGAAGGAGAAGTACAGTGGTACCTCAGGTTACATATGCTTCAGGTTACATATGCTTCAAGTTACAGACTCCGCTAGCTCAGAAATAGTACCTCGGGTTAAGAACTTTGCTTCAGGATGAGAACAGAAATTGTGCTCCAGCGGTGCGGCGGCAGCAGGAGGCCCGATTAGCTAAAGTGGTGCTTCAGGTTAAGAACAGTTTCAGGCTAAGAACAGACCTCTGGAACGAATTAGGTACGTAACCAGAGGTACCACTGTACACATATAATCTGAAATACAAAAATTGTGTTAAAATGACAGGCATGCCCAGTGTGACCCTTGAAACATTGCCACAGTTCATCAGTCAAGGATTATGCTGGCAACGACAATCACATACCACACACCAGCACAGAGGAAGCCAATGAACTCACAGTGATGAGGATACTCCCCCAGCACACACTTCTGCATCAACACATGGACAATACACAAGACTGCTCTGTTGCGTAGTTTCCCACCCCAGAGTTCCCCTTTGTGAGTGTGCACAACATGAAGCCACACATGCCCCATCATCTGAGTTGTGGCTTCCCTGTGAGGTTGTGTACTGTGATTGGGTGTCGAGTTATACCACATCCTGTGCTCCACCATGGTGACGCAGTGGGGCAGTTGTTGACACGCAAAGGAATCTTCCATTTTTAAACTGAAGTCAGCTGGAGGAAAATGTTTTGTGCCTGGTATGGGGCTGTTGCTGCTGTCAGGGGATGGGGCATGGGGTGGCAGCAGCTGTGGATCGAAGGGGACTAGAATACATCATAAGGGTGCTTCTCCCCTGTGTTGTCCACATCCTGCCCACTGGCACAGCTCTGCATCTGATGTATCTGAGGGGTTTCACCATTGTATTTATGGCTGTTTCCACCATATCCTATAGCCACCAGCCACTATATTTTCAGTATAGTACTGGATACTAAGGAGAATAATCTGATGACTGTTACTCTCTACAAGACAAAACTGCAAGTATTATACTCAGTGCTTTTTTTCTTTTAAAAAAATGTTTAGGGGGACTCGCATTTCCCTGCTCATATTGAAATACTGCCCCTCAATGAGGCCAAACTTAGATTCACAAAATGTTTAGGGATACCCCTGCATCCGTGTCCCCCCCTAGAAAAAAGCACTGATTATACTATTATTGCTCCTGGCCACCCTGATCTCGATCGAGCAGTGCATGGGATTCCAAGGGGTCTTGGGACTCAACCAGGGCCTGTATTCCTTTTGGGAAAATAGGCATGACAGAGTCTGCAGGGTCCTTGAAATATGATGCATTTGCATGTATTTACATTGGAAGCTTTCAGCGGAGAGAGTTTTCACAGCATTCACATCTCAGGAGGAACCCATGATTCCTAACAGCCCAGCACTGGATTTGCAGACATCTCCGTGCCTCTCTCCCAGTCTGCCTTCAGCCACCTGCCAAGATGGCTCTGGCCTTCATCAAGCTCTCCCTCTTCTTCCCTAATTTCTAAATTTCAAAAGGACGCATTTTCCTGTGTGACATCACAGCTCCCGTAACTTCCCACTCCCAACTCTGCTATTTATCCAGAACTCAGGCAGAGGGTCAATGACTGTAATTACACCTTCATGAACCTACTCCTCAGGCAATTTCCTGGTTTAGCCTGCATTTTAAATCTAACATTTAGCATCTTCAATACTTCAGATATTATCTAAATTCTACCATTTATTGATTTCTAACATTCCCTAACTGTAGCAGTTATGGGTGCACTTGCACCCCCAAACTCTGTTACTTCAGATCTGTAACATTTTAATTAACAGGAATAATTGTGCTGTTTGTGCTCATATCCTTCTAGTGGACATCTAATTGCTCATTGTGGGTACAGGGTACTGATCCTTTAGTCTGATCCTAAGTTACCGTTACTAAAACTCATAAAAACACACTTCCTATGCAGGGTTTCGTTGTTGCTGCTGTTTGTTCCACAGCGAGTCCCAAGGATTTGTATTCCACAATAGGCTGGATTTCAGAATTAGAGAAGACAAGAGAGTTCTTTGCTTTAGTTTAAGGGATTCAGCTTACGAAAACTTGCCCAAATTGATTCTCAAAAGAAATTGGATCTGTGCTGAGAAACTGAAAAGGTCATGACAGCGATTTAACTAATTTCTGCTCTGCAGCCAAAAAATTCTGCCTGTGATGAATGTGAAATGTTAAGCTGGACAAATCCGAGGAGTGCTAAGTTTCAGTGAACTCATTAGGAACAGATTTAAAGGTGTCTGTGCAGGGTAAAGGCACATGCTAGTGAGTCTCCATCTGGACTTTTAAATATTACTAATAAAATATATTATTATATATGTCAGTGACTATCATGCTGGGAAGGGCTGTAGTTCAGTGTCAGAGCGTCTGCCTTACACACATAAGACCCCAAGTCCCTGGCATCTTCAGAGAGGACCAGGCATTGTCCCCTGTGTGAAACCCTGGAGTGTTGCTGCCAGTCGATTCCAGCGGTTCTCAACCTGTGGGTCCCCAGATGTTGTTGGACTACAACTCCCATCATCCCTGAGCTCTGGCCTTGCTAGCTAGGAGTGATGGCAGTTATAGTTCAACAACATCTGGGGACCCACAGGTTGAGAAAGGCTGGTTTAGACAATATTGGGCTAGGTGGACCTGTCTTGATTCACTATAAGGCACTTCTTATGTGTTCTGATTATCTGGCCTTTTTCTATATCCTAGCAATTTCAGTTGGATAGGTGTTTGATTTTTAAGTTGTCCCTTTTGCCTTTATGTTTGCTCATCTGTTCCGATATTACTTTTGTTTCTGATTTATTTATTTACTGGCCCATCTTCCCTTCGCTCTTTTGTTCTAACTATCATACCCTTTAGAGGCAGCAAGAAACCCCTTTAGAGATGCAGTGTTGCTTAGCAATGTCATGCATCCCTTTTTGTCACCGTTAGAGCTATGGTAACCCGGTTTGCATTGCTAAGATCACCCCTTTTTGCTACATGCTCATGATAAGGAATGATAAGGCTGGAGAGTGCACTAAGAATATGACTGAGTGATGCAATTTGATTAAATCTTTATCTCTGTACCAGAGCCCACCAATACCTTGCCTCTGAAAGTTCAACAGCTTTTATTTTATCTCTTGCTTTCCCAGATAAGCTCTTTACTTTGGGCTTCAAATGCAGCATGGCGACTCCTGATAGGAGTTTGGAAAGAAAACCTCTCCTGCTGTTATCTCATTCAACTTTTGACAGTGAGACATTTTAATTTCATGAATCATTCCTTTGTGCTTGCTTTGGTGTTTGAGAGCAAGGACAGTGATCTTCGTAAGAACTCAGTTTGTTAGACTACACAGTATTTTCATGTAGGGGAAGTGTCATAGCTCAGTGGCAGAGAGAGGATAATAAACTGCCATAAGAAGGTCCATACAGCCAGTGGTGGACTTTGTGCTGTCAAATTTCAATGGTGCCCTGTGCAATGTTAAAATTTGGCACACCGCCCTGCCACTCTCGCTCAGTTGAAGCAGTGATACAAAGTCTGTAAAAATACCAGTTATGGGTTGCTAATCAGTTTGTGTCATTATCAGGCTTTTTGATGATATACTGTAAGCCTGCCTGGAAAGATTGCAGAAGTTCATTCTCAGTTGTCCCTACCCGCTGACCCTGATCACTTGGCAATGTGAACAGCTCTTCCAGGGCTTCCCTTTCTAGCCCTTTATGCACTGCATTTTTTCCGGTAGATTTATATGTTTCTAAAACACGGCACCCTTCAGATAATTGCTAGACTACAACACCCATTTTCCCCACCATTGGCTATGCTGTCTGGAGCTGATGGGAGTTGGAATTCAACAACACCAGCGGGGGGTGAGGGGCCATGTTGGCTGTCCATGTTGGGGACCTGCTGTTTAAAGTGTTTTGGAGGGTAGGAATTATCTTGGTGTGTCTGTACTCTGCTAGTAAAAGTCCCCATAGCATGTGACTGGCTGCAGTTGGAGAGAGTATGTGGGACTAAATGAAACATCTCTCTTAACCCCCTAGGCATGCCTAAAATAGCTATTTTGGATCCCACTCATCAGCATTATACCTCGTTAGAATGACAACATTCTGATCTCTTGTCTGAGGTCGACTTCAGCCTTCAAGGTGTAAATCTCTCCACTCAACAATGATGGAAGAGAAATATAAATAGAACAACAAAACTTGCACCGCTATCCTGCCCATTAAATGAGCCCAAGACCATATGCTATATTCTCTCTGCTTAACCACCCCCCTTTTCTATCTTGCTTGTCTGGTGTTAATTACTCCCAGCAGCTTGTCTTTTCAGATTTCTGCCACGGACTGTGAAATGATCACTGCACAGTGCTGGGGGAAACCATCCAAATCCAAGGGCTTCCCTCTATATTACAATGAAGAGAGCTCCATCTTCATGGGATAATACATCTGGCCTTCACTTGCCCCAACCAACACAGTCATTTTCTGATCTCCTACTGCAATAGTAGGAGAAAACAAACGCTGGTGAATTCTAATTGTTACCAGTAGTAGTGAAGTTGCTACCAATCCAACCCACAACTTGGGTGGACAGAAAGAGACACACACACAGAGAGAGAATAAGCCAATATATTTTATACGAAGACATCTGTTTTATGAGACATGCCAATAAATATTAGATCATGCGCTCTCAATGCTATTTGTGAAGATGACATAGAGCAACTCTTGAATAGGAACTCTTCAATTCTCACTGGCTGGGTTTTGTTGCTGCTGATAATCTTCTCAAATACACCAACATGCATTTGTATTTCCTTCCCCTGAAATACTTGCTCAAGGCCTTTTAACTGATTTGCTTCAGCGCTTTCTTGTTACACTCAGCACTCCCCCCCCTCCAAAAAATCTTGTTGCAACCACACTGGGTGTTAATTTGCCTGTGTCAAACTGCTTTGGGTTAATTAGCACTGTCAGGCACACTTACCCATCTCAGATGCAGGCTTTTGTCCTTCCGTATTGTGCAGTCAGCCTCATCATAGAGTCCTTGCCCTCCAGCCAACAATGAATCAGTAACCTAACATAGCACAACTGTTGTTCCAACTGTGCAAGCTCAGTAAGGAAACAATTGGATTTTCTGATTTAAATTGCTCGCATTTGTTACCCTCTTTTTTTCTACTGTTGCGAAGGTTGGTTATTTTAATTTTCAAGTGATTGTAAGGAACTATGGACCACCCAGACTTTTTGGACCTCTGATGTACATTTTGGAGTACTGGAGGAACAATACAGAGTCCTTAATTGTTAGCTAACCAGTGAGCTAACTAGAAATCTCCTGTTGGTGGCTTTTCTTCCCCTTTCGTTTCTCCCAAGTACAGCAGAATCATTAGCTGTCCTGGTTATCAATAGAAGTAAAAGTAAACCTAAACACTTTGCATTAAGTATAGAATGCATCTAGTAAAAAAGCAACAACAATGGCAACACAACTCAATTATGGATATGATTTTATCTCTGATTCATCTCATCTAGCCTCAAGGAAGCTTACAAAAAAAGAAAGGAAAAACAGCAATGGGGGGTTGATTTCGAATTGTGCAAATGGAAGACTGCTCAAGTAATGGAGTTTGATTGTGCCTTCCTTTCCGTCTGCAGCCCCCATACCTCCAAAAAGCTTATTGGGAAGGAGGTAGAATGCTCTTGGACTCATACAAAGTGCCAGCCCCTGACACATGCACTCTGTTGACTGGTGGCTGTCTGTACCATCTGACAACAGCATTCCCTGGGGCTGGGAGGTACAGGAATTTTATCTACAGGTTCTTCTGGGTCTTTTGCTCCAGATGGAGCTGAGGTTGATTCTCTGGAAATGCTGGAGGTGTCCTAAAGGTGTATTTAGATTTTGTGTCATCAGGATCTTCATGGCACTAGATAGCTCGTTTAGCATTGATCAACACCTTTCATTCCATTAAGATTTTGGTGAGTTCCAGGGCTTTTTTTCAGCTGGAACTCAGCTCCAGCACCTCTTAAGTGGGTGCCATTGCCATTCTAAGAGAATAAGGGAGGCATTCATGGTGAGTTCCAGCACCTCCTTTTCTAGAAAAATAGCACTAACTTAGCTCTTATTAAAGGAGTTCATACCTAATTTATATTTTGGAATGATGGTATCTGAATTTTTAAAATATTGCTATTTTAACCTTTAGATCCGTTTATTTTTAAAATGTATGCTTTTGTACTTTGTATCACAAACTGTTTTAGGTATTTTCTGTTGGCAATGATTAGGAATAAATAAGTAAATCCTTTTTGAAGCAAGACGGTAGCTTTTTTGAGGGGTGGGGGAATCAAGCATAATAAAATAATTTGCAAGCCAGAAATAGAAAGATGTTTAAATGAAAGAAGAAAAATATGTAGAATGCACTTCAACTTTAAGTTTCAGAAGGTAGGTCCTGTTCTTTAGCTATTTTTGGATAGTCTGACAGTCTTTTTTCCATGAACTTTCTGAATGGCACAGAAGTGACTGTTTGAGTTCAGTATTGTGATGTCCGAAAGGATAGGGCTGCTACTCTTGGGGAGGGGAGGGAATACAGGGATTGGACATCTGGTTCAAAACAAGAACTCCTTCTGTAGTTTTAAAGGAGTGAATAGAGTTAGAAATCTTGAAGTTAACCTAGGATTTTCATTACAAATGATAGCTACAGTCCAAGTAAACATTTTTATTTGGAAGAATGTTCTATTAAGTGTGATTTATTTCCAAATAAGCATATTCTGGATCAGTTAAATGAGGTTTTGGGGTCTCTTTGAACAATGAAAGGAACTATAGCTAAAAGGTTCCCGGTCAGATGCTGCTTCATGCATAAGGTGTTCTTTCTACAGATAAATTTATTTACTGATAATATGATTTAGATGCTGCTTTTAAAAAGGGGGACCTGACAATGGATCTCATGAAAATTAAACAATAAAAACAATTTAAAATAAAAAACCCAAAAAAACAACAAAACACAATAGCATAACCAGCAAGAAGAGACAGACATTTCTTACACATATAAAAGCTAGGCAAAATTATCAGCATTGTGAAGAGACTGCGAAGAACTTTGAAAGGACCTATCCAAACTTAGTTGGTGGTAAAACTGCATATGCAATTCAATGTAAACAAGCGTCAAGTGATGCGCGTCAGTGCAAATAACCTTATTACACATATACGTTCATGGTGTCTGAACTGGCAATAACTGATCAGGAACAAGACCTTGGAGTCATAGTGGATCATTTGATGAATATGTCAGCCCAGTGTGTGGCAGATGCAAAAAAGGCAAATTTCATGCTAGGGATCATGAGGAAAGACATGGAACATAAAACTGCCAATATCATGCCATTATACAAATCTATGGTGTGGTAAAGGTAAAGATAAAGGACTTTGGATGGTTAAGTCCAATCAAAGGTGACTGTGGGGTTGCGGCACTCATCTCACTTTCAGGCCAAGGGAGCTGGCATTTGTCCACAGACAGCTTTCCAGGTCATGTGGTCAGCATGACTAAACCACTTCTGGTGCTATGGGATATTGTGATGGAAGCCAGAGCACACAGAAACGCCATCTACCTTCCCGCCACTGTGGTACCTATTTATCTACTTGCACTGGTGATCTTTCGAACTGCTAGGTTGGCAGGAGCTGGGACTGAGCAACAGGAGCTCACCCCATTGTAGGGATTTGAACCACCGACCTTTTGATTGGCAAGCCCAAGAGGCTCGGTGGTTTAGACCACAGCACCACCAGCATTCTGACCACATTTCAAATACTTAGTAAAGTTTTGGTTGCCTCACCCCTAGAAGCGTGTTGTAGAACTCGGACAACTGAAATGGACAACTGAAATGGTCAAAAGGATGGAGCAACTCCCCTATTAGGGAAAGATGCAGAATTGGGGGGTTTTTAGCTCAGAGAAAATGTGACATGATAGGAGTTTATAAAATTGTACACGGCATGGAGAACATGGATAGAGAAAAGTCCCCCCCCCCCCAATAGCACTGGAAATTGTGGACATCCAATGAAGCTGAATGTTGGAAGATTCAGGACAGACTAAAAAAAGTACTGTGCTAGCTATGATGGCTAAGTTCTGCTTCCGTGATCAGAGACATTTAAACTTCTGAACACCACAGGAAGGCAGAGTGGTCTTGGGCCTCGCTTGCAGATTTCACACAGGTGTCCGGTTGGCCATTGAGAATGTTGGACTAGATGGGCCATTGGCTTAATCCAGCACTCTCTTCTTATATTTTTATTATCATCTGGTACCACCATCATCTTAATCCATTTGCCTAAAGCTGGAGGGATCCAACAGTACTTCTCTAGGGAGAAAGTTCCATAGCAGCAATAGAAAAGATTCTGTCTTGCGTCCCAGTCAGCTGGACCGCCCTAGATGGTGGATACAGAGCAAAGCCTCTAATGCTGAACAAAGCAAGTGGGCAGGATTGCATGGGAGGAAGTGACCCTTCAGAAATCCTGGGTTCAAATGACTTAGGTCAGGAGTCACCTTCAAATGAGTTCTGTAATTGCACTCATAAACAAATTAGTTATATAAAATAATATCTGTAAATGCAATATCTATATCATCTAAGTGAACCATTACTTGTGAAGTGCAACAGCAGTCTTTATTTTGCCACAAATATACAGGTCAGAAAGTGGTAGCGTTCCACACACCCCTCAATGTTAATTTGTGTGTATGTGCTGTGTCTGGAGGAATCATGTGTGAAGCTGTGCTCACACAATGGTGTCAGATTTCTGATTAGCAGAGAATGTCAGAGGCTGGATGAATCATTTGACTGTTATCTGACGAAAAGTGAAAGAGAATGTAAAGCATAGGACAAATATTTTTAGATGTGTTCCCCCTCCCCGCCCACTGAAGAATTGCACCTCTCTCCAGATCCTGTGATAAAAATATACTTGTGTAGTTTCAGAATCGACCCCCCCCTCCTTTAATGTTTATTTTATAAAGGAGAAGTGTCACAAATGTTGAAAATGGGAAGGAGGGAAACAAAAATATATCAGAGAGATCATGTGAAACATGGAGTGTGAAAACATACCAACTTGTCATTCCAAAGGCTTCAGTCATGACACCTGAAAGTGTGCTTTCTGTAAGATGCACACTATTTTAGGGCCATTGCTGCCACCAAGCAGTAGTGTCAGGATCCAAAGAAGTAACACATGTACCTAGGGAAAAGTTGCAGTCTTCATTTGTTTTCACTGCAGCAGATCCCACCCATCTCTTTGGGGGAACCAGTTCACTTTTTCTGTCTGTGCACACCCTCCTTGGATCCCTAAATACCCATGTGCACAAACTTAGGATTGAAGCTGAAATCTGGTACACAGTTACCAGGGAGTAAGCCTCCTTGAACTCAGTGTATTATACTCAGACATGGATATGATTTTACTGGAAGTCTCTCTGGATCAGTTTGTTTGCCTCAGCATCTGCTCAAAGACTGCAGTATTCCTGTTTGCTCCACATACAATGGACCAGTTCATGTGCTTATTGAACAAGAGAGCAGCAGTGCATGCTAATTCCTTCCTTCTTCCATTCATATGGTGTAATGTGTGATACGGCTAGTCATGTGGACATGCATATGTCACATTTCCCTCTCTAAGAATGGAGAGACATGTAAACTCAGTTCTTAATGAGAAGAACGATGTCTGTAGATTAACCTTGTGTGGCTGTTACACCTGTATGACTTAGCCTCATTTTGTATTGTCCTTCCTACAATTTATCAATATGCATGACATGTCAATTCTTATGCTATGGGAGCTCTGAAGCACTTATTAAGGACTTCCAATCAAAGTGTAGGGGTTCATGAACCAAAATGGATTTTGGAGTCAAAAGGCAGAGCTAATATCTTTTAATAATATAAAGTAAATATATTTTCAAATAAATTATTTGGTTTGTTATATGACGTCACAATGTTTAATTTATTTCTGATAGAATCCTAACCCATCTTAATAATTCTTTCTCAAAGCCAATTATCCCTGCATTACATCTGCATATTTTGGAGTTGTTGTCATTCATCTTATGCTTATCTCCTTTCCTGTGTTTTGTGATACTTTCTTAGCTTCCTTTAATTTTGTTGTAAGGTTCTTCTACCCTTCTGTCCCATTTACTGAAATAATTTTTAGGGTTTTGTGTATGTGTGTAAAAATGGCTTTCAGAAGGTTTTCATTCAGTTTCACATATTGTGACTTCTCTCTTCCAGTGTTTGAAGTCTTCCCAGTGAACTGTCCACTTATAAAGTAGCTGGTAGCTTTTCATAAGAAACATGGGTTTTAGTGTGAAATGGTTTTTTGTTTAGAAAAAGATGGGCTTGTGTTAAAGGTTCTTTAAGAAGGACACTGACTAGCTGCAAAGTGTGCTGAGGTGGGCGACCAAGATGATAAAGGACCTGGAAACCAAACCTTATGAGGAATGGTTGAGGGACTTGAGTTTGTTTAGCTTGGAGAAGAGATGACTGGGAGGCAATATAATAGCCATCTTCAAACAACTAAAAGGCTGTCACATGGAAGCTTATTTTCTGTTGCTCCAGAGGGTAGGGTGCAAACCAAAGCATTCAAATTACAAGAAAGGAGATTTCAGCCAAACATTAGGATTAACTTCCTCACAGTAAGAGCTGTTTGACACTGGAAAGAACTGCCTTGGAAGTTGGTGGAGTCTCCTTCATTGAAGGTTTTTAAACAGAGATTGGGTGGCCATCTGTTGGATGATTTGCTGGAGATTCTTGCATTTAGTCTAAAAAACTCCCAAGACCAAGAATGGCACAATAACCAGTAAGTAGAAAGATTGCCTGCGGATAACTCTTCAGCATTCCCTCCTCCATTGTCAGTGATCTGATGAGGAAGACAGAAAAGAGGCATTTCAGAGGCATGTTGGAAGCAAATCCACAGACCTTCTGCTCCCCATTATGATCCAGAAGGGGAGGAAAGTACCCCATCTCTGCAGCAGATTTTCCTTCCCATTGAGTTCAAAGGACCCAAATATGCGCTGGAAGTTCTGTCAAGACTCTGGGGCAGATTTGGGGGGGCGTGCTGGAGAGAAGATGAGGTGAAGGTGAAGTTCCCTGGATGCAATTCCATGTCACGGTGCTCCTTGTCCTTCCTTCAATGGTGGAATTCGGCATAGAATTTTCCTTCTTAAAATAGAAGAGACCATTCCGTTCCATTCATGGAAATTCACTTAGGGCTGGAACCCAAAGTATTTGCAGCAGCCAAACCTTGTGCTTGTGATCTTCCAGTGCCTTTTGATTACTTGTGAGCGAAGGATGAAAAAGAAGGGGGGGGGGGAGGCAGGAGAATTCAACATGAAGAGTAGACAAAAGAGATACATTTCATTTAATCTGTTCTTGAATCCCTTGCAACAGCTAAAACAAAACATTCCTTTTCTCTCTGGTCTGAGATTTTTAACATTTTCAAAGAGTAGCCAAAGCCTCCTGGAAATTGTTTTATTATTTTAAGCACTGTCTAACATCTGGGGAGGGGGGGAGGTTTCAAACAGCTGCCGCAAGAGGACAGATCTAATTTGTAAAAACAACTGGGCAGAATGCAGCCCAAAACACAAGAGGTAAGAGGAGATGACAGTTCAATTTCTTGCTTTCTTTCATTCTCTTCATTGGCTTGATTGATAAACAGCTCAAAGGCTTCTTGCGAGTGACCTCAGTCCTTTTTTCATATGACCAAGGGGAGGCAGGCAGGAAGCCAAAGCTTGCCTTTAGTCAGTGATCTGTGAATAACCCTCAATCCCTCAATGACGTGAGAGAAGCCTCCAAAGGGAGGCTGTGAGTCAGACCTAAGGAGGCACAGAGATTGCTTGAACAACCATTAGCACGTCATTGGTAATCCCAGGGACACCTTTCACATCCGTGGCATTTTGTCTCAGTGCATTCTCCTGAAGACTGATACTATGCTTATTGGAAGCCTTTTCTCTGGCTCTCTCTCTCTCTCACTGAAGTCTGACTGCTTGTTTGTTATGGTGACTGTCATTGGGTGTGCTAGGAGGGAGAGGAAGGGTATGAAATCCCTGCTGTCATTGGATAGTGAAACATTATTTACACAGCACCTAATTTGATGCATAAAGTGGCTGACATGCAAGCAAACAAAAAATCCCCAAAGATGGATTCTGTTTACATCATCTCATG
This sequence comes from Podarcis filfolensis, assembly GCF_964270895.1. Lineage (NCBI taxonomy): Eukaryota > Metazoa > Chordata > Lepidosauria > Squamata > Lacertidae > Podarcis > Podarcis filfolensis. Next base: position 73,940,030 of record NC_139604.1, on the reverse strand, counting down.
ATCGAGCTTCATTTCATCTCGCATCAGTGTGTCTAAATATACATATAATTGCTGATTCAGTGCATTTTGCAGTCTTTGCTGGCTTTCAGAAGGTAAGATCTAAAAGGGCTTTAGATTGGCAGCCTGAAGCTACTGAAATGCGAACTGGGGGAGCTCTTGGCAGAAGCGGAAAACACGGCAGTCAGAAGGTATACATAACATGGTAGCATATTGATGCCTGTGTTGTCATATGGCCTTGAACATCATAAGCATTAAACAATGCACAAGACCACCAAGTATATTTAACTCACTAGAAATAAGTGCCTTGAAAGTCACCATGAGTGGACAGGGAGAAGAGACAGGAAAATACTTCATTCCCCAACGTATGCTGTGACAGTTCTTTCACATTCACATGCATTCTTCATTTGCTTCCCTCTTCCACAGCTCTTGGTTCACTGTTCTTTTCCTCAAGCCTCCCTCTCTGCCACCTATCCACTCCCCCAGGTGCATGTTTCCTTTTTCACTACAGACTCTGCTTGCCGCACCCCATAGTTGAAATTGACTGGACTTAACCGTCCAGGGGTCCTTTATCTTTTTTACCTCTTTCAGCATTCCCACAGCATGGAACCTGCTTGACTCAGACTTCCAGTCTTCTCAGTGACTTACAAGTTTACAGGTAGAGCAGAGGCCCCAGCCTCTTTGGGGACATGTTTAATTTTTGGGAAATGCTGTAGGTATCACCACCAAATGACTGCTGCAGAGTGTGGCCAGTCACAAATGACTGCCATGACTGTGGTTCTGCCTCCTCCGCCTCCTCCTCCTTCTTCCTCTTCTTTTTCCTCCTCCTCCTCCTCTTCTTTTTCTTCTGTACATCTACTACTACAACTATTTCTTAGTAGTCGGAAAATAAATTGCTTAAAACTTTAGAGTTAAGCCTTTGGTCATGTAACAGATAGATTTGGAAATGGCAAAGAATGGTTTTAGGTTAATGAATACAATTTCAGCCCCCGCTCCTCCATGGCGTACCTTTTTAAGAAGGTACAAAGGCAAGCAGTACATGTCTACTACTACCTGCCTGCTACCGTTGCTTCTCTTCTTGTGCGAATTGTGGGCTCAGCGCAAGAATTCCAGTTTACCTTTACACTCAGACACTTTCATAGCTGCTGAAAGTATCAACACATGTCCCTCACTTTGTATGGTAGAGTGTTAATGCTTTTATTTTTTATTTTTAAAACACAAATGAGTGCAGGATTGCAGCTGGAAGGTCCAAAACAACATGGGCACATTGGTAAAATGCAACTTTGTTATCCTTGTGAAAGGGTCCTTTTAGCAAATGTTCCTAATACTTCACAGGAATTGCATACTAGTGGTCATATGATGCAGAGTCTGGATGGATATGTTTGTAGGGGGAATAGCTTCTTCCTCCAGTACTGCAGAACCTGACAGTTGATGGGATCTCACCACAGAAATAAAAAATTGGTGCAGGGGTTTCCAAGATATAAAAAGCATGTAAAAAAGGTGAGGTGCGGCCCACATTTGGATAGGACCGGAGGTAAAAATTGCTCCGCAGAGGAGTATAGAAATCCAGACAAAGCCTTTGGACAAATAATCTAAGAAGGCCTTGTAACTCTGTTTTGTACTAAGCATTATCATAAAGACCAACAAGGCAAACAGGCAGAAACAAAACACTTGGGTATCATTTGTAAACAGCTGTGAAGTTAAGCTAATTAATTAAGTGCAATAGATATTCAGTAGCAATGGGAACAGAAATGAGAGTTAGATTAATAGGGGCATGATCCTAATCTTTTGCAGGTGCGGGCAAGCTATTCAAACCAGTTATAGACAAGATCCTTGTAAAATTAGTCTGCTGAAGTTTAAGATGTTACATGCCATAGTATTAAAAAGAGAGAGAAATAACTCCCCCCCCCCCATTACTCTGAACAATTATTTTATGCAGTGAGTCATTTGACAGGAGGCAAGTGTATTTGCAAGAGGGGTGAGAAAAGGTACATAGCAGGTGTGTGCATACACCCTGCATCCATGTTTGCATGCCAAAATAAATGCAACACCGAGGGTCCATGGTAACCAGATCACATGGCAGTGTTGTTTTTTTAAAAAGTCACAAACTGGAAGAGGCCAAAATCAGATAAAGATTATGGCACAAGGAGGAATGGGTTAACCGTTAATCGTGGATTATTTTTTCTGCCTATATATCCACTCCACTCCACAGGGCAGACAACAGGTTCAAGGGTGATGATAACTGGAAAAATGGCATGGAGGAGGGAACAGGTGACCCCTCCTCCAGCTCTCCAGGTCCAATTCAGCCCCCCTCCTATTATTTATTTATTTATTTAAATTATCATTTTTATCACTTCTCTAGTGGCACATGGAGGGGTGTGTGTGTGAAAGGGATATTAAAATTTTGTATTTTTTTTCTTTCCACCACACATTCTGCTCCTGTTTGAACCTTTTTCAGTGCTCTAGAACTGTGGTCAATAACCATGTGAAGCCAATGGTGTGTCAAGATGCAGGACATAGAGTTGGACCACTTTCATCAGTGCTGCTTATACCTGCACCGATGGGCAATAAACTTTTGTGATTTGAACACTAGACCTCTGTTGCTAATAAATCCTCAGTTAACTACGAAATCTCGATTTGCATAAAGTTTTAAGCAGGCAGTTGATAATCCCAGGGCTGCTAGAGTCTTTAGCACTGAGGCCAATAGGTCAGCACAACCAGACTGCCAAACACATCTGTCAATGCCCAGTGCAGAAATAATCATGACCAGTTGCTTAAGAATGGACCACCCTCTGCACCCTGAATCTGGCCCCAGATCACCAGGGTGGGAGTGGTGGCTAATGTTAAACTGGGTTTTTTAAAACCTTAATTAATCACACTGTGGGAAGGTGGGTGGAGGAAGAAGGAAGCACTGTGTGTCCTTCCCCACCTCCAGAAGGTGAGCAGAATGGCCCAATCCTGCGGGGTTCAGGGCAGTCCTTTGCAAGTGCCTTCCCTGCAGGGAACATGGCTGTGAAGGAGCACCACACAGAATTGAATCTTGACTCCATACCCAAGGCCACATTGCCATAGCAATGTGGTGTGTCCCAGGTGTATCTTCAATTGTAGCACAGCCTTTGCAGCAGTGCCGAGCTATGTCAGTTGTGGCTCCCTATTTGCTTCTCCTCAGCCAGGTGCAGGCTCCTCCAGATCACTGGACTTATCTGCAGCTGCTGGTAGGCCTCAGTGGTTTCCTTGGCAGTGAAGGTTTTGGAATCAGTTGTGAGGCCTGCCAGTGGTAGGTAGTTCGGATTTTCTGGTGGGGAGACACTGTACCCTGACTAGCTGGTGAATGGAGAATTCAGTCCTGCTGAAATCCACCTCCCAAGTCACACTGCTGGTTTGCTGCCCAAAGCCCCATCCTCTAACAGCCCCAGATTGTTCTGGGTGGACCAACCCAAGGCGGTCACCTCCCGACTCCCCCTCCTAAATTTATTTTAGAATTTGTGCTTTGGTCCAATCTAGCACACAGCCCTAGAAAGAGTAGCCAATGGGTAAGCATTCATGCAAACACTCCAGAAATTGATGGCTAACTCATCAAAAGGATTGCTATTTCACCACCACCGCCATCAATTTTATTTTGTGTTTTTTTTAGTGCCTTCCTGGACATATAAGGATGCTGAAGTGTAGCTATTGCCTGGCTGAGTGGGAGGTGATGCAGGATTACGCTATTAGTGAGCAGGAGGTGGGAGGTGAGTTGGACTGAGGGGCAGGTGGGCTACATATGTTTATCGATATTTTTAGATGAGAATATGGAAAATGGAAACACCAGCCTAGTGAGACATAGGGCGTATAGCTGACGTGATGCAACGGGAGTGGAAATATATTTAGAAAACACAAACTGATTTATTTATTCTTACCCACGTATAAAGATCGTGCTTTACGTTAAATTAAAAAAGGAAATCCAAATGGCAGCTCTTCCCTGAAAAGAGAGAGATATATAAAAGAAACAAGTTCCAGAAATATAGATGAGCGTGCAACCTTCAGCTTTAGAACAGAGACCTGGGTTGGAAAGAGAATTTCAACTTTGGGGAAATAAAAAGAGTGGGGCAGAGTTTGGGGTTAGGCTTTTGCTCTCCACCTTCCTGTTTCAGCACCATCTGGTCTGCTATTTTGCTGCTGTAGCTGTGCAGTGGAGGCAGGTGGAACCTAGACTTGGTAGGGTGCATAGCAGTTCGCATGGGTAGTGCCTAGGAGGTTTCAGTCTGAAGATCTTTTTTCAGTGTCATACAGTGGGCTTCATAGACGGCTGGGGATTTGAAGTCTGGCAATGTCCCTCACAACTGTACCTCACCGGAAGCTCTCAGTGGATGTTCCGGATCAACCTGATATGACTTCATAGAGAATTGCACTGGATATTTGAATTTGAATCCATCTCCGTTAGCTGTTGCTGCAAAAACAAAACCTAAGCTTGACAATTTGCACCCCATTCAGAATGGCGATGCACACATTGCATTTTTGTATATGGATTTCCCAGATAATTGAAACACACACCTGGCACTCAGGAATGCATGTGTATAGTGCTTTTTAAAATAAAATAAAAGAATACTTCTGTTAGTCTTGATTACCAGTTGAGGCGAGTTTCTGAATTTAGCCCCCACCCTGCAAAAAAGTAGGTGACTTCCTCTGTCACTCATCATTCATTCAGTACTTGGGATGGATATTGGATGACCTTTTTGCTCTTTTCCCAATAACGGGCAGCAATACAGTTCCTGAAACGTAATTGAATAGTATGTCATAGGGCAAGCACAACAAAAGAGATTATTGTAGTTATGCGGGCAAGTGGTAGATGCTAAACAATTTGGGCTAGTACATAATGCCATCTCAGAAATTGCCGTTCTCTCCCGTTCTTTTTTTTTCTTTTTTTTGGCTTTTATATTCCTCCAGACTCCTTTCCAGGGGAGAGAGAGAGAGAAAGCACTGATGGAGTGTAATGGCTGAGGATGAACTGTGAACTGGGAAGTCTCTGGTTAAAATCACACATTGGAAATAAATTCTGTGGGGGAATCTTAGACAAGTCATTATCTTTAAACCTCAGCCCACTCCTGTGTCCATGATGTGAAGAAAATAGAATTGTTCTAAGGATTACTGATATAATATATGTGAAGATGATATAGGTGGACATTTTGAGAAAGTGCTATATAAATAATCTTATTATCTTCAGAAAGCAAAGTTTCTGAATGTGCCTTGGCAAATAAATCCTAAAAACTGCTGTTTGACATTCATGCTTCCCATCAGGTTCTCTATTTTTTCACATCTGGCTAGTGTAACTATTTACCAATTATGATGAGTTATACTTGAGAACACTGGCACAGCTTGGGTTTAGATTCAGGGTGGGGAACGTGTGGTTCTCCAGGTGTTGCTGGCAGGGCCAGCCCACCCATGAGGCAAGATGAGGCAACCACCTCAGGTAGCAGAATCCACAGAGGAGCAGATACCAATGTAGACATTTATTCCCCCATTGTTCTTGATGTAGATCTTCACTCACCCCTTATTCCCTGGCAGGGAGCGGGAAGCCATTTTGTGGTTTGCCTCAAGTTCCAGAGTGTCACAGGCCAGCCTTGGTTGCTGGAATACAACTTCCATTAATCTCTGATCATTGACCATGCGGCTGGGATTGATGGGAGCGACAACTGGAGAATGTGCATTTTCTGCCGCTACTTCAGCCCATGAACTGGGACTGATTCCAAGACACAGGCAAACACAGAGTTAAAGCCTTACTAAGCAAGAGGTTGAAACAAAGTCATATCTGAAGGGTTTTTAGAGTTAGGACCAGGTTGCTCAGGATCTATGTTGTTTACTCTAAATTAGCAATTGTGACTCAGATAAAAGGGTTTGTTTGCTGCCTTGCCTTTTTCATAAACCCATTAGTTGCTTGTGCTTAAAGAAAAGATCATGCCAGTTCCATCATCGTGGTCCCATGGGCTCTGTGCACCCAACATGCAAGTTTATCTGCTTGAGCAGAGTACTTCCTATTTTTAATCTATTTTTAACTTCATCCTTCTCTCTCTTTCCCCGCTCCCTTCTCTCTTTTCCTCTCATTCTTTCTGGCTTTCTGAAACTTCCTTCATGAATATTTCAGGCACACGCTATCAAGGTGTCTTACTGCTTAAAATAAGGAGTAGTACACACAGAGTATGCATGTTACCAGTCTGATGGTCCTGCACTGCACCCACGCTGTGCGTCACTCTCCTTACTTAGTCCCTCCCACTGGCAATGATGATTGGTACTTCAAAGGCATGTGAGCAATGCTGCCCAGCCTGTACCACCCCCTGGTCTCTGCTGCAGTGGGGTTTATCCCAGGTAAGTGGGTCAGAATTGCAGCTTAATTTGTTAAATGAGTATGAATAATTAAGTAATAACCTGTAGCCCTTTTTCAGACAATTCCCACTATCTAGCAACTACAAAGGTCAAGAAAAAAGCCTGTAAAAGCCTGAACCCCCCTCCTTGTGTCATACCTTCATTTGAGAGGAAGGGAGAGCTATAAATTCATTAAATGTAATTGATTGACTGGTTGATTTTGTTTGTTTCTTTGTTAAGGAATTGCATGAAATCTGGTTCTTGTCCCTCTTCAGAATCAGTGCACACCATCTAATCATGTTGAACGATCTCTTTCAAAATGAGAACAGATAGTTAGTTACTCTCCTTAAGAGACGTAAGTGTCTTTGGCAAAAATATGAAAACACAGTTGCAGAAGGAGAACAATTGAACTTTGCTCAAAACCTCAAACTACATATCTCTCAGAAAGATGAGGAAAACATTTGCTCTACGTTGGACATTATACCCCCTCATTCGCCTTTACGTTTTCTTATTTTATTGTGAGGGGTCAGTGAAGCTAGCAATGTAAGAAGGCCCTATACTTTCTGTTATAGCAATTCTGGGGAAATGTGGCAATTCTGCACAAACATTGGTTCTAGGAACAGTGGATCAAAAATAAAAATGAAACAGCTACAACAGAAAACCCTGCACAATCCTGTTGTTGACACTTCTGGGGAGCAAGATAATTTGCTCTGATATTAAACATTTTTATTTATCCTACTGAGAATTTCTTCTCTGAATTGCTAGTGTGACACTTAGCTTTCTTAAGTTCTTGAGAGTGTATTTCCATCCGCCTTATGTCACCATTAGACCCTGTAACAAAATGTTTCTTACTTTCTTTTCATTTAAAGTATTTATAGCCCTTTGGCCACTGAATATTTTAAATCTCAGATCCAGGGAGTGAGGACAAGGAACATCAGGAGCAAAGTTTTCAACCCTTTCTCTTCACTCTTCTTTTCTCCTTGCTGGGTCTGAGGGACGAGAAGCAGAAGAAGCCGGTGTGTGTGTGGAGGAGGGAGATGGTGGTTTTGGCAGGAAAGGGCTGAAAGTTTGCCTGGACTCTTTCCTTGCTAGCTCAGCAGGAAGGAGAGGGAGAAGTCTTCTCCTTTGCAGAAGCTTCAACCCCCTTGGTGTGTGCTGGGGAAGGCATTGCTCTGGGCTCCCCACCAAAATCCCCTGAGCTCTGCGAGTGCAGCTTTCTCCCGATTGAAGTGCAGAGTGTTTGAGGATTGGGACATTCACAGGGAAACCAAAATGCTTGTTTACAAAGCTATTGTACTACCAACCTCATTGTATGCTTGTGAAACATGGACCACTTATAAACGCCATCTCCAACTCCTCAAAAGATTCCATCAACTGTGTCTCCATAAAATTTTACACATCACTTGGGAAGACAGGCGAACTAATACCAGTGTACTGGAAGAAGCAAAGGTCGCCAGTGTTGAAGCAATTATTCTTCAACATCAACTTTGTTGGACTGGTCATGTTGTGCGGTTGCCTGATTATCGTCTTTCAAAGCAACTACTCTATTCCGAACTTAAAAATGGGAAGCGTAATGCTGGTGGTCAACAACAGAGGTTTAAAGACTCTCTCAAGGCAAGTCTTTTAAAAATGTAATATAAACACCAACAATTGGGAAGCACTTGCCTGTGAGCACTCGAGTTGGAGAACAGCCTTTACCAAAGGTGTCATGGGCTTTGAAGACACTTGAACTCAGGATGCAAGGGAGAAATGTGCTACAAGGAAAGTGCTATGGTTTCCTGCCTGGAAACCAATGTCCCTACTGTGGAAGGTTGTGTAGATCCAGAATTGGCCTCCACAGTCACTTATGGACTCATTGTTAAAACCGTGTTTATGGAAGACAATCTTACTTGGCTACGAGTGATTGCCAAAGAGAAAGAGAAATTAGTGGTAGGAGGCATAATTGTGGTACAGGCATAGGCAAACTCGGCCGTCCAGATGTTTTTGGACTACAACTCCCATCATCCCTGACCACTGGGCCTGTTAGCTAGGGATGATGGGAGTTGTAGTCCAAAAACATCTGGAGGGCCGAGTTTGCCTATGCCTGTTGTAGTAGGACTAGGCTGAGGGGAGGCTTCTACTTTCTTCCTCACCTGAAGAAAGCAGCAAGATGAGGGGCTTGTATGGCCTGTAGGGTAGGAAGCAGAGAGGGCTCTGACAGGGTCCTAGAGTCCACCCTTCTTCTTCCCAAAGCCTAGTAAGTGCTCCCCAATGCTGCTGCCAACCCAGGAACGACTTCCATGGCCCCTGTCTGCTAGCTGGGAGAAATTGGGGTGCCCTGGGATCAAGGAAGAAGCTGTGGTGGCTTTAGATATTCCAGGGCCATCCCAGCCAAATCGGGATGCTTGGAGGACATGTACATGTACACACACATTTGGGATACTCAGACAAACACATGGAGGATACTCACATATAGCTCTGCCTCCTTACCTCCATGCAGATCAGCTGAGGGCAGCTATTGCTCCCTCCCTGCTCATGAAATGACAAGGCCAATGAGCAAGGAGTTAGGACAACTTGCCTCCATGTCAGAGCAACGGACTGGGGTGGGGTGGAGGGGGTGGGACAGGTTTAAAACATCTTTGCCTAACCCAGCTATGCAATAGCAATGTAAGTTGCCTTTCCCTCATGGTTTGGATGATCTGGCAAGTTACATCTTTAGCAACCTATTGTCTCTGTCAAAACTGTGTGTACTCTCTTGAAAGTATAGTGTCATAATTAAGTAACACGTTTCAATAAAGGCTGTGGAAAGTTCTGGATACAAGTAAACACAATCTAGCAGTGATTGCCCATTGGAACTAATTGGGAAGGAAAGGCCCACATCCCATCTTCCATGACAGTCTGGGCATTCAAGTTAGATACAGCTAAACATAAAAGGCAAAGGGACCCCTGACCATTAGGTCCAGTCATGGACGACTCTGGGGTTGCGGCTTTCATCTCACTTTATTGGCCAAGGGAGCCGGCGTACAGCTTCTGGGTCATGTGGCCAGCATGATTCTGGCGAATCAGAGCAGCGCACGGAAATGCCGTTTACCTTCCCGCTGGAGCGGTATCTATTTATCTACTTGCACTGTGTGCTTTCGAACTACTAGGCTGACAGGAGCTGGGACCGAGCAACGGGAGCTCACCCCATTGCGGGGATTTGAACCGCCGACCTTCTGATTGGCAAGCCCTAGGCTCAGTGGTTTAACCCACAGCGCCACCCACGTTCCTTAACTATGACAACTTCTGCTGCCTCAAAAGAAGTGTGAGTATGGTTCTTAATATGCCATGACCATTGCATGCATACTTAATATACATTTGTTTTAAGAGCTCCTTGCACTTCAGTAGCAATTTACAGGCCACCTTTTATTACATTAAAAAAATAAAAAATAAAAGCTTGATACAATTCTCAGCCGGCTGAGTGGCTTATGGAGGCAATATTTAAAGGTCTAATTGGCCTGATGTAAATTTAGCACCAATATTTTCCTGTAGTGCCACATCTGTGTAGGGCTTCAAAAGTGCTTCCAAATTAGTTTAATCATATTTAAAATTTTAATCTTTTTGAACATTATCACAGTTGCCCCCAGCTAAACTGTATAGTACACTGAACTCCCCATGACTCAGACTAAAAACTGTTCCAGTGCTTTGTGAATCACCACTGTTTCAAATCAACCTTTATTTTTATTTTTTTGCATTCTTAATTATACTCTTGAGTATATGATTAGTATGAACATTTGAGAAATTTATATCTTCTCTAACTATTATAGACATATTTTGTGCAAGCAATGAAGGAAAATTACAGTAGGGAGCAAATTATATTCTCTTTTTTTACAGGGCATATTTTTATTTCTCTGACTAATTTAAGAGAATGTTTCTAGATGTGTGTTTTTCAGGACTAGGTTAAGAATATGTCATCACCAGCAGTTCCAACAAACTGGTGGTGTATTATTATTATTCTAATTATTCTTATTAGTTTGTTATTTGCTTTATCTTGCCAATGCCAACCCAAAGTGACTTACAACCAACCAACCAACCAACCAACCAAACAAACAAACAGATAATAAACTCCACATAGATACATTAAAACCAAGAGGAAAGAGAAATAACATTTAAAACATCCCAGCCATTTCTAAAAGATAGTTAAAGGACAAAGGCCTGTTTATATAGGAAAGGATTTGCCTGGTGCTTAAAGATACATAATGATGGCACCAGGCGAGCCTCCTTGTGGAGAGCACTTCACAAATGGGGAAATGCTGCAGAAAAGGTCCATTCCCATGTTGCCACCGTCTGGACCTCTTGTGGAGGGGGCACCTGAAGTATATAATGTTTATGCATATCAGGAGCATTCAAACAAGGTGATTATTGTGTTAGTTTTCCCGATTCCCAACCTTCTTTTTATATTTGCATCAGCTTTTGTGTTATGGAACTGTGGCTTTTTGAATGATATACAAACAACATCAGGCTAAATTTCATTCACACCACTGGGGGTGGTGTGACACAACTGTGGGCATCATGGGACGTGCTGCCACTCTTGATGCACACAAGTGCTTCTCTTTCCCCCACAATTCATCCATGAAAGTGATGGGAAAGAGCTGACTGCTGAAATACTGACCCAAATTTCATCCTTGTGATCTATGAAAATTGCAGGGAAAATACATTTTAAAACTCTCATGATATTCTGGGTTAGTGGGGTGTCAGATGAATCCCTGCCCCACCCCCTGAAAGCAATTAACTTGGACTAGATTTTTACAAGTCGTTTTTGCCTTGTGTGAAGTGGATATTATTAGGTAAGGAAACACTGGGAAAACGTACTGTCTGAATGCAGCCTCAGTGAGTATAGCAAGCCAGTAGATCTAAGTAAAAGCAACATTTTGCTTCTCTCGGCATGAACGTGTGTGCACGCACATCTGCACATGGCGTGAGGGTGATCAGTCATGTTTTTCACAGGAAAAGTAATTGGCACACACTTTGCTCTGACTGTTGTAGGTCTTGAGCAGTGAGACACAGAGGAACAGAGGAACAACTTTTGTAGAAACAATTGCAGCAGGGAAGCTTGAGTGACAGCGTCCTTCTGCTTTCTTTACTAATGAATGATGAACAGTAAAAGTCAAACTATGCCTTGGGTCTCTGCCAGATACATGTAATTCTCTTTCAATTACCTTGTGGACCACAGCTTAGAAACAAGCGGGCTATAGTGAAAGAGAAGGGGCCTTAATTAATTTCGAGCTTTGTACTTGCCATGTGAAAATTAATACACTCCTTATCTGTAGATCTTCAGAAGTTACAGAGTGGAATCACTGTAACCCCAGAGTCACTAGGCTAGCTTCCTTGGGTTAGCATGAAAGATGCTTGGGGTGGGGGTTGGAAGTCACTTCCTTTCTCTGGGACACTTCCTGCCCTGACATCCTGCTGAAGAAAGATAATAGCTGTCACACAAATTATTGCCATGAAGCGGGCAGGGATGGGCAGAGAACCCTCACAGGTTGGGGCAGCAATTGTACTATGGTTGACAAAACCAGCCCCATCTTTACCCATCTCACTACTATCTCGGGTACACAATTTCACTGATGGCACTTGGAACTGTTACCATGATGCCCTCGCCAAAGCAGACAGCAGCCAAATTGATGCTGAACCAGCTTGAATCTTTATTAAGGTCCAATACATAGACCCTTGATAAGTTAGTACAGGAGGCAGAATTCTGATGCATGACAACACTAATATCAATAATTCTGATCACACACTGCTTTGTTAAAGCATCCACCTCTTGACAAAAGCATTAGCATTTTAGGTACAAGGGTGGGGATAGGGGGATCTGAACATTTCAGTTCCTCTCTGTTTTTCATTTTGTCCCGTCTTAGGTTCAATCCTCCATTTTTCCACATAAATTCATCAGCATTTTGTGTGAACTTCTCCTGATATACACATTTTTGCCTGCAATTTTGCCTAATAACATTTTCGCAAAGAAATTATGCACTTTTGTAAATGCCGTTTCATAGCAAATTACTTGGCGAGAGAACACATTGCAAAATTCAGAGAGGCATGATGGCTGTGTTTCAGTTCACCCATTTTCCCCAGAAAGGTTGAATCCAAACAGATTTCTTCCCCACCCATATAGAGGAGGATCATGCTGTGTGCACAGTATGTGTGTAGTTAAGAACTGTAAATCATTTACCACGTAAGACATAAAACTTGATACATTTCATTGTACACAGGTTGTACATTGACAATAAAGGTGTTATTATTATATCATTGACCTGAAAGGAGGGGTTAGAAGAGAGAACCATATGAAGTGAGCCTTATTGTGATATGTTCTCCATCACCACCTGTATAATTGGGAAGGGGGAGGGTTTTGTTTGGTGTGTTTTTTTTACTGTAAAAAAACCCTCAAAAACCTTTAAACAAACAATAATAGAGAGTAATTGCCTTCCATTTCTCATTTTTTGTTCAGGCTTTGTTTTTGTTTTTCTTAAAAAAAATCCCTAAGAACCATTTCACAAGGAAACTTATTTACAATGCAATTATTTTCTAATTAAATAGTTCAACAACAATACTTCTAATTAATTATTTGCACCTCCTGTTAGGAATGCAGTCTTGGGGGAAGGGAAACCAGAAGACTAAAGCAGTTGTGTTATAAGAATGCTCCCTGAACAGAGATCTCATATGTAAATGCAAGTTGAATCACTCTTCCTCCATTTATTGGCCAGGAGGGCTCCTGAATAACCTGGATGGAGGCTGCTGCAGAGAGCAGGGGATAGGAAACTTTCCTCCCATGAACTTCCTTGAGTGAGCTTGTCTTAAGAACTAAGGCTGCTGCAATTCTTGCCAGGGAATAAGTCCATTTAATTCAATAGGATTTACTTCTGAGTACAGTAAATGGTTAGGACTGCCATTCATTAGTTATCTGACATAACCAAAGGTGGATATGTAGATTTGAACTCAGGATCTCCCAACTGTCCAGTCTGCACATTCCATTATTTGTTCCTTTCAGTTTCTTCCCTTCCAATTAAACCAATCCCCCATGTGTTGTGATTCTTTTATTTGAGCAAGGATTTTGTCATGTGGAATCATTTGAAGGAAAATGGCCATTCTATTCCATTCCTCCTCCCTCCCTCCCTAGTAGCTACACTGTGACCTAGCCATGAGTGACCTGTATTTCTCTACTCCTTCCAGCCACATGACTGTGATCTATCAAGGCAAACTTGTTCATACATGAGAGTCACTAAAAAATAAAAAACCACTAGAAATAATAAACGGAATTTTTGCTCCATACTCTGCATTTTTTTTAAAAAAAGCCATTGTGTGGGGTTTTTTTTTTTTTACCACTAGAGAAATGTTTCCATTTCCACCCTGAAGCTAAAAGGCATTTTTAAGTTCACTGGCTAAAATACCACTGAAGAATCAGCTTGAGGCGCTGCACAATAGAAGATAGTGTCCTCGCAGATGAAACGTACTATTTAAAACCACCAGTAGTACTCTCTAGCTTGCTTGAAATAATTAGTGGCTGTATGCTCAACGGGCACCCATATTCAAGGATACAAAGTTCCTTCCCTTCCCACCATGCTAATAAAGAGAGCTTACATATAGATGTTGCTTCAAAGAAGGGGATGCAAGGCTGTTGCCAACAATTGTGTGTGAGCAAAAGTTTAATTAGCAACTCTTCCCAGAGAGACATTTTGTAGGAAGAATGACTCATAGGATAATAATACAACTTTGCCAATAGTCAGGCAAGGAAGGAAAAACATAAAGGAAAAACTTCCACTTAAAGACGTGGAGTTAGTTGTGGTGTCTATAGGAACTTTAAAAGGACCTTTGTTGCCTGCTTACTCATGTCCCTGCTGTAAGTTCAGCAAGGTTTTCCTTAAAGGAAAAAGACTTTTTATTTCCTTTAGTAACATATGGCAAGGGCAAAAGGATCAGCAAAAATGCATCTTCCACAACAGAAATAACTTTTTGTGCCATGTGAGAAATTGCGTCAAGAAGGACATATCCACCCATCACCCTACCCCTAGGATTTCCTCTTGCTCCAAAATTTCAGGTGTTGCTCGGTAATTAAATCTTTCAGGAGGAAGAGTCTTCAAAGGTAGCTGTGCTGGTGACAGAGGAAATTGAACTATGTTTCCCAGGCTCTTCAGAGAATTTTTTTTTCCAAATGAAAAGAATGGTGACATTTATTGTTAAGTTTCCCATCTTGCTTCATCACTCCTACTAATGGAGCATGCCGTAGACAACAATGATACATTGATTCTGGTTTTTTCCACAGTCTTTCTTTTCCACTTGTTGGCAGTCAAGTTGAATGTCTTATCTGCCACTGGAGACCTTTCCTTCAAAGCAATTTTGAAGTTCCTACTTTATGGCATGGCCACTCGGTAGGGTCATCCTATAAATGGAATAACCAATTTTCTCTTCAATAAACCATTCAACGCACTCTTCACCTAGACTGTTTTCTTTCTTCTGAAGAAGGCAAGGCAACTTCCAAGCATTTGGCAGGAAAATCAAGTGTTCAGCAAGGCTCCCGGTTGAATTTGCTCTTGTGGGTGGCGCTGTGGGTTAAACCACAGAGCCTAGGACTTGCCGATCAGAAGGTCAGCAGTTCAAATCCCCACAACTGGGTGAGCTCCCGTTGCTCTGTCCCTGCTCCTGCCAACCTAGCAGTTTGAAAGCACATCAAGTGCAAGTAGATAAATAGGTACTGCTCCGGCAGTTTCCGTGCGCTTCTCTGGTTCGCCAGAAGTGGCTTAGTCATGCTGGCCACATGACCCAGAAGCTCTACACCGGCTCCCTCAGCCAATAAAGCGAGATGAGCGCTGCAACCCCAGAGTTGGTCATGACTGGACCTAACGGTCAGGGGTCCCTTTACCTTTACCTAATAGAAATCTAATGAAAGAACATCTTACATTGTGTGACTGCGAACCATTTGAAGATCAACGCTGGCCAATTTAATGGCAATGTTAAACAATTAAGGGTGCAGTCCTGAATCCTGGCTGACAATGGTGGGGCTTGATGGAGCAACACAGCCAGCATCGTATCCATTGGTGGCTGGTGCCCCTTGAGACCAGTGGGGTAGAAAGTAGGGATGCCAGCAGTGGGTGGAGCCAGAGCCAATGGCAGGCAGAGCCAACTAATTCTAGGTCTGCCTCCATCCTCCTCCCTGCTGAGTTATATGATAGCAACAATGAGTGTAAGGAGGATGAAGCTGACAGCATGGGTGGAAGAAAGATAGCAGGCTGGTGAGGGCTGACTGGGGGCACAATGACTGAGATTGGTGGAGCAGTGTCCTATTTGCCCTAATGTACCAGCCCTCCTATGGCCAGGCAGAAATGTGCCCTCCTGTGCCAGGCAGAAATGGGGGTGGGAGAAAAAAAATCATTTCATTAACCTCTGACTTCACCGCTTATATTCCCCACCACACACACACACACACACACACACACACGTGTGTGCATATCTGCCAACTCAGGAAGACATTCCATGCATCAAAGTGATGAACAATAAAAACAGCAATGACTAAGCTATTAGTTTAAGTTGCTATTCTTTTTGGTTGGGACCTCGCTCGTTTTCCTTTTTTGGACCAGCAAAACACGGGCTGCAGTAGTAGCATACATACATAGTCTTTTTTGACACCTGGGAATTTCCCTCTGAATTATCCCCAACAAAAAGGACTAGGGTTTTTTGGGAAACATACTTTTAAACCTTCCCCCCCAATTCATTATATATCATTTCCCAATACTCTTTAACCCTTTTACAAGTCCTCCACATATGATAAAACGTACCCTCTACCTCTTTGCACCTCCAGCACTTATCTGATTCGTACTTATACATTTTATCAACTCTACTTGGTGCAGCTTGCAGATTTAACAAATAGAATAAGAGAACAAGAAAAATATATGTTTAAAGAAGACTGGAAAATGTTTACTGCTTATATATGTGAAAATTGTGTACCTTTAAAAATGCTGGTAGCATTAAGATAAATTACACAATGTAAATAAGTTTTGATGGTGTAACAATGGGTTACTGAATGGTTTAGTTCATTTAAAATATGCAGTGATGTATGGTATGCAAAATGAATCACGGAAAGAGAAGAAGGGAAGTCATTGATTTAAGGCTGTTTAAATGAATGCAGTGGAACCTCGGGTTGCAGACGTAATCCGTGACGGAGGCACGTCCGCAACCCATAGCGTTCGCATCCTGAAGTGCCGCGTCTGCTCAGGCGCAGGCGCAATTTAGCGCTTCTGCACATGCGCGAGCGGCAAAACCCGGAAGTAACCCATTCCAGTACTTCCAGGTTTCTCGCCGTCCACAACCCTAAAACACG
Source organism: Podarcis filfolensis (assembly GCF_964270895.1). Classification (NCBI taxonomy): domain Eukaryota; kingdom Metazoa; phylum Chordata; class Lepidosauria; order Squamata; family Lacertidae; genus Podarcis; species Podarcis filfolensis. The sequence goes on along the minus strand of NC_139604.1, from coordinate 73,923,364 downwards.
TAACCTGAAGTGTCCATAACATGAGGTAAGACTGTATTTTGAAATGTAAATTAGAAAAATCTAATAAAAACTCTATCTATCATCTATCTATCATCTGTATGTACGTACGTAAATACATACATACATACATACATACAATAATAACAGCAACAATAGAACATATAGAACACTTGCATATAAAAAACAATTAAAACAATGTGTTATATAAAACAATTCCAGCCCAAAGCAGATACAGTCTAGGTTGAAATTTTGCAGCTGCTTATTGTTGTTGACTATTCTGTGGTATCCATCATTGGAGTGGGGCATGACTAAGCCCTGGTGTAAACCATCAAGGCAGAGGTAGCTTGCCAACTGAGGGAGAAAGGGTGACACTGCTTGTTGACAAGCCCCAGCTGCTAGGCAACCTCTCTTTCCCTCCTGCTGCAGGCCACATGCCTTCTGTGGCCATCGGTTGTGGGGAAGCACACTGACTGTGAGCACGGGTGGAGTCAGCAGCAGGTATAGAACTAAAAGTGGACAAGGAAGCCCCATGTCTTTTTCTTTCTACAGCTCTTTCTTTTTTCCTTAAAGGAGTTAAAATTAATGTGAAAGTCAAGCTTTGAGAAAAGGAAAGAGAGGAGTGGTGCCAAGTAAAATGAGTTCTTTTATAAAAGGAAATTGAACATGAGATGGAAAGAAAGTGAAATGGGATGAGTGCTATCAAACTAGTACTTTTAGTGTGTGTGTGGCAGTGAGAATATGAGGCGTGAGGGTGTGGTGTTTGTGTATGTGCATACATATGTGGGGGTGTGGCCCTGACCCACAACCACATGCAGTTCTCAGGATCAAAAAGGTTTGCCCATCCCTCTTGTAAAGGTGTTTGACAGTATAGAATGGGCTTACTTGAAACCATTACTACTACTACTACTACTGTTTCTTTACCTGTAAGGTCTCAGGCAATTTAAAACAATTTAGAATTCAATGTTAATAACAGCTTATTTTTTTTGTCTAAGATAAGATGGGTATTGGTTCCAACCTTCTTGGAGTGGTCCAAGATAACATTTAAAATGAGGCATGATGCTTATGACATGGCAGCCATCATTTACTAATCCTACCTTGGTTGGTTATTGTTTTATGGGGAATTAGACATACTGTAAAGTCAGTAATGTTAAGCATTAAAATTATAATTATTTTAACATTGCAATTTCTCACAATTTGCCTCAAAATGTCAAGTCCAAGTTCTTTCTCTTATTTTGCTGCCCAAATCATGGAAGCACATTGGAATTCAGATTTCTCCATATGATGTAACATTCAGGTGGGTTTGCATTGCTGTCCCAAATATTCTCTAATCTTGATCATCCACTTTGATAGCACATTCAGTGCAGCCAAAGTACTGAAACATCTGGCCAAGTATTAATTTGCTTTGCTGCTGTTCAGCCCCCCTCCTGTTACCTTAACCTTTCCCCTTCTTCTTTGCCATCTCTATCCTTGGCCTCTTTTGCCCATAATTGGCTGTGGCATTCCCTGTAATCCAGGCTTCCTCAACCTCGGCCCTCCAGATGTTTTGAGACTACAGTTTCCATCATCCCTGACCACTGGTCCTGCTAGCTAGGGATCATGGGAGTTGTAGGCCAAAAACATCTGGAAGGCTGAGGTTGAGGAAGCCTGCTGTAATCTGTCTGCAAGTGTGTATTACCTCATCATGCCAGACCAACCATTATGACATTAAAAAAAAAAATCACATGTGAGGGCAAATGAGACCGAGGCAAAAAAATTAAACAAGAGGTGCCTTTCAACACACAAAATCTAACATGAAAGAAGTAAAGTCATTTCGGCAGCTCCAGGGGTTAGTACCTGCAAGTCTGTGGGGGTTATGGCCTTAAATTTACATTCCTAAAGCCCAGTTATGTAGACTGGGTTGAAAATGCATAAGGAATTATTTTGTGGAATCAACATCTGATTTCTTTTCGATCAACAACTCAAAACACTTGCATGCATTTATCAAGAAGATGTTAAGGTAAGAAAGATATTGCCTTATGTATGTTTTTCTTAGTGAGGAGGATATTATTAAGTAATGTGATCTTCTATCATTTGCTTTTCATTCCCACAGGTTTTGGTGTGCTTTTTTAACCAACTCTAATTCTTATTAGGACTTGGCATTTTGATGTAATGGCTGCTGGACTCATCTCCTCTCTGTTGTTATTTCTGTACCTGATCTCTTCAATATACAGTTATAAAAGGCTGTATTGAAGCCACTCTTCTCTCTGCAACCCCTGCACTTACTTTGAGGCCAGCACATCAGAGACTATTCATTTTCCGCCAAGCACTCACCTTGAAGTGATTATTACATATTCACCCTCAATCCCAAAATACATCACTTTTAAATAGCCTGAAATTTCATGAATCAAAAGGATTGAAATTTCTCCAAAGTGAGGTGAAATATATTTGGAAGGTATTGAAGATCAAGAAAACTGCTTGGCAGCAAAAGTTGCTGGAGTTCTGTGTGGAGTGGGGCAGCAAAAGGAAATTAAGTCTGATTGTTTATTACTTGATACACTGAAGACTCAAACAATGAAAAATCGTGACTATAGAGAGCCCTTCTCAAGAACCCTCATCGATGAAAAGGGCCCTTCGTTTGGCGATTTGAAGAGGGTTTAGGAACAGGGGCAATCTTTTTCACCTATGGTATGAGTCTGTGGTTTGTCAGGACTTGCAGAGTACTATGTGATATATGTTATCTGAAATCAAGTGACTGACAACTGGGTGGCTTTTTAAAAATAAAGAAAAAAATCATGTGCCTAAGTCAGAGTACCAGTTATGTACTACGTGCAATTGTTCTTTCTAGTACAGTGGTACCTTGGTTCCTGAACGGCTTAATTGTCAAACAAATTGGCTCCTGAACGTCACAAACCCGGAAGTAAGTGTTCTGGTTTGCAAACATTTTTCAGAAGTGGAACGTCTGACACAACGTCCGCTTGAGTACAGGAAGCTCCTGCAGCCAATTGGACGCCGCGCCTTGGTTTTTGAACGGTTTTGGGGGTTGAACGGACTCCTGGAATGGATTAAGCTCGAGAACCAATATACCACTGTACTATGCATTCACTATGTCAGTCAGAAGCAGCTTGTCAGGTGCGGCAGAGTCACCACACTACCTTTGGGGGGAGGGCAGGTTGCTTGCTGGGAGGGAAAGGGAGAGGGGAAAGGTGGCAGGTAGGTTGGTGGAGTGGTCTTATTTGTTCAGCAAATGGCCGCTTAAAAAAACCCAGGATCTGTGAAACGAAATCAAATTTTGTCATGCCTATAGTAGACTTGCTGAGATCAGTGGGATTTCATTTAGTCCATAAAGTTTTCTGAAAGCAGAGAAATAGAGAAGTTAAAATGGTAATATTATTGGTCCCCATCCTGAGAAGTCTACGCCATGAAGGAAAATCATTAAGCGCAGTTCCTCATGATGCCAGCCTGTTGCTGCTGCTCTTGTTGGTTTATTTTAAACCACATTGTAAAGCATAAAGGGCAACTAACTGATTATTCTAAGAGTGGTCTTGCCTGCCTTCAGCTAGCCTTGAAAATGGAAAATACGTACGGGGGCACATGCGAGTGGCATAAATAATTGCCGAGAAAATGGAAAGGGTAGTGTTATTCTCTATTCAGCTTAATACTAGAACCTGGGGTCATCCAATATAGCTGAATGGTGAGAATTTCCAGACCGATAAAAAGAAGTCCCTAAGCTGCAGATAGGATGTAGTGATGGCAACCAACTTGAGTAACTTTAAAAGATGATTGGACAAATTTACAGAGTATATGGAGAGCTACTTGTCAAGATGGCCATATATTGCCTACAGTATCAGAGGCAGCCTGCAGAATAAGTCATAAACGTTTCACCACTGGAGACATTCTGACTGCCACGCTATCACCCAGCTGTGCCACATACATGGGATTATAATGAACGAATCTCTGTCTGCGTCAGCCATCGGCCATAGCAATAAAGCAAAAATACAATATACAAAGAATAGAAATAAAAAGTCAATTATACAAAATTAGGGTTTTGAATCAATAGTCAAATAGTGGATCTTATTCTGATTGCCCCAGCTAAAAACCTTGCAACCTTTGCTGTCACCTGCTCATAATGATCAGCCAAGAGAAAGGACCCTGTGGCAGTGTTTGGGTGACCTGGAATGAACAATAAAAGAAGGGTGATAATCTCATTCCTCAAGTCTTTAAAAAGAGTGCAAGCCAGAAGGGCATGCACCACCGATTCGGTACTGCCACCTCCACAGGGACATAAGCATTTTTCGTGTGGAGTCTGTTGGAATTGTCCCTCAAGTACAGCCGAGGGCAATACATTCAATCTTGCGAGAGTAAAAGCACGTCTATATTTTAGAATTGCTAGGTTATGCAGATAGGGTGCCAGAGAGGCAAAATGGGAAGGTGGAAAATAGTCATACCATGGGCAAAATTTCCTTACTGTGGCCAAGTTGTTCTGACGCTCGATATCATTTAGGTGCAGACAAATTAGACTGTTTGCTTTACTAAAACCCAAAGTGAGTAGCTGTTGTGGTGATAAACCACAAGAGTGAAGTTTTTGATAGACAATTTTAGTCCAGGTGCTTTTGTGACAATCTTGCAGCACTAGGGATATTAGATCGGGGGGATTTGAGCTTAGGCGAAGCCAATAGTTAAGTGTCCTATGCCAGATCTGTAATTCTACTGAGGGGAGATTAGCCTCTAGGAGCAATGATGTGTTTGGGACACAGGGTAGTACATGGGATTGGATCTACACTGGCCTTTCTATTTGTGGAAGTGACTAAGATTCAGTGGACTCTTCTCTTAAAGGAGAATCTGCGACCTTCTTGATGTTGTTGTATCTTCCTTCACACCCAGCTAGAATGGCCAATGATCAGAGATGATGTGCCATAGGTTGGCCATCCCTGCACTGGCAGATGAGGAAAGGTTTATTATTATTTTTTACCAATAACCTTTTCTAGGGACCGAGAGGGAAGGAGGTGTTGGGAGAATCCATCTTCATTTTTAGATGTAACATCTCATCAGCAGAACCTGTGGGGAATATGCATCCAACCCAGGGTAGTTCCAATGGTTTCTGTAGCAAGTAGGAGAAAGGCAGACTTCATCTGAGCCTCTTGTGCAACATCGTACTGGCCAAGTGGCCTGAGACAATGGACGTTCTGTGCGTTGCACATTGTGGTTTAATTGCAGCGGCATGCAAGACACTACATACAGCAGAAAAGCCAAAATCCTACTCCGTAAATCCAGGCTGCAGAAAACAAATAAGTTGTGGAAAAATGTATTCCAGCCTGCTCACATACCCAAGTGTTTAAAGCATCTTGATTTATTTTGCAAAGCCGTATGATCGCACGAAGCAAGTTGAAATAATGCTTCTCGGTTGTTAAAATGTGACACAGAGACTGATTACTGCATTTGAAGCTATCAATAAATGCTATTACTCACAGAGACAACTCAATAATAGTTGTTCTGAATGGACCCCGCCCCCCATTTCACTCCCCACAATACATGGGAAACACCTGCTTCTGATTTGTAGAATAGAAATATGGAAGTTTCCATTTCACTTATGGAAGTCATTGGTCACAAAAAGAACCACTATCCGTAAATCTTGTGATAATACGGCGTGTTTCTCTGATGCAGATTCATACTCGCGCAATACGAAAAACTTCATTCTCAATTACCCACACTTCTGATTCACTATATATTTGAGAGTCCTTCTGGCAAGAAATTAGACTGTGCAATGCAAAACAGCTTTCCTTGTTTATACCACAAAATAGTTTACTTTTTTGAAAACATCTCCCCTGATCTAGAAATTACAGAAATAGAAAAAAGACCTATCCACACAAGTTTCCCCCTTGGATGGCTTTAAAAGAAGATTAGACATATTCAGGGAGGATAAATCTATCAGTGGCTACTAGGCTACCAGAAAAAGAAAGAAACACAATAATTAAAAGAAACGAAAACAGTCGCTAAAATAAGCTGCTATAAGACCCAGCAGAAGCAGCTCACTCAGCCAAATCTACTCCAGCATCCCATTCTCAGAGTGGCCAACCAGATGCATATGGAAAGCTCACAAGCCAGTGTGGTGTAGTGGTTAAGAGCGATAGACTCGTAATCTGGGGAACCAGGTTCGCGTCTCCACCCCTCCACATGCAGCTGCTGGGTGACCTTGGGCTAGTCACACTTTTTTGAAGTCTCTCAGCCCCACTCACCTCACAGAGTGTTTGTTGTGGGGGAGGAGGGGAAAGGAGATTGTTAGCCGCTTTGAGACTCCCTAGGGTAGTGATAAAGCGGGATATCAAATCCAAACACTTAAGCAGGACATGAGAGCAGCAGCCCTTTGCCCACCCCTCACGATCCCCTTCAGAAGCATACTGCCTCTCATAACTGGCAGTAGTGCACAGCCATCATGACTAGTTGTCATTCATAGTCTCATCCTCTCTGACGTTGGGAGCTTGTGCATCGCAACTGTTTTATGGGCTATGTTTAGTTTGGTTTTTAACTGCTTATTTATTGATAGTCTGCTTATTGTTCACCCTGTGTGAGTGTTTTCAAGGTTTTCAAGGTTGCAAGCTGCTTTGGATGGGCTTAGCCAGGTGGGGGGGAAACAGCTTTAAAATACCTTTCTTCCTTTTTTTCTATTTTTAAAATATTCTTTGTGCCTCTTTTCTTTTTAGATGAAGTATTCTAGTGTATTATAAAAAGATACTTTGAGATGGGTATTGTAGGCAAGTATCAATAAAAATACTAATGAAAATAAATAATAAAACACCCCCCCTTTTTAAATGCCCTAACGTTAGATAAATATGCAATCTGTGTTCTTCCTAAAGTTTATCTAAATCATATGAAGTAGTTCAGCAGACTGAAAACAGCTTCTCCAAGGTTTTGGGCAGGGATTTGTCCATAGATGATGGAGATGATAGGGACAGAACCTGGGGTAATTGGAAGCAAAGTTTGTGCCCTGCCACTGACTTATAAGCTTCATCCATTATTCAATTCCACCTCTCCTCCAAGGGTTTAGGGTAGCCACATGCATCATTCTCTCCCCTCCATGTAACTTTTTTTAAAAGAACTTTTTCATTCATCTCTCCCTTTTCCAGTTACCAAAGTAGAACTCAAGGTGGCTAACAGCATTCAAAATGCAACAAAACAACCAACAATTAAATGTTAAAGTGAAGCAGCAGAGCAGGTAATTAAAACAGAGTTAACTTCACAATTAATGGGAAGCCCACCTGAACAAAATTGCCTTCTATACTTCTTCAGGAGAAAGTTTCACAATGGGGCAGAAGCTACAGAAATGACCCAGTCCCACATTTTGACTAACCTCACATCCACCCATATTAGGACACAAAGAAGAGCCTTTTCATCAGGATCCTGCAGTGCTGAACAATCTTTTCTCTATTTCCTTCTCTGTTGTCTTTCCCCCCTACTGATTTTGTTCAACAGAATTGAAACCATTCCAATACATAATTTCTTCCACTTGTCTTTTTCTCAAAAGCAAGAAATATCAAATATACTTTTAATCCTGGAAGCCATAGAAAATGTCGTTTACTGTGCTACACTGAAATAATTAGTATTTATGTATGTATGTATGTATGTATGTATGTATTTATAGGCATTGTGAACACTATGGATTTTCTGAACGCATAAGTGGTTTTATGAATAAAGCCATGTTGGAGGCTTTTTGAAAAGGTCAAAGGCAAGGATATATAATATATTCAAAGAGCAGTGTTCGGACTGAATTCATGAATTCAGATTTGGCATTTGTATTTGTGCCCTTAGAATGAAATTTTGAGTGCACCTGTTCTGAGGTGCATCCCGCGGATATCAAAGAACTTGCTCCCATATAAATATATTTAGGTTTGGAATGTGCTATGGATGATTTATTGTGTTGTGCCACCCTGTGGAGTTTCTCTGTAATTTCAACAAACAGCACCTTGAATTATTTCTGCACATATTTCTCGGCTGGGACAGATGCCGGGATGCATTTTTCTTTTCTTTTTAAAATGTTGCCTATGACAAGATTTCCTGATGAGGTTGAAGACAGGTTGCGTACAACACATTGTATGCTGAGAGGGATTGAACAAATTGAAATAGCACATGTTCAAAATTGAGATTAAAACCCAAATTCTTCTACAAATTGCATATGTTTTCATTCATCATTTGGCTGAGATTTTGACTACGAGTAATGAGGCACTAAAACACTTCAGATGAAATAATAATAATAATAATAATAATAATAATAATAATAATAATAATAATATCTTCTTTTGATGCAAACTTATATTTTTCTAAGAAAGCTTTTAGAGAGGTGCTGGTATTGTGCATATGGCCATATTTACAATCTTTAGAGTTTTATACAGTGGTACCTCGGGATGCGAATGGGATCCATTCCGGAGCCCTGTTCGCATCCTGAACAGAACGTAAGATGCGACAGCGTGTCTGCGCGTGCACGGATCGCGTTTTGGTGCTTCCGCGCATGCGCATGATGTCATTTTGACCGTCTGCGCATGCGCGAGCGACGAAACCCGGAAGTAACGCACTTCGTTACTTCCGGGTCAGCGTGGAGCACAACCCGAAAATACTTATCCTGAAGCATATTTATTACGAGGTATGACTGTACTCCCTTTTGTATTGTAGGAAATATATGACTGATAATTTATTTTCTTTTGCATTCAGTGCTGAATTCCTAGTTTTAAATGGAAGAGATTCACAGCAGAATCCTATATATGTCTACTCAGAGCTAAGTCCTATTGAATTCAATGGGAGTACTGCCAGGTAAATGTGTACAGGATTATAGCCTCAATCTTTTCCAGTTTTCAAATAAAAGTGGAAAACTGCAGGATTGCAATGGATATCATTCTGGTAGAATGGCTACCCAAATTGCTGCATCCTCCAAATTTTTAGAACATAATGTTTTCTGTTACTGGATCAATCCATATATCCACCTAGCCCGGGGGTGACCAATGTAAAGCCCTCTATATGCGGTTGGACTCCAATTCCCATCAGCCCCAGTCAGCATGGCTAATGGCCAAGAGTGATGAAAGTTGGAGTCCAACAGTATTTGGAAGGCACAAAATAGGCTGCCACTGAGCTAGTTAAACAATAGCCTGTCAGATGCCAAGAGAAGCTGACAGGTAGAACATGATGTCATATCCAACCCCTGGAGCATCCAGCAACTGGAGGTGAGCCAGCCTCATCCAATCACTGAGGTTTCATTTGACAAGTCTATATTCCTTGAATTCACCTAATCTCCTTATAGTAAGTTAAACTAGGAATTATCCCCATAAGTTGGTAATGAATCATAGAAGTTGCTACTACATGGTTCGAAATCTAGGTACATCTAAATTCACCACCAATCAAATTGCTCCAACTATCTGAGCACAGCATGGCTGTTAGTTTTACCCCTAAGTCAACATTAGTTGACTACCTTGGTTGACCCTATATCTTGCCCCCAGAATTGAAATGTACCACTAAAAAAGAAGACAAAGGATAACACAGACAGATAAATGTGCATATGCAAATTTATAAATGCAAATTTGGAAATAATTATTATAATTTAAATAGATATACCATACATCTCACCCAGATGGGGTAGACTGTGACCACATGCTTGCTCATTCTGTTGTCCAGGTATCTATTGTTGAGGGACAGCTCCAAGTCTCCCCTCTTAAATTTCTTAATCTTTAAACTTCACTTGCAGTAGACAGTCCTTCAAATAGAGGATTCCTTCACTGTCTTCTGATGACCTGGTTTAGTTCAGCTGGTAGAGCAGAAGACTCTTAATTTCAGGGTTGTGGGTGAGCTGAGAGTTTGTTTGGACCTTGGGCGAAGACCTGGAGGCTGAGAGGGTATGTGTGTGAAAAGGAATTGATACATTAGTAACTGCTCTGGTTCACCAGAAGCGCCTTAGTCATGCTGGCCATATGACCCGGAAGCTGTACGCCGGCTCCCTCGGCCTATAGAGCGAGATGAGCGCCGCAACCCCAGAGTCGTCTGTGACTGGACCTAATGGTCAGGGGTCCCTTTACCTTTAACTTTGTATCAATGTAACATTTTTATATGTAACTGTATATTTTTGTAATATTTTGTTTAAATTGTCTGCTGCTTCTTTTTTGTACACTGCTTAGAGATATTTTAAATATTAAGCAGTATAGAAGTTAAATAATAAAATCTCTCAGATCCTACTAGCTCTCCTCTCATTGCTATGAGACCTCCAGTTCACTGAGTATTCAATAATTATTCATCCATTCATTCAATTTGCACATTCAACACTTCATACAAAAAATCCCAGAGTGGCTTACATAACAAAACTTTAAAATACAAAAACATCCACTCAGCATAACTCTGATAAATATCCAGTATACAGAAGAAGAATGCAACAAAACAATCCAGCAGCAACAGCTTCAGTACAAAGGTGGATTCACTGAATCTCTCCAAAAGGCCTGCGTGGAGAGATGCTTCTCCATCTAAGCATCATCAGTGATGGAGGCAGTTTTAGGGGAATTGTAAGCACTTCATCTTCCCAGCTCCTGGACACAAACACCACCTACCAACAGCATCCCCATCTAACTGGGATTTGGTCTCATCCAGCTCATTGCCACCTCCAGGCATCAATCCAGACCTGTCCAACATCACCTGATTAATATAGTATAGAATAACAGAGCTCTGCGTCATCAGTATCTGATGATGCTGAGCTGCACACCTCTGGATGACTTCTCCCAGTGACTTCAAACAAATGTTAAGTATCATGGGGGACAGGACGGAACTCTATGGGAACCTATGGCCCAGGATCCAAGTTGCTGAGAACAAGCTGCTAATGCCATTCTCTGGCAGCAACCCTACAGGTGGAAATGGGACTGCCATAACACTGCATCTCTAGCTCTTAACTCACAGAGCTGCTCCAGGAGGGATACCATGATCCAAAAGCCATGGGAAGATCGATGAGACTCAACAGGGTTGCTCACCCCCTGTCTCTCTCCTGACAGAGGCCATCAACCAGGACAACCAAAGCTCGGTCTCATTCCTTTGGTTTTTGGCGAGGGAGTCTCTTTATCTTAATTGTGCAAACAGATTAGGGCTAAGGGGTATTAAGCAATAGTAGTTTCATATGTTCTACACTCTGATGTTCAAAGAGGATGTGTTGTTTGATGATTTCCAAACCATTTTATTAGCTTTTACCTGGACTGGGGAGAACTATTGTGCACATTCTATGGAAGAAAGACTTTTCTTTAACAGAACATCTGTGTAACAGAACACACACACACGTGTGTGTGTGTGTGTGTGTGTGTGTGTGTGTGTGTACACACATACTATTGTTGCTTTTTTTCTTTTTTACAAAGGACAAGCCAATAGTTTGGTCTGGAAATCATCAAACAACACATCTTCTTTGAACACCAGATAGTTGTTGGTTTTTTTAATCAGCATAATTCACCAGCTCCTGAACCATAGAAGACAAGCGTAACTTTTTTTAAAAAAAAAACAAAAACCCTGAAGAGCCTATTTGGCTGAGTTGATCTGCACTATGTTAACAGACTGAGTTTTAATTGTAGTCTGGAGTTATGGGCAGCCTGTAACACAGCACCGTTGTCTGAAAGGCACGCACGCTTTGTTGCAATACCTTTACATCTGCGTAATATGAGATGTTTTGCATCAGAGAGTAAAGTTTCTAGTGTTTAAATATTTACCAACAAGCTATTGGCCATATGTCACAGAGTTTGCCTGGTGACAGACTTGATATTCGTCACCTTTTGCAAGACGCTTCTGTTAAATCTGCTGTGTGATATGCAGGTGCACAAAACTATTTCAAAGAATCCTATGTTTTTGTCCTCTGTCTTCTCTGTGTGAAGCTGGTGTCAATATCGCATTTATGTTCCACTGGAACGTTTGGCAGGAACAAACTTGTCTGGGTTGATATTTTCTTTTTTCTTTTTGTTACTGGCATCACGTAAAAGATGTCAACAGCATTCCATCTTTGAGTGATATTTATTTGACAGTGCTTGTGCTGGATTACTATTCCTTTAAACATAGAGATACCTTCTAAGCAGAAAGGACATTAGTCATATGATATTGCAAGACTACAGGTGTGTCCTCATAGAAGCTACCTACACTCTAGAAGTATGGGAAATTTCTAGGCAGGCATGCTATCTCCAGTCTCTGCTGGTACATCTGAAGTTACCATCCACAGAGGACCAGTGCTTGCAAAATAACACCAAGCTCAGCTGTCACAGACATGTGACCTTATAAACTCCTCTCCCTTTCTGAATATTATGCCAAGGTAGGCCTATATAAAAAGGGGTTGCCTGAAGAATCCAGTCTCTTTCCTTACCTGCCAACATTTGTGGTTCAACAGACCATTTCCCAGTTAAATGTAACAGGGGAATGGGGTCAGACAATTAAATTGCTTAGGTATGTGTAGTGGGATTCATCTCTCTTATCTGCATATTGGCAGACAATGAACTGACATGTGGGCTAGGCACAATTAACATCTTTCTGCATCACACAAGGCCTTGAAAATTTATTCTGTGTGCATGATGTCTGTTAAATCTGTGTCTGGGCTGTCTTTCTCTAAAGATTAGCTTGCAATCCTGTTGCAGTCTCTGTCTCTCTTCTACACACACTCCTTTTCTTTCTAGGAAACTCCCTTGAAGGCTATCTATAGGGTGAAACAGACTTTCTAAAAGCATTTCTTCTCAGTGTTTATTAGCCAGCACTTAGCCACCGCTTATTTATTTATAATAATTTATATCAAAACATTCCAGTAATATATGTGTGTATATATGTGCTTGTGTGTAGATAGATTGTGTGTGTGTGTTTCTTTGTACAAAGTGTCTAATAAGCAATACATTTTAAAAAATCCATTAAGAGGGAAATCATAGCCTCTGGTCTGCCATACTGTGCAGAGATATGGCGAGGCAGAGGTTTCTTTCTACCATCTTCAGCTGAAGAGCCAATTCTACCCATGAAATGCCCTATTTACAATGGGAGATTGGTGGAAGCCACTGTAAATAGGGCATTTCATGGGTGGAATTGGCTCTTCAGCTGGTCTAAGCTGCCAGCTATGGGCTCAGTCAGGGTCTTTCTATTGCACCAGCCTGTAGATGGTGCAGAGAAAGCCAGAATTTTTGCTGCTGCCCCATACCTGGCAAAAATGGCCTCCTCCTTCACCCAGTGGAAGTGTCCTATGAGCAAAGGTCCATTCAGCAGTAGTGGCTGCTGTGGTGGTGCAGTGTGACAGAGCTGATCTCAGGCATACTGGCAGAATGCCACCACACAGCATGCACCTTGTCACTGCCTGGCTGTGCCTCAGCGCCATCCAGGTAAACTGTAGCTATACCAGTGTCAGGAGGGTGGTTCTACTACTCTGCCCTATCACGCCAACTGCTGCTGCTGCTCACAGGAACTCTGGATCCAAGCTCATGACTAGTAATCCAAGTGCAAAACCTTGGGTGGCTAGAATGTATACTTGATTTAAAAGATGCTTCCCTACATTCTATTACTGTATAGGAAACCATGGGCAGGATCCAACCAAGTTCTGCTAGTGGAAGGTTTTCCATTTCATGATGGAACTTCCTCTCCCTCTCCTCTGGTGCCCTGAGCCCTCCCCACTTCTACTGCAGAGAGTTGAGGGAATTGAAAGAAGAGATTTTGGGGTCATGGAGAAAGAATGCAGAGATACGAGAAGGAGAAGTTCATTCCTGCAGCCAGAAGTCCTCACACTAGTTTCAAAACTATGCAATTCATTCCCATAGGAAGCAGGGATGGCCACAGCTTTAAAAGAGGATTTGATAAATTCATGGAGGAGAGGTCTATCAATGGCTACTAGCCATGACAGCTGTGCTTCCACAGTTGGAGGCAGCAATGCTTCTGAAAACCAGTTGCTAGAAACCACAGGAGGAGAGAATCCTGCTTGCAGATTTCCCACAGGCATCTGGTTGGCCACTGTGAGAACAGGATCCTGGACATGATGGGCCATTGGCCTGATCTAGGAAGCTCTTAAGCTCGTACTTTATTGGATAATGCCAAGGCTCTGCGGCATAAATTTCTGTGTACGTCTTTGCAACCATGGAGTTGTGGCTTCAAAACCAAGGTGTCAGCAAAATTTCAGAATGATCGCTTCAGCAGTTTTTCAGCAGCAGCAGACTTTACAGTTCCAGGGTTGGTTAATAAAAGATCCACCTTAATATCTGGTGGCAAAAGGTCCAAAATCAGGAATATATATATATATATATATATATATATATATATATATATATGAATGAAGAGGCCAGCATCACTTGGTAAATGGGGAATTCCCACCCTCAAATTTTACTTTGAAGTGAACCAATTAAGACAAATTACTCATTTTTTTTAAAAAAAGATACATCAAAGTCCTGATTTCAGCTTGAGAATACTTTTTCTTGTAATGTCCCCACAGATGCACCACCATTTCTGGATAAATGCCTTAAATCTTTGGGTTGGGCTGCCAGTCCATATCTCAAAACAACTTTCATAATCTGGAAGACCCTAAAGGGCACTTTGGCTACTGCTCAGTCCTTCCTCACACCCACATTGTTTAATCCTCAGTTTTATAACCAAAATAGATTGAAATATTTCAAGGGCTGAGGGGAGAGGGGTCTGCACAGGCTTTGGGGTTTCTATGCAAATGGAGAAGTAAAAGGAGAAAGGGTAGTTCAGGACTTGTGGAACAAAAATGGATTTCCTTAAAACAAAGCACTTCATTTACTAGCAGGCAAAATATAAAACTAGAAACCACCAGATACTTGACTGAATTAGAAATATGGCACTATCTGAAATAAATGATACCAAGGGCTTGATTGCATAGATTTAACATCTGCTGACTGCAGTTCAAATGGGTTCTAAAAGAATATTGGGAACAAGACTTTAGCTATCAACTTGAAGAACGTGTTTGCCAAAAAAAATAATCTGGGAGCATTTGATTTCGAAATTAGCTAAGAAAACAAGTCTTAAAATTATTTTTACTGTATATGGCACCTGACACCTACTAGATTGTCACATATAACACAAATATTTTATCTAAGCTGTTGGAGATTCGGGGCCTCAAAAGCTACTTGCATCCACATGTGGACGTATTCTGGTGCCAGGTTTTTGAGGAACTAACAGGATATTACTCACCAAAATGTTGTTCTAATTTCATCCCTAGCACTTTTAAATATTTGAGAAAGACAAAATCTTGACAGCAACAATAAAGACCTAATCAGCTTCCTCTTATTAGTGACTACTGAATTAACAATGACAAGATTCTGGAAATATTTGGAATATGACACTTAAGAATATATTGGTATAACAGGATTTGGTTTCTGACTCTATCTGAAAAGATACATTTATATAAATGTTTAATAAAAAAAGATACATTTTATTTGATATAATGTGGTAGTGTGATTTTATTAACTCTATCAATGAAGTAATTGAGGCTCTTTTAACCCCAGCTAGGTATGTAGATACATTGAATTTATAGCTGTAATATAGCTTCCCTGCCTTAAGGATCACCAACTGTATTTGGTAAACCCTTAAAAAAAAATGAAGCCCATAATCCCCCCTCCTTATTTTTCTTCATTTGGATTGAACTATGGATAATACTGAAAGACTGTTTGAAATGTTTTATAATGTCATGCCACTTTTATATTTTGTTTTCAAAATCAATAAAAATGTTAGTTAGTTAGTTAGTTAGATAGAGTGCAGCCTGGGAGTCATTCTGGACTCACAGCTGTCCATGGAGGTGCAGGTCAATTCTGTGTCCAGTGCAGCTGTCTACCAGCTCCATCTGGTACGCAAGCTGAGACCCTACCTGCCCACCGACTGTCTCGCCAGTGTGGTGCATGCTCTAGTTATCTCTCACTTGGATTACTGCAATGCGCTTTATGTGGGGCTACTTTTGAAGGTGACCTGGAAACTACAACTAATCCAGAATGCAGCAGCTAGACTGGTGACTGGGAGTGGTTGCCGAGACCACATAACACTTGGAAGATCTACACTGGCTCCCAGTACGTTTCCGGGCACAATTCAAAGTGTTGGTGCTGACCTTTAAAGCCCTAAACTGCCTCGGTCCCGTATACCTGAAGGAGCGTCTCCACCCCCATCATTCAGCCCAGACACTGAGGTCCAGCTCCGAGGGCCTTCTGGCAGTTCCCTCACTGTGAGAAATGAGAATACAGGCAACAAGGCAAAGGGCCTTCTCAGTAGTGGCGCCCTTTCTGTGGAACATCCTCCCGTCAGATGTCAAGGAAATAAACAACTATCTGACTTTTAGAAGACATCTGAAGGCAGCCCTGCATGGGGAAATTTTTAATGTCTAATGTTTTACAATTTTTATGTGCTGTAAGCTGCCCAAAGCGGCTGGGGAAACCCAGCCACATGGGCGGGGTATAAATAATAAAATTATTATTATTTATTAATTTCCCATACTCTTTTGTGGGCTTCGAGATTGCTCAGTATCATGAGTGCATTATTGTGGGGTGGGATGATCACCACAGTAAGATTTCACCCTCAACCTCTCCACTTGCGTCAGTTCTTAGAAATCCAGATTGAAGGCACTGTTGTTTGCAGGGGGTATCTTCATTAGTTGCACACTAAGCTGGATGGTGTGCATTTCCCTGTAGGGTCATTTTGACACATGTGCCTTCATGATGGAATAACTATAAATCATGAATTATAATCAGGACAGTAGTACAATGCCTAGAAAGGTGAAAATCTGCAACCTGAGTCATGCAAATCAATATCTTTCCCATATTGCTCCTTTGTAGAAATCTCTTTTTGCTAGCCATGGGGAAGAGGGATAAAAATCTATACAGATTGCTGGAGGCCCATTTTCCAACCAGCACGGGTCCAGCTTGTTTTCCTCCTGTTTCTGCCCACATGCTTTGTTTCTTCAGGCAGAAGGGACAGACACTAGTTTTCTTTGAAAAATGGAAGGGTGGTATCTCAGGGTTCTGAACATGTGCAATAGGTTCCAAATTCTGGGTATTTGTGTTGTGGGATTGGTGGTATGTGGAAAATGCACAGTCCTGAGGGATAACAGTTGAGAGTACGCAGCCTGCTCCCTTTAAATTCTTGCTCAACTGCATGTACAAATTTGATCTGTTACACTTGGGTTTAAACACAGCTTGGAAAGTTCTTTTTAACTATAACTCTGGTTCAAGTTCAACATGCTGAAAAAGAAACCTAATTCCAGCTCACATTTGAACATTACAAAATGAACCAGTTGAGTTCACATTCATTTCCAGTTCAAGTTTCTTAAGAAGACTAAGAATATATTAAAGTTCACCTGTAGAATGCAAATCGATTTGTGCTGGGAGAAGTGTTGTTGTTGTTAATTGAATTTATATACCGCCCTATACCCGGAGGTCTCAGGGCAGTTCACAGAACAAGAATAAGTATTCACTGCTTTCAACACAACTTTAGAGCTAGTCACTGCAACTGAACTATCATAAATCGAAGGAATTTACTTCTAAGTAAATCTATTTTGGATAAAATACACTGGTTAATCAAGGTCTTCTAGCTTATTTGGCCTGTGGATAACTATTCAGCCATAAAAAACTCTCCCTCCCAGCTCTGCAAACCAGCCCCAGTAGCTTAAAAATGACTCAGTATCTCTTTTCCCTCAGCATCCTGTATAATGAAGAATTTCTTACCAGTCCTTCACCATAAGGTCCCAGAATAAAAAATAAAATTATAAAAACACATAACCATTAAAATTATAAAATGCAAAACACCTGTTCCAAATAGAAGTGAAGACAGTAAACAAACAACCAACCAACAGCATAAAGAAGGAAGCATCTTTCCCATCTGTAGTTTTGATTCTGATATCCTATTAACAACAATATAAACTCCCAGGAATTAAAACACTAATGATAACGACAACAATATCTTTATTGTCATTGTCCTGTGCGGAAAATGAAATTGAAAAACTACGTAAAACTACATAAAAACTACATAAAACTACATAAAAACTACATAAAACTACCACAGAACTACATAAAACTACATAAAAACTACATAAAACTACATAAAAACTACATAAAACATTAAAAAACCCCTAAAAACTCTAAAACCCCATTTTAAAATACACTATACTATAGAGACCCCTTATGCTACATTTAGAACCAGAACTGCATTTGCATAGAAACTGTTTCTAAGGCGGCTAGTCCTGGCCTTTATAACCCTATACCTTCTTCCAGAAGGCAGAAGCTGAAAGAGATCACTTCCGGGGTGTGTACTATCCTGTGCTATCTCTGCCGCTTTCTTATGGCACCTGGCAGCATAGATTTGATCTAAGGTGGGAAGAGTGCACTCAATTATTCTCTCTGCAATCTTTACAACCCTGGATAGCATTGTTTTTTCCCTGGCCATGCAGCTCCCAAACCACACACACAGACCATAAGTTAGTACACGCTCCACAGTGCAATGGTAAAATGCCATCAACAGGTCCTTTGAGAGATTGTTTTTCCGGAGGATTCTCAGAAAATATAGCCTCTGCTGTGCTCTCTTCACCAGGTCTTTGCTGTTCTCTCCCCAGGTTAGGTCGTCTCTCAACTCCAGTCCCAGAAATCGAAACACCAAGACCTGTTCCACGCACTTCCCCTCAATAATAAGTGGCTGAATATTCAATTTACATTTCCTAAAGTCCACAATGATCTCTTTTGTTTTCTTTAAGTTAAGGAGTAAGTTGTTTTTCCTGCACCACTCCCCCAACTTCCTTCCTATAGGCCGCCTCCCCCTCTCCAGCCATGATTAAACCAACCACCGTTGTATCATCTGCGAACTTAATGATCTTATTACTGGGGTATTTGGGGGCACAGTCAGCTGTATAGAGCATATATAAAAGCGGGCTCAACACGCACCCCTGCGGCATCCCTGTATTCGTGATGAGATCCGCAGAGACTTGGGAACCCAACCTGACCCTTTGGGACCGGTTTGATAGAAAATCTAATATCCACCTGCACAAACATGGTGGAAGTCCCAGGTCTAATAATTTGGGCACCAATCTATGCGGAAGAATAGTATTAAATGCAAAACTAAAGTCTACAAATAACAGTCTCGCATAGTTCCCTTGCTTCTCCAAATAAGTCAGGACAGCATGTAAAGCCATTGCCACAGCATCCTCTGTGGATCTCTTTGCCTTGTACACAAACTGGTAAGGGTCAGGTCCCATTGGCAGACAAGATAAGATGTGGTTCCTCATCAGTTTTTCGAAACATTTCATTATAATGGGTGTCAACGCCACAGGGCGAAAATCAGGAAAGGCAAAGAGGACATTTTGCATGCAAAGTTTATAGATGGCTTATTCTGTATAACTTATGGTGACAATGTTGTTGCTGTGTCTAATGTTGATTCTTGTTGTGTTGCACAAACTAACAAAGTTCTTCATGCAGGATGTATTCATGAAGCACATCGAAGATTTTGTCACATGTCTTGGCAAGCACTGGCCAAGATGCCTGGGTTGGTTGAGGGTTTGAACATCAAACCCTGTAAGTTTCACATGAAATGTGTATCTTGTGCAGAGAACAAGGTGAGTGTCAGGGGTTCAGGAGCAGAGGGAACGGATGGCGAGGAATCGGAAGGAGAGGTTAGCGATGATAGCCGTCCGAGATCTCTAAGTCTGTCCAGCGAATCGGAGGATTCACAGAAAGGGGCTCCCGTGGGCAGAGCTGGGGGGTTACCAAGAGGGGCACCCCAGGAAGAAGGGACCAGAGGGGATTCAGAGAGCAGCAGCTGGAAATCCGGACCAGCTACTCCACCAGAGAGCAGCAGGGGGGAGGAGTTCCAGGCACCAGCGACAGGCAGCTCTCCGGCAGCAGCCACGCCTGCGTCAGAGAGCGAGGAAACGGTAGAGAGGAGGGTCGGAGACAGAGCGCGCGCGCCAAGTTCAAATGTACCAGAGGGAGGCGCAATGAGCAGCCCGGAAAGGGAGCCAGGTCCTAAAGCCCGCCGAAGGGAGGGGGAGGAATCCGAAGGGTCCGCATCCGA
Organism: Podarcis filfolensis; assembly: GCF_964270895.1. Lineage (NCBI taxonomy): Eukaryota > Metazoa > Chordata > Lepidosauria > Squamata > Lacertidae > Podarcis > Podarcis filfolensis. Next base: position 73,903,378 of record NC_139604.1, on the reverse strand, counting down.
GGCATCCAGGAAGGAAGGAACCCCGGGGGGTGGTAGGACCCAGAGGCGAAAGGAGAGACGCAAAAGGTGGAGCAAGGCTAGGGTCTTGAACTGGTGTACAGGAGGCGGAGATTCAGATGGGACTTCGCCGATCTAGGGAATAGACGTAGAGACGCACGCTAAGATGTGGAAATGGAAACTATACTTCAATAAAGACTTTATTCCGTTCTACCGGCTAGCGTTGGTCCTTTGTGAGCCGGGACCTAGAGGCAGTCTCTGACAGTAAGTCCCATCTCCCAGAAGTTTTCATCAGTTCTCTTTGACTCAAGCGGCGTGTGGGGAGCGAAGCAGGGAGGAAAGAGGACTGGTGCCTTTGGAGCTCACAAAAGTCAAGCGACATGTCTACTGAAGAGCAAATTGCTTCCCTGCGAGAAGCGGTAACGCAGCTCAGCGCAGAGATAATCGCCTCCAGGAAAAGAGAGGATGAAGCGGCTGCTGCATGCCGAGATCTCCAAGCCAGGTTGGAAGTGCTTACTAAGCAGGCACAAACGGGTTCCAGATCCGAGGGAATCGGGTTGGGAAGGACTGGAGGCAGCATTGTATCTCACTTTGATGGGAATTTGCAGCAGTACCCCAATTTCCGAGCAGACGTGCAGTTTGCGCTGAAACTGCTGGAGAAAGAGTTTAGAGATGAGCAAGAAAAAGTGGGGTTTATCTTGTCTCATTTGCATGGAGAGGCGAAAGCATGTCTGCGCAATCTGTGGAGAGATATGGACCCAGCGCTCCAGAGTTCAGCTGCATTCATTAAAGCGATGGATTCTTGCTTTCTATCGAAAATAGACATTGACATTGCCCGTAAGGACATATTTGAGCTGAGACAAGGGAAAGCCAGCGTGAGGCAGTATCACTCCCGCTTTTTTGCATTGGTCAATGCCTTGGGGTGGGACAAGGATTCCCCCCCCGTTAGAGATCTTTATTGGGAAGGATTGAACCCCCAAATCAAGGATGAGATAGCGCGGGGGGAGAGACCCAAAAGCACCCAGGAAGTGGTGGACAGATCGCTTGCAGTGGGAGTGAGGCTGGAGGACCGCCCTTGGGACAGAGGAGAAGGGCGTTGGGGACGCACACCAGCCAGAGTGCCCTCCCTCTTGCCCAGGGATGTCGCGCGTGCGCAATCAACGCCTCCGCAAGCAGGGGGGGAGGAGCCAATGGAGATCGGCGGTGCTAGAGCTCATTCAGCCACCAGAGCCTTAACACCGGGAGCAGTCAAAACAAAGCAGCCTAGAGGGAACAGGAAGTGTTACATCTGTGACAGTTCGAAGCACATGGCGAAAGAGTGTCCCCAGAGGCTCCACAAGCACACTGCAGCTTCAATGACAGTAATGGGAGCAACTCAGCAAAGTGAACCACGGCAGGGAAACGGAAGCACTGGGGGCCAGCCAGGCGAGTCAGTGAAGAAGTCCCCAGAGATTTTGAAGCCCACGGATCCCCTCCCGCCCAAACCAGTGGTGCAGCTCACCGCATCGCTCCAGCTGCCCAGTGGTCTCACTTTAGAAGTGCCGATTACGATTGACTCTGGCAGTAATGCGGACTTTATCGCACTGGAATTCCTTCAACAACACAACATAGCGCTACTGCCAGCCACACTGCCCCTGAACGTGGTCACAGTGGATGGCAGGGAACTGCTAGGGGGGCAGGTGGTGCAGCAGACACCACCTATGGTGATGCAAATTGGGAATCACCGAGAAGTCATCAGCTTCAACGTCACCCAATTGTCGGACACGCCCATAGTGTTGGGCATGAGTTGGCTGGATAGGCACAGCCCGGCATTAGCGTGGTACCAGCGGCAATTGACCTTCTGCTCTTCCTACTGCGCAGCGCACTGCATCCAGACCTGCCAGGAAGGAGAGGGGCGAGAGGATGCACCGCAGCTACACCTAGGCATGGTGCAAGCGGTGCCCAACAAGTACAAGGAGTTTTTGGAGGTCTTCTGCGAGAAGGAGGCGGACAAACTGCCCCCCCACAGACCCTATGACTGCAAGATTGATCTCCTGCCGGGGGCAACGCTGCCAACAGGGAAACTGTATTCCATGTCTGAGGATGAACTGCAGGAACTTAGGGAGTTCATAGACCACAATTTGAAGCGCGGGTTCATCCGGGAGTCGAAAGCTGTAGGGGGCAGCCCAGTATTCTTTGTGAAGAAGCGAGACACGCCCCAGAAGAGGCTTGTAGTGGACTTTCGAATTTTGAACTCGAAAACCAAGCCCTCGTCCTTCCCCATGCCCAAAATAGACGACCTGCTCGCGACGGTAAGGAAAGGACGCGTTTTCACCAAGTTGGATCTGCGAGGCGCGTACAACCTGATTCGTGTGCGGGAGGGCGACGAGTGGAAGACGGCCATGTTCACACCACTGGGCACCTACGAATACAGAGTTATGCCCTTCGGATTACAAAATGGCTCTCACTGTTTTCAAGCCTTTATGCATCACGTGTTGGCGGGACTCCTTTACAAGAAGTGCGTATGCTTCCTGGACGACATCCTGATATTTTCTGAGTCGCGAGAGGCGCACGAGAGGGATGTCAGGGAAGTTCTGCAGAGACTAAAGGAGCACAGGCTGTACGCCAAGCTGGAGAAGTGCCAGTTCGACGTGACGGAGGTGGATTTCCTGGGCTATAAACTGTCGGACAAGGGGCTCGCCATGGACAGCGCCAAGGTTCGCTCAGTATTGGACTGGAAAAGCCCGCGCAATCGGAAGGAAGTCCAGCGGTTTGTCGGCTTTGCCAACTTTTATCGCAAGTTCATCAAGGGGTTCGCTATGCAAACGGCGGCCATCACCGACACGCTCAGCTCCAAGAAGAAGAAGTTTCTCTGGACGGAGGAAGCGGAGCAGTCCTTTCAGAAACTCAAGCGTCTCTTCGCGTCCGAGGAGCAGCTGCTGCATGTGAATCCCAGCAGACCGATGAGGGTGGAGACAGACGCCTCAGACAGAGCCGTGGGAGCTGTACTGTTGCAACAAGACCAGCAGGGGGACTGGAGGCCGTGCGCCTTCTACTCAAGGAAGCTCAGCAAGTCGGAGCAGAATTACACCATCTGGGACAGGGAGTTGCTAGCCATCCATGCAGCGTTCAAGGCGTGGCGGCACTTCCTTATCGGAGCCAGACACACAGTGCAGGTCCGCACGGACCACAAGAATCTAGAGTACTGGCGCACGGCGAGGTTCCTGAATCAGAGGCACATTAGATGGGCAGAGTTCTTCGCGGACTTCGACTTCAAGATAGAGTACATCCCGGGTGACAACAACATCATGGCGGATGCCTTGTCCAGAAAGCCGCAATACCTCGAGGAGGAGGCACCGTCGGCAGCCAAGCACATTTTCGCACCGGAAGCGTGGGCTTGCGCCTCGGCGACCGTGGATCTGGACGCCGTACGTCGAGCGTTGCAGGAGGACCCCTTCGCGCTAGCCAAGATGGAGGAGGTGCACAAGGGCACGGTGAAGGACGACGAGTTCCAGATCAGAGACGGTTTGCTCATCCGCAAGGGAGCACTCTACGTGCCGGGGAATGACCTCCGCGCGAGGGTGCTGCAGCAGCTACACGACGCCCCCACTGCCGGGCACTTTGGCAGAGAAAAGACTGTAGAACTAGTGACCAGAGACTTTTGGTGGCCCAAGATGCGGGGGGAAGTAGCGGATTACGTATCGAGATGCGACACCTGCCAAAGAGCCAAGTCAGTGCACAAACCGCCGGCGGGATTGCTGGAACCGTTGCAGACGCCGTCTGAGCCGTGGGAACGGGTGGCCCTGGACTTTGTCACGGATCTGCCCAGTTCGAGGGGAAAGACGGCAGTGCTTGTGGTGGTGGACATGTTTACCAAGATGGCACACTTCATTCCGTGTGCGAAGGTGGCCACGGCAGAACAGACCGCCAAACTGTTCATAGACCACGTGTTTAAGGTCCACGGTCTGCCACGATCTATTCTATCCGACCGGGGGCGGCAGTTCATCTCGAACTTCTGGCAAAAGTTGATGGGCATCCTGAACGTCAAGATCAATCTAGCGTCGGCGAGACACCCGCAGACCAACGGACAAGCGGAGAGGGTCAACGCCATCATGCAGCAGTACCTGAGATGCTACGCCAATCAGCAGCCTAACACGTGGGTGGACTACCTGCCCCTCGCAGAGTTCGCTTACAACAATACGAAGCACGTGTCGACGGGGGTGACGCCGTTCTTCGCCAACAACGGGAGGCATCCCAGAACCTTCCCAGGTTTAGAGAGAGTGGGGGAGGGGGAGCCGCAGGCAGCGGAAGAATTAGCGTCAGAGTTGCAGGAAGTCCACGAACAGCTTAGGAGGCAGTTGGAACTGGCAAAGCACGCATACAAACTGCAGGCTGACAGACACAGGAGAGTAGGGGAAGACATACAGGTGGGAGACTGGGTTTGGTTAGCAGCGCAAGCAGTGCCGACCAGATCGTTGGCCAAGAAGAAGCTAGGGCATAAGCAGCTAGGGCCTTACCAAGTCCAGGCACAGGTCAATCCAGTGGCCTTCCGGTTAGCGCTTCCGGAGGGTTCCAGAATGCATCCGGTCTTCCATAGATCGGTGCTCACGCCCTACAAAGCACCGCATAGATTTCACGAGCCAGGCACAGCACCAGATCCGCCCAGAGAAGGACCCAGGGAAAGGGGGTCGCCAAGAGGGGAGCGCATCAACGAAGCCACAGAGATTTTAGACTCGAGATGGGGGGAAGAGGGAGTAGAATACCTTCTTGCCAGAGAGGATACCCCGGCCAGCGCCAACAGTTGGGTGCCGGGCTATGCCTTGGACGAGCCTCTTCTCAAGGAAGAGTTCCATGCCATTTTCCCACACAGGCCCATGCCAGCCGAGTATTTCGATGACTGGCTCTTCACACCCACACTTTCAGGCAGCACGTTCCAGGGGTTTGACTCGGACGAGGAGACGGCACCACACATACGCTCTCCGGAAGGTTCACCCTCGGGTTCTGCCTCAGACCGCTCCTATTGGTGGGATAATCAACCAGAGGAGCAGTGGCGCAGGAAGTGGCTGGGGGGTCCCTGGCAGGCATCACCCTCAGAGGGGAACGGGGGAGAGATGGACATGGACGTGTTGGGGGAGGACGTGGGATTTGAACACGAAGGCAGGGAGATGGAAGCAGAGGAGATCGACGTCGACGAGCGCACGGAGGACGAGCCAGACCTGCCCGATGTAATGTACGACACGAGGGAAGAACTGTATCCGGCACTCACCCCTGCCACGACGGAGCACCCAGAACCCACACCGGAAGGAGGGGAGGGGGGAAGGGGGGGCTTCGAGGGGGGGATGGATGTCAGGGGTTCAGGAGCAGAGGGAACGGATGGCGAGGAATCGGAAGGAGAGGTTAGCGATGATAGCCGTCCGAGATCTCTAAGTCTGTCCAGCGAATCGGAGGATTCACAGAAAGGGGCTCCCGTGGGCAGAGCTGGGGGGTTACCAAGAGGGGCACCCCAGGAAGAAGGGACCAGAGGGGATTCAGAGAGCAGCAGCTGGAAATCCGGACCAGCTACTCCACCAGAGAGCAGCAGGGGGGAGGAGTTCCAGGCACCAGCGACAGGCAGCTCTCCGGCAGCAGCCACGCCTGCGTCAGAGAGCGAGGAAACGGTAGAGAGGAGGGTCGGAGACAGAGCGCGCGCGCCAAGTTCAAATGTACCAGAGGGAGGCGCAATGAGCAGCCCGGAAAGGGAGCCAGGTCCTAAAGCCCGCCGAAGGGAGGGGGAGGAATCCGAAGGGTCCGCATCCGAGGCATCCAGGAAGGAAGGAACCCCGGGGGGTGGTAGGACCCAGAGGCGAAAGGAGAGACGCAAAAGGTGGAGCAAGGCTAGGGTCTTGAACTGGTGTACAGGAGGCGGAGATTCAGATGGGACTTCGCCGATCTAGGGAATAGACGTAGAGACGCACGCTAAGATGTGGAAATGGAAACTATACTTCAATAAAGACTTTATTCCGTTCTACCGGCTAGCGTTGGTCCTTTGTGAGCCGGGACCTAGAGGCAGTCTCTGACAGTGAGGGTTGCTCCAAAAGGCAAGGAGTCTAGCAGGCAGGCTTCCAAACCCTACCAGCTAGTCCACGCAGACCTGGTTGGTCCACTTGTGCCCTCTTTGGGTGGAGCAAGGTACTTCATGGTTCTAATTGATTCTTTTTCCAGGTACATTCATGTGTTTATGCTCAAGCAGAAATCGCAAGCGTTTCCTAGGTTCAAGGCATTCTGTGCTTGGTTGGAGAATGTTCACGGTAAACGTATCGGCTGTCTCTTTACTGATCGGGGCGGGGAATTCACTTCTCAGCAGTTTGAAGCTTTCCTGACTGAGAAGGGAATCCAGCATAGCCTCTCAAGTCCTGGATCCCCATGGGAGGTTTGTGAGCAAGCAAAGCAAACATTGCTTCAAGGCATGAAAACCTTGTTGCATGATGCCAATCTCCCTGAGAAGTTTTGGGGGGAGTCTTTGAACTTGTATGTTTACACCTTTAATTGCAGACTGTCATCACCTATTGGTTGTACTCCCTATGAGAAGATGTTTGGTAAGAAACCTAACGTCAAGCACATGAGAATCTTTGGTTCTGACATGTGGGTATACACCCCACAGAGCAACAAGCTTGGGAAGCGTGGGGCACATGGTTTGTTCATGGGGTACGAAAAAGGTGCATACAGGGTATGGATGACTGATTCTAAGTCCATTAAGTTCACAAAGAGTGTTGAGTACAATCCTAAGTGGGGGGAAAATGTGGGAATTTTCCAGAGTTACCCAGAGGAGGATGAAGGTGATGTGAAAAAAGCAGATAGTGTTGAGGCAGAAGAGGAAGCTGAGGATGATGATGATGATGATGATCAGAGTTCGGATTCCAGGTCAGTGGGCGGCGCTGCTGCTGGTGTCAGTGACAGTGATGACACAGCAGACTACAAGAGCGCAAAGGCCTCAGTCAGACCATCTGATGTGTCTGACAATGAACTGGAAGAACCACTGTTCACCATTGGTCACTTTTCTCCCAAGAAGGAGGAGATGAGTCCAGAAGACTTGCGTCTAGTTCGCAGGTCTGAAAGGGCGACCAAAGGCAGACCTCCAAAGAGATTTGCTGATGAGTTTGCTAAGACGGCAACTGCTGTTCTTAGTAGCTCAGAGAAGGTGTGGGAACCTTCAAGCTTCAAAGAGGTTCAGGAGTTAACCTCTAAAGATGCTGAGCCGTGGCTTAATGCCATGAAGGCTGATGTTGATTCCTTGAACAGGAACCAAACTTGGGAGCTGGTACCGGTAGTCCCAGGAATGAGACTGGTTGGCAGTAAATGGGTCTTCAAGGCCAAGACAGACCAGAATGGCAAGGTTGTCAGACACAAAGCCAGATTAGTTGCCAGAGGTTTTTCACAGGTACCAGGACAGGATTACCACGAGACCTACTCACCCACCGTCAAATATGAGAGCATTTGGCTAATGCTCAAGATTGCTGCAGAGGAGAAACTGCATGTTTCCCATCATGACATTAATACAGCCTTTTTGTACGGGATTTTGGGGAAGGAGCTGTACATGCTTCCACCTGATGGAATGCAGATACAGAAGGGAATGGTCTGTAAACTGCGGAAATCCTTATATGGTCACAAGCAGAGTGCCAGGTGTTGGAACACAAAACTCACTGAGACGTTGCTTTCTCTAGGTTTTCACCAGGGCAAAGCTGATCCATGTGTGTTTGTTAAGGAGGAGGGGCAAAACAAACTGTATTGTTTATGTTTTGTTGATGATCTTCTGAAGTTTTGGAAGAATCTGGCTTTGTACCAAAGCACCCCTAGCTCAGCTGAAGGAGCACTTTGACATGAAGGAGCTTGGTGAGGTATCCAACTATCTTTCTCTGCAGGTGGAGAGGGACTAAGCAGGTAATTTTCTGGTACACCAAACACAGAAAATTGCTGATGTATTAACCAGGATGAATTTGGTTGATGCAAACCCAGCAGACACACCGATGGTGACAGGTTACCAGGTAGATAGTACTGCTGAAGCGTTTTCTGACACTACGCTGTACAGATGCATTCTAGGCAAGTTGAATTTCATTGCTAGATGTTCAAGACCTGACATAGCTGTAAGCACTAACCTGCTTAGCAGAGATGCTAACAATCCTACTGTTCAGGATTGGAAAGCTCTGAAGCGCATAGCTCGCTATTTGAAAGGGACTATGCACTACAGGCTGAGGTTCACCAGTCAGAAGACTGGAGGTCTTGAAATCTTTGCAGGTGCTAGTTTTGGAAGTGACACCACGGATGGTACAAGCACTTCTGGAGTATGCTACATGTACAACCACTGTCTGTTTGACTGGTTATGCAAAAAGCAGACGATAGTAAGCCTAAGTTCCTGTGAAGCAGAACTCAATGCTCTGTCATTTTCACTCATGGATTGTGAATGGTTGATGCAACTGTTTAAGGACATCAGAGTGTCTGTGAAATGTCCTATACAAGTGTATCAAGACAATAGATCCTGTTTGGCTTTGCTGAACTCAGAGAGTTGCAAGCAAAGAACCAAGTACTTGCAGATTAAGCTACATCGTGCAAGAGAGTGTATTCAGAAAGGACTCATTCAGGTGTCCTACATGCCAGGAAATGAAATTCCTGCTGATCTGTTGTCTAAGGTTGTTATCAGAGAACAACTTAAGGTTTATGTACAGAGGTTGCAATTGGGTTGAACCACAGGTACTACAGGTTACACGGAAAGGGGGAGGATGTTAGGATATTTCCGTTCCACCTTAAAAGGGAGCAGGCTTTGTGAGTCACAGAGTCTGCGTATTTCCTGTTCACAGGAAGTTTATGTTGTGTCTTTGCTGTCGTTTTTCTCTCTGCCTGAGCAGACCGAAGCAGGCAGTCATGTTTTTTCTTTGTTCTGACCAATGCTGAATAAACTTGGAAAATGCTCTCCTGCGTGCATCTTTTGCTGTGCATTATCTGCTGATAGAGCCTGCATCAGTTCTGGCGAAAATCATTCAGACTGTCTATCTTTGATGTTTTTGGCAGGGGTATAATGGTAGCGGATTTCAGACAGGGTGGAACAGTGGCTTGGGCCAGAGACTGGTTAAAAATCTTCGTAAAGATTCCTGCCAGTTGGTCCGAACAATCTCTTAGCACCCTGCCAGCCACCCCATCCGGGCTCATAGCCTTCCTCGTGTTTACCTCCTTTAATATTCGCCTCACTTCTCCCTCTTCCACCCTGGCAGCATTTCCTGTAGGTAGTGACGCCAATAGCTCTGGCATCCCTGTTGGAGTCACTGTTGGGATACTGCCAGGGAGATAAAGCCCATCATGGCCCCCACATCGTCTCCGGACGTCCATTGATCTCCTGTAGACACGCAGTATCAGCAATTAGCGACACGAGCTCCAGAAAATAGCTTGCCACATTCTTCCATCTATCTGTCAGAGGAACTGGAGGGGTTTCCTTCACACACAGTATGCCACACTCCAAACTGACGCAGCAAACTCTCACACCATTTTGCCCAGGTTTCATAATTGTGCCGATTTAACTTTGGGCACTCAGCAGCTTCAGAAGCTTGTAAAAACTCCATCTCAGCTTTTTACTTGAGCCGTGAGCCTTATTCACTTCAGAGGCTCCTTATCTTGGCTACTCATAAATCTTGAGGCCTGCTTGGCTCGACTCCCAGGCCAATTAGGCCAGCCGGACATCAAAGACTCTTGCCACGGCAAACAGAGAAGCCTCATTTGCTTTTGCTTTTCCCACACATACCTCAGCAGTCTGTCGCAGTCTTACTCTCCTGTAAGTGCCGTGAATCTGGGCCCATAATCTGTTGTTGGGATACTGCCAGGGAGATAAAGCCCATCATGGCCCCTACGTCGTCTCCGGACGTCCATCGATCTCCCGTAGACACGCAGTATCAGCAATTAGCGACACGAGCTCCAGAAAATAGCTTGCCACATTCTAGAACTGATGCACGCTCTATCAGCAGATAATGCACAGCGAAAGATGCACGCAGGAGAGCATTTTCCAAGTTTATTCAGCATTGGTCAGAACAAAGAAAAAACATGACTGCCTGCTTCGGTCTGCTCAGGCAGAGAGAAAAACGAAAGCAAAGACACAACATAAACTTCCTGTGAACAGGAAATACGCAGACTCTGTGACTCACAAAGCCTGCTCCCTTTTAAGGTGGAACGGAAATATCCTAACAGGTGTCACCTCAAATCGGGCAAAGAATCTGGAAAACAGGCAAAAGGGAGTAAGCCACATCAAAATCAGCTTTGATGTGCTGCATGTTGGATGTGTGTGAAGAATAAGGTTTATTAAATCCAAATAGAGTCAGTCCAACTTCTCTGGATTATGTGGCTATTTTCCAGCAGGGCTACCTAAGTGTTAGTAGCTTGACTCTAATCCTGGAATTCTAAGATTGCATTTCCAGGTATATGTGAAAGTTTAGTCCAACTGAATACAACTCGGTGGGACTTATTTAAGACAATATGCAGTCCTAAACAGGCTTAAATCAAGATAAATCCTACCACTTCAAGTAAGACCTCCAAATGGAGCTGAGCTGAAACTAAGCTATTAAATTTGCAGGCTTCTCCATGAAATTTGAAGCTGCACCCCCTTTTCCCCAGTGCTTCCTGTCACAGTGCCATTTTGTTTGTTTCAGCTGTGCTGCTGCAGGAAGATTGGGAGAGTCACCTGGTTGCCTAGGCAACACAAGGATGCTTCCTTGCAACAGAGCACTGGAAGATAGGGAACCTGTCCCTGCATTGCCCTGGGCATCTAATGTCTTCCGGTGCTTGGGATGCAGCGCAGCACTGGAACAGCAAAATGGTGGAGATCATTGTGGCATCACTATTACAAAAATAAATAACTTTGAAGATAAACTGGTGTGGTTTTTTTGGGGGGGGGTTAGGGGGCATATCGTACCCCACAAAACCTCACATTCTTCCTGAATTTTCTACTGAGTGATATTTCTGATCAGCTTTAATTCCAAGAAATTCTGTCATTACATAATTTATACATGCCAACTTGTTATCTGTGCCGCTCTAAAATGAGAACTTTTAATTTTTTTTTTTTTGTCTTTGATACCTGTGATATGTTAAGGATATTTTAAACCAATTAAGAGATTTTCTTTGAAATATGAAGCAATATCTAAATCACCAAACAGAGCAACCCCCAACCTCTATGCCAGGCTGCGGCCTACCAGGCATGAAGGTGGTTAGGAAGCGCCCAAGAGAAATACTTGAAATGGGGTGTTCTGAAAGTGGGGAGGGGGTGAGGCTGAGGGGACCCAGGATCCACTGGATCCTGAATTGCTCTCACTGACATCAGCAATGGCATTGGGGCCCAATATGAACTTGATCACTACACCAGCCTGGAGCTTATGCTGATTTCCTTGCCCCCACCATCTTCCACTGCAGCTGCCAAGAGTGACTGGACTGCAGATGTGGTTGGTGGTTCTGTGTGAGAGAGGTGCGGGTTAGGATTGCAGCCTTAATTAATTAGTCAAGGCTCCAAACAGCTCCTCATAAGCAAATGGCTTGATTTCTGTGGGCCCTGTGCATGGCACTCCCACTAGATTCTTAACATATTTTTCTCTTCTCACAAACTGTAACCATAACAGGGTGATGACATTGTACCCTTCTCGAAATTTACAATGTATTTTTTTAAATATAATATTTATTAAGAGTTTAAAGATTACAAAAAGAGAAAAAGAGTTAAACAAAACAATACAATACAATACAAAAAACACTACTTATACCCTAATCTTAACAAAACGAAAACAAAAACAATTAAAAACACATCCAATATTCCATCTCTTATCTTTCATTTACTTGTTTCAGCGACCAGTTCAGTTAGCTGTTTCAGCAAATCCTTTCCATCTTCCTCAGTTTTCTGTCCTATAATTTATCTTGACACAATCTAGCCTTATTTTTCCCTTTAATCCATTAACAATCTATTTTTACTTAATTCTTTGTAACATTTCTGCTAAAGCCATATAACTTCATTCCTGCATCCTTCTAACATTCATTAATTTTACAGTATTTCTGTAAATAGTCTTTAATTTTTTTCCAATCTTCTTCCACCGACTCTTCTCCCTGGTCACGGATTCTGCCAGTCATTTCCGCCAGTTCCATGTAGTCCATCAACTTCATCTGCCATTCTTCCCGGGTGGGTAAATCTTGTGTCTTCCAATACTTTGCGATGAGTATTCTTGCTGCTGTTGTAGCATACATAAAGAAAGTTCTATCCTTCTTTGGCACCAATTGGCCGACCATGCCCAGGAGAAAGGCCTCTGGTTTCTTCAGGAAGGTATATTTAAATACCTTTTTCATTTCGTTATAAATCATCTCCCAGAATGTTTTAATCCTTGGGCACGTCCACCAAAGGTGAAAGAATGTACCTTCAGTCTCATTACATTTCCAACATTTATTGTCAGGTATAAGTTATAAATTTTTGCAAGCTTGACTGGTGTCATGTACCACCTGTAGATCATTTTCATTAAATTCTCTCTTAAGGCATTACATGCCGTAAACTTCATACCTGTGGTCCATAACTGTTCCCAGTCAGCCATCATAATGTTGTGTCCAACATCTTGTGCCCATTTAATCATAGCAGATTTCACCGTTTCATCCTGAGTGTTCCATTTCAACAGCAAGTTATACATTCTTGACAAATTCTTAATTTTGGGATCTAACAATTCTGTTTCCAATTTTGATTTTTCCACCTGGAGAAATTTACAATGTACAATGGACTTCAGAGCAACATGTTGCAATGAGAAAGGGGCTTTAAAAAATGAGCAGATGCTAGCAAAGCCTGGAAGACTGTGCATGGTTTTGCTATAATAACAGTTAATCATTTTCCTCTGAAAATTCAACAAAGGCAGACAATGACTTTTTCTTTTTGCAATTTCATGGAAATATTAATCCCATTTGAATGAAATGCAAAGGCCAAGCAGACATACAGTGTGTAGCAGTTTTATAGTGCAGGTGCTGTTTAAGGGATCCATATTAGGATCAACTGGATCCTGGTGTGAGGCAGAGATGTATCATGCAACAAACAAGACTAGGTCCAGACCCATGCTTTTCTGTGAACCACCCTGAGACCTCCAGGTATAGGGAGGTATATTATTAATAATAATAATAATAATAATGATGATGATGATGATGATGATGAAGCAAAAAATTTGAGTGAAACTTTGGGGCTGCACAAACTCCTTCAGTCAAGCCACATCTTTAAGTCAGCTCTCAAAGACCTAGCCTCCTGGGTCATAGCTGTTTATGGGGCCATGTGCCAGATAATGTATACATTACCTGCGCACACAGACAGGCACACATATGCATGCAAGGAAGCAACAGATAATCAGCCCATTTTCACAAGGAGAGAATATTTTTGTGAAAATGGAAGTGGGATTTCATCCCAGCCATAGCTGAGATACTTACTGTAGCAATTTTCTGAATTCACCTCTTCAAATGTGCTCTTCATGTGCCCTGGGACTCCAGCTGTGAGATGTGGGGCACAACAACCTTTTGGCTAAAGTGAAATATTTGAGGCGAATTTCTAGGCTCTTGTTCAAATAAAGTAGTTAAGATGTATCTGAGCAAATTAAAAAGTTTGGACTAGACTAAGAATTTTTTTGGGGGGGCGGGCAATCTATACATACCTAAATTGCCTCAAACTTTAGACAGAAGTGAAATTTAAATATTAATTGAGAGGATTCTACTTGGGTTAAATGTCAAAGGAATTTTTTGGAAAGCAAAATGATAAATCTGGAGAAATTTCTCAGGGAGATTCTGCACATTCTATTAGTTGCACTGGCAACATTCCAGAGTTACCACTCTGAAAGAGTAGGGCCGCGACCCATTACAACCACTAATAATACCCAGGCAAACAAATTCTGACCTTGTGAAGTAATGAACCCGAATCGAAAAAGTCATCTCTTGCCTTCAAGTTGCACCTCAGCAATTTCCAAATGCCTCGATTGTGGAAGGGGTAGTAAAGCTTTATTTTTCCAAATAATTCCAGGATTCCCAGTTCTAACTGTATATATTGGGTTGCTTATTGTTCAATTAAAGTCTTCAGCATAAATGTTGCCTCTGAATCCTTAGCCTGCCTACACATTTGGCGTCATTAAAAATATTTTAAACTTTCATTGAGACCTCTGTCATTTCAGCAGGGTAGTCATTTGATTTGTGATGTTTGAACCTCGCTCTTTGAGTCTCTCTCTCTCTCTCTCTCTCTCTCTCTCTCTCTCATGTGTGTGACATCAGTGGGTTTTAAACTTTTACCACTTCTGCACCATACACTTAAAGCTCTCACATACCACATTGACTGTCATGGCTTCCTTCAAAGAATCCTGAGAACTGTAGTTACCATATTTTTCCATGTATAACATGCCCCAGTGTATAAGACGATCCCTATTTTTGGGGACTCTAAATTAAGGAAATGGAGGGAGATTGCCCAGTGTTGTTGAGCTTTTTTTGGGGGGGGATTGCCCCCAATCGCTCACCCACCTGACCAATCGCATGCCTTGCAAAAGCCACCAATCATCTACCCGCTCATCACCAGCAGCCGCCAATCACCCGCCCACTTGCTGCAGCAGCAGCCAATCAGCAGCAGGCCTTACTGCAGCCACCAATTACCCGTCCAATCGCCGAATTACAATCTCCTGATCGTGGCTGCCACCAATTGCACGCCCCCCTTATGCACTATCCGTGTACAAGACAACCTCCAATACTTTACAATTCTTTGTAATAAAAAAACCTTGTCTTTGACACAGAAAAATACAGGACTTATGGATGCTGAAAGTTCTAGAAGTTCCTTTTACAGAACTACAAATCCAAGAATTCCCTAGGGAGAGGGTAAACCATAGTGTAAGTTGCAGCAACTCTTAGCAACCTTAACAAACTGCACTTCCCAGGATTCTATGAGAGAAGCCATGACTGTTAAATTAGTGTAAGTGTGTCTTAAATGGTGTGGATGGGGCATTTATGTCATTATAGGTCTTGGTATCTGTATACCTGTACTGAAATGATAATTCTCAATTCATAGTTTACTCTAAATTGGAGCCAACACCTTATTTTGTTTTTCATTTTTTTATATTAAAAAACCCACCTTAATTGAGTTGTGTCTGACCCAAATACCCAATTAGTCAAATGCTCTTTTTGAAACTGCTACAACCGAGCCTGTTGGGTGGGGTATAAATAAATAATTTTTTTTTCCTAAATGAATGAAAATTATGTACCTTTTGTTGGACAACTAGGCTCTTGTCTTAGTTGGAACTCTGACCAAATGTTACTGGCTCATAATATGAAGCTTTTGAAACAGAATAAAGAGTTCAAGGGAAAAAATGTTGTATTGAGCATTTTCTGGAAAATTGTATAATTTAAAAAGAGCTGGGCTGGGCTGGGGGAAAAGTAGCACACAAAACATCTGTGTAAACAGCCACTAAATAATATTTATATGTTTTTAATTAACATTAAGAAGAAAGATCATTATAGACATGTCCTTGGTAAGGGGGATAAGAAAGCTTTCATGCTAAACCACAGAAAATACGCATTGTGGGACATGCTGGGCACTTAGCAGAAATGAGGTTTGGAATAGCCGACTGCATATTTAGTCTGCCTTTGTTAATAAAATAAAATAAAATAGCAACAAGAGCATTTGTTCCCTTAAAGGGATCACGGGCAACTGTTATGCAAAACAAACAGGCCATAAGTAAGAAATAAATGTTTTTGTTGCATGACGGTTAAAGTGAATAATGTGCCTTGCATTTAATATGAATAAAGTAGTTCTCTCTGTCCAGAACTGTGGGTTCATTGTGGTGAAGTTACTGCAGCCTAAAAACAACTGGTGGGGATGCATACGGTGTCTCTGTCTGATTTCATTGATTCCATATGAGTTGTCTAGATTCTTTCTCCTGCTCATTCTGTATGTTCTTCTTTTGCTTCCATATTTCTTTCTCTTCCCACTGACAGCTGGGACCAGCATTATTTTGGGACTGATTACCTGCACATAAGACTGCTCACATAAGTGATCTACTCAGGCGAACACCAGAACGACAGAGGAATTGCTTGTGGAAGTTCATAACAGCTACCTTCATGGCTAAGGTGAGGGCTCTTCCAGATGGGTGGTTTATTGGAAATGCATTCTGCAACATGCTCTTGAGGCAGTTAGTGGTAGATTTATTCTGCTTTAGTCTCGTATGCAATGCTTCCCCAGATCTGCCACATTCATTGCAATAAAAGTGGGCCAAAAAACCTGAACTTTTGCGGTATAAAAGTTACAAAATTTCAGGAGGAAGTTACAGTATCTGAATAGCTTGGAAATGAATCAGTGCGACCACCCCCAGACTTTTGCAGGCACATCAAATATTGATGCATGTTACAGCCCTGATATCATCATGAACGCAAATAATTATGGAAGTGCAATAAAAGGACATCTGGAAGGACACTGAGTTCAAGAAGTAGATTTTTGTGGAAGTAAGTGCTGCATAGAAGCAGCTGCTGTGAGCAGCTTCCCCAACAGGTATTTGTGCAGGAGAGAAGTGAATAGTCACATCTGCAAGGCTTCTCATATTTTGTCTTGAAGTTACATCAGCTATGGCCAACTTCAGGGTCGGCTTGAGGCAGGGTTGGAGGAAGGGGTGTGTGGTGGGGCGGGCCACCCCAGGTGCCACCACTGAGGGGGGTGACAAAATGCCGACTGGCACTCACTGCAGGGCCTGCAGCACGCCCAAGCCACACGTCTCTCCTGGGAGTGTAGCGGTGGCTTGGGCACCCACAGGCTCTGCGTTGCCCCAAACGGTCTGCCCACTGCCTCCCCCCCCCCCAGCTATAGGTCAGCTGAATGGGAGGAGTCAGGCAGACTCCTTGGAGGCCCCGCAGAGCATCCTGCCCCGGCTTGCTCCACCCCACAGGCGGCTGGCCCCACCCCTGGGTGCAGGGCACACGCGCCGTACCAGGCGCCTGATCGGCTTGCTCCACCGCTGGCATGAGGCATTTTGTTACCTGAAGTAATAATAAATAATAATGATAATTTTATTGTTTGTACCCCACCTATCTGACTGGGTTACCCCAGCCACTATGCGTGGCTTCTGACAAATATAAAAATATAATAAAACATCAAACATTAACAACTTCCCTATACAGGGCAAGTAAAGGACAAGATGTCTTCCCTCCCAATTCCATGTACTGGGTAGCATCCTCCAATGTACCTGAAGGAAGCAAGCTAATTTAAGGGGTGCATGGCAGATCTGTCATACACACAGCTGACAGAGGACAATGGCCAGGGGTTCAGGAGGAATGTTTGTGGCAGCTGTCGCTGCTGCCCCACAGCATCTGCCACTTGAGGTGATTACCTGACTCTGCCTCAGCTTGTGGAGGCTAGATTAGTACTGTGCTAAAAAATTATCCTGTGTTTTCCCGCAACCATTCTTCAACAATTAAGGTAAAGGAAATTGCATTTGAAAATCATCAGAAGGGAGAGAAAACTGTGGTGAAATTGTCATGGGTTGATGCATGATTTTGTCAAAGTTACTTTACTCTCAAGAAGACTACAGGATGAGTGTCCTTTTTCTTCATTCTATAAATCATCTCTCCTGTGGTTGCTCTCTGCAGCCTTCTTGGGTATCTGCTTCCCTGAGAACCCCATGATGTATTCAGCTGTGTTCTCTTTTCAGCAGAGGAAGCTGGGCAAGCTGGCTGCAGTGTGCCTCTTAGCTCTTCAACTTTTTCTTTAAAAGTGTAGATCCCCACCCCCCAAAAGGGATAAAAGGAAGAGCTTTTCTTCTTAATTTCTTTTTAATTTTCTTGTTACAAACTTGTACACACATAAGTCATAAAACATGACTAACAAAAATGGGGCGCTGGGGGGGAGTAAAATACCTAACATATTGTTTTCTAATAATGAATTTATTACATTAAACCAGTAAATGAGTTCTTCAGTAAATCAACCAGGAAAACACTGAGTAATAGGAGTTTGGTAATGATTAGTGTCTGCTTATCTACACCATATTGAAATATATGTTGTAGGTATTTCCCATCTTTGTGTTGTTTCAATTGTATATTTAATAAAATCACACAACACTGTGTGAAAATTAGCACTCTCTCACGATCTCTCCCCCTCCCTGGAAGAGCTTTTCTTAAAAACAATACGATCCTACTGATCTGAAGTGCTAAGTAATCAGCCCCCTTGGGTTCCCTTTAATTAAAATCCATTATATGGTAACTTGTCCAATAGGGACTTCTTCAGATCACGAAGCATAGGCAGCTGGGGAGGCTTCAGACCACATGGGAAATGTTTAATGGAAATAAACACACACACACCACTCACAGCCACCTTGCAACAATAAAATAAGCTCAATCTTGCACCCACACTAAAATTATGGAGAACTTCTGAAGAGTCTTGAGGAACAGGCAGAAAAATGGAAGCTTCTAGAAACCAGAGGACAGGTTTCAGAACAGAACTAGGCTAGATATTTCCTGGCCAAGATGCTTGGGAAGTCAGTATGCTATGATCTTAGAACAGGGGTCTGCAACCTTTAAGACAAAAAGAGCCACTTGGACCCGTTTCCGAAGAAAAAAAAAAAACTGGGAGCCGCAAAACTCGTCATTATAAAAATAACTTTTTTGTCACTTTTTTATTATTTCTTTGTTTGACCCCTCAGAATTACTCCTCCTCATAGAAATAAACGTTAAATTAACAAGTTACTTTTGTGTGTGTGTGTGTTCTTCACTCCCCTTCAAAACAGTGACCAGTGTACATGCCCCCTTTCAATGCAGTGACCAGCGTACATGCCCCTTACAATGTAGCGGGCGGGCGGGCGGGAAGGTGATGTCGGGACGGTGCATGACTAACGCATGCACCACCCCCATGCGACGTCACAGCCAGTACAGCGCCTGCCACAGTGGGGAGTGTCGGGGCGCACAATGCGCCTCCTCCCCTCGCTAGTATCCGCCCCGGAGCCGCGGCAAAGGTGTAAAAGAGCCACATGCGGCTCCAGAGCCGCGGGTTGCCTACCCCTGTCTTAGAAGAACAGGAACATGGCTAAATTCAGTTGTCTGTCAATCGGGACTCAGCTTTTCGTGAGGCAGGCCCTGTCCTGTGGAACTCCATGGCAACAGAAGTTTGGGAGGAACCGTCCTTCCCTTCATTCAGACATCTTCTGTAAACTATACTAGACCAGCCTTTGTAAAATGAATTCTCTCTTTTTTTAACTCAGTATTTACTGATGTTTTAAATGATGCTTTCATGCTAATTTTATCCCTATATGTTGAATTTTTAAAAATACAAATTTGAATTATAAATACATTAATAAACAAGCAAAAATATAAAATCAAAACCTTCCAGCTGAATTGCTTCCTAATGTGAAAAGTATACATGCAGTTGCTGCAGGTTTCTCGTAAAGACATATCTTTTTGCCTAGGCTTTCCCTGACTTTGAAGATTAGTCTCTGTTTTTATTTGTTTGAATTCCATGAAGCCCTGTTTTAATTTGTTTTTATAATGCTATCTTACTGGTTTTATATTGTATATTGGTTTTAAATGATATTGCTTTTAGGTTGTAAACTGCTTAGATTTTTTTAAATCTTGAGCAGTTCACAAATGCTTTTAAATAAAACAAATAATAATCATATGAGAATGTGATGGCTGTTTGTCTGTCATATGTTTGTCAGTGCCCCTCCTTGCTTGTCAAAATGATGGAGAATACGTAACTTCCAGATCAGAGTCGTGGCATAATTGACAATGGGGTTTCCACTTCCTTCAGCCCAGCCCAGGTAGGCCAATATTTCATGTCTCCCATAATAGAACTCATTTCCCTTTAGACGACAAATTCTTCAAGAGGAGCAGCAATCTCTAATGTGGCCTTGCCAACCACATTAATGAGTTTACATTAATCACTCTAATCTTGGTGTGTTTGTTTTTATTCACAGATGCTTTTCAAGCCCAAGCTTGAAGGTTTTCAAGCCCAAGCTTTTCAAGGTTTTTTTGTTGGTTTTTGGCTTAACTTTGGCAAAATCTGCATTAAGATCATGGGTAGTTTGCTATTTTGTAAAAAACAACAACCCAAAAACCTGTAACCTATTTCTGACCTCGATCGGTTTCAGTGTCAATGACTTCCTTCTGCTCTCCCCTGCAGAAAAATATAGGGAGGAAAAGGGACAAGTAAAAGAAGGGAGCTGAGTGAAATTCCCTCTGTCATTTTCCATCCTTTCCATTATATGTGGGAAGCAGCTGGCTGCGGATGTGGGGGACAGAACCCCTGTGCTAGTTTCCTGACAAGTGGGTTGCTGTTGCATATTGGAAGAGTGAGGGTAAGGCCTTGGGAAGTTCTATGCGATGCAAACACTCTGTCAGGAACACCAGATTGCTTCTGCCATGTGTAATGGAAGAGAAGCAATGGGGATCTCTTTCCATTTTGATTGAATAAGGACTTCCTGTACCCAACTATAAACAAGTTCCTCTGCAATGCAAAAACTCAAAAGATTTTGGTAGTGTTCCATTTTTCACGGAGTTTGTTCTCATATTTCTCTCTCCAGAGAAATCAGACCCAAATTGCTATAATAATACACTTGCCTATTACTAGAAATCTTTCAATTCCCAAGCTTTTCATCTGCACTCAGTAGCCCCAGTTTTCTTACAACTCGGCAGCTTGTATAAACATCATCGCACTCAATTCCCTTTCTTTAAGGGGGTTTGTTTAAAAGGGCTTTTTTATTGTGCCATGTTTGTGTCAGTTTAAATTCTGTTTTGGGTCTGTCTTTCAAGTGGTTAGTCATGGCTGTTTGGTAACAATACAACTTCACGTGTCCTTTGAGACACTGCTGATGGCATTCTACCAACTATCTGTTGGGCAAATCTTGCAGTCATTATGTTCCAGTCAAAGATTTGAGCAAATTGTTTTCAGAGAGCAGAGAATTCCCCGCATTAGGAAGCGAAGAGCTAAAACCATGGTAGTTTGGTGAAGTGTTTCCTCCCCCTGCTGGTGAAAATTCAGCTCTAATATGAACACCCGTGTGCAGGAGTCAATGGTGTCATTTTCTGGAGGTATTTAGAGTACACGGAAGGCCCCTGAAGCTGTTATCTCTACAGTGAGGAGAGGTACTAGAATGGGATTAAGAACTTCACATGACAATAAAAAATGAATGTGAAATCCTACATTCTAATCCATCCATCCATGCATTGTAAGTGCTTGAAATTAGGGATTCCTAATATTCAAAGCATTAAAGGGAGTACTGCAAACTAAATGATGATTGCCCACAGGACACAAGCAGTTGGTTTTGGTGTTCTTCCACCCTAAGGTAAAGGTACCCCTGACCAGTTGCAGATGACTCTGGGGTTGCGGCGTTCATCTTGCTCTGTAGGCCGAGGGAGCCAGCTTCCGGGTCATGTGGCCAGCATGACTAAGTCGCTTCTGGCAAACCAGAACAGTGCATGCAAACACTGTTTACCTTCCTGCCGGAGCAGTACCTAGTTATCTACTTGCACTTTGACGTGCTTTTGAACTGCTAGGTGGGCAGGAGCTGGGACTGCACAACGGGAGCTCATCCCGTCATAGGGATTCAAACTGCCGACCTTCCGATCAGCAAGCCCAAGAGGCTCTGTGGTTTAGACCACAGCGCCACCCTCTTCCACCCAAAACTTTTTAAAAAAGAATCTGAACCTTCTTAGGATTAGAATAACAAAGAAAAATCTGCTAAATTTTCTCAACTGAGAAACCATGGTTATTTGTGATTTTGTTCAAGTTGTTCAATTTTACTGGGCTCCATTCTTCATGGAGGCTATTTAAAACATTTGAAGTTTAAAATTTAATTGCTCTGGATTCAACAAATGACCCATGGGATCCACTGCTTCAACTGCCATGTAACACTTAGTTTCATATCTTGTTGCAACACAAAGGAACCCACGACACCACACTGAAAAGCAATGAGATGATGCTACTTGTTGCATTTAGCAGGTTGGTAAGTATGGATCCAACTCAGTGAAGTTCTCCCTCTGAATCATGCCCAAAAATTGGTGACAAATTGAAGATGCACACATTCGTATTGCAAACCTGTTAGTTAACAAACTTTAGTAATATTGTTGGTCTCTCTGCCTATTGTTTCAGCTGAGGTTTGCAAGCCCTCATGGCTTGCAAATGGATCGTTTTTGCATGGGGCATGGGCTACAGTATCTGGTAAGGCTCTTGTGCATCTGTCAAAATGGGAAGATCAAACTTGAGGACTGAATATGTGTCTAGTGGTGCATGTAGATGGGGAAAAGTTTTGGAAAAGGGGTTGGAAACAAAGCATCCTCCCTAACTCTAAAGTCAGGTGCTGCTTATAAGCCACCCCTGTATTCTAACATGGTTCTCATTTCTCAAGATTGTAGTAGTAGTAGTAGTAGTAGTAGTAGTTGTTTTAAAAAACAACTCTCTCATTATTCAGGAGTAAGACACTACAATTTCCAAAGGTAGCCACAAGCTGTTTATTCACTCTGCAATGGATACCCTGTGCAGAGCCATGAAACTAGCTTCCACATGTAGACTTAGAATCCAAAGCATCCTTGTAATTATTATTATTATTATTATTATTATTATTATTATTATTATTTATACCCTGCCCATCTGGGTGGGTTTCCCCAGCCACTCTGGGTGGCTCCCAACAGAATATTATTATTAATAATAATAATAAAGCAACAAAACATCAAACATTAAAAACTTCCCTAAACAGGGCTGCCTTCAGATGTCTTCTAAAAGTCAGACAGTTGTTTATTTCCTTGACATCTGATGGGAGGGCGTTCCACAGGGCGGGTGCCACTACTGAGAAGGCCCTCTTCCTGCTTCCCTGTAACCTCACTTCTCACAGAGGGAACTGCCTGAAGGCCCTCGGAGCTGGACCTCAGTGTCCTGGCTGAAAGATGGGGGTGGAGACGTTCCTTCAGATATACTGGGCCGGGGCCATTTAGGGCTTTAGAGGTCAGCACCAACACCTTGAACTGTGCTCGGAAACATACTGGGAGCCAATGTAGGTCTTTCAGGACCGGTGTTATGTGGTCTCGGTGACCACTCCCAGTAAATATTCCCAGTAAATATGAGGAACCTTTTTTTTTACCAGTGGGACCTCTGTGTGTTTTATTTACTTTTTTAAAGCAATGCTGGTGATGTGCGAATAAGACAGAACAGGTGGTGGAGAGACTAGGTCAAATCAGCTTCCAAGCTATTAACTCTGCTACAAACCAAATAATTCTATTTTTGAAAACCCAAGACTGTTAACTGCTGATAGAGCTTTTTTTACTGGGTGATTAAAAGCATGATATGGCACCCCCAAAAAACAGTCAATAACAGTCTTTGGAAGAACAATGCATCAAAGGAAATGGCAAGAGAGCAGGTTAAGCCATTTGGAATTGATGGTGTGGTTTTTTGCCTCCCCTTGGTTATATATTTGCTTTCTATTGTTGTTAGCAGGATATAACATTTTAAAGATAATTAATTGGATTAGACGTGGAGGAAAATGGAAATTTTAGCCTAGCGGCACAACTTCAAGAATAACAAGCATCTCATTGCAGTATTCTGGAGACGCTCACGATGCATCTGAAGCCCTACTATATTTTATTTCTATTGGTGTGAAAGATAATGTTAAGCACAATTTCGCTTACAAGCGTTCAAAGTCATCTGTCATCTAATGACTCATAGAAGACAGAGCTGCAAATTAGTAATATGTTAAGATGGGTTTTCACTTACACTTGGGTTTACTGTGTAGGAGGCAGGAGAAGAGGGAACACTGTTAAGGTGCCAGCTTGCTTATTTTGGCTAGCATTTCTTAAAACAGCATGGGTAACACAGCCAATCTATTACCTTCTCTTACGAATGTCGGAAGATTCCCCCACCCCTACTTAGACACACTTTATTGGCTCCATCTCTTATCTGAGATTTTTTTGGTTTTGCCGCAGTGATTGCAGGAGTCTTAAGACCATATATAAGCTTCTCATTCATGTGCAAGACAGAGGTTTGCTTGGAAGTTAACAAGAAGAAACAAAGCCCAAAGGGAAAGCTTTTTCATTTCATTAGAGCTCCAAAATTCCCAACAAACTCAATATGCAAAAGCAGATGGAGAGCAAAAATAGGGAGTGAAAGAGCTGACGCACACAAGTGCTGAGATCAGAGTGAAAAACTGGATTTCTTGAAGACAATGCCAGCTGAGGTAACAGAGACTTTACCTCTGGCACTTCAATTGAAGCTGAAGTTTGTCTTGTAATGTTGCAATGGCTTCAACCTTCTATTTTCATTTTCAAGCTGACAGTCTCTTCATCCTCCTGATACATACGCAATCCAGAGGAGTTCTAGTAACGCATTTTCTTATATAACAGCTCTCTGTTTGCTCTGAAGATGTAAAATTCCACCTTCTTCTGTGTATTCGTTTTGCCTGACTTCTTTGCTAGTCCTTGAAGATAAAGGGAAATCTGTATGGGCTTATGCTCAGACTGTATTTCCTCTTCTTAAGAACCCATTATGCATTATGAATTCCACAGTGGATTACACTGGGAGGTAACAATGTTTGTTAATCGGTCTTGCAATGTAATAAAACCATGGGAGCCAAATAGTTTTACTCTATCTGCTGGTATTTTTTGACTTCTGTGACTACCTTCCTGCACAACACACACTCTCACACACCTTTTCTACATGAACTAAAAAAAAAAAAAACATTTTAAATTATGGAAGTGGAACGATGTACCATCAGCAGGCATAGTTATAACAAGATCTGCTGCTACTTGGATGGTTCCCCTGAAATATCACATAACAGATTCCTAGATAGCCATGTAGATACTGTTAAGAACTTGAAAGTGAAGAGAAATCCCCACCTGATCACATTCTTGTTCTATTTTAATAACTGTTCTTCATTATAGAGGATATAAAATAATAGGTGGTAGAATACTGTGTTTCTATCTACATATCATCTAACCATATATAAATAATTTTATGGTACTGTAAATAATAGTTACCAATTAACTCTGGAATAACCTAGATAATTTGATGCATTCTGGATCCCCATTAAATCATTTCAGACTGGATGATAGACTATTTGAAATTCATGTCTGGCATGCACAGTGTTACTGGTGAGCTTTGTTCATCTGGCACTCTACATAGACAGTACAAATAACTATGTTATTTCATTAGCTTTGTGAACAGAGGAGTGTGCAATGAGCATGGACTCATTATAAGTGCACAGAAGAAGCATACCTGGCTGCCTTGATAGAGCAGATATTACTTGCATGTGTGACTGCGAAATATGAGGACTCCAGATGCATGCTAGTGCCCAGTTATGCACCTGATCATTTGCTAAATCACAGCATAGGCACTAGTCTCTATTCAGACTTGTATTTATAGCTTTAGTAACACGTTTCCCCTTACAAAACCTTGATTTAGTTTTAATATAGTTAATGCATGCCCATGATGTTCTTTAATCCCATAGCTGTTTAGTTTACCAATCAATGGATCACTTTTCACTGACGGTTAGAAGTCTTCCTACAAAGGAAAAGCTGTTTGGATACCAACATGAAAAGGCACTTCCCAAAGACAGCTTAGCTATAAATAGAGCAGTCGTGACGTCACTTCAGTGCAGGCGACCTCACTCCATTAAAAACTTCACTTAAGAAATGTAGCAAAACATTTAATAATTAATAGGCATGATTTAAGCCCATTTGATACTGATGTCTCCCACCCCCCCCAACCCTTATTAATATTACAGGAACATTTTAAAACAAAACCAGTAACGATCTCCCGTAATTCTAATGAATGGATTTCCCCGGCCTTTACTGAAAATAGCACAAGGAATAAGATTTGAATCTGCTGGAACTTCCTAAATCACAAAAGTGGTTCTACGGTTTACAAGAGTATCAGTTATTTTCCATGTGTTTTCAACAGTTTTTTTCCTGACGCCTCTCCAGAAAAAGAAACCCAAGAAAGTGCTATCTGTAGGTTATATATATTTTTCTCAGCAAACTTTCACATATAGCAAGGATGACTATAAACATTTCTGGGCTCAATTCAGGGCTTCACATTTTTCATCGTTTTACCAAATCAGTCCTTTTGGGAATGCCACGCTAGGACTGAAATTGTGAGTGAAAGCGTCCTGTACTCTTTGTAAGAGATCTTTGTGTTATTTATTTCACAGTCTCATTCATTTTTGGAGCTTAGCCAAAATGGGTGATTCCTTTCCATGAAACTATTTCCCCCCTAAAACAACCAATTTAAAGGAGGTGACTCCAGTGCAACGCATAGGACAGTTTGCCAATGGAAGGGGAGAACTGAATTGCACATGAATCTGAAGATCTAAAAGGACCACAGTGACTTTAGCAAAGGCCATTATCAGTATAATTCCCCATAAGATCTCTTGGGATGCCTCTGGGTGGTCACTATTATGCAGGAGGTATTGAAATGCATACTGAAAATTTAGATCATAGAATTGTAGAGTTGGAAGGAACCCTGTGGATCATCTATTCCAACTCCTTTGCCTTGCAGCTGTCCCATACGGGGATCAAACCTGCAACCTTGGTGTTAGCAGCACCATGTTTTAACCAACTGAGCTATCCAGATATGTGCAATTAAAGTATATTAAAGTGCTCATCACCCTAGTGCAACAAACATTTTTTAAAAAACAACAACACAGACTTTTTGAAGTTAGAAAAGTGATGAGGAATTCCACTGAAAAGCGTGGGGTGAATGATTGATTAATGGTTAGACCTCACAAGTAAATCAGGATGAATGCTTATTGTTGTATAACCACCCCACAAACAAATCAATTACTGCCAGGCTAAGTTCAAAATGCTGGGTTTTTTTGTTTTTGTTTTTATAAACCCCATGCACAGCATGAAACCAGGATACCAGAGAGATCATCTCATCCTTCATATACCCAATCAATCATTGTGCTCTGCAGGTGAGAACCTCCTGAAAACACTCTCTTATCAGGAGGTCAGGAGATTCTGCACAATATAGGAATCAGGTCTTTCGTGTTGTGACATCTATCTTTGGAATTTTCTTCCCTTGAACATTAGGTGCCATCTCTGTTGTGCTTTCTGTGCCTAATGAAGACCTTCCACTTCTAACAAGCCTGTTAAGCAGAGAACTTTTTCATTCTGTTGCTGCATTGGAATTGTTTTAGTTGTTTATGGGTGTTTAATTGTTTTATCATTTGTGTGTTCGCTACCTGGGGCCCCTTTGAGACTTAGGGAGGGATATCAATTTAAACAACAACTCTTCAACAAAGACTGGACATAATCTACCATCCACATGAGCTTTGTGCAAGTAAATCGGGATGGATGCTCAATAAATAGGTTGTCTTGTTTACCAGGTTGGTGGTAAATACTTTTATCAAGAGATTGCAATTTTCAGAAAAGGGCATGCAATGATCTTTAAAAGAGAACTTTGCACTCCTCAAAATTGCAGCTTTTTGTTGTGAAAAACAACCCCTGCCCAAATGCAGTGCATTTTTCAGAAGGACTAGCATTATGGAGACCGCAGGTGAAGTTTCAGCAAAAGCAGGAGCCTTGTGGCATTTTAACAGGTTTACTGTGGCATAAGCTTTTGTGGACAATGTTAGTTTCTGTTTGTGCCACTGTGCAGTTGCTTGGAGTCACAGGACTCTGTTTACATTCCAGGGATTCCAGACTGTTGGAAGTCTCACGGAAGACGGGAGACGGATGTGATGTTACTGTTTCCTGTTCCTTTGTTTTTCCAGTTGCTCTCTGCCTTTCACAGAGAGAGGATGTTTCTTTTCTGTCTGCGTAGTTAGGAATAAAACTCTTCGCAATGTAGCTCGTGTTTCTCATCCTTCCCTGTGTGCAGGATATTCTGCGTAATGGGAATGTGCTTGGAGCCTCATCAAAGGCTCAGGTCGTTAATTATCGTTGGAGGATAAGCTTTATCAGCTCGGTCGTAGTGGAGGCTCCGACAGACAAGAGTCCACTTCACTGGATACATGAAGTGTCAGATGAAGTGAGAAAGAGAGATGAATTGTAGCCAAAAGGCCAATAAATGCAACAGGAACACACAGTCCATACTATATACCTTCTGCCAACAGCAGTGGAAGCTGGGATTTGATACCTTTCCTTCCCCCTGGATGTCTGGAAGCTAAATAAGTAAGCTGGCTGTTCTGGTGTGTTGCCATAGTCAGTGTTTGATTTTTACACCATGCCCACAATCAAGTTAAGTGTGCTGAAGCCCACTGATTTCAGTGGGTTTAAGAATACCTAACTCTGTGTGTAGTCGTATTGGGTGAAAAAGAGAGGATTGAGCTTTTAGGAAAAGAAATCCTTGTACCTGTGCTATAAATATATCAGGCTTGCTACTCCTACTCCTGCTAAACGCTAATTCATTTGTTTAACTCAGAAGCCAGAGGCTTAGGGATTAGGTGCATTATACAATCAATCCATAATACATAAACTGAACATAGAAAGATATTGTGTCAGTGTGACGCATTGTACTAAGAATGGATCCTCAACCCGCACAAATGCATCCTTCCATATTCCTAAGTAGATTGAGTATGTAGAGTGGCTACATGTGATCAGATGCTGAATGTGACTCTCTTTTTTTCAGACACCTGAATTTAACAAGCATGGTGCCTGATGTCAGGGACAAGACCAGGAAGTATGGCCATCCTCTTTATGTTCCATTCTCCATAGGCTCCTTATTCCATGTGTTTTCCCTATCTGAAAGGAACTGCTATCTTTCATCGTTTCAGATACAGTCCAGGCAAAGTCGGATGACAACTTTTTAACCTCTGGAGTTCAAAGAAGTTGAAAATTGTCAAGTGGGTTTTGTTCTGTTGTGTTCAACTGGCCCTGTGAATGATTCCACATGCATTTGGTTATGCCTCCTCAACTCTGGAGAGTGTGCATCTATGCATTTTGAACATGGAAGGCAACTCAGAGTAGGCTTCATTTTGGAAAGGAATCTTATTTAATATTGAACAGGTGCCAGCTTGATGTCTATGCTAATCTTATGAATGAATTTTTCAGGCTAAGTCCAAAGTATTTGAAGAGGTTGCAGAAACTGTATTTAAAAGAGTAACTTTGAAAATGAAAGGAGCAAGCAACTGGTAGGGAAAACATCCCTCGCCCATTGATGAAATAGTACTATAAGATTTGGGACATTGTAAAAAAAATGGGCTGAAGTAAACTCACTGGTTATGTTCAAGTTTAGGAAGCAATAAATGTTTTATAGAGATATGGTTTCAGGGTCGTCTTACCCATAGAGGCTAATGGCACAGGGCGCCGGGGCGCCAAGTTCTGCAGGGTGCCAGGGAAGAGGTGTAGGCTGGACGTGGCCCCTCCCGGCATCAGCTCACCACCCTCTCCCACCTCCGCCATGCTGCGCTGAAGCAGCGCCATGCCCGGAACCTCCGTTTGCCATGGCCACCGTAGCACGAAGTGTCCAGCTGAGCCAGAAGGCGCCGCATCCAGCCGCCGCCTCTTCCCCACTGGAGCAGCTGCCCTCCAGCCGCTGTCCACCTCCTCCAGCCCCGCCGTCCTCCCTAAAAAAAGGTGGACAACTCTGGGAAATGTGGGAGAGGGGCACTGTCGGAGGGAGCTTTGCACCACGGCGCCGGATATGCTTAAGACGGCCCTGTATGGTTTATATTTTGGCATCATAAGTTACACATTGATGTAAGGCCATGTGGTCTATCTATTTTAAGTAAATAAATAAAAAAAGTACTTATGACAGACCTAATGGGAAACCAGATGAAACAAAAGGTTTGCATGCAAAAACCTTATACCTGATTTCAGCTCAGTGGGGTAGCGGCATTTGCTGGAGCCCAGGGGACATGCGTGGGCATGTGTGTGTGCATGCCAGGCGGGGCGCAGAGAGTGAACTAAGCCCACCACACCAGCTCAGCCCCTTGCTACCGGAGCCAAGCACTTATCCAAACATGAGGAATTAGTACCCAAACCTTACTATACAAACACTGCGGAATCAGATATCCAAACAGTCAGACCTGTGTGTAGTACTGTAAACAAAGAAACAGTTTTAAACAATCCTATTTTCTTGTGCTTTACCGGTCTGCAGCAGCCCTTTCGTCAGAACCCATTGTGGGAGGGAGCAGGGAGGAAGGAAGAGAGATGGGATGAATAAGAGAGCCTCTTCCTTTCCTTTTTTTGCCTTTTGTGTGGTTTGAGAGGGTTTTCCCGGGTTTTCCCAGGTTTTTCATCATTTTGGGGTCAGAATTCTGTGGTTGGGAATGCATTAGAAATTTCCCCAAATAAGAGTACAAATAATAAGAGTACATTCATTTGTAAAAAAGGAATATACAACGGGATAGACAGGAAGTCTAGTGTGTTGGTATGTATATGATTTTGGGGGGGGGGAATTTGTTTTTGTTTTTTCTCTTTGTTCTTTCCTTTTTTGTTTCATTTTCTCTCTAGGTATATAAAATTTATATATAATTTTTGTATACATGTTGGAAATTATATTATAGTAAGTCCAGTAATGTAATATGACAACGTTTACCGACGTAATATAAGAATGTTAACAAATAAATAAAATGCAAATTCAAAAAGAAAAAAAGAGAAAAAAATAAATTTCCCCAAAGGATTAACTGGAATGTAACTGAAATTAGGATTATCTGCTTTCTGTACCATTCACCACATTTTACAAATAGAAGGAGTTAACATGTGCCCCAGGAGTCGAAATGTGGGAGGCACCTTGACTGATCGGAGCCTGCTTGATCCTTAATGTATGGGCCATAAGGATGCAGGGAAGGACATTTAACCACTAGCTCAGCGGTGCTCCTTTTTCCTTCCTCTCATGTACGTGAATGGTTACCAATCACTCTAGGAGGGTCAGAATAACATTTATGAGTCAATGGAGATTAAACGCCTGAATCACTCTTTCAAGCCTATTCAAGAAAAGTGCTCTCCATGACAGCTTATTCAATTTGACTGATATCCTCTCAATAATGTTCTAAGAGGCAATCCTACACCCACTTGTCCGGGAGTAAGTCCCATTCAACTCAGTAGCACTTGCTTCTGAGTAGATATGTACAGGGTTGTACTGGAGGCATTCTTTTAAATACTTTAAAATAAATAAATAAATAAAAATTCATCAAATAATTCCGGGATGGTGTATGAAAGCATGAGCACAAGTACATTCACTTCCATTCCCAGCTATCAACAGTTGCCTGATCATGTTGCCTGGTGCTGGCAAGTCTTGTCAGGCACAGAGAGTGCGCCATGAAGCAGGACAGATGAGTGTTCCTTTGAACATCTGATAAAGTGTACAATTGTGCTGTTCAGGAGATCAGAACAATATAACAATGCATATGCCAGACCCTACCACTGCTACATGTTAATAAATTTTGTCCCCAGCATTGCTGTATGTTAATGAATTGGCTTTGGTGAAAGATTGCTTTGCTTGGATGTTATGAGGAAGAAGAAGAAGAAGAAGAAGAAGAAGAAGAAGAAGAAGAAGAAGAAGAAGAAGAAGAGTAGTTTGGATTTGATATCCCGCTTTATCACTACCCTAAGGAGTCTCAAAGCGGCTAACAATCTCCTTTCCCTTCCTCCTTCACAACAAACACTCTGTGAGGTGAGTGAGGCTGAGAGACTTCAGAGAAGTGTGACTGGCCCAAGGTCACCCAGCAGCTGCATGTGGAGGAGCGGAGACGCGAACCCGGTTCCCCAGATTACGAGACTACTGCTCTTAACCACTACACCACACTGGAAATGAAATACTGGGCCATAGGATCAGACTTTTATATTAATCTGAATACAAAATTGGTGCCATTCAATTCAGCTGAGGTTTGTCAGATTGATACAGACCCACATAGCAGAGGACAATAATTAGAATCTATAATTCTTCTATGAAAAGAAATCTAAGATTTGATATTGTTAATATCCCCCACCACAGAATCGTGTTTTTATTCAGGATGCAGTGAGTAGCTTTAGTAATGGGCTTTTCTCCTTCCTCCTATCTCCTATTTTTATTGGGTTTAACAGGTGAATTTGAAGAACACCGTGTAATGGGTACCACAATGGAAGCTCAAGTCGGGGAATGTAAATGTAGCAATTGTTGACATAGTCACTGCTAGTTTGTTGTGGCTTATATAGTTTTGTTACCCTGTTAAATAGATTTTGTTACAGAGCTAGGTAGCAGAAAATTGCTCACTTGCCATGTTTTGCACAGCTGCAAAGCATGCCTGTGTTAATTGCGTCTTTATTTAGGAGTCTTGAATCTCTTGTGGAGCTCTGGTCCTGAAGGTGGCCGTTTAAATTAGCTTGATTTAAAAGCACATTACAGCCTGCAATGTGAACTATTCATGCTTCACTGCAAAGCAAAGTGGGGAAAGCACTTAGCGGGGAAGCTGAGAGCGGGGAAGAATCGGCACAAATGGACCATGTGAAGCCAGCTATTCCCAACATGCTCTGCTGAGGGGCCGTACGGAAGCCTTCGCTTTTAGGACAAACCCTCCAAGAGCCATGAGTACCACCTGCTCAGTTCTGCTCAGGATAAAGCCCTTCGGTCCTGCAGTTTTACACACGTCATGTTAAAAGGTTGTTAAAATGATTGTGTGCTTAAAAGCCACTCGCCTGGTGACAAACAAACAAACAAAAACCCTGAAAACACCTTCTCAGAGCCCCCCCAAAACCTGCTGTGAAAAACATATCATTTTCTTCTGGCAAAACCCACCCTTACTGAAATATTGCTCAAGTGCATTTTTCCAACAAAACCTTAGCTAATACACTCACCCATTCACAAATGCTGGTGTTTCCATATATTTTGGGCAGAATCCTATTAACTCATCCCATCAGTTGATGTTTAAGTTAAATATCAGGAGGGGGATATGGCAGCATGCAGTGAGGGGAAGTTTAATTTGGGTTCTGTGTGCCAGTGTGGTGTAGTGGTTAAGAGTGGTAGACTCGTAATCTGGGGAACTGGGTTTGCATCTCCGCTCCTCCAGAAGCAGCTGCTGGGTGACCTTGGGCTAGTCACACTTCTTTGAAGTCTCTCAGCCCCACTCATCTCACAGAGTGTTTGTTGTGGGGGAGGAAGGCAAAGGAGAATGTTAGCCACTTTGAGATTCCTTCAGGTAGTGATAAAGCAGGATATCAAATCCAAACTCCTCTTCTTCTTCTTCTTCTTCTTCTTCTTCTTCTTCTTCTTCTTCTTCTTCTTCTTCTTCTTTTCGGGTTCTCAGAGATCTAGAGCCAGATATGCTTCTCTATTAAAGGAAGAACCAAATAAGATCAGCAGCCCTCTGATCTTGATACACTAATACACTGAAGAACAATGTATTAAATAGCTACATATAGTGCAAGACTTGGTTGTGAGAAAAAGCCACAGCTAGATAGTATTTTTCTGCATGACAGGTTTCACCATGGTCATCAAAGATAACTGTTGCCTGTTTAAGATAATCTTATAATTGACAGGCATCTCTTTTGTACCTGCAAGCAGAGTTGCCAATTGTATGTCAAGACCCCGAGGCCTCCCCTTTATATTGAATAATATCACGTGGACACCATATTTTAGGTTAATGGGCAAAATTTAGGCCACAACTTTATTGGTTACAGAATGGGAGCGGTATTGACTTAGGCATTGGAATTGAACTGACTATACAGTGGTATCTCGGGTTACATACGCTTCAGATTACAGACTCCGCTAACCCAGAAATATTACCTCAGGTTAAGAACTTTGCTTCAGGATGAGAACAGAAATCGTGCAGTGGCGGTGCGGCGGCAGCAGGAGGCCCCATTAGCTAAAGTGGTGCTTCAGGTTAAGAACAGTTTCAGGTTAAGAACCTCCAGAACGAATTAAGTTCTTAACCCGAGGTACCACTGTATCTGACTCCTGCTCACCTGCAGGAAGTCTCACAAGGATTAACCACCAGTAGATCACCGGAAGGTCGTGCCATGGCCCTAGCCTCCACCCGGACTTCGGACAGGGGCCACGACCCCTGGATTCCTTTAACAGAATACCCTTTGGTATGGAGGGGTAGGTGATGGCCACACCTCCCCTCCTCCAAGCAAGGTTTTACCAATGCCTAACCACCAAACCTTACAAAGTTGTGACGCTTGCTACGAGGTAGGAGAAAAACAAATGGCCAGTGCCAATTTGCCAAGTGGAAAAATTCCTACCAGGCCCCTCAATGGTGACCAACCGAGGTCCATAGCAAGGCCAATATGATGAATGCATGAAAAGTGGGTGGGAGATCCTCGGAAGCCACAACAAGATGGAGATCCCCTTGCTGTGCTGTGGTTTAAAAGGGGTAAGCCACGCCCCCCGGCTGACTGGATTGGCCGGCTGGAGGCCATGACACAGGGCTTCGCCAGCCCCCACTGTGTGTGGAGACCACGTGATCTGACCGCAACACCATCCCACTCGGCAGTGGAATGGCTCTATGCCACCACAAAAATGGTACATCAGAAACTTTCTAAAGAAATAGGATATCACGATGGATTGAAGGGCAGGTTACAAATTTAATAAACTGAACAAACCACCACCAAAACCAATAACAACAATCGAATTATTGCAAAAACTAGTTTGCCTGTGAATGCTATATAAACAAGGAGATATGAAGTTCATCCACACTTGCCTTTTGTCCTGTCTTTTCTAGACATAGCTCTGTGTTTTTCTGGTCTGGGTCTGAGCACTTTCCCCACTTCACCCCCTTTGCTGTCTCCAGGAAAATCCACTCTTTAATGGTGAATTGGAACAAATGGCAATTTGGGTTTTCCACAGAATTGTTTTCAGCACCAAAGAACAGGTTTTCACAGGGAAAGTGTTGGAGGAGGAAGGGGGGAAAGCACTCAGTCAAAGAGATTTAAAGTGCAAAGCTGTGCCTGGAAACATAGCACGACACAAAAGGAAGCCTGGATGAGCTGTCATCACTGAATTGTGTATCCCAATTCCTCAGATACCATCATTTTTTAAAAGGAATATCAGATACGATGATAATATCCATGTGACCTTGCTCTTATACAGTGCTTTTTTCTAGAAGTAGAGGTGCAGGAACACCCACCTCTTTTGACAGACAACCCTAAGTTGTTGAGCTTCTTTCAGGAGGCCGCCAAAGCTGTTGACCTTTTTTGCTTTTTTCATGGATGCACCGAAAACACGCCACACCCTTAAAGAGCTTCTTTTGGAAAAGAAGCAAAGTGCCAAAAACATGCAATGTGCCAACTCCCGATCCATCCAAAATCCTCCACCCAGAAAACGCATTGCCTGCCCGCAACACAAGGATGATTATGGACACAGAGAGGATCTGCCAGAACACTCAGGAGAGGTGAACGCCCCCCTTAGATGAGAATACCCAGAAATTGCAGTCACAATATGTTTGCCATTGATATTAAACAAGTGATTTTTCAGCTGAAGAGCATGAAAACTATGTAAACTGCTTCATATCAAGAGCACTGGAAGACAATTTAAGGCATCAGTCATATACATACTTATCTCCAAGTGCGTTCCATTTAGCTCAAGGAGGTCCTCTACATAGATATTATAGGACTGATGTCTAAAACACCTGAAGCGTCAGATAAAACGAATCAGTAAGGCCTAAGAAGACGTTTTCACATACAGAACCAGAATTATCTGAGACACTTTATCACCATTAGCTGAAGGCTGGTCAAAAGCAGGCCAAACTATTTTCCCTCATATGTACAAATTATTATTAATATTAAACAATAACTGCTATTTTTCATAAGATTGCAGAACTTAAATTTGATCTTACATGTTATCTGAAGAAGATCTGTAATCAATAAAGAAGCAACATTGACTTAGACATAGGGGTCGGATCTCATGAAAATTTGCTGCATCCTGGCTACTTTAAAATGTACCATGTTGCAGATGTAAAACTAGTGTAGACATGTGTGGAATTGATAGAGCACCACAATTCTTCTTCCCTGAATTTTTCAGTGTTTAAGGAGAATTGTAAAGTTCAGGAATTGACAGAATCACCACACAGTTAACAGCAAGCATGTGGCAAATAACCAAATAGTGATGTGACTCCATCCTTCCTAAGTTTCAAAATGTTTTGGTGCTGCCCAGGGAGGTATGCCTGTTTACTCTCACAGAAGTTCTGGCTCCATATTTAGACCTCCCTGGAAATAATTTCATACCAGACTGGTCTCCTTGGAAGGGGATGTACGCCAGGAAATTGTCTCAAAGTATTTTCCTTAAGATAAGGAAGCATACTCGCCATAGTTTAGTTGCGTGTGTGAAGTAAGCTGGAAATATTTCATGAGCAAAAATG
Organism: Podarcis filfolensis; assembly: GCF_964270895.1. NCBI lineage: Eukaryota > Metazoa > Chordata > Lepidosauria > Squamata > Lacertidae > Podarcis > Podarcis filfolensis. Next base: position 73,867,181 of record NC_139604.1, on the reverse strand, counting down.
TAATTATTTTGACTAGCTGTGCCATTATTTTCGGAGTGTGTTGTGAATGAAACATGGATACAACCGGAAAAAAACTCTGGCTGCAAATCAGTATGAAATAACTGATGCATTCAACAGTTACGTGAAAAAGCACCTTTACTAGGCCCAAAGGAAATACTGTATTTTAATATGAGATGTTCCAAAGAATTGTCCCCAGTTATCATAGCATTGCTATTATACACTGAATCATAAGAGCTGGAGGAAAATGAATTAGTATCTAAAGCCATCCAAAGGAGAAACAGCTGCAGCAATGGGTGATTTCAATTCCCTTAAAAAAAAAATATCAAAATTATAACAAGACATATTATCCAAAAACATATCATCCTTGTTTTACCCCCATTTTTCCTCCCTCCCCCTCCCACACAAAACCCACCCACTCCCACCCCACCCCCGTCTTCCCTCAGTTCCAGTCTTTGGTTTCTCTAAGAATGCTGTTTTCTGCATGTTACAAAGTTGTATATCAATTCCCTTAATATAGATTGGGCATTAGCCATTGTGGCCATGTATTATCTCCCCTGTCGGAGGCAGTACACTAGTCTGTACCACACCAATTACCAGGAATAGCAAGTGGGGAATAGCCTTGATCCTCTGATTCTATTGAACTCTCTTCCCCTTGCTCACTGATTAGCGAAGGACATGGTCTACATAAATTTTAGTAGTAGTGTAAAAACGTTTTTTGCCTAAGTATACCTTGGCAGTCAGGGTTCACAGAAGAAGTGACCTGTAAGCTACTTCTTTTTTTAATGAAATAAAATTAGTCAGAGACCTAGAGAGCCCTCTAAGCCTATGGAATATTTTCATCTCTTCTGAAGCGTCCCTCTCCAGTTGTGGATCCCTGCACTCTGAAGTTACTGGCTTGGAATAAGCATCTGTTTTCAGTGGCGCATCTCAACTGTGAAGGCACAGAGTTTAGCAAACACCCAGTTAATGATCTAGGGAATAGCAGCTGAGGTTGTGGACTCTCCTTCATCTGAGGTGTTTAAACAGAGGTTGGATGGCCATCTGTCGTGGATGCTTTAGCTGAGATTCCTGCATTGGGGGTACCTTTCATGATTCTATTATCACTAACATGCTTGTTGTGAGTAGGACCCGGCAGCACTTCCCTGTTCTAGTTTTCCCAGCAATATGGCACCAAATCAAAAGCATGGGACACATGCTTTAAAAAAGCCAGGTCTTCTGTTCTCCAGATCACTGCTATATTCCACTCACTGCTGATTTCCTACATAGATCTTCTACAGTGTGCTCAGAGACAGATGTTCCACTAAAGTCATCTATGAACCAGATACCACATTTTTTAAAAAAGTTAAGAAACGGACAACATGTTTCTCCCCTCTCTCTCTTTTCTGCCCAGTAGCCTATGTTCAGCCAAGAACTTAAGTGTGTGCTTAATTCTAATTTTGGACTTTGACGACAGTTATGCCTTTATTTGAATTTTGCTGCACTGCAGGGGGTTGCATTGCAACCTTTCATAATTGCTCCACAATGCAAACAGCTTTATGTGGACTTTAAATGTCAGCTCTGAGCAAATAGTGAAAAATATTTTCCCACACATTTATTTTTGAACATGAAATTGGTTTTTAATACGGCCAGGTTCACAATCCATTCATCTCTGTTTTCTATATGTACTAGGGGAGAGGAAAGCTACCTAAACTTCAATGACACCGACTGAATATTTTCTTCTACAGTTGTTTCTCTCAGTAAAGAGGGTGGCAGGGAGAAACCTTCCCTAGAAGGAAAAAAAACCCAACATCTGTACTGTGCATCTGTAGTATATATTCCTGAGAAATAACAGCCTAACATCCTGATGTGCTACAGGAACATCTGCCCTCCACTGGGTTGCCCTCCACACCAGCACACACAATCCAGATTTCTGACCTATCAGCACAAGGAAAGAACAGATCCTCTTTTTTTTGGCATTAAAAAAATTCTTTATTGAAATTCATTAATATCATTGCAGATTTAACTTCACACATTCACATACATACATACAAAGAAAAGAATATTCTTAAATTATTGTACCATAAGATATTAACTTAAACTTCTAATTCCACATAGATTTCAATTAACTAAGATCAAATAATAATACATAAAATAAAGTAACATATAACAAAGTAAATTAAATTAAATGGATGCGGGTGGCGCTGTGGTTTAAACCACAGAGCCGAGGACTTGTTGATCAGAAGGTTGGCGGTTTGAATCCCCGCGACGGGGTGAGTTCCCGTTGCTCGGTCCCTGCTCCTGCCAACCTAGCAGTTCGAAAGCACATCAAAGTGCAAGTAGATAAATAGGTACCGCTCCAGCGGGAAGGTAAACGGCATTTCCGTGCGCTGCTCTGGTTTGCCAGAAGCGGCTTAGCCACATGTACGCCAGTTCCCTCAGCCAGTAAAGCGAGATGAGCGCCACAACCCCAGAGTCGGTCATGACTGGACCTAATGGTCAGGGGCCCCTTTACCTTTACCTTTAAAGGTAGACTTCCCATCATTTCCCGATATAGTACCCGATATACTAGTCCTCAGCTCCACAAGTCCAAAAGGAACTAAGGTAATGGGGATTGAAAATATCCCTTCCTGAGACATCGGGGAGTCATGGCCAAGCAGAGGAGACAATACTAGGTGAGGTGAGCCAACAATCTCATGCAGTATAAGGCAGCAGTGTTTGTTCTTCTATACAACAAATTCAGTTATGGTGTATTATTTCTGCAGTTCAAGGTCTTTTCTCCTGATACCTTCATCTTCCCTCCCATCAGACTTTTCCCCATGACATTCCCTTCCAGTGCCACACCTGGTTTTTGCTTGGGATGAAGGAGAAATTATATTTAGTTTGCATTTAAAGGCGCACCATGACAGCCATCATTCAAAATGTGCACTTTTTCAATTTTGCAATGCAGTTCTCTAGTCAAGCAATGTGTACTGGGGTACAGTGTCCAAAAAAATGTATGTATCAGTGAAAGCAGCATACAAGAATACATTATTTTAGGGGTAATGGCTTGGAAAAAAGATGTATATAAGGCAAAACTGTGTAAAATGTGAATATTGGGGGGCGGGCAAATCACATTGAAATGCTGATGCATTTTCATGAGGACATCATTTTTTGATTCGCAAACTCCCATGGAAATGTGGAGAACCTAAGATTTGAAAAACTGAGTAGTAGAGAGGAATCAATGAGGTAATGAGGTCTTTACCATATGCACATAAATATAGTGTTGTTGTCTTCTCAGTGTGTCCTGCTCACTTTTGATGTGCTGTTAATCTGTTCAGCTCCATCACAATCACCACCTTCAAATAATTCTGTCATGCACAAAAATGGATTTTCTGTTCAGAGTATGTTTAGCCAATATAGTTAATAAATTAAACATCATAGGAAAAAACACACACACTTAATCTACCTTGACTTCTGTGCACACATTTCCCAATATGGATAACTTCATTTTCTTCTCCTAACATCTGCCACGTTGTAGTAAGCACTGCGGCGCCCTGAGTAAAAGTACTGGACTTTCATATTTTCTTATCTACCATCAGTCTGAAGGCATTTGAGGCCACTACCTTGCTGAAGCGAAGCAGGCCATTATCTGGATGGAAGACCACATGAAAACCACATGTATGATACCTTACATTCCATAACTGGGTCCCATAATTGAAGAAAGATAGGATACAAATGTAAGGAATCAATTGCTATTTGAGGAATATGTCCACTTGTGTTGTAACATGATTCAGACTTCTGCTTCAGGATTCCTGGAATGGATCAATACCTGGACTTGTGATGTGTGGACTGCAGCATCTCACAGTGTTGAGTATGCTCCAATATACCGTACTTCTGTCTGCAGGTTGTGTCTTTTGGGTATGATTGGGCAGGGTGACACTGTGGAAACATTTCCCACTGCTAGATGCTGAGTGGTCATTAACAGAGATGGTTGATATTAGAGCACTGTTAGCACAGCATGACATGATCAGGTTTATTAGTATTCTACTGGAGGACTATCTACTCCTATGCTACGTGAAGGTTAAAATGAAACTGCATTCTTTTCGGATTTGATGCTGAGAGTGCAGAGGATCCCAACCTCACTATGGCAGTTAGCAGACTGCTGGTATATCACCGCCCACTCACTGGATCATCACCTTGTCGTTGTGAGTGGGCTTGCATGTTCCTATGACCCTTGTGAGCGAAGCCATCGGGAATCTCGTACTCCCAGCAGGGTCACCCAAGGAGGTAAGGTCAAAGGGAAGGAGCTAGACAAAGAATGATCCAAGAAGTCCTCAATGTCAGAACAGGCGGATGATAAGAAGCGGTATGTTACAACGGCTGTGAAGGTGGATGAAGGCTGCAGCAGAAGGCTGTGCGTTGGTCAGCATGCATTGATCTACACACATAAAACAAATTCACGGACAGGCGTCTTCCCAAAACCCAACCCCCCAAAGTCCCATGGCGATCAGCAAATGGTAACGGGGGCAGGATCATGAAATTTGGAAGCCCCTAGTCATGAACTAATATCAGTGTACTAGAAAAAGCACCAGTGTTGAAGCAATGATTCTTCAACATCAACTTCGTTGGACTGGTCATGTTATGCAGATGCCTGATCATTGTCTTCCAAAGCAACTACTCTATTCCGAACTTAAAAATGGAAAGCATAATGCTGGTGGTCAACAAAAGAGGTTTAAAGACTCTCTCAAGGCAAATCTAAAAAAAAATGTAGTATAAACACTGACAACTGGGAAACACTGGCCTGCGAGGGCTTTGCCAAAGGTGTCATGGGCTTTGAAGACACTCAAACTCAGGACGCAAGGGAGAAATGTGCTAAGAGGAAGGCACACTTGCAAATCCACACTGTGATCAACTCCCATCCAGAAACCAATGTCCCCACTGTGGAAGGATGTGTGGATGCAGAATTGGCCTCCACAGTCACTTACGGACTCATTGTTAAAACTGTGTTTATGGAAGACAATCTTACTCAGCTACAAGTGATTGCCAAAGAAGAAGAAGAAGGTATATCACCATCGTAATTGGGTAGTATTCAATTAAGGTTTATTCAGAGTAAACCCATTGAAATTAATGGGTCAATTTCAATGCTTTAACTCTGGATAAAACATAGTTGGATGCCACCTATAGAAGAAGAGAAGAGTTTGGATTTGATATCCCGCCTTTCACTCCCTTTAAGGAGTCTCAAAGCGGCTAACATTCTCCTTTCCCTTCCTCCCCCACAACAAATACTCTGTGAGGTGAGTGGGGCTGAGAGACTTCAAAGAAGTGTGACTGGCCCAAGGTCACCCAGCAGCTGCATGTGGAGGAGCGGAGACGCGAACCCAGTTCCCCAGATTACGAGACTACCGCTCTTAACCACTACACCACACTGGCTACTATAGGATTGCGCTATGGTCTTAGCAGACCATCAACACTGTCTTTGCTAGGCAGATTCCTGGTCAGCAGCCCAGAATGGTCCATTGATGGGAAATAATCATTAGATTATTATTTACTTGTGAGATACTTGACTCAGTGGCATCCATCCATCATGTATTTTTGGTTTCTATGGAAGCCGCCCAGAGTGGCTGGGGAGGCCCAGCCAGATGGGCGGGGTATAAATAATAAATTATTATTATATTTTATGGATGGGTGAGCTGGAGAAGAACCCAGGAAATGGTCATGCTTATCTCACATCAAAGCCAAGAAACAGAAAGCTTAGGAGGCTCTCAGCTCCTAAATGTCAAAGGTATTATCAGCTGAGTCTGTTTTTAGTACATATTTGACTAAGATAGGGCAAAGAATGGAATGCTGGTTTTGCAAATGGGAAATTAATTTCAAATTCCTGCTTAGCCATGGTCTGGCCATGGGGATATTTTACTTGAAAGGGAAGAATGTATTGTAAAAGACATTGGATCTCAAAAGAGTTCTGCCATCTGAGAAAGCACAAGCTCCTCAGCAGCACAGAACTCTTGCCTTTTTGAAGAAGAGTTCTGTGCAACTCAGCCAGTCGCTGCCTTAAGTATGATGGATTAGAACAAACCCCAGCCAGAGAAAAAATAGTATTGAGGTTTAGCTAATAGTCTCTGGGCACATATTTCGTGCAAGTTGATTCTTAGGCACTCTTCTACTTTAATCGTTTACTCTACTACTCTAAGCATTAACATTGGTGCTGATTATTTCTGACAAAGTTGCGAAGGCAAGATGGACAATTTGTAGACTGAGGCTGAGACTCAGACCTCTGACCCAGGTACCATACAAATGAGAGAGACTTCCACGCATAGGTAGTTGACCCTATTCCAGCTGAGACAGCTAGGATGATCACCATGGACTTTCATGAAATGCCCTTGCCCGCCATTGGATGATAGTGGAGATGATGCTTTTCTTCTGTTGATTGAAGTTGGTCTAACTATGTCCCTGTGGTATCTATCCACGTGCAGAAATTTGCAGCTGGTGGCTGTAATATCACATCTAGTCCATAACTCATTTGTCCCATAGCTAGATCAAGAAAGGTGAATTGTCTCGCATTTAAGGTGTTTTTATTTTTTAAAAAGGAAACATTTCTACCCTCTTGCTCGAAAACAGCTACTTGTGCCCTGAGAACATTCAGTATAGAATCGTAGAACTGTAGGGACCCCCAAATGCATCTAGTCCAACTCCCTGCAATGCAGGAATTTCAACATGCTGTCCCCCATCCAATTTGAAACCGTACCAGATCCTGCTTATCTTTACAAATGTGCTAGCAGTTTTATTGCTGCTCTGAATCCTCTAAGTAAATCAGAATTAGTGCACAGGACACATACGGAGTGTGATTAGACAGGCTGTCTGAAACAGGCAAACAGGTATAGGGAAGGAAAACTAAATACATCTGTTTAGGCAGGAGTGAAAAGCCCCCAAGGAAACATCCCAAACAACCTCCAGGAAATTGTGATTTCAATACATTAACCTTGTGTAAGACTTCACTTTATTCCCTGTCAATTGCTAAATAATGAATATATCCTGGGTAAAAACCACCTACACTCTTGTAGGCGAGGGTTGTATGCCCTGGGGATGTGTGTATTTGTTTGATAGAATGGAATGCTCTTTGCTTCTTAGTCTGCTGTAATAGAAAACACACAAACAATGTGCAGAGCCCGAAAATTGCTAAATGAATTGGGGAAAGTTTATGATCTTTCTGTTATTGGTAATGAATATGACATGGTGCATGTTGCATTAGGAATCAAAGCATGTGCGTCTTAGACTTTTGAGCCAACAACAGAAGCACACAACTGCATCCCCAAGGTGCGGTGACTAATGCTTCCAGTGAGGTCTCAGCATTCCCTTTATAGATCAGGTGCTAATGTACACTGACATTCCAACTCACAGCACAGAAAATTAATACCAATGTGGTGGGCGAAACAAAGTACCGTTCCAGAGATGCAAATGCATCATAGAATAAGGGCAAGCTGTTTTGAAGCCTTTACCAATCATCTTCAGTTAACAAAACAACAACAAAACAACAACAGTAATTTGACACTTCCACTGAATAGCTGCCCCAACATTATCCTAGTGGTGAAAATCAAGCATTTCATGAGATTTTGGGTGGGATGTCTGCTTGTTTTAGTTAGATTAGGGCTGGCCCACCCATGAGGGATGGCGCTCTGCCCACTCCACGGCCTCTGCCCCCCTCCCCAAGAAGTGGTGCTGACTTCTAGCAAGATCTCACTGAAATCTCATGAGAACCTGCTGGATGCCACTGTTTTGCGGGTGCCGCCACACAAGCCAGGTAAGGGAGGATACACCATCCCTGACAAGAAGAGCTTGTTCAAAGTAACAATAGGGGTTTCAACCCTGCGTGCATGCCGGCTTTCATCCCTTATTCAATAACAAGGATGCCCAGATGGAAGAGAGACAGTAGAGCTGAAAGACATGCCCCCCCCCAATATTTATATACCACCTTACACAGTAAGTATATCAAAGCAGGTAACCAAGATATTATATATCTGGGGATAAAATGTGTACTTAAACTGTTTCCCTCCCTCCCACTCTCCACTCTGCGCAGCCCCGGGCTCTGGCAACCCATGCTATGTCACTGATAGAAATAGTGTCCCCCCACCTTTGGCTACCAGAGGGTTAACTTTGCATCAATGCAACTCGTGATCCCCAAAAAAGTTAGCCACCCCGGATAAAGATATATCAGTTAGAGGCCCCAGATGGGTCTTCTGGTGTCATTTGACATCTCTGACTAGGAGAGTTAGGTGATGTGGTGTAAATGTCCCATGTGGAATTCCTCACAATTCCTTTTGACCAAATAAACAATAGAAACACAGGATTAACACCGAGCAGACTATTTTAGAGCAGTATAAGCTGATGTCTTTTCTTTTTTATTGTCAAAACTTTACAGCCGTTGGTAAAATGCATTAGGGTGCCACCTAGATGTATTTGGAATGAATTCACTTGCAGACTTTGCTTCCTGGCAACCTTTTTAGTAGTATTTAGCCAAATTAGCATAGGGCATAATGAAAATAAAAGGATATGAATACTCTAGCATCTATGCTCTAGTATAAGTGGCAAAGAGCTTACAGTTATATTGCTAGTTTTCCTTTTCTATTCAATGTCTATAGGAGAAGGAAAATCCTAAAAACAAATTTGCTTGCGTATCAGCTGGTTGTGATGTGGTGAATGGATTAATTACTGAACCTGTGAGGGGATGCAATTAGAGAGTCTTCACATAGCTAATTGGAAGTTAACATAATTGCTAATTAATGTAATTGCCATTGGAACCAAAGGAAGGGAAAATGAGAAGCTGGAGACTGGTTTAGGCACTATGTCTTCCTTCCTGGAAGTGCTCTGGCGTGATTTCCTCAGGAAATAAACATACACACTATAGTGGTGTACTGGCAATTTTTGGAATGACAGTTTATCATTGCAGTCCACACAGCCATCTCCGCCACCCTTCAGGAGACTCCAAAAATCCAAATTGCTGTGTTCATCCATTTTATATAAAAAAATAATATGTAACCTCCAAAAGAGCAGTCAGCAGTACATAGCATAATAGCCAATGTATTATGTATCCTTGGTGGGGATCAGGCAATTGTTGGGAATGGGTGATGTTGTAGTAGCACAGTGGAATTTGGCTGGGGAGGCATGGGGTCACATTCCTGATCAACCATGTGGCATGACTGCAATCCTATGCATACCAGTTTCTGGAAAGTGCAGGAGCAGAGAGTGCTGGGAGTAAGCCCCAGTTTCCTCAGGGATTGTTACTCCTGACTTCATGGCTTCAATTTGTAAAACACATTGAGCTTTAATAGAAGATCCTCAGTGAACTGAAATGTGAAACTGGACTTTTAATTAGAAATTAGATTTTGCAAAGAAGTGTTATTCTTTAAACTGGTAGCATGAAGTAGGAACCACATCAAATTAAAGGAAAGTAGTACCTAGTCTCTGCTTGATTACTTCCCCCATTCTCTAACATCCTCTAAGACAGGCATAGGCAAACTCGGCCCTCCAGATGTTTTGGGACTACAATTCCCATCATCCCTTACAACTGGTCCTGTTAGTTGTAGTTCCAAAACATCTGGAGGGCCGGGTTTGCCTATGCCTCTCTAAGCTAATCCATTGCAATCAATGGTGAATCTTGAAATCTTCATTGCCATCAAAATTCAATTGCCAGAGCAAGGGGGATGCATGAATTACCCTGGCACTCTAGCAGAGGACAACATTGCTCCTGCTCTGGAAAAAATAAGACCCAGAGCAGCACCATCTCAGACTGGATAAACTGTATGATCTTCTCCTTGGACTTTCCCTTGAAGCAGTAATTAAAGCAGCTCATCTTTCAACGACTCAGTTGAAAAGGAAGAACAGTAACATCATTTGCCAGTGCTACTCCCTCAGCTTGGCATCCGTATCTTCAACACTAAACAAATTCCAGAGGTAACATTTCAGGCCATGGCAGATTTGGTGAAACAGGACCTTGAATACACAGGTTTTCTCTCAGCTGGCCAATTGCTCCCTAGTGAAGGAGTTATATTCCACTGGAGCCTGTCAGATGTGGTGTTCATTTCTAAATCATGGACTGCCCAAAGTTTTGAGCTGATAGGGTGCCACATCTCATATAGAGAGATCGATGGATGTTTTGGAACTATAACACTGTCAGAATTTTATGCCAAACTTTGCAGATATGGATGGTATATACTACCAGTGTGGTGTAGTGGTTAAGAGCGGTAGTCTCGTAATCTGGGGAACCAGGTTCATGTCTTCGCTCCTCCACCTGCAGCTGCTGGGTGACCTTGGGCTAGTCACACTTCTCTGAAGTCTCTCAGCCCCACTCACCTCACAGAGTGTTTGTTGTGGGGGAGGAAGGGAAAGGAGAATGTTAGCCGCTTTGAGACTCCTTAAAGGGAGTGAAAGGCGGGATATCAAATCCAAACTCTTCTTCTTCATCATCTTCATTTCAACAGCAGTCATGAATTGTTCATCAGTTATAAAGCTCTCATATAGCACAAAGCATTGTGAGAAAGTATTGGTAAACATATTCCACAGGTGATACACAAAGGCAAGCTTGTCACATTGTTAACTCGTTGTTGACAACTATAATCAAATCTGAGGGCTTTATTGGCTATTCTCTGAAGGAGGCAGTCACCTTGTGCCCAGAAGTGAGGGGCAACTTCACAAAGCACTGATATGAAATAAATGTTTGTTAGTCTTGTGCAGCTGTGTGTGTGCACACACATGCACACACAAATGTGCATGCATTTTTATATGTACAGAAATATGAATAGTTTATTCATGGTGGAATGCTTCAATAATACATTGGGAGTTCCTCCATATTCATCCTCACTGTCACAATATCAGGCATTTCCACAGTGCTATAATGAAGATGAGACACACGGCAAGTATAAATATGTCACTTACCTGAAAATTCCAGCTTGGTAAAAATACTCTTTTGCCCCTCAATCCAAAATTGAGTGACCGGTGTTATATGATCTCGGTGGCCACTCCCAGTCACCAGTCTAGCTGCCACATTCTGGATTAATTGTAATTTCCGGGTCACCTTCAAAAGTAGCCCCACATAGAGTGCATTGCAGTATTCCAAGCGAGAGATAACTAGAGCATACACCTCTCTGGTGAGACAGTCTGAGGGCAGGTAGGGTCTCAGCCTGCATTTATTACTGAAAATAACACGAAGACTATTGTGTTAGGGGGAATTGCGTGCAAAAAATGTGTATATTAGGAGAATATACGTCACAAACTAAAGTGGAAATTTGAAGAACTTAATGTAAGATTGAAAAAAGGAGAAACAAAAAATAACATATTTGTCCATCCCTGGTCTGTCCCCATAAGGAGAACTCTGCATGTGATTCTTTAACTCCAAGTCTATACTCCTAATGGCACAGTGGGTTGTATCTAACAAGAGTCCTAATTTAGGGTCCCACCAGTGCAAAGATTACTGATAGCACATTAGGACTCCCCCACAAACACCCTAAATTTGTTCCAAGGGTTTTCCCCGATCCTCCTGAGCAGATTTGGTGAGGGTGGGTGGGGGGAGCAGAGGGAAAGCCATACTGTCCTAGTGGTAATCCTTGCACTGATGGGGCACATTTGCAGAATATTACCCAACGATTCCAAAATTGCATCTGATGCAATAAATAATACATTTACTTTTCTCTAACTTCTTTCTAAAGAACTCTGTCTCCTTGATGGTTGTGTGAAGCTAAACAAGTTACTAAACCTTGAAGCGGGAAGATGGAGATATATGGCTTGAGTGTGATAAAAGGTCAAAATGCCCTCCTCTAATTAAACTACCTGATCTGAGTGCAAGGCCACTTTATTTGTTCTCGTCCATCTTCTCATTATTGACACACAAAGTCCAAGCAAATTTTTTTCCTCTGTCATTATCGTATTTACAGGGACACTGGGAGGGAAAGGAAAGCATGAATCATCAACCAATTAGACCGGCCAAAATATCCCAAGGGCATGGATTGGGCCATTGCTACCTGTCCGAGAGGCTGCGTAGGTAGACTGTTTCTTTTAAAAGATCCATTTGCAGCTCACTTAACAATTGATCAGTGGTACAGACACAACATTCAACTTGTTATAGAAGATCTAGATTTATTTCTCTCTTTGGAAATTTTTGCTTCTCTCCATTATAGCTGCCTGAAATAAATGTCCCGGTTAGAATGTACTATGCAGCCTTATTACTATGTTCCCCCCCCCCCCCAAAAAAGAAGTCACTAAGGACCAACATTGAAGCACCCATCTTTCTTGTCCACCCAAGAAAGAAAACATAGCATTCCCAATAAAGAGAACTCTGGGTTTAGCGGAACTCCCAGCAGTTACTGCTGTGCTTCCCTTCTCAGCTGTAGAGATCAGGTGGACGAGGAGCTGAGTTCCTTCTCCCCCAGTGGTAGAATACTGTTGTGAAAACATTGTTGTTGTTTAGTCATTTAGTTGTGTCCAACTCTTTGTGACCCTATGAACCAGAGCATGCCAGGCACTCCTGTCTTTAACTGCCTCCCGCAGTTTGGTCAAACTCATGCTGGTAGCTTAGAGAACACTATCCAACCATCTCATCTTCTGTCATCCCCTTCTCCTTGTGCCCTCAATCTTTCCCAACATCAGGGTCCTTCCCAGGGAGTCTTCTCTTGAGGTGGCCAAAGTATTTGAGCCCCAGCTTCAGGATCTGTCCTTCCAGTGAGCACTCAGGGCTAATTTCCTTCAGAATGGATACATTTGATCTTCTTGCAGTCCATGGGACTCTCAAGAGTCTCCTCCAGCACCATAATTCAAAAGCACCAATTCTTTGGCGATCAGCCTTCTTTATGGTCCAGCTCTCACTTCCATGCATCACTACTGGAAAAACCATAGCTTTAACTTTACGGACTTTTGTTGGCAAGGTGATGTCTCTGCTTCCGAGAAGCAGGCGTCTTTTAATTTTGTGGCTGCTGTCACCATCTGCAGTGATCATGGAGCCCAAGAAAGTAAAATCTCTCACTGCCTCCATTTCTTCCCCTTCTATTCACCAGGAAGTGATGGGCTGCTCCTATTAGGCAAAGAAGGAAAGGGCTGCCGCTAACATTGGATACCTCTCTTCCACCAAGAACCACCAAGAAGAAGAGTAGGGTATATAATTTCATTTAAGGACAATTTTCCTCAATTCACTCCAACCTCTGTTGCCTCTTCTGTCGTACTCAATGTATTGAGTACATTTGAAGGGAAAAGGTTTAATTTATATCATTTGCACTTTCTAACAGATTTCTATTAGACTTATGGGACAGAATTAAGGGTCTCTCCATTTCTGCTGCAAACAATAGTTCTGAATCATAATATGTTGTAGTATAAACCTATATACAAACAAGCAAAGACGTTCATGCTCAGAGACCTTAGATACTCCTCCTGTTATCCCCAAAGTACTCTACATAATAGCAATTCCATGTTCTTGTCAAAGCCCACAAGTGTGTATAAAGCATCACGTGCTTCTCTGTAGAATTCATTATGTCTTCTACAGTATGAGAAGCTATAGTTAGGGTCACCTCAGGGCTTGTGTTACACCAGGACATCTTTTTATACCTATGTAGAACTCAAAAATAAAACTTCCCTGTAGCAGGACTTTTACAAGGATTACAAGATTCTGGGAGGAATTCAACATTGCCTTCTTCTGATCATTGCATCAACACAAGCATTTCCAGTTGCCAGGTGGAACAACCACCCTCTTCTTCCCCTTATAAGCAACTCCCATTTTGTGTGTATTCAAAGCATGCACGATTGTGCCCATAAGTGGCATTTTTGGACCCAGGAGAGGGTGTAGTGGGAACAGAACAAAGCGTAAAGGTAGGGCTGCCAAACATCTGTGTTTTCCCGGATATATCTGGGATTTTCCCGTCGGAAACAGCATCCTGGTGGAATTTCCCAAAATAACAAAAAATGTCAAATTCCTTTATTCTATATCCACCTTCAATAATAAAGACCAAAATGTACTTCAGTGGCACCCGGGGGGGGGGGATACTAGAAGCTGTGCCCCTGTTCACTTCACACATCCCATCCGAAGCCGCTCACACCTTCCCTTCATCTATGTACATAATATTTGTATACCTTCTTTCCACAGTTCAAACCATGCTCAAGGTAGCTTACAACATGAAAAAATATGCAAATAGACACAAACCATACATAGAACATTCAAAAGTACCCAACCAAACTGAATAATATCCACAGATCCACATAAATCACAACAAGATCTAAAAGAAAGATACAAAAAAAACCCATGTAATAAAATCTGTCGACAATACCCCAGGCCCTTCTTGCCTGGCAATACTCCTTGCCAAAGCCACCCACCCTTAGACCTTGCCAAGTTTCTGCAGCTTTCCTAGACCACCTGCTCACTTGTTTGTGTGGATGAGCTGACTGTCCACTGGCCTGGGTTGCCCTTCTACTCACCAGCCCAGCTGCCCACTTGGGTCACCCTTCTGCCCTCCTGTTTCTGTCCCTGGTTCCCTCCTCCTTACCCTCCAATACTTGGCAGCTCTGAGAGTTGGTCCATGTCCAAGCAAACTGCAGTGTGATGACATTCTTTGATTTTTATTGTATGTACAGAAAAGGTGGAACTAAGTGAAGTACAGACGTAACTTGGATCTTGAAGGCCTTGTGAGTCGAACGTTTTGGCTCCCAAATGGTGCAAATCCAGGAGTGGGTGTTCCTGTTTGTGAATGTTTGTGAACACCTTGGTTTCCAAATATTTTGGAAGTTGAACAGACTTCCAAAGGTACGACTGTACAGTCAATAACGGAAGTTTATTTCTCTTCCCTAGAGCCCCGTAATCTCCCTTTCTCCTTCAATCTCCTTCAATCTCCCCTCAGAACAAAATTTCAGTTCTGTATTGTTGAATCACATGAAGTTCATCACAAAACTTTATTTTGTTGTTCATAAACAGTTTCCCTGATCCTTGTCTTGGGCCAGCTGATATGATTCTAAAGCCTTATCAAGAATTCTCTGGGCCCAGAGCTATTGCAAGGATTCAACTCTACACCTTCTTACACTATGGTCCATTGTCTTATAGCTTGGCCAAGGCCTAGTCATCATCACAACTTTTTATCTACCTTTTCTCTCTTACTCAATTCAGGTAGATTTAAAAATTACTGCCCTTCAAGAAAGATGGTTAGCCCTGCTTTGTGAGTCAAACTATAAAGAAGGAATTTATCGTGACCAAAGTTTTGACCCATTTTTTCCCATAGACCTTTCCCCATTTGAGCCTGATCCAGAAGCCTGTGCTTATGTTCACTGTCGTCAATACAAACTGAGTTCTTCAATAAATCCTATCATTTCAAAGGGGTCTGCAAAGGATGCATTCTAGTAGAGAGTGCCCTTGTGGTAAAATTGATTTTGCTTCTCTTGAAATTATGAGAACTGTCAATCTAAATTGCTAGGTTTTGGTTTTTTTACTTTTTGCTCTCTGTCTTTTTTTACAAGTTTGAGTGATGTCAAGGGAGTTGCCATCTTCAGTAGAAGTTTGCTAAAAGTAACCATGCCATGCAGCTAGATTAAAACACACACAAACATACGCACATTGAGTGGGCTAGAAGAATCCTCCAGTCAGTTGTGACTCACATAGTACTCTCAGACATTTTAAGATACATTTTGGCAGGCACTAATATTAGATTGGGTTCAGTGAAATTGTAAGTGAGAATGGTATGCAGCATGGCAAATTTCCACATTTTATGTCTATTTTAGGACTTTTCTCAGCTTCTGAGCAGCTTTGGGGTGTTCCCCTGCAAAAATACAGACTGTTCAGATCGTGGAATGTCTGGTTTTGTGTTGTGATATGTTTAAAATTTGAAGATAAAGAAATAGCTATTAGTCATCTAGTAGGAGTTGCTAGCTACGTTACCTAAGAAAGTTACCAGTGTTGAGATCAATTCAGACAGAAAGTTGAGAAAGCTTTTTAGAAACAAACTGATGCTTTTACCAATTGCAGCACTCATAAAAATGAACAGTGTGTCCATTTCAATGTCATCCAGCTATCTACATGCATGCCCAACTCTTCTGAGCCATCTCCCACCTCGTCTTCAGCAATTAATAACTATTACTATTCCCAGCAGAATAGTAAGAACATGATAAAACATCAAACATTAAAAACATTTAGCAGAAATAGGCATGCTTGTAACATTTGGGGTGCAGGAAACAAAACAGCTAGTTGTGCTCAGGTAAGGAGCAAATTCATGTAAAGGGTGTGGCAATAGAGAGCACCCAAAAAATATCACAACAAACCATGACTAGTGATGGAGGGTTCAGTTTGCCTTTATGGACAAACCTACCTGATTTAATTTGCCCTTCCTGAAACAATACATGAAGCAAATCACACTTCTCTGAATTCTGCATAGCAGTTCTCCAGCCAAGAATTAACGTGTAAAAAAGACGCAGGTACAGTGATACCTCGGGTTACATACGCTTCAGGTTACATATGATTCAAGTTACAGACTCCGCTAACCCAGAAATAATACCTCGGGTTAAGAACTTTGCTTCAAGATGAGAACAGAAATCGTGCGGCGGTGGCACAGCAGCAGCGGGAGGCCCCATTAGCTGAAGTGGTGCTTCAGGTTAAGAACAGTTTCAGGTTAAGAACAGACCTCCTGAATGAATTAAGTACGTAACCAGAGGTACCACTGTATTAGGGTAAAGGTTGCATAAAATGCATAGTTAGGGGAACATAATATTTAAAAGTGCATTATTTAAAGGAAAATTACTTTGCAAAAGTGAGACAAAATTGCATCCAAAAAACCCCCATATATCAGGAGAAATTAACACTAAATTGCTGATGAATTTTCATGAATACTTAAAAATAAATAAATCACAAATTGATGGAGAACTTAAGAAAGGAACATTTTTAACCAGAACATCAAAACTGATAGATTTTCCCACCCCTACATGTGACAATCCACACACCCCTCCCCAAATATTCAATGCTATCAACTATGATATATATGTAGGCCACTCACAGGGATGGAATTACAGCTGCACTGTATTTAGAGGGCTCTGGCTGTTCCTGGTGGCAGGTCCCAGGAGGTGGTGCTGGGGGATTACTACTTCATCCTGTAGCCTATTCATTAAAGGGAACTTCAAAGTTCAACCTGCTTCTTCTTCTCTCATTCTCACCAGATCTTAGGGAGGCAGTGGAAACCCTAAATGGTTGTCTGCAAACTGTGAGGGACCAGGTGAAAGAGGGATATAACCCACATAAGAGGCTGAATGATGGTTCCAGAAATAAGTGTGCCACCTGTTTTGAACAGGGCTGCTCTCACCTTGAAGACATAGGTCTGCAGTGTCCAGTATAACAGGTTTAACTGACACTGAAATGGGAATTTCTGTGTATTGGTGAAAAGGTTTAATATGGGCAGATTCCTTGAAGAGCAAGAAGAGCACTCTGAGCTCTTGCTGAATCGATAATTAACTAACTGTTGTTTTCTGCTAGCTAAAATGTGAGAGCTGGAACCTTAGATCAGGTGACAAAGGTATTGAGTTGCAAATTTACCATCTTGAAAGGGTGGTGACTTTAGTTTTTTTCTGAACACCCCAGAGAACAGAAGGTTGTGATAAATGGCTCCCCAAGAGCTGCAAAGTCTTAGGCAGGCCTTAGGCAGGCTGGAATGGGGGAGAGAAACCATTTTGAATTTTGGACTTTTATTTTTTAAGATACTGAGCCTGTGCTGGACAGCACATGATATTGTATGGATGTTTTAAAAGGTACATTTGATGTTTTAATTCTGTTTTAAAGGAAGCTTGGTAAGTAAAAGTTTGAATAATATTTCAAGGGTCTGGACAATGCTTTATTTCCAAAAGTAGTTTTTATGCTTCTAGTTGCTTCAAACTCTGCAACATTAATATCTGCAATACAGTGGTACCTCGGGTTAAGAACTTAATTCATTCTGGAGGTCCATTCTTAACCTGAAACTGTTCTTAACCTGAGGTACCACTTTAGCTAATGGGGCCTCCCACTACTGCCGCACCGTCAGAGCATGATTTCTGTTCTCATCCTGAAGCAAAGTTCTTAACCCAAGGTACTATTTCATACTGCTTTTTGGATACGTAGGTAGCAGCAGTGGCCTTTCAACATCTCTACCCCATCACATCACTTGAGAGATTCCAGGAGGTTGTTAGAGTGGACTTCAGAAGTTCCACCCTAATAGTGTGCAGTTAATCTTGCTGGTAAACGGCGTAAAGGTAAACGGCGTTTCCGTGTGCTGCTCTGGTTCACCAGAAGCAGCTTTGTCATGCTGGCCACATGACCCGGAAGCTGTACACCGGCTCCCTCGGCTAATAAAGCAAGATGAGCGCTGCAACCCCAGAGTCGGCCATGACTGGACCTAATGGTCAGGGGTCCCTTTACCTTTACCTTTAATCTTGCTGGAAGCTACTGGATGCCTTTGTTTAAAAGAGGAAGCTGGGCTGCAGATGTCTTAAATAAATATTTTAAGAATGAGAGACCACTGTGAAAAGCTACAGTCAAGGAAGTGCGTACAAGTTCAGTGGCTGAATAACTGTTTGTGCAAAATGATACTGTACAGCTTCACTCAGAAGCCATGATATACCCCACTTTTGCTTAAATGCTCAAGTTTTATGAACAGACTAGGAGAAGAACAGGAAACAAGTGATGCTACATTTAAGGTCCCTTTAATCTAGCATTCAGTTCCCAGAGCAGCCAATCAGATGCTTCTAGGAAGCTCACAAGCCAGACAGGGGTACAAGAGCACTCTCCTGCTCACATTCTTCAGAAACTGTCATTTGGAGGCATATTGCCTTTGAGACCAGCAATGCAAGGTGGACAATTTACCAGAAAGCAATTCAGTTCTCCTCAACACCATTTCATAAAATTCATTGTTAACAATGAATGGATAAATTTACCATACTTTTCTGTGTATAAGACAAGATTTTTTTTACTGTAGAATAATGTTTAAAATCAGGGGTCGTCTTATACATGGATAGTGCAGAGGGGAGCAGGCAATTGGTTGCAGCCATGAGCAGGAGATTGTCTGCGGCAATTTGGTGGGTGATTGGTGGCTGCGTCAAGGGCTGCTGTGGATTGGCTGCCGCTGCGGCAGTTGGGCATGCGATTGCCGGCTGCTGTCGGCGATTGGGCAAACGCTTGTTTGGCTTTGTTGGTGTGTACGATTGGCAGTTGGGTTAGTGATTTTTGGATTCCCCCCAAAAAAGCTCCACAACTGTGGGCAACTTTGGTCTTGTTATACATGGGGGCATGTTATACATAGAAAAATATGGTAATTATCCCTTTTTAGAACAACATAAGTTCAGAAAAGAGAAGACCTCAAAATCTCAACAGATGTTCAGAGGGGCAGAAGATGGAGATTTTCAGAAATATTGAGGTTTGCATAGTCAGCTCATCCACAATCAGTGGCAATGATAATTACAATTTATTAAATTTCCACACCTCCCTTTATCTGAAGATCACAGGGCAGGCAGTTTACAACATAAAAATACAAAATGAATTCAAAAAATAAAAATTGAGTACCCAACATGCTACACCTTTGACTTTTCATGATTTAAAATAATTCCCTAAAATGGGGTTGAAATGGGAATGGCAATGAAAGCCATGATCAGGAGGTCCCAGGGTCAGAGTAGATCTGGACAGCTTTACCTCATTCAACAAGGCTAGGATGCTGCAGCAGCTGGACCCTCACACACTCCAGAGCTCTTTCTGTCATAGCAACAGCAGCTGTGGCTCCAAAAGATGCAGTATCTGTATCTGACTACAAGGCCTCTGGGCATCTGCTTTCCTACTAAAACTTAGAATACTAGCAATAGCAATATGAATGGTTCTGAACAGTTTTTTTATTGTGTCTTTGAATATTATTATTAATATTAGTACAGTAATGTGCTTCTGTATTTATTCCCCCCTCCAAACCCCCCCACATTTTCTTTGTTAAACTGAATGCGGATTCCATTTCGAGATAAATGTGCATATGTTGTTTCTTCAAATGTTATCCAAAACGTAAGTGATTTGCATTCTGCACCCAAATTTCTAAATTCTGATTGCTGGCTCATAGGCAAGTTGACCATTTCATGAGTTTTGAAGTATTTATTTATTACTTATATTGATACCCTATCTTATCCCATGAGCCTATACTGGTTTCCTACAACTTCATCCAAGTTAACACTGTTTAAAACATGAGATATGTACAGCATAGAAATTGAATCCAGGGGCATTACAAGGTATTTAAAAGACTGAGGGCACAGGCCCTGAACAACAAATTTGCATGTGCTGGGGTGTTTGTGTGTGTGTGTGTGTAAATGTAAATGTAAATATCTGAGCAAATTAAAATGATTGGGTGACTGGAATCTCACCAGTACTGTGCCATATAGCCTGACCAACAGCTTAGTAAGTGGAGTTCATTTTCTTAAATTTTAGAAGGGGGCGGCGGAGGGCAGAAGGTCCAAGTGCCACCACAAAAGACCCAAGGCTTGGATTGCTTGGGCCACCTTCTAACAACAGCCTTGAACTGATCCCTACAGAACAAGGTGTTTACAAACTCCAGGGTTTGGCAAATTTCCCTCTTTGAAAATATATCTCATAAACTAAACGTTTCTAAAGGGCACAGCTCAAATGACCCTCTCTTTTTACTAGATGGCATTCTTTATTTCTTATAATCTACAGATATTAGGCGCATGGTCGCTCAGTGTCACCAGTATATGCAATTGTCCGGCTTCTCTAAAACTTTATAGAACCTTTCTTCTCAATAATAATGGAACTCACAAGTGGAAAATACTTCCATTTTTACACATATTTTTATTTTTAAAGAGAATCTTTGAATCGGTCAGTACTTTTTATTCCTTTGGCACTGTGCTGTACTTTCATCCTGAGTTGTGACATTTTACGGTTTATATTTTTGATGCTGTGTTTCCTTTTTGCTACATTTGTCCTTTTTAACACAATCAATGGAACATTAAAAAGGAAATGTCTGGGTCCCATCCCAAAAGACTCAGGGTTTGTGCTTCCTGTTCCACCCACCTACAACAGCCCTGAACTGATCCCTAAAGTGAAACGTGTTTACAATCTAGATTCTTATAGTGTCCACTGTGGTTCTCATTCAAGCCATCATAATCAAAAACTGGAAAGTTCTGACTAGAACTGTGTTTGTTTATGTTTTCTTTACATGCTCTTGCAGCCATTTTGCATGCCCAGGTTGTGCTGTATTATCATATTTCTGTACATGACTAAGTCAACAACAAGCAGGCTAAACTGAGCAGTGTTCCAGGCTGATTCAGGAATGCCTGGAAGGGCTGTGTTTTTGTTCCTCGGTAACTTTTACTTCAAGGAAACCGAGGAATCGCGCCTGGGGAAAGTGGAACGGCAAAGTAGCTGTTCTGGGTTGGTGAAGAAGCAACTACATTTTGTGAGGGGGTGAGTTGCCTTCATTTGTAAAACCCATCTGAGATGTACAAAGAAAAGAATGCCGCAAAAGAGATAAGATTATTATTGTGATATTTATGAAAACCCACACATTTAAAGAAAAAGTTTGTAACCGGGAAACTACAAATTGAATAAACAGCACTAACCTTTTTATTGCTGTTCACACCGCAGATTTTTGTTTTATTAGAATTGTTGATGATACCATTTGAACAGTGCAGCTCATAGGGGAAACATAGCTTTACAGCAAGAAGCCTCAAGAGCCGGCAAGTAGGAGGCAGAAGTGAGTGGGCAGATATTGAGGAAAGCACTGATGAGTGACACAATGTATTGCTTTAGAGTTTGTTATCTCCCATTTTTAAAGAGCAGAAATTAATTCAGATCTAAACTCTGAAATCCTCCTAAACTCCTATTCTTCTCTCCTCTCCCCATCCCTCTGAAAACCATAAACTTTCAAGCATAGGGAAAAGGTATGAAAGGAAAGTTAAATATAGTTCAGAGAACTTTCTTCTTCTTAATAATGTATTTCTGACTGGTTGGAGCTTTTTACAAACCCGATACAGTGGTACCTTGGGTTAAGTACTTAATTCATTCAGGACGTCCGTTCTTAACCTGAAACTGTTCTTAACCTTAAGCACCACTTTAGCTAATGGGGCCTCCTGCTGCCGCCGCGCCGCCGCTGCACGATTTCTGTTCTTATCCTGAAGCAAAGTTCTTAACCCGAGATACTATTTCTGGGTTAGCGGAGTCTGTAACCTGAAGCGTATGTAACCTGAAGCGTATGTAACCCGAGGTACCACTGTATATGTCTGTGTGTATTTGGCTTCCCTGTGCCTCAATTAGACTTTTGGGGTGAAGCTTCATTTTAGCAATGGTATCTATTGCGTATACTGTTGTTAAAATAAAGCTACACCCTGAATGTCTAATTGAGGCACAGGGGTGTCGTGTTCACACTCAGTTATTTTCTCATGCCAGTGTTAAGTGGACATGCAGTAAGCAGAAAATCACACACCTACCTTTAGCTTCGCAATGAGCAGTAAAAATATATCATGGTGGGAGGATCATTCGCTTCTTTGGCAGTTTTGCGTGTTGTATCTGGTATTTGTATCACATACTATATCTTCCTTTGCAGCCACATGAACCCAGGGAGGTCTGATGTGAACCCTATAGAGCAAAATCACTGAGGGTCAGTTAAGAACAAAAAAAAATAAAATCCTTTCATTGAAGGGTCTTACCCAAATTATATCTTTTCTGAGTCCCAGTTGACAAGAGGAGCCTTCCTGACATTATCAGAGAGGTCCTAATGGTAGGAATATAATGTTGTACAATTTCTATCTGATATTTATATCATGGATTGGGAGCCTCAGCGCTTGGGGACCAGTGTGCCCCTCCAGACCTACCTGGGCCCCGAGACTCTCCCAAGCGACACCCTTCTCCAGCCCTGATTTGCACCCTCCTCATATTTATTTTACTTGCATTTAGTAAGCAAACCAGAAACTTTAAAACAGCCAGGACTGCTTAATACTGTATTTGCAATTTGGCATCCATTCGTTGTTACTCACGGACTTCTGAAACAGAAAATTTCCCACAGAAAAACGAAGGACTGCAAATTTCCCCACCCCACATTGTTGATTCTGATCTTCCATATGATTTGAATCGTGTGAGGGAGAGTAAGGACAACCAGTTCTGGTTTGAATTCAGAGGTCCCCAGTTCAGTCATGGCAGCCTTAGCTACCAAAGGGCTCAGATTGCAGGGATGGGAAGAGTGTCTGGATAAGGCTTTGGAATGCTGCTGTCAGCCAGAGTACAGACAGTGAAGGACTCAATCAGCCTGTATAACTTGTATTGGTTGATAATACAATGCACCTTCATAGCACACATTTGATTTTACCTAATATCTCCTTGAACTTTTCAAAGAATACCTGTCCTACCACCAAGAAATCCAGACTAGGTGCTGGCAGATACCTCACTGATTTTTACCAGCGAGACTGTGTATTTGGAGAACAAATGATCACCAATGGTACTGTTCTCAGTATTTGATCTGGTGACAGTGGTTGATTTCCTAATGTGCTTTTGGAATTGTTCTACAGGTGCCAAGCGCCCTCACAGGTTAATGATATAAAAGGGAGATGAAGAGTACATATCATCCTTCCAGAGAGGCCTGAAACTTCACAGAACTTGTCCTTTTGTTCATTTTAATGATTCCCCCCCACATACCCTAGTCATTTTGTATTGTGACTCATGCTCATAAGAGTATTCTTCTAACTCCTTTGATTTCCCCCCCCCTCCTCCTCCTCAGGCTGTCATCTTGAAAGTGGAGAAGAAATTAACTTTGTTTTCAAAGCCCAGTTGGTAAATCTACTCAGGCTAAAAGAAATATGAAGGTAGTAGTAGCCAGCCAACCCGTTTTTAAAGATGGTTCATCCTAATTTCACCCTAGGGGTTAAAGGCAACAAAGGTAATATCAAAACATATCTTTCTTCCTAGCCTCCTTGTACAATGTAATGCCTTGCAGGGTTAAAAGAAACAGCGAAGGCCTGGAGAAATGGAGATGCCTGTCACATTCAATTTACATTGTGATTAGTGGATGTGGGCAGTAGAGAGAAAGAAGAGGTAAGATTGAGGGCTCAGTTATGGCCAGGATTCAGCTGTAATATTTCAAAGGAAGAGATATGGAAGACGGTGACTGATGAAGTGACAGAATAGAACTGAACTTAAGGTACATCTTCATTTGCCATCATAGAGCAACTATGTTTTCTGTGGGAACATTGATGTTACATGGTGTATCCTGCAGAAAGCATGTAAAGCAGGTGTGAAGAACTACTATTACAGTGGTACCTCGAGTTACAAACACCTCAGGTTACAAACGCTTCAGGTTACAAACTCTGCTAACCTGGAAGAGTTACCTCAAGTTGAGAACTTTGCCCCAGGATGAGAATGGAAATCGTGTGCCGGCGGCACAGCAGCAGAAAGAGGCCACATTAGTGAAAGCACGCCTCTAGTTAAGAACAGTTTCAGGTTAAGAACGGACCTGCGAAACGAATTAAGTTCGTAACTAGAGGTACCACTGTACTAATTTTGTTACTGAATTTATATGAGCACTACTGGGGTCTTCACATTTGCTGTGGGCACCGCTAAAGCCAGCCTGGGAAAGATCAGAGCCAAATGCATTCTGGGTACCCATTTCTCTCCCTGGCCACTTTGCTTTCTCTGGCTGTGTACACACTATACACTTAAAGCACATTTAAATCACCCCACAAAAGAAGATTGGGAACTGTCATTTATCCTTCACAGTACTACAATTACCAGCACCCCTAAACTACAGTCCCCAGGACTCTTTTTTGCAGTTGTGTGTTAGTTTTAAATGTGCTCTAAGTGTACTGTATGGTGTGTACCTAGCCTCTCTCTCTTAAGCCAGATGTTTGCTGCAGAAAACATAAGTGCAATATAGACATTTCTGCACAAATATTTGTGCCTTCACTCAAAGTACTAGGCAGTTTCCTCAAAGGTTCAGTTTCAGAGCTGTGTCTGAAAGGGGACATGCAGTAAACCTTACAGGTAAAATATTATTGTCTGTTACTACCCACAGAGCTTTGAAATGTTGCCCTTCAGTGCTTTCTCTCCAAGAGGCTACTCAAATAACAAATGTGTTTTGGCATTTTAATCTGTTTGTTTCTCTCCCATGTTCCATGACTTGTCTATGGAAAATAAATGTCTGTTAGATTTATTTCTCTGTGTCGATTCGCACATATCCAGTAGAACTTGCTAAATGGCCCCAGAAGTGCTGTTAATTTTTGCGCTTAGTGATCTACAGAGGTGAAGCAGAATGAGAGCAATTGTTATTCTTTTCTCTAGGGAGAGGAAAAGGCTATCGCTACAAGAGCAACAAGTGGATTGCCTGTAGCCTTGTGCCAGGGGCTATAATCTGACTGATAACAAAATGTGTGTATGCTGACAACTATCTACACTTTGACTAAGTCCCTAAGGGGGTGAAGAAAGGCTCTTACTAGGTGGTAATTTACAATGTAGTTGATGCTAAAGGTGAGTGACAGCTAATACGGATGGGCTGCTTAAAAGGATAATGTTCTTCATTTTAATTATCTAGAGAGCAAATGAATTGGAGAGCTGAAGATTACTCTGTCATTATGGTATAAGATGAAATTCAAGTATGAATGGCCATCTAAATTTCCCCTCAGATTCACTGTTCAACTTTGGGGATATTAAAAAAACATGGATAACCTTGATAACAGAGTGAAAGAGGCTGTAGGATGCAGGTGGCTGGTGTGGGTGGGATTAAGCATGCAGGGATACAGGCAGCGGCTGAGGAATCTTGGGGACACAAGTGAGTGAACAAAACTGGTAATATCACGCTAAGGACACGTTTTAGGGCTACAAACTATTGATCATCCAAAGTAGCTCTCATACAGAAAATAATTTTCATTCTGAGAATAATGCCAAAGTTTCCCAGCTTTTCATGACAACTGCAGAATTTGGTTATTTTGTCGCGAGAGCTGCTAATGAATATTTCGGCAGCAGTCCTAACCTAGGTGTAACGCCCGTTGATTTCAATAGGCCTTACTTCTACGTGGACATGGTTAGCATTGCACTGTTGAAACACAATCTTTACAGAAGTAAGGTTGAGTTCAAAGGAAAGGTTTCTCCCAGGAGAATGGGTCTAGGATGACACCTGTAAGCAGTTCTAGCCATCAGCGTAGTTTTAGTACAGTAGCCTTACATTTATGCACATTTCACTCAAGAGATTGCAAATATATTCTTTGCTTTGATTAAGAACATAAGAAGAGCCTGATGGATGAAGCCAATGTCCCATCTAGTCCAGCACCCTGTTTGTCCAGCACCCTGCCCGTGGGATACCTGCAAGCAGCACCCAAGCATAAGAGCCCTCTTCCTTCCAGTGTGATGTAGTGGTTAAGAGCGGCAGACTTGTAATCTGATGAACTGGGTTCGATTCCCCGCTCCTCCACATGCAGCTGCTGGGTGACCTTGGGCTAGTCACACTTCTCTGAGGTCTCTCAGCCCCACTCCCCTCACAGAGTGTTTGTTGTGGGGGAGGAAGAAGATTGTTAGCCGTTTTGAGACTTCTTAGGGTAGTGATAAAGCGGGATATCAAATCCAAACTCTTCTTCTTCCTGTAGTTTCCAGCAACTCATATTCAGAAGGATCCTTCCTCTGGCCATAAAGGCAGAGCATAGCCACTGTGGTTAACTAATAGCCTTATTCTCCAAGAAACATGTGGTGTGTGGAATATATTGCAAAACTTAGTTTCCTAAGAATTCCTGCTTTCACATTCTGGGGTTGTATTGAGTTTTCTATAACTTCACAATTCCAAATTAATTATTCTATTTTGAAGAGAAAAGGAATGGGGGTGAATGAATGAATCTGTAACTGTCTTCTTCTTCTTCTTCTTCTTCTTCTTCTTCTTCTTCTTCTTCTTCTTCTTCTTCTTCTTCTTCTTCTTCTTCTTTTCCTCCTCCTCCTCCTCCTCCTTCTTCTTTTGACAGCTGTCTACTTTTTTAACCAAGATTCTATTAGCCTGTGCCAAGGCACCCATCCTAACCTAATGGAGAACTCAATGATTGTACCTTCACCCTAACTGATAGCCATAGCAGTGCCATTAAAAAGTATGGCTGCTCAATAGTACTGAAAGGCCAGGCAGCCCAGCTTAATTTGATAACTGTTCAGGTGTTAACAAGGCTGCAATCCTGTTCCCACTATCTCGCAGTGAACACTATTGAGCTCCCTAGAACGTCCTTCTGAAGAGATGTATAGAATTACACAGTCACACTTAGGGATGTGCTGAACATTAGGAAAAGTTTCCACCACTCCCTATTCAGTTTTTCACTTTTGGTCACATGGTCTTGGAAAATTGAGAAAACTCTACCAAACTCTCCAGTTAAACATTTTTTGCCAAGGCAAAAAAGTTTAACTAGAGTAAGCTAGAGTAGCCCAGGATAAAAGTGGCTCTTTCTTCTTACATGCTGAGTTCCAGTGTAGAAGAATTAAAAGAAGATGTAGAGATGCTTGCTATTGTCAGAGAAACAGAATATCAATATTGAAACTGGAATAACTCCTGTGAGACTTCTTTTTTTCCCCTTTTCTGCAAGTGTGTAAAAATTTCTATTAGCATAAAATTGCCTAGTCACAGTTTGTCTCTTTAATAAGCCCATTTTGAGGATTTCCCCCCCTCACAAGACAGTGTTTTGCAATTGTCTCATTGCTCTAAGTAGAACTATTTGGCTTTTAGCTTTCTGGATGTCCTTGGGTTACTGTTTACAAGGGGTCTAGAACTTTGGTTATTTAATGAACTGAATGACATTTATTAACTTCCTCATGAATAGTTCAGAATAAATCAGCAAAGTCTGAGCAAAATAAAAAATAATTAATCTGCAGAGATGGTTGTCTTTTGTGAATCATCTAATGCCACCTACCTGGGATTGTCGCTTCAGGAACCATTAGTGGAGATTTTCCACTTTGTGATATGGCACAGTGACAGCAGATATGTCCAATTAGTGCTTTTCCAGTAGACAAGGTAGTCTAATTATTTTTAAGGGACTGAAAAAGGATACATGTTAAAGAATCATATGAACGACACTAGTTCTCATTCAGACCCTTCATGTGTACATACACACAATCCTTCTAGTTCAATGGTTGCAATCATTTACATTTCTTCTAACAGTAGTGCTCATTGTTATAGCCAAATTTATTTCTACTGCAAAATAGGGTTTTTTTCCCCCTTTAAGAACTGTGGCCAAATAATAAAAATGTTCATTACAAATACAACAACCTGCCAGCTTTATCATTATTCATTGGGTACAAAAAACAAATATTCCAACTTAATTTAATGCAGATTATAAGCCACTAATTAATAGCCACAACACTATTTCTTCTTTTGAATAGGATCTCAAAATCTTTCTCGAGTGGGATGATCATTTTCCCTGTGGAGATTTGGGGAAAGTATTATGCATTGCAGCCATACAAAATTATGGATATAAGAGATCAGTTTCCTCGCATCTATGGACATTTGTCAGCCAGGTATTTTGGTTCAATTACTACTACATTTTTGAACCATGGGAAATAAACATCCCATTGCTTCGCCAAATTTAAAGATGGGGAACCACAGAACTGCAAGCCGAATACAGCCCCACAGGTCTCTATCAAGACTCTCACCAGCCCACACCCCTTGCAGACCTTGCTTCACACACTGCTTGAGTGGTTTTGCCTGGCAATAATGAGTTATTGAACTCGGAGAGTGAATCTTGCTTCCCTTGATGGAGGATGAAGATGGGTGTTTGTAGAACGAACATTTACAGTTATTGCCCTGCTGACTTTTGCCTCTGGCTCCTCCTGCTGTGGGCCCTGGAAGGTTGTACAGAAGGGAATGTTGCCATTGGGCTGAAAAAGGTTTGCCTCTCCTGGCCTAATTTGAAATTCAGGATGGCTGTTGAAGGAATTTAGGAAATGAAAGAGAAGATGACTGGCTCACATCATATTCCTTTGCATACTCAAATCCATAACCCTTTTATTAATCACTGTTTTCTGACTCTGAAATATTATCATCCTGCCAAGAAATATGAATATGATGTAGTTAATGCTTATACTCATTATCTATTAGATAATAAACATAATTCTGTTTGATCCCCTGGATCACTGCAACCATTCTAGAGTCTAACCCATCTTTTTGGAATCATTGACTTACATATCTGTCATTCTGTATGATCTAATAACCAGAAACCCTTTACCAGAGGCATCGACTTGGACCCCAACCCATGGGTGCCCAGCGGTGCGCGTGCGACATGACGTCATGATGTCATGTCACATGTTCCACTGCTGCTCTCTGGCACCGTGTCTGTGCTGGTGGGGCAGCAGAGTGTGGGTGCACATTCATGGCCACAGCGGGCCCCAACAGAGGCCCCACAGTGGAGGCAGAGGCACCGGGCCCAGTCACTGCCACAGTGCCGGACAAAAGGCAGTGGTGGCGTACAGAGGCTGGGCACCCACAGTGAAAGTATTGTGGGTGCCCAGGCATCCAGGGCCCCCTGAAGTAGGTGCCGGCACCCTATAGAATGTGTTACTTACTGAATTCATGGTTAAGAATTCATATGGATCCATACAGGAATTTCAGGTAGGATATATATATTTGAAATATAGTTATGATAAATTATAATGTTTGAATCCAGAATGTCCAAGCTTTTCAAAATAGTGTGGCACATTGCTGTATGAAAACATTTCTGTTAATAGTATTATTAAGAAAGTTTCTTTATTATGCACAAAATGTGAACTCATTGCTGTTGAAGGATACGAAAAAACCTGTCATATGAGTTGCGACAACATTAGCAGACCAGGGGAGGCGGATAGTTTACAATGTAGGGAAATGAGATAATTGGATGAGCTCTGGATTTTCTTAGTGTGACTGGTAAAGGGAAAGTTGCAGCAGCATTGCTATCCAAGAAAGCTGGTCAAGTGTTATATTCTTCACTAAAACTCTAGTGTGTGCTTTAAATTATTGCTGTCTTGAACCTATTTGAATCTTGAAATGGTATATGCTGCAATGATGTGCTTTGTGCAGGACTCTGATAGGTGTAGCATATGAAACATTGAGGAGGTTTGGTTCCTTTGGGCACTGGCTGAGGCCATCAAAACTCAGAAGGGCCTATTACTAGGCTGACTGGTGAGCAACATGCTCAACCAACACATGCATATGCTCCTTTCTAAAATTGAGGCTAAAATTGAGTGTTTTCATTGGATCAGGAGGAATCATGGGGAGGAGGAGCAGTATAGGAAAGTGGCATTGGTGGTGCAATTCTATGACTGTCTAATCAGAAGTAAGCCCCAATGTCTCCAATGGGCAAACTCCCGGGTAGATGAATATATGATTGCAACCAATGGGGGCTGGTGCCTACTATTCTTGGGATGAGACTACTAAAGAAGGGAGAATCTATAGAGCCAGAAAGACCAAAATTGGTTTTTCTGCCTGTGGACAAATTGGTGGGACCTCCTGGCCATAACAACTATTTTGGATTGAGACTGACTGAGCAATTGTTTGACTGAAAAGTATACATTACTTTCTCTACATTGAAATGGATCACGGAAGGATGTGTGGGTCAGGAAACAATGTAGCAATGGGATTTTGGGTGGTGGTGGTTGTTTATAAGTGCCGGCTATTTCACTTGTTAGGACTTAGTCCTGGTTGCCCCAATGAATCAGCCTCTGTTGATTGCAGCTCAAGTGACCATACTGGGCTTGGTAGTTTCGTCTTGGGAAAGGACAAAATAACATTTAGTCAAAGATTGGGGAATGACTAATGATTCTGAGAAAACAAATTCTGAGTTGCCAGATTTGGGCAGAGCAGATGGAAAAATCTCAAACCACATTCCCTTCAGGTTTCTTCTCTGAATAAAATAAGAGAGAGAAATGTTCATTAAGGGCAGATGGGCATTAGTTTAAATGAATAATCTTTTTTACCTCACGGAAATTTCAGGAGATTAAACAAATTCTGGAAATCATTGAGCTGAAGCCCAATTTAATCAATGCTTTGGGAGGTGTGTCTAATTAAATGTCTAAAATAACCACCTCAATTTATATATAGAAATTCTTCTTCTTAGAATTAAGTTAGGCATGATTACAGAATAAATAATCGAAGTTGACTGCAAAACCAATATTTTATAACTGGCTATTGCCCCCCCCCCGCCCCGCTTCTCAACTCATTTAGTTCTTAGTACCATGATAGAATAAAGCCTATTCCATAGTAATTGTGCCTTCCCAGTGTTGATCTGAGGCACCTCTAATATTCATGATTTGCATCATAGACCCTCAGAGCAATTAATAAGGAATTCAACACTGGTGCAGCATTTCTATGATACAAACTGACTCATTGAAAGCCAGTACTCCTGCTTCTCCTAGCTATGAGGGGAAAGTATGTGTCATTTGGTGTGCAAAGTTTCATGAATTAGTCACTGTTAGTGATGGTGTCCTGAATTGGTCATTGTTAGTGATGAGCGATTCCCCCAATCCAGATTGGAAGAGTCCACATTAAAGGTCTTCTGAAAGAAGTCTTAATTTCAGAATTGTTCATTTTTATATTTTAAACGGAGGCCCCTTCAGGTTCCAGATGATGCCACTGGGACTATGACATGGCCTAGAGGAGAAAGGGCCATTGCTCAGTTGTATAGCATATTGCTTTGCTTGTAGAAACTCCCTGGTTCAAGCTACAGCATCTTCAGGTAATCCTGGCAATGCCCCCTGTTTGAAACCCTAGAGAACTGCTGCCAGGTAGTGTATTATTTATTTGTTTCACAGATTTTTCTCTCACCCAAAGGAGCCCAGGGTGGTAAATAACTAAATGGTAATAAAAAGTAGAGACATCACCTTGCCAACAAAGGTCCGTATAGTAAAAGCTATGGTTTTCCCAGTAGTGATGTATGGATGTGAAAGCTGGACCATAAAGAAGGCTGCTCGCTGAAGAATTGATGCTTTTGAATTATGGTGCTGGAGGAGACTCTTGAGAGTCCCATGGACTGCAAGAAGATCAAACCTATCCATTCTTAAGGAAATCAGCCCTGAGTGCTCACTGGAAGGACAGATTGTGAAGCTGAGGCTCCAATACTTTGGCCACCTCATGAGAAGAGAAGACTCCCTTGAAAAGACCCTGATGTTGGGAAAGATGGAGGGCACAAGCAGAAGGGGACTACAGAGGACGAGATGGTTGGATAGTGTTCTCAAAGCTACCAGCATGAGTTTGACCAAACTGCGGGAGGCAGTGGAAGACAGAAGTGCCTGGCGTGCTCTGGTCCATGGGGTCACGAAGAGTTGGACATGACTAAATGACTAAACAACAACAACAATAATTAACAAACAAAAGTCAACTATCCTATCAAATAAAATTACAAAGTTGCCAGAAACAATATCTTATCTTTCAGCCTCCCAATGCCTGGCTGAAGACTGAGGAACATTTTAAAATTTTGCCTTAACATTAATAATGAGAGGGACAGTCATTCCTGACTAGGCAGGGCCCACTACTGAGAAGACCCTTTGCAGGTCAGTGATAGCCAGGCATTGTAGAGCCCAATAGTCTCTGGCCTCATGTAAGGTAGCTTCCTAAATTCCATCTGCTCAAATCCCTCCCAGAGTCCTCTCACTTTCCATTTTTCAAACTTGCCTGGAGGAAGCAACAACACAGCTATGATTATTCATGGGGTTCAGAAGCCATTAGCAATGTAATCCCCATGATTCCTCTCATCCCCTAGAGAAATGTTGCTAATATTAGGAATTAATAATTAAAGAATTAATCATTCAGCCCTAAGATTTTATCTAAGCCTTTGTATTAATACTCATGACAATGAACCATGTATGCATGACACAGTGTGTCTGAAACTAAGAATTGAATCTGGCAGAGCAAACAATAGTTTCATGGAATATCACAGCGGCACTCACTCAGCCTGTATCTCAGTAGGTTAAAATGGTCTGAAGATGTCGCCTGGCTGCCACAGAATGAGAAGCAAAGGATTTGGAAGGCAGGGATGAGTCACATAAGGTCCCCCCACTAGTGTAGAGTCAAGATGATGGTGTGGACTATATAGAAATCGACTACCTTTCCATTGGGGATATGAATGTGATACTAGCTGGCAAGAATTCTCATTCTTTGCTAGTGTTTTGGCTAGCTCTGTTGCTCTGTAACATCTATACTAGGAGCAGCTGTGCAGACTCTGGACCAGTGTATGGGTGCAGTGGTGGGCTGGATGAACTGAGTTTAAATACTGGCAAGATGGAAGCTCCATGGATGAATGGTTTCAATATCTGGGGTTCTCTGTTCTGGATAGGGTTGCACTACTTTTGAAGGAACAGGCATGTGGTCTGGAACTGTTGCTGGATCCAGATTTGTCACTTGAGGCACTTGAGTGCTTTTTACTAGGTGCAGCTGAACCTAGTTTCTGGACCTAGTTAACTTGGCCACTGGAGTCTTGGCAGTGGTAACTTCAAGACTGGTCTACTACTGCAATGTGCTCTATGTCGGGCTTCCCTTGGGCTTAACCCAGAAGCTACAGCTGGTGCAGAATACAAAAGGCAGGTTGCTGACTAGAACCTTTTACTGACATAGGTAAAGGACCCCTCACCATTAAGTCCAGTTGTGGACGACTCTGGGGTTGCGGCGCTCATCTCGCTTTACTGGCCGAGGGAGCCGATGTTTGTCCGCAGACAGTTTTTCTGGGTCATGTGGCCAACATGACTAAGCCACTTCTGGCAAAACCAGAGCAGCACACGGAAACGCCGTTTACCTTCCTGCCGGAAGGGTACCTATTTATCTACTTGCACTTTGACGTGCTTTCGAACTACTAGGTTGGCAGGAGCTGGGACAGAGCAACGGGAGCTCACCCCGTCGTGGGGATTCGAACCGCCAACCTTCTGATTGGCAAGCCCCAGGCTCTATTAAGAGAGTTAAACTGGTTGCCAATATGCTACGGGGTGCAGTTCAAGGTTTGGGTTTTAGCTTTTAAGGCTCTAAACAACTTGGGACCAGGTAACCTAAGGGACCACCTGCTCCCTATAACCCTGCCTGGCAACTGCACTCCTTGGGTGGAGCACCACCGAGAGTATGCCAGAGGTCTGCTTAGTTTATACAAGAACCAAGTGTTTAGTGTTGCAGCTCCAGCCCTCTGAAATCAATTCCCATCTGAAATAAGAGATGCACTCACTAAAAACCTTTTAAAAGAAGGCTTCCCTTAAAGTGTGATCCAGGCATTTTGTGCATTGATAGTATATCTTTAGATATGGTTTTACTGTTTTTAGAGTTCGTATTTTTTATTTTATCAGGTTCCACACTGCTTTGATAGCTTCAGGTTGTTGTTGTTGTTGTTTAGTCGTTCAGTCGTGTCCGACTCTTCGTGGCCCCATGGACCAGAGCACACCAGGCACTCCTGTCTTCCACTGACTCCCGCAGTTTGGTCAGACTCATGTTTGTAGCTTCGAGAACACTGTCCAACCATTTCGTCCTCTGTCGTCCCCTTCTCCTTGTGCCCTCCATCTTTCCCAGCATCAGGGTCTTTTCCAGGGAGTCTTCTCTTCTCATGAGGTGGCCATGAGATAACCTGCTTTAAATATTGCAATTTAATTTGTGTGTGTGTGTGTGTGTGTGTGTGTGTGTGTGTGTGTATTGGCTACCTAAGGTATTTATACTTTCAAAAGGTTTTGGGCAGATATAACAAGTTAATTATAATCAGTTAGCAGAAATAATAAGCAGGGTATTTTCATGATCAAAGCCTGATTCCTTGATAGTACAGGCTGAATGTAATTCTCATTTGAGTTGAGCTGGGTTCAAATGGAGTATCAGGGTTGCTTCCAGGATCAGATTTTATAACTGAATGTGAAATCCACGTCATTGTAACCCCTCAGCAGTGTACTAACTTGGAAAAGTAATGCCCTTTGAAGTTTCATGTGTGTATGGTGAATGAGTAGTCACATAGGCACATTCTTCAAAATGATAAATGTAAACTCTCCTATCAAGAAGGCGGGGGGGAGAGTTCAATATTATATATATTGCCTGTAAGGTATTAAATATTGTGCACAAGGAATATTAATTTGATTGAGTGGTTTATGTAGCATGTAGGTCACACTAATTGACCAAACATGCTTTTCAATATTAGCATTTCAAAATACGTAGTTCATTAACATTTGCCTTCAGAATTTCAATGTAAGTTGCAGACAATAGTAAAGGAGAAGCTGAGGAAGGATAATGATTTTCCCTTTGTTTTGATGTTTAGACTAATGAACCCTGCATTCAAATCACATTATTACGGATCCTGAGTCATCAAAAGGCCAATACAAGTGAAATCTGATCAGGAGTCTTTGAAGCACAATTGTTTTCCAGCATACTACATTGTAACATTACAGGTTCTGCCTGCAAAAGCTTATCCTCTACCTGAGATACATTCAATGCCATTTTAATCATCTGGGCTCGTGGACAGTGGCAGTGGCGGAGCTTCATGCTCCAGCACCAGGGGCGGAGAGCAGGCGGGGGCGTAGTGCCCAGCACGCGTGGGGGGGGCAGCCACAATGGCACCCCACCGGGATTGTAGTGATGGGGGCGGTGCACTCCCCCGTCCTCCGCCAGTGGACAGTGGACACTTGAGTGGTCCCACCAATATTTCAATAACTTTCACCCAACCATCAGCATGAACCATCAACTTGAATCTAGACCATTACACTCTCTGGACTACGTAATGGACATATATGGACTTATATAGGAAAACAACTACACATAGCTCCAACTTCTACACAGAACACATTAAAAAACCCATTGCTCACCCAGCTGCAGGGAAACCACGGGAGGGGGGCTTCAGTTGATGGCCTGAGGGCTTGCATTTAGTTTTTGTTACACAGCTCCTCCTTTACTGTGCTTTTAATTCTGTTGGGAGCCGCTTAGAGTGGCTGGGGAAACCCAGCCAGATGGTCAGGGTGTAAATAAATTATTATTATTATTATTATTATTATTATTATTATTATTATTATTATTATTCCTCCTCCACCTACCACCACTGGGGGCTACTTCCCCTCCGGCCACTGAAGCCACGCCATGCTCAGCTCTACGCTTGGCCTCTTCTGCCCCTTTTGAACATTGGGGGGCCCTCCCAGATATATTGGAGGGACAAAAGATAGTAGATGGCACCCCTGCTACCCTACCTGTATGTGGGACCTAACATGACAAGATTATTTCAAGGAGGGACAAGTGTATTCCTATTGCAAAGTTCAGGGTAAATTCATACTTGTGATGTGTGCAGAGAGAAGCTCTCTGCAACATTGGTGCTCTATACAGCACTGTAATTCTGTGCATACTTACCTAGAAGTAGGAATTCCTTCTGAATGAAGAAGCAAAGGATAGGACTGTGAGAGAGATGCTAGAAGCAGAGCCTCATAAAAAAAGATACCATGTTGTGTGGGACTTTGTATGTCATCGCGGTTAAACTGTGATACATGCACAGACC
The DNA here is from genome assembly GCF_964270895.1 of Podarcis filfolensis. Lineage (NCBI taxonomy): Eukaryota > Metazoa > Chordata > Lepidosauria > Squamata > Lacertidae > Podarcis > Podarcis filfolensis. The sequence goes on along the minus strand of NC_139604.1, from coordinate 73,830,803 downwards.
CCATGCTTTTCATCATTTTGACATTTGCTCTTCTGGTAGATCAGAAAGAACTGTGTATACATGTGATGTAGTTACAGGGACCTGATACAAAGAATAACCTCACATCCACCACCAAAAGAAAAAGGAAAAAAAAACATACGAAGATAAGCCTGTGGATCATTTTGGATTTTGTAGACACACAGTCCCTATGCAAGGTTTTCAAAAATATATCACACATGCTCAAACACATCTCCTTTTAGAAATTCCCAAGGAGAAATATGAAATAATCCAAGTAAGATGTCTAATAAAACAAACCAAAGAGAGAAAGATCTTTGGTAGTCCGCTTGCATACCTCTTTTTCATTTTAATGCCGTTCGGACAGGAGAACATCCTGGTAGATTGAACCCTAGGTTTTTACCTTGACTATAGGTTAGATGTAGGGAAGAAGTAAATAAGTAATAATGTTCTGAATTGAAAAGTAGCTCTGGAAGTCTCATTAAATCCTTAGCTGCTTTAGGCTTTCCCTTCTCTCACCTGCCACCCACTGATGACCTATGAGTCACCAACAATTTCAGCTTCATCTTAAATCTTTATTAAATTATTTTAAACCCTACAGCCTTATGTGATCAGAAAAAAAACAACACATCAGGTTTTATATTTTTAAAAATGATAAATAAGTTTTGAGTGTGAATAAATCTTAATTGTCTTGGTGTATATATTACATAAAAAGAAAGGTAAGCCTCTTCCATAAACAGGTACATAGTTGTTTGAAAAATCCAATTTGCTTCAATGAAATGTTAATAATTTTGTGATACTACGTAAGAAATGTATTCTAAATGACATAAAGTCATTTTTAAAAGGCAATACTGAGGCTTGTGCAGAATAATAAATCAGTATTCCTCCCCATGATTCCTTCCTTCTGTCTGAGCTGTTCCAATTTTCTTTTTTCTTATGGCATACATTCTGGGTTTGTTTTATCCATAGCTTTTGGTGCTGCTAAATGGGGCTTTGAGATTCCAAACTGGGCATTCAGATTTCTCAAATGGGTAGTTGGCAATTATGGAAAAGGTAAATCCACGCTACATTCATGAAAATTCAGGCTGGCATTTTGATGCTGGTAAAGTCATGTCAACATCACTTGCGTGTATGAGAACCATTGATCTCACAATAGATACCAGTCTAGAAGCACTCTCCCCGTCTTAATCTCCAGCTCAGGGATCTTGGTAAAATCCTTTGTGCTTCTTTGTGAATATAGCTCTTGTTTCTTTAGAGCTAAAGTCCAATTTAGTTCAAAGACCAAGGGAGTTTTATGTTTCCTTATCTCATTCAATGAGATAGCAGCTAAAGTTTGTGCATTGGTTCTGAAATCTACTGTGAATGGTTTTCAGAATTATATGGAAGGTGCAGGATATGAATGTCCTTAGCTCCCTTTGTGAATAGTTTTCTTGCTCCACTCTCCTACATCTGCACTACACTCCTTGTTCTGTTGCCAACCTATAGAAAATGCTTCCCTCGGCTTTCAGAGAATTGTTTTAAGAAAAAGGTGCACTGGAATCAAAAGTGACCCTCACTGGCAAAGGCCTCATCCTGTCCTTGCAGCTCATAGCCTGTTAACCTTGTTTCAATTATGAAAATGGCCAGGATCAAAGCAACCACATAAACTTTTGAGGCCATTTTTCTTACCAAGAAGAAAAAGCCTACATAAAGGTAAAGGTAAAGGGACCCCTGACCATTAGGTCCAGTCGTGACCGACTCTGGGGTTGCGGCGCTCATCTTGTTTATTGGCCGAGGGAGCCGGCGTACAGCTTCCGGGTCATGTGGCCAGCATGACCAAGCCGCTTCTGGCGAACCAGAGCAGCACATGGAAATGCCGTTTACCTTCCCGCCAGAGTGGCACCTATTTATCTACTTGCACTTTGACGTGCTTTCGAACTGCTAGGTTGGCAGGAGCAGGGACTGAGCAATGGGAGATCACCCCGTTGCGGGGATTCGAACCGCTGACCTTCTGATTGGCAAGTCCTAGGCTCAGTGGTTTAACCCACAGCGCCACCCGCATCATTATTACTGTGGAGAAGCTGGTAAAATATGGGCAGCCTGAGGTAACTTTAAAAAAAATGCTTTATACATTCAGTTGAAGCTTTCACTTTTCAGGTGAAAAGATGGACTATAGGGAGAGAGAGGTTGTCATTTAAGAAGTCAAGAAGGACTTGTGGCTTTGAGAGGGGGGACAAAAATTTGGAATTTTAATGACTGTGTTATACATAGTGTCTGAGAATTCTGAAGTCAGGCTTAGAAATGATATGCATGTTCCATTTTATTTGTTAGAGCTATCTAAGCATAGCTGAAAGAAAATAAATGTTTTGTGCAATTCTTTGAATATCTTTAATTGTCTGCTAATTTATCTCCATGTAACAATGCAAGATGAGGCAGATTTTATCAGCCGTATACCACATATTCATATTCTTGTATATTCTCTTCGAAAATCTTATGATGGAAACTTTACAAATAGGCTTCAGCATGTGAGTAATTTTCCATTTGTGAATAGTCTCACATATCACAGTGGGACTGCTTTCATACGTAAACCAATTCCTGCCAAGATCTTGCAACCCCAAATGGTACACTCACATCTATTTTCATACATTTGGTAAGTAGCCATTCGGAACAGGTTTGTAGCTCCAAATATGTTTTTGAACTTCTCTGCAAAATTTCCAGTATTCCACTCCCATCTTGTTTCTTACTTTGATTTTATATAATGATGAGTCATTCTGGATGAGAAATCAATTCCTGCTAGTTTTCCCTGTAACTCCATTTTCACCTTTGATAGATCAACATGAAAAGTGAAAAAAATATTGAACTATTTGCTAAAGTTCAATATTGGTGTGTGTCAGAAGACCCAAGCCATGAGTGAAGTCCAGTGGTGTGGCTGCCACAAATCTCTGCAAGAACACATTGCACCAGAAACTATAAAGTGGAAAGATTGGAGAAAAGTCTAATTTTGCAATATTAAGGGTTAAAGAGAGAATATATGTTATGTTCAACTGTATTTCTGTCAAGATATGGCATTATACCTGTATTATGATTGTATTATGAAATGCTTTTGTACTTAATTATATACACACACACAAATCATATATTTAAGAAACTATTAAAAATTAAAGTCTAGATTTTAAAAAGTCAGTTAAGTTAATTTGGGGCAGACCTTTGACCAACTTCTAGTTCAGTTTTATGTTCATTCACTCCCACACCCCCACAGCAGGAGACTCTTAGCTTTTATTTTAAAGAAAGTTATCAAGCAGACATTTGTAAAGAAAATTAAAAAGCTTATTAGGCATATACTGAGGCGCTGCTGTGCAATCAGAAGGAAGGAATGAGAGGCACTTCCTGCACCTTTCCTGATGAAAAGATTCTCTCTATTCCTACAGGAGCTTGTGGCAAAAATGTACAGGGACAAAAGCAAAGCAAATTGTGCCTTGTGCCTTTAACAGCTGTGTGGCTGGAACAAAGTCATCAGTTAAAATATTTTCTAGAATGGAAATACAAACAATGAGGAAGTTTGTCAGAAAACTTATTACTTGTGTGCCACCCCCAATTTATTTTTGAACCTTTTACTTCAGCATAGCAGCTTATAACATTTGAATGCCTTTATTATTTATTTATTTATTTATTTAAGAGCTAGTTTGTTTTGGAAAATGATAAACTTGCACTACCTCCTTTTGGATATAAATAACTTGAACTATTTCCAATTTAAAATGAAATTTCCAAGCACTGATGATGTTCAGGAATCTATTTTGTTGCTGTTGCTTTTTGCTTTCATTGATATGCTATTATGAAGTGCTGCAACAACCTACATGGGACGCATTGCTCACTAATGCCACAGTTAGAAATAATTTAAATATAATGATATGTGTGATAGTGCCATGATTCAGAATCAGGGATGCCTGTTTCCCTGATTAGTGCCAACAGTACATTTTAAAATAATGTGTACAGGGAACAATATAATCAACAATAGCAGAATACAGATCAATAGCTTTTGGACTGCCTATACATTCTCCACAACACAGAGCAACTCACTTGATGACCTTTGAAAGGCTGTATCTCATGTCACCAATGCTCCCTAAAACAGCTTCACTCATTAATCTCCCTCACACCTCAGTAGATTATACTGTTCTCTTGCAGACTAGCAGCCCTTTTGCAAGAAAAATAGGCTCTTTATTAGATAGGATCAAGCCTGTCAAGATGCACATATATGTTACCACTTTATCGGAGGCCTATTATTAACTTCCCATTGTGAAGTCATCAGAAAAGCATTGGGGAGCAGAAAAGAACCGAATGAATCTTGTGGCAATCTATTTGAGAAGCTCTGTAGGGGGAGAGAGAGGCACCAGGCCTCTTCCACGCTACTCCTAAATAAGAGTCATTTTTATATGATTTGAACTCTTGGTTCAGACTATAGAATAAAATTCCCATTGCTCTGGGCCTCTTTCTTGCCTCTGAGAGGGATGAAGAGATATTCTCTATTCTGTTTCGTTACTGTTCTGTGGATTAGCTCTGACCTCCATCCTGTTCCGCTTCCCTTTTGGAGCTTCACCTGCTTGTTTTTTCAGTATGCAACATCACACCTAATTGCTACTTTTATTTATTTAAAGCATCGACGTACCACTCTTCCTGAGAATGGATTCCAGTTTACAACTTTGTTTATTCATGAATGGCTGCCTATGAAGATGAAACAATGAACAACAGCAAAAAAACAACCACCACAACCCGTTAAGAAGAAAAATAAAAATCCAATGTCTGAGATAAAATAAAATAAAAATCCACTTAGAAGGATGGTTGAAAAAGGAAAACCTTCGGCAGGTGCTGAAAAGACAATAGGGATGCTGCCTATGCAAAAGGAGAAAGTTCCAAAGGGGAGGTGCCATCCCACTTCACGCTATGAAACAATAACACAAAGCAACTATAAAAAAGCAATTTTTAAAAAAAAGAAAAGCAAAAGACAGAAGAGCAGTACAGTGGTATCTCAGGTTAAGAACTTAATTCGTTCTGGAGGTCCGTTTTTAACCTGAAACTGTTTTTAACCTGAAGTACCACTTTACACGGGTGGCGCTGTGGGTAAAACCTCAGTGCCTAGGACTTGCTGATCACATGGTCGGTGGTTCGAATCCCCGCGGCGGGGTGAGCTCCCGTTGTTCGATCCCAGCTTCTGCCCACCTAGCAGTTCGAAAGCACCCTTAAGTGCAAGTAGATAAATAGGGACCGCTTTATAGCAGGAAGGTAACGGCGATTCCGTGTGCTGCTCTGGTGCTGGCTCGCCAGCTGCAGCTTCGTCACGCTGGCCACGTGACCCGGAAGTGTCTTCGGATGGCGTCGACTCACGGCCTCTTGAGCGAGATGAGCACGCAACCCTAGAGTCGGACACGACTGGCCCGTACGGGCAGGGGTACCTTTACCTTTTACCTTTACCACTTTAGCTAATGGGGTCTCCTGCTGCCGTCGCACAATTTCTGTTCTCATCCTGAGGTAAAGTTCTTAACCCAAGGTACTATTTCTGGGTTAACGGAGTCTGTAACCTGAAGCGTTTGTAACCCGAGGTACCACTGTACTTCTAATGCCTGGGGAAATAAAAATGTTTTTGCCTGGTGAAGAATAATGCTGATGTCAGATGAGCCTTCTTGGGTGCCACAGTATAAAAAGGGCATCTCTGGTTAACATGTAACTCACTTATTCAGGAGGAGGCACTCAGAGAAGGGCATCAGCAGATAAATTTAAGTATGGGAATATTGATGCGCAAATAGGTGTTTATAGTCAGATTCCAAACCATTGAAGGTAAAGACTAGCACTTTGAAATTGGCCCCAAAGATAACAAGGAACCAGTGAACCTCTTTCAAAACTGATGAGATCTCATCCAAATGAGCTGTTCCTGTCAAAATCCCAGCAGCTGTATTCTGAACTAACTGAAGTGTCTAACCAGAATTAGAGAAATGACATAAGTTGTACATACAACTTACCTGAGAGCAAATCCCATTGAATTCAAAGGGGTTTACTTCTGAGCAGATGCATAGAGAACTGCAATGAAAGACAGGTTATAACATAGGTAGTACATTGCCACCGTGATTGCCATCCAATCTGCTGCTATTTTCGGGTGGAATTCAGCCACATACCAACTAATTCAGGTTGTGCAATTGCAGTTGATTGGGAGGTCTTGCATAACAAACCCTCTATCCCATAAGATGGGACTTTTTTGCAACAAGGAAAGTGATTTGATTTGTTGTATTTCTATGCTGCTTTTCATGCAAATGAATCTGAAAGTGTCTTACAAATAATAAATAAGAAGAGCCTAACAAAACGTAATAGAACATCACAAATGCAGCATAAATCATATAAAATAATTACCAAACCATCTATCTATCTGTCTATCTATATCTATCTATCTATATCTATCTATCTATCTATCTATCATCTATCTATCTATCATCTATCTATAAAACAATATTAAGGAAACAGCAGCTAAAAATAAGCTAAGCATCACAAGTGATGGAGAAATGCACTGGAAAACATGGGAGAGCACTTGCACTGAGGCAACATCATCTAACCTCCCCGCAAACAAATTGGAATGAATACTCAGTAAATAGGAAGCATCTTTCACTGCATCATGGAGATGGGTGCAACTTCCCCAAGAAATTGTGCTCCTTAATGCATTTTGTGCAGCCTTTACTTCTGGTTCTGTCTTCCTGGCCATATATAGAAGAAGAAGAAGAGTTTGGATTTGATATCCTGCTTTCTCACCACCCTAAGGAGTCTCAAAGCGGCTAACATTCTCCTTTCCCTTCCTCCCCCACAACACTCTGTGAGGTTAGTGAGGCTGAGAGACTTCAGAGAAGTGTGACTGGCCCAAGGTCACCCAGCAGCTGCATGTGGAGGAGCGGAGACGCGAACCCGGTTCACCAGATTACGAGACTACCGCTCTTAACCACTACACCACACTGGCTCTCATATAATTTGTCTCTGCCACATCATTCTTCAGTGAAGATGCACTCCTGGTTCAAATAATCTTGAAGCCACATCCAGGATTAATATTTTTACTTATTTATTTCTCAACATTTATATACTGCTGGATTGTAAATGAACAAGCGAACCCTCAAAACAGTTTGGGGAACAAACAAATGGATGGAAGTGAAAAATAGAAAAATAACAGAAAAAAACAGAAAAAAACAGAAAAAAACAGAAAAAAACAGAAAAAAAACTGAAAAATAAAATAAAAATCTATTTGGAATCCTACAGTCATGTCCGTTCATAGATTCTATATGCACATACTGAACTTTGTCACAGAACCACTTTCTGAGATACTTTCTGTGCATCAAGTTATCCAGAAAATCTTCTTGAGATGATGTGCTCTTTCACCAGTTGTCCATCTTCTGAAATGTCTTGTTATGCTAGGGAAGGCAGTGTTACCTGCCTTGAAAATAAACCCCACAAGGAGAAGCTGACATATACAGACCTTGTGGAGATATTAATCTTCTTCGCTGATAGGAGCTAGATACTGGAAAAGGAAGGAAGCTGACATTTTAATTAGAAGACAGTATTGTGGAAAAAAACAATTACAAGCTGCAAATGGATAAGATTACTTAAAGTGTGTGTGTGTGTGTGTGTGTGTGTGTGTGTGTGTGTGTGTGTAGAGTAAAGCTTTTTATAGTTTGTACCACCAGGATGCAAGTGGATGGGAAAGTGTTGCATACCTTGAATGCTATTCCACAAGAAAAAACAGCCTGGACTTAAAGCATATCACAGATGAAGCTTAGATCGAACCCTTTCCCTCACTTGATATTATTGTATGTACAGGGATTTTATTTTATGTTTTTTTAAGATGGGTAGAATGCAAACACACAATCTTTTATCCTTATTAAGCCCGAAAAATGGATTCTTCTGAATGCATAAACTGGACCATGACTCAGCAAAGGTCCTCAATGAGGTTACTGGGTTGTAGATTGGATGCTAATACCTTGCGGATGTGTCCAGCTGCTTTACTGTATAATGTTTTGTTACTGACATTGTTATTTTACTTTTCTGATTTGCAATACAAATCAATTTGCAATACAGTAGTTTGCATTTAGCATCCTTATCTTTATTGTATGTCGCTCCTGGTCAAAAATCATGGAGGGTAAGCCCTCTTCAATAATAGGTCTTTCACCTTCTTTTCTTACCCACCTGGGGTATGATACTGCCCTTAAAACTGAAACAGAGGTTATAGGATATTGCCTTCAGTGATTTACGATCTCGCTCACATGTGACCTGCGGCCCATCTGTGTCAGGAATCCAATATCTACAAGGTTTTTTGTTATCTTCCTGCCGTAAGAATTTGACTGTATCTAACTATCACTGTCTGTTTTATAAAGCCAGATTAAATGTTCTCCCCTCAGTGTTGAGGGGAATATTGGCTGGTGTCCCATACCAAGAAAAGCTGTGCCTATGTTCCCAGGATGTTGAATGTATGGAACACATTTTATTACACTGTAGTCTGCATAAACAGGTTAGACAGCATCTAATCAATCCAATATTAACACAACAACCTGGAATTGTTGACTCTTTTCATGACTAGTCTTTGTGTATCTGCTGCTTTGTTTGAGAGCTCTCCTCCAAAATAGATGGAACCAGCTCAACCAGAGAATAGTAAGAACCACAGCCATGAGTGGGCTGCTTACAGAATTTGTTGAGCCTAAGCACACATACTAGGCTATAGGCTGCATCAACAGTAGTACAGTGTCCAGGTCAAGGGAAGTAATAGTACCACTCTATTCTTCCTTGGTCAGACCACACCTGGAATACTGTGTCCAGTTCTGGGCACCACAATTTAAGAAGGATGTTGACAAACTGGAATGTGTGCAGAGGAGGGCAACCAAGATGATCAAGCGTCTGGAAACTAAGCCTTATGAGGAGCACTTGAAGAAGCTGGGTATGTTTCGCCTTGAAAAGAGGAGACTGAGAGGAGATATGAGAGCCACCTTCAAATATCTTAAGCGCTGTCACATGGAGGAGGCAGCATGCTTCTTTTCTCCTGCTCTTGTGAGTAGGATTAAAACCAATGGCTTCAATTTGCAAGAACGGAGATTCCGACTAAACATTCAGAAAAACTTTCTGACGGTAAGAGCTGTTCAGCAGTGAAACAGACTCCCACGAGAGGTGGTGGACTCTCCTTTCTTGGAGGTTTTTAAACAGAGGTTGGATGGCCATCTGTCATGGATGCTTAAGCTAAGATTCCTGCACTGCAGGGGGTTGGACTAGAGGACGCTTGAGGTCCTTTCCAGCTCTAAGATTCTGTGATTCTAAGATTGGTACTATAGGTGGCTGTAGAAAATTCCTCTCAGAGGCAGTAAAAATCAGAAATCAGTATGTACAAGCTAAAGCTGTTGGGAGAGCACTCCGGGCTATCTGTAGCCCACCCCCCATCTCCAAGCGTCCTCCAGTGAGCTTAGCTCTGGAAAAGGCATCTCCTTCTTCTCCAGGGTGCTCCGGCAACATAAACCAACTTGATTTATGCACACTAGCCTTCTTTCTTGACACAGCAAAAGAAAGAGGCATTGTGGTTCTAAACTACTATTTATTTACAGAATATTTACAGACAACAGCATTATGGCGCCTGTTCTCTCCAGCTCCGAGAACAAACAGAACAGCGTCAAAGTGGAAGTACAGTTTCACAGACTCATACCGGAAGATAGTTAAGACAGTCTTCCTCTCTCAGGCTCCATTCAGACAGGCGTGTGAAATATACCAATCATAAAATCAGCATCGGAGAGCTTGAAATCCTAACAAAAGGGCCTCTGTTGGCTAGCAATTCCTATCTTACACCTTAAGAACTGTTGATATATACTATTGTTGTACTGTGTGTCTTGGGTCTATGGACCGCAATAAAGCACTGTGTGTGGGCACATACATTTAATTCCTACTTTCTGCTTGAGTGTGGATTGTGTCTGCCCACCCTTGTCCACAAAGCCACGGTGCTGCTCTGCTAGATCCCTACCCACTCATCCACTTGATCATCTGTGAAAAGTTGGTATGCCATTATGTAGCGAATTTTGAAGTGACCTTCTGAAACAATGCAATGTTTCTGCAAGCAGGCATCCTAGAGGAAAAGAAAAGATGTTAGCTATCCTTTCATGCATTCTTGTTTGGAAGATACAGTGAGTCATACTTAGAGGCCATTGAGAGGAACAGGAAACACTTTACATTGTTTATGGAATTACACTTTTTAAAAAATACTGTGCAGCTTTTTGTAAGCTAATTATAAAGTGATATATATATATATATATATATATATATATATATATATATATAAATATAATCATGCACATGAATTTATTAGTATTAGTTGGGGGGGCAGACGTCCCCAAGTACAGATTAATTAAGCCCATATAAGGAACTCAATAATATGGATTGATACTAGAGAGAGAAAAAATGTCAACAGTTTATTGAGGGAAATAAGGTTCTTAGGGCATCATTTTTCAGAAGCAATTGTAAGTCTCGACTAAAACAAATGGCAGGATGTGGGGTATATATCCTGCCGTGTTCTAATATAGTGGTTAGTGTTGGGCCTTTGCCTCTAAGGCATATACAAGCAACACTATCCATTCTGGGATGAATCAGAGCCATTAGGAAGAGCATTACGGAAGGCAAAACTATCATTTTTCTTCTTTGTGTCTATGCAAAATGAAATTCTGAGAAAGTTCATCTTTGCAGATACCTAGAAACTGAGGGAAAAAAATCCAAATGGGCTAATGAAGCTATTTACAAAAAAAAAAGTAAATTAATGCCGTATGGCGATACGAATGGATATTTACTGCCACTATGCCTCCACTGAGGGTGGTGCTTTGAGCAGGGGGCGCAGTTCATTGACACACAAGCTGTATTCATAGGGGGAAATGTGGAGCTATTCATAGTTTTTACTTTTGGTGGATTAATGAGTGACACATTGTGCTGGGGTGAACCATATATATGAAAACCACATTGATTCAAAATCAAATTATAGAGGTGACTTTCCTCACTAATTGCCCACATTACAACTAGCACTGTTCTTAAAAATTCTCCCATATTTTTTAAACCATTCTCTATGACTTAATGAGAGAATACATTACATTCAAATAATGATCAGAAGGGAGAGAAAGTATCTGTGAAATTACCATGGTTGAGGTGCATGGATCTAGTCTTGCTTACATTACTTTTGAGGTGGCAAAGGGGTATTTGCTTAGCTCTTCTTTCTACAAACCACAAGTTGTGTTTCCTTCATTCTACAAATCCCTTCAACAGTGGCCTGCACTCTGCATCTTTTCTGGATTCCTGTGCTTCAGTCAAAGCCCACAAGAAGACATCATGAGATATCTCTTCTCAGTGGGCTTCTCAGCTCAGGAGGTATGAGCAGCCAAGCAAGATGATGAATGCTGGAGAAATGTTTCCTGGAAAGAAAAACCATGGTTGGGGAGAAGGGGGCAGGGAAAGGCCATCCTTGGCTACTTTCCAATGATGAGATAACCTCAAACACCACCCTGACTGAAATTCTAAAATGCCTTGAGAATGAGGGGGAAAACAGAAGCCTCTCTTTTCCAGAGAAAGAAAACTTAAAAGAAGTTAGGGGACAGACTTCAGCACAGCACATATTATAACTACTGCTGAGCTGTAACGTTGCCAAAGTGATGTTGTTGTTGTTGTTTAGTCGTGTCCGGCTCTTCATGACCCCATTGACCAGAGCACGCCAGGCACTCCTGTCTTCCACTGCCTCCCACAGTTTGGTCAAACTCATGTTAGTAGCTTTGAGAACACTATCCTTCAAGAACACCATCTGGTCCTCTGCCGTCCCATTCTCCTTGTGCTCTCAATCTTTCCCAACATCAGGGTCTTTTCCAGGGAGTTTTCTCTTCTCATGAGGTGGCCAAAGTATTGGAACCTCAGCTTCACGATCTGTCCTTCCAGTGAGCACTCAGGGCTGATTTCCTTCAGAATGGAGAGGTTTGAGCTTCTTGCAGTCCATGGGACTCTCAAGAGTCTCCTCCAGCACCATAATTCAAAAGCATCAATTCTTCGGCGATAAGCCTTCTTTATGGTCCAGCTCTCACTTCCATACATCACTACTGGGAAATGTTAATCCATTATTATTATTTTATATATTACAAATGGTCTGTAGGGTCAAACCATTTGAAGGTAGCTTCCAACTTGGAATTCAAAATACGTTACAATGCATAGTCCCTTGGATTGCTGACTGTGCAACAATGATGGTGAATGATGAAATGTGTATTCTCCTTTGGAGTAATACTTTGAAGCAGAATTGGGGAAAGGCAGAAAATTTCCTTCTGACACCTCCAATTGTTTCATTCACTGGCTTCATTTGCAACTGTTCATGAGCTTCACTGCCACAAATGAAGCAACCTACAACCAGGAAGAGGAAGGCTATGGTGATGTATGCCACTAACTGGTACAAACTTTTCATCCTCATGTAACTCTGGTGTTTGGGTAAATCCAAATCTTGTGCAGTGAAAGACAATGTTGAAGTAATCCTGTGCTGTTCAGCCACCAGACTGACAGCTCTTTCATTCCTTGCACTATTGTTCATTGCAGTTAATAACATATTATAACCAACTGAGAAGTGTCAATTGACAGAGAAACTTAGAACACTGAACATGAATGACTTGTGATTTTTCTCTATGTTTTAAGAAATGTGTCATCATTTTACATATTTTATAAACTGCAGCAAATGGGTAATTATGCAATATAATTGCTGGATCACACCAAAGCCTATTTACTTCAATATCCCCATTTTTATAGGAAGCCAATAGGCAAGACATGGTAGAAATAGTCCTCTGGTTTTGCTGAACTGTTAGAATCATAGAATCACAGTTGGAAGAGACCCATCTAGTTCAACCCCCTGCAATGCAGGAATCTCACCTAAGGCATCCATATTCAGATATGCATCCATCTGATATTCAGAGACATGCTGTTTTTGCTCCTGGAGAAAGCATATAGCCATCATGACTAGCAGTAGCCATGGAGAACCAATAATGTTTTGGCAGCAAATTCCAAATTCCACCCCTCCCTTAAAATAAAAGCTTCCCTGAGCTTTGCAGTAAAGGTGTATGGAAATGTTCAATAGGGGTGGGTAATCTTTTTCAGCTTAAAGGTCACATTCCCTCACAGATAAACCACCCCATTCCAACCCCTTCTGGCTTGCATTATGGTTTATCTGCCACTCCACTCTACACTGCTGGTCCCCCAGCCAGGCTTAGGATTGCACTAAACATAACAGGGGTGGTGTGAGGAAAGAATTCTACATAGCAACACCTTTTCTAGCAGCAAACCATTGTCATAGTTCTCCCCTGATCATTTTGATAGCCTTCATCGCATCACCAACAGAACCTGATTCAATAAAACAAAAAAACAAAAAAGCCTCATTTTGCCCACTTTTTAATTTCCTGGAATCAACAAATCACTCCCCAAACTTTTGCCCATAATTTTAGCCAAATGCCACAGTTGTTCTTGATGCACAAATGAGACAGAAGAATGAGAAAACAGGTATCAAACTGTTCACAGGTACTTTGCGTGCTAGCTTGGGAAAGAGAGCCCAGTCCAGTTCTTCATGAGAGTTTAATAAATGAGTCATACTCGATGGCTTTTCACATTCATTCATATCTTCCCAGAAGTTCCTGTGGATTTAATATTAGGAAGAGAGGAGGGGGAACATTGGTAAGGAAATGACTGGAATTGTCGTTCTTCGTAGTTATTATAACTCGGAGTGTGATCATTTCCCAATGATACTGCATTCAATAATATACTCATGCCAATAGCGATTTGCTCTCTAAACAATAACCATTGTCATGGTAACGAGCTGGTGCTGGAAAACAAAAAGGTCCCTTGCACAGTATTAATTATGCAAAGCAGGAGTCTGAAGGAGAGCTACACAGATCTACAGGTTCCCTGCTTTGCATGCAAAATCAGAGGCATAATAACCAACCATTTCCACACTTTGAATTATTGATATTGTGAAGGAGCGAGTGTGTATGAAATGAGAAAACAATGCACCTCCTAAATTCTACACTCCTGTATATTAGTTTCCCAATAATACACGCTGGCATATGCAGAAACATTTATTCCTGATTTAATGAGTGACTGAAAGGTCACTGATGTCTGCTGATATCCCATTTTCAAATGTGGATTTTTAATATAGTATTTTTAAAAATAAATTTAAAAAGCCTGCTTGATTTTTTAAACATTTCTCCCCACCCTCCAAATCCAGCTAAAAATGAGCTTCTGGGAGACTAGAAGACAAAGGTCTGGTTGTAATTTTGTAAAATATTTGGTTTCCAAAAAGGGCAAAATAAACAGCAATCTGGAGGTTTAAGTGGTGTTTCTTCAATGTGACTGAAATCCTTTAAAATAACAAAAATGGAAGATGAAATACAAAATCATTTTCTAGCTGTGGGAAGCGGAAAGGAGGAAGCAAGCAAGGAAGGAATCACAGTAATATCAGGTGAAGGCTTAAATGTACAGTGTGTGTCACTATGGCAACACACTAAATAAAACAGGCTGCTAGAGGTGTTAGGTGTGGATGACCCTGATGGAGCAGTTGGATCCTGTGATCATTTCATAGACATCAGAACAGTGCAATCCTATGCATTTTCTACCTAGAGATAACTGACATGACTTTCACACAGATGCCAGTGTACAAGATTTCAACCCGTGCCAGTGGCCGCTAGTGCAACAGCAGTAGGTTTCTACAAAACAGAATACGTAATAGTTCCAAAATGTTGATTTAATACATTTTATTCCAAAGATTCAGGGCAGTTTAAAACCAATCATACAGAAACAATAAAACAAGAATCAAGAATCAATCAATATGCAGAGTTAACGGCAGCATGAAAACCAATTGTGGGGAAAAATTGAATCCCCAGGAAAGAAGAAATGGAGTGGGGAAAAATTATTTCCCTGGCACCAAAAACACCCCCAATGCATGTACGAGGCAACCCACCCTGAGAATTCTACAGATGGGGTGCCACTGCTGAGAAGGCCCTACTCTTGGTCATCACTCACCTAACTTCAGATGGCAGAGGAACCTGGAAGAGGGCTTCCAAAGAAGTTCTTAGTGTTTGGTCTCATAGATGTGGTTGAAGATATGCTCTCTGGTACCCGTGCTTCAAACCAGCCAGGTCTTTAAAGGTAACCACAAGCATTATTGAGTTTTGCTGGATATGGGCTGGAGTCAAGGGTATCAATAAGAATTGGTGGGATGTGTTTCCAGCAGTTCCAGTTAGGTGTCTTCCATCTATATATTGAATTAATTGTAGTTTTGTGGTAGTATTTATATTTATAGAAATATTTATATACCGCCATATCATAAGCTATCAGGGCAATGTACAACAATAGACCATTAAAAACAGTACAAACTAATATTTTCATCGGAGTAATGTTGGAAGGTATGGAGTTATATGACCCCTGAGCCAAGGAGATAAGTAACTCTACAACCTTAGAAGATATCTGAAAGCAGATGGAATAGAACATCCCTATTTTTATCAGAGAAATGTTGGAGGGCATGACGTCCACACTAAAAAAAAGTCTGACTGACAGACCCAAATAGTCAAGGTCTTCCTTATGGTATATGGGAAAATCATAGTTCATTGTCTCTCACTCACCAGCACATTATTTCCCTTTCCGTTTTAGCTCTCAAGCTTTTGACATTTTCTCCATTATTTCACTCCTGATTTAGAAAACAAGATTAAGAAACAAAGGCTTACTATCGAACTACATGGAACAAATTGTTAGGTTAAGGCCTGGGTTGGTAGGTATCGTTCTGAGCTGTTAGGAAGCAGCAAGTGGAGAGTAACATTTACTTGGCAACTAAAAGAGGAAGTAAAGACCACAGCTAAGCTTTTCAAAGGCAACAAGGCAACTTAAGGGTGTAAATTCCTAAGGTTGTTCTAATATTTTTGCTGGTTTAAATTTGGAAGTGTTGGTGGTAGCAGCAGCAATAAATTGCACTGCAAATTGATTAGGAAGAAATTATTTTAAGGTCAGGCTTGGTCAGCTGAAAGAGCATTCTGTGGTCAAGAAATCTGAGTCCTGATCAGATGTTTAAATTGACAAGTTCACTGAGCCATGAATTCTGAGCATTTCCTAATTAACCAGGTGAAATGAGATATTAACTGTGGGGTACATTGTAAAGTGCCATACAAGTTATATATATGAAATATTTGCTCATTTGGTGCCATAACTACAAATAGTGCTTTAGAAGCACACTGAGCAACCTATGAGCAGGTTTAACCCACCAAGAAGCCAAGAAACAGGAACCCAGAGGGCTGAGGGAGCAAACAGGATTGGTGATTTGAATTAAAGCATATAACAAGCTCGGACACAGAATTCACCCTTTTCACAGCTGCCTCACACTGAGGGCTAATCCACCTGTTTGGCTGGTGATTTCCAGGCATGGATCTGAGAGGTATTTCTTTTGTCTTGCTGCTATCCCAGTGTGAAAACCCACAGTTTACCACTGAATCAGAACAAATGTTAATCCACAGAGAATTCTATTGAAGTTTGTTCTGATTCAGTAGTAAACAGTGGGATTTCCTGGGGAAAGTAGCAGAGAAACCTCGTGGAACCATGCCTTGAAATCATGGGACAAACAAATGGGTGGATGAGCACTTCATCAATGTTTTAACTGAAATCCCATGCCTGCATTCTAGAGTGTAAGTCCCATCAAACCTACTCTTCTTGGTGCCAGGTTTGATAGAACTTACACCCTAGTAAGTAGGCATAGGATTTCAGGTTTACTCTCTTTTTTTCCTTTGTGGTGGGCAGTGCTTTTTTTTTTTTCTCTCAGGAGGTGCTCGAGGGTCCATAGTACCAGCACCTCTTTTTGTTCTTGTGGCACTTGCTGTAACAACTTCATGGTGATTATCCAGTACCTATTTTTCTAGAAAACAAGCACTGGTGATGAGGATTATTGTTACAATTCTTTATTAAATATGTATTCCACCCTTCACCCACAGATCCCAGGATGGCTCACAACATTAAATTACAATATAAAAGCCACAAAATACATAGTAAAAATAAGAACAAACCAATAATCTGCCCTCCCACTAACACAAGGTGGGGTTAATTGATGGGTCAAAGATTCATGGGAATGCCACTTGGTGAGGAGAGATTGGAAACACAAGGTTGCAGTGTGAAAGTGTTCTGAAAAGAAACTCGAAGCACAGAGGGCAGAAAGGAAGAATGGACAGAGTACAGATTCTTGTTCAGTTATGTCGGAGATACCCTTTACTATGTGCCCTTTTACTATTAAGGCCCAAGCACCACTTCAAAAACTCTATCTGTGCATTGTTGATGCTTGATAAAAACAGGGGGGTAGGTTGTTTTGTATTGCTTTGTAGGAGCTGTATTTCTTAAACAGAAATATACCCTTATCAACCCTCTATTTGTTTAGTTTTGTTTGTTGCATCCGTAAAAATCTGCACCTGTTTGTTCTGGCACCAGGAACAGTTAGATTTCTGGTCTGCATAAATATTCCCACCTGCTTTGCTTACTAAGTAATAAACATCCGATTCATTAGTTGTGGGAAATTAGCAGTCCAGCTCAATCAGGAATTGGTACTTTTCTTTGGACGCCTGCAAATGAGCCTTCACATTGCCAGAAGAAATTTATCAGACACGTTGTAAGACACGCATCTAAGAGGGAAGGAATTTGTGGGCGAAGCATAGTATGAGCAGGCATTAATAATTGACGTACGAAGTGAGCGACAGAGGCATAAGCCACACTGAGGGATTGCAATGATATCATGGTAACCATGAGAGCAAAACCCAGGCGGACTCTGCTGACGAAAGATATGTGCATAGCTTAATATGCATTGTTCTTTTAGGATTCTTTAAAAACATACTTGATAGGCCATGTGACATTTTCAGAAGGATGTGCACTTAATGCCAATTAAGTTTCTTTTTCCTAATATACTCAGCACAGAAGCCAGGACAGATTACCCACAGAAAAGAAAAGAAAAGAAAAGAAACGGGATTTGACCTTCCTTTCCCAATGAGCTGTGTCTTAAAGATGGGCTACTACTGATGTACCAATGGTCCAAACCACATCCCATTCTGTTTAGTCTGATTCCCCTGCCCCTTGCTAACTCTTTGTATCTCTGGCCGTCATAATTATAGCCTGAACTTACCACAGCATTATCAAGTCATTCCCTTCACCCATTCTTTGCCTGAAGTATGAGTTGCAGGTTTCAGGAGAATGGATGTGGAACATCTTTGTTATCATGCGGCGTTAGAATGATGCCCAGAAATTTCCTCTTTACTGCCCCAACATTGTGCCAAAGCACATTGCTCTGCTAGTATCCTATTGTCAACCTATCTTTGAAGCAGACAATGCTTTTTCTTTGTAGTCAGCATTATTTTATAGGCTAAAAGGGAAGTTCAAAGTCTGGATGGGCAGGCTGGATAAGAGGTTCACGCTGCCACAAGGTGTGTCAAAGCCACGGGCATGCAGCCACTTGTTAAACTCCCTCTTAGCAGGAATGCATCTTATCAAATGGCATATAACCCAGGTGGGTGTGAATGATAAGGCCACCACATTAATAGGAGGGATGAAAGCACTGAAGGAGAAAAGGGAGGAATTCAGTGGAGGTCAGAGATCCCAGGATAGTGCTGTGCATCAACCAGCTCCAGCTACACAGGGGTGTATCCACTATCATGTCAAGGAATGAATTCTTAGCAACTAAAGGGATGGAAGAATTATAGTTTTGCTTGGCAGCTTTATGCTTTATTCTTGGTGTGTATTAATAAACTGTGTAGTCTTTACCCATCTGATTCTGAATAGAACAGCCACCTTTAACACAAAGTGACTCATGTAAATGATCACTGGTTAAATAAAATAAGTTATCATCACTGGAAGTTCTGGTACCTTTTTTCCTTGGGGGTTGCCAAGACAAAGCAGGCAAGGTCGAATTCCAGGTAGGGGTATCAGGAGAGTTCTTTGGGGTCTGGCTGAAAATCAAATCCATGGAGTTTGGGGAACCTGACTACAAACAGAACACTTGCTCTCCAGATTCCAAATTTCTTTGAAGAGGAAGCTATCTCCCCCCCCCCATCCCACACCCATGCACCCAGTGCCAACATATTGTCTGCATTTCCTCCACATGCAGCTGCTGGGTGACCTTGGCCCAGTCACACTTCTCTGAAGTCTCTCAGCCCCACTCACCTCACAGAGTGTTTGTTGTGGGGGAGGAAGGGAAAGGAGAATGTTAGCTGCTTTGAGACTCCTTCAGGTAGTGATAAAGTGGGATACCAAATCCAAACTCTTCTTCTTCTAGCTTCTTAAAAACAACTGCAGCAGTGGTGGTAGCAACAGCTCCCACTACACTTCCTTGCCACTGTCAACCAGCATCAGAAATGCTGAAAACTGTGGATTCCGAGAGGAAAAATTAATGGAGTAAAACTCCTGGAAAATAGCATGCCCTTCGCCTCCATGATTTAGCCAAGGGGGCCTTCATGAGTTCATTCATCCCTAGTTCCAAGGAAGGCAGAAAAACAGATTAAGTGATTCAGATCTGAGATGGTTTCCTTGACTAGCGCTAACACTTTCTTGACTGATTTTCTTGTATGCTATTTCATTCCTTTTATCTGAATGTGACATGCCCTGGGACCAAATCTGATAAAGGGTGGTATATAACTCTCATAAATGAATGACTGAGTGAGAATCTGGTTGGCTAGAAGCAGAGATGTAGTCAACGCATGGAAGAAGGTTGAGTTCTAAGAAGTCAGGGCAGAATCCAAGTTCTACAGGTATAGTAGTGTAAGGTCAAGTAAGGTAAGAGCCAGAACCCAAGGTAGTCATCAAAAGAGCCAGGAAGGAAGGGCTAAGCAGAGTCCTCACAGATTCAGGGGCTTGGCTTTATAGCACTTGATGCACTGGGATTATATATGAGGTCGGCTGACTGGTGTTGCAGCCTAAATGATGCTCTTTGCAGCTGTAGTCTACATGGCTTACAGTTAGAACATAATGGTGGTGGCACAGGAGGTAAAGTACCACACTGACCGTTGAGAGTCCTGCCTACACACACACACACCACCTCCCCAGCATCTTACAGGAATTTAGCTTTTAATAAATGCATTGTGCATCCATTAGTTTTTCCTTCCCTTCCTTCTGCTTTTTGCTGAACCAAGAAGTACAGTAGAACTGCTATCACACAAACACACACGTGTCTGTGTGTATGTGTGCTTGTAATACAGAAAGTGTGGGAAGGCAATGCTATATATTCATGCTGTAAACGGAGGTTTCATCGCTACCAGAAAAATTACAATAAATTCAAATCCTATATTCATGTACACAGATGGACCTCTCTACTCTGGGATCTGACTGACGTAAAATAGCAAGCAGTTCATCCAAGACAAGAACAGGGAAGGAAAGAGCAAAAGGAAATGAATAGAATGAGTAGGAAACAGGGTGGCAGATTGAAGCATCCATTGACATCATGTGCACGGAGGGGAGGGGGATGTGCCACATCACCCTTGAAGCATTTGGAGACGAGGATTTGAGGAGACTGCCAAGTAGCTTGCTCTGCAGATCTTTTCCTAGGCAGTTCCATCTGCTAAAGAGGAAGATAAAGATCTGGCTGCGTGGACTCCAAGAACCTGATGACACTGGGACTGTTCAGATGATGCCTTTCTGAAAAGGAGATGGCTTAGAACCAAAGAAGAAATGAAGCTCCCTTGGTGACAAGACCAGAGGGGCGGGGGTGGGAATATTATTTTAGAGGGTGAAATTCTGGAGAATACAGTGTGCCACAGTGATGAATAACATAAATAGCTATTTTCTCTTTAAATATATTATGATGAGACGTTTTCAGCTCTGCTTGTGGACATTTGGTTCATTGTTTCTAGTCAGTCCTCTCCAATAGGGAGGAACTGATTGATGAAGTGGATGTACTCGGAAACTTGGGAGGAAGTAATCATGTTCTCCTGGGTTTCAGAATACAGAGGCAAGGGAAAACTGAGTGTAGTCGGACATGTGCTCTGGACTCTAAGAAGGCCAATTTTGAAAAGCTGAAGGAGCTACTGAATGTGATCCTATGGTCAGAAATACTCAATGAGAAGGGAGTCCAAGAAGGATGGGAGTTTCTAAGAGGAGAAATATTGAAGGCCCAAATGCAGACAATACCAACATGAAAGAAAAGTGGGAGGCATCTAAGGAAACCAGTGTGGCTGCATAAGGAGCTTACAGATGAGCTGTGTCCCGTTGTGCCAGAAGCGGTTTAGTCATGTTGGCCACATGACCCGGAAAGCTGTCTGTGGCCAAACACCGGCTCCTTCGGCCTGAAAAACAAGATGAGTGCTGCAACCCCACAGTCACCTTTGACTGGACCGGGGGTTCTTTATCTTTACCTTCCTTATACTCTATATAAAATATTCACTAACTGCTAAAACCAGTTCCTAACCCAACACTTTCAAAATCCCTCCACTGGCAGAAACTGAGCAACTGTGTTATATCAGGAATAACTTCTCCTTAGGTAGTGCTAAAGTTCCACCATGCTTCATTTTACCATTCTAACAATGTTAGATGTCTCCTAAAGTAAAGATATCAAATCATTATGGCCATTCAAACTCAAGTCAAGCATGAAAAAACCCATTAGATGTAATTTAGAATTGTCACAATAAAGCTATTTAGTGAAAGAAGAAATATCCCTTTCCATTAAGCCCTGCCAAGTTCCATTAGGAGGGCATATTGTCACAATGAACATGTGCAACTATCATTAAAATTGACAGAAACCTTAGATCTTCATTAATATTAAAATGTAAGAAACACACATTTCCCCCCTTTGAGCATCACAGTCTCTTTGATTATAACTGAATCATAGTCAAAAGCCAGAAGAGTTGACTTAAGGTGTGTACTCACTAGCCTGTTTGTAGCACAAAGTTCCAGGAGAGGAGTCTGTCTGTATCTGGATGAACATGCTTGGAATCCCTTTCCAGGACTTACTGTTAAATATAGGAAGATTGTGGGTGGGTGGGGCAGGATCAGTTCACACAGCCCCCTGAATTTTCCATGGATACAAATTAAGAACATGTGAAGAGGGTATATGAGTTTCTCTTACCCATTCTTTCAAATTGGGGTGCTCATTTGTTTCAGAATGAATGAAGAATGAAACTGAATAGAGCTCATTCAGTTCTATTTCCATTCATTCCAAAAGGGCAACACGAGTGCCAAGTGGGTGTGTTCTCTGGTACTCAAATTTGACCCTAATGCTACATCATTTCCAGTGCATTGTGGGAAAAGGAAATGGCAGCTTTCTCTGTCGGCAAAGCAGCAGCAAATTATTACTATTGAACCCACACAAAAAATGTTGAAATGGATATACAGTGGTACCTCGGGTTACATACGCTTCAGGTTACATATGCTTCAGGTTACAGACTCCGCTAACCCAGAAATATTACCTCGAGTTAAGAACTTTGCTTCAAGATAAGAGTGTGGTGGCAGTGCGGCAGCAGCGGGAGGCCCCATTAGCTAAAGTGGTGCTTCAGGTTAAGAACAGTTTCAGGTTAAGAACGGACCTCCGGAACGAATTAAGTACGTAACCAGAGGTAATGTGAATGAAGGACATATTTAATCACAAAAATGAATGGAATTACAGAAAGCCTGCTCACCCTTTTGGTGTGGTGGCATTGCAGTATGGCAGAGACTCCACTAAGGACCCAACGAGGGAATTGTGGAATCAGTACCCCAGCCAGATAGGCTTACACCCTCGCCACCTATCAGGTGCCGGATCCTGGCCTGCATCCCAGACTGGCAGATGGGGATGCAGGCACAGATAAGGGCTGGGCCAGGGGGGCGGAGTCAACAGAGCAGGAAGGCTTTCCTCGGGTCTGCTCCCTGGCCATTTAAACATCCCACACCTGGGGTGGGGCCCTACTGCTTTTCCTTCATCAGGTTCCCCACCCACCCTTGGTTCAAGCTGATGGTCAAGGACTTTGCTGTGGCTACAGTGGTTGAGGTATTACCGGGCCGGGTAGGAATTTGTCCACTGGGCAAATTGGCTCCAACCTGGTGGTTTTTCCTAACTTATAGCAATCATCACAACTGGGTTGGGCACTGGGGTAATCCTTTGTCTTGGATGGAGGGGAGGTTGTAGCCTCCGCCTGCCCCTCCAAACCCTGGGATGTCCTTTTAAAGGGATTCCTGAGGAGTGGTTATGTCTGTGTGCCCAGGCGGGGCCAGGGCTGATGGCAGTTCCCCAGACAGTGGTCCTTTCAGAGGTCACCCTATTTAATGTAAGTCTTAGGAACCCCCACCTGGATTGACCTACACATCACTTCTGGTAGGCGGGCTGGAAGTATTTTGATTGCCCCTTGCACAAGCCAAACCTCTTTCATCAGTATTCAATAAAGTGGTCTTTGATTTTGACTGGGGAGCACGATGCCTGGGCCTGCAAGAGGAGAAGTGTTGCGCAACCCTGTTTTAAGTCATAATGGTAATAGCCATCACAACATCTTGTATTAATGAACTCTATGCAGTTATGTGATCCTGTGCTAAGGGATGCTGTAAATTAAGTTATGTATTGTATAGAGATGTAACATTGTGTTCATACATGATGCACTCCCCAGAGCCTTGAGCTGTGCAACCTAATTTAATGCATTCTGTGCATAAATCCTTCACAGAGATATCTACAACTTCTCAGTCCCACTGCCTGAGCTTAGCGTTCTTTACTCTCTCTGACCATGCAAGCCCTAAATATGCTTACAAGAAAGCCAACCTGTGATAACTTGGCTCAAATATATTCCTTAAAGGAGTGGGCATGGTAAGCCATGACTCCACCATAACATTCTAGTCTCTTTCTTTCCAAATAAATGTTTTCATATCAGATTGTTTCTTTTTCCATGATGGTATGATAAATTGCCAGTATATAAAAGGAGAATCTTAAGATAACTGGGCCTTTGCTTAGGTTCTCTTTCGACTTCGTATAATGCTAGAGCTTTCTGTTTTCACCGTGTGCCTATGATTTTCCTCATTCTTCTTATAATGCATAATATTTCACTTTTTCATTCATTTCCAATTCTTTGCGCAAACCATTATTCTCACTTGCTATGATACTTTTAATCATCTTTGATCATCCTTACATTTCAGAATTTGGTTTTCTTGCTATTGCTTTAAAAAATACTTTAAATTGCTTTAAACAATGTGAAACCGGATACTTCCTGTCAAATCCTCATGTTTCCTGATAACCTCTACTGTGTCTGCATCTTTTATCTTTTTATGCACTTTGAAATTCAAGCAATTGGTGATGGCTTGTTTGACGCCATATTATGAGAAGACTTCAAAGATGAGCAAGCAGGCTATTCATGGCATTAATTGAGGAAAAGAAGATGTATGTGTAGAAATACGCAGATTAATCAAAGACCCAATTAACAGAAAACATCTTAATTGTAAAATACTGTTTGTTTCTCGACATATGGTACGGCATCATTTTGTACATGGCTATTTGTATATTAAACAGACAGTATGCATTAGTTGAAAATGGTGCACACATTAAAAAAGCTATATTTTCTTAGGAACAAGTCTATTCATAGGTTAGGGAAGGAACATGAGAGTCACCTTGTCACGGTCTCCTCAGATGCTACTCTGGGAATATCTGTGGCTCTTTTCTAATGCTGTGATGGAGCTTCAGGAACTACTGCAGTTTGCTTCTTTCCGTTATGCCAGAGACAATCCCAGGGCCAGAGAAGAAGAGACTAGGATTCAGTTGGTCTCCATGCAAGCCTGCAAAAGATCTCAGTAAACATTCCCTCAGAAATCCACAATGCACAAGAAGCTTGACCTCTGCTACATTAAACATGCCCATATTTTACTGGATGCCTGGCAGGAAACTCACCCTCCCTTCCATTCTGAACAGATAAAAGGGGCAAAGAATGATGGTAGCTAATGAAGGTGCCTTTTTCCCATTGACGGGAGCCTGATGGAAAGGCATGCCTGCACCATGTCTTGCCTCGTTTTCTGCTCTTTAAGATGTGGCAATCAATTTTTATTATGATATATCCCACACCAGTCATTTTTGATTTATTTTTTTAAATCCCAAATGTGCAAACAGGTCGAGAAAGGTTGCCAATCTCTCTCGCACAGTGTGAGAAGTGGTGTTGCTGGAATGGTATAAGAAGGAGCCCTGTCTGGTAGAATACTGTGGTTCCTACAAATCAGCCGAATACAGCAGTGAACACTGTCTTATGCTTCAAACCTTGTCTTAGCATCTGCTTAAAACAAAGCCCTGAAACTCATTATCTTAAGACACAAAGATTTTTTTTTTTAATTACTAAAATCCAATGCTAATATTCTGGGCATCTGTATAATTTTACGTGTGTCAATGTGTTCTACAATTTGCTTCTTGAAAGAGCAATTATAATTGACAATTTGGCAATGTACAGTAGGAGATAATGAGTTGTGAGCACAGATTGTATGGATTTGGACACAGAATTTCTTCTCAAAATAAGTATCTAAACAAAGAAGTTGCCTTCAATTATGCAGGCATATTCTCCTAAATATATAGATATATATAGATATATCCTCATATAGAGATGCTTGAGGAATTCAGTCTTTGCAAACTCCCATATGACCTGATCTTTTACTCTCAGAGTGATGTGTAGATAGGAATTTAGCTTTTGGTCCAATTTTTCATTTCTCTGAATCTCCCAACATCATTTTCAGTCGTTTAAATATATCACAAACACATGTATTTTGAGAGAAAATACTAGGTATGTTACATGCACAGGAAAAAATATTCAGAACCCATGTTCAAAACTCCCATTGTTCTAGGCACATTTAGCAACAGGGAATTTCATTAGAGCGAGCAGTTTCTGAGCTCTGGGCGCAGTCCTGCACCTAAGATTTCAGATTAAAACTGAGGAGGGGAAGGAAAGGAGGACCTTTTTCTGCCTTTCCACTTCCAACCACTCTTTGAAGACTGGAGAAGAGACCCACTTAAGAATATTATGGGGATGGGCAGGGGAAGGACTAGACCATGTGAAAAATGAACATAATATTTTAGCTGCCGTTTATTCATTTTCAGCTTTGTATTCTTTTTATTAAAAAAGGCACCTAGACAGTCCATTGTTGTGCCCATAATCTAGGTTTAAGGTGCCATTTAGCTCCTGGCTTTCATATCTCAGTTTCTAACACTGTTCAGAACCCATCTTGTAGCTCATGCCTTGGCATTTTAAACATTGAGCTTCACCTGGGATCTGATGCAAATATTACATTGCCTTGAATTTCAGAGCTTCTGATGTCCCCCCCCCCCCGACTACATGGGGGGAATCAACAAAAAAACCTAATAACTTGATTTTAAATTTTTGATTGAATTAGATGTACTTCTTGGACATCTGGTTGGCCACTGTGGGAGACAGGACTGGACAGGGCTTTCTCAAGTATGTATCTTGGTCATAGTGTCGTATGTAACACAACAAGCGTGGCTGATTGGGATAACATTACATTACCTAAGACTAGAATTATGCATTACGGTTGACACCTGGCTACTATCAAAGATAGTGGTCCCAGGTTCCCTACTACTCTGCCCCCACATAGCTTTTAGAAATGCAAATTTGCGATGTGCTTCAATGGTGTTGCCAGTTTCCCTGCCAATGCTCAAGTTAATTGGCTGTTGCTTAAAGAGGTGGGGAAACAGACAACCTAATGGTGTTATGTGTAAATCTTACTGGGAGAGAGAGTGGGAGGAGATGGGGGACAGCTGCTTTCAATGAAAGCCACACGTTGGCTGAAACATGCAGTTTCAGCTTAAGCCTGTGTTGCAGCTGCCCACCTGAGTGATGTCTCAGGGTGTTAATTAACATGTTGGCATTAGATGCTGAAAGGAAAGAAGGTCTTAGAGAAATAAAACAGGCAAAGGACTCATCGGTGATTTTGATAACTGCAGGGCGAGGAGGAAAAAGAGGAAGAAGTTAAAGATGCATGTGTAGAAGGCAGCTGGGTAGTGACAGAGAAATGTAGGGAGGAGGTAAATAGTGGTGACATTATTAGGAAATCTGTTATGCACAAGACTGTTATTTCCACTCAGTCTGCACAGACCAGTTGTTAAAGCTAAAAACAGATAAGACAGAACAAATGCTGTTATAATATTAGAGGTTTAACTTTAGAACATTCAAGGGCTAGTGACTAGGTACAGAGCCAACACAGTTTCATCCAGTTTGTATGATTTGGTGGGGAAAGGAAGAGGTTCATTGGTTCAGGTCTCACCCCATGGAGCAGGAGAAAACAAGCTTCCACCTTCCAGGTGACAAGCTGGTGGTCTGCTAAGACCCTACATATGCTACTGTCAAGCCAGGTGCCCTCCATCCTATAGTTGTGCATCTGGTTCCTCCTGCCTAAGTGCAGAACCTTACATTTGCTCCTATAGAAATACGTTTTGTTAGTTTGGGCCCAATTCTCCAATCTGCTAAGATCACCTCAGACTTTATTATATCTTCTGAGGTATTAGCTACCCCTCCCAATTTGGTGTCATCTGCAAATTTGATGAGAATCGCCTCAATCCCTTCATCCAAGTTGTTTATAAAGGCCCGGGACAGGACTCTGCAGTAGTGCAGCACTTGTTCCCTTGTTCCAGGACGATGAGGAACCATTAATGAGCACTCTTTGAGTTTGGTCAATCAACCAGCTACAAATCTACCTAATACTTCATCCACTCCACTGTTTACCAGCTTCTCTGCAAGAATAACATGGGGACCTCTCTCAAAAGCCTTACACTACATCCACAGCATTCCCCTGATCCAGCAAAGTTGTAACTGTATCAAAAGAAGAAATGGGATTCATCTGGCATGACTTGTTTTTGAGAAACCCATGCTGGGTAATCACAGTATCCTTTTCTATTTGCTCACAGACCAACCATTTAATTATCTGTTTGAGAACCTTTCCTAGCATAAACATCAAGCTGACCTGGGCCTTCTCCCCCCCCCCTTTGCTCACCTAGAGTCTGCAGGGAACTCACCTGTTCTCCAAGAATTCTCAAAGATTATAGACAGGCTCTGGGATTACATCCGCAAGCTCCTTTAGTACCTTTGGGCGCAGGATGCCAGGCCCTGGAGAACTGAATTCATTTAAAGTAGCTTAGTGTTCCCATACCACCTCTTTTCCTATTTGGGGCTGAATGTATGTTATCAGTAGGTTGGGCACTGCTTTCCTTTTGGGTGGAGATAGAGGCGAGGTAGAACTGCTGAGCAGTTCTGTCTTGTCTCTGTCACCCAATAGCATTTCTCATACATGTCCTTCTTAATTCTCAGACTCATCTGTCAGCTCCTTATGCAGCCACACCAGTTTCTTTAGATGCCTCCCACTTTTCTTTCTTGTTGGAATTGTCTGCCATTGTCCCTTCAATATTTCATCTTTAAGAAGCTCCCATCCATCTTCAACTCCCTTCTCTTTGAGTATTTCTGACCATGGGATCTCACCCCATGGTCTCCTTAAGCTTTTTGAAACCAGCCTTCTTTAAGTCCGGAGTGCATGTCCAGCCACACTCTGCTTTTTCATGCCTCTGTACCATGAAACCCAAGAGGACATGATCACTTCCTTCTAAGGTTCCAGTATTTTGTCCATCATTCCTCCATGTTGGTGAGGACCAGGTCCAAGATAGACAATCCCCTTGTTGTGTCTTGCACCTTCTGGGATATGGAATTGTATTTTCTCAAAGTAGAAATGTAGTTAAACATATGTGCTTTTCTATACACTGGTAGGGTTTGCCACATACTATAGAAAGAAAGAGGCCAGAGATAAGGGCTGGGAGGAAAAGAGAGGAAAGGGGGATGAAAGATAAACTGGTGAGGAAAATAAATGTGTGTAGAAGGAATATTTTCATGGTTGTGCTATTAATATTTAATACTTTTTAATTTTGTATGATGTTGTGTGCTTTAAAATGTATGCAACCTCGAAACTTTGATGAAAAGGTGGTAAAGAAATGCTTTAAATAAATAAATAAATGTAATTGTAGTTGTTGCCTGACTCACTGCCTTAAAAACAAAACAAAACAAAAGCACACTCAGCATCCCTTTGGTATAATCTTTTATAATGTCAGCAGTTTGTCAGCATGTGCACTAAGTATCTCTGGTTTTGATTAGATAATCTTGTCCTAGAGGATTAATAATATGATTAATAGTTACATTTACACTAAATAAATTCAGCATGAAATTAATGTCATCTTACACCAAAAATGGAATAGAAAGGCTAAAAATAAATTCATACTTATTCCTGGTTGCTAAATGGTTCAGTAAAAATGCTCCCAAAATGTATTGCTTGTTCCTCACTTGAATTTTCATAGGAAAATAATTTTGTAAGTGGTGAGCAGCCAGCAAGAACCATTTCTCTGTGTTCATCATGAAGATGCACAAAGCCATCACTTAGGCTGACAGTAAATATCACAGAGGGGCACAACAGAACGGGTATGTAATGAAGCTTCAGCAAAAACTTCAGGGGGGAAGAATTACATACTTCAGTACACATCTTCTTAGAGTGGCTGTCAGTGTTTGGTGATACAAAGCAAAAGACTGCTTCATGACAAATGCAAACACATCCAGACTCTTCCTTGTCAGTTTCATGCTTGTCAGAGGAATGTAAATTGATGCATATGAATACATGCTCCCACCTGGCTGATTTAGTACTGAGACACATTGTGACTATATTTCATACCTACCTTCTTAGGAGGTCTATAAGGCAATCCTGAATAAATGAAGTGCCTGCCTAGGTTTCATCCTGATGAGCTACCCAAGCTTTTTGCACAGTTATGATTGCAGTGTCTTGATTCTCTTCGGGACGATTCAGATTTTATTTTTGTCATTCACATAATGTTGCACATTAAAGGCAACACTGTGCATGTTCACCCTCATCATTCTATACTGGCACCCTCCCCTATATATGGAAACCTTTTGGAAGGATACTGGTTTATTATTATAGTGTAGGGGAATATATAAAGAATGCAGTATGTAATCAGAGATATCACAAACTTTACTTGACTGGTGACTGGGAGTGGCCACCAAGACCATATAACACTGGTCCTGAAAGACGTACAGACGTACACTGGCTCCCAGTACGTTTCCAAGCACAATTCAAAGTATTGGTGCTGACCTTGAAAGCCCTAAATGGCCTCGGCCCAGTATACCTGAAGGAGCATCTCCACCCTCATCGTTCAGCCCAGGCACTGAGGTCCAGCTCTGAGGGCCTTCTGGCGGTTCCCTCACTGCGAGAAGTGAGATTACAGGGAACCAGACAGAGGGCCTTCTCAGTAGTGGCGCCCGCCCTGTGGAACACCCTCCCATCAGAGGTCAAGCAAATAAACAACTATCTGACTTTTGGAAGACATCTGAAGGCAGCCCTGTTTAGGGAATTTTTTAATGTTTGATGTTTTATTGTGTTTTTAATATTCTGTTGGGAGCCGCCAAGAGTGGCTGTGGAAACCCAGCCAGATGGGCAGGGTATAAATATTATTATTATTATTATTATTATTATTATTATTATTATTTCCAAGTTTTGTTTTCTCTTGGACTCAAGGGTTACTAGCCACTGTGTCTATGTCCTACCACCACTGTAAGAGGAATTATGTCTCTCAATATGAGTTTCTGGGAGTCCTAGGTGGATGGGGTGCTGCTGTGTTCATGTCCAGCTTCTCCTTGTCAACCGGTGGGCCACTTTGGGAACAGGATGCTGGACTAGATGG
Organism: Podarcis filfolensis; assembly: GCF_964270895.1. Classification (NCBI taxonomy): domain Eukaryota; kingdom Metazoa; phylum Chordata; class Lepidosauria; order Squamata; family Lacertidae; genus Podarcis; species Podarcis filfolensis. Next base: position 73,800,106 of record NC_139604.1, on the reverse strand, counting down.
GCCATTGGCCTGTTCCAGCAGGTTCATCTTATTTTCTTAATTTTATTTTGTTTTGAAATAGAGTTTAAAATGCTGACAACAGACACCCAAATGACATTACGAAAAGACCATGAGAGAAGTCAAGAGACATGCTGATAATCCCTTTGTTATGCCGTTTGTTTGCATTATTAAAAATACTGTTTTATCTCACTGTCCATTCATTAAGATCACACTTGCTACGTATGCATTCACCAAAGGCAGTGTGTGCTGCATAGAAAGCCAAATTGTAAACTATGAGGAGAATGTAATGAGGCACTTGCATGAAGCATCCTTAGTATGCATGCCCTAATGTTACAAAACAGGAGGAAAACTCTAGGGCAAAATAAACCAAGCCTTATCCAGATGTTCTGTCATAAAGAATAAGCCAATTATAAATTGAGATGAGAGGCAAGTGAAAGCATTTATAACATCTATACTAGGAGAAACAGAAAACTCATCTTTCCACAGCAGTTGCGTTGCATGGTGGGGAGAGAACCTTCGGATGTCACCAAGTTTGGGATAGGATAGCCTGGGAACCAGCTCTTTTAAAAAATCCCACTAAAGTAATGGCATAATAATGTGATATCAGTCCCTTTGGTTCAATTACTTTGTAACCTTAATTAACAAACACCTGCTTCCTGTGTTCTGCTCCCAAAGGCTATGACGTTTTTTGCATAATCAAACAATTTTATGTTTGTAACGATCCGGTTCCCTTGAAATGTCTATTCTGCTCAAAATAGAAGTTACTGTAAACACAGTTGAACCAATAGTTGTATAAATAGCAGGAGGAAATGTGTCTACGCCACCTGCCTGTAGTCTTATTTTGCTGTGATTGGGGGGGGGGGGGTTCTTCTAGTCTGCTTGAGCAGGAAGTCCAGCTGTGTGGAATCAAACATGGCTGTTACTTGTTGCAGTTAAAAAAACAAACCCCAATGTCCAAAAGCTGTATCTGTACGTGTAATGTGAAATATTGCCTTCTGTCATGAGGATATTTTAAAGTATTCTTGAATTTAAAATTACAGTAATATGAGGTGGTTCAAGGTATCTCTGAGAAGCTAGGAGGCAGGCCTTTATTTCAGCCAGAGCTCACCAGAGTTCAGCTCTGGCACCTCTCAGGTGCCATTCTAAGAGAACAAGGAAGAAGTTCATAATGAGCTCCCATACCTATTTTTCTAGAAAAATAGCACTGCTGGGTGGTATGTTCCCTGTGACATACTTTCAAAATGGGACCAGGGAAGACCCTGGATATTGTACAACCTGATCATGTGACATAGAAAAGGATGGCTATCTCCATATCATTACATGAAGGCTGCCTGGAAATTATGTTACCTGATATTGTAGCACCTTTTCCAAGGATATACTCAGCGCTGTTCCAAAAGCATGAAGCAAGCATCACAAGCCTCTCAGAGAGGCTTTTACTTCCTTGAATGAAAATACTTTAACTTCTATAAGAGAAAACTGTTTAAAATCTCTCAAACCACCTCATATACCTATAATAATATGAACCTCTTCTGAACCACGCACAACGCAGAGAAGCAAAATATATAAATTAACTCATAATCACAGTTTGAAGTATAAAAAATATTAAAGTTCACAGAATCAAAGTCAGGACCCAACAACTATGTACAAACTAGATTTAACTTGTGAATTATTTTTGAGTTTTGGCAGCATCGCTGGTTGTGATTTGCTTAGTGATATATTCCAGGGTGCTTTTGTAAAGACAATACTGTCTAACTACATTGGACATGTTAGTGACTACAACAGAGTGAAGAGGATAAATGAATGACCACCCACAAATGCACCAGATAACTTACGTGTCTACTGGAGATGAAGAAAAATCTGTACTCATTGCTCCACCTCATCTTTATCAGAAACAGGAGAGCTTCTTAGAAAAGAAAGGGAAAGAAACAACAAAAACTGATTCATTTGATTGTGAGTAAAGGTGTTTTTCTGTAACCAATGCAGTTGGGAGAAAAGTGACGCGCAGCTCTAGCGACAGCTAGCTATTTTGAAATGTTCTGCGTGCGCATGTACGTCGTATAATTGGATTCAAATGACCAGAAGCAGTTTCAGTTCTTACACCTTGTAATGTAACTGCAGGAAGCGATAAATCACTTGAGATCGGTTCCTCGTGGAATTAAGAGATTCGGCAGTTTAGGGCCTTTTCGGGACTATGGGTTTATAAATAATAGATAAAGCCAAGATGTCTTAATCAACAGCTGCCTTCACAAAACACTTCTAAAAATTAGAACCTATTGTAGAATGTAATGAACTAAATGTCCCGAGAGCCTCCTATTTCAGGGGGTGGGGGGGAATAGCTAGGCACTTTTACAAGCTAACTTTGACAGCAAGGGATGGAATGTATATATTGACCTTCAGTACTCAACTTCTCCTCTACCCTTGTCAGTAAAATCCTGCTTAAATGTTTGGGGAGCCCAATGATCTCCTCTAAAATCACTGCTGGTTCCATATTTTGAGGGGCCCTTGAGTCTTCCCTCCTATATAGCCAAAGCCACTATTGTTGCTGTGCTGCTTGCTTATCAGGACAGCCAACAGATCAGGTTACTGTGGGGAGAGGCATTTGCTACTTCTGCCTACTCTGCAGGCATGCTAGTGAACAATGGCAATGTTCTCGAGAAAGAGCTGTGGCAGGCTCCAGGAGGTAGTTGGGCGTTCCAAGGCCCTGAGACTGTGGAACTGCAAGTGCCTCAGGAAAAATGGGATATCCTTTTCTCCCCCCGCTCCAAGATCATGGGGCCATTTTGAGCACTGCAATCGCTCACGCTTCCCCTGAAAAAGCACTTTTGGATCTTGAGCAGGACCCAAAAACACATGTTTTGGAGCACCATGCAGGCTCTCACCCAAAAAAGTGCTTTTTCATGGGGTGATTGGGGTGCAGGTCACTCGACTCACTTGGGAACACAACCCAGAAGACGTGAGTCCCCAGTTTTCTATCTGAAAAAGTTGGACAATATGGAACTGGCCTGAGGATTTCAACCCTTTGGGCCAGCCCTGCCTATAATTCTTTAAGATTCTTTCCTGACCTGCAGTTTGTGCAGGTGCTATTTGCCTCACTCGTTGAGGAGGCATTACTGAGCCAATCTGGAGGGAGATGGCAGCATCCCTTAAAAGGGCAGCTTGGCTCCTCCTCATGAGCATTTTTCTGCATCAGAAACCCACCACCTAGCCACTCAGTGTGGAATTAGTCACCTTTGGGTTGGGACTGAATGGGATTTCCCCTTTTTATTTCTTGCCATTAAGAATGCCCTTCATCTACACACTGCAGGAATTTTGAGGGAGTCATTGCAATTTGGCTGATTTGGTTTAGTTTGTTGGCTACAGCAGGCAGGTTGAGGAAATGAAGCACAGGATAAGCTGGTAAAAAGCTTGAGGCAGCTTGACTGGGAAGGGTAGCAAACCACCACTGAAAGCTATTCAAGGGATTGTTGACAAGGAGTGTGAGAAAGGACCTACCTTGGCAGTTTGGCATCTTTCCCCCAAATCTAAGGCTGACTAGCTGGGTTGATGGGATCCATCAATGGCGCATCACTGGCACAGTGATGAGCCAAAATAAAAATAAAAATGTGCATCCTCTGGTCACTCGAGTGACCTTACCCAACAGGGCAGCAGGAGAGCACAATCCTAGGTTTTACTTCAAGTGTTTAGAAAACATGCACTATTGGGCTTGGTAGCTCAGTATGTGTTGGGAATGTTCTCCCATTACAATTCCTTGACTGTTAGATTGTTCAGGGCTTAAATAGTCTCTTTAGAGGCCTCCTCAATATAAGTGTGAGAAGCTAACAAACAGCACAAGTACTATTCAGGTTCTCTCAGCAGGGGTTGTGAAATGTTATTCCCCTTTATCTGTTGACATAGAGAATCAGTAAAGCAATAATTTATCCTGTAACCTTTGGGCAGAGAAACCAGCATCTACAAAACATTGCTTCATAGGGTTGACAGGGGAATCCTGGTCAAAACTGAAGACACAAGACAGAACGGAAGAGTTTCATAATGATACAGCTGTGAAATTAATTTCCAAATGGGGAGCACCAACAGGTACAGGGAAGGAGATTCCTAGATTTTGTTTTGTTTATTTATTTCATACTTTGCACCTTCCTCTCCCCACTTTTTCATCACACATTAGAAGTTTGTGATGTGTACGCTCAACTCAGCTTCATGCATATGTATAGCCATATGCTTCACACATCATATGCTTCCTTATCTGCATTTGCAAGTTCAACATCAACACCCTCTTTCCCTCACAGTTATAAACACTTGGTTTGTTCATTTCACACATCTCAACATGTTTGTGGAGAATATGCAGCTAACACTACAAAGATCAGGGAGGGAATATGTTGAATTCGGCTACCTCTAGTGGAAGAAACAAGAAGAAGCTTGCTGCCTCATAGATGAAGTCCTGTATAATGCCCAGCACACTGTTGATGGAAAAAGTAGCAGAAGTGATAGCAATGTTAGCAGAAGTAGCAACAGAATGGGGCAGTTGCATTCATCAGGGTTTGCCTCCTTTATCTAGGAGACAACTATGGCTGACACATCAAAGAAGCGTTTCAGTTAAACAGGTTGTAAATTTAAACAGGGAAAACAGGTAGGGGAAAACGGGACTCCACATCGCCATCTGGTGGCACAATGTTATATTGCACATGCAACACATATAAATCACTTTTTCTTTACCAATCTAACTGAGTCCCATGTCAGTCTGGAGCCTAATCTCAAATAAGGAACACGTTAATTGTTAGCAATCAATATAACTTTTAAAATTTCATTACCCCATAAGTTAGAAAAGAACCCTTGCAGCTGAATCATCTAAAACCATACTTTTTTTTGGGGGGGGGGGACCAGATCCATATTTGGATTTTTCAGTTCAGGCATTTTTTTAAATACTTTTTTTTATTTAAAATTAAAACAAAACATATTCCCATTCGTCTTTAAAGTCACAGTTATCCTTGTCCCGTAGCTTGTATGTCAGTTTTGCCAGTTCTGCATAGTCCATCAATTTTTCTTGCCATGATTCTTTAGTTGGGGTTTCTTCAGTCTTCCATCCTTGTGCTATTAAAACTCTCGCGGCCGTTGTCGCATACATGAAGATGTTTTTCAGCTTTTTTGGCATATCTTTCCCTACAATCCCTAACAAAAATGCTTCAGGTTTTTAAACAAATGCTAAATGGAACATTTTCTTCAATTTGTTGTATATCATTTCCCATTTTTTTAAAATTACATTACAATCCCACCACATATGATAAAATGTTCCCTCCTTTTCCTTACACTTCCAACATATATTTGAACTAGTTTTGTACATTTTCCCTAACTGCACTGGTGTCGTGTACCGTCTGTACATCATCTTCAGGTAATTCTCCTTCAATAGTTCAGGCATTTTTTTAAGGCAAATAACTATGGATCTGGCTAATCAAACATAGCTGTTTCAGGTGTGACTCATTCTGACTTTTTAAGTAAATGGGAAATGTGAAATGATATACTAATTCAGGACCCAGAAGGGAGGCCACCCTATCAAAACAGACTTTCTGAAATTGTACTGGTGAATAATTTGCACTCCCTTTCCAGGGACAAGAAGGCCGCTAATCTCATGAGAGTTGGTTCTATAGCAGAGCATTGTTTTGACAAATAAGAAGAGGGCTGGTTCTCCTTATTTTTACCCTTTCTACTATAACATATATTTTTCTTGCGCATTAATAAAGCAGGATGGATCAGTAGAAGGTCAGAAGTAAGGAAGAATAAATGAAAAGGCAAGAGCCCATACAAATATGATTGATTGATTGATTTCATTTCTCTTAGTCACAATCATAATATTAAAGCAGGAAGACAGAGAACTGACACACATATGACTTTCATCCTTCAGTCACATCTCTTTTAACCTTTCCTGTTTCCCACCTGCCTGGCTGGATACCATGGGGTTGGTTACTTGGTTACTATATCTCAGTCAGGAATGCAAACATTTCAACAGTAGTAGTTTCTCCAGCAAACATATCAAAGTTCATAGTTTCTCTCCAGCACAGGCTCCAAGATAACACACTTTCTTAAAACAGATTCCTGAATAGAGGACGCAGTCCGCATAGTTAAAAGAAAAATTGCTTTACTGTGCGCTAGTTAGAAATATTAGTTTCCTCTGGTCCTCTTTGGTGACTTTGGTTCTCTGTTAAATTACTACATACAGGGCGGGCAAACTTCCAGGCTATCTATCATATCTGGATTCTGCCACAATATTATGGTTGAGTGGTTCTCTTCAAAGTTTTAGCTGGTGATGGAGCCATCATGTAACTATTTGCCATGTAACTTCTGCTTATAATTCAGCTTACATTTGCAATGCCACTATTATAGTATCAGCTTTGGTAGCTGTGTTAGATCTGAGCTGAAATGCAAGCTGAACGCAATTACATGGATCATGCGCTCGACAGAACTGCTCTTACCATATTTGTAGCACAACAATCGGTTCATGCGAACTGGTTTCTGTAATCCTGCCTGTGGAGTGAAGCCAATCTAGAAAATTCTCTTTAGAATAAAAAAAATTAGTGGACTCTATTTAAATCACACTGCAAACCACATTAGGCTATGTATTTTGTGGTGGTGGTGGTTCAAACCTATAGTGAATATAAATTTGCGTCAATCTATCATAAACCACACAGATGCTTTAAAAAAATATTGGTTTGGATGTGGGTGTCTGCATGATGATATGTGCAAAAGATAGGATACATTTATATAATTCCTCATCATAACTATCAGGTCAAGATGAGAGTGGGAAAGTGAAATTAGAAGGGCTTTGCTTGACAGATAATAATGGCAAATTTCCTTAGAGCAACAATAAGGTCAATGAAATAAAAATACTCTAAACTAGCTGTCATGTACAGCTACCAAGTGGGTGGGGGCCATAATCTACCAAGCTATGTAGGATGTGGGTATTCTTAGGAAGAACGCAGCTATCTACTACTTATGTATTGTGAAAAGCTATGAGCCCACACACTATGTCAGCTTCTTCAGATGTTTCAAATACTTCTGCACTTCAGCTCTTGTAACCTTTGTTGGAGCAGCACCTCACTTGACCAAAATCCTTTCAAATCCCTAAATATCAGAGGAAGAAACCTTCCTTTTGATATTTTTACAGGTACTGGCTATGCAGTTCTATATTCTCATCTGACATTTATCTATAGCTACATTATGGCTGTTGAGATAAATGTCAAATGAAAGGTTTCCTTGTTTGACATTTTTAATAGATTGCCTAATAGTCCCCAAGTCAAACGGAGAACTGCAGATGTGTGTGACACTAAGAACAGTACATCTGTATCTCTTGGCAAGGCAAGAGAGATAATCCATGGCGGAGCAGACACTGTTGGGTGTATACTCCACAGCACACAACATCGTAACTCTCAAATAGTTTGGAGGGGTTTTGGAGAAGGGGTTTGGAGCAGCAGTAAGAGGAGATGGTGGAGATTTCCAAGCAATAGCTTAGAGCTCTTGCCCTTTCAGGACAAGTGGAGACAGATTCATGCATCCATAGTGGTGACATTAGTGCAAATACACTAAGTCGCATTGCTCTCACTCTGACTTTCTGATACAGTTCCAACTGTACAGAAGGCACATTGGATTGCACATCAGAATGCATTGGCAGCAACATGGTTAGCTAGACTACATCTGTATTTTGAAGAGCTTTCCAATCTGCAGTCTTATGCACATCCAAATGTACATCTAGGCAGATGCTCCCTCTTTTGCAATGTGGAACTGAGACAGATTCATTGCTGGACAGTGTGGCAAAAACAGGGAACAGTCACACAGTAGCCAAAGCAATTGAGATCATCCCCTTCCCATTCTGCTTGAATACTTTCCCCTCCTTTCAAGCACTGCTGAAAAATTATGGAATATGAGGCACCCTTAGTTGTTAGCACAACTCAGTGGTCCTGTACATTTCAGCCCTTCTCTATGGGGCAGCAGAGGCAGAGTTGGGTGCACTGGCATTCTGGTGTAGCTTAATAACACAAGGGGAAGTACACAGGAGAGGGCAGTATTCAACCAACTGTTCTTGTATTCCATTGGTCTTTGGGACACATTGCAGCTAAAGAGCCTGGTGAAGGTAATGGGCTATAGCAGGGGTAGGTCCTAAGGCCCATGGGCCACAAGCGGCCCACAGGGGTCGTTTAACCAGCCCACGAGCAGCGCGCTCGGTGAGTCCCCATGTGTTGCGCTAAACCAGTGTGGCACAGGGACTCGCTTCCTGTTGCAGAATCAGTTGTGCGCACCTGCTTACTTTCTGACAAAAAGGCACATCCATTTATTTATTTATTTATTTATTACATTTATATCACACCTTTTTAGCCAAGGAGCTCAAGGTGGTGTGCATGGTTCTCCCGCTCATTTAATCCCCACAACAACCCTCTTTGTTGACAGGCAGTGACTGGCCCAAGGCCACCTAGTGAGCTTCATGGCTGAGTGGACCAAATTCGAAACCTGGTCTCTCAAGGCCTAATCCGAGATGCTAACCCCTACTGCACACTGGCTTTAATAAGCATTTCACATGCACAAACCTTGACAAAGCAATACAAATGAGGGATATGGCTAAAATTGTGGTTACATAGAAAACCAGGTGATTTCTGCATCTCTGCTATCTATTTTCTAACTCTTGAGGTATAGACATTTCCAGAAATCATGCTCAACTATTGTCATCACATATGGTAATAATTCACTCCTTTTGCTGACATGGCTAAAGGAAGAATTTGTCAGATTTTACCTGTTTCCATTACTGTAAGTACCAACAACATATAGAACCTAGCAGGGAATTATACAAGATCTGATTCATTCACGGAAATGACACAAATATAGTGCAAAGTGAGGGGGGCAGGGATGATGAGGATAGCAATGACATGAAAAGGTGGAATATGTCCGGTTTTATACAAGAAGGTTTTGTGGCAATGCATATGTCTATATTATAAATTTAGCATTTTGCAAATAAACACGATAATGCTGTTATTTCAAGAGTGATTTAATGAGAACTCTTTCTCTTTAAATAATCATTTCAGAGCTGAATCACATAACATCTTGAGATGGGCTAAACTCCTACTGCTGACATTTGTAGATGGTTCATGAACAGGAGTTTCACCCATCACGAATCTTCAGTTATATTGGCTTATCAGCTGGTTGGTAACATAATATTTAAATCAGCAGTAGGATATGTGTGTTTTGGGCATAAACTGCATCATCATGACGCGTATTCTACACTGGAGCTGACAGAACAGTTTCATGTTACCAGCTATGGACTTCAATAACAGAACTGAGGCCTCATTATTTACAATGTCATGGAAGCTGCTAATTGTTCTAGTGGAATTTATCTTTTAGCTCAAATCTGAGACATCACTTCAGCAGTTTTAAGAACCAACTGTCCTATGGGAAGCAAAGAAAAGAATCATCCAAATGAATATTATTCAGCTGGAGTGGGCTACTCCCCACGAGATTAACCACTATAGATTAACAGCTCTGTGGGAGGCTGCCTGAAATAAATGTGTGATGCAAAATACCATTTTAAAAGTCAGATTGTGACTGCAAAAACACATGAAGGGAATGCACAAGCTCTCCCTTCACACCATAAACCAAAGACAGGGTGTGGCAGACATCTTCTGCCCCCTTCTAAGGTGCAAAGTACCGTAAGTCTCAAATTATAGCAACATAAGGCAATTAAATTCTGGCAACTACCTAAATCAGGAGTGAGGAACCTCTTGCTGGAACACAACTTGCATGAGGTGGGCCGCAACTCTCATCAGCCCCAGCCAGAGTAGCCAACGATCAGGCATGATGGGTATTGTAGTCCTGCAATATGTTTCTGATTTGGGCCATTTAACACCTAAAATGGAGCAACCTATTATCTAGCATGTTGTTACTATATTTTCTTTTATGTCTGATTTTGTATTATTGTTTCCTTCATCTAAATTAATTTTTCTTTGTCAAAGAATATTCTGGGTGTTCCTGAGTTCTTTGTTAGTGTTTATCTTGACTTCTCGTTTGTCTTCTGTTCTTCCTGACTTGCTCCCTGCCCCCTTCTTCGACCTCTGGCACTGACTGGTTCTTTGGTCCTGTCCGCTAGCTTGTTGAACAACTGCCCATTACCAAGCCCAGACAAAAATACACCGCTTGTGTTTAAGTGGTACCTTAGATCAAGGTCTCTACCACTTCATGGTCTGTGACAGAGCTCAGTGGGGCAATTAAAGAGAGGAATAAATAAAGGCTTTGTTGAGCTGCCTTAATTTCTCGTCTGTTGTATCCATAGCTCTGTGAGTATTCTCCTAAGAGCATCTCCCATTTTCCTTGTTCTAGGTTCCTTTTAAATGTTGGGTGAGCTTCAATTTTAGATGAATGGAATGGATGAATGGAAAATATACTGGCATTATAGTCCAAGTTGGATAGTTGTGTGTGTAGTATAAGCTACTGAATTGTAGCATCACAAAGCAAGTAATTGTTTTCACATTAGAAAACTTTCGCAAGGGAGAAAGATGGTACTGCTAGAGTGGCATAAAATGTACAGAAGTTCACACTTAGGGTTATAATTAGTATGGACTTCCATAGGAACACACCAAGAGGAAAATTTTCATCCAGAGTTTGCTTCCATAATGCTCCCTCACAGAAAGAAAATGAACTGAGGTACTCTCTTGGTGAGAACTGTAGGAAGAGGAGCTGCAACACACACACGCGCGCGCACACACACACACACACACACACACCACCCCGGTGAAAAATTCTAGTGCATTAATTCATACCCACAAACATGATATTGGCCTTATATAAAGGAAATGAAAGAGTCACCCAAGCACTCCTGAATGAAATTCTGGTTTAATCTAATCACAGCACTTCTATTTTAGATTACTTTAATTGCAGTTTGTAAAACAAACACAGATGGATGCAGACGATGCTTGCTATTTCATACCATTTCTAAATCAACACTGATGGAATTATACTACTAATAAAAGTGATTTTTTTTTAATCCATTCATAAAAGTGCTAAAATAATCAGCTGCTTGAAATCAAATTGCTTACAGGGCTAGAAATTGTGAAGCAAGCAAAGATGAAATTCCCCTCAAAACATTCCTTCATTAAGCAGAGAGAAGTGCTGGAAAATAATTCAGGGGGGAAACTAGCCATAGCTAACCCATTGTGTTTAACCTTTCTACTGATATTAGGGTCAGATGAGGGGATCATGAGTTCATTAAGGATGCAAACATTTATCACTTTGCACTGTAGTTCTATGATCAGCCTTGGAAGTAATTCCCATTGACTAATTTACATTTATACCCGGCCTTTTCATCAAGTTGTGTCCTATTCAGCTCAATGGGACTTACTTCTGAGTAAATATGCATAGAGTTGTGCTGTTAAATTGGAGTATAAGGAATCAAAGGTTGTTAATTTATCATCAGCTACAGTTAGTTTTGGTCAAAAACAGTCAATAGTAATGGTCGAGACCTCAAGAGAACAGTAATCCTGTGGTCCTTGTGTCCTGTACAGTAAAGAACAAATCTATGTAAATGTCTACAAATAATCATTTTTAAAAAATCAAAGCGGACGTTTTACTATACTGACCCAGAACCATTAAAAACAAAATAAACAAGTACACTCTGTTTATGACGTTAAATGAATCAGGATATAAAAAATAGGGTTATATACAATTGTCATAGAGTAGAACCCACTGAAATGAATGGATTTATTTAAGACTATGTATTCTAATGGGTCTACCCTAAATGAGACTAATGTTAGGATCTCACCCATTCAGAATAAGAAAAAGAGAAAACTATACCATTCAATGTAGCATAGATACTTATGCTGCATGAAGCATGGCAGAGTTCTATAGCACTGTTTTCTCTTTATAAGAACCTTTTGTAGTAAAGTGTACATTGTAATGAACTAATTGGACTCAATGGGTATTACTTCTGAATTTTGGGGCATGTTTGGACAGGTTCTGAAGCCACAATATAATAAGCCCTCTCATTCCTCTGGGATGCCACTGAAAAGAGTGCCAGACCCCTCCCAGACAATGGGAGGGATTTAAAAAAAAATGTGAAAAGAAAATGTTGCCTCCAACTTTTACCTTGAGCACAAATAGCTGGTAAGGCTTCATATGATGTCAATTGTTGTGCCATGTAATGTTCCCCACCGCTATTTATTTAGAGGTTGTTCTCTAAATATCTTGCTTCCTTTCAGTTGACTACTCAACTAAGCATTTAGGAGATGACTGGGAACCGTCTCCAGAGTGCATATTTTCATTGGTTCAATTCTCTTCCTGCCATTTTAGTTGCTGTTGTTCAGTTAAACCCTCTGATAAAGTTTGTGGCTTATAGTCTGTCATAGAAACATAGGGAGCTGCCTTATACTGAGTGGTCTTTCTTGAAAAGTGTTTCCTGCAGTGGCTGCAGAAGCTCTCCAAGTTTCAAGCAGGGATTTCTCCCACCCCTATCTGCAGATGCCGGGGAATTTATCTTTTGCTACTCAGCTGTGGCCCTTCCTCTAACATCTTGATGTTATGAATGCATTTGAACCCCTGCAAACAATATCCTTTGAAACTGGGAAGGCAGAATTTGTTTCTATTGGCAAGAGATAAACTAAGATCATGGCCACTGGTCCCATCACCTCCTGACAAATAGAAGGGGAAGAAATGGAGGCCATGAGATTTTACTTTCTTGGGCTCCATGATCACTGCAGATGGTGACAGCAGTCAGGGAATTAAAAGATGCCTGCTTCTTGGGAGAAAAGCAATGACAAACCTAGACAGCATCTTAAAAAGCAGAGACATAATCTTGCCGACAAAGGTCCGTATAGTTAAAGCTATGGTTTTCCCCGTAGTGATGTATGGAAGTGAGAGCTGGACCATAAAGAAGGCTGATTGATGAAGAATTGGTGCTTTTGAATTATGGTCCTGGAAGAGACTCTTGAGAGTCCCATGGATGGCAAGAAGATCAAAACTATCCATTCTGAAGGAAATCAGCCCTGAGTGCTCACTGGAAGGACAAATCCTGAAGCTGAGGCTCCAATACTTTGGCCACCTCATGAAAAGAGAAGACTCCCTGGAAAAGACCCTGGTGTTGGGAAAGATGGAGGGCACAAGGAGAAGGGGACGACAGAGGACGAGATGGTTGGACAGTGTTCTTGAAGCTACCAACATGAGTTTGACCAAGCTGCGGGAGGCAGTGGAAGACAGGAGTGCCTGGCGTGGTCTGGTCCATGGGGTCATGAAGAGTCGGACACGACTAAACGACTAAACAACAACAACAACTGTGGGGTGGTGAGCATATTTGATAGGATGCTCAAAAGGAAGGAAATTAGATATTGGAAAAGAAAATGGGAAAAGAAGAAGACCGAGTTTGCTGGGTTTAGGCAGGTTTCCTAAACTTGTACAGCTTCCTACTTGCAGCCTTAAGAATGTCTTTGGAGTGTAGTAATGAGAGCGAGAGAATACACACTGGTGACAACTATATTAACAGAGAAAATCCAGTAGGAATTCAAATATTTAAAAGGCACAAACATGTGTTCCAACAAGCACAAGTCATTTCTGATTATGCTCTTTACCATATTATCTTCCCATAGACCGTGGAATAGAAGAATATAGTAATTTATTGGTTGAAAATGAATGCCAGGTGAAAAACACCAGTTTCGAGGAGTATCTCAGTTCATTCATGAGTTTCCTTACTAAGTTCTACTTCTCAAATAATTGGGCAATATCCATTTACATACACCAGGCTAACCTCTGTCTCATGCATTCATGCCTCATTTCCTCACTTAATGCCTTTTCATTCCTGTTATTTATTTTCCTTAATAATACATTTCCAGTATATGGCAGGATGAGTCACCCTCATTGCCATCTCCAGCAGCACCCTCTAAGGGCTGTGAAACAGTAAGGAGATTTAAAAAGCTTTCCCACCCAGTCAGAGGAGCTAACCTTTATTATAATGGCATTTGAATTAGAGCGGAGTTCTATTCCATGAAGCATTATTCATAATAAGATTCCAAAAAAGGATCCTGCTACTCACACATGCTCTCCCAATCTCTTTTCTAAAAGAAGGGCATGGCATACAAGAGAACATGGCCAGGCGTGAGATTTGGTCGTATTTGCCAATGTGCAAAGAGCAGTGTATGAAACTTAGCACCTGTGCCAGCTTCTTAGGACAGGGGAAACCAAACTTTCATAGGAACCAGCTTTATATTGAGTCACACCATTCACTTATTTAGCTCCGTATTATCTACTGGGACCAGCTGTGGCTCTCCAGGGTTTTCCCAGCCCTATATGGAGATACCCTTGTATTGTTCCTGTGACCTTCAGCATGCAAAGTGGATGTTTTACCACTGTGCTTTCCCACATTACACCAGAAGTATTGTTCAGATGCAAAAGCATCTCTATCATCATCAACAACATTTTATTTGTATGCCGCTTTTGCATAGTTAAAATAATTCTCAAGGCAGCTTACAACATGACAAGATTTACATAATTACCAACATAACAAAAGTCATAAACAAGAAATAAAACACATCAAAAGGTACACAACCAAATGGAAAACAATTTCCAGATAAATCATAAAAACTAAAACTAAAAATACAACTTTAATATCAATTACAATTTAAAATGACATAGATAAAAAATATAAACAATTTTAAAAAGGAGCCCTCTCTGTCGAGCTGCAGCAGTCCTTTATGGAGCCTGTGAACCCTAAGCCAGGGGGAGAGAGGCAGAGCAGGGCCCTTCAGGCTCTAGGTTTTGCTAGGGTGCTCTCTTCCTTGCACATTCCCACCTTGGACAGTCATGCATTCTGCTGAGTTTTGGGAAGTGTGCAGCAGACTAAGAGGGGGCATGAAGGTATCAGAAAGAGGGTTGCTGTCAGGACAAGACAACACAACACAGCACACAAGTTGTAATTAGCTGGAAGATTTATTGCAATACAAACACTTATCCTTGGACGCCTATCCGCACAGCTGTGACTTATGAATCAATGGACCCTTCTGGGGAGTGATTCCGAGTATGGCAGAATATCCGGAACCTATGCCCTTTCCATTTCTAGCTTTGTTTTCTATCTGAGACCTTTCCCATACATCTGCTCCTTGGATGAATTAACTCCCCTTCCAGGTGAAACTGATTTCCTTCCCGCCTTCTGACATTGCCTATGTCATTTGAGAGAGTCGGTTGCTCTCTAGCACACTCTCTGCATTCCTGTCATTCTCACAGCGAGGGGGAGTTGATAAACTAGCTGCCTGAGAAGAATTTGAGCCTCTCTCTTGTTGGCTGCTTCCCGATTCCTCTGGAGCTCTTATACCTTGGGCAGAAGTGCTCATGACAGTTGCTAGTGCGTCTGCTTCTCTCATTTGGCCAGATCACAGCTGGAATCCCTACAACAAGGATGGGGAACCTGGGGCCCTCCAGATATAGGGTCATAGAATTGTAGAGTTGGAAGGGACCCCGAGAGTCATGTAGTCTAACCCCCTACAGCGCAATGCAAAGGAATCTCAACTACATCATACACCCCAGGCTGCAGGTTCAATGGTCAGGGATGATGGGAGTTGTAGTTCAACATCGGCAAAGCCACATGTCCCCCATACCTGCCCCTGGCTTAAGCTGGCCCTCCTCTGAATATTTTCCCACCTATTTTTCTTTTGTTGCTTTTTCATTTATTTATAACACAATAGGCAAACTATGACCTAAGGCCAACATTCAGCCTCCCTCTTCCTTTGGTGAAATGTCCACCAAGTCCAGAGAGAGAGAGAGAGAGAGAGCAGTCATTTCAATAGGGGGAAAAATATCTATCAATATCTAAACAATTCCTGTATTGTAGAATTAGATGCAGAGTGAACGAGTCATTTATGTTCTATTTTTTAAAAAAGTAATTTCTCAGTGGAACATAATCCCTGCTCCTCCCATGATTTGTAAGGATATCCTTTGTGGCTCAGTTATCACTATGCACTTATAATACACATTATTCCCAGTTTGCCAAGTAAAACAGTGTTCATTTCAAGATCAGTTTCTTCATCTGGAGCGGTTTCTTCATACATTGGCTAAATATTGCCTCTGAGATAAGAGATGTAACCTGTTCTGACACAGAAGGGAAAAACTGACAGTCACAAATGAAGATATATAAAGACTATGCAATACAAGATTGAGGAGGAATCTATTTACATATAACCTCTGGGCATAAGCCGTACTCATTCCATGAATGGATCTCCTACTGACGTCAATGCAATTAATTAAGCGACATCTATCTGTGTTTGGCCTCTGGAATTTAGAATATTGTTCTGGCCTTATCATTTTACTCACCACCATCAGCTTGTTAATGCAGGTGATAAATGAGCAGCCTGTGCTATGAGATGATGGGCTGTGGGCCCAGTTCCTCTTTCTGTTTACAATGATATAAATCAGGAACAATTAACTCTGTTAAGGCCAGACAAAGTTTTCTTGTACTCACCTGTAAACATCTACACACCAGCAAGCATATGGCTTTAAATCAGGGGTCAGCAAACTTTTTCATCAGGGGGCCAGTCCACTGTCCCTCAGACCTCGTTGGGGGCTGGACTATATTTTGGAAAGAAAGAAAAAATGAACGAATTCCTACACCCCACAAATAACCCAGAGATGCATTTTAAATAAAAGGACACATTCTACTCATGTAAAAACATGCTAATTCCCAGACCATCCGTGGGCCAGATTTAGAAGGCGAGTGGGCCGGATCTGGCCCCTGGGCCTTAGTTTGCCAACCTGTGCTTTAAATGGTGGCTCAGGGCATAAGCTTCTGAAACATACTAACAATTCTCTTTGGTAATGTTGCGTAAGTTGTGCATTGAAGGCTGCATTTGCAGTGTTAGCCACCCTGGGCTCCTATGGGAATTTTAAAAAAGGCTGGAAGTAATAAAATAATAATTATTATAATGTTGTCTGAATCTAAAAACATTGTGTTGGAATTAAAAAAAACACACTAAGAAAATAAGAGATCTCACCCATACAATCATTTATGGATTTTAGCAACACCTACTGCAATATTTTGTATCACAGAATGTGCTAAGCATAGCTAAGAAAAATAAAGTTTGTTATATTAATGGTGGGGAAACCCTGATACTTTTGCCCTGAATAAGTACAAAATATATTTTTAGTGATTAGAATGTCCCCAGAGTCCTAAAGAATGCTTGCCTGCCAGTTGATTATATCCCAAACAACAACTTCTAATTTGTTTGCTGATTTTTGTTGTTTAACTCTTTTGAATGCCCCCCATTATTTTGTGATATTTTTATATCTGTAGTACTATGTGTGCATAGTATTGCAAACCACCCTGACAATCAGAGCCAGGGGATTAGTAGTGAGGCAATGAAGAATGGACAGGGGGAGAAGAGGGAGCAGACTGAGACGAGGAGACGTTGAAAGCTGAGGAAGTAACAGGGTTTAATGAGCAGGGAGAGGCTGTGTCAGAGAGCAGTCCAGAAGGAGAGGCTGGTGAGGAGGGAGGCCAAGAGGCAGAGATGAGTAAGGCTGGTGAAGAAGCCTTCTGCTATGACCAGCTCCCGTCCCTCCTGGTCTCCTAGAACCAGAAGAGATATGAAGAGGGCAGAGCAAAGACAGACATAGTGACCAAGTCTCAGATTACGTGGGATGGACCCAGGGGAGAAGGAGTCCTAGGTGACTGTGGGTAGGTGGGGACCTTAAGACCTCACAACTGCTTCATAGGGGCAAGATCTAATGGGATGAGTTACAGTGCTCACTAGTTCTGGCTACCTGAGAAGACTGAGAAGACCTTGCTTCCTTGAATAAAGAGTTAACTTCACTGACACCATATGATTTATTGCTGACCTGCTCCTGTCTTCCGCTCCTGACACGATTCTGAATACCTGCTGACTGCCTAAAGCTGCATAGCGAGCAGACAGAGAGGTGGGGGCTACAAACATGCAGGGTAGTTTCTAGCATGGGGAGCCTACATGGGTACAACTGTATGTTGTGGTTCGAGGACCCGACCCCCGCAATGTGAAATGAATACGCAAGGACACGTGATATAAGGTTAATGGGCAAGAAAAGGCCACAATAGATTACAGCAGTGAAAAGGTATTGGCTTAGGCATTGGATGTCTAAAACAAGAGGGTTTATTCACCAGTAGGTGGAGCCTATTGATGCTAATCCAACTATAGGCTCTCCCCTGATGTCACCGAGGGTCGTGCCATGGCCTTCCGCCAAGCAGGCATCGGACAGAGTACACGACCGCCAGATTCCTTTAACGGAATACCCAAAAATTGAAGGCATAGGCAATGGCCACACCTAGCCCTTCGACACACCACAACACATTATTCCAATGCCTAACCTACCCACCAATACCACAAAAGTTGTGACGATTGCTACAAGGTAGGCGAAAAAACCAAAAAGCCTAATGCCAAATGGAAAAATTCCTACCAGGCCCCCTGGACAACCAGGGCGACCAACCTAAGGTCCATAGCAAGGCCAATGAACTAAGACCCTGAGCTCAAAGGGAGTGGGGCGCGATGAGACGATGGAGAGAAGAATGAGGCCGAGGAGGAGCTGGGGCCGCAGCAAAAGGCTGCTGTAAACGCCCCCTCGGAGGCACCTGGTTGGGTGCCTGCCGAGGGGCGTGGGCGCCAGCCAGGTGAGAGGAGGAGGCAGGGGGCTAACACCCCCTGCTGGGGCGGAGCTCGGGCTCCCGCCCACAACCACTCCCCTCTCTTCCAGGGAGGAGAGTCTTTTGTAGACCACCACTTCCTGCCAATGTTATGGCAACATGCAGTTGTGGGGGTCATGGGTTAGAATGCATACTTCACTGGGGTCCAGTTTACAAGTATTATTCCACATCAAGGCTATGCATGTTCTATAACACAACTTACAGTTAACCACATTTTTTGAGGAAACATTCTATAACACTCCTTTGGAGACCTGCATTCTGGTTTGATTCATATATTGGATGTGTTGGTTGAGACCTTTACAACAAGACAGGATGTTCTGTGATTTACCTTCTTGTTTCAGATGAAGAAGGAAATGAGTCAGTACTTTCAGGAACAATGTCTCAGCGTCAGAAATACTCAGCATCAGAAAAGCAACCATACCTTTTGGCTTTGGAGGATGTATATCAAGTGTTGGAAACATTGTCTAGTGATCTCTAATGGAGGACCCTAAGCCGTGAAGAGTTTCGTTTATGTAGGTTGGGAGTGTGATTATGTAGGGAAAACAATGGCAAAAGTTCATAAAGACAACATGGAATATGAAGAAAGGAAGAGAGGGAGGGAGGGAATTGGGAAATGAATAAGCTAGAGGTAAGAACAATACCCAGCTCTCTCAATTTCACTGCCATTTCAGTTTCAGCCATGGATATTTTAGCTGGATTCTGGATACAGTAAGTTGATTTAAAACTTTGAAGGAAGATGTTTCCCAATGACTTATAGGCTAGAATGATCTTACATTTTTCACACATGCTGAATACTTTTCCCCCCTCCATGCCTTTCTAGATTAACTGTCTGTCATGCATCTTATTCTATCTTTCTGATCACTGAGAAGTTTGTACTGTATTTGATGCTATTTCATTTTAGTTGTTTCTTTTTGCAAAGCAATTTCCTCTAACGTAATGCATTTTTGTATATTATTCTCATTAATATATGCATTTTTATGCACACTGTTTGACTGAAGAACTGCATTGCAAAATTCAGAGAAGTGCGAATTTCAAAAGATGGCTATGCTATGTTTTAGTTCACTTATTGTTTCAGAAAGCACAAATTAGGTAGGTTCACCTTTAAATGTGAACTAAATTAAATTTCTTACTCACCCCTACCTACTTCCCCCATATTTCCCCCCTTTCAGAGCCCCAAAACCTCATATTTTCTTTAGAGATATCTTAGTCATATTAATTTTAATAGTTGTTGTGAAAGCATATTTCTTGTAGCTGATAAGTACCACAAAACTCACTTTAAAGGAATGACAAAAAAAAAAGATAAATCCTTGGAATTTGGTACTTTTCCTTGGAAAGGTGTATGATTGGAAGAAAAATTCTTAAGTAGTTCTCTAACTTTTGAAGATCTCGTCTCCCTGATAAAAACGTGACATTTGCAAAGCTACATTTTCAATACTTCTGACACTCAGTCAGGAAACTTTAAAGAGGAAGCTGTTGAATTATCATGCATTGGAAGAAATTCTGCCAACGGGGTGAGTAATTCCGTTTCCCTCTATTGCATGTACCATACCAAGAACCACTGCTGAGAAGAAAGGTTGTATTTGACATTTTTAAATCTCATATTCGGCAACACAAAAGGCCTAGCAGCTAAGTACTTAATATTCCCATTGGAGGAGGAAGCCCCCTTTGTAGAACAACATTTATATTCTGAAAATCAACATAATTTAGGCAGTAAAGAGGCACTCTTGCCAAACAGAGGAAAAACAAAATGATGCAGAAAGTGGTAATTGAATTTTTAAACTTGGAAGAAAATTCTTCCACCCAACTGTTCAGGCACATTTCCATAAGGTGCTTTCTTCCAGATGACAATGGAGGTTTAAGTCAGTGTTATTGCTCTGTTTTCCTAACTTCATTACATTACCTTCCTCTGCATTGAGATTTCTGGAAAATGGAGTGTTTAACATTCCCTTCCAGCCATACCAATGCAATCAAGAGTAGAGGTTAAAGTCAGAGGTGGATCAGGGTAGATCAAGGGAGATCTGGGATCCAAAAACAACAACCTGTTCCCTTGACAGGCCTCAAAAAGTGCAAGGAACAACACCACTCTATGTCAGCCTTGGAACTGACATAATTATTTTTCCTGCCATGGAGGACTTTCCTTCATTAAAGGTTTTTAAGCAGAGTTGGATCACCAATCAGTAGTGCTACAGCAGCAGATTTTCTACCCTGGCAGGTGATGTTAGAATTCCTGCTCCATGATTGTAGACATGGGATTGTTGTCTATCACATGACGGTGTATGTTTTGACTCTACAGAGTGGGAAGTGACGGAGACAGGATGTTTGTGTTACTGTGTTCCGTGAAGTGGGACTATTGTCCTTTGTTTTTTCTCTTTGCTGTCTGATGCTAGAGAGAGAGGGAACCATGTTGCAGTGCTCCGTGTGTGTTTATATGTAAATAAAGTAGATTAGCCAAAATGCTGAGTTGCTGAGGTCTGTTACACAAACTGCGAACACTCTGCAGATCCCCAAGTGTGCCGATGTCTGTTGGCATCGGTCGCTGTGATGTTTGGGCAGAAGAAAGCTTTTGAAGCTCCCGACGAAAGACCAGGAGGGAGAGAACATGCCAGTCAGGCATGTGTCTCTGCCAGGGTCCTACTCGAGTGTAGGGCGAGCTCTTGACAGGTGATTGGGGTAGATGACTTTTGAGGTCCCTTCCAACTCTGTGATTCTATGTTTAATACTTGTTCCTATCCATGCCTTGGAAAGAGATACACTAAGAATCCTAGAAGAAACAAATATAAATCTTTCTAGTGCCGACCTTTAAAATGGATGAATGAAGAGTAAGCAGTGAATAAATTATGATTGCTTCTGGCTGGCACCAACAAATGAAACCAGCCAAAGGAACGAGCACTATGAAATCTACCTCAGTAACAAGTTTGAAATGGAGAAAAATCACAGAGTATGGAGGGAAAATGAATTCAAATATGCAACTTTTGTGTTCAATTGGCCTTTCCCTTTCTAGGCGCCCCTTTTGCCTCACAATTCTATTAGCTATCTACATGTAATGAATGATATAAAAAGGGCAACTAGGAAGCTGTAAGGAAAGATTGTTGCTGATGACTCATGGCTAATGTTGAATTGTAGGCTATTTTCATTAACATAATTAAAGCCAGGGCTCATTAAGGTCCAGCTGATTTTCTAACTTCATTTAATAATATATTTATTAATTACATATGTGATCTATACCTGTGTGTGTGCAGATACATATGGCTATATATCAGGCATTCCCAAACTCGGCCCTCCAGCTGTTTTGGGACTACAATTTCCATCATCCCTGACCACTGGTCCTGTTAGCTAGGGATGATGGGAGTTGTAGTCCCAAAACATCTGGAGGGCCGAGTTTACCTATTCCTGCTATATATCTACACAAACATGCATGTATTTGTAACGTTTTCAATCAAATAAGGCAGAAAAGCAGCAAAGCATAAAATGAGTTCATGTGTGTCAGTTTAACATAACAGCCATGGATACATAATGGCCTGCTGTACTTACTAAATAGTCACACTATAGGGTGCATTGTGTTCAGAAGAAGACCCCCCCCACACACACAGAAGGTGCTGTACCATTTTAGCAAAACTTCACTGCTTGAGCTAGTCCCCCACATGCTATAAACATAAAAAGACGTGTGTGATGCCGCTGGTGGAAGTGGTGAGTCCACTGGCCTTCTTACCCATGCCACATCAAGCCCAGATATACTGGGGGATGAAGAAGTTCAAAGAAATTAAGCAGGGGAGGGGTTTTTTCTGCTTTGTAATCCACAAAGAAAGGGGCAGGAGGATGTTAGAAAGGATGGATGGATGGGTGGATGGAGGAATGACGTGGATACACATTGCCAAGGAAGATTTTGAACCTGGTCAATGAATTGACCAGGGAGGAGGGAGGAAGAGAGAAGCTGCCCTCTATCCTATGCTATGCCCTCTATCCTATGCTAGTCCAAGGTCCAAGAGCAGTTCCAAGCTCTTTCTTCTGATATAAGAAGATGCTGCAAATGCTCTCTGAGAGTTAGAGGCTTGGGGGAGCTTTAAAAAGTTCCTCAACTTAGAAGTTCTGGCTGGCAATCCTGTGTCACATGGGTTACAGCTGAGAGTACTAGTAACCTATCAAGTATATCAGCCTTGTGTAAATGTTCTGAGTCCAGTTATCTAGAAACGATGCATGTGATTCAAAGAAGTGACTTAAATTGTTGGTGGGGGCTTAGCACCGTTAAGAAGGAGACGGCCTGGATCTGCTTGTACAGCTGATCCTTTAGACATGGATCAATGAATACATATAGCAGAGTTCCAAACATTCCAGCTCACAGTCCCGCCCCCAGTGTGTCAAAGAAACAGAGTTGTAGGTAGAGCTGTGTGCACATGGCCTTTTGAAATACTTCATGCTATTGGGGGGTTGGGCAGGGGGTATTAAACAGAATTTGTCCAAGAGGTGAAAAGTATTCTCCCAACAGTTTCTCTCGGGTAGGACTCACCATTAGCAGTAGAGGAAACATAGTTCCTTCATTCATTCCTTTCCATAGTGCCCCAGACCTAGTATCATTCTGAGGCAGTTTAAGAGGGAAATGGTGGCAGGCTGGCAGGCTGGCTGGCAGGCACACACACACACACACACACAGAAAGAAGCTAGAGAATGGTAGGGTGGGGGGGAATGAGGGAAACCCTGAAACATCATTTGATAACTTTCAGCTCAGCTCTAGATGTAGACAGCTGCCAGGAACAAGAGACCAGAGACCAAGAGTTCTGTTGAGGAACCAAACTGAGAGTCAGGGCTGAGGAACAAGTGGAAATAAAACTAGAGCTAGGAAAGCAATTGCTGGAGCACATAGGGCTAGATAAGGGCGTCATCTATATAATAGCTGTCATCTGTGGTGAGCCCATTCGGAGTCATTTCTTAGCAGTGAACTAATATCTGGCTTTCGGCTGACGCTATCTACCCATGCTAGATAAGAAGATCTATGCAAGGCTCCCTGCTTAGGCTGAGACTTTACCTCAGTTTCTATCAGGTTTGGAGGCAAAGCCTTTCTGCTTCTGACCTGAACCCATCTCTTATGTTGAAACATGGCAACAGATGCCAAATCACCACAAAGACTATGTAATAATGGGATGCTCTGGGACAAAAGGTGTGACAGAGTTGATTATATTCAAGGACTATGCATTTTATTAAATTTACAGACAGAGCAATGGTTCACATCTTAATAGGAATTACTATCCCATTGTTCTATTGACAAAGTTGTTACAGATTAATAGTTTGTGCCCCTCAAATTAATTCTGAATTTTATAGCCTTCTCTATGTCTTCCATCCACTGAAGATCCCTCAACGTTCAGTATTTATGACTGTTCCCCCTCCTTTCTGGCATTGGCCTTGTTTTCTCTCTCTCTCTCTCTCCAGTGGTTTCACCTTTTTTCCCCAAGCAACAGATACGATCTACCCTTTGTATGAAGGGTGACCTAACCCTGCAGGGTTTGTAAATGCTTCTCATGAATCTTTCAGCAGAAGGGCATGCAAATCCAAGCATGATATTAACGAAGCAATTAGTGTTGGGAAATATTGACATTTAAAAATTATTTATATGCCTAGATCAAAACACCTGTTAAAATAATTTGACATATGCCACTGGACCATAAATAAAAATAGTTAATAACAAGGGAAACAAAACAAGAGATCAATGTTCTGAATGAAACAAAATGCATTATATGACGGTCTGTGCCTAGAAAGGGCATGGCTTAATAATAATTCAAAAATTAACTATAGGGATTATCATCTGCATATTGGAGACAGTAAGGCTGCAGCCCTAACCCCTGATCCATGCTGATGGAGGGGGTGAGTATCCAGTGGGTGCCCCCCCCATTGGATATATATTGACAAGATGTCAGTTTGGATGAAATCACCCATCTGGGAAGGCTGATTTTTAAAAAGGGGTTTCAGAAGACATGAACAGGACAATAAGGTTGGCACCTGTCTATTTGTACAAGAAAGGAATTCCATAAAACAGTTGCTACAATACTAAAGGGCTCTGCTCCAGGCTGTGATAGAGGAGGCCTCAGATGCCTCGGGCACCGGAGTGCAGTGACAGGTACAGGGTGATAATGTAGTCAAATTCCGCATTTTTATAGCAGGGCTCCTGCAGAAAAACAAACAAGCCTACCACAGTGCCTTTAGACTTCCAAACTTGATAGCCATAAGCATAATAATTTAAGTGCAGCTGAATTCTTAGAGAAGATAGGTGGGATCCCAGGAGCCCTTTGCTTGTCCTAGTTGTTCTACATGCCTGTCAGGGTTTTTACTTGCTCTTCAGTTAGTAGTTCCTTCCTTGTCAGAATTCAGTAAACAGTCCATAGAATTGACCATTGAGGGGTTTTCCCCCTAGTGGCAGCCATTTTTTCTCAATAGCAACACTGTGCCCATGGCACTCTGGGGGAAACAAAATGGCACCAGGCCACCAAGGGTGGACCTCTGTTACTGCTGCTGCTGGCAGTGAACAAAGAAAATAAAATAAGTGTAAAATAGAAGGAAGAAGCTGCTACAAACAAAGAATCATCCTGAACTGGTGCCACAATGGTGCTCTGTTTTGGGGTGACCAAGTTTTGCTTGTGTCCAAAATTAAAGGTATAAAAGAACTGTTGCCTTGGCCCTAGTTTGAACATTCACATATTACAACACTACAAAAAGTTGATATTCATCTTCAGACTTGAACTTTGACATAGAACTCAACTTCAAAGAGATGAAGAGTCCCCTTAAATTTATTTCTGTTACCATTTTTATCTACATTCATATTCTAAACATTTGTAATTTTGTTGGAATTTCTTAAAATAATACATCACAGAGGGTCCCACTGTACCAAAAACTTGGTTATGACTTTATATGCCTAATGAAATCATCATTAGATATATGTGGTTTAATAGGATATATAATATTTGAAGTGAATAATTTGGATTAGCAGTGAAAAGGGGAAACTGACTAGCTCATACTTATATAATATTGTATCCAGTATAGAATCTGCTGGAAATGCATTAGCATTTCAGTATGCAATTTCTAGGACTCATGCCACTTGCAAGTTTTCTCGTTTGAAAGAGCATATGCCAAAAACATGGAAGGAGTTGACGAAAAGGAAATCAAAGGTACATTTTAAAGGGCTATTCCCTAAAAGAGCAAGTATTTTTTATTTATTTTTTGAAGGGCATATTTACATACTGTAGTGGTGCATATTTGGCAAGTGTATCCACTCCTTCCGATTATTACTATTTTATTCAGAGTTTCACAATCAGTGCAAATGTTGTTGTCTACCTTGCACTGGCAACAAAGAATTTTTTTCCCTTCCAGTAGCACCTTAAAGACCAACTAAGTTAGTTCTTGGTATGAGCTTTCGTGTGCATGCACACTTCTTCAGATACAAAGAAGTGTGCATGCACACGAAAGCTCATACCAAGAACTAACTTAGTTGGTCTTTAAGGTGCTACTGGAAGGAAATTTTTTTTTTTTGTTTTGACTATGGCAGACCAACACGGCTACCTATCTGTAACTGGCAACAAAGAATCAGTTATAATGGAGACCTTGGCTGGATCTAGACACATCCAAAAAACCGTTTCAGTAAAACATGTTGTAAACCTCATAATGGGAAATCGCATTGCTGAAAAACGGAACTCTGCGTTGCCATTTGGTGCCACAGTGTTATACGCATTTAAAACGCTTAAAAAAACAAACTAGCGTAGTCCCTTGACTCCTGCATGCTTTGAAGTGTGTGAAGATGTTAAGATGATCTAGACAAGCCCTCCTCAATCTAGCGGCCATAGCTGAACTACAACTCCCATTACCAGCCTGATTCTTGCACATGTTAACTTGGAGCAAATAGAAGCTGCCATTGAAAACATAAGGACACCAGTTTGGGGGAAGCTGATGCAGACTGTTATCAGCACATCATAAGGTTTCTAGTCAAAGGACATGAGCTAATGCAAACATCTGAAAGTCCACCGCTACTGTCTGACTTCTTACATTTTAATCTAATGCAGAGTTCTGAGGAAGGCTACTGGATCTGCAAAAACTGAGCCAGGGCATGTGAACACAATTCCATTAACCCCCATGTATTGTGGATTGCGCCTCTAGGCGGAGAGTATGAGTTAGGGGGAACCTAATTTATTTCTGTTTCTATACAGGTCTCTGTGGAGATCATTTACAGCATGCTTCTTTTAAAAACGCACTTTCAATGCAATAAATCCCACTGAAATAATTGGACTTGCTTTAAAGCCCTAAACGGCCTCAGCCCAGTATACCTGAAGGAGCGTCTCCACTGAGGTCCAGCTTCGAGGGCCTTCTGGCGGTTCCCTCACTGCGAGAATCCAAGTTACAGTGAACCAGGCAGAGGGCCTTCTCGGTAGTGGCGCCCGCTCTGTGGAACACCCTTCCATCAGATGTCAAGGAAATAAACAACTATCTGACTTTTAGAAGACATCTGAAGGCAGCCCTGTTTAGGGAAGCTTTTAATGTGTGGAGTTTTATTGTGTTTTTAATATTTTGTTGGA
The DNA here is from genome assembly GCF_964270895.1 of Podarcis filfolensis. Classification (NCBI taxonomy): domain Eukaryota; kingdom Metazoa; phylum Chordata; class Lepidosauria; order Squamata; family Lacertidae; genus Podarcis; species Podarcis filfolensis. Next base: position 73,772,887 of record NC_139604.1, on the reverse strand, counting down.
AGCCACCCAGAGTGGTTGGAGAGGCCTGGTCAGATGGGCATGGTATAAGTAATAAACTATGATGATGATGATGATGAATAAACATGCTAGGATCAAACTGCATCTTTTTTTGTTAAACATTAAAAATAAATAAAACAGTAAAAATAAAATAAGTATTTATATTCTGCTCATTAGAAAGCTCAGCCTTTATATTAGAATTTCACTGGTTTCCAGGCACTTCACAGCCATACCTGCTTATCCTCAAAAGTACTATAATTAAGGCGCTTCTGGGTCATATTATATTCCACATTATGGATTGTATTATATTTCCTATTTCAGTATGAGAATTTCATAAAGCAGAATCAACAAATGCAGATATAGCTATCCAATATATCTGTGTCTTAAAAGAAAAGAAAAGAAAGGCAAGTACTGCTCCCTCTAGAACTCATCAGTTTAGGAAGGAAAATACCTACATGTGTTTTCATGAACCCAATATTTCTAGATAGCATTCTATACTAGTCTGAATGTATGTGTCGAGGGGGTGATGAGTGGCAGGACTGAGCAGCAGGCAATGAGCAGAAGCCATTTCTGACATCAGTAGGTGCTACAGAGAAATCCGAAGACTCAATATGAACACACAGGACAAAAATCACCTGAATGTAGGAGATGCTATCGGCTCCACAGGATGTCAAAAACGAAAAAAAATCAATTTCCCATGATTAACAATATAGCAGAGCTTAACACTGATAAATTGAAGATGGTGCAACCGCCCAGCCAAGATGAAGAATGATGTTAAGAGAAACACCAACAGTGAAACATGATTTGCACAACAAAATAAGGTGGTCAACACTGTAGCGATCTCGCTTTAATATAATTAGAAAAGTTGGCCAAGTTGTAGGGTACAAGCGATTCTTCAATGAAGGAGCTATCAAGTGAGGTAATTTGAAAGATGAAGAAAGGCTGCATGAAGGCATTGCCTATTCATAAAACTTGCTGTGATCTCAGGACCATTGCTTTGGGTCCAAATATTTGATCACAAGGAAGAAGATTAACATTAAGAGAATTCCCAGTCTAACTTGACAGTTGCATCAAGACCTTACACCACCCACCTAAGTTAATCCTTGAAAATCTACAAAACAAAGCTTGGGGGATGAAATGACATTTCTCATCAGTAGTGCATTGATAATATGCTCCATAAAATATTCACTTTCATCCTCACATGAAAATTATATACAACAACAGGTGGCAACAAATTTAGAGCCTCAAAAGATGGATGACAAAATCATATTTTTCCTCTCAAGATGCCTGTAAACCAGTGTGCCCCAACTGTGGGTCTCCAGCTGTTTTCAGACTACATTTCCCATCATCCCCAGCTAGGGTTGATGGGAATTGTAGTCCAAAATCAGCTGGAGACCAAGGTCGGGAAACACTGCTATAAACCAAGGCATTCAATTGTTATATTTCAATTTTTTTATGAATCACCTTCTACATGTGTGTCAAGGTGATTTACAAACATATCTCTTTCCCATGCATCCTCCAAGCTATGGAATTCAGTCCCTCAAGATGGTCACCAACTTTGATGGCTTTGAAAAAGAATGTAGCAAATTCATGGAAGCTAAAGCTTCCAATGGCTGTGCTCTACCTCTACTGCGAAACAGTACAATGCATTTCTTTTTTTCAAAAAGATATTCAATTTGATGCACACTTTACCCTAGTAGTTACAGTTTGGCTGGAGAACTGTGTAGCAAAATTCACAGAAGCAAGAATTTCAAAGGCTGGTTGTGTTTAGGTCTGCTTATTGTTTTGAGGAGTGCATATCGGGTAGGTTTGCCTTTAAATGCAAACCAAATAGAATCCCCGCCCCCATTCCAACATTGGCACTGGCCATTCACAGGAACCAGAGAAAGAAAGGTTGTGAATAAGGAAGGGGCTCCTCTTGGGCTCCTCTTCGTTGAAGACATCATCATCTGAAAGAGATGGAGAGCTGAAGCTTTGTCTTTCACCACACCTTTTCACTCCACAAAGAGCATGAGGTAGCAGCAGCTGCTGCTTTCTGCCACTGCTGTCTGCTTGCCCATCCCCATGAATGGCAATGGCTGCTTTGAGCAGCAGCAGCAGTTACCCAGAGGGGGCCATAGCAGTTTCTCCTAGGAGACACAATTGTGGTTGAGTGACACCCTTAATGGAAGCTAGGGGCAGCTGCTGCCATGGCTCAACTCTACCTTTGTGGTAGCCACTGCAAACAATAGCAATAGGTGGTGTGCCTAGCAGGTGTTTGCATGCATGCATGCATGAATGCAAGAGGGGGGCAAAAGTAGGTGGATGGCATTCTCTGATGGTTCTCCAAAATCTGAATCCAGCCCTAAGCTTCTGTCATCTGTGACGGCACAGATTTACACCAGCTAGGATGAGCATCAAGCTGCTCTCAGACTCCTCATGCCAAGTAGATATTAAAAGAGGTGAGTTAAGGAAGTATTGCAACTCTGATACTGTCTTTTAATTGAGGCATTTATGTGTAGAAACCTTCTAAAATTAGCTTCATTTGGCTGCTTATTAAAGGGGTTTAAAACAACAACAAAAAACCCACCCTAAAGAGTAACAAAGGATGATGGGGGAATTGAACTGTCTTTTCCCTTTTGATTTCTAATGGCAATCAACTCTATGGAAACATGGCAGCTCAGAGTGCATGAGCAATTCTCACTTGTTTGTATGAAATCATTAAACAGCCATAAATACCAAAGAGAAAAGGAATAATAATCACTACATCTAGATAACATGAGTCAAATTCATAGCTAATATACTGTTGTTTTTCCAGCAAAGGAAGCCATATGTTACTTTGCATTGCAATTGCTTCAGATGCATTGGGGGAAAAAGGAGTTTCTAAGAGTTTTATATTAATAATGCCGCTATTAAATCATTCACAGAACAATGATCTGACAGAACTATACTCCTTGAGGAAGCTATGTTTAAAAACATCTGGGCATCCCTGCAAACTCTGTGTCTGTGCATCATGACACATAATGTCTGTCTAAGAAATGATGCTAATCCTACCGTTGGACGAGGGTGGGGGCATCAGAAACAAAGGTCAGTACTTCATTCTTGGCATCACTCCAGCACAGTTTACTCAGATAGAAGGACCTACATGTACACTAAAATCCTATAGGAACCCAGTGAGCTGTCTTACACAAAGTCAGACCCATTGGTCCATTCAGCTCAATATTGTCTGCACTTAGTAGCAGCAGATCTCAAGAGCAGGTGTGGAAACATTTGACCTTCCATAAATTGCTGAACTACAGCTCCTATCAGCCACAGGAAATATGGCCGATGGTCAGGGATGACGGGAGTTGTAGTTCATCAACAATGGGAGGGCCAGAGATTCCTCACATGTACTTTGGAATTTTAGACAGGGGTGTTTCTAGCTATGCTCACTGCTGATTGTAGAATCATTGAATCTTGGAAGGGACCTGAGGGTCATCTAGTCCAACCCCCTGTAATGCAGGAATCTCAGCTAAAGCATCCACAACAGGTGGCTATCCAACCTCTGCTTAAAAACCTCCAAGGAAAGAGAGTCCACCACCTCTTGTGGGAGTCTGTTTCACTGCTAAACAGCTCTTACCGTCAGAAGGTTTTTCTGAATGTTTAGGCCTAATCTCCTTTCTTGTAACTTGAAGCCATTGGTTAGAGTCCTACCCTCCAGAGCAGGAGAAAACAAGCATGTTCCTTCTTCCATGTGACAGCCCTTAAGATATTAGAAGATGGCTATCATATCTCCTCTCAGTCTCTTCTTTTCCAGGCTAAATGTACCCAGCTCCTTCAAGCACTCCTCCCGAGGCTTAGTTTCCAGACCCTTAATCATCTTGGTTGCCCTCCTCTATACACGTTTCAGCTTGTCAACTTCCTTCTTAAATTGTGGTGCACAGTATTCCAGGTGTGGTTTGACCAAGGAAGAATAGAGTGGTACTATTACTTCCCTTGATTTGGACACTATACTTGATGCAGCTTATAACCTAGTCTTTGTGTATCTGCTGCTTTGCTTTGAAAGCTCTCTTCCAAAATAGATGGAACCAGCTCAATCAGAGAATACCAAGAATCATAGCATTAATCACAGCAAGAATCACAGTGTGCTGCCTGCAGAATATGTTGGGCCTTGGCATGTATACTATTTCTTTTGAGGCCTCCTTCTGGACATACAATTTCCCAACAGTGTTTGCCTAGACAGTCTTATATGTAGACCTGACCACCTGTTAGAAAGATGGTAGCTGGCAAGGAAACTCTGAGTCTTAGTTTCCCCCCCAGCCCTCTTTTCAACAGACATTTTTCTCCCAACTGTGGGATAATCCCTATTTACTGCTAATAACCTTTAACCCTTCTTGAAGAGTCCTCTTTCTCCATGTGGACAGGGTTGGTTAGATCAGGGATAGGTAACACAGTGCTTTCCAGATATTGTTGGACAATGACTCCCATCATTCCTAACCACTGACCATGTTGACTGAGGCTGAGCTGATGATACGTGGAGTCCAAAACGTCTTCAAGAAGTCAGCACACTGGCTGTTCCTGGGCTGATTGTGGTAATTACATGCAAACCTCATAATGATACAGGCACTTATGTTACAATGCCCTGTAAATTATTTTCCTAATGCCTTGTTTTCAGCTTTCACACACACACCCTTCCTTCTTTCACCACGTTGCTTGATTTGCTAATAGGCTTTATAAAACAGAACTCCTGTTATGCACCAAACAATAAACTCATTTGCATGTTGGAGTGCTTGCTATTTAAATATACATGAGTACAAAGCACAATTCTGTTCAGTCAAACTTTCATTTATACTTGAATAAAGACTGAATAAACTTTCATAGTATTTAATCCCAATTTCACTGGTGTAAAATCCCTATGGAATCCAAAGGGAGGGCTGAGTTAAGTCCATCTCTAAATATGGGTTGGTTTAAGCCCTTTCTAAATAGTCTGATCGTCATATTAAGGTAAGATGCTAAATCTATATGCAGCATGTATAAATTAAGAAGAGCTCAGTACATAGAGAACTACCTTATGCTAGGGCAGGCTTGCTATCTGTCTAGCCCAGTATTCTCTTCTCTGACAGACAGCTCCAGGATCTCAAGCAGAGAAGCGACCCCACCCCCTGAAAAACCCCTCTATTTTTACCAGATGATCCCAGGACTAAGTGTGTAACCTTCTGCAATAAAAGTTGTGGCTTTTCTCTAAATCCCTTTTAGTTAACTAGCATTTTACCAAATGGCACTTTTATAGCACCGGAATACTTTTTATAAACATTCCCTTTTCATTCAAGATGATTCTAAAATTTAAACCTGCATTAAATATGCATTTCAATGGCTGATAATTAAACCTCATTTTCAGAGTTACATGATGTACAACAAAATGAAAAGGGGAGTGGGGTGGCTTATTTTCTTTTGGGGAGAAGAAAACAAGTCTCTCTTAAATGTGTGTGTGTATGGGAGGTTGGGAGTCAAATTTTACCTTTATGACCAGAAGTCCTATACTTTGCCAAAGCAGGTGGTTAGCTCTTTAATAATGGCTTTCACACATTCATGTCGAATATTTCTCCCCCCTATGCTCCTGACTTCTCAATCTTATTGCAGCACAAGTGAGTTAGGACTGAGAGTGTGGGAGGCATACAAAGACTATCCCACTCAGTGTCCAAAAGAATATTGGGTTATTGATCTGCAGATATGAGCAAATTAAATATGGGATTCCCTTCTCATTAAAAAATAAAATAAACAACCTTGCAAAAAACCCGACAACCTCCACCTTAGAAAAGCCCACAAAAGAAATGAGATTTTGTTATGTGGGCGCTAAGCCAGCCATCACATCTTATACATCTTTAACAGGAGTACAACACAAATACAAACATCTATCACTAGAGAACACATAGCCTTTTACTTTCTCCGCTGACTTTAACTCCAGCGCCTACACAGACATGGAAACATTTCATAGTTGTGGCAGCTGGAATTATTACCTTGTCTTTGCTCTATATCTCTCTGAAGAGATCCCACCCCCTTCCTGCAATCTGTTCTGTGACAATTGGGCCTTAATATATACTGGAGCTGGTAGCTTCCCTGTCCCATGATTTGATTTGCAAGTGACTCTGTATTTTAGAATACTTTATCAACCGGGGTGGGAGGAAATCAATCTTTATTATCCCATAGAGGCTATTAAACTCTTTCCTCAATTTAATAGGTAGGCAAGGGAGATATGTTAACCCCACACACTTTATTGCAGGTAGGCAGCCTCTTGCTATAAAACAGTGTTATTCTTTTTATTATTCATTTCTATAGCGTTTACAGGGCATGGCTACATCTTACTCTGCAACTATGTGAAACATGAGCTCAAGGACTCTTGGAAGACCCTCAAAAGCAGTCGTAGACAGTGCAGCGGGGCAACGTGGCTCACCTGATCTCCAGTTGGCCATGTAGTAGCTGCTCATCAGGAGGCCAACGGGAAGGGACTAGAGTGGCAGATTTGCAGCACACCAACCTCACTTCTATGGCTTCCCCCCTCCTTTGCCTCCTGGTAAGCAGCAGTGATGCAACCGAATGCAGGTCAGGTGAGAATCAGGGACCTATCGTGCCTTCCACTACTGCTCAAAACGAGTCAGACATGAAGGACTAGGAACATCAAGGAGGTGGCTCTCTCCCTGCTTAGAAAATGGACCCTAAAACTGCTTAGAAAGATGCCCATAGATGAGAGAGAAGAACTCCAAAGGTCTGTGATCCATAATTACCCAATTGACATAGGCCAGTGAACCCTCCCCAGAAACCCCCTCACCTCTGGACATCCTCCTTTCACCAGATGCAAGGCCTAGAGGCAGCAGGATCTTCTCAGCAGTGGTCCCATGTGAAATTAGGCAATCTCCATCCCTTTACACATGTAAACAAGCCTTACCCGGACACAGCAAGCATTCTACCTGGACACTGAGGTCCAGCACCAAGGGCCTTCTGGCGGTTCCCTCACTGCGAGAAGCCAAGTTACAGGGAACCAGGCAGAGGGCCTTCTCGGTAGTGGCACCCTCCCTGTGGAATGCCCTCCCACCAGATGTCAAAGAGAACAACAACTATCAGACTTTTAGAAGACATCTGAAGGCAGCCCTGTTTAGGGAAGTTTTAATGTTTGATGTAGTACAGTATTTTAATATTTTTTTTGGAAGCCACCCAGAGTGGCTGGGGAAGACCAGCCAGATGGGCGGGGTATAAATAATAAATTATTATTATTATATTATTACTTACAGACCTACCTACTTACCATCGGTTCATTAGTACGGATCTTGTATTGCTAGGTAATGTTATTTTGTGTGGGTTCAAAGATGGGAGAGAAAATTGGTTTCCTAAACAATGTGTCCAATAATGCACGCATCAGGGGGAAATGTGGACCGTTGAGAACTATGCCCACACAATATCTGACTGTGTGCAGACAAGCTTTATTGAATTGGGAATTCTCAGGTGTGTGCCATTGTGCAATTCCCATGTGGACACAATTTCTTAAAAAAGGTGTATGCACACACTGCTCAGCTGATTTTGGTGCACATGCCCCATTTGTGTAGAATTAACTCACTCGAATCTGCATACTGGAAGTGAATGGGAGTAAGCTAATTTGATCTTCAACATCAGTTGCAAATGTGTGTGGATGTAGAGACTAATGAGATCAAATTCAAATGGAGAAAACATGGATAAAGTCTTCATTGTTTAGGATATGTTGATGTATAGATGATAAAACTGGACTTCAGACAGCTCTTTCTTTAAGAGTGGTGATCCAAAACAATTTTTTTAAAAAAAATTAAGTGTTTTTGCCAACTTATATGAGTAGAAGGATATAAACAGCTGAGGTGGTTCAGAGAAAAAAAATCAGGATACATTTGACCCCTTAGCTATTTACATTGTCATGGCTTCTTTGCATTTTGGACAAGCTCAGAGAAATCCCTTGGGTGAGATTTTTATTGAAAGGCTTGCTCCTAAAAATTCCTAGAATTTTAAGTAAGCCCTTGAAATGTGCTTGTGCTCTTCAGAATCATCACAATTTCTGCTTTCCTCCTATTCTGCCATACTATATACTGATTTCCTGTCAATATTATTTGACATTTTAAAGTAAATCAATGATTAGAAAGACCTTTTCTCAAACCGTATTAATGCTCACAACAGCTCTGTGAGGTAGTTCAGCATTATTATCCTATTCTAGAGCTAAAGCTGAGGCGGTTGCAGTTTGTCTAAGGCCACCACATCCTAGTGTGTTAATTGCTGAAACCAAAGTGATATATTGCTTGCCTTAGGAAGCTAACAGCTGTCTAGCTGCTTTTTCTGTCTTGCTTCCTGTCATGTTTTGCTTTTCTACTCCTCTCCTCCTCTGGTTTCCCCCACATGATGTTTTACTATTTCTATTTTCTCTCTCTGAAGCAAATCTTCCTATTTCATACAAAACAAATTGTGTTAACACTTGTGATGCTCAGTGTTTTGTCAGTTTGCTCGGCAAGTGTGAAGGAAACTCAGACATCCCCAAGTCTGTCAGACTTGACTAAATCAGAGCTCTTCTGAAAGGAATACATGGTATGCTGTCTTCGGCTCATTGGCTTAAAGTTAGGAGTGGAATCTTTCTCCAATGTGAGTAGAAGACAACCTCTGACAGACACTTCCTATATTACAATACCATGTGGAGGCAGGCCAAACTTTGGTTCCAGATGCCCAAATTCACGTGCAGGAAACACATAGTCCAAAAAAAAAGGTTAATTTTGCAAAACATTTTCACATGCTAATTAGTGTGTATAGATACATCTCTAGAAACATTTCCTATAAATACATCTTACCATGGTGGGGAATACTGTGACCAGGTGACCTGTATGCCTGCCCACCAGGGTCTCAACAATTTTGAGGTCCCTCCTCTCTCTCCTTGTGATTCTTTGGCATTAAACTCGGCTTGGACTGTACAGCCCTTCCAATAGATGACTGTCTATAAAAGTAGGACATGTGACTACCCTATGTGGAGGTGAGGAGGTTTTTAAAGGGTCTCTTGCTATGTGCTTGAATGTGTGGGGCTTAGCATTCTAATGCTGTTTGTTCCTGGTAGACACTAGCAGTGCCGGGAAACCTCTCTGACAGTTCAGAAGATGTGGCAGAATGCTTACAAAGAATACAACCAAGCAGTTTGTTACTTGACTGATGCCCACACAGGACAGAACAATGGAGGTGGAGATGGGCAGAGGAGATGCCCGAGTTGCCCTTAAATGGTGGCCAGTCCTCAGCACCTCTCCACAATGTTTTGTCCCGCCATGTGTGACTTCAAAAGAAATCCTCCCTGTGACCAGTGCCGTATTTACGTACATATAAGCTAAACAAGCTATAACTTAGGCCCCCATTCTCTTGGCCCCCCCCCAAAATCCACTATTAATATACTTCTTCTTAATTCTATTTCAGTTCAACAATGACTTTGATAAAATACGTATTTTGTTATGTGCAAATAGCTTTAGATGCCTATTAGGTCCATACATTACCATATAGCATATATTCAACACAAAAAACAGTGACAATTTGTTGTTGGCAAAGGATAGCTGGACATATAAATGGTCCATTACCTTCAGCAGTTGAGGGCCTCATCAAACCTAAATTCACCCCTGTCTGTGACCCTTCTAATTCCACTAGTGCTTCCATCTAAAGTGGTTGGTGTTCAAGGAAAAAAGCTTGAAATCTATCTTTCTGTTCAGCACTTTAGTTCCCTGACAACAGAATGAAGCCCACAGCCCTCTGCACCACAGCAGAACAGTGTCAGCTCCTCAATGGCTGATCGAAACATGGACCTTATGAGTGGACCTTATACAGATGTCTAAATCAAGGACTGCAAAAGCAATTTCCCGTCTTTCCTGTCCTCCAAGCGTTCTCCCTCCCTCTGTGTGTGCCCGTACATGTCTCTGGCAATGAAATACAGCAGCACCTTTTCAAACCCCTCTTGCTTGATGTGTCATCTGACAATGAGTCAAGCCTGTTATGCCACAGCACTCCGTACAAGAATAGGCTATCATTGTGAAAAGTTTGAAAAGGAATGCTTTGTCATTTTTTTCAATTGGGAGACAAAAATATGTTCCTTTGTGGGTGTCATGGACATCTACAGTCAAAGGGAGATTGCCCCTTCGTACCCATATACACCTCTAGTAGTTCATATTTCTGCTGTAATTGTCAGCAGCATCGCTTCAACCTTCGTAAAAGGAAGACCTCTTTGCATCCGTGGGCTTTAGGTGTCTAGAAAAATCCGTCAGATGAGGAAAAAGTCAGAAACCATGTATGCAAACATCCATTTAGGGAGAAAATGATTCTTTCCAATATTAAGCCTTTTGTGTATTAAATTTGCAGGCACAGCACAATAGCAGAGCAGCCAGGAACTAGTTAAGGGAGGTAGTGATTGTTTTTAATTAGCTACACATGGGTTGGGTAGTCCTAGCCCAGGTGCCTATATATAGCAGCAGGGCTGAGGTTTGGTGTGCCTTTCTACTTGCTTGCTGCCATGAATAAAGATGCTACCATACCACCACTGGCTGGACGCACTATATAATAAAGCCTATGTTCCGCTGTTGTTTTAATCAATACAGTGGTACCTTGGGTTACAAACACCTTGGGTTACAGACACTTCGGGTTACAGACTCTGCTGATCCGGATATAGTACCTCGGGTTAAGAACTTTACCTCAGGATGAGAAAAGAAATCGCGCGCCGGTGGCAGCGGGAGGCCCCATTAGCTAAAGTAGTACCTCAGGTTAAGAATGGTTTCAGGTTAAGAACAGACCTCCGGAAAGTATTACGTTCATAAGCAGAGGTACCACTGTACAACTGTTTGGTATGCCCATTTGTGACTGGTTTTACAATGGGGAATTTCAGAGAGGCATGGGCTGGTGATACAAGCTTCTGCAGGATCATCTGCTTCCCTCTCCTAATCTAGAAGACAGGTAGCAAGTTGAATATTGAACAGCAATTTATAAATTCAGCAGGTGCTGTTTATTTCACAGATGCAGCTGCCATAGCAATAGTGTCAAGTTGGTCACTACCAATGAACAGTGAAAAGAGGAACAGTCTCAGACTTGTGGCTTGACAAAGCAGGGATACAGGCGAAAAGGATCTGTTTTGGAAGAAACGTCAGTGGCTCAACATGATAGACTGCAGGCTGCCTACATGCTAGAGGCCAAGCTATCAAATTTGCACTTTAAAAACAATATGTGAACAGAAACACATCCATATTTCAAAATTCACACAAACCTGAATTTGGCAATGCAGTTTTCAACCCACCATTTACAAAACAAAAATGCATTATATTAGGGAAAGTGTTTTTTTATAATAATTTTTATTAGTTTTACATATAATCACATTGCGTAACATATCTTCTTATTAAATCTCATTGGCTCAGCCGAGCCTAACAACTTCCCTCCATCCCGCCTAATGGTTTACAAACTTTAATTTTGCATCTTTGCATTTCTCTTTCTTTCCTATTCTTGTTCTATCATTATCTAAGATATTATCTAAGATATTAAAGTGCTTGCCCAAATGTGTACATTGGTCAAACCTGCTTCTAAAAACCTGTTTATCGGGAGAAATTCGCACTACAATGCTGTCAGAGCCGCCCGAGGTCCCAGCTCACAAAGGACCAACGCTGCTTCATTGTTAAGTACAAAAGTCTTTATTGAAGTTCAGTTTCACTTCCAGAGCCGCAGCGTGCGGCTCTACATCTCAACTCTCAGACCGCTGATGCTCCGTCTGAGTCTCCTCCCCCCAGACACCAGTTTAAGACTCTAGCCTTACTCCACCTCTTCCTCTGTTCTTTCTGCCTCTGGTTCCGCCTGTCCGTTGGGGTCTCGCCCTTTCTAGACTCTTCTGACGCTGAATCCCCTGAGCCTTCCCCCTCCCTCCGGCGGGCTTTAGGAGCTGGTTCCCCATCCGGGTCTCCTGCTGTCCCCCGCGCCTGTACATTTGAACTAGGCGCGCGCGCCCAGCCAGCAACTTTCCTCCTGACCGTTTCACTGCTGCTGTCACTGCTTCCCCCTCTGGGGGGGCTAGCTGCAACTGACCTCCCCTCCGTTGGAGGCGTGGTCAGCCCTGACTCACTTTCTCTCCCCGCTGGAGGAGACGCTGGCCCTGACACATGTGACTCTTCCCCCCCACTATGCTCTGGTGGGGAAACTGGTCCCAATCCTCCACTGCTGCTTTGGGGTTCGCCGCTGGCTCCTTGTTTCTGGTGCATCCCCCCTGGGACCCCCCTTGCCCTGACCATCGGCGCCCCCTTCTGGGAATCTTCTGATTCGCTGGAGAAGCTCATGGAATCTCTCGGGCCACTGTCATACTCCCCTACGCTGCCCTCGGATTCTTCCCCTTCACTCTCCATTTCCTCTCTCCCCTGTGCTCCTGCTCCTGAGCCCCTGACAAATGCTGATGAATTTTCATGAGGATTTTAAAAAAGAAAATATGACTGCAAAATGTGCAGAACTGAATTTAAGACTGGAACCAACAGCACGAAAATTGACAGGCTCTCCCATCCTCAGTAGACACAATACCTTTAAGGCACATTATTTCAAATGAAAATCCGGGGGGATGGAGTCCATGAAGGGTGCTGGGAATTATAGATCTGTTAGGGGTAAATTATAGTTCCCTGGATTATTTGGGGGACTTCATGTGCTTTAAATGATTGTGTGGATATCTGAGAGAGGGAGCACAGATAAAGACAGATCACCGCAAAACGTTCTGAGCCTGGGCATATCAATTTGACATCTGAGGAAGATGCGTATAGACCACCCCAGACCAAGGAAAGATGGGGTCAGAAAAGGGGTTTGTGATTTGTTTCTACCTATTCTTACCTAAACAAAGTGCCTTTTAAAAAATCAAATAAGTTTTTTAACCTTGCCACACTGCATCTTGTTAATGACAGGCTAAAGTCTGGGTTACATATATTTAACCCCCTCACCAGTGCTTCCCCCAAAAGCAACATTATAAATAATATTAGGTTACAGTGGCAACGAAAGGCTCCCTGTGAATTTCAGGGACTTTTTTAAAAAAAGACAAGAACAACTGGGCTGATAAAAGCAGTCTTTGAAAATATGCATCAAATTCCTTCCAGCGGTTTCAGTATCATGTAACAGCAGTGCACCCAAGCAAAGGCTCAGGGGTGGGGGTGGAGTGAATCATTCTGCTATGATGCTCGAAAGGGTTAAGGATGGCACAATAGCATTTTGTTGCTATGTGCAGCAGGGATAAAAAAGCACCCCTTTTAAATAGGTGAAAGGTGGACTGGGCCAAAACGCACATGCTGACGTCCGACCATCCCCAGAGAATCGATGATGGGGTTTTTTGTGTGTGATCAATGTAATATTCCACAGCTAAATTTAGGGACTGTGCATCCTATGAAAATGGCACCTCACCATGACTAATTAGCAATAAAAAAAACTGTGGTAGTCTGCAGGTTTAATTATTTGATCTCCGAGGTTTTGATTAAATTAAATCTCTTTACCTAAGGACAAAAATATATAAAAGAAATATATCTCGGATGCTGTTTATTCACAAAGGATTCTGTTCCTTTCCCCACTAAAGCTGTTAAGATCGTACCATCTTTGCTGTTAAAAGAAATACAATGAGAGACAGCTTGCAAATAAATCTGTTTCGTTGCATGTGAGTATACGATCTGGCTATTACAAAGCCCTCTCATAACCTTTTCTGTATTGGAATATTAAAGACTTTTCACTCGTATAAAGAATAAATGAAACCCATTTTTTAAAAAAGAAAAAGAAAAGTAGAATGTAGAAAAGCACTTGTAAAATGGCAGTGAATTATTAACTATATGTATGCTTGACTGAGGGACTGAATTAACTCTGCCCCTGCTAGAGAGTCAGTGACTGAGGTAAGACGCCAGTTGAATGCACACCTAGGCGTAAGCTGCATTGTAGACATTCACTTTCTGCATTTCTTTCTTGTAAAATCAGTATAAAGCTTTCTTTAAAACAAGCAAACAAGCAGATAAACAAACAAACAATAAAAATAACGGGATCTTAGTACATCTAATTGGGGTCATTATAGCGTCACAAGTTTCTGAGTGCCACACCTTGAACCCCTGGATTCAGCAAATGTTAAAATGTAAGCCACAGCAGTTTCCTGATGAGGTAATTGCCTGGGAAAGGAGCCATTCAGAAAGCCAAAGGGCTGGAGGGCCACAAATCTCCCATTCCTGCTTGTTTCTGAGTTCAGTGGAGGCTTAAGTGAACTTTCGGAGTTTCTGCAACATGAAATGGACAAAAAGAAGGGTCTATAAGCAGCTAACTGGTGGAACATCTGCTTTACATGCCGAATGTCCCGGGTAGTGCTGGGAATGCCATTGTTGAAACCCTAGGGAGCCTCTGTCAGTGTGTGTGGACAGTACTGCGCTAGATGGACCAATGGTGTAACTTGGTGTAAGGCCGCTTCCTGTCTTCCTATGTCTTTCTTGGAAAAGGAAGCAACAGTAGAATAGGTGTTTATTTAACTAGCTATCAAAATGGTTCCAAATTAGGCCCCATGTCAGTGTGACCCAGTGAAAAGAACATTGCTTTTCATTGCAACTTGATAATGTTTTGAGTATGCTCCCAAACCTTTTGGGATAAATGAAGTTGTTCTAGATGTTTTAAGCCTTAAGGGTGTAAAGTGACCATAATGTGGCAGAAAGGCAATGGGTCTTCTTTATTGCATTTGTCTAATTGTGATGATTCTTTTGTTCAGCATTCCCGCAAGTGCTACAAGAAGGGCAGACAGTCACTGGGTAATTCAGGATTAATTGCTTATCAGTCTGTTACGATTTGATGCCTCAATACTTACAGACTGACTGCGTGCTGTATTGTGGGATTCTAAGGACAGAATTGCCTGCCATTTCCTGTTTAGAAACACCACAAGCAAGCAACTCATAGTAATAATAATTCTCTACCTTGCAAGGAACAGGTTTCATTATTACTATTTTGTTGCTGCAAGCATTGCTAAGAAATCAAGCAAGCTCTTGGCATCTTATTCCTCCTTTGGAGCAATTTAGATGGCAGTTGACACTTTCAATAGTTGGTCATTGATTGTTTCACATGGTATTCATATGCCCTAAACAGTGCGCTGCCCTCCCACTTTCAAACTGACCAGCTTGACTTGGTTGAGGGTCCTTTTCTTTTGAAGACTATCGCACAGCACATTCTCTTTGCTTTGCAGCATGGTCTGCCACAATAAGCACTATGGTAGTGATGGCAGGTGTTATGACTAGTTTACGTTTAAAAACATCAGTGTGAAAGGAGTAAGGAAAATAGTTCCACTCTTGGTCTTCTTCCTTGCTGAAATCAGTGGAAGTTTTATTTTTTAGCCCCTTTGAGACAGTTGAGCTGGATGTAGTGGCAGCAGGCCTCCCTCGAGCCACACGGAAAGTGAGAACAGACCCTGCATATGTGCAAACCAAGCCTGCGAGATCAAAAATGATTGGGTGTATAGACGTTACATACCTGTTTGTATGCATGTAGGATCCGTATGCATGTAGTCGACTGAACGCAGGCATGGCAAAAGCATGTTTGCCCACACGATCCCACTCAGAAAAGGGCTGAGGATGCAATTATCTCTGAGTTTCTCCTTTTTAATTTCCATCTAACAGCTCAGGTGCACACATATAGATTCTAAGGGGCCCACAGCCCCATGTGAAGTGGGGCTGGCTGTTCATCGCTGTGTACAATGGGAATCTGAGAGCTTTGGATCACATCCAGACTCATTCATTTCTACTGCAGCTTGTCACGTCCATAGTTCTAATGAACATTTGTCAAAGGAATTTAATTTAAGTCCCAGAAGAGGTGTTATATGAGTTCAGTATTATTTCCCATGTATATGGTGCAGAGTGGCCATGAACTCTAGAGCACAGATTCCTTTTCCAACAGTTTCCATTGTTGCAGATGAAAGCAAGTCCACCAGCTCCAGTCAAATTAATCCATGGAGCTTTTTACAGACTGAAATATGAAATGACTAATGCAGTAATCACAGTATCCCTTCTGCTAGCTACTTTCCCCATTATTTTCATTTAATTTGGCTCTGCCCTTACATTTTCATTTCTCAACGTGCAACAATGACATCTTTCTAAGAATGAGATTCCCATCTGATACTGGGCATTTCATCACTGTTTGGAGCATGTTCATCAAATAGTCAAGCAACCTGGTGTTTCAAATAAAGAAAATCCGAATCCTACATATTGGTGCAATTCAGATGTAACACGACCTCATTCCCTCACCCCACTTTCTTTGCATACAAGCTTCAATTCATTCTTTGTAACAAACCAAAAGTTTTCATCCAAATACAGAAATTGTGGTTTGTTCAAATTGTAATTAATTTTCAATCCAGGACTATACAGTAGGAACAAAGCATGCTTTGATATCCTGGTTTGTAAACTCACCATGGTTTTAATAAACAACCATTCTGAATTTTCCTTTTTGGATGAAATGGGAAACCGTGGTATGTCACAAACTGTGAATGGAATCTTTAATTCTCCACACCTCATGAGAAGGAGGGTGGGCAAGTAGGGCAAGCATGGAAGCTTAAGGATCATGCCTGTTCTTGCAAAATTAACAACTCATGGGTTGTTGTGTCTGAACTGGGATATTCTATAGGCAGGAGGTCAATCCATCCCATCCAGCACTCAGATACAAGAGCAAAGGACATAGTATAAGAATTTAACATATACCCAAATGAGTACTGAGATCTTTATCAGAGGGCTTGTGTCCCATCACAGGCTGAGATGGTGGATGGGTAAAGGCTTTCTCAGCGGTGAAGCCCATACTGTAAACTTCTTTGCCTTAGCATTCATGGTTGATTCCCTTTCTCCCAACTTTTACACCAGACGTGGGAACCCTGGAACCCTGAGACTAGGAACCTGGGGAAAATGGAGAATATTCCCAAACTTCATGTGCTGTTGGTACATTTATCCCATCTGTATAGCCGAGCAAGAAATATAATTTAACTGCAATGGCGACAGCATTACAAAAGGAAATATTATTCTTAGCTTTGCATGCCATGTTTCCTCCTACGCCAACAGCTGGTAAGGTCCTGATGTATATAGGTTAACCAGGTAAGAAGAATGACCCTCTTGTAGCTCACATTTGTCTATGTATTTATTGGAAATATAGAGGCATTCATTTATAGAAATTTCATTTTGACATATGGGGAAGCATTGCACTTCTATAGATAGCACATAAAGGTATGTATAACATCTACCCCCACTGTTTATTAGCCTCCATCTCCATTTCTGTGTGCAACACCTTTGTGCATATTCTCTAACCATTCATAGGAATTCTAGCAGGCTGCTAATCCGCAGAGCAAAGTGAGAGGGGAACTTGTTGCCTGTGTAATGTTGCTCACATTTTCTCTTCTCAAATGCTCAGTTCTGTAGTAGCAGACAAATGTATGCTGGAAGGGTAATTAACAGAAGCAGTACTCATGAAGAACTGTCTATTCTGTTGCCATACTGTTTCTTCTAGAGAGCTCCATCCTGCATTGTCACAATTCTATTGGGCAGAATGTTCAGGTGCTTTTTGAATTTCCCTCTTCTGCTTTCTCTTTCAAAAAAACTGTAACCAGGCATGAGCAGAAATACTAGGAGGCTCAAAGTGCGTGTGTTTGTGCAAGCCTTAAATTCCTTGCAGAAGTAAGTGGGTCACAGTTTGAATTAAAATATCATTCCACTTAGAAATAAGGGGACTGTTAACTATATGCAGTGATGAAATCAGATTTCAAAGAATGTGTTCCTCCACAAGGATATTAAATTGGTCAAGAGGAGATAATCTGAGAGGGCCACCAGTGTCATTTCAGCTCTATAAATAATGAATCTGGTGTGATTTCTTAATCTAGATTGTCTACAAAGCTTTTTTTCAATCCAGAGGGTTAAGGATAATCTTCCATTTGAATTTGAGTCGCTTTTTTCATTCAGCGGTGCTTACCCTTCTGTCAACAAATGAATAAAAATAATTGTGCTTCTAATGTCTCTGCTAAAAGCATTGTAACACTGGGCTATTTTCCAGTCTGCAAGTCATGTATTATCAAGAACGTTCTGGCACAGAGAAGGGGGGAATCATTGTAAAACATTCCTTTGGTGACTCTGCTGCATTTTATAAGACCAATTCCTAGCCAGAAAATGGAACTGTATGTTAGACTTTACCTACAAACCCTTTCCTACCCAACCCTTGGGAATAATGGCAATTGCTGAGGTGTTTTTGCTTAATGAAAATGCCAGTGGCTGCTGCATGATGGAAAACTCCTGCCCATACTGTTAAGTCCTGGGAGGCAGCAGCCGAAGGACTGCATTCCCACATAAGTAGCCTTCTGGGAGGCCAGTGGTGGGTGGGGCCAAAAGCAAACGTGGGAGGAGCAATACTAGTGACCTTTACACTAGGCTACATTCCAGCCCTGCAGCAGCCACACACTGGCTGCTGGAAGTGTATTCCCTGAACCCAGGGAAGCAAGGGGTTGTTTAAGGACACATTCTAGCCAGGCAAACATAATCAAGGAGGGTTCAGAGGAGGGCCAGTGAGAGGTGTGGCCTGAGGAGAAGGGGTGTGGCCTAGGAAGGCCTGGAGGGGGGCTTTATTCAAGCGATGGGCTCCACCCCGGCTGCTTCCTCCTCACCATCTTTTAAAATGACATTGTCCTCAGAGGTTCAGTGACCCCACTCTAAACCAGATGGTTTGCAGACCATGAGCGTTTATTTCCTTGCTGCCCATCTAAGATTTTTTAAATGCCATACTAGATGGTTACACAAGGATGCTAAGAGCAAACCTTTATGAATTATCTCCAAAACCATGTGCATATTTTTAACAGGAAAAAGATAGGTTGGGATAGTAAATAGAAAAGCAGCCAGATGTACCCTTTCCCACAATACACAATTCAATCCCCACTACACAGTGTTTTGCCCCCACCCCAGCAGTCAGTCAGCAAGCCATGCCCACTGAGCATGCTCAGTCCTTATTGGGCTGTCCCCCTTCTTTTAAGGAATATATCCTTTGTTGTTGTCGGTACATCTGAAAACCTTGGGGTTCCCCCAAGCTTGCTGATGCCTCTTTTGTGGGTGGAAAGTGCTATTACAAGGATTCACGCTTGGAGAATGTTTGCTATTAGTATATATAGAATATCACAGCTATATGGAATATCACAACTACCTATTTGTTTGGGGGAACTAATAGCATGTTTGAGGGAACATGTTTTTCCTGTCAAATATCCTGACAAAATGTTAAGATGCTTATTTAAACCCATTTGCTATTGTGTTAACGTCTACTTGGTAAAGAATTAGGCAGCTTCTAGGTAACTTTCACAAACTTCTTCCATTCATAGATGACACAGCTGGGTAGAAATTTGTCTCTAAAAATACTTTCACACAACCTGCTTGTTTTCTAGTCACTGTCTGCTTATGTTATGCTCATTCCATCTGTCAATAGATATGAGTCACACATTCGACCTTTCAGTTTCACTTGCGCACATAAATTTCTTCCAATTTCCTGTGAAACAAACACTTTTAACTCTTTAGAGCTGTACAATCCAGTATGCCAAAAAATGGTTTGTAGGGGTGGAAATGGAGTGGGCTGATGTGCTGCATCTCTAATTTAGGCCCACATCTAATGTAGTATTGAATATGCTTTGTCTTCTTCGTAGGGATGGCTTTTACAATACAAATTAAAATGATTTCTTGGAACTTCTGCTTTTGCTGTGCTTGCTAACTTTTTAAAACTTAACAGTATAGAAAGATGGAAAGGAAATTTTATTTCTGATGTTATTAACCATTAGAAGATTCCCTTTAAGGAAGTCCAGCTGATTCCTTTTTCAAATACTCTTATAAACTGTGAAAAAAGGAAACAGTTATCTGAATGACATTTACTCCTTTCACTACTTTACCAGTAGAAGTTAAAACATGCATCTATAGATGAAACCAATTTTCCTCTCAGAGGAAATTCTTCTCTTAAAATTTATGGTGAATATTCTCTGGATATTCCCTGGTTGTATGAATATTTGTGGAATGAGTGATATTTGACATTGCTGTTTCACATCTGATGTCTTTGCAAAGGCTATCAATATTTGACATGCAACAGTAAATATTTGATGCTATCTGACAGTTGGCATGCATTAACAGTCAACATTGGGCAGCAGTAGACATTTAGTGGTCAATATCTGATACTGTCTGACACGCTGTGGTAGACTATATGTGGCAACAGTTTTGCAGTATGATTTAATAAGTTGCCTTGTGAGGGTAATGTTCTTTGGTGGTTAGAAATACATTGAATATACAAATCCCTTCGAGCTTAATGGTTACTCCTAAGTAAGTATGCATAAGACTGCAGCTCAAATTTACTGTTAGAACTTCTGGTGCTCATGAGTGAACAAGTAAGTCTCTACAGGGGCATATTTTTAGAGCAGGTATAGGGAAACTTTGGACTTCCAGATGCTGCTAGACTACAACTCCCATGCAAAACACTACTAAACCTTAGCCTACGTAAATACAATCCTGGTAACAACACACACAACGTAACAGGCTGTTTTTGACTATGTAACTTCTATTTCAAATACAATTCAACATATAATATCTCACAAAGTGTAATTCCATAGACCAACACATCATGCAAACAGAACATATCAAGAGAAATTAAAGTCCAGTGGATGGTCAGGAGATAAAGTCCATTCGGTTCCTAAATTGGCATATTGGCAATAACGACAATATGGTATGTTTATCTTATGACGTTCCACGTATTGCTGCTTTGAGGATTCTAACGTTCCTTGTATGTAGATATCGGATCAGATGGAAAACTAGAAGGTATGGCACGACAAGGATTCCGGGATAATACCTTGTTTCGCCCAACTGGGCTTCGTCAGCCATGCATACTCTAAATTAAACAAACATGATGTAACATAATCCTTATGCAAACTAAGTAACATAACA
Source organism: Podarcis filfolensis (assembly GCF_964270895.1). Classification (NCBI taxonomy): domain Eukaryota; kingdom Metazoa; phylum Chordata; class Lepidosauria; order Squamata; family Lacertidae; genus Podarcis; species Podarcis filfolensis. Next base: position 73,751,963 of record NC_139604.1, on the reverse strand, counting down.
TGCAAATTAAACAACAAATTTACATACCATATTCTTGTATGAACATTAACAGCCTGTTAGGTTGTGTGTTGTTACCAAGACTACAACTCCCATCTTTCCTGTCCATTCACCAGGCATGCTGTGGTTGATAGGAGTTGTAGTTCAGCAACATCCAGAGGGCCAAAGGTTCCCAACATTTGACTTCATTTTAAAGGTTTGTTATAGATAGATAGATAGATGATGATAGATGATAGAGAGATAGATAGATAGATGATAGATAGATAGATAGATATAGATAGATAGATAGATAGATAGATAGACAGACAGATATAGATAGATGATATATACCACATTTCTTTATTAGACGGCATTTATATACCACTCAGGGTGGTTCACAATGTTTAAATTTATAACTTCACAAAACAACAATATAAAACAACTAACTAAAGAGACAGAGGCAACAATTTAAAAAATTGTCTAGAGGCTTTGGCACTAGCTGTTTTTAACTGAAGTAGTTTTAGTCTTTAAGGAAATCAGCAGGGGTTTTTTAAAAAAGTAAAATGAAGGACTTCCCTTAAAAATACAGTGGTACCTCGGGTTACATACACTTCAGGTTACATACGCTTCAGGTTACAGACTCTGCTATACCATAAATATTACCTCGGGTTAAGAACTTTGCTTCAGGATGAGAACAGAAATCTTGCTCCGGCGGCGCGGCAGCAGCAGGAGGCCCCATTAGCTAAAGTGGTGCTTCGGGTTAAGAACAATTTCAGGTTAAGAACGGACCTCCGGAACGAAATAAGTATGTAATCAGAGGTACCACTGTAGTTAGTTAGTGTACCAGTCTTGGACACTTGAGATCCAGCTTTCCCAAATTCCAGTGCATCAGTTAAAGCCCATAGGCAGTTAAAGCCTTGAGGCAGTTGCTTCGATGGGGCTTCCTTGGTCAGTGGAGTTGCAGAATACTGAAGAAATGTTTTGTGGTAAGAGAAAAGCCACACCACCACCCATGATGATGAGGCAAGCTCAACTCTGCACCTACTGAAAGCATAAGGGAATTATAAAATGCCCTGTGAGTGGCACAGAAAAGCAGAACTTTCTTTGAAGGGGGAAATAAACTTTCATGAAATTAGAGTACAAATTCCATCACAGCACTGCTTTTGCTCTTTTACAGGCAAAGGAACATTTAATGACAATATAGTGTTTTCTTTCTTTCTTTCTTTCTTTCTTTCTTTCTTTCTTTCTTTCTTCTTTTAGCGTTTTTAGCCAACTTTCAACTTAGCCATAAGCCAGTGCTTTATCACCAGAACTAACCCAGATTTTTAAAATGCAAGTGTAGGCTGCTCAAAGGTGATCCAACCTGAAACAAGACAAATTAGCATACTGATATGTTCATACAAACTGGTATGTAAGCTTGCAGAGCTATGCAGTCAGAAGCAACATTCAAATGAATGGAAAATGATATGATTGATCTGCTGAAGACATTGCAGTGCACATTTTAAATGCTGATGCTCTGTAAGCCCCCTTTTTCACTGGACTGATTTTCACTTGAGTACCATTTCCCTGTCCATTAAATCAGATTCCTCATTATTTAGTTATTTATTCAATTTAGATCCCACTTTTCTTCCCAGATGCATCAACACATCAATAAGAAAACCTTATTTGTTTGTTTGTTTGTTTGTTAAGTTTTAAATCTAAACCCAATTAAAAACGTCCTAAAAGCATTCATCTCAGGATTGCCAGGAAAGTGATCAACAGTGATGCATGTCACCCACAAGGGAGGATATTCTACAAATGGGGAGCCACCACTGAAAAGGCCCTGTCATGGACCAATGCCAACTGGGAAGCCTTTGGTGGTACCACCACCAACAAGGCCTCACCTGCCAGTTGTAGGGTCTGGGAAGATTGATATTGGAAAATGCACTCTTTTAGGCACTTAAGTCTCAAGCCATTTAGGGTTTTATATGCTAAGACGAACACACTGAATTAGTCCCAGTAGCTCAGTAGTTCCTTCATGGATCACTGCCTTGTCATGTCGAAGGGGCTTAAATAACTCAGAGAAGCTATGAGCTATGCTGTGCAGGGCCACCCAAGATGGACAGGTCATAGTGGAGAATTTTGACTAAACATGATCCACCTGGAGCAGGAACTGGCAAGCCACTCCAGTATCCCTGTCAAGAAAACTCCGTGGACAAAGACAACAGGCATATAAAAGTTATGACGCTGGAAGATGAGCCCCTTAGGTTGGAAGGCGTCCAACATGCTACCGAGGAAGAGCAGAGGACAAGTACAAGTAGATTCAGAGCTGATGAATAGGCTGGGCCAAAGCCGAAAGGACGCTCAGTTGCAGATACGCCTGGAAGCGAAAGGAAAGTCAAATGCTGTAAAGAAAAATATTGCATAGGAACCTGGAATGCAAGAACCATGAACCTTGGTAAGCTGGATGTGGTTAAAAATGAAATGACAAGAATAAATATTGACATCCTGGGCATCAGTGAACTAATGGCAACTATGGCAAGTTCTTAAAGAAATGGGAGTGCCTGATAACCTCATCTGTCTCCTGAGAAATCTCTATGTGGGACATTTTAAAAAGCAGAGACATCACCTTGCCGACAAAGGTCCGTATAGTTAAAGCTATGGTTTTCCCAGTAGTGATGTATGGAAATGAGAGCTGGACCATAAAGAAGGCTGATCGCCGAAGAATTGATGCTTTTGCATTATGGTGCTGGAGGTGCTGGAGCAGACTCTTGAGAGTCCCAAGAAGATCAAACCTCTCCATTCTGAAGGAAATCAGCCCTGAGTGCTCACTGGAAGGACAGATCGTGAAGCTGAGGCTCCAATACTTTGGCCACCTGATGAGAAGAGAAGACTCCCTGGAAAAGACCCTGATGCTGGGAAAGATGGAGGGCACAAGGAGAAGGGGACGACAGAGGACGAGATGGTTGGACAGTGTTCTTGAAGCTACCAACATGAGTTTGACCAAGCTGCGGGAGGCAGTGGAAGACAGGAATGCCTGGTGTGCTCTGGTCCATGGGGTCATGAAGAGTCGGACACGACTAAACAACTAAACAACAACAGCTCAGTGGCAGCCAGAGCAGTGATACATGGTCACATCAGGCTGCCCTATTTACCAGACTAGCAGGCACATCCTGCGCTAGCTGCAGCCTCCAATTGATCTTCAAGGGGAGCCTCACCTAGAGTGCATTACAACAGCCCTGATGGGAGGTCGCCAGAGAATAACCACCACCCCCTGTGTTGTAAGGAAACCTATTGCCTTGGCTGTTGCTGGAATTCACCTGCTGCAATAAAAATTTGAAGATTGTGGTGGAGAAGGCTGATAACAACTGGCCAGACAGTACAATTCCTCTCTTCCCATGTGGCAGTTGGGGGGATTTTTTTAAAATAGGGAACCAACATGAATCCTGGATCCAGAGCAGGTACACGATTGGGACCCTGCATGGCTGCTTTTATTTCTAAATAAAAGAAAGCATGGTGGTGATGGTTTGCCTCTGAGAAAATGGCTAGGTGTTCCATCTGCATAAGTAATACAACAATTAATACAAGAACTATTCTCAATCTATGAGACAAGGCTGCCAGAATCTCAGCACTTGAGCTCTGAACACTAAACCATCAGCCTGAAGTTCAGGATCTGGAACTTGGTTTTCTTCTTCAGCCAGCAATATGGCAGCCTGGCCTTGACCAGCTTAGCTCCCTCCATCTCTGTGCCATGGCTATTGTTCAAGGCCACAATGATATACAATTGGATTCACAAATAAAATGGTCTCTTGTTACTGTCATGTTCAGGCTGTTATCCCTGTACACTTGCATTTTGGACAGCATCCTGTTTTGTCTCTTTAACACTGATGCGTATTCATTCTTTCACACAATACACGCCATTGGGCTCCACTACAGCTGCCATTCAGCTCTTCCATTTTTATTTTTATTAAACTCTGGCTGTGCAATTAACAGGCCTTTTCAAATGTCAGGATTCCCCATTCCACTATCAGTTCTTCCTTATAATTTAATTCTTCTACTTAAATATTCCATTTGTACCACCCTCCTCTGTCCCCACTGATGCTAATGAAATAATTTATTCTCTGATCAAAGCACTAATTTGTCCCAGAAGACTAAAGAGACAGCTAATTTCCAACTGATTTCCCCCCCTGCTAACAGTGAGAGTGGGAGGATGAACCGAAACCAGCTTGGTTTATAATGGTGGCTTGTGCCATGGGAAAGAGAGAGAGAGAGAGCCACATTCAATCCAGCTCGCTCCATTAAATTTTTCACAATGGTGCATTCTGTTTCCAAATTATTATTAATTCTGCTTGTGCAGACATTCACAATCCATAATGCAGGGATATCAGACAAACAGGGAATAGTTTTGGGATCTGGAAACACCAGCTGATTTAAGGGTAGGCATGCAGTAAGGAAAATGCTCCTGATTAGAGCTTGCATGTGATGAAGCCTCGCTTGCATTTGACACACACACCCCAGTTTGCCAGAGTTGAAGAGTCATATATTCTTCCAAACACTTGAGTGCATATCTGATGTGCAATAAAATCCCCATCACCATTTGCAGGTTGATACAAATGATTAAGCGTGAGAGCTTACCTTTGGAGGCTTTGGTTTTCTGCATAGACTCTCTGGCATACAAAACAGGGATAACATTATTTTCTGTTATTTGTTGATGTGTTATAAATATTTCGATGAGTTCCCAATTTGGCTTGCAGACCCTTTCTCCCCAGATGTGGTGCCAAATGAACAACTGGGAATGTGAGCTCCCAATTGTTCCTTTGTAAGCAGGGCTTGCTTACAGCGCTGGTCTGCTGATTGGCCCTGACAGTGAGCCCCACTGGGACTGGCTACACTAGGGAGTTCCCCATCAGGAACTGCCTAATGCTACCAATCCTAGGGGATGCTCAGAGCCCATTAGTAAACCCCACTGAGATCAGCTGCCCTAGGGAGTTCCTTTCCAATGCATCTGAATGTCATCATCTCTGGATGATTTAATGAAAGGTAAAAAACAAACAAGAAACCCCACAATAAAACCAACCGCCCAACAACCGGTAGCAACTATTTTAAACCTATAAAACAGAGACTGGCCCAGCAGGGCAAAGGGACATCTAAATCAAGAAAAAGCCTCGAGCCTAGCATGTCTAGTGCCCACTCAAAGAAACAAGTTTTGGCCAGGTGGCAAAAAGAAGTGAGAGATGGGACCAAGTGGCTTCCTGGTGGGAAAGATGATGCAGCATCTCTGCACAGCCACTGAGTTGTCCTGATCCGCTGAGCCTTGACCAGTGTTGGGTCATAGAGGACAGCTTCCTCAGCATATCTTCAGGAGTGGACAGGTGGCAGTGAGAGAAGTCTCTTAGATATTTTGCATATCAAATTATCACAATCTCACTGACACACAAATACACTTTTTTATTCTTCATATTTGTAGAAAAGCATCAATCAGCACACTGGAATGGGGGCATGTCCCAGGAGGATTAATTTGACAAAGTGATTGGAATATGCAAAACCAGAGAACAGGTTAAAGGTCTAATAATAATAATAATAATAATAATAATAATGGTTATTTATTTATACCGTGCCTATCTGGCTAGATTTCCACAGCCACTCTGGGCAGTTTCCAACAAAGATTAAAAATACATTAAAACATTAGTCATTTAAAACTTCCCTAAACAGGGCTGCTTCAGATGTCTTCTAAACATCAGATAGTTGTTTATCTCTTTGACATCTGATGGGAGGGCGTTCCACAGGGCGGGCACCACTACCGAGAAGGCCCTCTGCCTGGTTCCCTGTAACCTCACTTCTTGCAGTGAGGGAACCACCAGAAGGCCCTTGGCACTGGACCTCAGTGTCCGGGCAGAACGATGGGAGTGGAGATGCTCCTTCAGGTATACTGGGCCAAGACCGTTTAGGGCTCATGGTCCATCTGCAAACTTGATGGTGACATGACATCCATCTTCAAGGTCTTCATATTCTTAACATCAGTTGATGGAGCAGCTGAATACTTCTACCCTGGTCGTTCTTCAATAAAGTCTTGGTATCATTGTGGTGACGTTAGCAGGAAAATCCCAATACTATTTAATTATCATTCCTGCTTCACAGACACATGTACCAGAAACAACCCCCACAAAATCACCAACTCCTCACATGTATAATTCTAACAGGCTGTATCTGATACTCTGGAAGTAGAATTCCAGTTGTGCAACAGAACTTCTGTTTCCTCTCCTCCTTCCATGAACCCCCAAAATCTGCTCCAGAGGATCCGCCAGTCCTCCATTTTGAGGGGGGCAGGGGCAGCTGCTGCAGCTGAGAGAGGAGGGGAAAGTTCCATTGCTCTTGAGGAAGAGGAGCACTGGGGACTCCCCTTTGCGTCACCACCACACTCAACTGGATGGTTAAGAGTAAAGCAGAGCTAGAGGGGAAAGTGGGGATAATGCACAGATCTGCTGTGTACTACTGTGTACTTCTGGAAAGTTTCCACTAAAAAGAACTTGTAAAAAAAATTAAAAAATGACAGGCATAGCTGAAAAAACAGTTCTCTGTAGGGATCATTTTGTATTAAAGCTAGACACTTGCTGAAACATCTAAATTGAACAATGAGTGGGTGGGGGGAAAGACAAAATATTTTCATTGCTGAAATCTCTTTACAGAGCAAATAATTATCTCTAGGGTGCTGCCACCTACAGATTGCACTTGCGAGATCCTGCTGTGTGCATGCTGTGCCCCCTGCTGGGAAAGAAACATGGGAGTCAAAAAATAATATTCTTCCTTAGCTATCGCGCTGCCTGCCTGGTAGAGAGAGAGATGCTGCGGCAGGATTCATGTGTGGGAGCATTTCACACCCAAACGAAAATGCTGGCAGGATTATATTAAGTGAGCAATTAATTTCTTGCGCAGGGCTAACGTATTGAGGGATGGGGCAAAGCAGGAGAAGTTTAAAGGGCTTGTCTCCTTTAGAGGAAGCAGCAGGTGCTTCAAGCGTCAGGATGGCACCTCTGTGCCAAGTTTTTTGTTGTTGTTTTTTGCGTTTATAAGAGAGAGAGAGAAAGGACTGAGATGTGCATATTGGTGATCAGGACAGCCAATTCCAGAATAATCAGACAATATAAGTATTTGGCTCTGAGTCCATCCTCACCTCCCACCCATTTTTGTTACAAGTGGTAAGCTTTGCAGCGATGTCTTTTCGGTACTAAATCAGAGCGTAAAATGTTTGTTTTGTTCTTTCCACCTGCCTTGCCCCACCCCCTGGCCCTGGGATTCTTCATAAGGAAGCTATGCCTGGAGGAAGAACTGTGAGGGGAGAGACTTCGTCAGGCGAGGCCTCCTTCCACCTGCCTTACTCCACCCTCCAGTCCCTGCTTCTCATTTTGTATTGTATTATGTTGTGCACTGTGGTTTGCTGTTGTTTTATTGATTGGAGTTTAGAAATTACTTATTGTAACTGTTGAGTAGATTTCTGTTTAATTTTGAAATGCTGATATTTAATATTATTCTATATTGTTTTAATGAATGTTGAACGTTATTTTATTTGCATATTGTATATTGTATTGTGCATATTGTCTTATTTATATGATGTTAGCCGCTCTGAGCCTGGCTTTGTCTGGGGAGAGCGGGATACAAATAAAATGTTTTATTCATTTATTTATTTATTTATTTATTTATTTATTTATTTTAGTCCGCCCTTTGTCCTAAATACCCCAGGGTGGGTTACAACAATAAATGCACAACACAATGGACTTCAAGACAGCAATTAACAATATTGACAGTGCAGTGGTACCTCAGGTTACAGACGCTTCAGGTTACAGATTCCGCTGACCCAGAAATAGTACCTTGGGCTAAGAACTTTGCTTCAGGATGAGAACAGAAATTGTGTGGCGGCAGCGCAGTAGTAGTGGTAGGCCCCATTAGCTAAAGTGGTGCTTCAGGTTAAGAACAGTTTCAGGTTAAGAATGGACCTCCAGAATGAATTAAGTTCTTAACCTGAGGGTACCACTGTACAATAAAATAGAGGTGGTTTGTCAGTTCCTGGGATTTACATTGGCGATGGGGAATCTCAGGCCCAATGACCAAATGATGGTTCTCATGACTCTCCCCAGGGTAACCCCCCCCCCCGCCTCCCTAGCCTTGCTCTGTACCCTCCTTGTGTGTTTCTGCCTAGCCGGAAGGCATCCTTGATAATGCTTCTTGCTGACCTGTATGGAGAATGCAGAGGTATGAAGGCAAAATTTACATTTGTTGTTCCGCTCACTTTTGCTTCTGCCTGCACCCACCACTGACAGGCAGCCGCCAAAAGGTTTCCCAAAAGAAAATGTGGCCCACAGACTGGAAAAGATTCCTCATCCCTGGTCTACGTTAAACAGCCTGATGGGAAAGACAGGTCCTTAGCTGACATTTGTTTGGGATTCATTATTGGATATCATACGACAAACACTTATTAAGTCTTCTTAAGAGGCTTTGCTAAGATTCAATGTCCCCAAAAGAAAAGAACCCGCTTCTGAGCTGTGTGTGTACAATCAGAATAAGTCAGCGGTGGGTATTGGATCAATAAGCGACAATCTGATGTTCACAGTTGTAATGTTGTGCATCTTTGCTCATTTCTCCCCTCTTATTTATGTTGGTCAAAAAGGAGGTGAGAAAATAGAGAAAGAAAGAAAATTCTGTCTCATTGCAAGGAAGCAGGGTCCAAGATTCATCTCCTTAAGCCTGGTGAATAGAGTCCCTTCTCTGTTTGAAAAAAGTTGCCAAACTGGTGAGCTTCTTTTTGTTTAAGCTCCTTACATTTCTTGTTGTCTGATTTGTATTTACAACCAGACAGGGCACGATGGCATGCATATCAATTACACATGAGTAAGAAAGAGAGCTGGGGCCATTCCTTGCATGCAGAAAGTCTGGTGTCTGCAGTTCAGGTAGCAGGTTGTAGGAAAGGCCGTTGCTTGAAACCCTGGCAAGCTGCCCCAAGTTAGAGTAGATCAGGGGTCATCAACTTTTTAAAATGTCCATTGGCATATTAGGATTGTTGAGCAAGTGCTGTGGACACCACCCCTTGGGTCACTTCGATTCCTGGGATCCCCACCCCTCAAGAGATACCAGCATTTTATATTCCATTCATTTCCTAATGATCCCTAGCATGGGCTTTGCTTTTTTCCCACAGCTGCCACACAAAGGATCCGGCACCAGATTTTTGAAGTCCAGCCTTCATTCCGAATCCATTTCTAACTGGCTCAAATGGAGCCACAGTGTGCTTCATTTCTGAGAGGTCCCCCGCTCTTGCTGCCCTTTCTTAAACATGCAAGGCAAGGGAGATGGCCAGGATTCTTGGAAATTTCTGCAGGTTGGTCTTAGGCCTTGAGCACTGTTGAGCATGCTCAAAGAAACACCCAGGCAAGCCATGGGAAATGTAGCATCTTTGCCTCCCTGACCAGTGTGATGAGTATCCAGTGGCAGCATCCAGAGTCCAAGTGCTACCTGCAACGATTTCCCAGAATCCTCTCTGCTTTCCCCCTCACCTCTGAAAAAGAAAGCGAGGAGGACAGAGGAAAGGGTTCCCCAAAATTTATCTCTTAGGGCTTGAGGTTATCAGGCATGAGAGCATAGTAATTATATCGCCATCACACTTAGGGGCCTACAAACCCTATCTGGAATTTTGTTAGTTTTTTAATATCCCTGTGGACATGGGGGCCGGGAAGCCTCATACTTTTTCTGGAGACTGGGGTAGTTCCACTCACCAGTGATTTAAATTTGGATAGCCTATTGTTATTCCCATCCCAGTTATTATGGATCTGATTGACAGCAGAGCAGGGCCCCAAAGGTCCTGATGTACTAAGCAGTAAATACTTATGTGCTATACAGATTATGCAGACCCTAATATTTTGTTGCCTGAGGAACCTGTCTTAATAGTAAGTCAGGCAAGACCACAACAGCCTGTTTCATTTGCTGTTTTTTCATTAATACCTTGGGAAAAGGACGGAAAGTTAAAGTGGCCCCCCTCCCCTAATGTGACAGCATAAAACAATCAGACAATCGTAAGTAGGTGTTTACCAGGGGCCAGCATTGATTTCGGTGTTCCACTATTGTTCCTGGTGGGTGGAAAAATCAATTGTAAACACCCGGTCTTGTTTAATACAATTTTGTTAAATTGAAAAGGAAATCTCCCAAAGAAAGAAAGGCTTTTAGTGTCTTGTTGCTAAGCCAAATAACATATGAAATCTTTGAATGAGAAATGCAGACAAATCCTCAGCTCAAAAGCTAGCAGAACCATTCTCTCCCCGCCCCCCCCCACCATTCTTTTCTAAGAGAGCTTGCGTAGGATAGTGGCTAAAAAGACAGGAGCTTTCTTCAAAACTCAGCTCATTCATGAAACTTGCTGGGTGGCCTTAAGAGAGACAGTTGTCTCTCAGCCTCTAAATGGGGAGAGTAAAAATAGTAGCCTACCTTGCCTGGTGGTTTTAAGGATTGCCTGACAAATTTGGGAGTACAGTTTGGGAGAACCCACTGCTTGCGTAACATCACAAGCTCTGGGCCAAACTCCACAGAGTAGCTCTTTCCCACGTCACTTTTGAGATGCACTATGCTCTCCTAGGAAAGTGAAGAAGTCAGGGAAGTATCATCGATGTTATCAGCTAGTCAAGCAAAAGGAGAAGGATTCAGAAAACAAAAACAAAACTTGTCTGTTGTATCACTCCCAGTGCCGGATTTTCGTATAAGCTAAACAAGCTATACCTTAGGGCCCCACTCTCTTGCCCCCCCCATCACTATTAATATACTTCTTCTTAATTGTATTTCAGTTCAACAATAACTTTGATAAAATACATATTTTGTTATGTGCAAATGGCTTTAGATACCTATTGCAGTAGGTCCATAAATTGCCATATAGCATATATTCAACACAAAAAGCAGCAACAATTTGTTGTTGACAAAGGACAGCTGGACATATAAAGGACCCCATTACCTTCAGTAACTTAGGACCTCATCAAACCTAAACGAAGGCCTTATCACTCCACAAAGCTGCATGAGTTGACTGGAGAAGCCAATCATGCTCATTTTATTTAGTATGCTTCAATCAACGATACCTTTTTGCACAAAACATAGTAGTTCTCCTTGGATTCCCCCCCCTTCCCCGTGCTCAGTTGAAAAGTGTTTCCATAATGGCCACCATCCAAATCTTATGACACAATAACATGTGGGATATCAACACTGAGCCGCAGTTAGACCCAAAGCTATGCATTAGGGTGAACCCAGTGCTTTTTTTCTAAAAAAAAAAAAATGTTTAGAGGTACTCTCACTTTCCTACTCATATTGAAATACGCTCCTCAATGAGGTCAAACTTAGATTCACAAAATGTTTAGGGGTATATGTCCCCCCAGAAAAAAGCACCTTCAATGCCAGTTATACTTATGCTAAGGAAAATGTCACTTTCTAAATTTTCTAACTTTACTATCTATGCTGGCACATGAAGGTGGCAACCCTAAGACTGAGAAAGCATTCAGAGTAACACAAAAGTAATAATAATAATAATAATTTATTATTTGTACCCCACCTATCTGGCTGGGTTTCCCCAGCCACTCTGGGAGGCTTCCAACAAAGATTAAAAATACATTAAAATGTCACACATTAAAAACTTCCCTGAACAGGGCTGCCTTCAGATGTCTTCTAAATATCAAGTAGTTGATTATCTCTTTGACATCTGGTGGGAGGGCGTTCCACAGGGCGGGCACCACTACTGAGAAGGCCCTCTGCCTGGTTCCCTGTAGCTTTGCTTCTCACAGTGAGGGAACCACTAGAAGGCCCTCGGAGCTTTAAAGGTCAACACCAACACTTTGAATTGTGCTTGGAAATGTACTGGGAGCCAATGTAGGTCTTTCAGGACCAGTGTTATATGGTCTTGGCGGCCACCCCCAGTCACCAGTCTAGCTGCCGCATTCTGGATTAGTTGTAGTTTCCAGGTCACCTTCAAAGGTAGCCCCACGTAGAGCACATTGCAGTAGTCCAAGCGGGAGATAAGCAGAGCATGCACCACTCTGGCGAGACAGTCTGTGGGCAGGTAAGGTCTCAGCCTGCGTACCAGGTGGAGTTGGTAGACAGCTGCCCTGGACACAGAATTGACCTGCGCCTCCATGGACAGCTGTGAGTCCAAAATGACTCCCAGGCTGCGCACCTGGTCCTTCAGGGGCACAGTTACCCCATTCAAGACCAGGGAGTCCTCCACACCAGCCCAGCCCCTGTCCCCCAAGAACAGTACTTCTGTCTTGTCAGGATTCAACCTCAATCCATTATCCGCCATCCATCCTCCAACTGCCTGTGTGTTTCATTGCAAAGACTGGACAGCATTGGACAAATCCTCTGTGGAAAGGGGTAGGTGGGTGCCTGGTCTCCCCTCCCATCTGCTACAGGTGCCGTTCTTCCAATGTCTTCACATGCAGGGTCTGAACATCCACATATGGTATATGCATGTAAAATAAAACATACAAAATCGCAGTCAATTCGTTGCAGGGGCGGGGAGGAATCTAAGTCAACTGATTTTAACCTACTCACTTTTTTTTACACGTATTTGGACAATCCATCCTTACATCCTTACTTGGAGATGGAGGCAGCTGGAGATGCCAGGTGGGTAGCAAGAGCAAGTGTGCTTTCTCATCATAGCCCAAGCAGCAGGATGCGCCATGGGAGCAGCATTGCATATATACACCCTAAAAGGGGCCTAGAAATCCATTTAATAATAAATAATCCAATCCAGCCTATATAAGTATTAATAAATGTGTTGCATCTTTCTTTCTTTCTTTCTTTCTTTCTTTCTTTCTTTCTTTCTTTCTTTCTTTCTTGTCCCTGCATTTTGTTCTAATTGACAAACACAGCTCTTTTCTTTTGGCTTGCTAATTAAAAAAAGAGCGAGAGAGACTGCATGGAAAATGTATTATTTGTCCCCATGGAGGGTTTTTTTTTTCATTTTATTTTTTTAATTATCACGTCAGAAGCGTGTGTCACTTAGAACAAGGACAAGAAAGAAAACCACAAGACATTTATTAGGACTAACCAATGGACTAGGTTGAACTCCTTATTATTACATATTTGTAGTCTCTTTTATTGTACTTTAGTATTGCAAATTGTCTTTGTGCCATGCTGTTTGAATTAGGGCATTTTTGTTCGTGAAAACAGCCACACCAAAATTTGCTGCCATTCTAATTTAAATTATAAAAAATGCAGTTTCCCCTGTTTGCTAATATTTCTACCAAACACCTTCAGTGTCAAAACGAGGTAACTGCTGAAAGTAGATCTACTGCTTATAAACATCACCTGTTACTCCATCCTGCCCCTCATGATGTTTTTCCCCTTTTGGGAATCAGGGGGAAAAGAAACATATCTGAAACTCTGGACGGCTACTGCCCCATCAATGTAGATAACTCTGAGTTAGATAGAACTATGGTCCAATATAGCTTCCTATATTGTTAAGAATTCAGTCCTAGAATAGTGTGTCATGGTACCTGAAAGTTACTGCTGAATTCTAAGGTTCTGCTCTAATGTGGCAAGCTGGCCATTATGTTTTACCACTAATAAAATAGTGCTATTAAACTGACTTGCCTTCTTGCCTTTCTTCACATAAAGCCGTTTAGGCCTGCAAAACTCATGCTACAAATAAAGCAATTAGCATAATTGCTCATAGGGCCTTAAATGCCCTGTCTTTTGGACACCACATAAATTCTCCACCACCGCAGAGTTCAATTGCTATTCAGTGACTTTATTGACTTAAATGATTAAGCCAGTAATGACCAACAAAGGTTTTCCTAACAACTTCTCATTACAACACGGCTCTATTCCAGACTGACGCAGGATGAGTCGTATGTGGTTGGATTCGCTGGAAAAATGCCCTTTCTTTGCCAGGCAGTTTCATCAGGCTTTATAAGAAAGAACTAATTGCTGCCCCTGATGACCAGTCATATCTAAATGTTCATCAGAGGGGCTCCTGGCCCCTTTCCCCACCCATTCTACTATATCTTCTCATCCCTGTGTTTTCGCTTAGAAACAACTTCTTTTATTGACAAAACTCAACTTTTGGAAAAACGGGAACAAGCTCTGCTGATGGGTTAACAGATACTGCCCTCTTGTGGCACAAATCGCAAAGGAAAGTGTTTTTATTTCATCGAGGTTTCCACTTGAGGTTTTGTTCTCAGGATCTGAGGAAAAGGCTTCTTCGGGAGAAAAATGGAACCGAACCAAACATGGGAAATAGCAAATTTATTGTAACACATCAAGGCTGAACTGTGATTACCTTTTAGATGGCCTATTGGTGGATCTCTAAGATTTTGGGCAGGAGCTTTTCCCAGCCTTAATCTGGAGATGCCAGGGACTGAATTTGGAAATTTATTGATGTGAGGTAGGTGTTCTGCCACTGAGAGATGGTCCTTCTCCTTCAACTTTAGTCCACAAATATATGCAGCTACTGCTTTGACACCTCAGTTCACAGTGAATGTACTGAGATCCTAGAAAGAACAGTACAGTGGTACCTCGGGTTAAGAACTTAATTCGTTCTGCAGGTCCGTTCTTAACCTGAAACTGTTCTTAACCTGAAGCACCACTTTAGCTAATGGGGCCTCCCACTGCTGCCGCACCACTGCTGCACAATTTCTGTTCTCATCCTGAAGCAAAGTTCTTAACCCGAGGTACTACTTCTGGGTTAGCAGAGTCTGTAACCTGAAGCGTCTGTAACCTGAAGCATCTGTAACCCAAGGTACCACTGTATAGATTGGACGAAATAAAGGGCAATGGCTGTGTGAAAGCCACATTTCATTTTAAAATGAAAAGTTTGGTGCAGAGTGAAGAATACGGGGAGAAGAAAAAGGACTCACAACTAAAATGTGAATGATTTATTCTTCGTTCTTGTGTGTGCACTAATGCTGAATGAATCTGATTGACAAAGCTACATGCGCTGCCCACCTTTTCTGCCAATATTCTGTGATTTTGTTTTCCTCTTAGAGGAAATATGACTACCATTGACATTCCCAGCTGAATGCAGCACAGCTGTTTGGATTATCTGCAGTAAATCTGGCTGGGAGGCCACTCTGTAGAGAACTTAGAATAATAGTTACTTACTCCAAACATGAGGAAAAAGCATATGCAATAACACCTAGCAGGGGAGCTGAAAAACCAAACCAAACTTGATAACTCTCCCTTTGCCACCACCAACTGAAAACCTCTTCCACAATTCCCCCCTAGCCTTGTCAGTCAGTGGCCAATGCTGGTCCAGGTGGGCTTCGCTTGTCTGTCACCTGATTGGGTAATCATTCAGCACTGCAATTGGCTGAACTCAAATCATGAAGCAGGTATTTGCAGCACAGACCTTTACTGCATGTGGGAATATCTGGTTTAAGGTAAGGTTACCAGATTAAGGTTACCAGATTTTTTTCAGTGAATCTGGGGACACTTTTCAACTTCCTACTAAATAGATGGATTTTGTCAGGGGACTGATTTGTAAATTCGGGGACTGTCCCCGGGAAATGGGGACGTCTGGTAACCTTTGTTTAAGGTACTGTGGGAAGAGGGAAGAATAGTGTCTCCTTGAGGAAAGCAGTACATCTTGGTCTACACACACAGGAACAGAGGAAGCAAACTTAGACCAATGGTACTTCTAGCTTGGTATTTCTACAATTGATAAGCTACAGTCTTCCTGGGTGTCAGACAGGAGACATTCCTATCACCAACAAGAGATAC
This sequence comes from Podarcis filfolensis, assembly GCF_964270895.1. Taxonomy (NCBI): domain Eukaryota; kingdom Metazoa; phylum Chordata; class Lepidosauria; order Squamata; family Lacertidae; genus Podarcis; species Podarcis filfolensis. The sequence goes on along the minus strand of NC_139604.1, from coordinate 73,736,270 downwards.
TGGGGTTTGAACTTGGGACCTTTTGCATGCAAAACAGATGCACAACCACTGAGCTATGGCCCCTTCAAATATAAGAATGGGAGCAATGACAGCTTCCTTTATAGGGCTGTTGCTATGAGGACAAATATGCAGTGCACCACAAAGTACTTTGCCTGTTTAACAGTGCTACATAAATAAATGGGATGCAGGTGGTGCTGTGGTCTAAACCACTGAGCCGATCAGAAGGTTGGCAGTTCAAATCCCCATGATGGGGTGAGCTCCCATTGCTCAGTCCCAGCTCCTGCCAACCTAGCAGTTCGAAAGCACGTCAAAGTGCAAGTAGATAAGCAGGTACTGCTCCGGTGGGAAGGTAAACAGTGTTTCCATGCGCTGCTCTGGTTTTCCAGAAGCAGCTTAGTCATGCTGGCCACATGACCTGGAAAAACGGTCTGCGGACAAATGCCAGCTCCCTCAGCCTGTAAAGCGAGATGAGCGCCGCAACCCCAGAGTCGTCTGCGACTGGACTTAACTGTCAGGGGTCCCTTTGCCTTTACCTTTACCTTACATAAATAAGTAGTAGGTAACTCAGAAGTTCTTCAGATCATGAGAAGAGAAATGAGGTGTTTGCCTAAAGATCAAATGATCCAGTCTTCCACTCCCACTGGAGCAGCTGGAAAAGGCAGACTATTGACAAAACACCCCATGGATCAGTTAACTGAGATGGGCCCTCACATAGAGGACAGGGGGCAAAAGAATTGTCCAAGAGGTGGATGTCTTCTCCAGGTGAGGATCACTGTGTTGTATTACTTTAGACCTCAACAGAAGTGCAATAAAAGTTAAATGAGTGAGATCCTTTCAGTTTGATGGAGAGTGAATTCTGTAAAGTGACAGGTTAGTTACTGAAGCAACAGAGTAGGAAAACTTGTGATAAATCCTCTGGGAAATAGAAAACATTAAATTTAGATGGTGGACAGCAGAGTCAATTCCTAACAATAAATGAGATCAATTGAAACAACATCTCCTTCCTTGACTCATAGCTTTCATTGCGGCCTCCCAGAACAATTACTGTTCTGACACTATGGGGATTATGATGAGGCTATTTCAGACCTCTATGTGTCTAAATGAGCCTCAGAGGGTACACTGTTCCTAGAGAAAGCAATGCTATTAATCTTTTTGACAGCATTTAACAGGAAAAATACTTGTAAATGTCTAGGAAGTACTTTTTATTCTTTTTCTTTTAAAAGTCTTTATTAAAGCAAAGGGTATCAACAGGTAACGTGTCATTGCTTGGGGGGAAAAGCACAACTAAGGGAAAATCTTTTTTTTAAAAAAAAAAGAACTAGATTTTTACCTATTTGTTGTTTGTTTAGCTAGATTTCCATTTGTTGTTTTGGCTTGGGTCAATAAAATGCTCTTCAGACACAATACCATAAAATCAGAAACATAAAAAGGTATGTGGGTCAGTGGGTAGGTATATAATAATAGTCTTCCAGCTTAACCTTGACCATTAAAAGCTAATAGAACTAAGCAGGGTTCAAGGATGTACATCTTATTATCAGGGCTGAATGAGAGGAGCAGGAGAGCCATTTGGACTGGGGCCTCAAGATCAAAGAGGACCTCCAATTTAACTCAACATTTGTTAGGTTTGGGGGGGGGGGCATTTGCTAAGCTTTGTTGGAATAAATTGTGACATATCCTCACAACTTAGAGTTGCAAATTAAATAAGAGCTGCAATTTGTTAAAAGACATAGGTTTTTTTGTCAACTGATATAGACTCAATGATTAGTTCATTTGCACAGAAAAAGGTTATTTAACATGTGTTCTTTATTTATTATTGTTTAGGGAAGCTTTTAATATTTGATGAATTATTGTATTTTAATATTTTGCTGGAAGCTAGCCAAAGTGGCTGGGGAAACCCAGCCAGATGGACAGGGTTTGTTTGTTTGTTTGTTTGTTTGTTTGTTTGTTTGTCACTCCTTTTTTCTTCCCTGTGTTGCCTTATTTTATTTTTGCTATAGCTAGGGGCTGTGGAGGTTAGCCTATATGAGCAACCAGGGTTTACTGCTCCAAATTCCAAAAAGTTTTTACCTCCCCCGCAAGGAAACAAATCTCAAAGCCAGATTCTTCCCTGTTCCATACATTCTTCCACAATCTAATTTAAAATTTAATCCTGGAGATATTTCTGTCAATCTCCTGTTCTGTGGCCAATCAGCACTCTGCACCACTCAGCCAGTCTATATCCAAAAGTATAGCTATGGCCATAAGCTCCCGCCCATCTATCTCCAGGCAGAAAAAAAAAACTCGAAAAATTACATGTGTGTCTTACCAGAGCTACTGGTTCCTAGCCCTGGTTGTGTGGATTTCCTCCTCTGTCTCTTACTGGCAAAAGTGGGATTGTGTTCACAGCACTTCACAGAGCCCCGTGTCCTTCACAAACTGCCATAGATTCTCCAACACTGAACCCCTGAGTTTTATACTGAACAGCAGCCCCCACAGACCAATTTGTAACACCCAAATCTTGAAACTTATGAAGAACATGGTCAACCATTTCTTCCAGCACACAAATCCCATAACATTCAGGATCAGTCCTCACAGCCTTGCTCAGGACCATGGGTAGACAAACTAAGGCCCAGGGGCTGGATCCAACCCAATCGCCTTCTAAATCCGGCCTGCAGACGGTCTGGGAATCAGCGTGTTTTTACATGAATAGAATGTGTCCTTTTATTTAAAATGCATCTCTGGGTTATTTGTGAGGCATAAGAATTTGTTCATTCCCCCCCCCAAAAAAAAATATATAGTCCAGCCTCCCACAAGGTCTGAGGGACAGTGGACAGGCCCCCTGCTGAAAAAGTTTGCTGACCCCTGCTCAGGACACTCTGCAAACCTCTGAACAGACCAACTTTTCTCTACCAGCCTAACAGCCTGAAAATCCTCCATTGATGGACAAATGGGAAATACCATCCCACTGCCTTTGTCATTTACCTAGCTAAGACTGTTTAGACCAGTTTTTTTAGTTCTGAAAAAGACAGCAACACCACAAGATCAGTGCTGATCTGTCCCAAAAGTTTCCTAGCCATCTCATTCCCGAAAATGCCCACATGAGCTGGAAACCAACAAAACCAAACCAAAAGACCCATTAGCTGCAATTCATTATTCAAATGCCAAGTTTTATTCACCAGATACAGTTACATCTCAGACACCCACTCTGAATAGTCAGCAAACATGATGGAGAATCTGAGAACATAACTGCCCTGTCAGGTCTCTCATACCTAACCCACTCCAATGCCAGCAAGAAGAGCAGTCATTACTGAAACTCAGTTTTGGACCCTAAAGACTGGAAGACTAAAGGCTGCACCCACCTAACCACCCTGTGGTTCCTGGGATCCATCTTTATAAATGGCACACCACCAATTCCCTCCCACCTGTTGTCATGATGGCAACTTTAACACAAATATAACAAACAGAGACATCACTTTGCCAACAAAGGTCCGTATAGTTAAAGCTATGGTTTTCCCAGTAGTGATGTATGGAAGTGAGAGCTGGACCATAAAGAAGGCTGATCGCCGAAGAATTGATGCTTTTGAATTATGGTGCTGGAGGAGACTCTTGAGAGTCCCATGGACTGCAAGAAGAACGAACCTATCCATTCTTAAGGATATCAGCCCTGAGTGCTCACTGGAAGGACAGACCGTGAAGCTGAGGCTCCAATACTTTGGCCACCTCAAGAGAAGAGAAGACTCCCTGGAAAAGACCCTGATGTTGGGAAAGATGGAGGGCACAAGGAGAAGGGGACGACAGAGGATGAGATGGTTGGACAGCGTTCTCAATGCTACTAGCATGAGTTTGACCAAACTGCAGGAGGCAGTGGTAGACAGGAGTGCCTGGCGTGCTCTGGTCCATAGGGTCATGAAGAGTCGGACACAACTAAATGACTAAACAAAAAACCTAAGCGAGTCTAGCTGGAAGCCTATGCATCTTTTCTGAGCATGCTTACAGTGGTTTCCTTGAAGGCCATACCTACAACAACTCAAAGCACATTATTTGTAGGTAGTCAGGAGAAGGGCATTGTTGCTAATTTGATCAGTTTGTTTTTGATTAATATTTTTTAAGGGAGCAGAGGCACCAAGTTCTGCACGGCACTGGAGGGACTCGTTGCATGCACTTGACGTCACACATGTGACACACACATGTGATGCCATTGTCAGCATCGCCCTTGAGCTAGTGCCACCAACTGGACTCACACACTTCAGCCCCAACTGGGCTAGGCGAGCTGGGTAGCACTTCCAGAGACCACCTTCTGCACAGGAACAGGTCAAAGTGCTGTGGACTCACAACTTAGAGTTGTGAGCACTGGATTCACTCCAACTGGAAGACAGTCGTCGCACAGCAGAGTATAGCAGAGTATAGCAGAGCATAAACGACTCGGAGAGCAGCTCTGTAGAATATCTTCTTTATTCTATCTACAACTATAATTCACAACTATATACAGAGCTAAAAGAGGTCTAAACGAAAATGCTGAACTGCGCTGAGTGTCTGCAGCTGCTCTTAGCAGCAACCTTATCTATACACACGATCTCTCTCTAACACTCAGTCTCTCTCTCTCTCCGACACTTTGATGTGAGGCTGGAGCGGAATAAGTAGAGAGCAGAAAACCGCCCCCTCCTCTCTGGAGAAACAGCAGAGAACATCAGCAGATTCTTGGATAGGGGAGGGGTGAAATCTCCTCAGCCATGTGCATCAGGAGGAGACCGTGAGGCCCAGGGAGCAACTCTGCCATTGGAGGGAGGCCCAGTGGGGTCCAGCTCCTCAAGAGTAGTGCTTAGTAGCATACAACCCTATGGGCAGGACTCAACTAATGATTCCTGTCAGTAGAAAGCCATGCAAATACTTCCACTTGTGCAATGGGGCTTTACCCTCTTTCTTAACTCTGCATGCCCCCATGTCCCTTAAAATTAACTTTTGGATGCAGTCAGGAAATGTCTATTATTATTATTATTATTATTATTATTATTATTATTATTATTATTATTAAAATTTGCATGCCACCCTTCATCCAAAGTTTACAGGATGGTTTACAACATAAAAACACAAAATGCATGAATTAAAATTAAAAAACCTAGTCGTCCCCCCCACCAATATTTAAAAGGCCATAGATTGTTTAATCAGCCAAAGGCCTAGTTCAAGAGGAAACCTCCCAGCCTGTGGGGAGGAGAGGGGACCTATTCCATCTGGCAAGCTGAAACTCTTGTGCTGACAGAACTATTGACAAAGCATGAAACTGAATTCCTCCCTGTGATGTTAAACTAAACTAAGATTTTATTCAATCATTTGTACAATGGAGTAGGTGTCCAATTATGGCATGGTTTGCAGGACTAGATTTTACTGCTATGATGTAGAATTATATCAGTACACAGTAAAGCAACTGTGCTGGCCACTGAAGATAGTGAATGATTGATTGTTTTTTGTTTCTTTTAGTACTGTGCTAAAGTCCTTCAGTTTCTCCAGATTTCTGTTCACCTGCAGATAGGGATGTTGAAGTATTTTGCTGAACTGAAGTGGAAATATTCACTCATTGTCAGAACCAGATTAACTTCATTCAAATGCAAGAAGCAATTGTTGACACCGAATTTCAAAGCTGCAAATATTTACTGCCGATTAGTACCATTTGCTGAATGCACCTGCATTGAATCTAGTGAAACTTTAAGTCCAAGTAATCATGCATAAATCAAATCAAATCAAATCCCTTATGAATACACAGTGGAAGTGAGGAACAGGTTTAAGGATTTAGATTTGCTGGACAGAGTGCCTGAAGAACTATGGATGGAGTCTTGTAACATTATACAGGAGGCAGCAACGAAAACCATCCCAATGCAAGAAAGGAAAAGGAAATGCAAGAAAGCAAGAAAGCAAAGTTAGCTGTCCAATGAGGCCTTACAAATAGCGGGGGAGAGAAGGCAAGCAAAATGCGAGGGAGATAGTGAAAGATACAGGAAACTGAATGCAGATTTCCAAAAAATAGCAAGGAGAGACAAGAAGGCCTTCTTAAACAGACACGACTGAACGACTAAACAATCATGCATAGGATCATCCTGTACATCTTGTTATTGGGTTTTGCCTCTATTCCCTTAAAGCAGTAGTGATTTTGCTTTCCAGGTCTCTCACTGTTTCTTAACGCAACAGCTCCTATCATCTGTAGTTTTTCCTTACCCCATTTCTAAATTTGTGATGCCTTCTGGGACTCTTCTGCTCAGTGCCACTATGCTAGTGTGTGCATGCAATTCTTGCATGTAATTGTGTCTTCATATAGTCTGCTGCTGCTGCTGCTGCTGCGTGCTAGGATCTATGGAGAGCAGTAGTTTACCCCATGAGCTGCTGCTCTACCTGTGAGTCTTGGGGATGACCGCTCCCCCTTGAAGCCCATTTTCCACCTTGGACCTGGGGGCGGGCCCCATACTCACCACTGTAGCCTATAAGGCTCCAAGGAGGCCTTGGGTGTGTGGGGTGGGATGTATGTTTAGTCGGGTGTGGGAATTTATTTAATTATGGTGTGTTTGTAACTTTTACTGTTTTTGGTTTTTATTGTTTTATTGTTTTGTTTGTTTTTTGTATAGGTTTTAATTTGATTTTAAGGGGAGGGGTCAGAGCTGCCTGGGAGTGGGTCGTAGCCAACAAAATGGCTGGGGCAGGTTCCACGGGGGGGGGGATGCACTAGGACAAACAATCTCAGTGACCATGGGTAGTAGGAGGAGTTACGCTAAGACCAGACCACGTCATTACCGAGGAGGCAAGCTTAGTCGTTGTTTGAGGATTATCCCTGCCTCCTGGTCTGGTCTTGATCGGACGGATACTGGAATCAGCAAGGGATACTCACATGACCTGAAGGTGCTGCTGTGCAATTCCAGGTCAATGATCCATAAGACCATTGCCATCCATGACTTGATTGTGGATGGAGGACTTGACCTGGCATGTGTAACAGAGACTTGGTTGGATGAAGCAGATGGGCCTGTCTTTGCCGCTGCTTGTCCACCAGGTTTCTCTTACGCACAGCAACCCAGGCCTTGTGGATGGGGAGGGGGGGTTGCAGTGATTTTTAGGAAGTCATTAGTTTGCACCAGGCGTCCTATTGGGAAGACCCAGTTCTCTGAGTGCATGTTCGGGAAGTTGGGCAATAGGGGCAGTACCGGATTCCTATTGGTGTACCGACCTCCACGCTGCACCAAGGATTCCCTGCCCGAGCTGCTTCAGGTTGTGGCGGATGTTCTCTTGGAGAAACCTAGTTTGATTGTCCTAGGGGATTTTAGCATCCACACCGACACGACCTTACAAGGGGCCACTTGGAACTTCATGGAAAGCATGGCCGCCATGGGACTGTCCCTCAATAAGTCTGGCCCAACTCATAGCTGCAGACTTGCCTTAGACCTGGTGTTCACCTCTATGGATGTTGGTGATCTGACACTAAGTAAAAGTGAAAGTAAAGAAGTGCCATGGTCAGATCACTTTCTGGTGCAACTGGATTTTTCCGGGACCCTTCCCCTCTACAGGGAGGTGGGACCGATTCAGATGGTCCGCCCCCGCCACTTAATGGATCCAAATGGTTTCCAGAGAGTGGTAGGGGATGTTTTATCCCATGTTGATGGCCTTTCAGCTGATTCCCTGGTGGCCCGCTGGAATGTGGAATTTGGTTCCGAAGCGCCCTCTCCGATTGCATGGAGCCCGTACAGCCTCGTGGTTTTCCACGGATCTGAGGGCAATGAAACAATCGCTGAGACGGCTAGAGCGCTGGTGGCAGATAACTTATTCTGAATCTGACCAGCAGTGGCGTAGCGTGGGTTGTCAGACCCGGGGCAAGGCAAGTAATTTGTGCCCCCTAACCCGTGGATTTGCGCCCCCTAACCCGTGGATTTGCGCCCCCTAACCCTAACCCCCAAATGATGCGCCCGGTGTGGCCGGCCCCCCCTGCACCCCCCACGCTACGCCACTGCTGACCAGACACGGGTTAGAGCTCAATGTCGAGCCTACCAAGTAGCGATAGCGATGGTGAAGAAGACATTCTTCACCGCCTCTATTGCATCTGCGGAAAACAGCAGCAAGAGACTCTTTCAGGTGGTTCGCAATTTAGCGGAACCACCTGCTCCAACAGGGCCCAGTACGAGCCACATGATCTCCTGCAATGATTTTGCAAGGATTTTTGCAGATAAAGTCACTCAGATTCAGGAAGAGGTAGACTCCACCGTGGGAGCAGGGCTGGGGCAGAAGAGTGCTAGAGTCCTGTCTCATCAAGTTGCGTGGGATCAATTCCAATCTGTTACCTCCGAGGATGTAGACAGGCAGCTTGGATGAGTGAAACCAACCACCTGTTTCCTTGATCCTTGCCCATCCTGGCTTATAAAAGCTAGTCGGGAAGGGCTGGGCGATGGGCTTCATGGGGTGGTGAATGCTTCTCTCTGTGAGGGAGCCTTCCCAGACCCGCTGAAAGAGGCGATTATTTAACCGCTTCTTAAAAAACTATCTTTAGAAGCGGCCAATATGGCCAACTATTGCCCAGTCTCAAATCTTCCATTCTTGGGCAATGTGATTGAGTGAGTGGTTGTTGAACAACTCAGGCACGCCTGGAAGAAGCGGACCATTTGGATCCCTTCCAGTCGGGATTAAGGCCTCATCATGGGACTGAAACTGCCTTGGTCGCACTGGTTGATGATCTCCGGCGGGCTAGAGGCAAAGGTGAGAGCTGTTTCCTAGTGCTGCTGGATCTCTCAGCGGCATTTGATACCATTGACCATAAGATCCTTCTGGACCGTCTAGAGTGGCTGGGAGCTGGGGGCACTGTCATACAGTGGTTCTGCTCCTTCCTCCTGGGCCGTGTTCAGAAAGTGGGGGGGGATGAGTGTTCAGACCCCCGGGCTCTCACTTGTGGGGTGCCTCAGGGTTCTGTCCTCTCCCCCATGCTTTTCAACATCTACATGCAGCCGCTGGGAGAGATCATCAGGGGGTTTGGGCTGGGTGTCCATCAATATGTGGGTGATACCCAGCTGTACCTCACTTTCAAAACAGAACCAGTGAAGGCAGTGAAGGTCCTGTGTGAGTGTCTGGAGGTGGTTGGAGGATGGATGGCAGCTAACAGATTGAGGTTGAATCCTGACAAGACAGAAGTACTGTTTTGGGGGATCAGGAGGCGGGTGGGTGTGGAGGACTCCCTGGTCCTGAATGGGGTAACTGTGCCCCTGAAGGACAAAGTGTGCAGCCTGGGAGTCATTTTGGACTCACAGCTGTCCATGGAGGTACATGTCAATTCTGTGTCCAGGGCAGCTGTTTACCAGCTCCATCTGGTACGCAGGCTGAAACCCTATCTGCCCGCGAATTGCCTCGCCAGAGTGGTGCATGCTCTGGTTATCTCCCACTTCGACTACTGCAATGTGCTCTATGTGGGGCTACCTTTGAAGGTGACCCAGAAACTACAACTAATCCAGAACGCGGCAGCTAGACTGGTGACTGGGGGCGGCTGCCGAGATCACATAACACCAGTCTTGAAAGACCTACATTGGCTCCTAGTATGTTTCCAAGTGTTTCCAATTCAAAGTGTTGGTGCTGACCTTTAAAGCCCTAAACGGCCTCGGTCCAGTATATCTGAAGGAGTGTCTCCATCCCCATCATTCTACCCGGACACTGAGGTCCAGCGCCAAAGGCCTTCTGGTGGTTCCCTCACTGTGAAAAGCCAAGTTACAGGGAACCAGGCAGAGGGCCTTCTCGGTAGTGGCGCCTGCCCTGTCACCAGATGTCAAAGAGAACAACAACTACCAGACTTTTAGAAGACATCTGAAGGCAGCCCTGTTTAGGGAAGCTTTTAATGTTTGATGCATTACTGTATTTTAATATTTTGTTGGAAGCCGCCCAGAGTGGCTGGGGAAGCCCAGCCAGATGGGTGGGGTATAAATGATAAATTATTATGATGATGATTATTATTATTAAGGAGATTGCACCACATGGTCTAACTTGATCCTGAAGGATCATCCTCAAGAGGCGGTATTATGTTTACGTTGTGAAGGGTTACAAGTTTTATTCACCAGTAGAAATCAGTGTGCAACTTTGGATATACACACTGGAGGCCAGATTCAGGTGGATAGCCGAAAGCTCTTACCTTGAAAGCTTATATTTAGTTGATCTTTAAGGTGCAACTGGAATTATTAAAAAAGATTTTTTTTCATCTTTCATATTGTTATTTATTATGGCACTGGAGGCCAGTCATTGAATTTAGCTCCATAATCTATTGTTAGTACTAGGACCTGAGAAGCAATAACAGGACCAAACCAAAAGTTATCCAATGACAATATTTTGAAGGGGGGAAAATGGTGGTGGAAGGTTGAAATGGCAGTGGAAACTGCCCATTTACAGTACCTAATTTTACCACTGCCTGTCTTTCAGCAGCGCTCCTCCATTTGTATTTGCAACAGCCCCTCCAACAATGCTACATCATTACTTAGCTTAATTCTGGGGGAAACAGTGGTCCTAAGCTACTGACCAATCAGAAGCTCCTTCGTACAAGGGTAAAGCTATTTTTCATCTACCAGGGGTCAGCAAACCTTTTCAGCAGGGGGCCGGTCCACTGTCCCTCAGACCTTGTGGGGGGCCAGACTATATATATTTTTGGGGGGAGAAATGAACAAATTCCTATGCTCCACAAATAATCCAAAGATGCATTTTAAATAAAAGCACGCATTCTACTCATGTAAAAACATGCTGATTCCCAGACCATCCACGGGCTGGATTCAGAAGACGATTGGGCCTGATCCAGCCCCCAGGCCTTAGTTTGCCTACCCATGATAGCCCATCTACTATGCTCCCTTTCACATAATATCCCATCCCATACCCTCCAAGTGTCCTGATTTTCCAGGAACAGTCCCAGAATTACTGAAGCCATCCTGGTACCTGATTTGATCCCGGAATGTCCCCGTTTTCCTTTTTTCTCCCTTCCTTGTCTCGGAGAACAATTAAAAGTGGTGTCTGTGTGTGTGTTTAGATGCAAAAATGGAGTCCTGTTTATGCTGAAAATAAAATACCTGCACCAAATGAAGGAAATGGTGAAACCCTTCCTCTAATTTTGTTTATTCCTTCATTGTAAAGAGAGCCTTACACTTTTTACTCAGTAGTAAGTCCCACTGTATTCAATGGCGTTTACTTCAGTGAGTAAGCCAATGACAAAATTTTCCCTGCTCTAACATGTATCTGCTGATTTCTTTAGGTCCATATGGGTTGCCAAGTGTAGTTTTGTTTTAGTTCTGCATATTGGGGAGGTGGGAGCAGTTTAGCATGGTCAGGAAATATTATGAACCTAAAATCTTGAAATAAATTCTAAACAAAAATACAAGTAGAAAGAATTTTCATTGTCATATTTCAAACTTCCACAAGAGGGTAGAATATACAAGCAATTTATCTGACGAGCTAAAAGAAAAAATGAGAAGCCACTAGATTTAATGCAGAAAGTAAGCTGTAAAGGGTATGTTTTCTTTTAAAACTGAGAATAAGTAATAGTGCATATTGTCACTGACCACAAATGGCATGACAAAATATTTTAATTAATAAATTATTTGATGATAGTTAAGAGACATCAGTGGGAATGAGGGTTCAGAATGAAAAGAATGAATAAATGAAGAAAGGATAATTGTTATGATCATTCTGTGCAGGGGTTTTTTATTATTATCATCCAGTAAACTTCCACTGGATGGCAATGAAAAATGCTGCAAAGAATTCTCACAAGTAAAGATGATGGGCAGTTCAATTTTCATACCGTTTGAACATATATAAGCCAGGCGGACTAGGCCATTTTAGGTGCGCTGCTCTAAGTGGTTTGTAGATTTCAGCCTGAAGCTTCCTGTGGCTGAATGGTTAGGAAGCATCAAATAATTTAATGACATCTGCAGTTGTGCATGCTAATTAAGAATGTCATTCAGTTTCTAACTGCAGGGTATTATTTAAAAACAGCCACACAGACAGGCAATATTTTACCATCCATGTATCATAGTGCAATTGGGACATAGTTTAATATTTTCTGAAGAATCAGCTCCTGACAACAGCATTTGCACCTCTTAATTCTTTATCCATCTGTGCAAATTTTTAATTTAGATGTATTTATTATACACTGTCTCTGGGAAATTACACCCAGCTTAATATTGATGTCACTTTCCTAGATCAGACATAGCTTATTGGCTGGCTGCTTATTGGAATTAAGCAACATCACGCCAAATTAAGGACCAGTAATCTAAACTCTTGAAATGGAAGCCCACACCTTCATATGCTTTCGAGGTGTGAATGTGTGTGTGTGTGAAATGGAAAACCAGGGGGAGGGATAGAGTATTCTGGAAAGGCTGTGGTTAGCTTTCTGAAAACCTGAACTGGAACACTGGAACATTTTGTTGCAGATGCCACTTATAATTACATATCTATGTTGATTGGATTATTATAGTACCAATGAGTGCACCCCAGAGACAATTAAGTATGAGTCACAATAATTAAAATGAAGGGAGCCTTAGGCTACAATCCTATGCACATTACTTGAGAATGGGAACACTTGAGAAATTTCATATTTGCAAATTCTGATGCAAGCTCTCTTGCTGCACCTCCTAGGCTAAAATGCAGGTCAGAATGCAACCATCCACCTGATGTTGCACTTTTCAGAATGTTGCAATGCATTTCTCACCGCAAATAAGTATCAAAATGTGTTTTAAAATTTTAGAAATGCATATTTGGGGGGGGAGTTCAAAATTGCATTTTAATATATCTTTAGATGCACATTTTCTTAACAAAAATTGTAGAATAACATGGAATGCATTTATTTACATATGTGATTTTGATAAGTAGTTCCCCATACCCAGTTTTCCCCTCTGTGGTTCAAGTTGTGAGGTAGTGGTAGTTCTCTCTGTATTTTCAGTTGGGATGTCCCCCTGCCTGTTCCTGGAAGTTTTATTTCTCTTTTGAGGCAGACAAATTGAGTGCTACTTGCATGATATTTGTTGGAGTAGTAACTTCAATATATGTGTGGGGCTCACTTCTGCTTTTTGGAGCAGCTTAACAAATAGAAGCAGCTCTGGCTCTTTGCCTTCTCTTTAGCAACCTTATATAGAAAACACTTGTGCCTTTCTTTCAACCAATCAAAACAGCATTACGAAGTTTCTGTTTCTCAAGCAAATGATTTTTGCTACCTGCTTCCTGAGAATGTCAGCACTTCTGGTTTCTGTTCATGGCCACCGGCCCACACCTGTATTTCTAGGGTTTCAAAAAAAAATTTATCATTTGCAGATGCAACTTCATTAGATCAGAAGAAGCAGTGCTCACCTGAGCTGTCTGCTGGAGCAAGAAGGTTCTCTGACAAAAAAATGTGGAGTCTGAGTCTGGCAGCCACTTTCAAAAGGAGTGGTCTCAGAGATCACTCCAAGCCTCTTGTTGGCTAGCTATGTGTATGTGTGTCATTGTGTACATTAAAATAAATATATTTAAGATTCTGAGTGGTAGTAATAGAGTAGGCATACTTTAGTGCTATAGTGGTACCTCGGGTTAAGAACTTAATTCGTTCTGGGGGTCCGTTCTTAACCTGAAACTGTTCTTGACCTGAAGCACCACTTTAGCTAATGGGGCCTCCCGCTGCCGCCATGCCACTGCCACCTGATTTCTGTTCTCATCCTGAAGCAAAGTTCTTAACCTGAGGTACTATTTCTGGGTTAGCAGAGTCTGTAACCCAAAGCATCTGTAACCTGAAGCATATGTAACATGAGGTACCACTGTACACAGAAAACTTTATTATAAAGAATGGGGCCCAGGGCAGAAATACAGTGCACAGTTATAGATCAGGCTTTCAGTCCTGGAATTTAATATTTTAATGGGAAACCTGCTACAACCACTGACATATTGACTCGTTGGCCCAACACTGGTAACAACGTAATGCTCCCAGGGCATTGTTGGATGTTATGCTCAAACAATGAAAGCAGATACAGAAGTAGTGCTTTTGACAGTGTTGCTACCTTTCCACAAAAATACTCATGGCAGCTTATAGAATAAAATCCAGAAATAGCTGTTGATGTTTAGATCAGTAACTATATCACTAAACATTTCCCAACATCCACACATTCATATAGATTCTCCCACAATGGGTTCTGGCCACCCCACCGCCTTGCCTCCCCTCTCCCGCCCCCTAAGCAGCAGGGATTCTGCTGCCAGGAGGTCAGGTAAGTGCTGCCGCCCATTCTGCCATCCACTACTGATTAAAAGGTATTGTTGTTGTTTAGTTGTTTAGTCGTGTCCGACTCTTCGTGACCCCATGGACCAGAGCACGCCAGGCATTCCTGTCTTCTGCTGCCTCCCGTAGTTTGGTCAAACTCATGTTCGTAGCTTCGAGAACACTGTCCAACCATCTCATCCTCTGCCATGCCCTTCTCCTTGTGCCCTCCATCTTTCCCAACATCAGGGTCTTTTCCAGGGAGTCTTCTCTTCTCATGAGGTGGCCAAAGTATTGGAGCGTCCTTCCAGTGAGCACTCAGAACTGATTTCCTTCAGAATGGATAGGTTTGATCTTCTTGCAGTTCATGGGACTCTCAAGAGTCTCCTCCAGCACCATTAATGATGACCAGAACACTTTCCACACTCCAAAGCATTCGTATGATTTATCTCCTGTGGATGTTTGGTGAAGAGTTCCCCACATACTGAACATTTATGGAGTTTCTCTCCTGCATGAATTCTCTGGTGGGTCACAAACTGTGATCTATAAAGAAAATACTTCCTGCTGTGGAAACTGCAGGAAGTATTTCTTTATGTAATAATAAAGGGTTTTTCCCTTGTGCAGAGACTCTCGTGTTTTGCAAAGACTGGGCCATCTGAAAAATGTTTCCTATGTGCTATACAGAGAAGGAAGTCCTCACATTTTATATCCCTACCCAATAAACTTCACATGCATTTGGTACAAATCCATTTTATCCAAAGGGAGATTCCACTCATATATTTTCTCTGCTGCTTATAGCGCCTTAGTGGCTAGTGTTATATATTTAGACCCTTATTCATTTCCTATGATCAAAGTATAGATATTGGGCATGCTGCTGCAATTCCCCATTCACAGAATATCTGGATAATGGTTTTGGCATTCCCATAATGAAACAAGCTTTTTAAAGTTGATGATGAGTAGCTCCACAATTCAACATATGAAGCACCCCAAATTTATATCTGCTTTCATTATTTCATTTCCCCACTTTCAAAACACTTATTCTGTAGTTTTGTTAGTCATTGTTGGATGACTAACTCCAATGACTAAGAGAAGTTAGATTAGGCTAAAAATAATAAAATACAACAGCCGATACTTGAGCTGTAATTAACTTGAAGACAGGTTTTCCTTCTCTTTGCTTTGTTGTGGCCTATAATTTTCTTATACTTACTAAATTCTGACTGTTATATTTTTTTCAGAGTGTTTTCTCTTCTAGAAATGACCTTACATCTGAGGACGTTCCCTGTGGAATCGAAGCCTTCTCCCAAAACTTTCATGTTTAATCTTGAACACCAAGCACAAAGCAGTAATACAATATGAATTGACCAAAAAAAAAATGAACAAAGAAAAACATAATTGACAGCAGTACCTGAAAATGTATTGTAGCCAATGTTAGTAAGACCTATTTAAATTAATAGACATGTCTAATTTAGGTCCTTTCGTTTCAGTGGGTCTATTCTGAGTAGCTCTCGCTTGGACAAAACTCCTGGAATTGGAGCCAGACTTACAGTGCAGTCCTATCCATTTCTACCCATGAAGAAGTTCTACTGAATTCAGTGGGATAGGATCCCTCATAAATAGGATTATGATTATAACTTTAGTTATGCTTAGTGAGAACCATTGATTTCAGTGAGCCTACTCCAAGGTCCCATACGCCCTATACATATAAAGCAGTATCATGCTACTTTAAGCAGTCATGGCTTCCCCCAAAGAATCCTGGGAACTGTAGTTTGTTTAGGAAGACAAATGTTGTTGGAAGAACCTTATTCCCTCAGATAGCTATAATTCCCATAGTTCCCCGGGAAGAGGGATTGACTGTTAAACTACTCTGGAAATTGTAGCTTTGTGCAGGGAATAGAGTTCTCCTAACAACTCTCAACACCCTTAACAAATTACAGGATTGTTTTTGAGGGCAGGAGGGCGGATGGACCATGAATGCTTAAATGAATGCTCGAGAGCCAGTGTGGTGTAGTGGTTAAGAGCGTAGTCTCGTAATCTGGGGAACCGGGTTCGCGTCTCCGCTCCTCCACATGCAGCTGCTGGGTGACCTTGGGCTAGTCACACTTCTCTGAAGTCTCTCAGCCCCACTCACCTCACAGAGTGTTTGTTGTGGGGGAGGAAGGGAAAGGAGAATGTTAGCCGCTTTGAAACTCCTTAAAGGGAGTGAAAGGCAGGATATCAAATCCAAACTCTCTAAATTGGTCTGCTACTGCTTTAAATGTATAGTGCAGATGAGTCCTAAGTCTGACCCAAGGGGACAGCTCTTTGCTCTTTCCAGACACAGCAGCCTTCACCAACCTAGTGGCCTCCAGATGTTTTCCACCACAACTCCCATCAGCCCCAGCAAGCGCTGCCATGCTGGCTGAGGCAGATGGGGGTTGCAGTTAGAAACAACCGGAAGTCACTGGGTTGGTGATGGCTGACATACAGAACATCACTTCTGCTGCTGAGTATCAGGCTCCTGTTTTGTGCTGCAACTCCTAAATATGTTGTTGCAGCATCTGCAGCTGCTAGGAGGTTCTGTGAAAGTATAGGTTGCACATCTTCGTTTGATCACTTGCATATTATAAATACCGCAATGCAATAAAAGCCAAGGTGTTCCTTAATTTCTGGTCTGTGACTGTAACTAATCAATTCAATGTGTTCCTTTTTAGGGGTTGACCAACTGTTAGTTTCCCAAGTGAAATGCAAGGTCCTGAAGCTAGGGGCTGCAAGAGAGAAGAAAATGTTCTGTCTGTGTCAGGTAAAAAGTAGCTCCGCAAAGCAAATCAGACACCACAATAGGCTTCAGTGGCTACTGCGTTATTTCGAGAGACAGTAGCAATTGGCTAGTTCAGAAAGAAAGAAGTCAGAGGGAATCAGATCATACCCTATAATTAATATAATTGAGACTGTAACACAGCAGGGGATTGATTGGCGGTTGATTCCAAGAAGTCTAGTGATAAAAGAATTGATGCTGATTGATTGGTTATTAAAGGATTTAGGATGGAAAGCTAAAGAGGTGCTTTGGAGGAGAAAGCACTTTTTAAAGGTGAACTTTTGAAATACTGTACACAGAATAGCTGTAGGACTAGAAACTCTATGACAGATATCGCACCATCCGTGCCCCCAGCATCCCACATCGCACAAGGCAAAATGGAAGCGGCTGTTCCCGTGGCAACCAGAACTGATGGCTCCTGTGGGTCCGCCATGAAGTAATTGTTTTATCTCCTGGTGGCATGGAAACCAGTTCAGCGGATGTCAACCTATACACAGAAGTTGCTCTTTAGGGAGCAGTCTACTACAGTAATTTTTTATAGACCAAAGAACAGCACAGCCTCTGCCACCATGGCAAATCAGTTCCGTTCTCTTGGCTCTCCAACAGAAAAAAATATGTGCTTTTATTAAACCTGTCACTTTCTATCTTTTATTAAAGCCTCTGCTTTTTGTAAAATGTTGAAAATCATTCAAAAAAATGTTTTGAAATGTATTTCTGTGCCCACTTCTCTGCTTTCAAAGAAGAAAAAAGTCACTCGTCATTAAAGCACTTTCAAAAAGTAATCTTTTGGATCAGGCTTGCTAAACTTTATTATACTCTGGTCAAGCTGAAAGCCTTCGAGAACAGAAGCATCTTCTGGAAACATCAGAATAGCATCAGGGAGAGGGACAGATCTGCTATGGCAAGGAGTTCTGCAACTTTGGTGCTCAGTGGAGAACTCCCGTTAATACATTTTGTTATTTTAGATGGCTTATGTGTCTCCACTTGCAAAAGCCACACATTTACAACAAGGCAAATAAATATATATAATACATAATATAATATTCATACAAAATAACAGAATCCTTAAAAAACTACAACACTGAATAACAATTACTAATGGCAGCAATAGCAATCAGGTCTCTCATCCTCCAAATGTAATAAAAAAGGCATGTATTAATCAACAGCCTAGAATTATAAAGAGATGGGACCAGTTCCATATATGAGGAGCCACCACTGAAATCACCCTTTCCCAGTCCCTCATGCCATGTACCTCATCAGGGCCAGATTTAGGTTTGATGAGGCCCTAAGCTACTGAAGGTAATGGGGCCCTTTATATGTCCAGCTGTCCTTTGTCAACAACAAATTGTCGCTGGTTTTTTGTGTTGAATATATGCTACAGTGGTACCTCGGGTTACATACGCTTCAGGTTACAGACTCCGCTAACCCAGAAATAATACCTCGGGTTAAGAACTTTGCTTCAGGATGAGAACAGAAATCGTGTGGCGGCAGTGGCACGGTGGCAGCGGTAGGCCCCATTAGCTAAAGTGGTGCTTCAGGTTAAGAACAGTTTCAGGTTAAGAATGGACCTCCAGAATGAATTAAGTACGTAACCAGAGGTACCACTGTATATGGTAATATATGAACCTAATAGGTACCTAAAGCCATTTGCCATTTGCTGTACGTAGGCTTTATTTTATTTTGTTTTTATCTTATATTTTAGGAATGTGCATCCAGATTTTTTTCCCTTTAATTGTTTTTGGGACCACCAAGAGAGTGGGGCCCTAAGCTATAACTTGTTTAGCTTATACGTAAATCCGGCACTGTATCTCAAACTGCACAAGGAGCAACATCTACTGATTGTAGGGCATAGGAAGGTCGATATAGAAGGAGACCCCACCTTCCCATAGCACTTCTACCTTGCCTGGATTTAGCTTCAACTTGTCTCGGGGGTTAAGGTAGACCAGAGAGGGCACAGCCAGTGCCAAACAAGACCTCACCACAAGTTGTTCTGTGCATTACAATGGGTTCAACACACTCACACCAACCCAACAATTGAACATGCCTCAGATGGTGGTGGGACTTGCCTCAGTGGGCTGTTTTGGATCTCCCTCTTATAATGTTTTTCCTATAGCTTTTTTTTTTGCATTTCCACAAACCAAAATTTCCCCAAACTGCGTCCCAAGTCTATTGGTGCCTGCCTCATATGTGTGTGGATGGTTGGGGTTTTTTGGGGGGGGGTTGGGGGTTGGGGGAGGAGCATTATCTAAATAATGCTTGACACTCAGAGAACTGAGTTTGATATTATGTATGAAACATTCGGTTTGACCGTATCTTAAAGAAAACGAAAAATTTCTGAGGATATTTGATGCATGTTTGTGTGCGTGTTGGGGGAATGGAAATAGAAAAGGCTAAGCAATGGGGTCAATACCCACAGGATGTGTTCGTACTTGCTATAAAACCATCGCCAAGAGCACAGGATGGAAATGGCTGGCTCCTGTTCTCACTTCTCCTGCAGTCTGTCAGAGCAGACGGAAGCCTCTCTGCTGACCTTCCAAAGCAAGAGCATGCCGACAGCTCGCAGACCGCACAAAAAAGCACTGATTCTTTTGTACTGCCTTTGGGCAATGGTCTGCCCAAGATCATGACAGAGGTGTTTGGGGAAGGTCACTGCACTCGCTGAATGCCAGAAAACATATGCATAGCAATGCTGCCTTTTGCTCTGAACAAGCACTACACCTCGGGAAGGACGTAACCTGACCTTTAGAGCTGTGTTTTATTAAAGCCGCTGCTGTTAAAATTAAGTTCCCTTATTGCAGATAGGAGGCAGGCTGAAAGGATAGTCATTTTCCTAAGGCATAAGCACGCATCACCATGCTGAATCCATGAATAAAATAACATTAGAAGAACTATGCTGGGTGAGAGCCCCAAACCCACCTAGCTCAGCATCCTGTTCTCCACAGTGGCCAACCAGATGCCTTTTAGGAAACCCACAAGCATTGTTGTTGGCATTTGTCTGTCTGAAGAGACAATGGACTTTGAGGTGAAGTCAAACCGCAGGAGAATCACAGCGCCTGCTGTGGCTGCAGAGACTGGTAACTCATAAGTGCTACATCCCTGGTGCCCTTTACCTTGTAAAATGAATTATTCAGAGCAGTGTTTTGCACAACCTACTAAGGAAGACAATAGCACAATAAAATTCAAAATAGTAACAATTAATTGCTCATTTACCCAAAATCCAATTAAAACAGGATGGGACAAGGCAGAGCATTCCTGCACAATCTCAGAATGTACCTAGATGAACCCTGTGTGATGTTGCAGGTGGCTCTCAGATTGTGTGAGGAGCTGAAAAGAAAAGAAAAACCAGAGCTTCCTCACTGCTTCTGAACTGCCCCAGGAATCAGCTCCCCCACCCCTTTGTGCCACGCAGAGTAGATCCAGCAGTCTAATAGATATGTTTATTTTGAAAAAGACCATTTTTTGTTGTTGTTCAGTTGGTATTAGGGAATAAGTGGTTCGTGGTGTGCAGGCATCAACTTTTGCAAATCTTGAGTTTATCCCAAGTGAAGTGGCAATAATGTTGAACCAATTGCATTATCAAGAGTCAATTTATCTACTAGTGGAACTGTAAGTGTGCATGTCGGAAAAACAAGATAATAGCTTGCTCTTTTCTCTTTCTTTCTTTCTTTCTTTCTTTCTTTCTTTCTTTCTTTCTTTCTTTCTTTCTTTTTTATTTTTGGTATAAACTTTTTTCTTCTCTGTTTCCAGCATGGAGATTCCTGCACTGCAGAGGGTTCAGCCCTCGGGGCCCCTTCCAGCTCTACAATTCTATGAAGGAAACGGATAGATGAGTGAACTGGATCTTCACAAATCATAGGCGAAAAAGGAAAATATAAAGAAAGGAGATGTATGTCTCTTGTGATCCAATACTGTTTGTGTATTAATGCTGTTTTGCTAATCTGAAAGAGCAAATGAATAAATAAAAATTATTGCTACAAATAGGAAGAAGAAAATGAAGAGACTGGCCACTCTCTTCTTTTTTCTTACTCTAGTGCGCGCACACGCACACGCACACACACCCCACACATTCTCCTCTAAGCAATCTCACACCACCAGAAATATACTGCCAATGCAAAGACGTGTCTAAGGCAGGGGTAGGAAACCTCAGACTCTTCCTAGTCTACACCAGCTCCCTGGGCCACGCTCCCTCAGAGGCACTTCTTGACAAGAATGTGATAATGCTTCTTGCTTGCCTGGATGAAGGACAGACGGGAGCATGTGAGTAAATTAACATTTGTGGCTCCTCCTACTTTTGCTTCTGGCCCTGCCCGCAATGGGATAGAATGCAGGCCTTGGGATGAAAAAGGCACCCTACCCTGGTTTAAGGCTTTCTCAGTTGGCTTTCTCAGCAGTAATGAGATCTTCTCCACCTATATTACATTGGTCCACCAAAAGTGGTGAGGAAGAGGCCATTCATTCTAGAAGGGGTGCCAGGAGACATCCATGCAGCGATGAATATCTGTTGATGTCATTGGCTATGGAATGCAGCCTAGAGACTTCCACTTCTCCTGCTGGTCCTATCCACCCCATCCCTTCAACTCTAAATAAAAGGCGATGAAAATATGATTTGTGTGTAAGCGACCTACACAGAAACATGGATTTTCCCAGAGAATATTGTTTCTGCCTGGATCTTTTCACATGCCCATAGCTGCAAGAAGGCATGAATAAGACATGAATAATTTTTAACAGTGAAATATAAAGACATATTTAAGGGGTGACAATGTTAAATGGGGATTCCACCACAAATTCTCTCTTTGGAGATAAATAAATTTGACAGGCCTATCTAACTCGTGCCTCAAGAGCAATGCGCTGTCTGGAGTCACACATACGACCTTCCAACTGATGCTGGTATAAACCAGGGACAGTTTAAACGTTTGGCACATAACTCCATCAGAAATTGAGGTAGCAATTTGAGGCTCGCGTATTTGCACACGGCAAATAATAGCACACTCTATCATTTCAAATTAATGTCAACTGGCAAAATAATTTTTGTAGAGGTGAATCAAATTCACCTCTACAAAATCAATTTGGCTTAATCCAACTAGGACATATGCATACAGAAACAGACTCCTGTGCCAGTATACCTGGCGGGATGGAGAATATGGACAGGCAACAAAGCCAGCGGATCTCAGGGGATACATGCTGAAGTCTTCAAAATGGGCAGAACTGAACTTACACAACAAGTTCACAAGCTCATCGAAGAAATCTGGGAGAGAGAGGAGATCCCAGCAGACTTTAGAGATGCCAAAATTATTGATCTATTTTTTTAAAAAAAGGTGATAGAATAGATTGTGGAAATTATTGAGGCATCTCTTTATTAGCTGTGGCTGGCAAAACTCTTGAAAGGATCTCAGCAGATCGTCTCTTAACAATATCCTTCCGGAATCCCAACATTTTGCAAATCAGCTGATAGCATTGCTCTAGGGATGTCAACTGGCTTGCTTCAGGTTGGACCTGCAGCTTAGAGAGGATGTTTTTGCCTAATATCTAGTGTGCCCGGCTTCCTGAGGACCCAGAGAGCTGGCAGTGCAGGAGGTCAGGAGCTAGAAAGAGACTGGATGTTGGAGGTAGTGGCACTTTGCACAATCATGATCACAACGTGCAGTTTTTAGACTGCAAGGTTCTCATAGAGAATCACAAAACCACGGGTTATCTAGCACAGAAAATATGATTGGTGTGCAGTAGTAGATGGTAGGGTGGTATGGTGAGGCTTAACTGACTTCCCAGCAGTAGAGTTACTGCTGCTGTACACTAGGAGGGGCAAGGTGGTGAGGAGGTGGCACTCTGCAAACATACTGACAGGAATGCATATATCAGGGTCTGCATGTTATATAGACTTCCAACAGATTGAGGTTCCCCCTCCTGAGGAGGGAAAGTGTCCAGCATGTCTAATACAATGTATTCAATTAAATTGAAATTAACTTGCATTGATCTTCCTCTTTACTTGAAAAGCTTAGCAGGGGTTTTTTTTTAAAAAAAATCTTGCATGTGGACATAATGAACTCTTGCTGATATCTGCCAAAGAAAAACAAGAGAAGGTAAAGCACATTTTAAATGTTACTTGCTTTAACACATCTTTTTGAGATGGAAAAAGAGAGAGAGAGGGGGAGAATGTTCTGCTTAGTAGGAAGGACAAATAGTTATTTCTCTCAATAAAGATAGTGGCATTGATCAAAACCAACTGAACTGTAGCCAGAGAATTTAAGAATGCATTAAGCCTAATCCATAAAGGTTCTTTAGCATGTCATATATCCATTAGCAATTGAAGCAATTTAAATTTCAAATCTATAGTAGGTTGAAGCCAAAACAAGACAAAGTAATATAACTGATCAATTACTTTAATTGAAAACCTTTAGTTGAGAATAGCTTCTCTTTAAGAACAAATGTATGTCATTTCTGGCTATTGGCAAACTTAAATGGAAAACTGTTTTGCACTGGGGTCGGGAAGGCGTGCAAGAGGAAAACTTTGAGAAGCACATTGAAAACAGACATCATTTTTGAAAAATTAATTAAAATCGAATTCAGGAGCAGAGGGGAGCAAACATTCTTTGGATTGTTTTCCTGGTAGACTAGTAGAGACATTTCCAGGTTTGAGGGGGCCCAAGGAAACTGCTTTCCAGGGAACCCCCACTGTGCCTGCCCCTCTTCCCTGGCACCACTGGCACTGCAGGTAAACCATTTTATTGTTTTTACTGTTGTTGATGCTCTTTTCCCATTGTGCCACTTTTCTTCTCTCACCTGCTGGTCCTCCACTGGTTTTCTTCTGTCTGCTTGGTGGCTGCCGTGCCTTTGTACCTATGCACTTGGCCACAGCAAGGAGCATGTGGTAATGAGGAATTTTTTTATTTACATTTTGATTTTCTTTGAGAGATAGATACATGATAGATAGATAGATATAGATAGATAGCTATTTGCTAACCCTGCCCCCAGAAAGTGAAGTGCTGCACCAACATCTGCCAAAGCTACAACTGAATGCCAACATTATCCTTTTGATTATTTCTCCCATAGCAATGAAAGTGGGAGTCAGCTGAACCAATCGGATGTCACCTTTGGGGTTGCTGGGCGAATGAAGATGCTGGAGTTTCAAGGGTGTAGACTGAGGGGGTCGGCACACCCCTTGCCACTCCTGTGCCCTCATTGCATAATGTGTTGGGAAGGGACATGGGTGATGTCACCCCAATTTCAGTGATCATGGGTAGAGGGTGATATAGCTACAGGAAACTAATAGGTCATCTTGGAAGATGAGGATGAAGCTATTTACAGAAGTTGATTGATCAGGTTGTGGCACAAATACTTTTGGTTGAAGCAGACTATCTTGACCCATTTCAGCCTGGGTTCAGGCCTGGTTTGAGACTGAATTGGCCTTGTTCATCCAGACGGATGACATTTTGGGGAGAAGGACAAGGGGAGTGTGGCCCTGTTTATTCTTACTTGATGTCTCAGCAGCTTTTAATACCTTTGACCATGTTTATCCTTATGAGCTGACTTAATAATAATAATAATAATAATAATAATAATAATAATAATAACAACTTCCCAGCCACTCTGGGTGGCTTCCAAAAAAAATTAAAATACCCGTAATACATCAAACATTAAAAGCTTCCCTAAACAGGGTTCCCTTTAGATGTCTTCTAAAAGTATGGTAGTTGTTGTTCTCTTTGACATCTGGTGGGAGGGTGTTCCACAGGGCAGGCGTCACTACCGAGAAGGCCCTCTGCCTGGTTCCCTGTAACTTGGCTTCTCGCAGTGAGGGAACTGCCAGAAGGCCCTCGGTGCTGGACCTCAGTGTCCAGGTAGAATGATGGGGGTGGAGACGCTCCTTCAGATATACTGGACCAAGGCCATTGAGGGCTTTAAAGGTCAGCACCAACACTTTGAATTGTGCTCGGAAACGTACTGGGAGCCAATGTAGGTCTTTCAAGACCGGTGTTATATGGTCTCGGCGGCTGCTCCCAGTACTTAGGTACTATTTATAGTGGTTTGGGTCCTATTTCCAGGGTCAGGTTCAGAGAATAGCATTAGGTGATCAGCAGCACCTCGGGGTACCATTTTGTCCCTGTGTTAGCCTGAAAAGGCAGGCTGGTTTGGAAGCCCAGCTTGCAGCATATTGTTGTCAAGTTGATCCCCACCTAACTGGTAGCAGCTGTAGCACTGAGCTCATATGTGTTTCACATGCTTTGATGTAGGCCCAGGCATAGATAGAGGGGAAGGTAAAGGTCAATACCATTACCATGTTGCCATGTGACGTAGCCTGCCTGGGCCTATAAAGACTGTGTGTAGCTTCACTTGGGTGTGGACAAGCCATCTCTTTGCTGTGAGCAGGGGCAAGGAGGGAGCCATTGGACCTTTGCTGTAGGTTTGTACCATTCTTTAATAAATTGTTGGACCTGATCACTTTGGTGGTTTGGGCAATTTTCTTTGGGATCCCTGCGTATCCAAACTCCTGTGA
Organism: Podarcis filfolensis; assembly: GCF_964270895.1. NCBI lineage: Eukaryota > Metazoa > Chordata > Lepidosauria > Squamata > Lacertidae > Podarcis > Podarcis filfolensis. The sequence continues at coordinate 73,710,806 of NC_139604.1, read as the reverse complement.
GCCCTCCAGTGCTTTTTAACATCTATATGAAGCCATTGGGAGTGGTCATGAGGAGATTTGAGATGAGGAGTCGTTGATATGCTGGTGATACCCAACTCTACTTCTCTGTAGCAATTGAATCAGGAGAGGCTGTGCAAGGCCTGGACTTAGGCTTGGATGAGGGCCCATAAATTGTTTCTGAATCCTGACAGGACAGGTGCTGTGATTGGGTGGTTTTCCTACCAGGAAGTCTCCTTGGTGACATTTCACTCATGTTGAGGCACCAGAGAAAAGAAGAACAAAGGATATAGAAGTATTACACCACAGAATTGTAGTAATGACCAAACACACTGTCAAGTCTCTTGAGCTAGTATCAGGCCTTACTAACCTTAGGCAATTGAGAGACAGTATGGTGCGGTGGTTAGTGTTGGACTAGGACTACTCAGGTTATCCACTCAGCCACAAAGCTCACTGAATTATCTTAATAATAATAATAATATTTTTAAAATGTATATCCTGCCCATCTGGCTGGGTTTCCCCAGCCACTCTGGGCAGCTTACAACATGTATAAAAACACAGCAAAACATAGGCACTTAACAGGCCTGGATAGCTTGTCGCAGTGAGCCAAACTATAGCTTACTGGGACCAATGAATGTAAGGGCTGCTGAATTCACAGCCATTTGCACAAGGGCCATAGCTCAATGGTAGAGCATCTGTCTTATAAGCAGAAGGTCTCTGGTTCAATCCCAGGCATCTCCTGGTAGGGATGGGGAGGGACTCCTGCCTGAAACCCTAGAAAGCCACTGGCAATCAGCATAGGCAATACTGAGCTAGATGCATCAGTGGCATGGCTCGATATAAGACAGTTTTCTATGTTATGTAAGAAGACTTGTCAGCAAATTCGATTCCCTCTCTTTTCTGCTCCCCCATTTAAAACACTGCAGTGGCAGAAGTATTATCTGCAGGAAGTTGATTTTTTAAAAAGTGCAACCCCTGCAGAGAACTCAGGGCTGTTCTGTTCCCTATTTTAACATTGTTCAGAGGCTCCTGAATTTAAACTTCAGTGGTGCTTCACCCAGCATAGTGCTTTTGAAACTGCTTTCTCCAATTCTGAAACTGCTTTTTACTGAATGGTTTCCAGAGCTGCAATTACACCAAACTAAGTGCAATCAGGATTTCACTTGAAGTATCCACTTTCCAGTAATGGAGAAGCTTCTTGCAGGCCTTACTTCAGTTCTGGATTGGATGGATTTGGTGTTGCAGATTCATTGCAGAAATCTTAGGCACCCAAGTTTCATTCTCTTCCAACCTGAAACCATAATTTCAGTCTCAGATGTTTCAGTGCATTCAGATGGCCATCTAAAAGTCTATTGAAAGTTTGAAATGCATGGTGAAGATACAAATAGATAATAACAAGTATCCTAAATTTGATTATTGCCTGGCAGCACTGTAGTTATAGCATTGCTATACCAAATCAGAATGCTATACAAATGCTAATTATTATTATTATTAATTATTATTATTATTATTATTATTATTATTATTATTATTATTTATACCCCGCCCATCTGGCTGAGTTTCCTCTATATTTGAACTTTTTATCTTGATGTTATGGTATCATATTGCACTCAGGACTGTAAGCACTCTAAACAGCATTTTAAGTGAATGTGCCCACTGATTGGAAGACCTGAAGGGCACTTTCTCAATATTTGATATAAACTCTGGAATTTCTGAGTTACATTCCTGAAGCTTTCTGTTAACTTGCTGTGGAAGTCAGTTGTGTTTTCTTAAACAGCATTGCATTAAACTTCTGACCAATATATTTGTAGAGAATGTTTTCATGAAATGTGTTGCAATCTCCCATGAAGAAATATATTCAAAATAGTTAAATAATTAACATTATTATAATTTCACTGACTTTTGTTAATAGCTGACTGCATTGCCACAAGCACGTCACATACATTTTTTTTAAAAAAAATGAAACTATGGGTTAAAAATGTGTATATTCAGTGTCCAGTTTCATAATTGGGTTAGGGTTTTTTGTCTCAAATCCATAGGATAGAGTTAGAAACCATTAAGATGAACTGCCTGTCCAAAGTACTCAAATCTTACATTTTTGCAATGTCATTTGGCAAGGAAAAATTATATCCCCTCTATTTGACATGGTGCTATTATCCACAATGACAAAGCCACTTTGCAAGAGGCTGTCATTCCCATCGGCTTTCCAAAGGAGGGACACAATGTTTTCCTGTAACATCCTCTGTATCATCTTTGAACAGAAAATGTTTGACTTGGCATGCACCATGTTTGACATTGCACTGGGCATGGAGTTTCTACCAAAAAACTTGGCCTAAATAAATAAATAAATAAATAAATAAATAGTGTGCATTCAGTGCTGGTGATAGTGTTCTTGCCTGAACTTCTGGAGGTGGCTCAGAAGTGTTTGGGTATGTTCTCATGTCATGGAAAACTACTTTCCTTGTCTGGACCATTGATTCCATGCAGTAAGAAAGTAGCCTTCTATGGTGTTACAGTGACTCATTTGAAACCAGTGAATAATGGATGATGCAACACCGCCTGGTGACGTGGTTTGCTTGGGAAAACATAGGCCATCCCTACACAGTAATTTAGGTGTGAGGCAAATTCCTGCCTTGAACATTGAACCCTAGCAATGCAGGCAGGCAGGCAGGCAGTGAGCAGGGTTGAGAAGACCTGTGCTGCTTCCCAGACAGTGCCCACACCACACTGGCTCCACATATTAGCTAGCGCCTAGGGCTTGCTGATCACAAGGTCGGCGGTTCGAATCCCTGCAACGGGGTGAGCTCCTGTTGCTCGGTCCCTGCTCTTGCCAACCTAGCACTTCAAAAGCATGTCAAAGTGCAAGTAGATAAATAGGTACCACTCCGGCGGGAAGGTAAATGGTGTTTCCGTGCGCTGCTCTGGTTTCACCAGAAGCTGCTTAGTCATGCTGGCCACATGATCCAGAAGCAGTACTCCGGCTCCCTCGGCCAGTAAAGCGAGATGAGCACCGCAACTCCAGAGTCGTCCACGACTGGACCTAATGGTCAGGGGTCCCTTTACCTTTACCTTGGACCTTTTTTATGTAAAAAGTGATGGATAAATTGAATAAATAATGAATTGGCTGGCTTTCTGTGCTGAATCCAAAGCTACGGTTTTGGGCAGCTTCCAACATTAAACATTTTTTAAAAAAATTCCCTATACAGGATTGCCTTCAGACAGCCTTCAACATTTCTCCAATGAAAACAGGAACATCCTCCCGTAGCCTCCAACATTTCTCCAGTGAAAATAGGGACATCCTAAGGTAAAGTGGGACATTCCGGGATCAAATTAGAAACTGGGACAGATTCTCTAAATCAGGGATGTCCCTGGAAAATAGGGACACTCAGAGGGTCTGCAATTTGGCACCATAATTGATATGCCGGGTTTGGACATGGGGAAACTCAGTCCCAGTGCCTACTCTTGCATAATGGCAACTGGGCAATTTGGGGGCAAGTCAGTTGCACTGTGCAAGCATTCAGTGAATAGATGGGGAAGTAGGACTATGTCTGTTTCCCCTGTTCTAATGTCTATGCATGTAAAAATGTACATGTGTAGGCTCTTTTCATCTGATCAGGAACCAAAGGTTGCCAGATCGTACATATCGAGCCTATGCAGCTACCCATTGCTGTTCACACATCAGCCCTGTTCAGACCGTCAAAGGCATGAAGGTCAGTATCCCAGAGAGCAGCTAAAATCCCCATTTCCATGGACACTTTTACTGTGCGGCTGCCTCTCAGCTTAATCTACCGACAACTCTGGCCTGAAGATAAATGAGATACTAACTGCAAAGCATCTGAAACATCATCTAGTACTTAATAAGACTAATACGTCGTCATTTCAGCCCCTGTGCATGTATTTAGCTTACTACAGATTCAATCTAAGCATTCCCATAGATGCTTTTGTAACATAATTGCTAGGGTAATTTAATAACATGACAAAATGGTCTAATTATTTAGGCCTTCATTTATTATCTCTTGGAAATGTTTTTGGAGAAGACCGAATAAAAATATGATTCTTTGTTCTTAACTGTTTTAATTAAGATGGAGAAATTGCAGGCAAGAAATTATGCATTGCTAGTTGCTCTTCTGTTTGATGCTCTTTTGGGGGACTGCTTCCTCTGTAGTGCTGCACAAGTCGAAGAAAAGTGCTATGAAACTATTTTCAGTTTCTTGTTGCCAAGTGGCCATTAAATTCAGCCCTGTGATCCTGTCAGAGGCAGCCTTTGAACTCAGAAAGGGAGACCAGCAAGGCTCAGTAAATCTCTCAGTTTTGCTGGTAGCCCAGAACTGCAACTATAGAATGCTTGCTTAGCCCCTGCCAATCCACAAAACATGGGTGGAGAACTAGACTAGGCATGTTGGATCACAATTTTCCCCAGTCTATTGTAAAGTTACAATGTTTATAACAAATCTCCTTTGCTACAAGGAGATCAAGAGAGCATGTCTATTTCAACTCTCTCCAGTTGTATTCTGATGGATTACTTCGTATTAGAAACAGTAAGTGGCCCAAGGTCACCCAGGACTCGGCTACATAGCTTCAAATAAAAGGTTTTAAATGTGTTGTAAAGTGCAATATTCAAATGAGACACTAGATGGCGAAAATGAACTATGCAAAATTCAATGTATTTTTCAAAATGTGTTGGTTTTTTCTTTTTTTTAAAAAAAAGCATTTTCACAGCGTTTTTTATGTGTGTAGATTCTACCCCAGTGAGCTTAGGGGGAATTTAGCCTGGATCATCTCAGTCCTAGGCAAACACAGTAACCGCTATATCACACTGGCTTCCTCCATCCCTCACATACAAGAAGTTAGCTTTGGGGATTAAAATGAAAACCATTGCCACTCATTTGAATATGGCACAGAAATATTGAATCAAAACAGTGACTCCCTTTTTGATCATCCATCCCCTGAAAAATGTTGCTATGATCAGCTGGATCTATGTGGCAGATTTAATATTTGCTGGTCTCCTTCAGCTGACACATAGGGCAAATAAGTTGCAAGAGAATGAAGTGTTTGCTCTGTGTGTGGAATTGTTTTGTTGTTGCTCCCTGACACATGCTGCAAACCAGAGCTTTGGGAATTTCCAGTGCTGCAGGCAATGGCTTGAGAATTTACATCCCTTGAGAAGTGACAGTGGTTGTCAGCAGTGTGGCTTTTTAGTTGGCAGTGACAGCAGATGAAGGTTGCCCACGAGTTAAAATTAATTCAGTGTTACGAATCACGAATGCAGAAAATGCTAAGAGGGTACCGTGGTCAATGTTTCGTGTGTACTCCTGTTATCTGATGTAACGGCACCCACTGTCTTTTTTCCCTCAAAGGAGAAATCTAGAAAAGGGAATAGGGGGACATTTTGTGATTTCAAAAATAAGCTATAAATATATTGCAGAAGAGAATCAGAAGTGTGCTGCTCACAAACATCAACTTTTAAATAAGGTCCTTTTCATGATATTAATTCAGGTTTGTTTGCTGTGTGTGCATGTAGACACATTCAGCGCAGTATGAGATATGTTGTATTTTAATGTATTTTAATAACATTTAATGAATTCTTATTTGTATCTATACATATCAGTCAGTACACACAAATTTCATTGGCATATGTATATTATTTTGCCCCTTTGGGGTGATAGATTCTGCTTTTCTTTTTTCTTTTCTTTTGGTGATGCCCAGGGACCACCCTTCACTCACATAGTGTCACACAAATGAACACACTGATGACTATTCTGAAACTTCCACTACCAACCATATTACTTTTCCAGGTTTGTTGCTAAAAATGCTGCTGCGGCTATTTCTTATCCCCTTTATGTTCCAGCTGTGTATTGGCCTTGGCATTGGGTAGGTATATAAATGGATGAGTGAGGAAGGAAAACCCCCACAGCCTGCACACCAAAAAGAACCACAGGCAACTTCTAAAGGTGAAATCCTTAGAAAACTCCCTGCCTTTGTGCCTCTGTCCATGTGCCTCTCACGTCAAGTGGACCATAAAATCCTTGGGTCAGATCCCTGCAGGCTATAAATCTGTGCTGTTCAGCCACTTTCTGCAAAGCTGTATAGATGCTGCTTAGATTTCTCTTTTCACCGAACAAAGCAAAGCATCGGGGTACCACACTGATTCTCTTCTGCCTTCTGGTACAACGGTGCGAAGCAAAGGGATGTTCTGCCACATGTCCTGTGCAGCATCCGCATCCAGCAAATGCTCTTGCACTGATTCCATTGCTCCCTTTAAAACAAGCAGACAAAGGTGGTGCTTGAATCGGCAGGGGCTTTGTGAGCTGAAAATAAGCGCGGCTTTAAGCTTCAGCTGTGGGATGAAGCATTTCATCATGTAATCAAGTTGTGTTATTAAGCTACAAATGTAGGGGGCTGGTAATAATAGTTTACATGTTTGCCAGCATTTTCATTTTCAGAGAGATGATAGATACATCTCTGACAGAAGGCTCTCAGCTGCTATGACAGGCAAAAAGTACTGTGATCTGCACAGCAAAGGAAAAGCTCTTGCTACTGGAGGATTTGCATTTTCATTCGAAAAAGCTTCCCAAGTGGGGTAATTCATAATTAGGAGATTCCACAATAAAATGATATATCAGAAAGGGCCGATTTTGCATTGAAGTTCCATGATCTTTACTCATCAGGAGTGGGGGTTTTTTTGCACAAGTGCTGAGCTTAAGGGACAATATTCTACAGTGGTACCTCGGGTTAAGAACTTAATTCGTTCCGGAGGTCTGTTCTTAACCTGAAACTGTTCTTAACCTGAGGTACCACTTTAGCTAATGGGGCCTCCCGCTGCCACTGCGCCACTGCTGCACGATTTCTGTTCTCATCCTGAGGTAAAGTTCTTAACCCGAGGTACTACTTCCAGGTTAGCGGAGTCTGTAACCTGAAGCGTTTGTAACCCAAAGCGTTTGTAACCCAAGGTACCACTGTACTAAATATTTGTCCTAGCACGGGGATTCGTATTGGCACCATGACACGTTGCTCTCCTCTTCTCCTCCCATGTGCATCAAGCACTGTCCCCAAATCTGCTCTTGGGGGTTGGGGGCAAATCCTGGAACAGATTTAGGGGGTGCACAGGGACAGAGGGGATGATGTTCCACTGCCCAAGGAAAAATCATTGTTCTCCTTTGTGTTATATTGAATACAGCCCCAGATTTCTACTGCACTTTTTAAAGCAATCAATGAGAAAGAAATTGTGTTGGGAAATGATCAAAGGAGAACATTTCTGTGAAATGATTGTGGGCAGGGTGCAGGGCTTTGGTTGTACTTACCTTACTGTCAATGTGGCCAACGATTGTGCCCTTTCATTCTACAAATCATCTCTCCAGGGCTCAACACTCTACAGCCTTTTGGGGTGCCTTAGTTTCCTTTAAAAAATTCCCCATAACATCCCTATTCCCATAAGCATAGGAAGGTGGGGATGGTGCCTGCAGTGTGCCTGGCAATGACTCTGGCTGGTGTGTTTTCTCTTACAGCACTTTGGCTTCCTTGGACGGCTAGCATCTCCCCCTGCACTTTTACTGCCCACCTCCATTCTGGCAATCATAAACATTGTAGCTCTCCTCTGTCAGGAATGATTCATCCCAAAGTAGACACTCATCATCTCTCCCAGTGATCAGCTTTAAAGCTGCTCCTCTATGGCCCCAGGAATGTTGCCTGGAAGGGCTTGTGTCTCTTGGGCTGAAAAAAATGTTTCCCAACCCTTCTGGATGTGATGTGCTGGTGCTGCTTGAATGTGACAAATTCAAGCACAGCTGGAAGACACCACGATGCTAGTATTGAGGAACAGCTTGCTTCCATTGGAATTTGTGTGGCTGTCAGGTACTTTATGTTTCTGTTTCATTTACTTTCTTAGATTTTTTAAAAAAATAATCAGCCAAGTCGTGATTTTCTGAAGTTTTTCTCTTTTTTTGGGAGGGTGGTTCCTTTTAATCAGCCTAGCCAATAATCTATGGATTCCACATTCTATTGAATCTTCTATTGTATAGCTTATGATTCCATGCCAAGACTTGTTCATTTGGATAAAATGACCAGAAAATGTAATAAACAGCAACAACAAACAAGCCTTACCTACTTCGCCAAAACTTTATTAGGCATTGCAAGTATTTGTTGTTGTTTAGTCGTTTAGTTGTGTCCGACTCTTCGTGACCCCATGGACCAGAGCACGCCAGGCACTTCTGTCTTCCACTGCAAACGTCGTAAAACATTCACATGTAAAATTTTAAAATACATACAAATAAACAGCCATGTAAAATATATAATGTCGAGGATTTTCACTGAGATTTCTTTCTGCTAAATAGTGCCATTCACCACTCTAAGAGATACTATTGACAAAAACTCAGTCACCCTTCCAGTTACTTCCGGGTTAATGTCAGACAGATAGAATCTGATATTTTCATTGTGCCATGATATTAGACTACTCCAAAAAGGAGATCGCACGTGTTTGTGTAGTTGGTTGTACAACAGACAGTAGAAAAGGATATGTTCTACAGTGTTTGGCACATTCAAAGAATATCTGCAATGTCTATCATTTCTGGGAATGTTTAAATATCTGCTCTTCACAAAAGCTGAGGGAAAAACATTCAGTTGGGCTAATATAAAGTCCCTGCGTTGGACTGGAATTATTAATTTTGAGATATAAGTGACCCTGTTATCTGTTTCATTTAAATCATAGAACTTGGAGGAGCAAATTTTATTAACAGCTGACTTGATGTTTTGTTTTTCAGTGTCCCTGAATCTGGTTTGAATATTGTGAAAAATGAATTGCTCACTTGAATTGTACAAGGGTTCCAAGTCAATACCAATAGAGCTGATTTTGCCATGTAAGAGTTGGAACCATCTGGATTTATGAGTCCTTAAGTAAGTCCCAGAGGAGACTCGAAGGTTGGCAACGAAAATGGCAGTGCAACTAGTATTTTATAGTGCTAGCCCACACCCAGTGTTCCATCGTGTGTATACCTAGTTCTGCACACATTGAACTTGGGAGCCCCAGGATACGTCTCAAGAAGCTTGATTGCTTCACCCTCCTCTTGGAAACAAGCTGTTTTATAATGTGCCGAGGCTATAATAGAAAGAGAGGCATGAACCAATATGACTAGCACATAAAATTAGCCACAGAACACTAAAATGGATTCGTGCATAGCCTTATTGTTCTGGGGTTTCTCAGTCTGTGAGCGAGATCAAAACTACTGTCTCATTATTTTGACAAAGGTTGTAATGCACACAGGCAAATTTCAAAAGCTGAAATCACTCCCTTGATCAGGAGTGTAATAAATACTGTTGCTTGCTGCTTTTGGTAACTGTTGTTTAGCAGATCTCATAATGACTCCACAGCAAACACCCACTCCGAAAGCCAGATGCAGCCAGCTTGATGTATTTATGTAGCCCACATTATATAGTCAGATTGTGGTTCTTGGCTCTCATTTCTATTTAACATTTCAGCTCCCCAAGTTGCAAAGTAAACATTACCATTGTGAACCAAATGTACCCATTCCACTCTTGATTCATGCTCCTCCTCCCCCAGGCAGTTGAAAGTCTAAAGAAGCTTTTCACATAATAAATTTCCTTTGGTGGACAGAGAAGAGTCCTTTGTTCCAGCAACTTGTTGCTGGGAGGAAGTGATATGTCAGGCCTGGAGGGGACTCAGATTGGGCAAAGGTCTTCTCATGCTTTGCTATCTCTCCTCTCTGGTTCTTTTGGCCCTGTACTCACATTGACTGAGTAGGTACTTCCCTCTCTGTTCCCCACTCAGCTCCATAGACTCTCCTCTCCAGCCTCTTTTCAGCTAGCTCTGCTACCTTCCATCCTACCAGGCTCCTCTCCTCTCCCTTTGTGCTCTTCACAGTATGCAGAACTTTTTCAGCATTGAGATTGCTATAATCCCTGTCCCACTCTTTAAATAAGAAGCAAGTGCAATGTTTCAAGCTCCAATCCTCTATCAGCTTGACTGGAAGTAATTTCCATTGAACTCAGTGGCACTTACTTCTGAGTTGCATGCACAGGATTTGCTCTGGATGTGCTTAAGAACATTGGAAATTGCCTTGTGGCAAGGTCAATATTAGCCCAGTTTTGTCCATTCTTAGACCACATTCACACCATACATTTAAAGCACTGCGATACCACTTTAAACTGTCATGGCTTCCCCTCAAAGAATTCTGGGAGCTGCCATTTGTTAAGAGTGCTGATGGTTGTTAGGAGATCCTGGGAAGAGGGATAGATAGTTCTGTGACAGGAAAGGGGGTCTGACAGTTTAAAGTAGTGTCATAGTGCTTTAAATGTACACTGTGAATGTGGCCTTATTGTCACACATAATCCCTAAATAAATATTATGATGAGAATAACAGTGGGACAGCAAGCATTACATATTAATTGAAGGGACTTTACTGCTTACTAGCAATAAATCAGTGATGCACGAGAAGAACTTGGATAAACTGTGTGTGTCTACAGCTGTAACTTCTAAGACCTTGCCCTGCTTAGGCATAATTCCACTGCTATTGGTGCACAATCGAAACAAACCTTTCAAATGTTTGTTTCTACTATGTAGTCATGGTAACTGCTTCCCACGAAAGCCCTGCCTAGTTTCCTGGAGCACTGCAAATAGAACTGGCTTCATAAAGTGTGGCTTTCCTCTAAGCCTTTGCATACTCCATGCCAGCAACTTGTTCTTAGAAGCAGACACCTTTGGGCACAACAAATATTTCAGGGCAAAGATAATAGCACCTCTCCCTTCCCCTGCCACACCCTCGGAAAAGGCATAGTAAGCAAGGACTTCATTTCACCATCCATTCTACACTATTGTGTGTCTCTCTCTGTGTGTGTGTGCAGATGGATAAAACAGTTCCTGACAGATGGGCAACTTCATATTCTTTGTGCTCTTCCCAAATCAGAAACAAAGCTGGCATCTTTCTGTGAATTGAGATCAGTCTAAAATGGGGATGATAAAAAGGGAAAGTGACCTGAATTGGTTTTCCTAAAAGGATGACATAATTGAGGTAACTAATATATAGCTTTCTTTCCTCTTCTAGGGTGGGTTCACATTAAATGCTTCTCTTTTTCACAAGCAGACCAAAAGATGGGGCACTCAGGGCAGATTTACATTATCAGATTATATAGTGTCTTAATATTGTCTTGTTCATAGATGGGCAGGGAAAGGCCATAATCTGCATTGTTTACAAAGGAAATAAAATCAGACAAAACAGACTCAGATGTGTCATGTTCCTTTTGTACTCAAATTTGGGGTGTTATTTTTTCTAATAAAGCAGTTTCCCATACTTTATAATACCATAGCTCTAAATCTTCCCCATAAAGTATTTCCAATTCATTTAAAAATCCCCTTGCTTCAAATTCAGACATTTTATCCAAACACATCAACTTTCCCAGTGGTACATAAACATGAATAACACTTTGGGTCATGCCTGCTATTGTTATGCTTCAGTATTTCAATATTATCAAAGTGATGTCCTACGTAGCTAACTGGAACCATTATATACCTCACTTGTGCAGATTAGTAAAAAATGGTAAATATATAGGTATCCAGTCAGTGGTTAAAAATGGTACATATTTAGGTATCCAGCCTGTGGGACACGGGTGTTGCTGTGGTCTAAACCACTGAGCCTCTTGGGCTTGCCGATCGGAAGGTTGGCAGTTTGAATCCATGCAATGGTGGTGAGCTTCCATTGCTGTCCAAGCTTCTGCCAACCAAGCAGTTTGAAAGCACACCAGTGCAAGTAGATAAATAGGTACTGCTGTGGCAGGAAGGTAAACAGTGTTTCATGCACACTGGAACTTGTCATGGTGTCCCATTGCACCAGAAGCGGTTTAGTCATGCTGGCCACATGACCTGGAAAGCTGTCTGTGGACAAACACTGGCTTCCTTGGCCTGAAGCAAGATGAGCGCCACAACCCCATAGTCGCCTTTGAGTGGACTTTACCTTTACCCAGTCGGTCAGGCATGAGCATTGAATAGAATGCACTCCACTTAAGCTACATAAAATCATGGCCCTTCTAATGATGGCTTATTAGCCTTTCAAAACTGGTTGACACAAAGCACTGATGATTTTGACCATGGCTAGTGCTTATGCAATCATATAATATATTTTATAATATAAAAAGAAGGTCATACTGGAAGACATCAAATATATATAAAAAAGTAGCTTCTAAAATTATAGAAATCTATGTTTGTAACAGAGAAGCTGTAGTGCAAAAAATATTCCCCCTCTAGTTTCTAATGTTGCAATTTGCCTGGGTCTCGTACTTTGCCGCCCACGGCCTTATGATGATTTTGCTTCTCAATTATATTGATTATTCATTTTGTCAAATTCTGAAGATTTCCCCCAAAGATTCACAGCTATAGTGTTGACAGCAAATGCCAAGCAAGACCCCCACCTTTCTGGGATAAAACAAATAGAACAGATTAACTTTCCTCACAATAAACAACCTCTCTTTTTTTGTTTTCCTTCTTAAAATTCACCTCAAGGGTCTTCAGACTCTCTCTCCCTTCCAAAAGAATTCCACAATTATCATGAGAACAAGGTTTGTCATGTTGGCTTCTGTGTTTAAATGTTAAATGCCAAGTACTTAACTTCTTGTACATTGCACAGACATATATCTGCAGGCCACATTCCAGTGCACCGTTAAGCATTTGTAAGTCCCACTGAAATCAGTTGGCCTTAAATGCACATGACTCAACGCTGGATTGTGGCAATAATCTGCAAAATGTTTAAAAAAGATTACAGAGCACGGCATTTCATGAACAGATTATACTGTTCCCAATGGGAAGTCTTCCAGAGAAGATCCTTATCCTTCCTAGCGAGAAAATGAACATGAACAGTTGTCACTTTATATGTAATAAAAAAATTAATAGCATTTCAGTTTAAATAAAGCTCCGTATTAGTGTATATAGCTCTCAATCTGGGAAACCAGGTTTTTAAGGGATTCCTGAGCATGCAATTCCACTTGTAGCCACAAAGCATGCTAGTTCTACATATTGCTTGCTTCCAACAGACTGTAAAAGAGCAGGAAATATATGTCTGTGCATACATTTCCACCTATGGGATGGTATTCAACTAAATTCTTGGATTAGCACTAGTGCAATGGGATTTTCCCCCTCTTGCCTTCCTGCGAGTGCCCTATGCTGTCCTCCAAATCTGCTCCAGAGGATTGGCAGAAACCCCAGAACAGGTTGTCTCTTCTGCCCTTGCCCTAATAAGCACACCAGTAAGGATGAAGGAGAAATTTCTGAAACAAGACACAATCCCAAACATGACTTTGAAATGGACGCTTCTCTGAATTTTGCAATGCAGTTCTCCAGCCCAGCAATTTGAATGCATACGTTAGGGTGAAGTGTGCATAGGAATGCGTATGTTTCTGAAAACAACATACAAACACACATTATATGAGATGGTAATAATTTTATAACCTATACTCTGCCCATAGGAGTAGGGTTGCCCCAACCACTCTGGGCGGCTTCCAACACATATAATTACTTAATCAAACATCAAAGACTCGCTGATACAGATAAGATTTGCAGACATTTGTACATTAGGCAACATTGCACACAATTACCCCACCATGCTGGGTGCTGATTCAGGACCTGTTATCAAGCATTGGCTTAGGAACCTTGGCACATAAATTATTTGAATTGGGCGATCAAGAAAAGGGACAGCTACCCACTATCAATAGCAGGTAAATCAGGGTATATCATATAGCCTTTCCTTTGAAGCTGCTGAAACCCCTCATTGGTCCAACATGAACATTTAACACCAAGACTAGTTTGACCCTATAATGGATGCAGAAGCCTGCAGGCCCAGGAATTTGTTTAGCACACCATAGGTGGATAAGCCTCTGCTTTCGGCTTTACATTTCTGAAGGCTCTCAAGTTTCTCATGAAAATTAATTCTCAGGCATCCAAAAAAATTGAACGTGAGTCTCTTTCAAAATACAGTGCAGTGGCGTAGCGTGGGGGGTGCAGGGGGGCCCGGCCGCACCGGGCACAACATCTGGGGGGGGCGCTCGCACTCGCAGTGCTAAAATCAGTGCTAAAATCCACGGGTTAGGGGGCGCAAATTACTTGCCTTGCCCCGGGTGCTGACAACCCACGCTACGCCACTGATACAGTGTAATCATATTCCAACCCTTTTGTTTGTTTTGGGGGAGGGGGTGCTGCATTTGTACTGCCCTGAGACTTTCCTTTAAGGAAAAGTCAGCCTGGCTTGAACTTGAATTTTCCTTTCCCAAATTCTTCTCTCTCTCTTTTTAAATTTTGGATTAAACAATTATGCTGACTGGAAGCTGGCATGCATGAAAAGCATTGTGAGTTCAAAGTTATGCATCTTGTCTTTGTCCCTATATTTATGGTGATACAGCTAAGATAAATGGTTCCTATTTTTAGGTTGCTTACTAATCCATAGGAATCCTTTGCTTTTAAGAATGTTCATAAGAAGGCAGTGTGCTAATGCTTTATTTTTAATTCCTTCCTATAAATGAATCATAGAGTTATTAAAAATAATGGACTTGCCTTTTTTAAAAAAAAAGTCACGTGGCATGAATCCCACATCAAGGACCTTTATTCTGCTGTTACTGCTGCCTCATGAGCCATTTGAGCCACACATTAGGGCAGGAGATATTTTAATTAATATTATGGTGAAATATCCTCTCAGTTACATGGCTACTTGTTTGATAACGGCTGCTCTCAAAGACCTGCTCACAAACAACTGACCGTGTGTTGTATAGGGTTCTTGTTTTGTTATTTATTACCCACCCTTTGCCCTAAGATCCCAGGATAGGTTACAATCTTTTAAAAGATTTTAGATCTGTAAAAGGTGCAGAAAAGGGCCACCAGGATGACCAAGTGACTGAACCAATTTCCCTATAAGGAAAGATTACAACATTGGGAGCCTTTCAGCATGGACAAAATGTAAGACGTGACATGATATATAAATTTGGCATGGTGTGAAGAAAATGGATCAAGAGATATATTTTTTTCTCCCTCATAATACTAGAACCCAGGGTCATGCAATGAAACTAAACCTTTGAAGATTCAGAACAATAAACAAAGTACTTCTTCACACATTGCAGTTAAACTATGGTGTTCACTACCAAAAGATGCAATTATGACCACCAGTTTGGGTAGCTTTAAAATGGGATTAGACAAATATATGGAGAATGAAGCTATTCATGGCTACTAGTCATGATATCGGTGTGCTGTCTCCAATATCAGAACTGGTAGGCCTCTGAATATCAGTTGCTGGGGAATACAAAATGGGGAGAACGCCCCTATTGCTAAGTTTGTGCTTCTGGACTTCTCATAGGCATCTGTTTGGCAGTGATGGAGCTTCATGCTCCGGCACCAGGGGGCGGAGAGCAGGTGGGGGTGGGGCTGGTGCTCATCTTGGGGGCGTGACACACCGCCTGCGTGGGCGTGGTGCCCAGCATGGGCTGGGGGGACAGCCGTGATGGCACCCCACTGGGATCATGCTGCTGGGGGCTGTTTGGTCACCATGAGAAAAGGCTGCTGGACGAGATAGGTCTTCAATCTGATGCAGCAGGTCTTTTCTTACATTCAAGCAATTACTGGCCACCGGGATTATATAAGTATTACGGTACTAGAAATGTTGCTAGACTCATCCAAACCTGCCAGATTCCTTTCTGCTCCTAAGACCTGAATAGATGAGATTCTACTCTGAACATAAAAAAAACTGAGATGAGCTAGTAGAAAAGGTAAAGAGATGTTTTAGCCCCTGCAAATGTTGTTTTAATTTTGACATCAGATTTAATGCCCATTGAAGTCTCTGGGGGAAAACATACATAATATATTAGTCTTGGAGCAGACCCTATAGGCTACCAAACATAAACAACACTAGTCACCAGACCACACATCTCCATGTCTATAATTTGACAGAAAGTTGTTTTTCTCATGATTAATAAATAAAAAGTAGCAAAAGTTGAATTCTGCAATGTATTGCAATTTGCCATAGGTACATTTTATTTTGTATTGGTGTTTTTTTTTTTGCCATGCAGCACTTTCATTATGGCACTCCAATAAACGGCTGCAGAGTGATCCAGAAGTGTAATTTCTATTCCCTCTTCCATTAATATATAGTCAGCAAACCAAGAGGGAGAAAAGAATGGCTAGACTGGAAAGAACGTTTTGTATCAGAACCCAGATGGTCTCTGGAGAAAAAAACTCCATTAATGTCTGAAAGGCGTTATCATCTTCTCCTTGCACAGGCATCCTTTACAAAACAAGTTCAAAATATACAATATAAATTTGGTCAAGTAGCTCACTGAGAGATCTCTGCTCTAAGCATTTGCAGAAAATACTCTGCTGCACCTATCTATTTTAAATGCCATAATATTATCCAGGGCATTGTAGTTGGTGTGGGGTAGATAGCTCCAGCCCTAGGGGCAAATCAATCCCCCCACTTATCTCTCTATCTTGCCTTTGCGACTCTCTGTAGGCTACCCTCCCTAGGCAGCGCCTCTCCCTGGCTTGTTCTCCATTGGCCTTGAGTATTTGTGTGTGACTGAAATGTGTCCTCGGAAGTGTAATGATGTCTCTTGCCGGCCTGCGTGTAGAGAAACCTTTTACATGGCTGGAATGTAGCTTACTGGACAATGGCAGAAATCACACCCATTGCCCTGCTCACTTTTTCCCATAGCCCACTACTGTTGGTGAGAATGTGTGAATCTGGCCTCAGTCTACACTAGAAGGGGGGACATGCATATTACAAGATACACAGTGCCACTGGTGAAAATGATGACCCCCTGTTTTCCTCATTCTTCTCAAATCAAGTGCAACTTGCCCCACATTCTGAAATTATTAGAGGTTACCGTCCACACCCTTTTCGCTGCACAGAAACTGGTGGTTAGGTAAAACCTCGTTCTAAACTGTTCAGCAGAGTTTATATACTTTCTCTCGCGGAAGTGGTGAACAAGGACGAAATTGTTGTAAAGATGACTCACAAACTCTGTGAAGTCTCAGTCAAGAGATTTTATTCCCAGTCCAGGTACAAGCATTAGGTAGCAAAGATATTTTCAACTGTTAAAATAAACAGCAGTTAACAGTGCACTTTCAAACAAAAGTCTCTCTTCTCTCCCACACATCGTAAATTACAGGAACAGTCCTTCAGCAGGTTTTACAGGCAACACTCTTCGGACAAACATCTGCTATCAAGCATCTGCAAAAACGAAGCCAAGTAGTCTTCTTCTTCTTATTGGCACTTCCAGCTGATGCTAATTAAACTCAGAGTGCCACTCCCATATATAAAGGAAAAGCTCTGGAGCCTTCTAGAAGCTTTCTACTTGTTTCTGGCAGAATGATTCCCTAACAGAAATGTGTGTCCCTCACACCACACAAGCAGTTATGTGATGTGAGAGGAAGAAAACATACCTTCCAAGAATGCCATGGCCCAGGATAAATTGAACTGGGATTGCACGAAAGGGAGAGAGAAAATCAACACCGAGCTGCCATTTTCAGCTGCAGCCTGTGCAGTTATTTTACACCTTACTGAATTATTGCATGGCCGTTGCTTCCCCACTTGCCAAACAAGGCTTGCTGCTTCTACTTCCTTCTTCATGGTTCCTGCATTCTGGCTGCTTCCTTGCACTTCCACAGCACTCACCTGCTCTTGCCTCCTTCCTGTCCCCAAGAAAGCCTTTGAATCCATCTCAAACTCACCACCCACATGTAAATGGGAAAACAGACCTGTTACAAATGCATTTTTCCATTTCAGGAGGCAGAGCTACTGCTCACTAATGTTCTGGTTATGGGGAAAACGGCTCAGCATAAATCATTTGGCATGGATACGTACATCAGTGTTCTCTCTCTCTCTCTCTCTCTCTCTCTCTCTCTCTCTCTCTCACACACACACACACACACACACACACACACTTACTAGAGCCCAAGCCATAGAATTGTAGAGTTGAAAGGGACTCTAAGGGTCATCTGGTACAACCCCCTGCAATGCAGAAAACTCAGCTAAAGCATCCATGACAGATCCAGCCTCTGCTTTAAAACCTCCAAGGAGAGTCCACAACCTCCCGAGAGAGACCGTTCCACAGTCCAAGTCATGTTGCACCAGTTCCTTATTTCACCTACCACTTCCACTTGTCATGGCATCTTCTAAAGCATCATGGCAGAATTGACCTGCTGGAAAAGCAGAGAGAAATCTTGAGTCACTCCTAAAATTATAGAGCTGGAAGGGTCCCAAAGAGTCATTTAGTTCAATCCCCTGCAATGCAGGAACCATGTCCTTTATGTTACATGAGCAAAGCAGACCAGTGAAAGAAGCAGAAATAAGATAGTGTTTTGTGTTTTTCTTATAAATTCTGGTGGGCTGGTTGTGTTTTTTTGCATGCAATTTAATGGCATCATTTAACTTCTGGCTGCTCCCCCTAATTTGACTCTCCTAGCTCCCCCTGAGGCAGCATTGCCTCATGGGAGATTGCTAGCACTGAGTAAGAAAACACATTGAAAGAGTTAATTCTAGTCCTCTTTGTTTCCTTTCTGCATTCCTTCGCTGCGGGGAATGTAGCCTTACAGCCATTTATGCTGCTGCAGCAGCAACAGCAGGGATTCTGTGCGAGCGCTCTGTGTGAATGCAGGATGGAATGGTATCTTCTCCGAAAGAGCCAGCAAACTGAATTACTTGATTGGTGAAGTATGGGGGGAGAGAAACATGTCCTCAAGGGTAGACAACAGAACATACCCCTTTATGGAGAAAAGGAACTGATGATATCAACAAGGACATTACATGGGAAAGAAGGCCCTGTCTTCTGCCTCATCAGTTAACCTCTGTTACAAAGCCATGCAGAGCAACTGATTGAACAGGATCACACAAACAGGTGTAAAAGCCAGCAGGGATGCCAGCACTGGTACACTGTATCTGGATTGGGGCCCCTGCATCTCTCTCCCCCCCCCCCCAACAAGAATTGCTGCTGATATACATATATTAAGTTACAGATAGGTAGCCGTGTTGGTCTGCCATAGTCAAAACAACAAAATAATAATAAAAAAAAATTAAAAAAAAAATTTCCTTCCAGTAGCACCTTAAAGACCAACTAAGTTAGTTCTTGGTATGAGCTTTCGTGTGCATGCACACGAAAGCTCATACCAAGAACTAACTTAGTTGGTCTTTAAGGTGCTACTGGAAGGAATTTTTTTTTTTTTTTGTTTTTACATATATTAACTTAGCCTAGCTTACCTCACAGGGCTGTTGCAAATATTAAAAGGGGGTGGGAGAAAAACATACGCAGCCATAAGCTCCTGGGTGGAAAATGAAGATAGAAATGTATGTCACAGAGCACATTGTTAAACTATGGGATGTGCAACGATGGCCACCATCTTGGATGGCTTTAAAAGATTAGACAAATTTGTGATGGATAAGGCTGCCTGTGGCTACTAGCCAAAGCATTTATGTTCTGCCTCCTTGTTGGCTACCACAGAAGGAAACCACCCTGGGCGGGGTTCAAGGCAACCTATGAGACAGGCTGGCCACCCAGAAATACACAGCCTGCTGCTCTGAGGTACTTGGTGGAAAGTTCTGACCCCTAAACTCTCAGGCCCTGGTGAAACTCCAGAAACCCACTCCTTCCTCTTATCCTTTTTTCAGAACAGATAATTTTCTGCATTTCTTTCTTCTCACTTCTCTCTGCCTCCTCTCAGGGTTGGCCCACACATGAGGCAAGGTGAAATGACCATCCCAGGTGGCAGGATCCACAGGGGTAGCAGATCCCAATGTAGATCTTTCCACCCAACTCATTCCTGATATAGGCCTTCACTCACCCCTTTTTTCCTGGCAGGGAGCGGGGGCACTATTTTGTGGTTCACCTCAAGTGTCAAAATTCCTTGGACCGGCCCTGCCTCTTCCGTTTCCCAACTTTCATGACATTTTGCACAGCCATTGCATTCAAGTTTCCCACAATTTGTATAGGTTTCTATTGCAGCTAGCTAGATCCCTAGCATCACTTTCCACTCCTTCTACAGGAATAGTAAATTTCCCCACCTCTACCTCTGTCACATCAACAAGTTAAGTGTCTGCTGTTGATCCTGCCAAAGTGAGTTGTGAAGCCCATGCTCAATTTTCCTCAAATGAACTCTCCTACAGTTATTGCAAAAATTATATGAAACAATAGAAAGGATATGATATCATGTCCTTTGTTACATTTCTCAGAAGCATTATATCCACATATATAAAGAATTAAGACTTGGGGCATGTGGTGGAGCTGTCACACAACACACCAAGCACACAAACAGCACATCTCCATTTTTCAGCATCGTTTCAGAATCATGTGAATTGACCTTTGCCCTCTGGCAAATCAAACATGTGAAGAACCAGCGTTGCTGTGTTCTAGATTTCAAAAGAGAAAGATTCAGACTTCTGACAGGCTTTGAAAGATGGAAGCGTGCTATTTCATCTACTATGAAAATTGGCTTTCAGCTACAGAAAGTATGGCATTATGTAAAATGATAGATTGCATACATTTGATACAAGCAAACATCAAGGACATCTTGTCGTCAATGTTTATCACTTTTGCAGCAGTCTTAGTTTTGAGACACGATTCAGTACCTGCTAAAGACTAACAAATATTTACATGAACAATAAAAGGGTGCTTCATAGGTACGTTTAATGTGACGAGTGTTGAAGTGGGATGTGCATCACAAACGATTACATAATTTGAAACCTGTGCTGTATGACAACTCCAGATTCTGTTGTACTTCTTCAAGATGGCTACTGCATGGAAGGCAGTTGAAAAGGTTGGAATGCCTGTTCTTACAAACCATTTGAAAACACACCATGGTGGGCCACAAGTAATCTATGGGTTTAATGGAATGATTGCTGTAGCATGCATTGCTTTACCATTTCAATTCCACGTATTTTCTCAGCAATGCTGTGATGTAGGTTGTGCTGGGAAACAATAATTTGTCCAACAGACTTCAGAGCTGAGTTGGAATTTGCACCTCATTTTCCCATGCCGTACAGTACTTAGAACAATATTCAATCCTGCCCTGTTAAGAATTACATTGACTTGGAACCTATTTCCCAAGGAACTCTGCATCTGAAATGCTGCCACTGGTGGAAGGAGGCCAGAAATTCCTTCTTTCTGTGCAGCCCCTTTCTGTCCTCCGAAAATTTGCTCTGGAGGATGGGAAATCTTCCACAACACTGCAAGAGGTGGCCCGGGGTGGGGTGGGGGAGTACAGAGAAAAAGTGGAAATGGGAGAAAATCACCTCCCCCTCTTCTGCTGGTGGTAGCTCCTGCTAGATCAGAACTCCTTGAAGGAGCTCATTCATAGATGAGCAAATCAGAATCCAAGCCACAGTGTGCTGTGCTTCTGAGAACCCATATTGTGAGTTCTACAGTTTGGAAAAGGAATGCACTGTTTAATAGCCACCCCACTGCCTGTGGAGCATTTTTAAGATGAAGGGACAGAACCAACAGGTTTATTTCTATAACTAAGAGTGTCATGGAGATTGAACACGCTATTTTTGTAGGTCAGGTCATTGCACAAACTAGCTTGCCGGCTTATTAGTGTAAACCAGAGGAACTGGCAGACTGCTGCACACCTCAGCACAGGGTGGTGCCCAGTTCAATCTCAGAGGTTGTATTTATGCAGCAGAAAGATATAGAACTCATTAACTTGTTTCCCCTGCGCAAGGTACTCTTTTCCCCTGGAAAGAAATATTGCACATTGACAGAACTATATTGTGAAGTGCTTCTTATATGCTGCGCCCTTCCCCCTGCAACACCCTCAATGCTCTTATGAATGAAGGTAGTGCTTTTGTGGTTTGCTGATATAAACAGGATAGCAAAAAAACCAACAAGTCAACAGCTATTTTAATGGTTTTATCCTGGGAAGATGTAAGCTTTTAGAATCTGACACCATTTACAAGTAGAGCATCCTGGCAAAAATGGACCACTTGGCACTCTTTCTCCAAGGAACTTAATTCAGGCTGGTACTGAGTGTAATTGGGATAGGACGAGCGTTCGCAGCTAGGCAGGAGAAGGAACAGCAACAGTCAGAATTCATGGTTCATTAAAACGCTGTTGTTTACCATTCTCTCCGTGGCTGTCATAATCAATCACTCTTCTTAACAGTTATTTGCTAATAAATGCTTCTGCTTTTCATGCTTCAATATACACAGCACGCAGGAGCCATTTGTCACTAACGTTCAACAAAAGAGCCCCTGCTGTCAGGTCACACAGCATCAGCAAGACATTTTATATTTCAAACGGGAAAGTGAAGAAATTTTAGTGTATGGGACCAAAGATTCAGCAAAGCCCAATGGCCTTCATTTCCCTCCAAATAGTATATTTTAAGACAGTTGTGGTGATTTGCAGTGCTATTAGCATTGGATAAATGCTTGTCTTCACCGGCACTGGGTAGGGCTCAAGATTGGGGGCTCCAGTGCTTGTCGCATGTGTGTGATGTCACACATGTGATATGCATCACATGATGTCACACATGTCTTCCATGCAGACTGGACCGACATGTTCTAGCAGAAGGCTGTTTTGGCCTGCACTGTGTTGCAGACCCTCCAAGGATCCCTATTTTCCAGGGATGTCCCTGATTTAGAGAAGCTGTCCCCATTTCTGATTTGATCCCGGCATGTCCTGCTTTTCCTTAGGATGTCCTTATTTTCATTGGAGAAATGTTGGAAGGTATGGAGTTATCCGACCCCCGAGTCGTCGGAAGGCAATCCTGTATGGGGAAGTTTTTTAAATGTTTAATGCATGGGTATGCAAACTAAGGCCCAGAGGCTGGATCTGGCCCAATCGCCTTCTAAATTGGGCCCGTGGACAATCCAGGAATCAGTGTGTTTTTACATGAGTAGAATGTGTCCTTTGATTTAAAATGCATCTCTGGGTTATTTGTGGGGCCTGCCTGGTGTTTTTACATGAGTAGAATGTGTGCTTTTATTTAAAATGCACCTCTGGGTTATTTGTGGGGCATAGGAATTCGTTCATTTTTTTTTCCAAAATACAGTCCAGCCCCCCCAAGGTCTGAGGGACAGTGGACCGGCCCCCTGCTGAAAAAGTTTGCTGCCCCCTGGGTTAATGTTTTATTATGTTATATATATGTATATGTTGGAAGCTGCCCAGAGTGCTGGGGCAAACCAATAAGATGTGTGGGGTATAAATAGTAAAATTATCGTTATGGAATGGGACGTCCCTATTTTCATTGGAGAAATGTTGGAGGGTATGGTATCAGGTGATACTGCGATTAGATCTGTGCCTTTATTTATCTGATTTGTAGGCTGGCCCCAGCTAAGAAAATATTTTCCCAGGGAGGTTCATGAGGTATGGTAGAAAAGGTGTTCATGTGGGACATGCATGGTACTGAATATAAGATCACACATGTTATCATCTTGACATTCCTAATATTTTTCAGAAACTGGTGTCTCACATTTTATTCATGTTTCATTCTTGTTTTGCCTCCCTATACAATACAGAATGGCTGGAACATGCCTTTCATTGAAAAACACCATGGAGCCCACGTGCAACTGCAGTGGGAGTCAGCCGTCTGTTGCATACAGCCATGATATTATTTGATCGTATATTGTATTATATAATTTAGTTAACCAAACTGTGTCTCTGCTTAGTAGAGAAGCTTTCTTGAAAAGTGGGGTCTGTATTTACTATGCAAATGAATTAAATTACATAGAAATCATATGAAATACGGCATGGTCCTTTTGATGTGCAAGAGTTTTTGCAAAAATGGATTTCGGGTCCTTGTGAGTCACTTGGGTTAGATGAGATCTCATGACCATTTTTTTCTGAGAAACCCATTTGGGGGCGGTTTTTGTCTTTCTTGCTATTCAAGCAATTAACAATATGAAGGAGAGTGTGATTACATAAATTCCGTTTTGTGTGAGAGAGAATTGCGCAATATGGGGCAAGATAACACACAAAGAGACACTGCAACACACACACACACTTCTAAATACAAGGAATTTAGCACATAGGGGAGGCTTACTTCATGGCCACACCTTTAAAATACGTTAATATTGTCTTTCATGGTTTAGTACATCTGTTTGTTATTTCCACAATTCATCCTGCTTTCAAGCGTCCATCTGATGAATTAGCTCATCTGAGGTGCCTGAACTAAAAATAGACACTACATCTGTTGAAGTGAAAAGCTTGAATGACTGGCTGTAAAAATCACTACCCAGAAATTCGTAAAGCTGATCAGGCTCTTTCCTCTGTTATGAACATGACAGAGAGCAGGGGAAAGAGAGGGAGAGAAATGCATAGAAACCTTCTTTCTGAATTAATAGACTTCTGTTTTTCTTATGCTGGTCGGTCAGAAGATGCTGCAGAAACAAATAACATCAAGAACCTGAAGAACAATTGTTGCAGAATGAATGAAAAGACCACAAAGTGAAAAGACCTCCATAATGTTTCAGTAGAGTCACAGTAAGAAATCTTATTCAGAAATGCTTTTAGCAAACTTTGGTCCCCTGCTGTTGTTGGACTACAATTCCCATCATCCCTAGCCAGCAGGACCTCACCTTTTGCTTTAGGAAGCAGTAAGCTCCTTCTATATTTATGAAATTTCACACTTCCTGCCCCCACATACACACATACACATGTGCACATACACACCAGCTGGCCTCTTGCACCTTGTTAAATACTTCCAGTGCAGCATTCCCACCCTTAGCTTGCTTAGATGCTTTCCCTCACAGAATCTGGCCTACAAGCATCCTGTTGCTGACAGAAAGGGGTCAAACAGGGATGCCTGCTAGCCCCATTTCTTTTTAACTTTTATATAAACGACATTGTACAGTACATGGCAAAATACAAGTCATCGGCTCCAGCCATTGAAGGTAAACGTTTGAATATATTGCTATACGCCGATGACATGGCTTTAATGGCACTCACCCGAAGAGGCTTACGCAGCATGCTGGAGGGGATCGCAGCCTACTGCTCTCATAACTCACTAAAGATAAACTATGACAAAACAAAAATTGTGGTGTTTACTAGAGCTCGCCACACCTTTAAATGGTCTTTAGATGAACATGTGATTGAACAGTGCCCCTTTTTAAAATATCTGGGTGTTACATTTCAGGCTACATCTAGTTGGCTAGCCCACTTTAAGGCTGTAACCATCCTAACATGAAGAACAATTGGTGTCCTGCTTAGTTTCTTCCATTCCCGGGGAGGACAATTGGTGATACCGGCATTAAGAGCTTTTGTTGGGAAAGCTATTCCCCAGATGTTATATGGGATAGAACTCTGGGGGTGGAACCAGAGGCTGTTGGAACGGCTTGAAATTTTGCAAAATTATTACCTCAAGAGGATTCTAGGCCTTCCTCAAGGAACACCAGCAGCTTTCTTGAGGGTGGAAGTTGGATTACCCTCTGTGTCTGCCAGGGCCCACTTAAGATTCCTACGATTTTACATCAACCTTGCAAACACTTCAAACACCTTATTGGACAAATAAGCCTTTGTATCTCTTCAAAAGAACACCACTTGGCGTCAAAACCTATCTGAGATCCTGGTTAGATACACCCTACCGGAGTTTAATATTCTCAAACTGTGGAGCCCGGACAAAGTTCGGGAATGGATTCTGGAGAGAGACGCTCTGTTAGATATCACAAAAATACAGAACCCAGGGTCCTCCCACTGGTTTCCCCGACTGAAATCAGTCAAAACCTGCGCCAATTATTTGGCGAATATCACCAACCCCACCCTTCGGAGAGCTTTCACCATGGCCCGTTTTCAAACCATTCCTACGGCCTATTTGTCAGGCAGATATGCAAAAATCCCAGTAGAGCAGCGTATATGTCCTTGTCATATGAGAACCAAAGAGGATCTCACACATTACATGTTGTATTGTCCCATCTATTCGGCCTTCAGGGATGCGATGTTACAAACTATTCCCAAATCAATAGCCGACCCTGAGGACCAAGTAAAGTTTTTACTGGTGGACGCTGATCCACGGATTTCTCACGTGGTAGCGGTCTTTGTGGTGAAGGCTATGAAAACTAGGGTATGGTTCCTGGAGGAAATGGTGAGGTTCCTCCCATTGCTCTCCTAACCTGTTGCTGTATCTTCTTTCCTGAATGGCGAAGTTTTTTGGGTAGTTTCCTTGCTGGGACAGCTTGGCATGAATTTTAGCTTATTTTTATAATTTTATTGTTTATCTTTTAATAATGTTTTATGGTATTTTGTGTAAAGGCATGGACCTCACAAATCTAATAAACTTTGACTTTGACTATTCCTGTTGCTGACAGCTTTATGTTCTGAGAAGTTGGAATGTTTCTGAATAATCTAAGACGCCGGTCGCATCCAGGTGTTCGAACATGATTCCTTTAGGCTGCAGTCCTATCCCCACTTACCTGGGAGTAAGCCACCCGCCTGAATTTAATGGGACTTGCACCTGAGTAAGATTGCATTGTTAGTATTATTAATATTCACATCCAAACTGGTCATGTAGAAAAAGAAATGCAAATTAACTGAAGAAACATAAAGAAGCAGAACATTAATTCTGGAAATTAATTCTCAAAGATTTATTTCTAGAAATTAATTCTCAAAAATGAACTTTCACACATTAATCTTAGGCAATCGCATAGATAAACAAGGTGTCTGAAGTAGTGCAACATAAGGCACAGTGACTCATGAAAGAATAAATAAATGAAACGGTGCAAATTTTCTCATCCACACCATGGACTGTGCCAATCCTGAATGTATTGGATTTGTGACCATTATGCTCATTTGCCTTCAGTAGCAGTGAAGCTCTGCTGGATGAAGTACAATTGCCTCTGGTCTATTTTTGGGGAACTCTGCAACGTGTTTAAGTTTTTCCCTCCTCCTCCGGACGACAGGGACAAGCCTAATTGCCTGATATGTGATGCTAATAACATTGTATCATAGATAAGAAACAATCTCTTAATAACTCACCTCACAGAAGATGCTGTCAGTGAATCCATACTATGGGTTGCTCTACACATATTTTAGAAGTTCCTCCCATCTTTTTTGCTCTGCTTGTTTGATTATCAGTGACTTGCTACCTTGAAAACTGGATTCAGCATAATGCAATTCCACATATTTATTCAATATTTTTTCTTTCGATCCTTTGCATCCCCCTTTCCCCCTGAAGTGGTAGAAAGCACTGTTGATTATTGTGCTTATCAATGTGCTAGGCTCAGCTCCTCAGACACGATTCAATTTCTTTACTTGTTTTGAGGCATAAGTATATGTAGGAATCCGTGAGCTGCATGAAAAGCAAAACCCACTCAGCCTCCAGTTAAAGAATGCAGCCTTCAGAACTCACAAGAGCCCTCACTAGAAACAGCAATATTTACAAGTTGTTGCCCTTGGCTGGACCTTATACTCAGAGGCACTGAGGAGCCCCTTACTGTCTGTGTTGTTTTTCTTTTTAAAAATTTTCAGTGTGGCTGTTTGCAGAACTTCAAATGCTTCGAGCCTGCTTAATCTTTCAACGACAAGCTCACCATGTTTTTGAGAATCGACATGGTACAGCCGTAGCTGGCGTCTTCCACCTCTAACTTATCTTTGTACAGCTGTGGATTGCTTTTCTAAACCTCATAATCTTGTTCTTGTTTTCATTCTTGGTCTATTTCCCATGCACTATAAGTCCTCTGCCAGCGGCGTGTGTGGAATTCTCCTCAAAGCAAACAACTGCATTATAAACCTCACTCTTCTGTATATCTCTACTTGGGGCTAATATTGATATCGAAGTAATCAAGCCTTTGGGGGGGAATCTATTTTCCCACAGGAATGTTACAAATAATTCAGTCACTCAATCAACGTGACAGATGGATTTACAAATAGCTTGAAAATGAATATCTAAGCCCAATTGTATTCTCTGCCTTGGTGAGGGGAATGAAGATAAGCTAAAGGAGTCTAGCTTGTACAAGAACAACCAAGGTCTAACATTCTTCTGGGAAACTGTAGCCTGAAAGCCAATGAAATGAATATCAGTTATCTACAGAAGGCAGATATTGGGGCTTTGGACGCTTTCAAAAACAGTACAAAATGCTAGGGGTTGTACATTGCTACGTGTGAATCCCAAATTACAAGATAAATAAAGGTGATCCATGGAAGGTTCTTACATTTTCAAGTTGGATTGTGCCATTAATAAGGTATCTTGAGTTGAACCAAGGACTTCTTAAGATTCTGAGTGATTCTGTGGTCTTGGCTATTCTCCCCAACCCCCCCCAAAAAACCCCCATAGTTGCTGCCTCCCAACCTGCAAGGATTAAAACCTAAATGATTGGGTTATGTTATGGTCTTGGTATGGGGGTAAGGGATGAGAGGTGGTGGGATACCATTCATGTTGCTCCAAAACAGAAATGATATGGGACTAATCTACACTTGTGAGCTATAACATTTTAAATGAGTTTTTAAAATGTCACATCAGAGGGCACTGTAGAGAAAAGGAGGAGAAGGAGGAGGAGTTTGGACTTGATATCTCGCCTTTCACTCCCCTTAAGGAGTCTCAAAGCGGCTAACATTCTCCTTTCCCTTCCTCCCCCACAACAAACACTCTGTGAGGTGAGAGAGGCTGAGAGACTTTAGAGAAGTGTGACTAGCCCAAGGTCACCCAGCAGCTGCATGTGGAGGAGCGGGGAAGCAAACCCGGTTCACCAGATTACAAGTCCACTACACCTCGCGATCTGACTCCATGGGAAATTGCATTCGGAACTAATTTTTTTATAACTTTTTCTAATAGTGTTTTCCAGATCAGTGTAGATCCAGCCATGATTGGGAGTTAGATGAGAACTTCACCTCAGAAATACCAGTTCCCGTTGCCTCAGAAATGCCAGTTGCCTCAGAAATACCAGTTGCCTCAGAAATACCAGTTGTCATCTATTGATCAATGACCATTGTTGCTATTACTGCCCAGGCGACTGGCAAAGAATGCTGCCAGTATTTTAATGTCAAAGAAATTGGCATTTCTTTAAACAGCTAACATGGTCTTTACCAGGCTTAAGGATAGCAGAAACATGAGCACCATACATTGAACTTAACAAGGGTCATAATTCCAAAGTCTCTTTATAAGCCCTGGGAAGTGTAGGGACCAATCAATCAAAATATGCTTGATTCAATTCAGCAGGAAAACTGCTGGAGCTTTCCCGGCCTTTGTATTATCAATAGCATCTTATTTTTTTCTACCTCTAATGGCTTTGTGAGAATTTCCTTCTGTTGCATATCCAGCTGTAGGAGAACCAACTGTGAGGTGGGGCGAGGGAATAAATTCTCAACCCCTGGGATTCTTACCTTTCCTGTATAATTTAGAATAGTACTTTGAAACTCTAAATGTATTTCTTTCGGGTTCTATATACCATACTGTGCTCACCATTAATCAGCGGATTAAAATTCTGAGTTCTTTTTTACACTGTCTCGCTCCACTTTCCCATTGCTCTGAGGCACACATGTCAATGCAGATTCCGCTCAAATAGAATGTAGATTATTCAGTTCATATTTAGCACCTTTCAACATTCAGTGTAGAGCTCCAAGGAAAGGGATGCCGCAGACTGACTTTAATGTTTTCTCCAAATTTTCCTCCTGCAACATTCTTATGAAAAACATATGCTATAATCCTACCTTGTATGTAAGCCTTGTATGCTTCCATTTCAGTTGCGCAAGATGTGTCCTCCTTGTTTTAAAAACATTCCCAAAGTTGTGTTATAAGTTTTCAACATTCAAAAGTGTAAAGAAAATTAATTACCATAGGCCAAAGGCTTCCACCTCATTAGATAGCTGCATAGCAAGAGAGACTGGTGCATGCTCTGAAAGAGCAATTGTGTCAGTTTGACGTGTTGTAACGTGCAGTAATAAAATAGAAGAAAGCCACACATAATCTGATCAAAAACAATTTTGATGTACTAATGGAAAAATATATAATCACACTCTCTACAATGTAATATTCTCCAAGCATCAGCCAATCCACATTCAGACATTTATGCCTTCAATGCTGACCTCATTGAAGAATGGGTTTTATAAGGGGGAGTATCGCAGGTTTAATTTAATGTCTCTCACATGCCCCTTCCTCTCTGGGTCCATCCCACTGCTGCAATCATCAAGGGAAAATAATATTTTCTTCCACAGTCTCTATGAGTTTCCGCATGTAAGATGAATTTCACATGGAATTAACTCAAATTGAAGGAGTTATGCAAATCTGAACAATGAAAGTGGCTTCTTTGTAAGAAATTTAGTCTTGTGTGAAGCAGCCTTCAATTATTTCTGTAACTGCACACTTTTCAGGCTGTAAACCTACACCCACATACTTGGGAGTAAGCTTCATTGAACTTAGTTTATTTGTTTGCAGTTTACTTGGGATTTACTTCTGAGTAGCAATTCATAGGGTTGCATTTTAAAAGACCTTGAGTGTGAAGCACCATGCATTCAGACTGGAATTATTCCAATTATCATATTCAGCCTTTGGATTTTATTATACATTAGTCAATAAAATTAAAGAGCCAGCTCTTATTGGGTGACATTTTCATGTGCAAATCTATCTACAGATGGGTCTAATCACATCTCAACCTTCTCTCTGTGGAAATGATCTGCTCTTGCTCGTTAAGTCTGCACCATTCACAGGCCCTGTTTCTAATATCTCAGTTAATTTTGTGGCTGTTACTTGGTGACCTCTGCCTAATATTTTTTTCATTCTCTTCAGAACACTGCTTCAAGGCAGAACATCACTTTCTCACCAGACAAACAAGAGTGTTGTTTGTTTGTTATATAGAGCATGTAGCTAACATCTTCTAAGCTTTGCAGAAATATTTTAAAATGACATTTCTTGTCCATAGACTTATATAGTCACAACAACAAAAAAAATTTCTTCTAGTAGCACCTTAAAGACCAACTAAGTTAGTTCTTGGTATGAGCTTTCGTGTGCATGCACACTTCTTCAGATACACACCGTGTTGGCAGACCAACACGGCTACCTATCTGTAACTTATATAGTCACAGTCAGGGAAAGCCTGTTCTGTTTTGCCACTTGAGGCAAAACAGGGATGTGTTACCCACTGCCATGCCATGTCCCACTACCACTGCTGCTGGAAAGCCCCCCCGCCGTTGCTGAACTCAGTGAGAGCTGGAGTGTTCCACAAGTGTTGCCACTCACCTTCTCTGCCCCAGGGTGGGGAAGACAAGTGGCAATGCCACACACTGGAATTGAATTGAATGAAATACTTTATTGTCACTTGTACAACTTGTATACAGTGAGATTACACGAGCAGCCCCCACCCCTCAGCTCTCTTAGTCTTAATTCCTCTTGTTTACTAATTCCACAGCCACGGACAGGACGCCCCTACAGAGGGTCGTGAATACAGCACATGACATCATGGGCTGTCCCCTGAATTCGCTAGATGACATCGCAGGAGACCACTGCCTCAGGAGAGTGAGGAAAATTCTCAGGGATGACTCACACCCCAGACAGCAACTCTTTAATCTCCTACCTTCGGACAGGAGATACAGAAGTATAGTTAGCCGCACCAACAGGTTAAAGAACAGTTTTTATCTGTGGGCTGTTGAATGGAAAAAAATAGTGGTGCAACTGACTTCCAACAAGCACACAGAGTGCGAACAAGACTGAGTGTATGGGGGGGGGCTCGTTTAATTTCACTGCACACAGGTGATGTAGTGACAATAAAGGTTTATTATATTATTATTATTATTATTATTATTATATTATTATTATTATTATTATTATTATTATTATTATTATTATTATTATTACTGGCACCAGGTTATGACTCTTCTTTTTACCTGGGCTTTTGGTCTGTAATTTGAAGGGTGGCGCTGTGGCCTCTTTTAGTGTGGTAGAATCAGTAAGTCCCAGTCCGTTTCCTTTGTTTTGCTGTGTTTTAACAATTTTCCAACTCAGAGAAGGCATTCTCCTCACTAATCATCCCACAGAAAGTTGACAGTACCTCTTACTGCAACATTCAGCCAGTTAGGAATTTGAATGGAGAATGGTGATAATTCAACAGCAATATTTGAAATTCTGGTCAGTCTGTTATGTATTAACTAGTGTACTAACATGGGAATAGCATATAAAGAAAAGCAACCTGGAAAATCCTGCCCTCACAAAAATGGCATATTGTTAATAAGTGTCCCAACTATATGATGCTGCTGCTAAAATCAATTTATGCATCATCATGTGTCATGACATAGAAGAAACTCTTTTATTTATATTAACAGAGACTCTCCCATTTATTCCCACTGAATCTTACAACTGTAGAAACAAATAATATGCATTCAAACATTTCCCTAGCGCTTCATTACTGTTTCTCCCAAACCACTGCAGAATACATCAATTGGGCACCAGTCTGCCTTTAATTTTTAAAAGGATTCAGGCCCTGCATTTATGAATGAATAAATCCCACTGAAATCTATGGAACATAATCATGAGTAAATGCATTTAGGGTAGCAACTGGGATGTCAAAGAGCAGATTATCTCTGTTAGAGGCTTACTGACTGCTTGGGCTTCTTACACATCAGGTTATAGAAAAGGCAGCTGTACTGAGAATGCCTTTTTGAATTAAAGAAGTGATGTCCTACAAGAGAATGTGGTGTGTGTGCATGTGCGTGTATGCGTGCGTGCATGGGGTTTCTGTCCACTTACTGCTTCTCTATCTACTGTTTCTCAGCTTGGTGCCTTAGATGGCGCGGCTCATGCCAGCTGTCTGTCAGCTCAGTCCACACCTTGAGAGTTCACCCTTTTCAGACAGGGGGCTGCTCACAGTGGAAAGATTTCCCTGACTGAAGAGGACATCTATTTGTGCATGTTCTCCCTCCCCACTCCTTTCTTTTATGTGACACGCACAGCCCATTGTTTTTACACTTTTGCCATATTTGGGGCCAGGAAGAGGCTCTGCCTCTTGGCCCCTCTCCTCCCCAGCTTCCTCTTCTGCCTCTGATTCTGGACACAGGCTCTTCCTGCCCACAAAACCCTGTTGCTTCTTCAGCTTCTGGCACCTTCTTCTCCCAGTCTGCCTCGTCTCTTTCCTCTGACCATTCATTGTCATCCCACCAATCTATTGGCTCTGAACCTTCTTCCCTTGGAGGTTCCCTTGGGGTTTTCCCAGCTGGTGCCTCCCACCCCTCCTTTGCATTCAGCCATCCTGCCTGAGGTTGAGTGGGCAGGGAAGTGTAGACAGTGTAGACCAGGCATCCCCAACCTGTGGCCCTCCAGATGTTTTGGCCTACAACTCCCATGGTCCCTAGCTAACAGGACCAGTGGTCAGGGATGGTGGGAATTGTAGTCCAAAACATCTGGAGGGCCGAAGGTTGGGGATGCCTGGTGTAGATCTTACTATAGTACAGTGGTACCTTGTGTTGCATAACCTCCAGGTTACAAAATCTTCAGGTTGCGGCCGTGGCAAACCCGAAAGTGTATACTTCCAGGTTTCTCAGCTGGCGCATGCACAGAAGCTCTCTGCGCGCCATGTGTGTGCACAGAAGCAGTGCCTCTAGCTGCTGATTTTTTGGGGTGCGCACGGCACCCTGAAATGAATTAAATCCGTAACCAGAGGTACCACTGTATACTCAGTTGCCGTATTTGGGGCCAGGAAGGATTTTTTTCCTGCAGACAAATTGACTGGTCTGCAGGTTTTTGCCTACCTCATATCAAACATCACAACTTTGGGGATTAAGGCACAGGGTTGTATCCTTAGCTGATCGGGTACCCTGGTAAAGGACTCTAGGAAGGACTGTCTCTGTTCAGGAGCCCACACAGGGGCCAAGGGGCCACTGCACTCTTCCCAGTGGCAGCCTTGGTGGGTTTGTAGCACCTGATACAAGTCAAGGGGTCACTCCTAGTCAGGGTTGATCGACACCTACTTATCAACCAACAGTCAGGGTGCTTGATACTGGTTATATACAAAATGCTTGGCCACAGCCTTCTTCCATCTGTAATCAATAAAGGTTGTGGCATATTTCAACTCAACACCAATGTCCTGTGTCTTATTCCATGCTAGGACTCTGCACTGAGCAGCAGGCACCATGCGCCTGGGTATGCAATGAAACTAACATTCTCTTTTTATACACTTTACATTGGAAAGAAGAAGTACAACTCAATACATTTTTCAACTCCTGGCAACTGACCAATCAAGTTCAAAAGAATCCATTTATCAACTTTCTGGATAGGTTTACAAGTAGGAAACTCCTGGAAATTCCTTGAAGTCGTTGTAACTAAGTTCCCTTTGTCATCATTACTTGCTTTTAATTTGAGCCATTCTACTATAACTTTCTTGCTAGGCAGTATATCATTATTCCAGGCAATTAGTTACAACACCTGGTAAAAGCTGTTCTGTCTTTAAGATTGATTCCTTTCCTAGTTTCCCCCCAGTAAGGTTCAGGTTTTTCTGGCAAACAGCTCGATGCCAACTCTATCTCTTCTTTTCATTACACCCCAGGAAGGTATTAATTCGGTTCCTGAGACCTGTGATGGACTGGGTGTGGGTTATCAATGGACACTTACTCTTGTTAAAAAAGAAATACTCTTGTGGTATGACTGATGGTGTGTGACTAGGGATACAGCCTGTTTGGAATAGAAGCACATTTCCCTTAAAGAATCAGGTTTGCATTTTTGGTAGGCTCCTAGACCCAGCTTTACTCCTGGGTGGTCAAGTGATGGTTGTGAGCAAGAGCAAGAAGTGTTCACAAACTTCATCTAGTGGGAAATGGAGAACCTAGAATCTTGGGGAGGCTGTATAGTTAAAGCACCATCTTCTTCCACAAGATCATTCTAATCCACACAGGGCATCAGGGAAGGCCCTACACAACATTTCATCATTAGCAGAGAGGTGACTGGGTCAGTACATAAAAGAGGGTCTTCCATCAAGCTGTGGAACTCTCTGCCCTGGAAGATATTTCTGGCCTACTCTGTGATGGCATTTAAATGCCCAGTAAAGTCTGTGTTAAGTTTCTTATGCCCTAGTTTTAAACATGTGTTTTGTCTGCTTTATCTGTTCAGGCAGGAAAGACTGCAGGGCAAGCCACAATTTAATGACCCCTAGGGGCAGGCCCAAGCATCCCCATTGGCTGGTTGGGCCTGCTGTTAGGCAAACACCCGTCCAAGGGCTGCCGGCATTAGCCAATAGCTGGCAGCTGAGCAATTCAACCTGCCATTTGTCAGATCACTTGTGGGGCTGGGGGCTGGCCACAACACTACCCACCAATGAGGGTGAGCTGAGTTCAGGTGCTTTTAAAAATTCATGTCCTAGGTGTTTTGGTTTTTTCCATTGTTCTGAGCTGCCTTGGACATCACAGTAATGGGACAAAAAGGCAGAATATAATTCACACACACACACACACACACACAGAGAGAGAGAGAGAGAGAGAGAGAGAGAGAGATGTATTAGGTTAACATCATGCAGGAACATTGCCAAGGCAACAGAGGTGAGGAGGATAATTTGCCATTTGAAATACTTAAATGAAGAATATTCTTCCTGTGTGTGTGAAGACCCCCTCTCTCTTTGACTGCAAGAGCAGAAAACATGCGGTCCCAGTTGCTGAAAACCTGCCCAATTGCTTGCATTTCTGTGTACATGAAAACAAGTGAGGAAATGAAGTGGCAATCACTACCTTGAAAAAAGTTTAAAAATGTACAACCATTTCCTTGCTAAATAATTACATTAAATACATCTAAACTACATGTTGCCAAGTAGTAATCAATCTGCAGCCTACCCAAAAGAGGCCACAGAAGAAATTGCTTTCAGCCTCTTTGTTTACACAGTTGAGATTAAATTGACAAATGTTACTGTTATTATGAATGATGGCTGGAACTTCCTGTGATTGCTAGATAAAACAAGAAGCCCAGGATTATTGCTGCGATTACCTGGGAAACAGAAAAAAACATACTCTAATCAGGCTTGCAGTTTGTACAGTCTGACTGATCTCTCCCCTCTTCTCTGTAATGTTCAAATCCCACTTTTAGAATTTTTAATTGACTGACTTTGTCATTTGAGAGTTATACACTGTAATAAATAATCAGAACATTATGTGAAAATGGTTTGTGGGTGAAATACGATAATTGAGAGTACTGTTCCTGTCACAAATAACCAATGGTGATGATTTCCAAGCCATTGATTCTGAGCTACTTTTGCAGAAGTCAACGGGCCATTGAGAACATTAATCGTTCAACCTAGACCCACTTTCATTTGGGGAGCCATTTCTTTTTACCCTACATTTGCATGTTGGTGCTGCTGCTGTTGCATTAGATCAAATCATGACATGACAGAGGGTCTTAACCAGGCATAGGCAACCTTCAGCCCTCCAGATGTTTCGGCCTACAACTCCCATGATCCCTAGCTAACAGGACCAGTGGTCAGGGATGATGGGAATTGTAGTCCAAAACATCTAGAGGGCCGAAGGTTGCCTATGCCTGGTCTTAACCCACCAGCTGAAGACCAATGACATAGAAAATAGTTGTTCTAGGTGCAGTGTGCTCTGCAGGGCGAGCACTGTTCAGCACTTAGTTGCACATGATCACATCACAATAGCACACAGGTGACTCTAGATGATCAATGAATAACCCCCAAAACAGCTAGGAATTACCTTCTGGGTTCATAGATGGACTATATAAGAATGGTCTGTTTATTTGCTTCTCTGTGGACTTACAATTTGGCTGCCCACTTTTAGAATCTGATGAGGAGGCCACATGGATCTTTCGTTTGATCCAGTATGGCAATTGCTATGTTCTTAGCTAGTGACTTGCTAAAGGCCGCATAAACATAGGAAGCAGCAATGTTAGGGCTGCCATACATCTTTACCAAGATTTCAAAGGCGGAATTGACGTCCCGGGGAAACTTCCGAAATGTGGCACTTTGTCCTGGATCTTAGGCAAGTCATATGAAAAATTGCATTTTGGGGGCCTTTTTGTAAAAATAAAGCTCAACAACTTTCCAGTTTGTCTAAAAAAAAATGGGGGGATTTCCTAAAAGAATAAGCTCAACAATTTTTGGAGTCTTCCTAAAAAAAGTTCAACTTTTGGGGTGTCCTGGTTTTTACTTTTTGAAATATGGCAACCCTAAGCGATGTGAAGTTGCAGGCATTCGCATATCATTAGGATGGTGATATGTGCTGATGCAACTATGTCTGCCCTTAGATGACAGTGAGTTTTCTCCCGATTTCAAAACTGCATCATTTAAGAAACTTTCAAAAATCATTTCTCTGTCTGTTCTTGGCAGATTTCTACATTACAGAGTGAGACTGCACTTTGCAAGGATTTAAATAATGCTGTGGAGAAATATGGCTAGATCAGAAGGGAAGTTATATAGACACCTTTGGGGACCGTAAACAGCAATGCCAATACAGATAAAGGCATCACTTAAAAGCTTTTTAAATTGCACTCTATGTACCCGTCTCATCGCATGGGGAATACCAGCTACTTGCAATTCCTATCTCCTTCCACTTCCATAATTTATCTAGCTCAAAGAAGCAATAATCAATTATCTAGTACATAGGCATAACCCAGGTCCCCTAAAAGAGCTGTCCTGGCACATTCCAGTGGTATGGAAGTGTATTAATGTAGATAAGAGAGCACAGGTTGTGAGCATTTGATGAGGTTTGTGAACATTTCCTATCATGTTGTAAAATATAATCAACTGATAAAGATGTACCTTACCGTGTAAGCCATTGTCAGGGACTGTCAGCAAATGTAAGCCAAATGTTAAGCTCTTCTTTTAAATCTTCTCAGATATTCTTTTGTGCCCCTGCATTCACCAGAGTATAATGTTGGCTGAGCAGCTGTGGAAGTTGTACTCTTTGCATGTCTATTTAAAAAGAGAATTGTTGTCAAGAAAAACAAAAGCGGAAGAGCCATAGCTCAGTGGTAGAGAACACGAGTTTAATGCAAGTAGTCCCAAACTCAACCCCTGGCATTCCCAGTTAGGGCTGGAATAGGCTCGTGTTTGAAACTTTGGAGAGTTGTTGCCAGTCTAAACTATGCTGATCTAGGTAGATCAATATGGCAGCTTCCAATCTTCTATTTATGTTGGGATACAGCTTCAGTACCATCCCATCCCATTCTAAGGGTTCAGACTTCTGCTACTCCCATGCCAAGAATGCATGGGTCTGAGTGGTTTTCTGTTTGCCCCACCACTTTCCCCTCAAAGTGGTGCAGAATCGGAGCAAGCACCAGCCCATGGAAAACCCCATTGACGTTTGCTCGGATTCAGTGGTAAAGATTGGGTTTCCACGGGGGAAAGTTGCGTGACAAGCAGAAGTCTGAAGAAGCCCTCAGTCTTTGTCTGTCTTGTCCTCCCTGAAGGGTGAAAGGTGTATTTAGTAAAGTAGAGGAGGAGGGAAGTTCAGGTTGAGGAACGTATAGCATTTAACTGTAGAGAGCCCTTCAAATGCCACTTCCTCCCCCCTCCGCAGAAAAATAAAAAATAAAAGGGTAGTGAGGTCACAGCAGCAGCTACTCTTAGGCTAGGTGACAGGTAAGGCAAGGCTAGACAGACTAAAAGAAGCTGTCCAAGTTTAAGAAGTCCATGATCAGGGCAAGGAGTTTAGAACTTCAGGGAAGCAGTGGAATTATCAATGGGTTGACACCCCCATGTGCCAATCTTTGGGGCAGGTTGAGATTACTCATGAGCCTATTGAGTGTACAAACACCCACAGCAGTGGGGATGATGTGTTTCTTCCCAGTGATAGGAGCACCACCAGGTTTTAGATGACCAGGTTCTGCTCTGCTATCTCCACCCCAGT
This sequence comes from Podarcis filfolensis, assembly GCF_964270895.1. Taxonomy (NCBI): domain Eukaryota; kingdom Metazoa; phylum Chordata; class Lepidosauria; order Squamata; family Lacertidae; genus Podarcis; species Podarcis filfolensis. Next base: position 73,672,088 of record NC_139604.1, on the reverse strand, counting down.
GGTTGGCTGGTGCTCAACCTGGGGAGATGGGAGGTTGACAAAGGAAGATCTGGGGGAATACAACTGGTTTGGTAGCACGAAACTTCAGGAGTGCAGCAGCAAGCACCACAACTATGACATTGAAGGAAGAGGTGGGGGCACCAGATTTTGGCATTGCATGGGGTGCAACTGAAATTTTAGATACCAACCTGAAGGTAGAAGCCCAGCTTTCTCATCTGGGGCAGCTACATCCTAGATGGGAGAAGTGTCTGTCTCCTTCTGGGTCAGAAATTGGTTTTCTTGATCAAATCTATATTGGGGGGGGATTATTTACATCTCTTTTTTGGTACAAAGCTTATACCAAGAACAAACTTAGTTGGTCTCTAAGGTGCTACTGGACAATTATTATTTATATATATATATTGACTGTGTCAGACCAGCATAGCTACCTACCTGAATCTGGGTACAAAGAAGTGAACTATACGTACCATCAGTGTGGTACAGTATGGGTGTTACTAAATTCATATCTAAAAGCAAGATGTGAACCACATACAAATATTTTACTACCTGGTGAGTCTGGTGGTTGGGTGGCCTGTGGACTTCCCTGTGTTGACACAAAAATGGCAAGAAATTCATTATACACATCTGTTACTATTAACTGTCAAACCTTCCCAGCAAAAACTGGATTTCTATAAAGCTTTCCAATTTGTTTTCCCTTGCATGACAGAAAGGAATATAAATTGGTTCTCCTTCAGTTTCTATTTTTAGAAGAAATCAAATGCCTCACACGTTCATCTTAAGCAATGCTGACAGAAAGCTGGAGAGCCTCAACCACAGATATACATTTTCATTATCCTGACCACATCCTGTACAACCACTTTCTTTTGGGTTGCCCTAACTAGTCACTGGGAATGATAACTTGTTGCATCTTGGTGATTTGAACAAGCAAAATAATATGTTAATTCATGGCCTTTCTTATAACATGTGTTTCAGAATTATTGCAATAGTTGCCAAGAAAATGTGCAGCATAATAATTAACATGGGTATTAGAATTTTTTTTAAAAAGCATGTAATCAATATATAATCTATGATATAAGAAATATATGAGGTTTTCCTCATGTTAGTAGATGAATGGAAGAATGGAAGAAAGGAGTTACTATCCATCAGTAAGGTTAGAAGAGTGGAACAGAGCACAACACTTCCCCATTTGCCAGGATTAAGCTGCAGCTTCAACCAATATAGCGCAAACAATATTTAATACTTCTGAATATAAACATGACATTCAGAATTATGATGCCATAGAATGTCTATCAATATTTTCTATGAGGAAACAGAATGGGTCAAAGTCCTCTCTGCTCATCTTCTTCTGACCACTGAAAAAGTTTCATTTATTGTCTTGCCAGGAAGGCAAAACTCTATCTGAGGACTGTGTTTTATCTGCCATGATTGCCTATTTTAATTTTGTTTGATTCCCCCCCCAATATAGTTTAAAATTAACAAGCTACCTTGAATAAAACAGAAATACTAGACACTATGGATGGGGGAGAAATTCACAAACAAAGGCTGCTTTTAGCCTTTTAGTTTTAAGTACAGTGGTGCCCCGCAAGACGAATACCTCGCAAGACGGAAAACTCGCTAGACGAAAGGGTTTTCCGTTTTTTGAGCTGCTTCGCAAGACGAATTTCCCTATGGGCTTGCTTCGCAAGGCGAAAACGTCTTGCAAGTTTGTTTCCTTTTTCTTAACACCGTTAATACAGTTGCGACTTGACTTCGAGGAGCAACTCATAGAACGCAGTGTACATAGTAGCTTTTTTTGAGGTTTTTAAAGACTTTGGTGATTTTTGAAGCTTTTCCAAAACTTCTTTTGCAGCCATTTGGTAAGTTAAGCTTTTAAAACTTTTTTGGGGGGTTTTGGATTTTGGGTTGGGGTGTTTGGAATTCAAGGACTTGGTGTTGGGGAGGGGTTTGCAAGAATCTGGAAGCTTGTGTGTGTTTTTTCTGCATTCTTATGATTTTTTGTGACCATTGGGGCACTCTGCTGTTTTTTTTTAAAAAAATCTGGATTTGAATTTCTGTGTGCTGGGTGGCTGGGGGAACAGTTGGGGAGGGGTTTGCAAGAATCTGGAAGCTTGTGGTTTTTTTCCTGCATTTTTATGATTTTCTGTGACCATTGGGCCACTCTGCTGTTTTTTAAAAAGAATTCTGGGTTTGAATTTTGAAATGCTCTTTACAGTATGTGTGACTTTAAAGAGCACTTAATAAACTCTTGTTGTACCAAATTTGGCTTTGTTTGGACTTTTTTTGACCATAGGAACGCATTAATTGATTTTCAATGCATTCCTATGGGATTTCGTGCTTCGCAAGACGAAAAGTTCGCTAGACGAAAAAATTCGCGGAACGAATTAATTTCGTCTTGCGAGGCACCACTGTAATTCAGGATGCTTTAAGGCAGACTGGATTTCCCCGGTATCTCCCCCCACCCTTAAAATACCAGTAACAATCACACAAAAAATAGTCTTGTAAAAGGTAAAAATAACATTTTACTCACTCAGAAAACTTGTTGAAGAATAACAATAATAGCAGCTTTGTTCAGGCAGGCTTAAAATGGTAATTCCGTTACAAAGACATACGTAAGTTTAACTTAAAATGGCGGTCAGACATGCAGATGTTACATTGTTAGCAGAGTGGAAAGAGATGGAAAGAACAGGAGAGGGTGTGCTCAGGCAAGTTGGAGAATATATAGCTATGCCCACTCCCAGTCCCCATCAGGGCACAGTGGGAGTGTCTCTCACAGAGTTCTCTCTAGCAAGTTTAGAGGAAAAGTTTGTGATCTTCAGCTCCTATCATGTGCCTATCTAGCAAAACATGAATTGTTGGTTTGATTGCATTTTAAATACCCCATATTCCTAGGCATTGGTTTGGAACGTGATTTCTTTATTTTTTGAAAAATGCTTTCTTTGAAATCTTCGGTTATTTTAATTAACAGTTGATTTTGAGTGTATTTTAGCAATTGGCTTTTGAGTTTCTTTCGTTTGCAACCTTGAGTAAAATAATGATTTAGAAAGGTGGTTCAAAATAAATAAATAAAACACACCACACAGCATCTAGCAAAACAATCCTACGGCAGCGTTATTTTTGGAAATATTCCCTCTATCAGGGAAAAAAGAAAACAATTCACACTGAAGGACTAGTGCATGAATGCCAAAACAAAACAAACCCACTCATCATGAATAAGATTTCCATGCATTTCACACACTTGAGGCTTCCTTATATAAACCACCCTGATAGGTGCTATTCATGAGCTGAATCAATTTTTAAAGCAGAGAGGAATTTATCATATGCTGAAATAACAAAACTTAAAAGGCCGAATTACATTCTGAGCACAGGTCCTGAGAACATTGGAGAAAGCTGAAAAATCCTGTTCATTGGCAGATTGTCTATGACAATTTTCAGCTTAAGAATACACAGATACTTTGTTGTGAGGTTTGCACACACAGTTACCAGTCCTTATAAAAACTGCCTACTACAAGAAAAATAATGGACTGGACCATTAGGCATTGCCAAAACTCTATGCCAGATGTGATTCAATGACACAATGTATGAACAAATGTTTTCCTGAGGGTATTTTCTCTTTGACTAGTGTACCAAGCTTCTATAGATGTATTGGGAAAGAGAACAGAAAGGAAGGACGTATCATTTCTTTACATAGTAAACTATGGCATCCACTATCTCAATACACGGTGATGGCCATATGGAATGGAATATCCGGCAAGAGGGCTCCCCCTTGAATATACCAATTATCAATTCAAGGGCCAATCTACATTGGCTTTATGGCCGAAGAGGAGCTGCTGAGAAGGAAATGCACAACCGCATGCTCACAGGAAGCCTAAGACATGCAAAACAGATACAATAAAACTTGATGAATGAGTCTCAAAATACAGTGGTACCTCGGGTTACATACGCTTCAGGTTACATACGCTTCAGGTTACATACACTTCAGGTTACAGACTCCGCTAACTCAGAAATATTACCTCAGGTTAAGAACTTTGCTTCAGGATGAGAACAGAAATCGTGCTCCAGCGGCGCGGTGGCAGCGGGAGGCCCCATTAGCTAAAGTGGTGCTTCAGGTTAAGAACAGTTTCAGGTTAAGAACAGGCCTCCAGAACGAATTAAGTTCTTAACCCGAGGTACCACAATGAGGACAGGGGATGCCCTGTAGCCACAGAATGCAGAGAGAACAGAGTTTCTATTGGTTGGTGGGATAATGGAAAACTGAGATGAAGGGGAAATGGAATGGAACAGAGTAGTGTGATAGAATGCATGATTGGATGGATACTGATCAGGAATACTCCACACTGCAACATTTTATTACAGTTCACACTTGTTTTGAGCTCATAGAATTAGAGAACTGTAGAGTTGGAAAGGACCCTGCGGATCATCTTGATTCGCCACCTACCTTCAATGCAGGAATGTGCAGCTCTCCCATACGGGGATCAAATCTGCAACCCAGGCGTTATCAGCACCATGCTCTAAGCAACTGAGCTATCCAGCTGCATGTTAATGGTTGTATTGTACTAGAATATTGTGTACAGTGGCCTCGATATTCTGTTGTGTGCTCCTATCGCTGGCATTGCTCCAGTGATGAGTTCGGCCTAAATAAAGTCCACTGCTTTTTATAGCTGTCAAACTGGTAGCTTTCACAAAAATTAAAGTGCTTCTTTGGAAGTGTGTGTGTGTGTGTGTGTGTGTTTAAAAAAAGCACTATTGCAAGCAATTGGTAAGGAGTGCAGATAAAATTTGCATGCTAAAAAAAGCTTTTAGCAAGGTATCTTGCATGAAGAAAATTATCCATATTCCCATAGCAATCTCAGATCCCTGATCATAAGATGGAAAGTCACACTCTTCCATGCTAATCTGCAGTCACACAAGGCCTGTATTTGGTTGTTCTCTCCTTATCGGAAAGCCCAAATGCATAACATCAAGTTTATTTGCTTGCACGCAGCACCTTGCTTATGCCCTGAGAACTCCACTTTCTAAACACTTGTCTTAGAAGTAGCATTTCATTGTTAATTAAACTGATTCAACACAACCGTTAGGTATAAACACTTTATAAGCTCTTAGCAGCAAGCGTGTCAAAACAGTGTCTCAGACAATTAGCTGAGCCATGCTGGCCCATACACCCTTCACAAAAGACCTCTCTTAATATGATAGTCAAATAGCATTTGAAACCCACATAGGAATCTCAAGTAATGGATCGCTTTATAGCCTAATTAGTCCATTTCAGTTTCACAACATTTTATGGCAATTTCTCTGTTGCCTAAGCAACAGGTTTTCTCATGTCCTGTAGAAATAAGAGAGAGCAAAGCTTTTGTCTCTCTCGTATTTCTTTTGTTCAGCATATTATTCATTATTCATTTGAGCAACTACATTGTAAATACTTCATCAGCCTTGAAAAGTGTAATCCCCAATCTATATCTGAGAGAGCAGGGCCACATTTGTCCATTTCTCTGGCTATGCGTTGTTTTAACTGACGGTTTTATATTTCATGTCAGTGTATCCATTTTTTCTATATAAAATTAAAATCACCGTTAAGAAAAGTAAAAGATATTATAATATGTAAATAGAAGAAGGGAAAAACATAGAATGTTAATCCAGAATGGGAGGGAGGATCATATCCAATCAATAATCCATACATAAACAGATTTTTTAAAAAATCTAGATCACAATGAACAAGCCTCTTGAACACTCGTTCACTTAGATTTGTCATTCTGATGTGACGTAAAGAGAGTCCAGTCAACGAAGGATGAGGAAGTAAAGTCAGTTGTGATTAAATGGGCACAAGATATAGGCCACAGTATACAATTTGAAGATTGGATAAAACTTTGGAAAGTAAATTTGTAATTTACGGATTGTATATTGCTAAAAGAGAATTACATGAAGATGATGTATAGATGGTATATTTCACCAGTTAAATTGGCAAAAATATATAAAAATGAACAGGGGGAATGTTGGAGGTGCAAAGAAGTTGAAGGTACGTTTTACCATATGTGGTGGGATTGCAAAGTTGTTAAAACTTATTGGGAAATGATATATAATGAATTGAAAAAAATGTTTAAAATAACATTTGTTAAGCAGCCAGAAGACTTCCTGTTGGGCATTATAGGCCAAGACCTGCCAAAAGAGGAAATGACATTACAGTGGTACCTCGGGTTACATATACTTCAGGTTACAGACGCTTTAGGTTACAGACTCTGCTAACCCAGAAATAGTACCTCGGGTTAAGAGCTTTGCTTCAGGATGAGAACAGAAATCGTGCTCTGGTGGCGCGGTAGCAGTGGGAGGACCCATTAGCTAAAGTGGTGCTTCAGGTTAAGAACAGTTTCAGGTTAAGAATGGGCCTCTGGAACGAATTAAGTTTTTAAACTGAGGTACCACTGTAGTGACTTTGAAAAAGAGTGGGAACCTTTTATATTATATTTGCAGAAACAAAGAAAGAATATTAACTTAATGGCAGGATTTAAATAAACATTCACAATCTTACTGACAGGGAACAAATAATGTGACAAAGGGAAGATATGATACATTGTAAAAAAACAGCAGAATACAATAATGAAGATAACAAATCAGAAATGAGAGTTGAGGGAAGTCCAAAGGGAGGGAGGGGGTGATGTTATGTGACTTGTATATTATGGATATAAGTATATTTGTAATGAGAAAAAAGAAAACCAATAAAAAAAATTAAGAGAGAGAGAGATTCCAATAATTAATAGCAAGCTACTGCAATGCAACATTGTTGGGGAGGTAGAACCAGTTCCCTGACTGTTGGGGTGAGCTCCACCTCTCTTTCAAATCAGAACCAGTGAAGGCAGTGAAGGTCCTGTGTGAGTGCCTTTTGGCGGTTGGAGGATGGATGGTGGCTAACGGATTGAGGTGGACAAGACAGAAGTACTGTTTTGGGGGGACAGGGGGTGGGCTGGTGTGGGGGACTCCCTGGTCCTGAATGGGGTAACTGTGCCCCTGAAGGACCAGGTGTGCAGTCTGGGAGTCATTTTGGACTCACAGCTGTCCATGGAGGCACAGATCAATTCTGTGTCCAGGGCAGCTGTCTACCAAGTCCACCTGGTACGCAGGCTGAGACCCTACCTGCCCGCAGACTGTCTCGCCAGAGTGGTGCATGCTCTAGTTATCTCTTGCTTAGACTACTGCAACGTGCTCTACATGGGGCTACCTTTGAAGGTGACCCGGAAACTACCACTAATCCAGAATGTGGCAGCTAGACTGATGACTGGGAGCGGTGCCAAGGCCACATAACACCGGTCTTGAAAGACCTACATTGGCTCCCAGTATGTTTCCAAGCACAATTCAAAGTGTTGGTGCTGACCTTTAAAGCCGTAAGCGGCCTCGGCCCAGTATACCTGAAGGAACTTCTCCACTCCCTTCATTCAACCTGGACACTGAGGTCCAGCTCCGAGGGCCTTCTGGTGGTTCCTTCACCGTGAGAAGTGAAGTTACAGGGAACCTTGCAGAGGGCCTTTTCGGTAGTGGCGCCCGCCCTGTGGAGTGCCCTCCCATCAGATGTCAAAGAAATAAACAACTATCTGACATTTAGAAGACATCTGAAGGCAGCCCTGAAGGGAAGTTTTCAATGGCTGATGTTTTAATGTATTTTTAATCTTTTGTTGGAAGCTTCCAAGAGTGGCTGGGGAAACCCAACCAGATGGGCGGGGTAGAAATAATTATTATTTGTGAATCCTTTTGATGAAAGCTGACTCTGCCATGTGCTATCTTTTTGCCATGACACTGAAAACAAGTTCATCCTAACAGTGAATTGGGAAGTACAAATGTGTGAAAGGGGTCCTTAGGGGATAGCTGCAAATCCCATGAATACTCATTGGGAGTCAGTGCAGTATAGTGGTTAGAATGTTGGACTAGGACTGGGGAGACCAGAGTTCAAATCCCCACTCAGCTATGAAGCTCAGGGGCTGACCTTGGATCAGACACTGTCTCCTAGCCTAACCTACCAACAGGATTGTTGTGAGAATAAAACGGGGAGGCGGACAACCCTTGGGGGGGTATGTATGTAATTATTCATGCCAGCAGTAATGGCCAGAGCCGCTTCAGAAGGCTCACCGGATGCCCTAGTCATCCAGCTGGGCAAGAACATTTTAGTATATTGAAAGGCCATAGACTTGAAGTGGAGCATTTTTGGGGACTTTGAAGAATTAATTGCCTCTTATCCCAGCGTTACCATTCTGTGGTCTTCGCTGCTGGAAAGGCGGATTTGGAGGGATTGTCGGTGCCCGATCACAATGAATAAAGCGAGAAAAATCTTAGAACGGGCTGTGGCGCGCAGAGTGGCGGCTCGGGGGGGGGCGTCATTGGCCACCCCAGCATCCAGTTCAGCCAGGAGGCCCTCTACAGAGTTGATGGTGTGCATCTCTCGGATGCTGGAAATGATATTTGGTTGGATGACACTGCTGCGGGGATTAGGAGTTGGTTGCAGGTTTGAGGGTATTGGCGGCGAGCTTTGCTTGATTGGCGGTTAGGCATTGGTAGGGGTATTGTTATGCAAATGAGGGGGGAAGGAAGCGCCATCACCTTCCCCCAAAGCAAAGGGTAGTCCGGTAAAGGTTTCCGGGGGGCGTTGCCCTGTCCGAAGCCTATGGAGGTGTGGGCCTAAGGCACGCCCCCGAACAGTGACCCCGGGGGAGCTCCTAGTTGATGTACATCAGCAGGACTCCCCCTACTGGTGGTTAACCCTTACCGGCCTTCATGCAATCAGGCTGAAGCCGGTTAGTCGATAGGACCAATGCCTAAGCCAATACCGCTCAATTCCTGCAATCAATAAAGTTGTGGCCTTTTACGCCCATTAACCTTAAAATACTGTGTCCTGTGTCTTTATTTCACAAGGGGGGAGGGGGACTTGCCACGCAATATCTATTTCAATCTCATCTTCATTAAATGTTTGAAACAGTTTGGGGAGCACTCTTGTGCTCAGGTTCTCTTTGTGAGCTTTCCATCACTGTGAGAACAGGATACTGGGCTTGATGGGCTTTTGGGTTGATCCTTCATATGCTGTTATGAAGGACTGAGTTCTCTGGAAGTCTAACATTTTGAAAACAGAACGTACATTTGGAGCCCAATCAATCTCACACTCTTCCCGTCCATTTTTTAAGGCTTAAACTGGTTGTCCTTAGAATGCATGATGGGTAGCAGAACTTGCCTCATTAAATAGTGAGTACCTTAGTATTAAGAAGCATTTATCACGCGATAAAGTTAAGAACGTGTTCACTTTTCATGTCAATACAACGCACACATTGAAGTCCTACCTACAGCCATGTGGTTCAATTAAATACGCAGAGTTTTAAAAAACTGTCTGAAGGAAACCAAACGACAACATTGTACCAAGCTGATCTCAAAGGCAAATTGGACACTGATGGTACTTTGTGTTAGCTGACCAAGCACTTCACAACAAATCTGTCATTTATTGACTTCTTCTTTATCCTAGATTTATGAACCCCCAACTTTACTTCATGAATCACTTAGAAGAAACTGGCAAAAAACAGAGAAAGAGCATGAGATAATTTTAGTAAAAAGTGATGCATTTCCCTGTCAGCTTTTTCTCTTTCAGTTGGCTGTGCACATCATGCTGCAGGGAGTGTTCTGCTTGCTTACAAGAAATAATCGTCCATCAGTAAAAGATGATTTAAAAATATGTAGTGTTACATTTTGTATTCTGACTGTGTTGTCCTGCAGCTTTCATTTGCTTTTTTGCCTTGAGAAGGCTGATGCAGCCTTCATAATTGGGGTGACGTTTTCTTCACTGGTCTGCTTCTTGTTCAGAGAATGAGAGGGTTTTTTATATAAAAAAGACAAAAGAAGTTACAGTCACACCTTTGCAGGAAAAAATGTTAAGGTGTATAATTTTGATGTAGACATCTGATACATTGTCAAAAAGGGGGAGAATGCATCACATAGAAAAAAGACTCTGCATATAGTTTACATAAGCTGATGCATATGTATAGACAGCAATTTATAAATAATGGGTGATGTCCAACTAATTCACACTTAGGGATGAGCAAATACAGTGGTACCTCAGGTTACCGGTACATATGCTTCAGGTTACATACGCTTCAGGTTACAGACTCCGCTAACCCAGAAATAGGGTTAGAACTTTGCTTCAGGATGAGACAGAAATCGTGCTCCAGCGGCGCGGCAGCAGCAGGAGGCCCCATTAGCTAAAGTGGTGCTTCAGGTTAAGAACAGTTTCAGGTTAAGAACAGACCTCCAGAATGAATTAAGTACTTAACACGAGGTACCACTGTATGTCGATTTCAGTTTCTTCCCATTTCTCATTTTCCCAGTCTTAAATTCAGTTCACATTTTAGTGTGATTTTCCGCTAATGTACATGTTTTCCCACAGCAATTTTCCCCAATGTAACCATTTGCATACGTTATTTTCACTAATGACATACAATTTATGCATATCTTACTGTAGCATAGGCACATTTGTGCACATTGTTTAGCTGGGGAACGGCATTGTGAAGAAGTGTGAATTCTGAAGCAGGGCTGTGCTTTGATTCACATATTGCTTCGGAAAGTGTAAGTTAGATAGGTTCATCTTTAAAATGAAAACATAATCATACCTTCTCTCCCCTTCCCCCGCCACATCCCTATGCAGACCCACTGAAACTACTGGGTCCTCCCCATCCACTCTCTTAAACTGAATTTAAGATTGGAAAAATCAGAATCATAATTTGACAGATTTGTCCGCACCTACACCAGACCAGCGCTACTTGTCCCCAGCGAATGCAGCAGCTGCAAGATCCAATGAGGCATCACATCAAACTCCATGTTTAGCTTTCTTTCTCTGGCTTCGACTGGAACCAATGATGATACCTCTCCTCCCACCTCAAAACACTCACACATCCCCAGGGCCATTGCAGATTCAATCAGCAGTCAACTGGGGAAAGTGCCATCTGGAAGCACCCAAAGGATGTTCCTCTCAGCTTACTATCATTTTCCAAGCTCTGGCAGTTTGCTTGGAAGGTAACAGTTAAAAAGAAATAGAAATGCAATGCTCTCATTCACAAAGAGGGTTGTTGTGACGTTCTAAAGCTGGTGTACAAATCCCCTTGACGGGTTCCAGTATAATTTCAGATAGTCAATGCCATCGTCTTAAAAAGGAAACCTCAGAAATTGCAGCTGAGAGAAGCAGCTAATGCAAACTCAAAGGGCAAAGCTCTTTTAGTGTTTGCTTTGTTTTAAGCACATTTCTGTTGACTTACCACTTTCTCCTTAAATGCTTTATGATCTTTTGGTGAACCATCTAGAGGACGTATTGTTTTGGATTCTGTCCCTCAGAATCCTTTGAAAGATTAATAAATAACCTCTCTCCCAGTGTTGGAAGCACTGACCTGATGGAAAGAAGGGGGTAAAATTGGTTCAGTGCAAAGCTACCTAGCCTTTGAAATTTGCACTTCCGTGAATTTTGTAACGCAGTTCTCCAGTCAAATAATGTGTTCCATTATTTGTATATATTTAGGGGAAAGTGTACACAACACTGAATTATCACCACCACCACCATCATTAGAATTTATATACTGTCCTATACCCGCAGGTCCCAGGATAAATGTATTGATAAAAATAACATTAAAAGTGCATTATTAAGGACAATTGCTTGAAAAAATGTGTCAGGGAGGAGAAATGTGCACTACAGCACTGGTTTCAAAACAGTTCAGAACTCAAGACTGGAGAAACTGAGGAATTAAAAAAGTAGTCCTGCCCTCTCCAAGCTCTTTTTAAACTTAAAAAAAAACCCTCAGAGAGGAGAGTTCTGATTAGGGGTCTTCAGCTATATTGTGTAGTTTATTCCTTTGACCCTATATTTCACAGTGATACCACAATCTTCAAGCCACCTCTCTCATTGCAGTGCATTTTACAATTTTCATGAATCCCTTCAAAATAGGCGTGCAGTGGGCAGGGATGGGATTTTGAACCTGAAGCAGAGACTAATGTATTGAACGTGGCAAACAATTTACAAATCTCATATCTAAACCTACAAGGGAGTTATCGCATGGCAGTAGGTCATGTATTTCTCTTATTTATTTACACAAGTATTTCTATACTGCCTATCACAATCTGTCTCAAGGCAGTGTAGAATAAAACAGTGGAATCACAGTAATATAGATAAAATGCAGCTCATAACCCAAAGGGCACCATTCAGTAACTCCAGAATTAAACACAGTTACACACACACACACACACACACAGAAGGTGCCAGTACTGTGTGCCCTTGAGTACCCCCAAAAAAGCACTGTCTCTGTGTGTGTGTCTTTCTTGTTGCATTGTTTATAAACAAACAGAATGCTGAACAGACTCATTAACCCAAAGCACTCGCTTGGCTAGAACAATAATCTGAAACAAAGTTTAATAAGATTCCACATACTCTTGCTAATGACACTAAACTAGGCAATATGTTTTGAAATATCTGCTTGTGAGGAAATGCTCTTTTTTATTTATTATTAAAAATGTAAAGCTCTCCTCTTAACCTTTTCCACTCTCCCGTTTGCACTCTCAGCTTGCACATTATCGGCAATATTCCTCATGTTCTCTGGGAAACAAATGGCAGGCTCAGCAGGAAACAAGATAAGATAATCTTCCTTCTAGACCAGTAGGAGGCCCAAACACTTACTGCTGTTCATACATTAGGTTCATAATTCACTGTCATGGCAGAGGTCTAATCTTTCACTCTTGGGAACATCTCAAATTGTTCCTCTTCAAGGAAAGAGGTGCAACACGTAGGTCATGGAATCAAATGATATACTGCTTAGAAGAATGTTAATGACTTCATTTTCAAGGTACAGCCACTACCGTGCCTAGATACCACTATGCTATGAGGTATTTTGTTAAGGGAAATCAGGAGGGATTTGTTTGGAAAACAATCATATTTTCAAGTGGTTCATTATCAAATTGTACTCAGTCTATCATGGCCCAGTTTTATTCCAAGTGCGTATAGTTTTTTAGCACATTCAGTGGGAGTATCTCTCAACAGGAATGCAAAGAAGTGTGAGAACTCTGGGAAAGGCAAACATCTTCTTTCTCGCTGAGTCTCTAACCTAATCAATGCATCCAAGACATGTTCACTAGTTTTGTGACCTCAAAGCCCTAACAGAGGACTCCATGTCTGAAATACTAGGAAACCCCCTGATAAATGTATCAGAGGTACTTAGTCAAGCATCAGCACCCATTAGGTTTCATTGTTAGGAATCCCCACCCAAAAGATGCATGTGCACAGATTCACCAAAGACATCTTAAGCAACTCTGATGATCTGCTGCCAAAGACAAAAAGTTTTCCCCTCTGCTTGCGAGGGGAAATATTTGTGCTCCCATTTTCCCCTACTAGTCTCTTCTTCTCTCTAATCTTCAAGCAAGTTAGCTATGCTATATACAGTATAGCCAAGTGTAACCTCTCCTCTTCTTTCACTCTTTCTTTCACCCTTTTAGGGTCTCCAAATGATCATTCCGCAGCTATGAAACTCTTCTCCATTTTTCATTCTCCCCACTGCTTTAACAAAATAATTGCTGGTCCTATCATCATCATCATCATCATCATCATCATCATCATCATCATCATTGTGGTTTCCCCAGCCACTCTTGGCCACTTCCAACCAAATATTAAAAACACAATACAGCATGAAACATTAAAAACTTCCCTAAACAGGGTCACCTTCAGATGTCTTTTAAAAGTAAGATAGTTGCTTATTGCCTTGACATCTGCTGGGAGGACGTTCCACAGGGCAGGTGCCACTACTGAGAAGGCCCTCTACCTAAATTCATCATTGCTTTTAGTATTAAACTGCTTGCTTGCTTGCAAATACTTTATTAAAGGCATATAATCAAGACAATATTTGAACTTCAGGAAATTATAGAAGATTTAAAAAGTCATATAAAAATTTTAAAGGGCAAGAGTCAGCTAATGAACCCCTCCTGCTTGTGCAAAGTGTTCCCCCCGCCCCATGCTCATGAAATTGGCAATTTCAGGAAAACACCTCAGAACAGCAGAGGGGATCATTCTGATGGACAAGCTGATATGCTTGTGCAGATGAAATGTTTGCAATAATGTGATGTGGGGTTTGTTTTGTTTAATAATGTGATGATGAATTCCACCCAAAATGCTTACTAGGACTGTGCACCTGAACTGAATCAAGCTGATTCAGGTAGTTCTGGGCTTCAGCTGTATCAGGTTGAGATACCCGTGGATCATCACATATTCTGTCATATCGGCCAGGGCGTGCCCCTGCGTCCCCCCAGAAAAAAGCACTAAATAATAATAATAATAATAATAATAATAATAATAATAATAATAATAATAATATGCCACCCATCTGACTTGGTTGCCCTAGCCACTCTGGGCAGCTCCCAAAAAATATTAAAACCACAATAAAGATGAGGCTAGCATGCATTCTTAGTAGAAATAAGCCCCCTTAATCTCACTGGGACTTCCTTTCAAGTTAGCAGGCACAATAGTGGATGGTAGGGCAACCCTGTTTACCTGGCGTCCTGACACTGTGTATTGCTGCCGGTTCACAAGAGGGAGAAGGCAGCAGCAACTGGTGGGACAGGCAGGGTAGCATGGCTGAGCTGGTTTCCCAACATCATGTGTCACTGCTGGTTACCAAGACAGGAAGGGGCAAGATAGCAGGGAGCCCCCAAAGGGCCTAGAATGCTGAAATAAAACTGTGTAACATAGAAATGTATGTCAACCTAAGCAGAATCTGTTGGATAATGTGCTTGAAGGGTGCATCCAAGGTGAATTGCAACTGTGAAAATGAAAATGTCGTGTAAGAAAATGCTGTGCCTTATTTCATGCATTTGTGATGTATACATTTTAAAATTTGTTTTAAACGTTTCATTGGCCCTTGCCCAGAGATCTGTTGTTAGACTGTGATGGTCAGCGGAGCCAGACTAGAGTCTGGTGATGCAGTTCCTCTGAAACTCCACCAGAGTGCTGTGGCCTCTCTCTGATTGGCTACAGAGTCAGCTAGCCACAGAGAGGGGAGGAACAGCACTTGGGCGGGGGGAGAATATAAGGAGCAATTTCTGAGGGAGGGCGTTAGATAGGGCTGGATTTGAGAAGAGGGATATGATTTGATTTGAGATATTAGGCAGGTTTCAGGTTGGGAGATAGGGAGTGGGATAGGGAGAACTGGTTCTGAGTTAAGTTAAACATACACACTATCCATAATGAGAGGACAGAGCCTCGCAGCTTGGATAGGGAGACCGAGTTGAGGGTCTGGGAAAGGTATGCAGACAGGAGTGTCCTGGGAGGGCTGTGTCTGATCTTGTGATCTTGTGTCCTGGATCTTGTGGGAATACAAACTATCTGGGTATCTGTATAGCCAGTAAGGGAGAGTTCTTCTAGGTACTGAAGACTCTCAAACCAGTGACAAGGGGGGGGGTGATCTCTTGGGTCTGTTATACCATTTAGAAAACCTCAGGTGTGGGATGGTTAAGGGAGTGGGCAACTGAGGAGAAGCACCCCTCACTCACAGCATGAACCAAAGTATTAAGCTGTGAAGGAAGCGGTGTTGAAAGTATTTAATTGTAATATCTAAGTGACAGAAAGTGAGTCAAGCATTTTACCCTCTATTCTGGAAACCTGAATATTTACCACCTGAAGTGTAACACCTGATTTTTAGTAACTGAAGTTTAAGAAGAACTGTGCCTATAGTATTGTGTTTAAGCCTGGGACATCTTGTAGTTAGTTAAAGTAAATAAGTTAACTTCTACCTGAAAGAGCGCATTTCCTGACCCACTTTGTTTCACAAACTTCTTGTTGTTTAATAAAACTTTGTTTGTTTGTTTGATCAACTCCTGCCTGAGACTCTAAATCATTAAGTTTTCCCTCACCCAAGTCCCCCATTAGATAATCCATGGTAAATTGTAGAAATTTGTGTAATTGCTGTACCGTGAGGTGGGTGCACTATATTTAATTGGGGGCAGTTAGCATTGGTGGCATTAAGTGGTGGGTCCACTACATAGACAAATAAATAGCCTGTATTGAACTGACTCTTCTTTTACCTTAATATCCCAGGATGGCTGCTAGTATTTTATGCTCACGCTTGCTTGTCAATATAAAATGTACCCTACTTTAAGACTTCCCAGAAGCTCAAGAGTTCACAGTGCTAAAAAGCCTTTTTCACACCATGGTTAATTCAGTCTAACTCACTATAATATAGTGTCTCTAAAGCTGGGCGGATGAAGAACTAGTCTCATTAATGAACATTCTTTATTCCCCTTACCCTAAAGAAGACATGCTCTAATTAACTACCTTGTCTTAAGCTATTCTCAAGGCATTGTAGTTACCCAGACAGTCTGACTGGAAATTAAATAGGGTGACATCGTAGTAAAATGGCAACTGCATCAGTCATTCT
Source organism: Podarcis filfolensis (assembly GCF_964270895.1). Classification (NCBI taxonomy): domain Eukaryota; kingdom Metazoa; phylum Chordata; class Lepidosauria; order Squamata; family Lacertidae; genus Podarcis; species Podarcis filfolensis. The sequence continues at coordinate 73,655,673 of NC_139604.1, read as the reverse complement.
TTGCACTGAACAGGACCTGAATACAGAGCGAGTCGTTTAATGGTTTGAATCCTATCAAATTCTCTGCAAAGCAGCACAGATCCTTTCTTTCTGGATCAGCAACTGCCCTATATTGAAGTCTGCTTGCATGTATCAGCTTGAAGATTCAAAGGGTCTTGGAAACCAGGGCTGTGCCAAAAGTTAAATTGCTTAATCTGTTTTGTGTTCTTCTTCTTTCTTTTTTTGTGACTGTGAAAGAGTGCCTCCCATTTTCAATGATTTTTCGCATTTGTTAGAAGCAAACACAGATGCACCCCGGGCCATTTGTCTCAGTGCTATTTCCCGCTTCGTTTGTCTATGCAGTCTTCAGCTTCATTTGTCCACCATGCAATTTACGTACATACATGCATCATTTTATTTGCATGCCGCCTTTCCATAGTTCAAACCATGCTCAAGGTGCCTTACAACATGAAAAATACGTAATTGCGGCATAACAAAAGTAGCTGTAAACAATAGATAAAATGTAATAAATACACAACCAAACTGAACAATTTCCACATAAATCATATCTAAAATAGAGATACAAAAATTAATATCAATAGCAGTAACAACCCCCCACAACAACAAACAATACCTCAATACCCCTGTTTAATCCTATTGCCTGTGGTGACCAATGTGGATTTCTCAAGGAGGTCATTGTGTCATGGGTGCTCATCCCAAAGCTGGAAATCTATATGTTCATACAAAGCCGAACCCTAGAAACACAGCTCTTAATTAGTTCTAGGCCATGGGACCTTAGAAACATTATTATTTCAGTCTAGTTTCTACTCGCTTTAGTTTGACTCAGCTATAGTCTGCCAATAGTTAGAAGTAAACTAATGGGCTGACTACATGTTACACATAAAATTGTATGATGTAACCTTGAATTAGTTATGCATTTAGTTATTTATCATGACTTACTGAAAAGCTACTGCAGGAGAGGGTGGTTTGGAGTGCAGAAGCAGCAGAGGAGTGAAGGTGTGCACAGTCCTTTCCTCACCACCATATCTCTACTGCAAATTCTTCCCTAGTGATTTTACCCTCAGCAAGCATGCCTTCCCTCAGTGGCAAGGGGTAATTTAGAGTAATTTGGAGATGTGGTAGATGGTTCGAGCACATCTTCTATTGCTTGCTATTTCTCTACTCCAAGTTTCCCGTTTTCAAAGTGTTATCTGGGAACATCTCCTTGTACAATTTAAAGGGATTAAAGAGAGTTACTTATGGACATCTGGGTCCAGCAAATGGTTTAACACAATTTCTTCTCAAAGTTGCTCTCTGAAGCTCATGGCGTTCATATTGCATTGTTATCCTAATACTATACCAGCAACTGATTTTACACAGCACATGATAAAACAATGTGTCAGTCTAAATTGTAATTAAATAGCTCGTTGAATGTTATTGTGTTACAAGAAAGAGAAAACCTTAGAAATCTTTTGAGTACAAACTACTGTTTTGGTTGTATTTAAGCTGCAGATTTTTAATCTGTTCCCTTATGAGTAACGAGACTTCACATGGAAACACTCAAATACTTCAGAAATCATCATCTTCCAAGGACATGTGGAAGAGAGGGGAGTAGGCCACACACATGGACCCTAAACAACCCCATTTCGGGTTCTTGTATTGGGTAGAAGGTCTGAAAGGGAAACCTAAGCTAGTTTGAAGAAATGAGGATAGATAATGCTTTAATAATTACCTTCCACCTCTGGAGGCTTTTTTAAAAAATAGTGGGTTAACGTGAAGCAGGAAATGAACTATCCAGGCAATGAAGCCCTTCCCTAGATCCCTTTTTAAATGTATATGTCTCATCATCTGTTCTTCCCCCCGCCCCCGGTCACTCCATTCCATTATCCCTCTGGCTGTTTTCATCCCCCCACGCCCACCCCAGTCAGCATTATGTGGGCACTGGGCATGTTTGATCATTACTGGGCTGTGTTTATGGGGGGGTACCTCCTAATAAAGAAGGCTGATCGTCGATAAAGAAGGCTGATCGTCGAAGAATTGATGCTTTTGAATTATGGTGCTGGAGGAGACTCTTGAGAGTCCCATGGACTGCAAGAAGATCAAACCTATCCATTCTTAAGGAAATCAGCCCTGAGTGCTCACTGGAAGGACAGATCGTGAAGCTGAGGCTCCAATACTTTGGCCACCTCATGAGAAGAGAAGACTCCCTGGAAAAGACCCTGATGTTGGGAAAGATGGAGGGCACAAGGAGAAGGGGACGACAGAGGACGAGATGGTTGGATAGTGTCTTCGAAGCTACAAACATGAGTCTGACTAAACTGCGGGAGGCAGTGGAAGACAGAAGTGCCTGGCGTGCTCTGGTCCATGGGGTCACGAAGAGTCGGACATGACTAAACGACTAAACAACAACAACAACAACAACCTCCTAATTCCCCCCAAAACTTTTTTTTTACTTCTGCAAACGTCAAGATTAGCCCAAGCTTCTCTTATGTGTAGCTGTTGTTGTTTTGTCTGCATGCATTGTTGTTTTAGTTACATAGGATTAGTGCAGCCCTCTCCCCCAAAATGGAGGCCTTTCCCTGTATCAAAATGAAACCTCAAATCCTAGAAAATATAGGACATATTCATTACATTGAACAAGGATAAAATTCAATCAGTAAAGCCATTTAGGAAAAGTGAACTAGGTAGATATAGTGCTGATTTAAGAGGTGGCAATGGAGAACCGATGTAATATAGCAGCTAAGTCTCCATTTCAAATCTCACCTCAAGAAATTAAACTACTTACCAGGTGGCCTTTGGCACACTCCTGTTCTCTTATTCTTAGCTTATTTGAAACATGCTAATAGTATGTCCCACCTTTCAGGACTGCGAGACTATGATAATATTCGTAAAGCTCTGGAATATTTGATATATGCATTATATAAATACTAAATCGTCTACTGAAGAAAAGGGCAATTGCTCTCATAATGGCAGGCACTAATCTAGTCATAGCAGTCTGCTTTCCTCTACTTTCTGTGAAATGTTTCTGTGCACTGTGAATGATTAAGTTACAGTACTAAATGTAAAAAGCATGATATGGTCCTCTAGCTTTTGCAATCTATGTATCCCTAACGACAATTTCATTTGATGCAGATATTTCAATTTACTTTTACTGCCAATGTGATTTGAAACTATACTACTGAAATACATTAGTAGGAGGCCAGCTAGAGAGGCAATTGGACCATTGGATAACAAGGAAGTCAAATATGTCAACTGGTGTTCTAGGCCTAATAGACACAATAAAACCAACAAATTGCTGAGTCCAGCTGGCATCCACCAGAGAATTCGTTGAGAACTCAAATGTGGAATTGCTTATTCTCTAAAAAAAACATATAATTTGTCCTTAAGATCCACCTCCATACGTAAGAAATGGACAATGGCCACTGTAACACCATTTTAAAAGGAAATCGGGGGGGGGGGGGTGACTTGGAACTTACAGGCCAATTAGCTTAATTAGCTTATTGCCTGTCCCAGAAAAACTAGTGAAAAGTATAGTTAAAGATGAAATAATCAAGCATATAGAAGAACAAGCTTTGTTGAAGCAGAACCAGCATGGCTTCTGCAAAGGTAAGTCCTATCTCACGAACCTATTAGACAATTCTTTGAGAGTGTCAACAAGCATATTGTTACAGGCCACCCCAATCTCTACCAAGCAGTAGCAAGACTCCAGGAGGCTTGGCCCTTAACGAGAGTTTATGTTCCTTTTGAATGAGGCACTGTGGAGACTAGTATGGTTTATTCTACACATATTTACCACTGAGTATTGAGGGAGGGAGTGCAGAACATTGCACCACAAGAGACCCTCTTGTTGCTTCTCTCATAGTTTCAGAAAGCTTGGTGCAGCTGGCGATACATGGAGTTTTTCCCTCCCCCCCCCACTTCCTCCAGCTCTCTGTTTTTTAAAAGGATGCACTTTTTCCTGTGTGACATCACACCCTCTGTTACCCTGGTAACCTCCCCCTCACAGCTTGCATCATCAAATCTTGAACCTGAAGTTGTCTCTGCTCACCACCCCCTTGTGGGAGAAGGGGTTCACGCTCCTCTGCTGCCCAGCACAAGGGGACTGTTTTTGTCAACTGCCCATTAATTTCCTTTGTACTACATGATGGTTCTTCTCCCCAGCCAATTCCTGGCCAGGAAGCTGATTCAGCCTTCATTTTTTACACTGCTAAGCTGTCTCACACCTGGTTGAAAACTTCAAGCATTTAAATATCTCCTCCATTTACTAACTCTACAGCAGCCATATTTGATCCCTTAATATATCAAATTCTTCCTCCCCATCAGCTGATGTTGTTTGCTTTAAAAACAAAAAACAAACCCTGTGTGGTGATTACAAATACATATTTAATGCCATGTTTCCTTCAGCCCCAATAAACAAAGCTGGCACAGTTGATGATGATGCCATGAATATAGGGCCACATTCCAATGCTTTGTTGAACAATTTTATGAAAAATCAATGGACAACTGATAGGGTTTGAGTCCCAATTTTTAAAATTGCCTCATATCAATTATGGATGCTTTAACAGTCCTCAAGGTTATCTTTTAGCTGTAAAATGAAAAGCAATGTAGCAAAGAGCACAGTTAGACATTGTACCTTTGGCAAGTTGGAAACAAATGGTTTTTTGAAGCATGGACAGCTGCTTAGCCCATCTGTGCCTAGCCTCTATTAATTGGATTTTATGTCAAAACAACTTTTTAGTAAATTGCCTTAAAAATATAATTGTAGCAGTTGCTGCTTCTGTGACAGGTAATGCTATCGAGCAACATGTTTTAGTTGCTTTACATATTGACCGCATGGCCGCCTCCTCCATATTGGCTCTCTGTTCACACAACTTCAGTCAGAAATGCTAAGACAAATTTAGACACTAAAATAATATAATAAGTGTTAAAATATATCAACATTTGTGATTTTCAATCTGTTTCAGTAATTTTTTTGATGTGAAAAACCATCAAAGTTCCTTTGCTACCAACATAACTGTACTGGTGTGCACCAAGTTAAAATGCTTGTATTTATCGACTGAAATTATGAGCAGTGAATTGGAAAGTAATGGAAAATGCTAAGAAAAGAAATGGATTGCTATTTACAGATTGGGGGGTGGGGAGAGGTCAATCTACTTCATGCCCAAGTAAGAATGGAAGGAGTTGATGAATACGTAAACTCATAGAGCAAATAAATACATCTACTGTATGCTATTGCACTTTTATTTCCTCCCTAGCTTTAAAATTCAAGGGGGGAGGGGAAATCTAACCTCTGGTACATAATAGCAAACATTTTGTCTCATGAATATTTGAATGCTATTAATAACATGAATGATTTATGCTTCCTGTATTTAATCAATTAATAAAACATTGAAACAGAAAGAACTAAAGATTCACTTAGTCAAGTCATCTGAGGAGACAGAGAGGTCAGAGAGGGCCTTGAAAAAGGGATTCTACTCAATACCTCCAGAGGCTTGCAGACAGCTTCAAAAATATACACTCCTGTATTTTGTACCATCTAATCTTGGAAGCCCGTTAGGAATTAAGGAGTGTAGGTTCAACCAAAGCACAGTTGTTTCCTCTTTGGGGAATCAAGAGCCGATTGTGCAGATTTGGTGCCATGTTTGCCCCCTTCTCAAGCCATCATCTTGAATGTAAAGCCATGTTAAGGAAAAAATGGTCATCAATGAAAGTCATAGCCCATGACCCTGGGGAATGTTTTTGTTCAGATATGTGTTTGAACAATGGTTGGGGGGGGCATCAATTATTCTGGTTTTTTTATGGGATCAGTTTCCATTTTTGATACTTCAGGATATGCATATGATGCTGTCATGCCTACTACTTGCCCTCTTGATTCCTGTCCATCATAATTGATTAAAGGTAGCCATTCAGGGTTGACCAGACTCAGACTAGAAACCTTGTACAGCTCCTCAGTTGATAACACTCTAGCCTCCAATTCCGCCCTGGTTCCTATTGGAATACGGGGTCATGTAGAGACATTGTAGGTCTCGTGGTGCTTTTGTTTTCTAGATTTAGTGAATTCAGTCAATGGTGTGGTAGTTGTTGTTGTCGTTTAGTCGTTTAGTCGTGTCTGACTCTTCGTGACCCCATGGACCAGAGCACGCCAGGCACTCCTGTCTTCCACTGCCTCCTGCAGTTTGGTCAAACTCATGCTGGTAGCTTCGAGAACACTGTCCAACCATCGGTGTGGTAGTAGCCAGAGTTTAAATATACAGAAACCCAAGACTAACTTGTTCCATCCACTTGGCCAAAGTCACTCTTAATAATGTGAGATATTCAAGTTTCTAGAGAGCTGCACCGAAGAGCTTAAATATTTTGGCAACGTGTCATAGTGTTCAAGTGAAATGCATTCATAGCAACAATTAGTAGTGAGAGATATTTTGGCTCTGGAAAATCTTTTAAATACACATTGAACCTTAATTGGAATACTTAAAATGGAAACTTAATAATCTATTATAAAAAGGGGACAATTAAAATTTTGTCACTTTTTTGAACCAATTAGTCCAAACAGTAATTGAAAATAGTCACAGAAAAGTTTTATGAAAATCTAGTGATCGTTATTAGCACAAGTATTACCTCCTTTTTCTTTTTTTTTTTTTTTTTTTATAATATATTTATTAACGTTTTCAAATAAAACATATATCAAATAAGCACTTATCGTTGTCCATTTAACATCTTTCAATTGTTACATGGGACTCCCCCACACCTCCCGCATACACTTACATCATTATTAAATTATTTTCAAGCAAATTATCATTTAACTCATCTTAATTAATAATCTTAATTTGGTTTGACATATAATTCGACTTTAAATCTATTTTAATGGTAGACAATTGTCTGCACTGGCATCCTATTCAGCACTCAGCCAGATTACAATATTTTTGTAAATAAGTCTTAAATTTCCTCCAGTCTTCTTCCATCCTTTCTTCTCCCTGGTCTCGAATTCTGCCGGTCATCTCGGCTAGTTGCATATAGTCCATCAGTTGCATCTGCCATTCTTCCACAGTGGGTAGCTCCTGAGTTTTCCAATTCTTGGCAATTAATATTCTTGCTGCTGTTGTTGCGTACAAAAAGAATGTTCTGTCCTCTTTTAACACACTCTGGCCGACAATACCCAGGAGAAAGGCCTCTGCTTTCTTAGTAAAGGTGTATTTAAACACCTTTTTTAATTCATTATATATTTTCTCCCAAAAGGCCTTCACTCTAGGGCAGGTCCACCAGAGGTGAAAAAATGTTCCTTCATTTTCCTTACACTTCCAACATTTGCTATCAGACGAATGGTATATTTTAGCCAGTTTGACAGGGGTCATGTACCATCTATACATCATTTTCATCACATTTTCCTTCAACGCATTACATGCAGTGAAGTTCAGCCCATAGGTCCACAACCTTTCCCAATCTTCAAACATAATATTATACCCAATATCATTGTTGATTTTACCATTTCGTCATGTGTGTTCCATTTCAGCAGCAAGTTATACATTCTTGAAAGTACCTTAGTCTTAGGTTCTAACAGTTCAGTTTCTAACTTTGACTTTTCCACTTGGAATCCTAACTTTTTGTCGTTTTTAAACACTTCTTTAATCTGAGCATAGTGTAACCAGTCTCGCACTTTGTCTCTCATCTTTTCTAAACTCTGCAATTTCCAGTTGTCACCATCCTTTTCTATTATCTCCCAATATTTTGGCCAATTGGCCTCCATATTGGCTCTTTTCCGAGCCTTAGCCTCCAGGGGTGACAGCCACCTCGGAGTTTTATTCTCCAGTAAGTCTTTATATTTTGTCCAGACATTAAAAACTGATTTTCTGACAATATGGTTCTTGAAGGCCTTATTTATCTTAGCTTTATCATACCATAAATATGCATGCCATCCAAACGCATTATTAAAACCTTCCAAATCCAAGACATCCGTATCTTCAAGAAGTAACCAATCTTTTAACCAGCAGAAAGCTGCAGCTTCATAATACAACTTTAAGTCTGGCAGGGCAAAGCCCCCTCTTTCTTTCGCATCTGTTAATATTTTAAATTTGATTCTGGGCTTTTTGCCCTGCCAGACAAATTTAGAGATATCTTTCTGCCACTTCCGGAAGCACTCTGTCTTGTCTACAATCTGCAGTGTCTGAAATAAAAATAACATTTTTGGCAATACATTCATCTTGATGGCAGCTATTCGGCCTAGCAATGAAAGTTTTAATCTTGACCAACTATCCAAGTCTCTCTTAATCTCTGACCAACATTTTTCATAATTATCTTTAAATAAACTCAGATTTTTTGCTGTTATGTTTACCCCTAGGTATTTAACTTTTTTAACCACATTTAGTTCTGTCTCTTTCTGAAGCTGTTCCAACTCAATATCTGTCATGTTTTTCCCCAGAACTTTAGTTTTTTGCTTATTTAACTTAAATCCTGCCACTCGACCAAAGTTTTGAATTAGTTGTAGTACTCTTTTCAAACTAGACTCCGGCTCCTGTAATGTCAGAACTAGGTCATCTGCAAAAGCTTTAAGTTTATATTGTTTCGCTCCGACCTGAATCCCTTCCACCAACCGGTCCCCCCTAATCATATTCAGGAGCACTTCCAGAACCGAAATAAACAGTAATGGGGAAATCGGGCAGCCTTGTCGTGTACCTTTTTCAATTTTAAACTCTTCTGTAACCACATTGTTAACTATCAGTTTAGCCTTTTGTTCTGAATATATTGCCTCAATCCCGTTCTCAAACCCCCGTCCCACTCCCATTTCTTTTAAGTTCCCCTTCATAAATTTCCAAGAAATGTTGTCAAAGGCTTTCTCCGCGTCTATAAAAATTAAAGCTGCTTTGGTGTTTATGTTTGTTTGTAAAAGTTCCAATATGTCTATAATGTTCCTTGTGTTAGTAAACATATGTCTGCCCGGGAGAAAGCCTGCCTGGTCTTTATGGATTATCTCACTTAAAACTTTCTTAAATCTTCGTGCCAAAACATCTGCAAATATTTTGTAATCCACATTTAAAAGGGAGATGGGACGGTAATTCTTAAGTTGTGTCTTTTCAGTTTCTGACTTTGGAATCAATGTGATAAATGCTTCTTTCCACGATTCAGGCGCCTTCTTCCCCTCCATTATTTCATTACTGACCTCCAACAAAGGTTGTATCAAATAATCCTTCAATGTCTTATAGTAGTTAGAGGTCAGTCCATCTGGCCCTGGTGATTTGCCCTGTTTCAGACTCAGGATGGCCTGTTCAATCTCTTGTTGTGTTATTTTGCCATTTAAAATTGTTCTGTTTTCTTCTGACAGCTTTGCTAATCCATTTCTCTCCAAAAATTGTGTAATCTCTATTTCATCTTGTGGCCCTTGAGTATATAACTTTTTAAAATACCTCTGGAAGCACTTTCTAATCTCTCCCGGGTTCTGAATGTTCCTTCCTTCAACCTCTAAGTTTGTTACTGTATTTAATCTTTGTCTCCTTTTCAACTGCCAAGCTAGCAGTTTCCCACATTTGTTTGCCGATTCAAAAGTTTTTTGTTTCATTGTTTTAATCTTCCATTCTATTTCCTGATTTATCAGCTTGGAATATTGCGCCTGATAAAGTTTAATTTCTCTCAGAATCGGTTGGGACTTCGGGTTAGATCTTAACTTCTTCTCCAACTCTTTGATACTTTCCAGAATTTTATCTTTCTTTTCATTTTGCAGTCTTTTCTTTAAGGAATTCTGTTGGATCAAGAACCCTCTCATCACAGCTTTACTTGCATCCCAGATAGTTCTTTTTTCCACCGTAGTGTTCAAATTAATCTCAAAATAGTCCTTTAAGGTTTTTTGGGCCTTCTTTACAATTCTTTGATCTCTAAACAGGCCATCATTCATCTTCCATCTAAAGGAGCCGATTGGGATCAATGTCATATCCATTCTCAAGGCGTTATGGTCGGAGCATGTTTTGGGGCAGATTTCCACCTTCCTCACCTTAGGTGCCAGACTTCTAGTTATCCATATTTGGTCGATTCGTGTCCAAGTCAGTTGAGCTTCAGAAAAGAATGTTCCTTCTCTTCCCAAGGGGTTTCTAACTCTCCAGATGTCAACCCAGTCCATATTGTCAGTCATTTCAAAAAAGGTCTTAGGTAGTCTTCCCTCTTTAGTAATGTTCTGGTTCTGTGACTTATCCATATTTGTTGATACGACCCCATTCATGTCCCCCATCATGATAACGTTGTTGTAATCCAGATAGTCCAGCATGATCTCGTGCAACTTCTTATAAAAATCCGATTTTCCTTCATTTGGAGCATAAATTCCTAATATCAAAATTTTTTCTCCTTGATACTGTATTTCTATTGCGAGGATTCTTCCACTTTCGTCTTTAAAGAGAAATTTTGGTGAAAGGCTCTCTTTTGCATAGATCACTACACCTCTCTTTTTAACTGTATCCGATGATATAAATTCTTGACCAAGCCTTTTATTTATTAACACCTTTCTATGGAGCCTAATCACATGCGTTTCTTGTAAGCATATAATGTCCAATTGTTCCTTTTTTAAAATATGAAAAATTTTAGACCTTTTTTCGGGGCTGTTACAGCCATTTATGTTCCAACTCAAAAGCTGCAGAGACATCCTGGATAGATCTGGTTATTCTTTCTGGGGTGGTACCTTGTTCTCCGGTCCTTGAGGATCCGAGGGGGCGGGCTCCCCTGGAGGTTCTGGCGCTGGCAATCCAAGTCCTTTGTGGAGGTCTTCTCCGTGTGCTCCCAAAAACTTGTCTCTATCTTCCACTGTTTTGATTTTGATCTTTCTCCCTCTGTAGGTAAAGGATAATCCTTGTGGAAACTCCCACCTGAAGATAATTGCGTTGCTTCTCAACAGTCTTGCCAATTCCGTGTAATTAGATCTAAAGTCCAGCAACTGCTTAGGAATGTCCTTGTAGATTTCAATTCTCTTGCCCAAGATGTCTAGTGACTTTTCGTAGTGCAGGCCCAAAATCTTGTCCCTTTCCTCCTTTGATCTCAATGTTATCAAACAATCTCTGGGCTTCTCTGTCCTTCTGACTCTGCCAAGCCTGAAAGCAGATGCCATTTTAAAGTCTTTTTCCTCTAACTCCCAAAACTTGGCAAATTCCTTAGTTAGAAATTCAATAAGATTATCTTCTTCCACCTCTGGTATTGACCGTATCCTCAAGTTGGTCTCCCTGTTTCGCAGTTCTGTCATCAAAAAGTAAATCTGATGTTCTCCAACTTGTTTGCTGAGTGGTCTTACTTCTTTCTCAAGTTCTTCCAATCTTTGACTAGTATCTTCAGCCAGTTTACGATTCTCACCTACAGCCTCCTTTAATTCTCCAATGGATTGGGCATTCTGTGCAACTTGTCCAGTCAGCTTATTCAAACTTTCTGTGTTCTGTTCAATTTTAGCTGTATGCAAATCAGCCTTCTTGTCCAGAGCCTCCAGTTTCTCCAAAATTTTCTCCAAGACAGAGCTACTTGTCCCTGAAGCCATATCTCCCAGGTGCAGCTCCTCTGTCTCACCCTCCCCTGCCTGTATTAGGGAGGCCGCCTCTATGTCTGGAGGCAAAGTGGAAGGCAAGGCCGGCACAGAAGATCTACGCTGTGAGGCTGCAGATAAAGTTAAAGTTGTTTGTTTAGTCCTTCCTCTTCTCCTTGCGCCACTCATTCCAAAGTTATCTGTAATCCAAGGTCAATCCAAGTTGTTCCCATGAGAAAGCAGAGTCCCAGATGCAATAGTCAAACAGAGGCCGGGAAAGGGAAAGTAAAACAAAGTCACTGCTGTAAGCCCAAAATCCTCTAGAGGGAGCTTAATACGTCTTCAGGGAAAAGATCAAATCCAAGTTAAACTTATAAATTTAAATCCATGTCTATCGCCTCCACAGTGTGTTATTTTTAGCAGAGTAAAACTTAAAGCAAAACAATGTTTCTTACAGTGCCTTGACTGCAACAGTTTCAAAGTATCCAGTTCCAGCTCAGAATGTTTCAAAACCTGAATTCAATATATCCAAAGTTGCAAACTGGTGCTCATTCAGGCAGCTCCAGCACCAGAGATTCTTATTTATTTTATAATCCACTGGTACCACAGAAGAAGAATATCAGTGCATCCCACATATGACCAGCAAAAGTCAATAACTCAAAGTCTTTCACTCAGAAAACTGCTTTAACAGGGTGCCAGCATTTAGTTAAAGCATAACTTTTTGTCTCCACTCCTCCTGCTCTTTGCTTAAAGTTCAGTATCGCGGGAGATGGGCTTCCTGCTTATTCTCACTCCGTTTTCAGCCAAATTTCAACTTTTTTTTAAAAAGTTTTAAAAGTTCCATAAAGTTCTCAAAAAGTTTCAGAAAGTTGACGAAAGTTTCAGAAAGTTTTCAATGTCCAAATTTACTCACGGGTTGTAGTTTCCAAAGTTCAGAAAAGTTGCAGGAAGAAAGGACAGCGCTGACCGGCAACAGCAATGCGGCTTCACTTCGCTGTTTGCGCAACGACCCACAGCGCCGCTACCCCCTCCGCGATCCGGAGCCCCTTACGGGGTCCCTTCAACGTTTTGGGGGCTGCTTCTGGCGCCCGCCGGGTCCCGAGACCACAGGCTTCTGCCACCTGTGGTTTTCCTGGATGGGTCTCCGCTTCGCCGTAGCGGACGACCCGTTTACAGCGGAGCTCCCTTCTCCTTACTCGGAGAAGGCAGCCATTACCGGTCGCGCCGCCTCCGGAAGTCCGTATTACCTCCTTTTTCAAAGTCATTTCAAAATGATGAAAAACTATTTTTGGTTTATACCTGAAACAGTTAACTCCAAATTAATTTGCTTGCATAGGATGATACCAGGCCAAGAATCTGTCTTTTATACAGAACAACCCTTCTTTTGTCTCACCAATATGTTTAAGGATATTTTTGTGATGCTTTTGTTAAAGCATATAAAACTGCTAATGCTCTAAGACAAATCAGCTTAGAACAGAGCAGTGGAAACCATTTTAGAACTGCTTTTACTCAAATGTACAGTGGTATCTCGGGTTAAGAACTTAATTCATTCTGGAGATCCGTTCTTAAATTGAAACTGTTCTTAACCTGAGGTACCACTTTAGCTAATGGGGCCTCCCGCTGCAGCCGCCGCCCAATTTCTGTTCTCATCCTGAAGCAAAGTTCTTAACTCGAGATAATAATAATAATAATAATAATAATAATAATAATAATAATAATTTATTATTTATACCCCACCCATCTGGCTGGGTTTCCCTAGCCACTCTGGGCGGCTTCCAACAAAACACTAAAACAAAATATTAAACATTATTATTAAACATTAAAAGCTTCCCTAAACAGGGCTGCCTTTAGATATCTTCTAAAAGTTTGGTAGTTATTTTTCTCTTTGACATCTGGTGGGAGGGCGTTCCACAGGGCAGGCGCCACTACCGAGAAGGCCCTCTGCCTTGTTCCCTGTAACTTGGCTTCTCGCAGCGAGGGAACCGCCAGAAGGCCCTCGGGGCTGGACCTCAGTGTCCAGGCAGAATGATGGAGGTGGAGACGCTCCTTCAGGTATACTGGACCGAGGCCGTTTAGGTCTTTAAAGGTCAGCACCAACACTTTGAATCGTGCTCGGAAACGTACTGGGAGCCCGTGTAGGTTTTTCAAGACGGGTGTTATATGGTCTCGGCGGCCGCTCCCAGTCACCAGTCTAGCTGCCGCATTCTGGATTAGTTGTAGTTTCCGGGTCACCTTCAAAGGTAGCCCCACATAGAGCGCATTGCAGTAGTCCAAGCGAGAGATAACCAGAGCATGCACCACTCTGGCGAGACAGTCCGCGGGCAGGTAGGGTCTCAGCCTGCATACCAGCTGGAGCTGATAAACAGCTGCCCTGGACACAGAATTGACTTGTGCCTCCATGGACAGCTGTGAGTCCAAAATGACTCCCAGGCTGCACACCTGATCCTTCAGGGACACAGTTACCCCATTCAGGATCAGGGAGTCCTCCACATCCGCCCGCCTCCTGTCCCCCCAAAACAGTACTTCTGTCTTGTCAGGATTCAACCTCAATCTGTTAGCCGCCATCCATCCTCCAACCGCCTCCAGACACTCACACAGGACCTTTACCACCTTCACTGGTTCTGATTTAAAAGAGAGGTAGAGCTGCGTATCATCTGCATACTGATGAACACCCAGCCCAAACCCCCTGATGATCTCTCCCAGCGGCTGCATGTAGAAGTTGAAAAGCATGGGGGAGAGGACAGAACCCTGAGGCACCCCCAAGTGAGAGCCCAGGGGTCTGAACACTCATCCCCCACACCACTTTCTGAACATGGCCCAGGAGGAAGGAACGGAACCACTGTATAACAGTGCCCCCAGCTCCCAGCCCCTCAAAACGGTCCAGAAGGATGGTATGGTCAATGGTTTCAAAAGCCGCTGAGAGATCCAGCAGAACTAGGAAACAGCTCTCACCTTTGTCCCTAGCCCGCTGGAGATCATCGACTAGTGCAACCAAGGCAGTTTCAGGCTTGAATCCCGACTAGAAGGGATCCAAATGGGCTGCTTCTTCCAGACAAATACATCAAAATCAAACAAATTCTCAAGCCCAACCAAACATCCATCCCACCCCACCCCACCCCACATACAAAAAATTCAAAGGGAAAAAGAAAATTTTAAAACATTTTTAAAAGAACTCTGCGCCCCTCCGAGTCTTCCTGGACAGCAGCAGCAGTAGCAGCAACCGTCCTTATGAGGCTTCAGGCTCTGCCCTGGGTCAGGTGGTGAGTGGCAGGAGCGGGGCCCTTAGGCACTCACGCAGGGGAATCTTAGGCACTCACGCAGGAGATACTATTTCTGGGTTAGCAGAGCCTGTAACCTGAAGCATCTGTAACCCGAGGTACCACTGTATTGCTTACCAGAAATATAATAAACAAATTAGACAATTAAAACTAATTCACTCATCAGTAGGCTTGCCAAATGATCACAAAATACTTAACCAGGCCTCAACAAAAAATTTTTTTTCCTTCCAGTAGCACCTTAAAGACCAACTAAGTTAGTTCTTGGTATGAGCTTTCGTGTGCATGCACACTTCTTCAGATACTTCTTCAGATATCTGAAGAAGTGTGCATGCACACGAAAGCTCATACCAAGAACTAACTTAGTTGGTCTTTAAGGTGCTACTGGAAGGAAAAAATTTTTTTTGTTTTGACTATGGCAGACCAACACGGCTACCTATCTGTAACTTAACCAGGCCTGTTACAGCTGCTTGGTATATACATGAATTCCTCCTCCCTGCTTAGCACAGACCTCTATCTGGAAAGAGCAGGGCAAAGGGTACGTGTGGATAAGCCCCAAGTCTCCATGCACCTCCCTGTTTCCCTGAAACACCTTCTGAAATCACAGAATTGTAGAGTTGGACACAAGCCCAAGGATCATCTAGTCCAGCCCCCTGCAATGCAAGAATCTTTTGCCCAATGTGGGGCTTGAACCCGCGACCCTGAGATCAAGAGTCTCATGCTCTACCAACTGAGCTATCCCAGGCATAGGCAGCCTTGGAAACCGGAGGTCCTAAAAAGAGCATCAGAGGCACTCTGTATCTTGGTGGGTTGGGGGCCGCCTGCTGTATTACATGGTTTGGGAGATTTGCGGTGTGCATAAAATCTGCAAGGAGGAGCTTCTGTTCTCTCTATGCTTGAAGCAAGGAGGGCAACACCAAAGCCTAAACTATGTAAGCACATCAGTACCCAAATTTCCCAAACAGGTTGGAAGTTAATTATGTGACCCCTGATGTTTAATATATCTTTCTAGACTAAAAGTTATGCTACATAAATTATGTGTAAAATTATGTTTATTGAGATAAGCAATGGGTATGAAAACACTGCATTTTTACTGTTGGTTAAGATAAATTATGTTAGCTGCTAGCATGCGGTTTCGGAAGATTTATAGCTGCATCAGTTTTCTATTTACAGCTGAGTACAATGCAACTGCTTTCGGTATGCTTACTCACTCTACGTATTCAAATACAAATTGCATTACAAAATCAAATAAGCAGGAATATTCCTCTCAGCACTGTGATGCTAGTTGACGAAATCAATTCAGGCAATGCGGTTGCCATATTAAGGTTATCTTGTGCTCTCTGCTAGGGATGGGGAGAAATCTGGCTTGGTTTGCATTTTAACACAAACATAATTAATTCACACTCTCCCAAACAATACACTACCCTTCAAAATTCACGTTTGAATTTTGCAATGCAATTCTCGAGGCAAAAAAGAAAAAAGAAAAAAAGTGTGCGTAAAACATATATATTACAGGTAAGTGCACTTAAAAATGCATCTATCTGTGAAGGCGAGCTATAGAGAGATGTATTATATTTGTGGGGGGGGGGGTCCAGGAAAAATCCCAGAGCAGCTTGTAGGGGAGAGGGAAGATCTTTCCATCTGGCAAGCCTGACAGGGTTATCGTCTTGGTGTGCTGTTGAGTTCCTCCCTGTGGTGGCCTGGGACTCGGGCTCGGATTCAGAACCAGAGGAGTCTCAGTCTGCACCAGATGCTTTGCCTCAGGCATCATCTGAACCAAGCCTGGGGCCTGATCCTGAAGAGTCCCAGTCTGCACAGGTTCCCCTGCAACAAACACCAGCTGGGCTGAGTCAGGGGCCTGAGTCTGCCCTGGCTCCACATGTGGGGATTACCTCGTTGCCTTCAGCTGGGCCATCACTTACAGCTGCTCCACTACTGGTTGGGTCAGGGGAGGCTGAGGCGGCCCCTGGGTCTAGGAACCCACCGACATCTCCCGAGCTGCAGAGACTAAGGTCTGAAAGAAGGAGAGAACTGAGTACTCGCAGGAGGAGTGCTCACTTTTGGGTGAAACAGGGAGGTGAGTCACCGGGGGATCAGGACCGGCCATTACCCTGACAAAGATAAAAGGATGTCAGACCCCGCCCCAGGTTGTGGGAGCAACATTGCTGTATGCTCGATCCTGCCTGAGATCCTGTACCTGTCCTTGCCTGGTGTCCTGTCTCATGTCCTGCCTTGGCCCTGTCGGACTGACTCCTAGTGGAACCTTCTGATTCTGGACAGGTCCTGGACCACGTTTCATGGGTTACCCCCAGGCCCAGCACACTCCCATAGGCTCACACAGGCTAGCCCTGCCCACAACTGACACTACATGTTGTCGTGCTCCCCCCAATGTCCACACACTGAATATTGGAAGCAGTTTTATGTATGCACAGTTTATATGAGCAGAGCTCCGCCATATGATGAGGACCCTGCATGAAGGATCCTTCCTGCATGGAGAAGCTCCACCCACTGCATAGAACTCCTTCCAGTGTCTACTGAACATAGAGTTATCAGAGAGCATGGTGGCAGTTACTTGTCTCGGTGGCAGTGGTAGACACCAGTGGAGCATGTGGCCCTGAAGACCCCTCCATGGGTTCTTTCAGTGCATGGAGGGTTTCATATGAGAAGTTACCGAAACAGGAATTGTGGGTATTCCCAGATACATAAATGTGGCTTCCTCTTTTCATTTCATTTTACTGCACACTGAGCATCACAGAGATGAAATGAAGTAAAACATATATGCAAAGTAATGTTTTAAGGTGAAGTACTTGCACTATTTCTACAAATTCTGGGAACCTTAGATTAAGGGTGATAACACACCATGGAGAAAACAAATAAGCTTCAAATCACTTGTAAATATGAACCCAAGTAAAGGGGGAGGGCGATGGATTACAATCCTATACCCACTTAGCTGGTTAGACTTACTGATGAGTAGACAAGCACTGTTAATATCACAAACTCCATGCTATAACATATACACACACACCCCAAATTGAGAACTGGAAAGTTAATGTTGTAGAATACGATCCTTGAATTCATGTTTGTTGTTAAAATGAGGGCATTGGCATTGACGAAAGATGCAAATAGCTCCACCCACCCACCCAGATGAAGTAATATAGTTTGTTGTTGTCTCATATTGCTCACTATAGTTGTGATCCATGTAGAATGATCTAACATCTATGATTCTTCACCTACCATATGTAAGTAGCTTGTGGCTTTCAACCGTAACATTTTGTAGTATAGTATTTGAAAAAGTAATTTTCAGATTCTGGCTGCACACAAAGTACATTGCAATTATTGTGTGCTACATTCCTGATTATCATGTTACTTTTTCAGCCTGACCAGAAACATCTGTCTTTTTAATGCTCTGTCAGTTTGAATTAATCCTGATCTCTAATTTAACTGTTACACAAGTACCAATAACAACGTTGGGAGGTAGACTTAGATAGAAAAGAAGAGGATCAATATTCCTTTGTGTATGACTTGAAATGTGTGTTAATGTGACAATAAGACCTCAGATTTATGTGCCTAACAAGCTCTATAAAGATTGATATATGGAGTTGTCCTATACAGAGTGGTTGATCTATGGAGAATCAAAATGGGGCTATAAATCACCGAACAACTATTGACAGGATGCCTACAACATTTTACAAATGAAAATAGGCTTACTTAGCCACTTCTTATTTTACTTAGAAACATACAGGTGTACTCTCTGGAGCCTAGTTCCATCCAGAGATATGCAAAAATATGATGCTGGATGTGTCCAGTTCCAGGAGAATGAGCTTTGGCAAGCTATGCCAAGAAGGCATGCCAATGGTTTATAAGTGTTTTTTATTTGAGCAAAACAAATGGCAAGTATACAAAAGCAAGAACTTCAAAAATATATATTTCATTTCGAACAAGAGATTATGAACGATGGTTGCATGAGAATGAAAGAACAAAGACCATGTGGACACAAGAAGAGTCCTGTTGAATGAGATTGAAAGACCAAAGTCTTCCAGTGTTTTGAAAGAGGGGAGACAACTTATCTATATTGATCTACTCTACACTATGCTCATTTTATATCTCCAGTCCCCTGATCATTTTGGTTCACTTTTTTCTATATCTTTTCCAGCTCAACAAGTTTCTCAAACAGCATTGTTTTAATAGCAGGTTGTCTGATGCCAGGAAAAATTGCAAAATTCAGGCAAATGCATATCAAACTATCAGAGATCGCAAAATAGTTTGATTTATATACTTTATGATGCCATCTCACTTTGTTCGTTTTTCACAAATTGTTGAGCCCATCCTGTTTCACGGCTCATTCTCCCTTGTGATTTTGATGCTCTTTCTCAAGATTCCATAGCTGTTTTTGAAAACTTTGATGTATGTTTTGGAACATGAATTTCAGCCATGAAACAAATAATGCATAACATAATTTTACATAATTTTATTACAGACATCTGTATGTGGAAAGATTACTAGCATAAAGTGCAGCTAATGTAGCAGGATGGATTACTATGGAAATGGTTTTTTAAAAAAACATTTTGAAAATAACATCGTCCAGGGCATCATAATCCCACGAATGCCTGCAGAATTTCACTCAATGTGCACTCACTTCAGTGAAGGCATGAAAACAGTGAATTACGTATTTTGTAAGCAATTTTGAGAAATGTGAATTTAGTTCAAATCCCTACGCTTGAGTGCCGTCATGTTCTTAGCTGTCAGACAGTCACCCCATCCCCACCCCTTTATATATAAAAAATTGCTGATCCATGAACATCCCATGACATCACAACATACCAGCTATTCGGGGGCAGGGGCTTCATCACCACATATGCAATTCAATATTATTACTGTAACCCCACAATGAATGTGCCTGTTTGTGAATTCTGAAGTGGGGGGGGAAAGAGTTTCTTGTAACTATTAACTGACTTACAATTTTCTAAACTTAAGTTGCCACTCATGAAAATGATAGCATGGATGCACAAAAGAGGGTGCTATACAAGGTTTCATGTCTTGTCAGGAATGAGCCAGCTCCCAGGGAAGGGTTGCAGCCAACTGAAGAAAACAGCCAGGAACAGAGAGGGCTAACTGCCATGCAGGATGAGCATCGCCTAATGCCAACTCCCCTGCCCCTTGGAATGCCAGTTGATAAGGGAATGGCTGAGAGCAGTCAAAGCTCGCAGGAAGCACAAACAGGCGGGAAAGAGTTAAGAGACAGTCTCTCAGAGAATGGGGAAGGGGCGGGAGTTGACCCATTCAGTCTGAGGTCTTGGCGAATGGGAGGGCTGCAAGATAGGAAGCAAAACAAAAGAAGTATGAAGTGAAAGTTCAGTTGCTTCTCGTCACGCCAGAAGCAGTCTTCAGAAGGGTCATCTTGATTGATGATGGTGGAGGCTGTGTTAGAGCCATCCAGAGCTATCTGTCTGTTTTGACAATAAAACATCCTTTTTCATTAACTATGCTCACTGGACTCCTGGCATGTCTGTAGTTGTAGAGAGAGAAAGAGAAAGAGCAGAGGAGTGTGAGCTATGCAGTGGAGAATGTAAAAGAAGGTGGACTGACAGAAGGTGATGCCCAGCAAAACCTGTGTTGCAGAAAGATGAAATAAATTGTACTTTAGGGTGCAGAGGGGAAGGAAGGGGAACAATGGAGAGAGAAATGTAGCAGGGGCTGGTCCTGTTCCAGTCAGTCAGCCATAGTCTCTTCCTCGGTACTCTATTCCATTTCTTTCTCCCAACAATTAAGGATTTTATTTTATTTTTTCATCCTTGCAAACCTTGAGACTTTCCAAAGCCTACTGATGCTTCACTGTTGTGTGCAGCTGGTGCCATTTTGGCTATATAAAATGCCTGAACATTGGAAAGAGAGGGAATTCTACATTTAAATGAAAGTTAAAACTGTATCAAAAAACACTTTCCCACCCCTACCATAATGATGTATCTTTTTTGAATTAATAAAAATATAAAAGCGACCGCCAAAGTGATCGAGTTGTACACCCTTGGTTTAGGCATTAGGATCACCTGTAAAGCTTAATGAAAAACGATTTATCCAATTTGATGACTAGAATTGGAAATCCATTCCCCCCTCCCCAGCCCCCTGCTCATTACAAACCCTTCACGCACAAATCAAATGCTTGAGAATATTTACAGGCTTCAGCTTTGTGAAATTAGACCTGTTTGATTTTTAATGAAGTCCCAGTTCAATTAGTGAAAGTTCGCTCTTTATTAGTTTGATTTGTTCACCACCTCATTAAGCAGTTAAACAAGGTGATAAATAAGTTTTACTTTCCTACAAATCATCTATTGCAACATTCAATTAACAAGTTTAGTTCTGTTCGGCCTGATCCATCAAAAGTACATTTACATCCCATTGATTTTAATGACAGACGCAGCCAAGGGTATGTTCAACTCTCTTATCAAAATAATTGGATTTTATAGCGCTTAACTCACAGGTAACTAACTCCTTTGTGGCAAATAAGAAGTGCAGTTCTACATCTATCTACACAGAAGTAAGTCCCGCTGAGTTTGCTGGAGCTTTTTACTGGGCAAGTGTAGATAGGAGGATTGCAGACCCAAATGATTTCCCATGCCAACATTGATGGGCTACTTCAGTCTCTTTCAGACCTTTTCCATGCATGGAGGAAGGCAGCAGGATTCACTGCTGGCCTCACCCTGGACCCCACTGTGTCCCACTGGTCCTGCCTTCAAATTTCCACACATAAAATTGAAGGTCTGAAAACAGATGCCTACATAGATATGGCTGTACGTGCCGAGGTGCCTTTAGGGTAGAAGCTGCTGGTTTGCAATGTAGCCCAAGCAGTAATGTGTCCAAATAAGCCACAGGTACTTAAAGGCTGTAAGCTTCAAGTCTCCCTTTCATGGCTTATAAGTCTCAGAGGGACCTATGAAAAGGAGAAGCCACCCTTTGATATGAAGGATGGTAAAGGAATTGCTGGAGAGTGGTGGGCTGGATTATGTAGCCTCCCCCTGAGGAGCAGAACGTATTTGGTCTGATGGACCTGCCATAGGTTCTTGGGCTGTGTTCAGAAGAATGGATAGATGCATGGAGATTGGGGTGGGCCCTGCCACTACTCTACAGACAGCCCCCCCCCCCGTGTACGTGGGAGTTATGTTCCAAAGCATTGTGTGTGCTGGTGAAATCACATACAGTAATACCTCTGCGAACGTCCACCTTGTCTAGCATCCATTCCAGTGAACGTCCATGGCAAACTTGGAAGTACCAGAATGGGTTACTTCTGGGTTTGCCGCTAGCACATGCACAGAAGCGCAAACCGCTCCGCGCACGTGCGCAGACACAGCACTTTACCCTGTGTCCTTTTCGGCTAGCGGCCGGGGCTCCAGAACAGATCCGGCCGCAAAATGAGGTACACCTGTAATTGAAACCCATTGAAAAGGCCTGCAGACACCCTGTCCTGTCCCTGCTCCACCCGTCCCACCCTTTTAGTTATGTTTCAGTGACATCTTTATGACGTTTCCTGGTCACTTCCGGGTTTGGTGTGCTGCGTGTATACACACTCATGCCCATACTGAACGTGTATAAATGGGGGGCTGCCTGTAGTGCTGCCCCTCCTCCTCCTTCTGTTTGGTCATGTGACAAGGGCTATCACAGGATCCTGTAAATTATTTCTGCCTTGTAAACAATTAGCATTTGCTACAGAATCCACCTCTGCGGCTGTCGATTTTCTGCAGAAGAGCATTTCCAAAATATGTTACCTTCCACTTCAGCGTTGCCAAAGCCATACATAGAACAGGGAGCAGCTGAAAGTCAGTGAGCCTTAAGGATATGGTTTGCCTGTGCTTGCTGGAATATAGGGCACTTTACTGCAGCTCCAGTTCTCTTTGCTTCCAGGAAGCAGGAGTTGGCTTTAGCTTGCCAATGTTCTCTTGTAGATTTCACAAACCCCCCTAAAGGCATCATGGTAGCTCATGAGACAAAACAGAAGCTGTTTCTATTTTTAGGATTGTCGGCTAACCGTTGTGGGTCAATTCCAATAGCTCAACTGAAAAGGGCGGCAGTGGGGGGGGGATTACAAAAGTCCCTGAGGGCAACTGAGTTTGGCTGGGGTGGATAATCCGTGTTAGCTCAAATGTTTATATTGTCTTGTGCACCGCTTCAGCATGAGTAAGAAAAAGAGCTTTGCTTGCACATTTGAAAAGCGTTTCTTTGGTTAGAGCAGAACCCATTGTATATCGCATTGCATGGTGTCATCAAGTACAGAACAGGTCACAGACACATTTGGCAATGGCAACGGTGTCTTTTCAAAATAAAGCAGAGGCAGGTAATTTAAAAAACCCTTTTGTATATACTTTCCTTCATATAAAATGACACCTTTTGTACCATGCCGGGTGTAGGTGGATGGTTAGATTGGGTGGACGTACCCCTACTTCCAGCCCTGCTGGTCTCCACCAGAGTGCTGCTGGTGTCCCTCTGTCAGCACAGAGCTCCTTGTTCTGCCTGAACAGGTGAGCAAACAGAAGTACATAACTGCCAAGTGCCCCAGAAAAAATGGGATGCCCCCTTTTTTTGCATGAGATTTCAGCAGCCATTTAGGGTGTTGTGATCTCGTGCGCTCTTGCACTGTGCTCTCCACCCCCCAAAAAGTGCCTTTTTCAGGCCCACAAACTTGTGTGGCACCCAAAAACGTGTGTTTAGGGGCACCGGGCAAGATCTTGCCCTCCAAAAAAGCACTTTCTTTGGGGTGAGAGCAAGGCGTTGGTCACACGACTGCCTGGGAGCACATCCCAGATTTGGGTCTTTAAAAGTTGGACAGTACGGAAGTACCAGTGTGATGTAGTGGTTAAGAGCGGTGGACTCATAATCTGGTGAACCGGGTTCACTTCCCCGCTCCTCCACAGGCAGCTGCCGGGTGACCTTGGGCTAGTCACACTTCTCTGAAGCCTCTCAGCCTCACTCACCTCACAGAGTGTTTGTTGTGGGAGAGGAAGGAGAAAGAGATTGTTAGCCGCTTTGAGACTCCTTAGGGTAGTGATAAAGCAGGATATCAAATCCAGACTCTTCTACCACCTGCATGATCACTGTCAACCTGTGGCAAGTCTTAAAATCAGGTGTTCTGGGCAGGGAGGATATGTGCTAAGTCTCTAAGTTAGCCCAACAGCCATCACCTGATGGAATCAGGTCTGATCCAGACATGATCACTTTGCCAGCCATAGGCTGGTGCAACTATAGACCTGCTCTGCTGCCTTCTGCTTCAGACTGTGGATTTGGCAGGGGATCTGCTACTTCCTCAAGCTCCACCACTGCCTGGCTGGGGTTTGGATTGTTCTGTCTGTGTAGAGTAAATGAAGATACATATGAGAAAGCGGGATATACTCAGCAGCTCGGAGCAAGTTAAATGAATATGGATAGAGCCTTTTTTTCCTGCTTGGTCTCACCTTAAATCCGCATCTGTTATCATTTACTGAATTTCCACCCCTCCTTTCCTCCCAATGGAGCCCAAAATGGTAAAGTAAAATAAAAACATCCATTAAAAAGTTCTCAAAACAGTCAGAATATCGACAAACATGTAAAACAGTTACATACCCTCACAACTAATAATATCAAGGTTGCCAGGAAAAGTATTTTTCAGCCATCAGATGCCCGGGTAAGCAGACATGCTGTTGAAGTTCCCTCTGAAAGTTAATAATGAGGCAGGCAGGTGTACCTCACCTGGGAGAGCATTCCACAAATGAGGAACTACCATTGATAAAGTCCTGCCATGGGTCAACACCAATGGGGCAGCACCCAGCAGTGTAATGACAAAATTAAATATAATTAGATTACAGTTGTCAACTGTGTGACACAAGAATACCTCATTTGGCTTGCATTATGAGCTAGAACAGCAGTGAGGCCTAAATAATATTTCTAATGGAGACATATAAAGAGGAATTCAACATCACACTATGGATATTGTTCCATCAGTGCAGGCATTTTTGCTTGCCATGCAGACTGATCTCCCCTCTCCTTCCTCTTCTTGGGGCTTCTCTTGACTCTTCCGAACAGATTTGGGGAGGTCATGGGTGTGTGGTGGGGACGGGGAGAAGTCCCTTTGTGCTAGGACTTGTATGGGCATCTACTAGTGCAGCAACTTAGTTGAATCCAACCTATAATTTTTTAATCCACAATACTTCAGAGGCAATAGTCTGAATGACTGCCTCTTTCCATATGCATGTTCAAAGCGGGGTCCTTTTCAAAGTGCCCTTGAAAGTTGAGATATGGTGAATGACCACAAGAGAAAGAAAGTTCTCCACAGTGGCCCTTGAGCTTTAGAATGCCCACTCCAGAGATGTTTGCTTCACACCAAATAACTTTTTGGGAGGATAAGACTGTCATTGACTACACATCATGATGGTTGTGAAGTACCTCCAAGATCAGAGAATACCAGTGGCTGGGGAACATGACTGGGGAAAAAGTGCTGTTGGAGTCATGTCCTGCTTGAAGACTCCTCAGAGGCTTCTGATTGGCTACTGTGGGAGCAGGATGCGGAACTAGATGAGCCTTCTTATATTCAGATACTTTTGAAATGCTATTTATTCCTCTTAACTATGCTGTATCTTCATGTGATCTTAACTCCATGGACATTTTTAATTGGTGCTCATTGTGAGTTTTAAACTTTGCCTTGTTTTAAAAGGTTAGAGCTGCTGCCATACATAAATTTGTTTATGTGGAAAGCTGCAGGTTTTTACCTTTATACTGTTTTTTATCTATTTTTTATCATTACCCAGCATATGATTGTTGTGATGTGACCGATAGGTAAATTTGTACACGCTGACATTTTAGAACACTCTTCAAGCTTAGGCTCATGAAGTTAAGCTTCTTTGAGCTTAGATGATGTTTTCCAGATACCTGCTCTCTTGACGGGCCCCGTAATTTAATGAAGCTGGGTTGTTTTGTTTTTTAAAGGCCACAGTTATCACTTGATTCTGCCTTACAAGCAGTGAGTGTTTCATACAGAATTCGTCTCTGCAGCTCTGACAGTAGGGCTGCATGAACCTGTTCTTTCAAGAACACAGTTGAAGAACACAATGCCTTTGGGTCTCAGAAGCCCCAGGCATGATTACCTTCATCATTCTAGATGGAATCACATTCTTTGTGTTTCTATCTTGTTCTTGCAAAACTGTCCTAGAAGCTCTTCTGAAGGGAGATGTAGAAATCTTTTAAATAATAAATCAAACAAATATCTCTCACGATCCACTCCACTTTCAGTGGTTGTCATCTTTATTTTCATTTTTCCCTCTTCTGATTGCCAGTATTTTCTTTCCATTCTGTAATGTATGGTGGCATAATGGTTTGGGGGTTGAGGGTAGAGAGACATGTTTGTTTTCTGTTTTGTGGTGCTTTCTTTGAGCGCTTTCAACTCTCCAGCAACAAACCATCTTCATCTACTGACTGACAGTCATGTGGCAAGCTGTGCAACCAAAACAGCAGGTTTCGGATGGGTCAGAGCAAGACACAGTTGTGTGGCTAAAATGGATTTCTATTTGCTGTTATTTTTGATGGCATCTCCACATGCCTGGGGAGGCTAGCTCTCCTTAGTATTTCATGCTCACGCTGGCATTAATTTGACAGTGTTTCACTTTGGGGTGACTTTAGCAGAAGTGTTTATTAACTCCTTTATTACTGGCTTGGGGGGCAGTGAGGTGGGGAGATTGCTTATTACCACAGAAGCTATTTCATCATGTCGGTTACATGTGTATATGCAAAAGGTTACACCGAAAGAAAGAGAAAGGAAATGGACTGGAAAAGGCATGACCAGCCATCAATTTTGAGATGGTAATTCTCCAAGAACAGAATGACAGCTGAGTGGAAATGTACAAATTATTCCTCCAGAGGACTAAATGGTAAATTTGGTGCTAAATTATCCCAATTAAAAATTCCCATTTCATTCATGGGGGGTGGGGAGATAAGTGCTCGAGATACTATCAGTTGCAGTTACAATTACTTTTGCATTTCAGAATGGTGTCTGACTGTTCGGGTGGATATTGGCTGTTGGGCAGGAACAGGTGTGAGGCCAGGGATAATGGGGGCTGCTTCTGAAAGGATTCTTGCATTTGAAGCAAGAAGCATTTAATGTGAATGACAGTCTGGAAGCAGTAGCAAAGGAGGTAACAGAAAAACCACCAAAGAATGAGTGCTCAGATCTTCCTGCCCTGATTTGTGAGCAGTCCAGGTGAACAGACAAGGGTAGGTATGGACAAAAACAGGAAAATTGTATTTAAAATTACAGTGAACCCCTAGCCAAGATGTTAAAGACTTGGAGGAAAAGCTAACAAAATATAGGGTGGGGAGAATGTGTTTGTCCCATGTTCCCAGATCAGAATGGTAGGTACCCCTTATTCTCTTCAAATGGACGAAACCACAGCCAACTCAAACCTTCTCGGATTTATCAATGTATCTTTCACATCAATATATCTACAAAGGGACATATTGGCATTCATGCTGACATAATGTTTGGACTTCCCGAGAACCTACTCAGTCTGCAATTTGGAAGAAAATCCTTCTAAATCCTTCTTTCTTTCCTTTAATTCAGCTGCCTCTACTTTTCTTCTTGATGCTTGACCTTGGATCATTGCACACAATGGAAATGCAATGATCTCAAATGGAAGTCACTTGCTTGCTTCCTCCCCACATTTGTATGTGAATTGGCACAACACTTGGCACACTGTGAATGTGATTACTGTGATCAGTGCATGATTGGCAGGCAAACAGTCACTTCCACACAGTGCAATGCATTAATAAATTCAGCAAAGGAATAAACACCTTTATAGGATTCCTTTCCAGACAGACTTTTATAGGGTATAAAACAATTAGAATAGCATCACAGCAATCATGCAGAATAAAACCGAACATTCTTGTTGAAGTCTAACCAGGGCATGAGAGACAGAGAGAGAAGCATTCCATTATAGTTAATTCAGCGTCTATTCATAGACCCATTCATTGTGTTTTCTAAAAATATAACTTGATGTTTGTTGATAAAGCAGCTTGATTCCCCCCACAGATGGTGGAATTGAAGCTACCAGAGCAGATGAGAAATTGCACAAATGTAGGTCTTTATTTGAAGAAGAGAACACACACAAACGTTTGCTGCTTATCTGTTTCCTCAAACCACACTTCTAACTCTCGACTGAACATATTCCCAAATGTCATTTTTATGAATGAAGGAAATTAAAATCATTCAAAATGTTATTGAAATATGGAGATTACTAGCATACCATGAAACCGATGCAAAGTGGTTTTAAATTTTAACAAAACATATTTCTTTTTTAAAAAAATCAGGATTGAAATAGCAATGTTTGAACACTTGCAAGAAAATGATTAAGGTTTTGCCTAGCATGGTGAATCTGTAGGAGACCGATGAGGAAAAGGGAGGGCAAAAGCAATGGAAATAATTATTACATTTATATCCTACCTATCATTTATTAATGTAAGATATTTTTAGACTGCCTTTTAGGACCAAGCTCTCACAAGATTATTTCCCAACTTATGAAAACATAAAATGTCTACTCAAAACATATAAAATAGTAATGTTGGGACCATAGTCCTGGGTGCCAAGTACAGCCATCCAGGTCCTTGGGATTTCCTCCAGGCCACACCCTTCTCCCAAGGCCACACCTATAATAACCCCTGATTTGCACCCACCTTGGCTTTTTTGCCTGGCTCAAATGACACCATGAACATAAAATAGGAATAATAATAGCATTCAACCCAGTGTAATATCATTGAAATCAGATTAAATAATTAAACTATTGCAATATCAATTAAGACAACAGTACCATAATATTTTCCCTACACTATATTTTATGGTGGGGGGACAACTCAGAAAATGTGGGTCTTCATCACCTTTTATGAACCTCTCTAAGCATGGGGCATCATGCGCAATATATCTGACTTGGGATTAATAGCCACAGAGGTGGGTCTTCTTCTCCCAATGAGCTCAGTGTGATACACATTGGTTACCCCATTCTACTCTCACACCAGTTGTGTTGAGGCTGCGAAAGAGTAACTGAGCCAAAATCACCCAGTGGGCTTCATGGCTGAGCAGGGGATTGAGCCCACATCTCACCAACATAGAATCATAGAATTCTAGAGTTGAAAGGGATACCAAGGTTCATCTAGTCCAACCATCTAATCTCAATTAAAGCATTCATGACAGATGGCCGTCCAACAGCTGCTTAAAAACATCCAGTGAAAGAGAAACCAACACCTCAGAGTCTGTTGCTAACTGTTGAGCCATAGTGCTTCACTAGTAATACATATGCAGATTACAGATAGAAATGTCCTGTCTGTAATCGATTGCCAAACTTGTTCAAACGATCAAAGAAATCAGTTGGGGGACTGGATAAGGCAGTCGAGGCTGTCTGGCCCTACTGACATGCAGCAAAATACCTAAATTCCAAACACTAAACCCTACGCTTCCCAAAATTCCCCCCCTTTCTAAGAAAAAGACAATTAAAAAATAACTCAAAAGGGAAAGGCAACTGAAACACAAAATGCCAGTACATTTTCTGTCTGTATTTCAAAACGAGATGCAATTTAGTAGAGAGACAATGTAATAGAGATGTGAATTTAGAATGATGTGAATTTTCAATAGCGTCCATTTTTCTCAATACCACAACAATCATAGGGAGCCTTATATCAAGTCAGACCGTTGTTCCATCTAGCTCAGTATTATCTACACTGACCAGCATCGGCATTCCAGTGTTTAAGATGCAAGGGAATGAACCTGGAACTTTCTTTATGCAAGGCAGATGCTCTGCTACTGAGCTACAGCCCTTCCCCGATCTTGTGGCTCTAATGAAGGCACTTAGAATGATGTGCCTCTTTTTGTTCCTTCTCTATAAAGGCTGGTATGAAGGACCAGAATTCTTGGACATCTGCCTAGGCCCCCATCATGTAGTAAAGATCCAGCAACAACACTTGATATGTTGCCACTCCCTCAGGTAAACGTAAGAGTGCCCTACTTATGGGGGAGAGGACAATTACAGGGCAATGGAAACATATTTTAGATACATAAAATAGGACGGGCCCAGCTCTATAGATTCTAGAAAGCTCTATTTCTCCATGGAGTTTGGATCATTTTACCTGTTTTGTATGCTATTGTTGTTGCTGTTATTATTCATATCCAGCTCTTCCAATCACAGTATCAAGGTAGCATAAAATAAAATAGCAGCTTTTCTCTTAGTCTACAGCTCTGGCTGTGGCGGCTTTTCTTCCTCATAAATTGAGGTACAGTTGTACCTCAGGTTACAAACTTCATTCGTTCTGGAAGTCCGTTCTTAACCTGAAACCATTCTTAAACTGAGCCAGTGTGGTGTAGTGGTTAAGAGCGGTAGTCTCGTAATCTGGGGAACCGGGTTCGCATCTCCGCTCCTCCACATGCAGCTGCTGGGTGACCTTGGGCTAGTCACACTTCTTTGAAGTCTTTCAGCCTCACTCACCTCACAGAGTGTTTGTTGTGGGGGAGGAAGGGAAAGGAGAATGTTAGCCGCTTTGAGACTCCTTAAAAGGGAGTGAAAGGCGGGATATCAAATCCAAACTCTTCTTCTTCTTTTAAACTGAGGTACCACTTTAGCTAATGGGGCCTCCCGCTGCCGCTGTGCTACACGAAATCTGTTCTCATCCTGAGGTAAAGTTTTTAACCTGAGGTACTACTTCCGGGTTAGCAGAGTCTGTAACCTGAAGTGTTTGTAACCCAAGGTGTTTGTAACCCCAGGTACCACTGTACTCTCAAATTTAATTCTAAATGATGGAGCATACCATACTTCAGTTTTTAAAACCAAAACAGGGAGCAAAATACCTAAAGAGAAAAAATGCTACCAATTTTTCTGTCTTTTTCCTCTGCAGGTTTTTTTCCTCACTTCCCCTTCTCTTAGCATTTTTAAAATTGCAAAAAAGTTTCATGTAATATGCCATGATGTTATAATTTAATTTTATGCACTGTTAGGCCAAAGACTTGTTTTGAAAGGATATATATGACACACAAACACTGCAACTGGTCAGTTGTGTGTTGCTGATTTGCCAGCGCAATGGGTTCTGCTTCTTACACTAGCGTTCAGTGTGCTATTGTGGGTCTTAAATGTAGACTTTCTTAAAGGGGGACCAGCACTTCCCACACAACATGCTCTATGCCTCATGTTGCCCAGGCAACATGATTCTAAAGTGAAAGAGCTTCCCCAACAGAAAGTTGTAGCTCTTAGGAAGAACTCCAAAATATACATTCCAGGGAGGGAAGTGAAGAGCAAGCATGTCTAACAACAAAATAACAATTTACTTCTATGTGTGTACGGAAATTTATTCAGCCCAGGTTTCCCAGAGGCTTTAGCAGGCCAGAACCCTCCAGATGACATCAGTAACAGTCCCTCTCTGGGTGTCAATGTCAATGCTGATCCAGGAATGGTAGGTCCCATCAAAATTGGCAGCTCCATGACCTTCCCTGTCTACCTCCAGGTGGTGTCATTCTCTTTGGGGTAGAAGCCGTGGGCCTGGCAAAAAAGGAATTCCTGGCCCTCCTGAAGTGCCTGCTATGTCACCCTCCCCATTGAGGGCTCTGCCCCTAAGTAGAACTTCCTTCCCATTGTCCAGGTATCTCAATGCAAATCTCCTTCAGGAAAGCCTTCCTCACCTAGTTCTCAGCCAACTGAGCATGAAGCTTCCTCTTGCTCACTTGGGTCTCCATCCTGGCTGCCGGGACGGTCTCCTTGTCAAAGCTGATGTGGTCCTCCCATCATACCCATACTTCCAAAACCCCTCTTTGCACCAATCTTGGCCCAGCTTACAGCTGTACATGTGCTTAACAGTGTGGTACTCCTTGCTCTCATAACAAATCCTTGCCGTCTCCAGGTCCACTTTGAACAATTGCTCCCAGCCATGCTTGATGTGGGACTCACTGTCCCAGTACTGGGCACAATCCTACACAGTCCCCCCCCCAACCAGGGCACTACAGGCACTGTCTTCTGTGCAGCACTGTGAGCAGCAGGTTGGCTGTTGGTACAATCCACAGCAGTGAACTGGACACTTCCGGTTAGCGCCGGCGCTTAATGGCGGATCTCAACCGGAGCTCCGGGAGAGATCTGCTTCGTGGGTTCGGGTCCTGTCAGCTACGGCGAAGCGGGGACCCCTAAAAATCACAGGCGCGTTGCCTGTGAACTGGAGACTCGGCGGGCACCTTTGCGCCCCCCCGACGCTGCGAAATAGCCTTTTTAAAGGCTCCGGAGGAGCGGAGGGGTCTTGGAGCGGTGCTGAGAGTCGTCTTCACCCAGCCTGCGAAGCGAAGCCGCGTCGCCATTAGCGGAGAGCGCTGACTTCTTCCCGGGAAATTGGATTAAAAGAACAACTATCCGTGAGTAGGATTGACTGCTAAAGTAGAAATTGGACTCTAAAATTAAGAAATTGGGTACCGAGACGGATAAGCACTAAAAAAGAAGTCTGCTTTCCGTTCTGTAGCAAGATCAAAGCGAAAGGCACTCTAGCTGTAACTGCTTGAGAGGAAACTTGCGGGATTTAAGAAATCCACCACCAAAGCAAAGAACTCCCCCCCCCCGAAGGCAGGAGGGGGGGAAAGAAGATTTTAAAAGTGTTTCCCTGCCAATTTAAAAGAATTGGATTAAGTATCGCTGCTCTTTAACCTGGGATCGGACTGCCGGAGAAAAGGAACCGGCTAAGGACTGTTGCTATAAGAAGCTAAAAAATATCTCAAATTGACTTTGGTTACTTCCAATTTGAAACACTGTTTCTGTGTAATTACAAAGTTACTTACAGGACACTATTGACTGGGATCCCCTTGAAAAAGGAAAGAAAAATTGAAAGGGACTAGGAAACTTTTATTCCTTCTTTTTTGAAGAGTGTGGGATTACTTTGAGAAGCATAGAACTGACTCTACGCCCCCTAGAGGACCTACAAATTGTTTCAGCAACAAGTGGAGTTTAAAATTTGAGAACTTTGTTTGTGAGTTTCAAAGTCTGGGAATGACCTTGACTAAAAGACTTTGTTATGGCAGATGGTAAAGAGAAAGGGGAGTTACAAGAAACAACCTTGAGATCTGGCAGACAATACAAAATTGACACTTACATGCAAAGAAGGGCTTCTGTAACAGGAGCCTCTGGAACTATAGTGGCTGCAAAGCCAAAAGCGAAAGCAATGTCTACAGAAGAATCATTTGCTAAGGTATTGGAGAAGATAAATGACTCTTTGGAGGAACTAAAAAAGCAAGGTGCGGAGACTAAATTGCAAGTTGCTGAAACTAAAGTACAAGTTGCTGAAACAAATAAAAAAATTGAAGAAATCTCTGGGAAAATTGACCTAAATACTAAAAGTATAACTGACCTAGGGAATAAAGTGAACTCAAATGCAGAAGCAATTGGGAAATTATTGGAAGATTCATCTATAACACGAAAGATAGCCGAGGAAGCTAAGGAAATTGCAACTGCTGCGGAGGAAAAATTTCCACCAGTTTACAAGAAATTGGATGAATATGAACTGGCACTCTCTATGCAGGATATGCAACGCAAGGAGAGGAACCTGAGGATCAGACTTGTGCCGGAAAAGGAAGGAGAGAACTTGGTGGATGATTTGACAAAAGAATTTTCTGATTTTTGGAAGCAGGAGCTGAAGAAAGAAGATTTTAAGATAGAAAGTGCATTTAGATTGGGAATAAGACAGAAGAGAAATCGACCCAGAGATTGTCTTATTACCTTAAGATCAAAGGAGGAGCGAGATAAAATATTGAACCTGCACTACCAAACAGCCCTTCGAATTGAAGACTTTTTTATTGAGATCTTTAAAGACATCCCTAAGAGTATCTTGGACGCAAGAGGACATTATAAGGACCTGGTGACACTGCTGAAGAAGAACTACATACCATTCAGGTGGGAATTTCCCCAAGGCTTGTCTTTTAAATATAAGGGAAAGAAGAGAAGAATAAAGACTGTAAGTGATAAAGACAAGTTCTTGGGAGAACACGAAGAAGACCTACAGAAAGAGACATTTCCAGGACAAGGGCATCCATCACTGGACACGAACACGGTACCACCGACAGACGAGGAACAAAAACAGGGAGCTGTAGGAGGAAGGAGTAAATAATCCCATCATGGCTCTGCAACTTCTAACCTGGAATTGTAATGGCTTAAATATTCCCAGGAAGAGAAAAAGTATATTTCATGCCTTAAAGAAAGACCAATTGGACTTGATTTGCCTACAAGAGACCCACGTGACAAGAGCACACAGAAAATTATTAATAAATAAAAGACTGGGACAGGAATTTATATCTTCAGACAGAGTAAAAAAGAGAGGAGTGGTGATCTATGCAAAAGAAAAATTGTAACCGAAACAAATCTTTAAAGATGATCAAGGAAGATATTTGGCAATTGAAATTCAATCTCAAGGAGAGAAGTATTTGATAGTGGGAATCTGTGCACCAAACGAAGGGAAAGCTGAATTTTTTAAGAAGTTGCATGAAATTTTGATGGACCATATGGATTACAACTTAATTTTGATGGGAGATATGAATGGAGTGGTTTCAACAAATATGGACAAGGCACAAAGACAGGTAATAACAAAAGATGGAAGACTACCTGTCAGGAAACTGTCATCTGAGACGAAGGAGGTGAAAGGGCTCATGGAGGGTGAGAGAGACCACTCAGCGGAGGAGGGGAGCAGCAGGGGGAGAAGTGGAGTTACAAGGGAAAGTGAGTCGGAGGGAGAGCTCAGAGATACTTCAAGCGGGAACAGTGGAGAGGTTTCAGGACCTCCCGTAGGCACACCCACTCCTCGGCGGAAACTGTCACGCCGAGAGTCCAGAAGACGCGTTTCCGTCAAGGAGCTTTTATGCTGGAAGAAGTTCCGTAAACGCCCACTGTCCGATTCAACGAGCGATTGATGGAGCCATGCTTAAGGAGCTCCATCACAGACAGAGGTTTGGGAACTTAGCCAAACTCTGAGGGATCAGGATTTTACGCACAAGCAGCTCACCATCCCATCACAGCAATCGGACAGTCCCTGAAAGCAGCTTGTGCAGAGAGGCATCATGAGCAACCCAGCTGGAGCCGGAGGAGCAGCAGGAGCTGGAGAAGGTCCAACTCTGGAAGAAAGGTGCAGAGTTTTGGAACTCCAGCTAGCAATGCAAACGGCGAGGCTAGAAGAAAGGAGGGCACAGGATGCAGAAAAGGCAAAAGGCGCTACACTAGCAAGAAAGATGCCAGGAATGGTGCAGAAGTTTGGGGGGGACCCCAGGAACTACCAAGCCTTTAGGACAGAGATGCAGTATGCTCTTGAACTGCAGTTTAACGACTTTCCCGATGAGGCATCGCGAGTGGCGTTTGTGATTGGCCATCTCGAAGGGGGGGCGAGAGACTGGGTCCGGCCCCTGATGGCAGGGAATAGTGACATGCTGAAGGACGCGAGGAAGTTTTTTCGCGCCATGGATTTGATGTTTTCCAGCGAGATTGAACAGGGACTGGTGCGCAGACAATTGATGGCTTGCAAACAGGGAAGCCGATCGGTTCGTGAGTACTGGACTGAGTTTACAATGTTGATACATAAATTGGGGTGGGACCTATCGGCGGAACCCATTCAAATGCTCTTTGAAGAGGGGCTTTCTTCGGCGGTGAAAGACGAACTTTCCCGGGCGCCCAGGGCGGAGTCTATGGACCAGCTGACCAAATCAGTGCTGACCATTGGAGCGCGCCAGGAGGCAAGAGCCTTGGAGAAGCGGGAGGGGAAAGGAGAGCGTTGGAGGGATTTCCGCATTCCAGAGATTCCAGAACCCAGTTTCCCGCCCGGAGAGCCGATGGAAGTTGGAACAGCGCGCGCGCGCGCGCAGTTTCAAATCCCAGTGAAGGGAGGAAGAAGGAGGGAAAGAGCGCCAAGAAATGTTACCTCTGCCAGCAGCCAGGTCACTTTGCCAGAGTCTGCCCACAAAGAAAGGAATGGCAAGGGATGGCGGGAGCTGTTGGGGGGAAGGAGGAGGAAGTCCAGGAGCCAGTAAAAGCCAACGCCTGTCTGCCGCTGTCAGGGCACTGCAGACAGGCCAAGGAGCAGTAAAAGTGCCCACTCCGGAACCTCCAAGACCAG
The DNA here is from genome assembly GCF_964270895.1 of Podarcis filfolensis. Lineage (NCBI taxonomy): Eukaryota > Metazoa > Chordata > Lepidosauria > Squamata > Lacertidae > Podarcis > Podarcis filfolensis. The sequence continues at coordinate 73,619,832 of NC_139604.1, read as the reverse complement.
CTCTAGTAATAGAGGTGCTGCTAGAGCTGGCAAACGGATACCCACTAAAGACCAAGGCGCTGTTGGACTCAGGCAGCTCCTGTAATTTTATGAGCAAGGAGTTTGCAGCTGAACACCAGATACAGACACTCCCTTTAAGCAACCCCCTGCAGGTCACCACGATCGATGGGAGGGAGCTGTTGGGGGGAGAAGTTAGCCTACAGACCGTCCCAATGGTTATGAGGGTGGCAAGGCACACTGAAAGGATAGCGTTCAATGTAGCCACCCTGGGAGGGGCGCCAGTCATTTTGGGAATGAGCTGGCTAGCGTTGCATGACCCGCTAGTGGGCTGGCATCAGAGAGTGGTCTCCTTTGGGTCAGCACATTGCTTGGAACACTGCAAAGAGGGAAAGGTGCCAGAAGGGGCAAAAGCCTCCCTAGCAGGGATGGAAGTGGCGGACAAAGGGAAGGTGCCCAAACAATACGCTGACCTGAGCAAGGTCTTCAGCGAAAGGGAAGCAGATAAACTACCACCGCATAGAGACTTTGACTGCCAAATTAACCTGGTCCCTGGGGCCCAGCTCCCCGTGGGCAAGCTGTACGCCATGTCAGACAGGGAAATGCAGGAGTTGAGGGAGTTTATTGACAAAAACCTGAAGAGAGGTTTCATCAGAGAGTCCAGAGCGGTGGGGGGCAGCCCAGTGTTTTTTGTGGACAAAAAAAACACGGATAAACCGAGATTGATCGTGGACTACCGGCGGCTAAATGCCGTGTCAGAACCAGTGACTTTCCCCATGCCCAGAATTGATGACATTTTGACCAGGGTGAGGAAGGGAAAGATATTCACGAAACTGGACCTGAGAGGAGCGTACAACCTGATACGAATAAAGAAGGGGGATGAATGGAAGACAACGATGTTCACCCCCCTAGGGGCTTTCGAATATCTCGTTATGCCCTTTGGATTACAAGCAGGCTCCGCCTGTTTTCAATCGCTCATGAACCATGTACTGGGACCTTTGCTCTACAAGAATTGCGTGGCCTTTCTCGATGACGTGCTGATATATTCAGAGAATGAGGAGCAGCATGTAAAGGATGTCAGGGAAGTGCTGAGCCAGCTGCAAGCAAACCAGTTGTGGGTGAAATTGGAGAAGTGTCAGTTCCACGCCAAGGAGGTGGAATTCCTGGGGTACCGCCTATCAGACAAGGGATTAGCCATGGATCCAGGCAAGGTACAGGCGGTGCTGGAATGGAAGACACCGAAAACGAAAAAAGATGTGCAAAGGTTCTTAGGGTTTGGGAACTTTTACCGTAAATTCATCAAGAACTTTGCCCACTTAACGGCTCCCATCACGGACTGTCTGAGCAGCAAGAAGAAATTCGTTTGGACGGCGGAGGCGGAGCACGCTTTTGAGGAATTGAAAAAGGCATTCGCTTCGGAAGAACAGCTCCTGCATGTGGATTTACAAAAACCCATGAGAGTGGAAACTGATGCCTCAGACCGCGCGGTGGGGGCGGTGCTGCTTCAGCCAGGGAGCAATAAGTCGGAATGGAGACCGTGTGCCTTCTTTTCGCGTAAGCTGAACAAATCCGAGAGGAACTACACGGTATATGACCGAGAACTACTCGCCATTCACGAAGCGTTCCGGAGATGGAGACACTTACTAATTGGTGCACAGCATAAGGTACAAGTATGTACGGACCACAAGAATTTGGAGTATTGGAGAACGGCACGAGTGCTCAACCAACGACAAGTGAGATGGGCCCAAGAGTTCTCCAAATTCCATTTTGAAATCTGCTATGTGCCAGGTCCAGAAAACATCAGAGCGGACGCTCTCTCTCGCAAACCTGAATATTTGGAGGGGGAGGGAGCGCCAGAAGAGAGACATATTATCCCAGAGGACCACTGGGTGTGTGGTGCGGCCTGGGTGGGGCAAAGAGAACTGGTAGAGGGAACGGTAAATGATGAGTACGCCCAGGATAAGCTCAGAGGTTTAAGGGGAGAGGGAGAAGACCCCGGGGGTTTTGAAGAAAGAAACGGGGCATTGTATTACAAAGGGGCGCTATATATACCCGAAGGGGAATTGAGGGGGAGAGTACTCAAACAGCTGCACGACAACCCCACAGCGGGGCATTTTGGGCAACACAAGACCATGTGGTTGGTGACCAGGGAGTTTTGGTGGCCCAAGGTGAGGGAGGATGTACGGGAGTATGTGAGAAGGTGTGACCAATGCCAGAGAGCCAAAGGAGAAAGGCGGGCACCAGCGGGGTATTTAGAACCGTTACCCACACCAGAACGACCGTGGGAGGCGGTGTCGATAGATTTTATGACTGATCTGCCCAAATCCCAGGGGAAAACCGCCATACTAGTCGTAGTAGATCAGTTAACTAAGATGGGTCACTTTGTAGCTTGCTCACATGCAGTCACGGCGGAAGAGACAGCAAAATTGTTTGTAGAACATATTTTTAGGCTGCATGGCGCCCCCTTGAGGCTGGTTTCCGACAGAGGGAAACAGTTCACGTCCAGATTCTGGAGGAAGCTTATGAGCTTGTTGCACGTAGAGGTCAACTTTTCGACTGCCAGGCACCCTGAGACCAATGGGCAGGCGGAGAGGGCAAACGGTATCCTTCAACAATACCTGAGGTGTTATGTCAATGACAGAGAAAACGATTGGGTCGAAATGTTGGCACTGGCAGAATTTGCTTACAATAATGCAGAGAATGTGTCCACCGGGATGAGCCCCTTTTTGGCTAATTATGGGTGCCACCCCAGGGCGTTCCCAGGGGAAGGAGGAGAGAGATGGAGTGTTCCGGCCGCTGAACTTTTTGTAGAAGAAATGGAAGCGATCCATCGTCAACTCCAACACAACTTAGAAAGGGCCAAAGAAGAATATAAGAGGCAGGCAGACAAGAGCAGAAGGGAAGGTGAAACAATTAGGGTGGGGAGTCGGGTCTGGCTATCAACCCAAGGGTTGCCGTTCAAGGGTAGTTGCAAGAAATTGAGACCCAAAAGATTGGGACCATTTGAGGTCATCCAACAGGTCAACCCAGTGGCTTTCAGACTCCGGTTACCGAACCACATGAAACTGCACCCAGTATTCCACAGGTCATTACTGTCACCATACAGGGGGGAAGGTGAAGGGGTATCCACACGGGGGCCAGCCATAGAAGAAAGGGAAAGCCGCAACTATGTGGCGGAAATCATCGACTCCAGGTGGAAGGGTAATCAGGTGGAGTATTTGGTCGCGTGGGAAGGGGAACCGGAGTCGGAAAACACCTGGGTGAAGGCAGAGGAGGTCCATGACGAGGTCTTGATCGAAACGTTCCACCAAAGGTTCCCCAGGAAACCTCAACCAGTAGCGAGGTTCTGGAGGGAGTACTTTGGCACCACCGACGATGAGGAGGAACTGGAGGGATTTAGGGAATCGGAGTTGGAAGAGGGTACAGACTCCGAGGAGGAGGAGTACTTGGAAACCGGGAACAGCAAAAGGTGGAGGGAAGTGTTCGAAACTTCGGAAGATGAGGGAGGTTCCTTCAGGGGTTTTGCTCCCTCGCCTCCCGCAGAGGAGGGGAGGGAAGGGGGTGAAGGGGGCCCTAGAGGGGAGGTGGATGTCAGGAAACTGTCATCTGAGACGAAGGAGGTGAAAGGGCTCATGGAGGGTGAGAGAGACCACTCAGCGGAGGAGGGGACCAGCAGGGGGAGAAGTGGAGTTACAAGGGAAAGTGAGTCGGAGGGAGAGCTCAGAGATACTTCAAGCGGGAACAGTGGAGAGGTTTCAGGACCTCCCGTAGGCACACCCACTCCTCGGCGGAAACTGTCACGCCGAGAGTCCAGAAGACGCGTTTCCGTCAAGGAGCTTTTATGCTGGAAGAAGTTCCGTAAACGCCCACTGTCCGATTCAACGAGCGATTGATGGAGCCATGCTTAAGGAGCTCCATCACAGACAGAGGTTTGGGAACTTAGCCAAACTCTGAGGGATCAGGATTTTACGCACAAGCAGCTCACCATCCCATCACACTACCAAAGACTTTTTTTGAAATGACTGACAATATGGACTTGATTGATATTTGGAGAACAAAACACCCATTAGAAAGAGAGGGAACCTTCTTTTCTGAAGCCAAAATGACATGGACAAGGATTGACCAAATCTGGGTGACTAGCAGTATGGCTCCGAATATAAAAAAAGTAGAAATCTGCCCAAAAACTTTCTCCGACCATAATGCTGTAAAGATGGTGATGAGGCAAACAACAACTGGTTCCTTCAGATGGAGAATGAATGACACCTTATTTAGAGACGAGGAGATCTGCAAGAAGGCCCAAAAAACCTTGAAAGACTATTTTGAAATCAACTTAAGGTCTGAAGTAGAAAAAAGAATAGTATGGGACGCAAGCAAAGCCGTGATGAGAGGGTTTTTGATTCAGCAAAATACTTTAAAGAAGAGAAAGCAAAATGAGAAAAAGGAGAGAATTTTGGAAAAGATAAAAGAAGGGGAAAAACAATTAAGATCGAAGCCAAAATCCCAAGAGATTCTAAGAGAAATCAAATTTCACCAAACACAATATATGGAACTGATGAATCAAGAATTAGAGTGGAAAATTAAACAAATGAGACAAAAGACTTTTGAATCTGCTGATAAATGTGGCAAGTTACTGGCTTGGCAAATAAAGAAGAGACAAAAACTCAACACGGTAACAAATATAGAAGTGGAAGGAAAAAACATAAGCAACCCAGCGGAAATTAGGAATTGTTTTCAGAACTACTTTAGACAACTTTACACACAAGGGCCGCAAAAAGAAATGGACATACAACAGTTCCTCGAGGAAAATGGGCTGAAAAAGGTTTCGCATGAAAGTAAGATAATATTGAACCAGGAGATATCAGCACAAGAAATAGAAGATGCCATTCAAGGCATGACGCTGGGCAAATCCCCTGGACCGGATGGATTGACTTCCAAATACTACAAAGTTTTGAAGGAAGGGTTGATACAACCTTTGAAGGAAGTCTGCAATGAGATTATGGAGGGGAAAAGGGCACCCGATACGTGGAGAGAGGCCTACATTACACTTATACCAAAGACAGAGACTGAAAAGACCCAACTTAAAAACTACCGACCCATCTCGTTATTGAATGTGGATTACAAAATCTTTGCTGATATTTTGGCAAAAAGACTGAAGAGAGTTTTGATGGAGGAGATTCACGGGGACCAAGCGGGCTTTCTCCCAAAAAGGCACTTGTCGAACAATGTAAGGAATATAATTGACATTTTGGAAAAGCTGGAAGTGAACATAAACACTAAAGCTGTTTTGATATTTGTGGATGCCGAGAAAGCCTTTGACAACATTTCTTGGAGTTTTATGTTGAAGAACCTCCGGGGGATGGGGGTAGGCCAAGGGTTTGAAAATGGTATAGGTGCAATATACTCTGAACAGAAAGCCAAACTAATTGTAAATAATGTGGTTACAGAAGAGTTCAAGATTGAAAAAGGGACACGCCAGGGGTGCCCTATCTCCCCATTACTTTTTATATCGGTCCTGGAGGTTTTGCTTAATATGATTAGGAGGGACCAGTTGGTTAAAGGGATTCAGGTCGGAGCTAAACAATATAAACTGAGAGCATTTGCAGATGACTTAGTACTTACATTGCAAGAGCCAGAAGCTAGCACGAAAAGAGTTTTGGAAATAATTCAAGAGTTTGGTCAAATGGCAGGATTTAAATTGAATAAGTCTAAGACAAAGGTTTTGGAGAAAAATTTGACACAGATAGAAAAGGAAAGGTTCCAGAATGAGACAGGGTTGACTGTGGTTAAAAAAGTGAAATATTTGGGTATAAATATGACAGCTAAAAATGTGAATTTGTTTAAAGATAATTATGAAAAAACTTGGAGAGAAGTGAAAAAAGATTTGGAGATTTGGTCCAACTTGAAGCTTTCCTTGTTAGGCCGTATTGCAGCTATAAAGATGAATGTATTGCCAAGAATGTTGTTTTTGTTCCAAGCATTGTAAATAATTGATAAAATGGATTGTTTCAAGAGGTGGCAAAAAGACATATCTAAATTTGTCTGGCAGGGCAAAAAGCCCAGAATTAAATTTAAGATACTAACGGATTCAAAGGAAAGAGGGGGGTTTGCCCTGCCAGACTTTAAACTTTACTACGAAGCGGCAGCTTTCTGCTGGCTGAAAGAATGGCTACTTCTTGAAAACACAGACATTTTGGATTTGGAAGGTTTTAATAACATTTTTGGGTGGCATGCATATTTGTGGTATGACAAGGTTAAAGCACATAAAAGTTTTAAAAATCATATTGTCAGAAAAGCACTACTAAATGTCTGGGACAGATATAAAGACTTGCTGGAAAATAAAACTCCAAGGTGGCTGTCGCCAATGGAAGCTAAGGCAGTTAAAAAGTTAAATATGGAGTCCAAGTGGCCAAGATACTGGGAAATTTTGGAAAAGGAAGGGGACAAATTGAGATTGCAGAGTTTTGAGAAATTAAAAGGGAAGGTGAGAGACTGGTTCCACTACCATCAAATAAATGAAGCGTTTAAACTGGACAGTAAAATTGGCTTCCAGGTGGAAAAATCAAAATTGGAGACAGAACTGTTAGAACCCAGTACTAAGAATTTGTCCAAAATGTACAATTTGCTGCTGAAATGGAATACACAAGATGAAACGGTTAAATCGGTCATGATTAAATGGGCTCAGGACATTGGTCATAATATTTTGTTTGCTGATTGGGAAAAGTTGTGGACCACCGGGATAAAATTTACGGCATGTAATGCCTTAAGAGAAAACGTTATGAAAATGATATATAGGTGGTACATAACCCCAGTCAAGCTTGCAAAGATTTACCATGTGCCTGACAATAAATGTTGGAAATGTAAAGAAACTGAAGGTACATTTTTTCATCTTTGGTGGACCTGCCCGAAGATTAAGGCATTCTGGGAAATGATCTATAATGAACTTAAAAAGGTATTTAAATATACTTTCCCCAAGAAACCAGAGGCCTTTCTCTTGGGTATTGTCGGCCAAGGGGTGTTAAAGACGGATATAACTTTCTTTAGGTATGCTACAACAGCAGCTAGAATACTCATTGCGAAGTACTGGAAGACGCAAGAACTACCCACACTGGAAGAATGGCAGATGAAGGTGATAGACTATATGGGCTTGGCAGAAATGACGAGCAGAATCCGAAACCAGGGAAGAGAAGCAGCGCAAGAAGAATGGAAAAAATTCAAGGACTATTTAAAGAAATATCACAAAGTTAATGAAAGTTAGAATGATGTTGGACTGGAAAGTAAATGGTTACTATTAGCAATGGTTAAGACAAGGAAAATAAGGAAGAATAGTCTAAATTTAAATTAAAATAAGGGAAGATTTGCTGAACAATCGATAAGAATTTGGAATACAGAAAGGGGAGGCATGAGGAAGTCGGGGAAGATAGGATATGAAATTAGGATATGAAATGATACATGTTTTTCGTTTTGTTTTTGTTTTTGTATGTTTATGTTTGTTGTATTGTGTTTATATGGAAAAATAAAAATATTTTAAAAAAAAAAAAAAATCCACAGCAGTGAACTGGGGCCACCCTCGGATAGGCTCTGACACCCTAGTGTAAAAATTGCACATGGAGTAGAAGGAACAGCCAGCATAGTTCTGCACCAGCTACTCAGAGGATCACCCATGGAGAGCCTCCACTTGGACAAAATGGGATATCTTACTCTTCAGTAATTTCGCTGTCATACAAGCTTGGATCCGATATTAACTATCAAATTGAGTAATGTTCTGTCTTAGAGTAGGAAATGGACAGAAAGGTCTGGGAAAGTTCCTCACACTCAGGCTATTGTATTGTTCCTGGTGCTAGACCGGATGGGAGAAGAAAGAGAATCTAACCCTATCTGGCTAAGTATAAAGCCCTTGGAAGGGGATGCGGGTGGCGCTGTGGTCTAAACCACTGAGCCTCTGGGGCTTGCTGATCGGTCAGCGGTTCGAATCCCCGCAATGGGGTGAGCTCCCACTGCTTTGTTCCAGCTCCTGTCAACCTAGCAGTTTGAAAGTATGCCAGTGCAAGTACATAAATAGGTACTGCTGCAGCAGGAAGGCAAACAGCATTTCTGTGTGCTCTGGTTTCTGTCACGGTGTTCCTTTGCACCAGAAGCGGTTTAGTCGTGCTGGCCAAATGACCCAGAAAGCTGTCTGTGTTCAAATGCCAGCTCTCTCAGCCTGAAAGCAAGATGAATCATAGAATCATAGAATCATAGAGTTGGAAGAGACCACAAGGGCCATCGAATCCAACCCCCTGCCAGAACCCCATAGTCGCCTTTGACAGGACTTAACTGTCCAGGGGTCCTTTACCTTTTTAAAGCCCTTGGAGGCCAAGGGAAAGAGCAGGAGAGAGTTAGCTTGCTTTCATCTACTCTAGGTGTGTTCATAGATTTCATGCAATCTCTGAACCCTCTTTTTCTAGTCTATAGATTATAGAATACACCCCATGGACTATAGATTATGGTCCATGGGGTCACAAAGAGTCGGACACAACTAAACGACTAAACAACAACAACAACAACAACAACAACAACAACAACAACAACAACAACAACAACAACAACAACATAAATTATAGAGTGGTCCAGTGTGTATGTAATTCCCTGGCTTCCTACATACAAGTTTTGCCTCACTTTGCAAGCAGTTAGTTCCTAACTCAGAGATTTCACTGGATCACGAGAGTCAGAGTTTAATTCCCCACCACTGACCATTCCTTTTAAAAAGTACTATAGCACTGGCTGTTAACAACATAACACCTAGTCTGTCTTTGGATTCCAGAGGAAATGGTGACCAGAATTTTCCATATTTCCCTTGAGTGAAATGGATTTAATTTCATGGGAAGGAAATGAAGTGAACCTTATTTAATACTTTATTCGCTGATCAGAATGTTGCTGGCTCTTGTCTTGCATTCACCAAGATTGAAAGTGTTGCACCCAATACTGAAATAAACTCAATGGATATGATCATTGCAGGGACTATGCAAGAGTAAAATGACAGCAGAACAGATGGTTGGGACTGTGAAGACCATTTAAAGAGAAGGCCTTGTGAAAGGAGGTTGGTTAAAACTGATGTGGCACATATAGAATCGCTTGATCAAATAACACAAATTACGCTCTCTTTTTAAAGGATGGGGGTCAATTTTCAGCCCACACTTCAATCTGATTCCTAATATGACTTTGATTGAAATTCATTTCTCTCTTTGATTATGATATTTTTCTCCCTTGCTACCCACAACCAAAATTATACTTACCCACCACCTACATATGCAACTGTTGAGGTTTTTATCTAGGTCCACACCACCAAATAAACTGGCACTTAGAGATATAGCATAGGAAGGAAAACATTGGCTGGGGAAATATTTCCAAGCGGTGCCATATGTCAGCTCTGTGCTTGAGAAGTAAATGTTTGTTTGCTTGCTTGCTTGCTTGCTTGTTTAGGATTTTGAGCTATTGAATTGAGTGGGGTGGGGAGGGGCAGGATCCTTGGGTACTGAAATGCATTTTTACATTCCTAGAAAAGTCACCATAATTCCCTGATTCAGGATATGAACCCATCCAATGTGCTTGGAAGTATTAGGAATAGAGCATCTTTTCTCCTACCCAAAGTTATTCCCTTGCGAAATTAGACTTGGGCACATGTGTAGACAGAGATCAGGCTGACTAAGCAGCTCAGACAATTCTTTTGCATATAAAGATTTTCCCTATTTGTTATTGTTGTTTATATTTTTTTCAAAGCTGTACAATAGCCCCCAAAGCTGCCTGCATCTTCCCCGCCTCCACTGTCTACTGTGGTCCCCTCCTCACGATTTCCAGTTCTTGGAGGCACTTTTCTTTTAAAAAAAAAATCAGAAGAAAAGAATTACACAACCACTTATAATGAGTAGTTTGGCCCTTTCTTCCAAATAAAGAGACTTCCTACAGCATATACTTAACTTTCCCACTGAAGCAAATGAGACTTCAAAGTGCTGGTACTTGGGTGGAATAGTTCCCAGTGTGCATTGTGCCAGATTTATCATTACAGCCATTAAGGCACTTGAAGTACTTGCCAGCTGCTTTCTAACTTGATTTGCTGCTACACATGGGAGTGTGACAGAGAATAAACTTTTTCTTAGACCATTTATTAAGTTTGCTGGTCTAATAGTCCCGGTCAGTGAAGTCTTTTACCCAATCCATGCGCATTTGCTTGAAAAGTATCCCCACCTGTTTCAGCAGAAATTCCCATCAAAATCTGTAAGTACTTTGGGATGTTACCGTTCTCACCAACACACCCAATAGCATCCTTATATATTTTGCAACAGAAATTAGACTGGGCACAGTTTGCTGAGGGGCAAACTAGACATTACAGTGACAGGCTCCATGTGTCAGAATGTAGGTTGTGCCTATTTCTTTTTTTTTTTTTATAATATTTTTATTTTTTCCATATAAACACAACACAACAAACATAAACATACAAAGACAAAAACAGAACAAAAAACATGTATCATTTCATATCCTAATTTCATATACCTTTCTTCCCCGACTTCCTCATGCCTCCCCTTTCTGTATTCCAAATTCTTATCGATTGTTCAGCAAATCTTCCCTTATTTTAATTTAAATTTAGACTATTCTTCCTTATTCTCCTTGTCTTAACCATTGCTAATAGTAACCATTTACTTTCCAGTCCAACATCATTCTAACTTTCATTAACTTTGTAATATTTCTTTAAATAGTCCTTGAATTTTTTCCATTCTTCTTGCGCTGCCTCTCTTCCCTGGTTTCGGATTCTGCTCGTCATTTCTGTCAAGCCCATGTAGTCTATCACCTTCATCTGCCATTCTTCCAGTGTGGGTAGCTCTTGCGTCTTCCAGTACTTCGCAATGAGTATTCTAGCTGCTGTTGTAGCATACATAAAGAAAGTTATATCCGTCTTTAACACCCCTTGGCCGACAATACCCAAGAGAAAGGCCTCTGGTTTCTTGGGGAAAGTATATTTAAATACCTTTTTAAGTTCATTATAGATCATTTCCCAGAATGCCTTAATCTTCGGGCAAGTTCACCAAAGATGAAAAAATGTACCTTCAGTTTCTTTACATTTCCAACATTTATTGTCAGGCACATGGTAAATCTTTGCAAGCTTGACTGGGGTTATGTACCACCTATATATCATTTTCATAATGTTTTCTCTTAAGGCATTACATGCCGTAAATTTCATCCCGGTGGTCCACAACTTTTCCCAATCAGCAAACAAAATATTATGACCAATGTCCTGAGCCCATTTAATCATGACCGATTTAACCGTTTCATCTTGTGTATTCCATTTCAGCAGTAAATTGTACATTTTGGACAAATTCTTAGTACTGGGTTCTAACAGTTCTGTCTCCAATTTTGATTTTTCCACCTGGAAGCCAATTTTACTGTCCAGTTTAAACACTTCATTTATTTGATGATAGTGCAACCAGTCTCTCACCTTCCCTTTTAATTTCTCAAAACTCTGCAATCTCAATTTGTCCCCTTCCTTTTCCAAAATTTCCCAGTATCTTGGCCACTTGGACTCCATATTTAACTTTTTAACTGCCTTAGCTTCCATTGGCGACAGCCACCTTGGAGTTTTATTTTCCAGCAAGTCTTTATATCTGACCCAGACATTTAATAGTGCTTTTCTGACAATATGATTTTTGAAACTTTTATGTGCTTTAACCTTGTCATACCACAAATATGCATGCCACCCAAAAATGTTATTAAAACCTTCCAAATCCAAAATGTCTGTGTTTTCAAGAAGTAGCCATTCTTTCAGCCAGCAGAAAGCTGCCGCTTCATAGTAAAGTTTAAAGTCTGGCAGGGCAAACCCCCCTCTTTCCTTTGAATCCGTTAATATCTTAAATTTAATTCTGGGCTTTTTGCCCTGCCAGACAAATTTAGATATGTCTTTTTGCCACCTCTTGAAACAATCCATTTTATCAATTATTTGCAATGCTTGGAACAAAAACAACATTCTTGGCAATACATTCATCTTTATAGCTGCAATACGGCCTAACAAGGAAAGCTTTAAGTTGGACCAAATCTCCAAATCTTTTTTCACTTCTCTCCAAGTTTTTTCATAATTATCTTTAAACAAATTCACATTTTTAGCTGTCATATTTATACCCAAATATTTCACTTTTTTAACCACAGTTAACCCTGTCTCGTTCTGAAACCTTTCCTTTTCTATCTGTGTCAAATTTTTCTCCAAAACCTTTGTCTTAGACTTATTCAATTTAAATCCTGCCATTTGACCAAACTCTTGAATTATTTCCAAAACTCTTTTCGTGCTAGCTTCTGGCTCTTGTAATGTAAGTACTAAGTCATCTGCAAATGCTCTCAGTTTATATTGTTTAGCTCCGACCTGAATCCCTTTAACCAACTGGTCCCTCCTAATCATATTAAGCAAAACCTCCAGGACCGATATAAAAAGTAGTGGGGAGATAGGGCACCCCTGACGTGTCCCTTTTTCAATCTTGAACTCTTCTGTAACCACATTATTTACAATTAGTTTGGCTTTCTGTTCAGAGTATATTGCACCTATACCATTCTCAAACCCTTGGCCTCCCCCCATCCCCCGGAGGTTCTTCAACATAAAACTCCAAGAAATGTTGTCAAAGGCTTTCTCGGCATCCACAAATATCAAAACAGCTTTAGTGTTTATGTTCACTTCCAGCTTTTCCAAAATGTCAATTATATTCCTTACATTGTTCGACAAATGCCTTTTTGGGAGAAAGCCCGCTTGGTCCCCGTGAATCTCCTCCATCAAAACTCTTTTCAGTCTCTTTGCTAAAAATATTAGCAAAGATTTTGTAATCCACATTCAATAACGAGATGGGTCGGTAGTTTTTAAGTTGGGTCTTTTCAGTCTCTGTCTTTGGTATAAGTGTAATGTAGGCCTCTCTCCACGTATCGGGTGCCCTTTTCCCCTCCATAATCTCATTGCAGACTTCCTTCAGAGGTTGTATCAACCCTTCCTTCAAAACTTTGTAATATTTGGAAGTCAGTCCATCCGGTCCGGGGGATTTGCCCAGCGTCATGCCTTGAATGGCATCTTCTATTTCTTGTGCTGATATCTCCTGGTTCAATATTGTCTTACTTTCTTGCGAAACCTTTTTCAGCCCATTTTCCTCGAGGAACTGTTGTATGTCCATTTCTTTCTGCGGCCCTTGTGTGTAAAGTTGTCTAAAGTAGTTCTGAAAACAATTCCTAATTTCCGCTGGGTTGCTTATGTTTTTTCCTTCCACTTCTATATTTGTTACCGTGTTGAGTTTTTGTCTCTTCTTTATTTGCCAAGCCAGTAACTTGCCACATTTATCAGCAGATTCAAAGGTCTTTTGTCTCATTTGTTTAATTTTCCACTCTAATTCTTGATTCATCAGTTCCATATATTGTGTTTGATGAAATTTGATTTCTCTTAAAATCTCTTGGGATTTTGGCTTTGATCTTAATTGTTTTTCCCCTTCTTTTATCTTTTCCAAAATTCTCTCCTTCTTCTCATTTTGCTTTCTTTTCTTTAAAGTATTTTGCTGAATCAAAAACCCTCTCATCACGGCTTTGCTTGCGTCCCATACTATTCTTTTTTCTACTTTAGACCTTAAGTTGATTTCAAAGTAGTCTTTCAAAGTTTTTTGGGCCTTCTTGCAGATCTCCTCATCTCTGAATAAGGTGTCATTCATTCTCCATCTGAAGGAACCAGTTGTTGTTTGCCTCATCACCATCTTTACAGCGTTATGGTCGGAGAAAGTTTTTGGGCAGATTTCTACTTTTTTTATGTTCGGAGCCATACTGCTAGTCACCCAGATTTGGTCAATCCTTGTCCATGTCATTTTGGCTTCAGAAAAGAAGGTTCCCTCTCTTTCTAGTGGGTATTTTGTTCTCCAAATATCAATCAAGTCCATATTGTCAGTCATTTCAAAAAAAGTCTTTGGTAGTCTTCCATCTTTTGTTATTACCTGTCTTTGTGCCTTGTCCATATTTGTTGAAACTACTCCATTCATATCTCCCATCAAAATTAAGTTGTAATCCATATGGTCCATCAAGATTTCATGCAACTTCTTAAAAAATTCAGCTTTCCCTTCGTTTGGTGCATAGATTCCCACTATCAAATACTTCTCTCCTTGGGATTGAATTTCAATTGCCAAATATCTTCCTTGATCATCTTTAAAAATTTGTTTCGGTTGCAATTTTTCTTTTGCATAGATCACCACTCCTCTCTTTTTTACTCTGTCTGAGGATATAAATTCCTGTCCCAGTCTTTTATTTATTAGTAATTTTCTGTGTGCTCTTGTCACATGGGTCTCTTGTAGACAAATCAAGTCCAATTGGTCTTTCTTTAAGGCATGAAATATACTTTTTCTCTTCCTGGGAATGTTCAAGCCGTTACAATTCCAGGTTAGAAGTTGCAGAGCCATGATGGGATTATTTACTCCTTCCTCCTACAGCTCCCTGTTTTTGTTCCTCGTCTGTCGGTGGTGCCGTGTTCGTGTCCAGTGATGGATGCCCTTGTCCTGGAAATGTCTCTTTCTGTAGGTCTTCTTCGTGTTCTCCCAAGAACTTGTCTTTATCACTTACAGTCTTTATTCTTCTCTTCTTTCCCTTATATTTAAAAGACAAGCCTTGGGGAAATTCCCACCTGAATGGTATGTAGTTCCTCTTCAGCAATGTCACCAGGTCCTTATAATGTCCTCTTGCGTCCAAGATACTCTTAGGGATGTCTTTAAAGATCTCAATAAAAAAATCTTCAATTCGAAGGGTTGTTTGGTAGTGCAGGTTCAGTATTTTATCTCGCTCCTCCTTTGATCTTAGAGTAATAAGACAATCTCTGGGTCGATTCTTCTTCTGTCTTGTTCCCAATCTAAATGCACTTTCTATCTTAAAGTCCTCTTTCTCCAACTCCTGCTTCCAGAAATCAGAAAATTCTTTTGTCAAATAGTCCACCAAGTTGTCTCCTTCCTTTTCCGGCACAAGTCTGATCCTTAAATTCCTCTCCTTGCGTTGCATATCCTGCATAGAGAGTGCCAACTCATACTCGTCCAATTTCTTGTAAACTGGTGGAAATTTTTCCTCCGCAGCAGTTGCAATTTCCTTAGCTTCCTCAGCTATCTTTCGTGTTATAGATGAATCTTCCAATAATTTCCCAATTGCTTCTGCGTTTGAGTTCACTTTGTTCCCAAGGTCAGTTATACTTTTTGTATTTAAGTCAATTTTCCCAGAGATTTCTTCAATTTTTTTATTTGTTTCAGCAACTTGTACTTTAGTTTCAGCAACTTGCAATTTAGTCTCTGCGCCTTGCTTTTTTAATTCCTCCAAAGAGTCATTTATCTTCTCCAATACCTTAGCAAATGATTCTTCTGTAGACATTGCTTTCACTTTTGGCTTTGCAGCAACTATAGTTCCAGAGGCTCCTGTTACAGAAGCCCTTCTTTGCATGGAAGGGTCAATTTTATATTGTCTGCCAGATCTCAAGGTTGTTTCTTGTAAATCCCCTTTCTCTTTACCATCTGCCATAACAAAGTCTTTTAGTCAAGGTCATTCCCAGACTTTGGAGCTCACAAACAAAAGTTCTCAGATTTTAAACTCCACTTGTTGCTGAAACAATTTGTAGGTCCTCTAGAGGGCGTAGAGTCAATTATATACTTCTCAAAATAATCCCACACTCTTCAGAAAAAAAGAATAAAAGTTTTCCTAGTCCCTTCCAATTTTTCTTTTCTCTTTCAAGGGGATCCCAATCAATAGTGTCCTATAAGTAACTTTGCAGTGCCACAAAAACAATGTTTCAAATTGGAAGTAACCAAAGTCAATTTAAGATACTTTTTAGCCTTCTTATAGCAACAGTCCTTAGCCGGTTCCTTTTCTCCGGCAGTCCGATCCCAGGTTAAAGAGCAGCGGTACTTAATCCAATTCTTTTAAATTGGCAGGGAAACACTTTAAAATCTTCTCCCCCCCCCTCCTGCCTTCGGGGAGGGAGTTCTTTGCTTTGGTGGTGGATTTCTTAATTCCCACAAGTTTCCTCTCAAGCAGTTACAGCTAGAGTGCCTTTCGCTTTGATCTTGCTACAGAACGGAAAGCAGACTTCCTTTTTAGTGCTTGTCCGTCTCGGTGCCCAATTTCTTTATTTTAGAGTCCGATTATATTTTAGCGGTCAATCCTACTCACGGATAGTTGTTCTTTTAATCCAATTTCACGGGAAGAAGTCAGCGCTCTCCGCTAATGGCGACGCGGCTTCGCTTCGCAGGCTGGGTGGAGACGACTCTCAGCACCGCTCCAAAACCCCTCCGCTGCTCCGCAGCCTTTAAAAAGGCTATTTCGCAGCGTCGGGGGGGCGCAAAGGTGCCCGCCGAGTCTCCGGTTCACAGGCAACGCGCCTGTGATTTTTAAGGGTCCCCGCTTCGCCGTAGCTGACAGGACCCGAACCCACGAAGCAGATCTCTCCCGGAGCTCCGGTTGAGATCCGCCATTAAGCGCCGGCGCTAACCGGAAGTCCTTCGGTTGTGCCTATTTCTTATAAGATTAAATATAATTTAAAGCACAGCATGGGCAGGTGGACAGCAAGTTATTTCCCAGTAACCATATTTACAAGTGGAGCCCCACAAACGAACCAAAATGCCATGCATATTAATCGCTTTCTTATTTTGAATATTTTTTATCAGGCCACTCTAATCCCAAGTGAATTCAGAATTCTATTGGTGATTGTCTTTAGGAAAATTGGAAATTGGTACTTGATTAAAGATGGGCCAAAGAATGTTTCCAATCCAAATTTTAAAGTTCCTAAATTCAATATAATGAGGACAGGCAAAGCCACATAGAGCTGACACTTTTTACGAGATTACTGGGAAGAAAATGGAGGAAGCTAGACAAGGGCATTCTATTTTAGGTGAATAGTTCAAGTTTCATTGAAGGAGATATAAGGAGAACCAAAACGTCTGCTTTCTGTGCTGTTTCCCCACAACAAGCCCTTAGCAGACATAGCAAGTATTTGACTCAAGCACTGAGTCACCATTTTGAAGTGGATAGTAACCACAATAGGGTTAAGACCCACAGGTAGGATGCTGGGTGGGTGTGCTCGTATTTCCTCACTTGTATTCAGTGTGTGGTTCACCTGACTCATGCTGGTTTTTGTGAGGGAGATTTGCTTGCATAACGCCAGAGTGACACAGGGCCCCTGGTGTCCCCTTTGTGTGTAAATAAGGGTCTTTAGTTTCCAACACTGTTGGTCTGCTGCATTTCAAAAGAAAGAAAGAAAGAAAGAAAGAAAGAAAGAAAGAAAGAAAGAAAGAAAGAAAGAAAACAGGCCCTTAGCATTATTCCAACTCCCCCCCCCCCTTTCTAGCAATCTCCTATTTCTTCTTAATGTCTTCACATGTACATTTAGACAATGCTAGGAAAAGTAAAAATAACCTTCAGGCAGCCTCTGCAGTTTAGGGGTTAGGTGGGTGGTGTAAATAGTTTTCTGAGCTACTGAACATTTCCTTTGAACTTCTGGGCTAGCAAGTACCTGGTAGTACACGTGTCTGGAATGTCAATCATGGTTTCTACTGCAAACAAGCAAACCTCAAACCACAGAAAATATAACACTGTGCCCCCGGAGTGGGCTTTAATCCGAAGCTTTAAAAACGTCAAGGTTCTCCTGAAGCAGATTACTTGAATAACTATGGGTGTATTGATAATCATCAAATGAATCAATAATTCAAATTCATGCTTGACGTTCCATGAAAAATTGGGTTTTGTAGTTTCAAGTAAATGATACAACATGGGCCGGGGGGGTTGGGGGGTCCCCTCAAATATTGAAAATATTTACAAAAGTTTTAAGTACCGCTGAATTCAGTAGGAGAAAGTGAAATGGATGCTTAATTATGACACTGAAATCAATTGCACCGAAAAAGGGGCTTAGCTTTAACTGAACTTTGCTCTCTGTATAATTTGCCTTCAAATTCATTGTGCACTTTGGCTGCGCTCTGAAGAAGATTCAGAGCAGGAGTATTGTAGTTAACCTATCTGTTTAATCCTTTAAATCTAATTTGGCTTTCTCCTACTGCTCAGGGATTGAACTCAGGTTAAAGTGATGAAAGCTAATAGACGCTGCTGTTATAACTTATCACACACGAGAGCTATAATGTCTAAATTATCAGCCTCTTTTCTCCACATCAAAATGCCAAGGGGTCATTTTTCTGCTTCACATTGCCCTGTTGTCCGTACTGCTAGAAGTCAAAAGTTTGTTAATTATGTAACCCTTGCTCAGAGGCTATCTATCTGTCCTGTAAATCACCTCTGGACTTAAAAGTTCCCAAATTACTGGTCTGTGCAATGAAAAAGACCATAATACTGATTCTGCTCGGTGCCATGATAGCTAGTATAAGGAGCTACAACAGCAACCCCACCCAAATAGCTCATCAGTAAAAAAATAATAATTGAAAAATGGCAAATGGTGCTCATGATAAGCAAGTCAGGTGACCTATTCACCACAAGCAGCAAGCTCTTGCAAGGCATAAGGAGGTAGGGAAAGACATTCCCTGTAACCTGAGCAATTGTATACAGAGTAGACTGTCCTATCCTAACTGTTATCTCTCCAAGGGCTCTAAGTAACAAGTCCTAGAGCTCTACATGAACTTTATTTCTGAAGTTTTGATCTGGCTACATTAATTCAAACCCAACTATCAATTATGCTGTGCCTGAGTGTTACCTGCAGCCCGGGCCCGGGCTTGCAATTAATAAGGTTCTTATTATGGAACATAATGGCTTTGATGTCTTGAGCATGAGTGGTGAACATAGTAGGGAGTGTGTTCAGCCTGTTGGAGCTTATTGGCTAATTGCCTATGGTCCCTTTGAAAAATTCCATGTCTAAAAACAAGTCAGCAGTGGTTTTGATCACAGTGCTATGACAGTATGCTTTGTGATGTTATAATTAACCACATTGCATCCCAATTTCTTTAATTCATAACTATAGCTCCCCCCTTTTTCTCTCCCTCCCAGCCTGCTAATTGGATCACTCTGATATAAAAGAACCACAGTTACTTCAAGAGACTTCTTTTCATTTTAAGGTTGCAATTCCATTCAGCGTTAGGCATCCTTATACCCATTGATTTCAATAGGTTCAGGCGTGCCCAACTGTGCATGTCTGTTTGCACTACTGTGAGATGTAATTCTAGTTCTTTAATTCAGTACTAAAAATCCAATTAATTTCAATGGGATGGGATTAAAACCATGAACCACCCCCCAGTCCAGAAGCCTTTCCATGAAGCAGTGGTCTCTGTGTTGCTGTAGACAAGGATCTACTTGTTGGATATATGGTTATACCCAGAATGATTAAGACGCTGGAACAAGGACCTTATGAGGAAAGGTTACTAAGGGAATTAAAACCAACAAATGGTACCCAGTTAGCTTTGCCACAGCTTGATGATTTTTAGCCTGGAGCAACAATGAGCTGAGCTTTTTCATTTGTGGCACCAGTGTTGTAGAGTCCTTTCCATTCTGAACTACAACCGGCCACATCAGTACTATTGGTATTTTGCTGAGTCTCGAATGCACACCTGTTTCAGCAGGCATTCCCCTTCTCTACGGACCAGAATCTCCCATTTTGAGTGCTCTGTTTTAATTGTTGTGCAGTCATAATTGGATTGTTTCACTGCACATTTTAATCAGGCGTGTCAGTTTCAATGTTTTGATGGAATTGTTTTATTGCATATTTTAATTATCTTTTTTGTATATATATTTTTATTGAATTCCTGTTTTACGATTTAAAGTACTCATTCTTACATCCTTAAGATATCAATGACTTCCCTTCTTCTCTTTCTATGGTTCATTTTATGTATCATAAACCCCTGCTTGTTTTACAAAAACAATACCATTCAGTATTTCATTATTGCATCCATCAAAACTTATTTACACTGTTGAATATATCTTAATGCTTCCAACGTTTTCATCATATTATAATTATCTGGGCTGGATAATTTTGGCTCCGGGGGTGTTGGTTAAACCACCAGAACAACAAGGGGGTAGAGGGGCATCATTCTGCCTAGCAAGCCAAATTGCTTGCCCTGATGGAATGATCATCTTGGCACAACAATGAATCCCTCCCTTGTGTATTTATATATTTTTGTGATTGGTCTTACACCTGGAAAATACTTAGAACCAATTTTGGCAATTATGCTATATATAAATTAATAATATTAAACACTGAAGTATTCCTAAGTTTAAACAAAAAGGGGCATGATAGAGGTTTATAAAATTCTGCATGAGGTGGAGGACCAGGAAAGCGAGATGGTTTTTTCTCCTTTTTTCATAGCACTAGAACTTGAGGCCATCCAATAAAAGCTGAATAGTAGGGAATTTGGGACAGACAAGATAAAGTACTTCATCATACAGTGCATAGTTAAACTATGGAATTAACTACCACAATGTGCCTTGATAGCCACCAACTTAGATGACTTTAAAAAGAGATTAGACAAATTAATGGAAGATAAGGCTGTTAACACTTACTAAGGATTTCTATGCTGCCTAGAGATGCGGAGGCCCAGAAAAAAATCAGAATAAACTCCCCCCCCCCCAATTTTTACTAATCTTGTGGTTTTTTCCTGGGAAAAAATGAAAAATGATTTTTTTTTATTTTAGAACAATGAGCAAAATGTTTAAGGCAAGGTGTTGATATATTTACTCTCCCTAAGACTGTGTAATAGGAATGCTTTCATAAGAGCCAACTCCTAGGGTCCAAGGTTCTTTGCCCCCCACAATAAAATATTTGTGGGAGTTGATGGGCATTGCCATTCAAATGGTGTGCATGCACCACATCATATGATAAATTATGTACTTACCTGTCCCCCCACCCCCTTGCCAATGCTTTATTCAAGTTGGCACTCCTGAATATTTTTATGTTAACTATATACAGTATCAGATCATTGAAATTCCTATATGCTGAGGACAAGCAAGTCCTGAGCTGTACACTGAGATTTACAGTTCTCAGATGCAAGGGCAATGGTTTTCTGCCTTTCGGACCGCGCTGCCATTGCGACAAGAGAAGGAAGAAGGATTTGGTGCCTTCTTTGCTTGTGACTGCCTTCTTCTTGGCATAACTCGAGAAGTCCGGAGGGTGGCAACATGAGAACAGGCCTTCTCTGCAGTGAATCCCCATCTATGGAATGCTCTCCCCAGGGAAGATTGCCTGGCACCTACATTATGCACCTTTAGGCGCCAGGCAAAAACATTACTTTTTAATCAGGCTTTCGGTTGATCTTATTGACATCCAATACCCTTTTAGAATGTGGCGCTTTGGGGGGAGTGTGGGTTATTGGGTTATTACTTTTGATTTGATTTTAGGCATCATATACAGAGACCCACCTAAATAGGTTAAACCTAGAGCAGCAAGAGAACACAGAACGCAAAATGGCAAATTTTCTGTACCATTGATTTGTTTTCAACAAATTTTCCTTTCTTGCTTCCCCACATCTCTCACTTTTTAAGTGTGTTGCTAGCAGCAGAGATTATTCTTTGTGCTTTCAATTTCATGCATCACTACCATATACGTTTTCTTCATTCTGTTTGAAATTATTACTAGACACATGCCTCTCAGGTAATTTGAAGTGATATTCCAGAATATTCCAATACATTTGACTTTCAGAATATTTTGTAGTGATTTAACATATAGGGCCAAAATTCTCTCTCTCTCTCCCTCTCTCTCCCTCCCTCCCTCTCTCTCTCCCTCTCTCTCTCTTTCTTTCCAGAGGTTCTGGGCGCTTATCCAGGGTTCATGTTTGCTTTTGGAATAAGGCACAGCAGAGACTGTGGTGTCTTTAGGATAGATAGTTTATTTAAACATATATAGAACCTGAGCCTACAGTGGAGGGGTTCATGGCATTAACACTCAAGAGGGCCTTGCTTCCCCCATAGCCACAGCCTTGGATTCAAACAGAAATCAAACATCACTCTGTTTCTCTCACTGCTTGCTTGCTGCTTTGCTTAAAGCTCATGTCAGCGCAGTTCTCTACTCTCAACTCTGCCTTATTCCTTCTAAGTACACAGAGTTGAGGGAGGGGCCCCCAATTTTCCATCTGCCACAGAGCCCCTTCCTTTGTTCTCTTTAATGGCCTCTCTCTCAGGCTATCACTTCACCAGGAGGCTAGCCTCGCTATTCAAAGAATTAGATGCCTTGATTAAATTTAAACACTTCCTGGATCCAGAGAGAAAGATCTTGACATACAGCCTGACAGCCTAACACACACACACCCCAAACTCATAACAAGAACAATTTTATAAGTAGGCTGAATTTTATAAACATGATCAGATCCTCTTGAGAATCGATTAATGATCTTCCTTTATTAGATACTTAGGATGAACTATGGTTCAGATCTCAGCTGAATCATTAGCTCTTTAGTATGCTGTACTGGCCTACCTTACAATACCTCATAGATTATTTTAATAGAATTAGAAATCATACAGCATGTAGCGAAGTGCACTACAATTCCTACAAGAGGCAGAAGCATCATTGTGCTTTGCCAATACCCTCAGCATTTTTAAGTGGTCCATGGGCTGGCTGGAGTTTGGGAAACACTGATCTCGAGCATGATGTTGATGGTTTTCACATGCAATTATCAATGATCTCTGCGTTTCCTTCTGCTTGTCCCATTTTAATGAGCCAAAATAGTTTGTCATGTGCAAAAGAAGGGGTAAAATGGGGTGTTCTTTATCTTTTGTCAGTCAAAGCAGTGAAGAGTGAGAGTAAAAAAAAGGTTCTCTCTAGAGTGGGCTCAGGGATGATGGATGCATCTTACTGACAATAGAGAATCTATAATATCACAGTATCGTTTTTTTCAATAGTTATTTTGAGCCAGTTATCATTCCTTTCCATGCAGTAATGACCAGTGGTGTGGAGTAACTTCTGAACTGGGAAACCAGGTGAGCATTGCCACCCCACCCTGCTCTGCCAGTCATTAACTGTCATGTGGAAGGATATTCCTTCATTCTAACTGGATGTCTTTTGCTTGATCTTGGGTTTTTGGGAGTTCTGACAAGACTGACCCAGTTCTGTGGAACAAGGCAACCCTTTAGATATTACTATGTATATATTGTAACCACACTTACAGTGGTACTTCAGGTTAAGTACTTAATTCGTTCCGGAGGTCCGTTCTTAACCTGAAACTGTTCTTAACCTGAAGCACCACTTTAGCTAACGGGGCCTCCTGCTACTGCTATGCCACCGGAGCACGATTTCTGTTCTTATCCTGAAGCAAAGTTCTTAACCTGAAGCACTATTTCTGGGTTAGCGGAGTATGTAACCTGAAGCGTGTGTAACCTGAAGCGTATGTAACCCGAGGTACCACTGTATAGTCAGTTCACAGATGTATGTTCATCTGTCAATGGCTTCAGTAGTACAGTGGTGTCTCGATTAACGTATGTGGCAGGTGGCCCTTATTTTACCAAGCGGTGACTTTTTAGCTTAAATCCTAAATTATTCTATATATAAAGAAATTGTCTACCTGAGTTTCCAGCTCTGTTTCGGTGACCACTTTGCTTTGCTGCGTGTTACAAAATGCCCTTGAGGTCAGCTGGAGCTTTGGCTGGCATTCACTGCTTGTCCTTCCTGTTGCCTTTCTGGCTTGATTACCCTTTATGCCACCTTTATGTATAGCAGATCGTACAATTCTACGCTCCATCTGGAGCCTTTGGCATTTGCCTCTGGCTTCGTTATTTCTCAATAATAAAAAGTAATTGGCTACTATTACTGGCATGACTATGCCGTGCTTGATAACTGCCACCTTGAAATCGCTTTTTATTTTGGTGGGCCCATATGTTTTTGGGTAGATTTTGTTAGTTAGTCATCAAGGCATCTGCTTTAGCTTACACAAGTTGTTTTTCCCAAAAACAATATTGCTGAAGTTATTCAAAGTTAAACTTCAAATCCTCTTAATTGGGCTACTGTGACCTCAGCCTTGTTGTTTCATTGCCTGCCATATCTGTTCCAATTTTCTAACTACGCACTTGTCTTTCTCTGCTCCTCCCTTCATTGTTACCCTACATATATCCACCCGCTCCTGCATAATTGGTTCAATTCTGGATGACGAAGTGTGATTCTGGGGGTCTCCAGTGAAGGAAGGGTGTTTGTCTCCAAAGTTGCCTCCATGCTGTTTTTCTTTTGCTCCTGAAACACCCCATTTTGAGGCCTACTACCTGCAGGAGCATCACCAGTGGTAGACCTGCATCAACGAAGATTTCCACAGGTATGGTGGGGGTCTACCTCCCTGCTGATAGAGCTCCACTCTGCAGGCAGACCAGCACTTCCACCAAATTTTAACCTGCTCCTGCCAGTACATGGGGGGGGGGTGTAAGAATTGCTTTGGCCAATGAAGCAAAAGCCGGGAATTCACCCTTTGAAATTAGGCCAAGGCCCCCTTGCTTTAGTGTTATTAATGGTTCTACAGTGGTGTAGAGACAGTGCTGAGGCTTGGAAACGGACATTGGAAAACCAGACACAAGGGTTTAAAAATCAGTCTGAAAGTCCTCCTGGCAGCATCCAGTTCCAGAAACCAAAGTAAATGTAGTTCCTAAGGTCTCTGTATTTTACTAGTCTCATTGGGAACCATAGGAGCTATATTTCTCATGTTCCATGATGCCATGGATGATGTGGGGGGGTTGGGGGGGACGGAGCAGCAGGGGGTAGATGCTTTCTGGCTACTAACATGTATGCCAGGGGTCAGCAAACCTTTTCAGCAGGGGGCTGGACTATATTTTTGGGGGGGAATGAACAAATTCCTATTCCCCACAAATAACCCAGAGATGCATTTTAAATAAAAGCACACAATCTACTCATGTTAAAACACCAGGTAGGCCCCACAAATAACCCTGAGATACATTTTAAATAAAATGACACATTCTACTCATGTAAAAACACACTGATTCCCGGACCGTCCACGGGCCAGATTTAGAAGGCGTTTGGGCTGGATCTGGCCCCTGGGCCTTGGTTTGCCTACCCATGATGTATGCTATGTGAAAGAAAAGGAAATTGTTAGTAGTGGACTTGCAAATGGCAGGGAGTCTCATAAGGGGCATGTTTCATGTGTAATGAAATGAATGCTTTGCGCCTCCCATGCAGTTTGAGTGGAAAACTACATTCAGCTTAATGGCATCAGAAATTAAGCTAGTTCTCCATTGTAGTCAATGTAGAAATGAAAAACAAGCTCAACAGCAACAAAAGAAAAATGAGCTAATAATGAATGGGGAACAAAACAAATGGGGCTGCCAGAAATAAAATGAAAAACGATTCAGTTCACATCTCTAATGTGGGCCTCCAGACAATGTCACTCTCCAGATGACACCAGGAGTTTAAGAAAACCAAACTTCACAAGATTCTGAAAACAGTATTTAAGGGGGACAGGGAATAAACAGCCACAGTGGGGGGGCGGGTCTCTCATCACCACATTGGAGTTGATTTGTTACTTAAAAAAAAAAAAATAGCTACACGAGTAGTTGTTCTGAATAAACAGTGGTTTCTTATTTAATTCAATCTTGATCTTTAATCTAATCTTGATTTTATAAATATTTGGGATTGTCATACTAAAAAAACCTAAAGAATTGGCAACATGATTGCTATCACCAGCTAGGTTATCTGTAACACAAAAATACGAGACTTTGCAAGGCCTGCCAATAACCTTCTGTTATGAAAATGATGATGATCATAAAACAGATAACCAGTAATATAAAGGTTTCTAAAGGCTTAGAAGATCCAGAAGATTTTTATACTATGTAGTGGGATTTTATCATTTATACCAAAATAAATAATAATAATAATAATAATTTTCTACCCTCTTAATGTTTCTACTAACAGATGTCTTCTGATTTTGTTGACAAATTAAGACAATAGATGTGTAGCTCTGTTTGTCGTTTCCATTATTTTTCTATGTTTACATTTGGTTTTTTGTGTTTATATTTTATGTATGAATTTAAAAAAGAAATTAAATTGGTTCTCCATTGTAGTCAGAACAGAAAAGAAACAAATGGGGGGGGGGTCAAATTCCACAGTCACAAAAGAAAAAGATGATTGGAGGTGGTGAAGGAGGTGCCTCAGGGGAGGATCACCTATCACTACACTGGAATTAGCTTATTTGTGTGTATATATGCACACAGACACACACAGAGAGAGAGACACAGGATTGTGTTATTCTGATTAAACAGTGATGTCTTCTTCATGAGCCTTGTTAAAGAAAAAAATTCAAGTGTGTAATTAAATGATACTAACATAACAATATTGGGTACAATACAGCTATCCTTCAGAACATGCTGTTTGACATTAACTCTGTCAAAATTTTAAAGTGAGAAACACAATTCATTCTGTAGTCTCTTGAGAATGTACATTATTTTGTGAGGTAATGACAGTAAATGTTGTTTTGTTTTTTGTTGTTGTTTTTTCTTTATTTTATATTATATTTCTTATACAACCATTATTCCAGACCTATGTAAAATACTGAGAGAGAAAATTCAATGATAAATTCAGCACTATAAATATATAGTAACTGTCAGCAGCCAAGGGGGGTTAAAACTTCACAGAAACTTTGTGGGGAAAGTGACCCCCCACCCCACCCAATACGTTCAAATGTTTAACGGAAGAAAATAGCCAGCAGTCTTCAAACATGCTGTAAACTTTGTGCATAAGACTACATGTGATCATCGTGTCTAGCAATCGAGAACCGGACTGCATAATTTATTCCTATTACTACAACAAATCACCTGGCGTTAATGTTGATGCTTTAATTTCCTCCATGGCTAAGCAGCTGCTCCTGTGCACATCTTTCATCAGGAAGGATCAGTTACATTAAAGCAACAGCTGCTGAAGATGCGGAGTGGAGCACTGGGAGAAACATAAATTTAATCTTACCTGAATTTTGAGGTTTTTCCAAAATGATCCGTGCGAGTGCCTCGATGGAGGGCCCTCTGGGTTGTCATCAGAACAGTAGGGTACCATACATTGGCTGCTGCAACCCAGTGGCATTTCAAAACATGATGGATTGTCAGAAACTGAATGTGGCAACATGGGGAACTGGCTGAAAGCTTACTGCTTGCTCTGCTGCCAGAGCCTTACTGGCAAAATCCTGGGAAAAGCAAGGCTAGGTCTGCTTGTACAGAAGTAAACAAGGAAGCTTTGGCAGATGATGTTAATGAAACAGATAATGCAACTTCAAACATATGTGGTATCCCTGAAAGAGAGACCTAATTTCAGGATGCTTATAAATATGTATTAGTAGCACAGTGTGTTTCAGCCAAAAGGCTTTCTTCGTGGGCTTTATGTACTTACACAGATATCTGGGGAAAAATGTATCCTTCAGTACAGTGGTACATTGGTTTGCATACGTCTTGGTTTGCATACATTTTGGATTACAAACACGTCAAACCTGGAAGTGCGTGTCCCAGTTTACAACATTTTTTTGGATTACAACCCATTTTGGGGGGATTACAAACAATTATTTTTTTGGAGGCCCCATTGGCGAAAGCGGGCCTTGGATGACAACCAGTTTTGGTTTACAAACGGACCTCCGGAACGGATTATGGTTGTAAACCAAGGTACCACTGTAATTCAAATGCAGTAACTAAAAGGAGACATGCCATGGTGGAAGCAAAGCAGCATATATACTATATTGCAGTTGTACTCAATCTGTGGGGTGCCCCACAGGAAGTTATGAGGCACCTCAGTCAGGGCCGTCTTTACCCGGAGGTGCAAGGGGTGTGGGGCACCCGGGTCCGAATTCTGGGGGGCGCCAGGCGCCCGCCGCTGAAGTCGCCTAAGCTCTTATCTACCTGTTATGAAATAATAAATAATTTTGATCAAGCTAGAAAAACAAAATACATATATACCTAGGTATTACTGAAATGTATACCTACTGTTTCACTAAAGGGCTTTTGACTTTGTGCGTTCATTGTGCACTCATTTACTACTTAAGACATGCCTCGCCAGCACTTGTCATTCTCAAAGGCGGCGCTTGCCAGACTCAACAACGGTGCTTGTCATTCTCCAATTAACTAAATTTGAGGGGCGCTGGGAAGATCTTTGCACCCCGGCTATGCGTATGCTAAAGATGGCCCTGACCTCAGTGGGTGAGTTTGATGATGATGCTTTCCTACCCAAGGCGTAGGAAGATTGAATACCCCTTGTCAAGAAACCTTGACTGATTCTTCTTACTGGATCTATGGCAAGGATGCATCCTCACTGCCCTCACATCTCAGTATGAACTGTGATGAAAAAGAGTCAGAAAGAGCTTTCCCCTCTGCATAGCACTGGGAAGAGCTCAGGTATATCTAGGGATGGGCAAAGTGTTAAAACAGGTGGAACTGCAATTGAATACAGGGTGCTATGAATCAGGCCCACAATTATCATTTGCAATTAATTAATCATTTAAGGATAAACACATGAGGCAAAGTTTAAGTGAATCATTCCCTGTCTATCTTATTTGTGGCAATTTAAAATCCAGATAAACACCTGCTAACTTTCTTTGCTTCTGTTTTCCTTTCCTGCAAAATTTATTTCAAAAATATGATCCCCCCCCACCGTGATGCAGCTGCAGTATGAAACCTAATTTATTAAACCTGAAATTAAATTGGAGCCTCTCCTTGTCCAATGTGACATTTAGTTAATATTTTGGCCAGACTAAAATCATTTTACTCTGGTGATCTATGAAATAGTCTCACAGCAATTCTCAGTAAAGATGGGAGAAAAATTCCATATGCCTGATTGAAAAATCTCCCTACGTTTCGCCACATCTAGCTCTACAGCTGTGAAGAAAGTCTTTTATCACAGTCTGAAGAAAACAATATAAATGGTATGAATGACATATCTCCCTGCTTTCCTTTAAATATGTCAACTCTGTAGATGTGCAGAGTGTCTTATGACAATTTGAAGAAATTGTAGAAATTATCATCATAAATATATATTTATATACAGTATTTGCCATCTCTGTGTGTATGAGAGGAAATGATAGGCTCCTCAGGTCTGACTATCTCTGAAACAGGCCAACTTGAGGTAGAAATGGGAGTGTTTGTCAGGAGCTCGTCCTACACTTGAGTAGGACCCTGGTAGAGACTCATGCCTGACTGGCATGTTCTCTCCCCCCTGATCGATCGTTCGGGAGCTTCAGAAGCTGTCTTCTGCCCAAACATCACAGCGACTAATGCCAGCAGACATCAGCACACTTAGGGATCCACAGAGTGTTCGCAGTTTGCGTGACAGACCTCAGCAACTCAGCATTTTGGCTAATCTACTTTATTTACATATAAACACACACGGAGCACTGCAACATGGCTCCCTCTCTTTCTAGCATCAGACAGCAAAGAGAAAAAGACAAAGGACAAAAGACCCACTTCATGGAACACAGTAACACAAACATCTCATGCCTGCAATCATGGAGCAGGAATTCTAGCATAGTTTTCTGTAGTAAAAAAAAATAATAATAGTGCAGAAGTATGCTACCTGCTAATTACTAAACAGAGAGGCATTCCGGGTAAATGTTTTGATCACTGGTGGATGGTTTAGAAATTCCTTGGCCTGTGAGACATGTGGGAAGCTGAAGGAAATATATCCAAAGATTTTGAAACCAGGGTATCATAGTATCATAGAGTTGGGTCACCTAGTCCAACCTGCAACCTTGGCATTATGAGCACCATGCCCTAGCCAACTGAGCTATCTGAAGGACTTACCTTCTCCTATGCAAACTTGCCTGCTTATTAAGATCATCACGAGAGATCCTGCTGCATGTCACAGTAACTCCTGAAGTACATCTGGTTGGGACCAAAGAAAGTGTCTTTTCAGGAGCAGCACCAAGACTTTGGTACTTATTGGGGGATGACTCACCTTACTCCATCGTTAAGGTACTTTCCATGCGTGGTAGAGACCTTTCTTTTTAGGGATTTTTTTTAATTTTAGCATTTTAACTCCACCTGAAACATTTTGCTTTAATAGTGTGCTTTGAACTGCCCTTTGAACACTTCAGATTTTAATTTTTGCTTTGTCATTTTTATGTTGGTTTATCTTAATCCATCCTTTGTTATTGATCTTTGATAACAAACAACAACAATTTTATTATTTATAACCCACCCATCTGGCTGGGTTTCACCAGTCACTCTGGGCAGCTCCCAGCAGAACACTAAAAATAGAAGAAAACTTCAGACATTAAAAACTTCCCTAAACAGGGCTGCCTTCAGATGCCTTTGAGGAAAAGTTGGACTAAAATATTTCATTATTTAATGGGGTTGCATGACATAAATAGTTTTCCATGCACTGTTGTGCAAGTCAACACGCATAAGCACACTAAATAAGTACTCATGAAGTCAGCAGAGAACTGCATGGCTAAGTGTTTATCTTATGTGTAAACACTACAAATCACAGAGTTCTGAATACTGAATTATAATTTGTGATGATGTGGACATTTTGTACAAAGGCGATGTTTGACAAAACATAATTGCTTCTCATAATTTATTCACAAGTATATTTAAAACGTTGTCCTCAGCTGTGGTCATGCCATTTATCCCAGAACACCATGGAAGGAGGATGGGGCTGTCCCTAAGGTGTAGCTGGTCCCATACCTACTTCGTCACCTATTAATTTAGTCCCCAGTGAGGGCCTTCTGCAAGTATGCCTCTGGGCACTCTGCCTTTTCACACACCCAGCAACTGATCGATGAATTACTTTTGCTAAATAACAATTGCTAAACATATAGTGATTGCTAAATAATGATGCCCATTACGGAAGTGTCCTTTTTCTAATCTGGGAACATTTCCCCATTAATAAAACATAGGACGATGATCTAGATATTCTAAAATAAAAGCACTTTTTTTTGTTTTTGCTTTGTTTTGTATTCATAGGGTTGATACTCTGTGTGAGTTCACATTAATATAAGGTGTAATTTAATTTTGATATCTATCTTCCATCTACCACCAGTTTTTCAATCTTTTGGTCATGCTTGGGATGTGACTGACAGAAAGCTACTCTGTCATTGTATGAGTCTTTATTTTCATATTTTGTTTAATGTTTTGATCACACGCCCCATCTAAAATTTGCACTTGAAAGCTGATGTGTCTGCTGTTGTGACATAAAAATTATCATTTACTTTTACAGTTGTTGCTGCAGCTAAATTTAGGAAGACAGTTTTAGGGCATGCTGCGTGAGGAAATATGTCAAATAACTTTAGTAGGATGGTGGGGGAGGGGAATCAGCTGTACAGATAATATATAGTAGCTGGAGTTATAGAGATTTGATCACATAAAGAGTTACATCAACAAGGTCATTATCAAAGGTTTAAGAACCATTACTTAATTGCATGTTGCCAGTGCTTTTCTTTTAGGAAAAAATGGTGCTGGTACTGTGTACCACTGAGTACCCCCAGGAAAAAAAGCACTGCATGTTGTAACTATTTAACTGTTCTTATTGAATTGGATTAATTCTACTAGTTAGCCTGGTGACTTAGGCAGGGTTAACCTGGCTTCAAGAGTTCTAGGCTTTGGTAAACTTTAGGCCATATCACTGCAATGAGTTATATGTAAGGTTTGAATATGGTTTAGAAAATGCAGCAGGTACAGAATGTGGTGCTAAACTGCAGGTGGCAACTGAGCAGTTTGATCATAGAGCACTAGCTGTAACACAACTGCATTGGCCACCTATAAATGTCCAAGTCCAATTCAAAGTGTAGTTTTTGACCTATAAAATCGTATATGACTCAGGACCTAATAGTACATCTCCCCCAACATGAACCTTTTGTTATCAGCTAAGGCCTTCACTTGGTATCCCCTCCTTGAGAATTTTGGAGTGGAGTGACACAAGAGAGGGCTATTTTGGTTGTTCCTTGTCTGTGGAATGCTCTCCCCAGTGAGATCTGCCAAAATTAATATTATTTATACCTTTCCAGCACCAGAGTAAGATCTTCCTCTTTCCACAGGCATCTGATTCAATGTGATGAATTATTTCAGGATATATTGGTCATGTTTTACTGGTTTTGGTGTTGTTTGGTATTTTTGAGGTGGTTGTTATTGCTAATTTTTAATAATTATTATATTTTAAATTTTCACATAATTTTATTTTGATTGAATGCCATCTGGATTTTTTCCTGCATTGGGTGAGTAAGCAATAAATACAACAAAGTAATAACAACGTATTGACTTAAAGCGCTTTACTGTTTTCGTTCTGATAATGTTTTTTTATATTTTATATGATATAAAATTCTTATTATATGAGATCTTGTAATGGAACAAATCATAGAAGCCCAACAAAGCTCTCCCTCTACCATTCAAGGATAACCAATGCAAGTGCTCTTCAGACATTGCTGGACTCCCATCATCCATGCCCACTAGCTGTGCTGGCTGGGGTCTGATAGAATTTGAATACCTGTAGGGCACCAAGATAGTCACCCCTTCACTACATGGTGGGAGGAAGGGAATAGATGCATTCAGCTGCTTGGCAACCAGAAGGCATTTTCTATTTTTCCATGTTGTGCCAACAGTTTCAATATTGATAAGACTTTTACCCTGATCAAACGATAGTTGTACATGATTATGAATGTTGACAAACCAGCATCTTAAAAAGTAGAGACATCACATTGCCAACAAAGGTCTGTATAGTAAAAGCTATGGTTTTTCCAGTAGTGATGTATGGAAGTTAGAGCTGGAACATAAAGAAGGCTGATCGCCGAAGAATTGATGCTTTTGAATTATGGTGCTGGAGGAGACTCTTGAGAGTCCCATGGACTGCAAGAATATCAAACCTCTCCATTCTGAAGGAAATCAGCCCTGAGTGCTTACTGGAAGGACAGATCCTGAAGCTGAGGCTCCAATACTTTGGCCACCTCATGAGAAGAGAAGACTCCCTGGAAAAGACCCTGATGTTGGGAAAGATGGAGGGCACAAGGAGAAAGGGACGACAGAGGGCGAGATGGTCGGATCGTGTTCTCGGAGCTACCAGCATGAGTTTGACCAAACTGCGGGAGGCAGTGGAAGACAGAAGTGCCTGGCGTGCTCTGGTCCATGGGGTCACGAAGAGTCGGACATGACTAAACGACTAAACAACAACAACAACATGAATGTTGATGGGTGATGCAGTGAAAATGTCTATCATCTGCATTCAGACGTAGGGTATTTAGATGACATCCACATCCACTTTCTGCCACAAACATTCAGTTGCAAATGACTTCATCAGGGAATGGACCATTGACTCCTGGTGAGTGTGATGTGTTCCCTCATTTCCCTGACACACACTCCCTTAGGCACTGGGAACTGTGTACATGGAGGTTGCAAGTTGGATTTGGAGAACAATTCATCAATTCAATGCATATCCCATTGAAGAGTTCACAACTCATCTGAGGAGCCTCACATTCCATTTTTAGAAAAGGATATTCTTTTTCTAGAAGCCTTCATTTTGTAGTTGGGCATCTCTAATATCATTAAAGGCTAATCCATGTCTAAATATTGATAATGGTACATTTCACAACTTATATATTTTGGGTTGAGGAGTCCAAAACAATGAATTAGGTTTGCAATGATAAATGAATATTGTCCCAAGGTGTAGTGCATCTCACACTTACGTACAAAAGGAATATAGCTGTGCTACTTCTTCCCTTTTCTTCTGGACCAAGACACACATTTGGTGTGGAGCTTAATTAATCTTTCTGATTTCATTTCTCAGTTTTCATTCCTTGGATGGCACCGAACAGTGGCAAACATTAATCCTTCAGATGGCAGAAACGTATTGTTCCTCAAGAGATCCTTCATTCGTTCTTGATTTAATACTATTATCTCTTTGGTGCTAGGACAGTGATTGGTCTATTATTCTCTGTCAGGTAAGAACACTGCAGCCCAGTGGACTAAACCCAGGGCTAATTTTGTGACATAGACAGATGTCAAGGATTCCATAAGAAGGAAAGGACAAGACAAGTTTGTGCGGAATCTGATGTCCCTCCCGTACCATATTTATGTGATGAAAGGAATTCAGCGTATTCCAGAGTTAGCATTGCTGAACCTGACATTGAAACTTAAGAAGCAACCTTTTACTAATGCCATCTAGCTCAGTATTGTCTACACTGGTTGTCAGCAGCTCTTCAAGATTTCAAGCAGGAACCTCTCCCAGACCTAGCTGGAGATGCCACCTTATGAATGCAAAGCATGTGCTCAACCCCTTGAGCTATGACCCTTAAAGCATTCTAGCATTAAAAGGACAGTGTTATAGCTGCCAGCATCTAGTTCTTACATTCCCTTCCTTGTTCTTAGGTTTGAATTCTCAAATACATCTTTTCAGTTGCTGAAACAGATTATTTGTAATAGCCATATGTTACATTTGTATATCACCTTTCTCCCAGGAAGCATTTTATTGTTTCTAAAATCAAGTAAGGTAGGATAGGATGAGAAGCAAGCCCTTTTCGGGATGACAACCCAGGTGGAATGGAGATGTGGCAGTGGAGGGGGGGGAGAAGGGACCAGGACTATGCCTGCTAACCCTAATGTCTGTGTGTTTGTCTCAACCTGTGCACCAAGCCTTTTATTGTTGTTGTTTAGTCGTTTAGTCGTGTCCGACTCTTCGTGACCCCATGGATCAGAGCATGCCAGGCACTCCTGTCTTCCACTGCCTCCCGCAGTTTGGTCAAACTCATGCTGGTAGCTCCGAGAACACGATCCGACCATCTCGCCCTCTGTCATCCCTTTCTCCTTGTGCCCTCCATCTTTCCCAACATCAGGGTCTTTTCCAGGGAGTCTTCTCTTCTCATGAGGTGGCCAAAGTATTGGAGCCTCAGCTTCAGGATCTGTCCTTCCAATAAGCACTCAGGGCTGATTTCCTTCAGAATGGAGAGGTTTGATATTCTTGCAGTCCATGGGACTCTCAAGAGTCTCCTCCAGCACCATAATTCAAAAGCATCAATTCTTCGGCGATCAGCCTTCTTTATGGTCCAGCTCTAACTTCCATACATCACTATCATGCATTGTCACAAAGCTGCTCTTAAGTTGCTTTGAAGTCTCATCAGTTTCTGTTATGCTACCTTCAAAGTTTCTCCTTTTACTACATTTGCTCTCTTGTCCCCCTGGTATTGATTTTAGAGGGCTTCATTGACTTTCTGCACACACTGCACAGGCTGCATATGGTGAGAGTGATTTATTTTTTTAAGCCAGTTATTTTAAATAGCCCCTGTGGATACATATTTATCATATGTCTTGTTGTGACCCTTGTGTTATAGGAAGGAGTTATTTGCCTTCAAAATGTTTCTATTTTAAGCCTTGTTGTGTAATAGTGTTTAGCCTAGGATGATTTCTTACCAGCAGGACAGCCTGTCTTCCATAACATGGCTCCGTCATAATGTCCATGCTTTGCATGCAGAAAGTTCTAAGTTCAACTGCAATCTCTTAACGATCTCAGATAACATGTGACCTTGGATATCTGATGCATGTGAAAAGGTAAAGGGACCCCTGACCATTAGGTCCAGTCGTGACCGACTCTGGGGTTGCGGCGCTCGTCTTGCTTTATTGGCCGAGGGAGCCGGCTTACAGCTTCCAGGTCATGTGGCCAGCATGACTAAGCCGCTTCTGGCGAACCAGAGCAGCGCACGGAAACGTCGTTTACCTTCCCGCCAGAGCGGTACCTATTTATCTACTTGCACTTAGACGTGCTTTCGAACTGCTAGGTGGGCAGGAGCAGGGACCGAGCAACGGGAGCTCACCCCTTCGCGGGGATTCAAACCGCTGACCTTCTGATCGGCAAGTCCTAGGCTCTGTGGTTTAACCCACAGTGCCACCCGCTTCCCATCTGGTGCATGTAAGAGGAGACAATTCTGGGCTAGATAGACCAAAATAAAGGGAGCTTCATACGCTCAACATTAAAAGTACAGTATTTTTGAGAAGAAAAGTAGTGGTGACCAGTTACTGGTACATTTTCATAAGAATGCCAAAAAGAGTCATGTTGGATCAAGTCAAAGGCCCATCAGTGGCCAACCAGATGCCCATGAGAATCCTCAAGCAGAACCTGGGCACAACAGCACCTTCATTGAACCCAAGGGTTGCATCCAATTATGTCTCTCGATTGATAGCAGGCTCTTTGATCCAGCAGGTGCTTCTCCAATCCAAAAAGGTGAGGGGAAGATGATTTTTTGGGCAAAATCTCTTTCTCCTGCAGCACCCACCAACTTCACTGTTCCAACCCTCTTGAACAGAGGGGCCACATAGGGAGTGGGATATCATCAGAAGTCACTACACTTTTTACACATGAAAACCTCCGCAGGCTTAAAGAAGCTTTATCAAGAGATGACTAGAGATGGACAAACCTGTCAATTTTGGATTCTCTCAATATCTCATTTTCCCAATCTTCAGCTCCCCATATTTCTGCATTTGCATTTTTTTTAAGTCCTCACAAAAATTCACCAGCATTTTAGTGCACATTTTTCCTAATATACACATATTTGTATGCAGATTTTACTATTTATTATTAGATTTATATCCCATATTTCCTCCAAGGAGTTTCTCCCTCAATTTTAGATAAATTGGAGTCTGTCCCAAATCATAGCTTTAAACTGGATTTGTTTCCAGTGGTTTAGTATGGGGCTACTGTAAGAGCACGATAGATCTAAAATTCCACCCTTTATGATTTTTTTCAAACTCATTGTATCTTGATTCTGAGTAAATAAGCTTAAGCTCATACTGTAACTTACATGTGCATTAAACTGCCCTGTTGAAATCAAGAAGAGTGCTGAATTTTGCCAACATGGTACCCTCCAGATGTTGGGAGCCTTGGGGTCCCTTCCAACTCTATAATTCTATGATTTTATGACTACAACTCTCATCAGCCCCAGCTGATGCGGACAATGATCAGGGATGATAGGAGTTGTAGTCCAGCAACATCTGATAACATGTTGGCTACTTCTGGGTTGGATTATTACCCTAGTGATCAGTGGGGACGTATTTCTCATTACAGACAGTACAAATGGCCCAACCGTCCCATGCCAGGTACTATGTATAGAAGGTGTTCATTTGAAGAGTCTTCCCGTCTGTCTAACAACAGGCTAAAGGCATTACATATAGAGGTGTATCCAAAGGCCAGTATGGCCACCAACTTCAACTTGGATGGCTTTAAAAGAGGACTGGACAAATTCATGGAGAATGAGGCTATCAATGGATAGTAGCCATGATGGCTGTGTTCTACCTTCAGTGTCAGAGGCATTATGCTCCTGAATATCAGTTGCTGAGAGTTGCAGCCAGGGAGAGCATCTGCTTGGCCATTGTGGGAGCAGGTTGCTGGACAAGAGGTTCCTGATCCAGAAGGCTTTTCTTATCTTTGTATGATGGTTTAATTTACTAGGGAATACTTTTGTTTCCAGCTTGCTTTACTTCCCTTGGCCTGTTTTTCTAGCACTCTGACTGGATGGTCTGCAAACATTCAATTATACCCTGTAGCTATTTCCAGAGAAATAAACAAGGTCAGTCTCCATTGGCAGAAACTTGAAATCATACAGATTGCTTTTGGCGGTCATTATTTCCAATCAACTGTTGGAGTACGAATGAAAATTCAGCCAGAATAGAGCCAAAGACCATGAAGGTTTTTTGAATTAAGAATCAGAATGGCCATGGTATGCGAAAAGAAAAGAAAAGAATCCTTCAGAATATAAAGCAAACTGTGGTGGATTTCCATTAACTCTTCTGTTTGAATTTGAACGAGTCAAGAAAACTCCAAGAGTTCCAGTCTATAAAATTGCCTAATTTTTCCAGGGCCTTCTTCTCCTAGATTAATAGCATTGTCTGCTTTGCTATTTACATAAAACAGCTGAGGCAAATATCATAATTCTTACAGCTAAATGAATAATTCATAAAAGGTGTTCACACTCACAAAATGCCATATTATTGCCAGCACAATTCTCAGCCAATTAATTCCCAACCAATCAATACAAATGCTGTTGTCAAACAAAGTCTGGATCCTAAATCATTTGCCAAAACGTAACTTATGCAAATAAGTCTGATTTTTCACCTTGTAATTCTTCCATCAATGCCAGCATTTGAAAGGCCACTAATTTGGGTTGAACCTGAGCCAGTCTCATAAGCGATGTGTCAGTCTTTTCTTGCATTTCTCACATCTGTAAATTGAATGAACCTTTCATTTTGTATGACCGTTGGAAAAATGCCGTTCATTAACATTCACAGCATATGCCTTGCATTAGCATGTAATCCTCTGTGCATGTTTATTCAGAACTCAGTTGAGTGGGAGTTGCTCCTTTATAAATATACATTTATATAGGAGCAACTGCAGCATTCCACCCAAGATACATGTGACGATGGCCTTGGCACGCAAGTGCTTGACTCCAAAATGAGATGAAAGCTTCATGCATGCAAAGGAGCTTCATGCTCACCCTGGAGTGCATGTGGGATGCTTAGTGGGGATGTTCTTGTGATTGTGAGCATGTGACCACTTTACCAGAGACAATGAGGTTGCTCCCTTATTTATGACATCTGTGTGTTAACATCATGATGGCACACCTCTGGAAAACTCATCATTTGCACTTCATACTTAATTTTCTACTGTGGGAAAGGCCATAAATCCAAGGAGGAGAGCCTGTGTGTGGGATTCGTTTTACAGGAAAACTTGCTTTGGCTGGGTCATTCAAATGAAACTGTCTGTTTTCAAGGGATGTTCTTTACATGCCTTCATAAAAAAGCATTATTGCAGCATGTTTTAAATAGGTTTACTTGGAGTTAAGAACCACAAAATAGAATGGTGCTTTCTTCCTGGTAAGAATAATTTTTTAATATATTTTTATATTCAAACCAGGATTAAAAATGTGGGCTAGGAATACTGTAGAGTTCATTTTTGTCAGTGTACCCAAGTGTTTTAATGAATGCACCAGGACTCTCACAGTTTTCTCTCTGAATATAGCTTCTTAGGTTAAAAGGGGTTGCAGAGGAGCTTTTCAGAGTAACAGGGGCTGCCCTGTGATGAGAGCCTCAGAACCCAGAAAAGTGAGCAAATGCGCTCACACAAAGAAGCTCCAACCATAGCTCTGTAGATCTGCACCCCCCCCAACCATATATGAAAAGAGAAGGGTTTCCTTGATATTTTACATCTGTAAGCATCTCTGACACCATGATAAGAGATAACAGAGAATGCATTGCGTGTTGAGACCCCAAAGCCACCCCCTCGTTGATGAATAAGACACAAGGATATAGATATTAGGTTAATGGTTATTGGGCAAATTTAGGCCAAACTTTATTGGTTACAGGAAGTGAGTGGTATTGGCTCAGGCATTGGAACTGACCCGACTATATCCGATTCCT
Source organism: Podarcis filfolensis (assembly GCF_964270895.1). Lineage (NCBI taxonomy): Eukaryota > Metazoa > Chordata > Lepidosauria > Squamata > Lacertidae > Podarcis > Podarcis filfolensis. The sequence continues at coordinate 73,580,559 of NC_139604.1, read as the reverse complement.
GCCCGTCACGCAGGGAGTCCGGTAAGGGTCAACCACCCGAAGAGGGAGCCCCATTGATGCAAACCAACTCGAGCTCCCCCTGGGTTCCCAATAGGGTCCTGGCATGGCCCTAGCCCCTCCCCGGGCTTCAGACAAGATCCACACCCCCGGATTCCTTTAACGGAATACCCTTAAGTATGGAGGGGCAGGTGATGGCCACACCTCCCCTCCCCCATCACAAGATCAACCAATGCCTAACCGCCAAACCTTACAATGTTGTGTCCATTGCCAATTTGCCAAGTGGAAAAAATCCTACCAGGCCCCTCAATGGCGACCAACCGAGGTCCATAGCAAGGCTAATGTCAAATCCTGAAAATAGGGAGGGAGAGCGGGAGATTGAGGAAGCAAGCCAAGAGGACGTTCCCAGGCTTGCACCTTGGTGTAAATGGGGCTCGGCCACGCCCCCCCCCCCCCCAGCCAGTGGATTGGCTGGCTGGAACAAGGATGTGGCTGGGATCTCCAGGTGAAGCGGGACTCTGTCCCCTGCCCTCAGGAGAAGAGTGGGTGGCCACGTGGTCCACTGCAACTCCTCTCCACTGGCAAGTGGAGCGGATTTGCCAGAATGCAATATCAAGGTTCTACCTACTCTCCCGATTTCCAGAGCCAAAGAGATAGAAAGGAGATGCAAAGTCACATACATAATTTTACTGTCACAATCATACACTGCTGAAGACAAAACTCACTTGTGAAAATATCAGTAGAAATTGATGCAAATAATGTATTAAGCCAGTCAGAAAAATATACATGGAATAATTACTTGCAGTGAATATTGAGAAGCAGTAACAACATCTTGGGAAGATGCAAGGCCCTGAAATCTGAAATATGCAAATAACATTATATCACACCATGCATATTTCGGCTAACATGTTTTGATGTGTTCTTGCATTTAATCAAACAATTTGCATTTTCTCCTTATGTTTCTGCAACAAAGTGTCAAGATTTTCTGCTGTTTCTATAGTCATGCTATAAATTTTAGACGTTTAGATGTCTCTTTAACTCCCAGCAAAACTAGGGTAGAAATTGATTTTGGCTGCTAGGGATTATGAAACTATGAAATATTGAGCTTCAACACAGTGGCATTTTGAATATCAGAGCATGGCAGAGAGAAGCTAATTATGTTATAGAACAGCAGAGAATTGGAAATAAAATAGTTGCTACTGCCTGTTCATAACAGATATGCCAAAAACCCAAAACAAACCCTCACATTTGAATAACTAGTGTTTGTTTTAAATAGTTTTACCCACTCTTCAGATGTGAATCTGGGATGGGGTACAATAAAACACCATAAAATCAAACAAACAGAGCGATATCTAATAATCCTATAAAACAAGGGCATATAATAAATGAAAGCAACAGTACAGCAACAACAGCAACAATTAACCAGGTACCAAAACTATTACATTAAAAATTATCTGTATGAATGTTGTTGTCGTTTAGTCATTTAGTCGTGTCCGACTCAAGAGTCTCCTCCAGCACCATAATTCAAAAGCATCACTTCTTCGGTGATCAGCTTTCTTTATGGTCCAGTTCTTATTTCCATACATCACTACTGGGAAAACCATAGCTTTGACCATATGGGCCTTTGTCGGCAAGGTGGTGTCTCTGCTTTTTAAGACGCTATCTAGGATTATCATTGCTTTTCTCCCAAGAAGCAGGCATCTTTTAATTTTGTAACTGCTGTCACCATCTGCAGTGATCGTGGAGCCCAAGAAAGTAAAATCTCTCACTGCCTCCATTTCTTCCCCTTCTATTTGCCAGGAGGTGATGGGACCAGTGGCCATGATCTTAGTTTTTTTTTATGTTGAGCTTCAGACCATATTTTGCGCTCTCCTCTTTCACCCTCATTAAGAGGTTCTTTAATTCCTCCTCACTTTCTGCCATCAAAGTTGTGTCATCTGCATATCTGAGTTTGTTGATATTTCTTCCGGCAACCTTAATTCCATCCATTCCAGCTTTTCGCATGATGTATTCTGCATATAAGTTAAATAAGCAGGGACACAATATATAGCCTTGTCATGCTCCTTTCCCACTGAATGAATGCACTATGTATGAATTGTTGTTGTTGTTTAGTCGTTTAGTCATGTCCGACTCTTCGTGACACCATGGACCAGAGCACGCCAGGCACACCGGTCTTCCACTGCCTCCCGCAGTTTGGTCAAACTCATGCTGGTAGCTTCGAGAACACTATCCAACCATCTCTTCCTCTGTCATCCCCTTCTCCTTGTGCCCTCCATCTTTCCCAACATCAGGGTCTTTTCCAGGGAGTCTTCTCTTCTCATGAGGTGGCCAAAGTACTGGAGTCTCAGCTTCACGATCTGTCCTTTCAGTGAGCACTCAGGACTGATTTCCTTCAGATTTGATAGGTTTGATCTTCTTGCAGTCCATGGGACTCTCAAGAGTCTCCTCCAGCACCAGTGGCAAAAAAAAAGGTGCTTGGAATGAACTTGTTCATTTGAACAAAGTTCATTGAACTAAGTCAAAGATCTCTGAACTGCACCTGAAAGTAGTTTCCATAATTGTTAGGTGAACTAAATAGAAATAAAGTTCATTGGGGGGTGTCAAAATTTTAATGATTTCTATTTCATCTTCATGTTAATTTCCTCCCTGCCCTGAGCAAGGCCCCTGCTTTCATTGGGGGGTTGGGGAAGTCAATTGCAGAGAGAGAGAGAGAGAGAGAGAGAGAGAGAGAGAGAGAGAGAGTGTTAGGAAGCAAAATGTGGAGGGAAGAGTCTAAGGTTTATTGGGCAGATACAGAAGCTTAGTCATTTAATTGCTGTTGCTAAGCAATCAGAAGGAAGAAAAATGAGGCATTTCCTATATCTTCCCTGCTGAAGAAATAACACTCTCTTCTAACAGGAGCAACTTTTAGCAAGAAGCAGGGTGTGGCGATGGTGCCTTGGCTGGCACAAACTAAACAGAGTAAGACTTTTCTAGAATGGAAAAACAAATATGGGGAAAGCTTCACCAGTTGACATTCTGCCTAACATCATATTACAAGTGTGTGGTCTTTGATTTACTTTTGAACCCTATGCTTCTGAAATATGGGGGGGGGGGGCGGCTGCTGCTGATAAACTTTAATTGAACGGGTTTGTTTTGTAAAATGGCAAACTGGAATTGGAACTAATTCCTTTTTGGACAGGTTGAACTTGAAGTAATTCCTTTTCAAAAATAATTTTCCTAGCATTGGTAAAATCTAATAAGAGTCATGGCTGCCAGCCGTAACTCAGAAGGGGGGGGAATGATCCATAAATGGGGGTCAGCATGAAGAAGGTCCTTTGCCATGTGGCATAATATGGGGGTGCCCTTTTTAGTTTTTCCAGCTTTATGGGCTTATGCAAATATTTCTCAGGCAGAAGGACCACCAGCGAGCAACAAGGGCCTTCTAAATGCCCATAGCCATTTCTACTTGAATCTTCCCCTGGGTTTAAAGCAAGATTTCTGGATTGGGCAGAGAAAGAGGGAGCTGGGATAGTGTGTTCTGAGAGCTTTTTGTAAACACTCAAATTGCAACGATAAAACATTTCCTCACTTGAATCCCTAAAAAACCCAAGTCCTCGGGTTCCGAGTCAAAAAACCCAATCCTACATCCAGCACATCGCCTCATGAAATGATACTGTGAGACAGTTTACATCACAGCATCTGCCATACATTTAACAGTTCACAGGAGCAGCCCATACTCCCACAGGAAACAGAATTAAGAATGAGGCAACTGAAAATGGAAACATGTTGTAAACAGCATTAACTTGCAAGGGTACTGTGCCTAAATGGCACAGAGCCAATTTCAAGTCCCATAACAGCTCAACATCTGCAAATATTGAGCACAGTGTAAAATTTAAAAAAATGTTGGTTTTCCTAAAAAGACTCAAGTGAAATGACAAGATAGTCTGTGTTGAGGGGTGTGGGGTTGGAGGTAAAAGGGTGCTTAAGTAGTAAAAGGAGTATAAATTAAAGGCTTTAATATATCACTGAGATTATGAGATTGCTTCTTATAACCAAAAGTCCCAAAGTGATTTACAATAATTCAATAGAGTATTTAAAATACAGAAACATTAAAAAACAGTCAAATATAGAAACATACCGTACTTGCCAACTAAAGATTGTCACAGTTGAATAGTGCTCATGTGACTAATGACAAATATATGTTTCTATAAGGTTTTGTGTGTTTATATTTTTTAAAGTTTGTGAGGGAAATTGGAGTGTTGCTCAGCAGAAAAAGAAAAAGGAAAAGAATGAAAAGGAATTGAATAAAGTAGTAACCTGAACAAGATCTCAGAACATTTTAGTGATTTAAACATTGGAGCCGCAGCATGTAATTGAAATAGGAACTAGTGGTTATTACATTTCCTCTGATATTGAGGCAACTCTTAGAATAGTCTTATTTGTTAAGGCCATTGTGGACAGCCTGCATATCAAAGACCCAGTTTGAAAACCTGTTACAGACAAATCTGTCACTCAGAATGCCTTCAATTAGCTTTAGATCTGTGTGGCTATGGATTTAATTAGAGAGCGGAGGGGATGTACCAAATTACTGTAAATCACAATGTGACGGTAATGCCCTTGTTCGGAACAACCGAGTGCAAATAATCGCTTGGCTTTCAAGCACTCTTGTCAGCAAGACATTTTTTTTCAGTTCATTTCCTTTGCTCTTCTAACAACACCAGTTTCATTGCTGTCGTCTTAATATTTACTCATGTTTCAACATTTGCATATTCCCATCCTAGCAGCAGATGATCTGAACTGGGTACCTAAGTGCTCTCGAGGTTTTTAATGGCTTTCCCTCCCTAAAGACAAAGAACAAAGTATGGAGGAAATACGTGTGCAGTCCCAATGTCTAGGATCAGTGCCAGTCTTCTGGAAGAGGGCAGCACTTGGCACTGGTGTCAATGATGCCCCCAACACCCCCCGCCCCAAGAGCAGGACCACCAAGGCAGAACTCAGTCCTGCCACCACTGCTTCTTGGGTGGCAGACAATAACCAGTGTCCCCCACACCAGGGTCCTGCTTGGAATCGAGCTCTCTGAGCCTACAATTTACTTTTAATAGGCAATTCATGCATTTGCTAATTGTGAGAAAGATGGTGTTTTTAGTTTTTCCCTGACATAAGAGTGTGCAGGCTTGCAGCTTTGTTGTATGTATCTAATGGCCATCTTGGATTTTGCTGGAAATTTTTCTTCTCCTATCAGAATTTTCCCACACAGAGAAAAATCTTAGAGTACCTCTGTATGGGGGAAACAGTTGCAGCAAGTGTGGGATCCTGTTACAAGCTACATGCAACATGAAGTAGGCGCATGATCCCTTAACTACATGGCACAGTCATTGAACCACATTCATAGCATACCCATTTGGTTTTTTAAAAAAATCAGCCTTGAATTCAGGCTTTGGGCTGGATTAACCACATCCCTGCTATTCCAATATTGGAGGTCATAACTAGCACTAAATAAATTATGCAGCAACTTTGAGAGCCTCATTGCACCCCTTAGGCAACCTGTTTCCCTGTTTGTAATACTTCTCTAAAAGTCATAGAGACTTTTCGTTGCTGGAACAGAACAGTCCTGAACACTCTTAGTCACAAACTGGTAATGGGAAACCTTAACTCTCTGCGTGTAAACTGATCATGAAGCACAGCAGGAGATGATTTACAGAAGCAATTGCTCAACACTTCAAGTGGCACTTTTTTTTTTTTTTTTACTGTGGTTCTCAGAAAAACTAGTGCTGGTACATGGAGAGGCTGAACTGTGTTCTAAATAACACGCGAGGGAAGGCAACAAATCACCAGAACAGAGCTAACAGGACAACAGCAGCACTATTGCATCAACCACAATATTGTGATTAATTCAGTCCCCAACTGAAATGAAGGTCGCAAACACGATGGCTGATATTTGAACAAAATGAGAAAAGTACCTGAGGAACCCTAAGGATGACAAATAAAGGAAATAAATTCTCAGGTTGGCCTTGAGAACTATTTAAGGGTGGATATAAGCCAGCGATGGGGAATCTCAGACACCTGGTCATTGGGAGCTCACCAAGTCGTAATCTCTTCTCAGGCCACACCCTTGCCTTATCTGCTATGCATCTTCCTTAAGTGTTTTGTGCCTGGCTGGAATGTGACCTTGGGAATCTGTTAATACCTCTTGGTTGCCAGGACAGAAGATGGAGAGGATGTGTAGAAACCAGCCTGCGGTACAAAGGTAAAATTCAACCTCTTGCCTCTTGCTTGCCGACTGGCATATGATCCCCAGATGCTGATCACATGGGAATGTGGCCTTCAAGCAGCAAATGTAGAAAGTATGGAAGAGGTGTTTAGTCACGGCAATAGTAGTACAAGCTCAGCAGTAAACACCAAGCTCCAGAAGTCAAGATTTCAAGGTACGTAAGCAAGGCAAGGGGTTCATAACTAAATGGAAACTATGAAGATGTCTCAATGGTTGACACACCCCTCTCACCCAGCATTCAAAGGTAAGATGGGATGAGCTCAATCATGGGACTCTCTAGCCCTGTGAATCTGCTGCATGTGGGTAGAGACCATCTTGGCTGTGAGTCCTGGAAGATGTGCTCCCTGCCTTGCAGGCCTTTTCCACCTGCCTGTCTCTAGCTACAAAAGCTAAGGCTGCTGAACAGACCCTTGGGTTGGTTTTTTGTTGGGGGAGGGTGTTGTTGCTATTATTGTTATAAATCTTTTCTAGCTTTATTTTAGATCTTCTGATTTATGCGGAAATTGTGCAATTTGGTCCTGTATTTTTCCATGCTTTATTTATTGTTCTGTGATTACTTTTGTTATGTTTGTACCGTATTTTTCGCACGATTGGACGCACCGGACGATAGGACGCACCTAGTTTTCAGGGGGGGAAATCAAGGAAAAAATATGATTCCCCCCCCCCCCCGCAGCTCTGGGAGCAGTGGACAGGCTGCACGCAGCCTGTGCGCTACTCCAAGACCTTCTCCCTGCTTTTGCGGGAGGTGGCAGAATTCCCCCACCTCCCGCAAAAGCCCACAGGAGCCCCGCGTGACTCCTGCGGGCTTTTCGACCAGGAGGGAGAAGGGACTGAAACGGCCCGTCAGTCCCTTCTCCCTCCTTGGGGAAAAGCCCCCAAGAACCGCTCGCTCTTTAAAGGCTGCGCGGCTCCTGCGGGCTTTTCTAGGAGGTGGGGGAATTCCTAGAAAAGCCAGCAAAGCCGTGCAGCCCCTTTAAAGAGCGCACGGCTTTTGCCTGCTTTTGCGGGAGGTGGGGGAATTCCCCCATCTCCCGCAAAAGCCCGCAGGAGGGAGAAGGGACTGACTCGGCCAGTCAGTCCCTTCTCCCTCCTTGTGGAAAAGCCCCCAAGAGCCGCTCGCTCTTTAAAGGCTGCGCGGCTCCTGCGGGCTTTTCTAGGAGGTGGGGGAATTCCTAGAAAAGCCAGCAAAGCCGTGCAGCACCTTTAAAGAGCGCACGGCTTTTGCCTGCTTTTGCGGGAGGTGGGGGAATTCCCCCATCTCCCGCAAAAGCCCGCAGGAGGGAGAAGGGACTGACTCGGCCAGTCAGTCCCTTCTCCCTCCTTGTGGAAAAGCCCCTTGTGGGAATTCCCCCACCTCCTAGAAAAGCCAGCAAAAGCCACGGAGCCCCTTTAAAGAGCGCGCGGCTTTTGCCTGCTTTTGCGGGAGGTGGGGGAATTCCCCCATCTCCCGCAAAAGCCCACAGGAGGGTTGGAGAGTAGCGGGAAGGCGTCGCCTTCCTGCTGCCCCCCAATCTCTGGGGCTGGCGATGGGGGAAGCGCTGCTTTCCCCACCGCCAGCCTCAAAGCCGGGTTGGAGAGTAGCGGGAAGGCGTTGCGCGCCTTCCTGCTGCCCCCCGTCCTCTGGGGCTGGCGATGGGGGAAGCGCTGCTTTCCCCACCGCCAGCCTCGAAGCCGGGTTGGAGAGTAGCGGGAAGGTGTTGCGCGCCTTCCTGCTGCCCCCCATCCTCTGGGGCTGGCGATGGGGGAAGCGCTGCTTTCCCCACCGCCAGCCTCAAACCCGGGATGGAGACTAGTGGGAAGGCGTTGCGCGCCTTCCTGCTGCCCCCCATCCTCTGGGGCTGGCGATGGGGGAAGCGCTGCTTTCCCCACCGCCAGCCTCAAACCCGGGTTGGAGAGTAGCGGGAAGGCGTTGCGCGCCTTCCTGCTGCCCCCCATCCTCTGGGGCTGGCGATGGGGGAAGCGCTGCTTTCCCCACCGCCAGCCTCAAACCCGGGTTGGAGAGTAGCGGGAAGGCATCGCTCGCCTTCCCGCTGCCCCCCAATCTCTGGGGCTGGCGATGGGGGAAGCGCTGCTTTCCCCACCGCCAGCCTCAAAGAGCAGACTCTCCTGGCTTCAGTGGAAGCAACGCAAAGCCTCCGGAGCGCAGGCTTCAGAGGCTTTGCCTTGCTATCGCTGAAGCCAGGGAGCCTGCATTCGCTCCATAGGACGCACACACATTTCCCCTTCATTTTTGGAGGGGAAAAAGTGCGTCCTATAGAGCGAAAAATACGGTAATTGTGTGATTTTTTTCATGTTGCAAGCCACCTTGGGCATGATTTGAACTAAGGAAAGGCAGCATACAAAAAAAAAATTATGTATGCATGTATGTTTGATCTCACCAACAATGTTGTGCTTGGTCCTGTCAACAAGGTGGTGTCTTGCCCTTCTGCCTCTGTCTGCTCTGCCAGCTCCTTTCTTTCCCTCTGGCTGGTTGAAGTCCCCATCCCTGATGAGGCTCTGTGCTCTACCTAAGGGGTAGAAGAGAGAGTCAGTCTCCCTATCTGATATCTAGATTCACCAGGGAAAGACCTCTTTCCTCCATCCCTGAGTGCCAGCCTTTCCAGCCTCCATCTCCTCCTTCCTTCTGCTGTTCCTTGTCCACAAGATTCTGATGGAGCTGAGGGGCCCAAGGCAATGAGTTCAAATCCTGCATATCCAGGGTCTTAAATCATGTACAGAGAGTATCCCCACTTCAGACCCTTTCCTCTAATTCATGGAAAGTGCTGCTGGGGGTGCAACAGATGAAGAGAGGTCATTGAATACCACTCTGATGTCCACCTCACATGATTCTGAGCACCTGAGTGACTGAGTGCCCAGGTAGTGTTGATACAAGAAGCTAATTCCTTTTTGAAAAGTCATGATTCAACTCCTCTCCAAGTCAGGAGTTATTAAAAGACCTAAATCTTGTCTGCTTGCACTTCACCTCAGAAGACTTTAAGACGCTTCGAAGTCATATTTTCTAGCATATGCAGCCATTGTAGAAAAATGAGACGTCTAAGAATATATATGCTTGTATTCTCTAATGTAGTTGATCATATTTGCAACTTTTATGGCGCAGGTATTTGCCTATGAATTCCTTCCACCCTGTCATTGTACTGTCTGGCAGTTCCAAATGTCCTTATTAATGTTTTTAAAAATTACTAAGTCTGGCGCATAGGGTTAAAATACGCCCTAGGAATATGATAATGAATGTCTCTTGCTAGCCTTCATAGAGGATGTGTGTGGCGAAAGAAACTTGTAACTTGGAATACAGCACACCCTCCAACTTATCACAGACTGCCAAGTAAGTCACGTGACCTGCACAAGAGTACAGAGCTCCAAACCATGTGTTTTTGTGTGCCGTGCTGTCATGTGAGAGCATGGCACCCCAAAACAGGATACCCCACTTTAATTGGGACAGTTGAGAGGTACGATGTAGCCCCCTCTACAAATCAGTAACAACCATTGCTCCTCCCACTTTTGCCTCTCGTCATGCCCAGCATGGGCATGTGACCCTGAAGGAAATGCTGCCATTGGACCAATAAAGGTTCCCCTCCCCCATTTTACAGAAGGCTGCCTGTCAGTATGACAGGCTCGCTGATGCTATCAGGGCAAGAATTTAGAGCAAAGGTCTAGGGCCCTACTCATCGGGATGAGAGCCCCCTAATGCAGCAGGACTGGCTTACCTCCTTTTGAAGGAAGTGAAGCAACACACATTTCCTCCCAAGGGAGGGCTGTAAAGCCATTAAGTCCAAAATCTGAAATTGCCTGCCTGCACCACTCACAGTGTAGTGAGACTGGAAGTAAATAAGTAACAAGGGCAGGGGCTACCACCATGTTAGGTCAAAGCTGGGGTGATCTGTCCTGGGAAAAACCTAGCCCCTGCTTACAGCAGTATCACAGTCCTCATAATAACTTGGGATGAGTGAAGAGGTGCAACCCTGTCAACACAACTTTTGACCAAATTTGCTTTTGGAATCCCACAGCATCTATAAAATTATAGAGTATTGACACTCCCAAAACCATAGTTTTATGTAGGGGAAGGGTTGTAGCTCAGGGGTGGAGCATCTGCTATAGATGCAGAAGGTGCGAGGTTCAATCTCCAATACTCTAGGTAGGTCTGAAACCCTGGAGAGTTGCTGGCAGTCAGTGTAGACAGTCCTGAGCTAGATGAACCATTGGTTTGACTCAGTATAAGGCAGATTCCTAGGCTCCTTCACTATGCAGTAATTTGATAATGTGCCTGATCACGTGAATGTATGCTCTGGAGCAGTTTTGAAAACAGACTCCTTTTTATTATTATTTCCAGCCACATAACATTGTATTTAGCAGATTTGTTCTTGCCTCAGGGGCCTGAGCACAATTCATGAACCAATTAAATTAAGGAAGGGGGAGGGGAGAAACAAAGAGAGAGAGGTAAACTCAAACAGCCTAGAAACCCAAGGCAGAGAAGAGCGTGGGCCTTTGAGAACGCAGCCCATTTCATTAATTCACAAGTAACAGAATATCCTCTCAAGCCAGCTTTTTTAAAATAAAATAAAATCAGGAAGTCTCATACCTGCCAATCTTTCTCTGCCCTGTGTCATGTGTGTTGTAACCTTATATATCCACAACATTATGCATATGGGAGTCAAGACAGGTTTTAAAGTACATACAGTGACTCCTGAACTTCTACACCCTTTTGGACAAGTATATGTACAATGATTTCTGTTCAGTGCATCCCCTGTCTGCCCTTTCTTCCTAGGATACACTGGAACTTGCCAGACTTATCACAAATACCGTAGGGACACATGTTGCATCTGATTGCTGTTGATCCGTATGCTGAGAGAAGGAAAATTCAAGGAACTGAAATCTCTCCGGTTTTCTGCTAATCTGTGCTGTTAAGGTGTATTTGTAATGAGATTTTGCCCTCCCATTCTTCATATGTTGTGAGGTGCTCCAAAGTGAAATCTAGTAACATGACCAGTAGTGATATATTCCTTGCTTTTTGGCCATTTAACTCAGACATTTATGGGTGTGAAGGTGTGTTAATGTGAACGAGTATACACATGTGTCACAGAGAAACAGCAGAAGGAACAAAATGCAGCATCTGTGAGTCAAGAACTGAGCCAGCTGTGAGTGTTCATGCCTATTCAAAAAGACATATTAGACTTGTCTGTGAAGTGACTTCTGTGATCTTATCTTGTGAATGAGACCAACAAATCTCATAGATCTGGCTCCTAAGGACGTGGTGGCAAGGGAGAACAATGTGTACTGAACTAAGGAAGGCACACGCCACATGGATCTCACCCTCTGGATCTTATGATGAATGCCTCCTAAATTTCTATCGCAGAGGTGAGAATGAAGACAATTTGTTTTAACTCAGGGAAGGGCTCTCCAATGTGGCAGAGATGCAACAACTGACAACCCGAACCATTCTCTTAGCTTCACAGCATTTGATTTTGCCATCATTAGCAATACTGAGAGTTCAACGACGTATTACATTAAATGCATAAAAAGCATTGAATGATACAGGGAATCTCTTTTCATAAAGAAGGTTGTGTGTGGTAAACATACCGTATTTTTCGCCCTATAGGACACACCGTCCCATAAGGCGCACCTAGTTTTTTGGGGGGGAAATAAAGGGGAAAAAATATTTCCCCCCCCCAGGTGCGGGGCTGAGGCGGGGGAAGCCCGAGCTTCCCCCGACCCCAGCCCCCAGAACAGGCAACTCTCCGCAAGCCGTGGGAGTCCAGCGCTGGGCTCCCACGGCTTGCGGAGAGCTGCGCGAAGCCTCTCCAGGCTTCAGCGAAAGCCTGCATTCACCCCATAGGACGCACACACATTTCCCCTTCATTTTTGGAGGGGGAAAAGTGCATCCTATAGGGCGAAAAATACGGTAATACTCAGTGTAACAGTGGTGAGCAGGAGTCTGACTCTGAAGAGTGAAGGAAAACACCGGGTCCTTTCAACATGCTTTTCCTCTACACATGAGTAGCAGGTGGAGAGGGCTAATAACTAAGGCCAATCCTAAATTATTAAACTGAAGCCTTTTCTAATCAAGAGCAAAAATTCCTTTTGAAGATCAAATTACCCTTTTTGGAGGCTGCAGTTACAATAGCCACAAGGCTTAAGCACTGAGGTTGTCTCAAGGAAGGGAAATTACAATTTTGAAATCTCATTAGAATAATTATCCAGCGTTGCCTGCTCCTTTTGCTAGCTCCAGGCATCCATAATCCTCGGCTACTTTTGATTTTGATCTCTATGTCCTTCACTCTGTGCCCCCTCTGCCCGAAAAGGATTTGCTAAAAAGAATGAAAGTTCTTGTTGACTAATCTTCATCCAGGTATGAGTCCCTGGTGACCCTATGCAAAACATCTCTTAGGGCACACACCAAGATTTGTTTTGTAACTATGATTAAAAAGCTTACATTACGCTTCTAGCAAAAGAAACGTAAGATCACTAAAAAGAAAAAGTTAATTGGCAGTTGGAAGGGGTCTTTCTTTTTTGCATGAATGTGGTGTTTTTTTTACCACATTATGATCATGAAATGGGTTGTAAGTAGTTTCTAAGCAGAGGTAGAATTGCTGAAATTCAGTCCTATTTGATATGAAGGAAATGTTCTTTGCTGTACATCTTCTCTTTAGATACTGATACCACTAAAATGTAATCTTGTTTTCAAGGACCACAACGTATCACATCATTAGGTGTGATGAAATCCTATTACCGTATTGGCCCGAATATAAGCCACACCTTTAAAATTGGAGGAGAGGGAAGAAAAAATGAATAAATACCTGAATATAAGCCCCTCCCTTCCCCGCTGCTCCTGGCTGCATACTGGGGAGAGGCGCGGAGCCGTGCTGCGTTGCCGGCAGCCTATCCCCTTCCTCGCTCTCTCCCTTCCCAGCCTTGGAGGAGAGGACGGGGGACTACGCACAGGGTGGGCGCTGCTTCACCGTGCTCCTGGCGCTGTTTGTCCCATGGTCCTGGCTGCATACCCTAAGGTCACGAATATAAGCTGCACTTTAACTTTACGTGGTCATAATTTGAGGGGAAAGTGTGGCTTATATTCGTGCCAATACAGTAATTTCAAAGTGTGCATAACTATGTACTGAACTATGGTGAATGAATATAGATGCCTAAACAGTCTAAACAATCACAAAAAGGATCCATGGAGAACAAATATGAACCAAGACATGCCCCAAAAAGCTCACGTGAGCTTTTTATTCATGCATTGCAGAATCTCATTCAAGAGTCTCATTCATTTCAGTTCTGTTGGCAAGTCAGAGTATGCTGCCAAACAGCTGCTCCATTGTTTTCCATAAATGGGTGCACATGTAACCAGTGAATGCTAAGCCCACTTCTGCCGTTACTGAATTTCCTCCCTTTGACTCTGCCTCTCTTGATATAAGATGTGAATTAATTAGCAATGTAGATTTTTAATCCAACCCACCCACTTCTGATTAGGTTTAGAGAAAGCAACAACTGCCAATCCAATGCTTTGCATGCGTGCCAAAGACCACTGCTGTAGCACCCGGTACAAGTACAATCAATATTTTCTTATTCCTGGCCAAGCTATAGATCTTCACACTTAATATTCATTTTTTTGTAATAAAATAAAAATCTTCTTTTGTGATTGCAGTCTTGCCCTGATGCAAAGAGGTTTCTTGGCCCTTTGGGCATGTAAATGAATTGAATTAACAAAAATCCTTTTGCTTAACGGGCTACTCTGTTAACAGTTTTGAAAAACGTCAGGTAAGCCTAAAGAGACTCATAATTATATTGCATATACCTGTTCTTAAACTCTGTTGATTTTATCTATATTTTGACAATTTTATTTTGTCAACTTGTTTTTATACTCTGCTGATTTTATTGGTATTTCCTTATAAATATTTTATACTGTTTTACGTAAATTACTTCAGGGTTTGTTTGTTTTTAATTAAGTGGTCTATAGATTCCAATAAATAAATAAGAGTAAGATGTACTCAACCACAGTGAAACCTTTCCCCTGTGTTTCTGTGTGAGTTACTGTTCTGGGTACTTTTATTGATTAGAAATAGCTTGGAGCAGTGATTTACACAGAAACACAAAGGTAGTAATACACTTTGCCTTCCCTCAAACAAATTGGGTTGATTCAGATTTTCCAACTAAGTGCTCAGAAATGTTGAGGTTTTTAAAGTGTTCAGATGAACTTTAAATCGCCCCAGAGAGGACTCCCATTATTTGCAAGCATAGATTATTGGGAAATAGTGGAAGCAGTGCATGAATCCCAATTCGAATCGGAGCAAGCTTAAAGGTTGCTTCCCCCAACTTCAATTAGATCTGCCTTGCCTGAGAAGATGCCCTTAGACCACTTTCCCAACATTATTATGCTGTATCTCTACAACTGCCTGAATGATCCAAATGCACAGATGCAGGGATGTGATGGAGATACTTATCCTTGGCAGAGACTGATAGGAACGGGGCAGGGCAAATGAATCACACCAAGGACACTGAAAGCAGCCTTCTTTGTGCATGGATATGTTGGGCTCCTGGGAATCTTCATTTTATTGATCAACTGTCACACTTAGGCCTCGTGGGTTTCTTTTCTTCTTCTTCTTTTAGCTTAGCCAGATGGGAATTGTTAAAGTCCGTCCTGCAGTCCTCAGGAAGAGGGGAACCCCCAAACCATTCAACGTGAGTCTACATTGAAGCTCCTATTCATGAACTAGGGCTTATATCGCACCAGCAAATTAGCCAAATGTAGAACCTCCCCCAATGGGGGTTGATTTCAGCAAAGGACACCACCAGGGAACATTCTGAAGGAAAACTCTAGTTCAAATCATGCTGTTCAGGGTAGCCATATCTGCAAAGAAAATTTGGAGAGTTTATCTTTCATTTGTAGAGTGAATGAATGGCCACCATATCGCACATGCAATTTGTCTGATTTTTCTGTTTCTTTTATCACTTTTGATTTGTGAATAATTTCTCAGTGGTGGCCAGTTGCCAAACTTTTTTGTGCCATAAATCCAGTTTTAGTCCTTGTAAAGCCTTCCAGATTTGAACTAGTTGAGAAGTCACTTTTAAAAATAGCCCAAAAATCCTTAGTATTAACAACAGCATTTGGGTTTTCAAAAACAGTACCATAAACAAATCTGGGGTGAGAAATCCATAGGCGTCTAAATTATTTTGGATGTTTCCAAGGATACTAGTCCCCAAAATGCTTGCATTGGTGGGCAACTCCACTATAAGTGATAATTCCCCTTCATGCCACATAGCCTCCAGCACCATAGTTGGAATGTGGCAATATATGGGCAAGCTGAACCAGAATCTGGTACCACCCAAAGGTATCTGTTTCCCAATTTCCCAAACTTTTTTCAGGGATATATCCCTGAAAAAGTTTGGGAAACACCATATATATATATATATATATATATATATATATGGTGTTCTCATGATTCCATGATACCAGAAAAAACGGTAAAGTTTAATAAAGCGACACACTCTTTTAACACCTCAGAAGGTTAACTTCTTTCTTTTCTTCTTTTTTAGGGAGGAGACAGTAGGTCAAGTGAGGATAAAGATGGACACTTCATCTGCTGGGTGATAGCAATGATAAACCTGAATAGCTTTCGGTTTCTCCAGTATATGCATCTGGAGAAAAGAAAAGCAAAAAAGAAAAGGAAGCCAATTGACAATGTGATTGCCTGCAAAAAGGATTTTTGGGGAAATCATCTCCCAGTTCCGTTTCTCCAGTGAACTGAACAATAGCAGATGAGAAAGAGGTCACAAATTTATGAAACAGCGTGGTCTTCCAGCCAGACATCAATACTTGTAGAAAGATTTGCAGTGTTAAAAGCTCAGAGCCAACGTATTCAGTGGACAGGACTTTTGGACTAAGACCTAGGTTCATGATCCATTCAAATATTAAGTTGATTAATGTCTTTGGTGTCACTTCTTATTAGTTCTCTTATTTGCAAAGTGAAAATGTGCACATTTGCAAGGTTGTAACAAAGGTTAATGTTGTAATGTGTAAAAAGTATACCCACACACTGTAGAAACTCTTACTATGCAAGTTTCAGTATTTTTCTGAATAATTCATCTAGCAGTTTCCCGGGAAGTGTGCAAAGGACTTCAGCTTAGGCCTGGGATTTCTGACTTTCTTCCAAAGAGCTCCAGATGAGTTCACATTAGGGATGGACTGATCTGTCAATGTTGGTTTCTCTCAATTTATCATTTTTCCTGTCTTAAATTCAGTTTGCCACATTTCTGCATATTTTCGTGAACCTTTCTCTTAATCTATACACATTTTTAAGCAATTTTGTTTAACATGTTTTGCAAAAAGGTTGAATATTATTTTCACAACCATGTGCAATAACGACTATTATATTCACAACTATGTGCATTTTTATGCACACTTTCCCTTAATATGGACACTTTTTATGGTTGGAGATCTTCATCACAACTTTCAGAGAAGTGCAAATATTGAGCAACATGCAAACACACGAACCTTTACTTCATTGATTTTTGGAAGCCACTCCAAGGGCACATTTGTGTGTAACTTCCACCCACATCCTCTCCATTGTTTGACTTCTGAACTGGAATTTTCAGGAAGTGCTTTGTGAAGCAAGGGGAACATCTTCTATACAGCTGTGTAAAGGGAGGAGAGTGTTAGGGGAGTGGGCAAGAGGGAAAGTGTCAGTTTTCATTTCCTCCCTGAAACAACCCTGTATAGTGTTGAGAGGAGAGGTTAACTTCATAACACATATCCTCCCAACCATGGGTTCTCAGTGTTGAGCTGGCCATGGAAAACAATTGAGAAATCCAGGATTTTATCATGGCTGTGATTGGCCAACAGCATGTATTTTGCATTCAATGTGATACCGAAAGCAATGGGATGGTGTCAGGGACCGTGCGAAGGAGGGCGGCACTGAAGAGGAATGGGGGGAGCCTCCCCTTGCTCCTAATCAGGATCCTGACTCTTCCCAGGAGCAGTGGGACAGTATAGATTAGGAACAACGGTTTGCAGAGGGACATAGTTCAGAAGACAGAAGTTGGGAAGAACTGGGGGGGTGAACAGTTAGGAGAAGAACTGAGAGAGAAAGAGAGTTAACAGACTCAGTGCCGCTGGAAAGCGTCGATCTGCTCAGCCCATGGTCAAGGAGAGCAGATAATGTGGCAGCACAGAAAGCACAGTGGTTGGAGGTCAGGTTGCAAGACACCGAAGTGGAGAGGGGAAGTGGGGAGAATCCTTAATTGGGAGCACCTGACAGTTACTATAGATAAGCTCATCTTCCATCAATATTCTGTAAGTCTTGGAAGTTCCTTTTGAGGATGTTTGAGGGTCTTATCTTAAGCCTATATTCCTTTGCATGCTTAGAGAATCCCCACAGTGTATAGAAACCACCGTCTTGTTTTTAGGTCGCCCCTATTTTCACTGATAGGGACTAAACTGTCCACATTCACTATTGGAAAGGATGATTCCACAAGTGTCCCTGCATTTCCCCCCCAACACACACAAATACAGAACTGTGTGTGCGAGCTGCTTTCACATGGCTCTATCCAATGAGACAGAGACAGATATGTGATTACCACAATCTCAAAGGTGAGAACAGTCACAAAGATTTTGGGGTTTGGCTAGGTCCAAGAGCTTTACTTTTAGATACACTACGGGTGCTTCTATGATCACTTTCAGGTTCATCTGTGTCTGCGATGACACCACAACAAGAGTAAGATTAATTATCCCCTCCTAGATCTGCCTCACCAGTCCTGACAACAATATTGGCAATCGTATGCTGGCTGTCAGGCTCTTGTGGCTCCACTACCCCTCCAGTTCCTCAACCAGAAAATGAATGATCTTCACTGTACTTTTAGCAAAAAATAAAATGCACACTTCCATATGCTGCTATTTCAACTAACTGTTTCAACGTAAACATTCTATTTTTGAATCTGTGGAAGTGCTGTGCACTTTTGCAATGGGAGAGCACCCCAACGGTTGATATTTCAAGTGTTTTCATACCAATTAAATTGGTATGAAACTCTCCTCCCATGAGATCAGCAAAGATGACAGGAATAAGCAGAGGGCAAAATAAGTTCTCTCAACCTACAGTGACAAAGCATAGCTGCTTTGCGTGAGTGAGATTTAAAGAGGAATAAGAAAACTGGGAGTGTTTAACTTATTATCTAGACCTGGATCAGGTCAGAGGCTTCCAAAGAGGGATTGGGGAATGGGACTAAAGGGGGTGCCTTCAGTCAATAAGAAAGAGTCCCACAGAACTCAAGGCAGTCCTGGACTGTTGCCATTTCCAGATGACATTCAGTCACATACCAGCATGTGTGCAGGGTTCTGCCCAACATTGTGTGTGCCCAGCATGCATGTGTGATGTCATACATGGTGGGCGTGACATCACATAGTGGGAAGACCCCTGGCGTGCCCTCTAAAAGGCCCAGTGGGGCCTGCTGCAGCTGCCATGGGCTCTGACGGGCCCTTCCACTGCTGTGATGAGCTCAGACAGAGTCTGCTGTTGCAGAGGGAGGGCCCGATGGAGCCCACCACAGCCAGGGGAGGGCCCGACAGAGTTTGCCCGGCTGTGAAATATTGAGGGGGCCCAGCCTCCACATTGAAAATTTTTGTAGGTGCCCAGCCTAGAAGGCAGGTGTGGGAGCCATTTGCACCTGGGCTGCATCTACTCAGCTATAAAAAACCGCTCTGAAAATGCTCGGGGGGAGGGGAACCCCATTTTAAAGCTCACAATGGAAAATTTCATAGTGCCTCCCTGTTGCGCACAACTCTTGACAATTGGGCTCTATTTATTTTAATTTATTATTACATTTATGTCCCACCTTTTCCTCCAAGGAACCTAGGGTGGTGTACTTGGTTCTCACCCACCCCATTATCCTCACGCAACAACCCTGTGAGGTAGGCTGTTCTGAGAGAAACTGGCTGGCCCAAGGCTACCCAGTGCTTTTCATGGCTGAGTTTTTATTTCAGCTCAGAGGCCACTTCAACTTTTTAAAAAACCATGGGGTTGGGTTGGAAATTATGCAATGAAACATCTCATATAGTTTGAACCCAAGGCTTGGATCCAATCTAATGAGCTAACTTGGAGTTTGTGAGCTGCAACATCCTAGCCCTCTTTAAGGGGAAGAGGATAAAAGCAGCAACAAGGTCCCTGCAATTAATAAGTCTGAACCCTCTGGTTTAATTGAGCATTCCATACAGTTTGAACATGAAGCTTGCACAGGACCTAGTGAGCTACTATGAACTTGTTCTATAAGTGCTAAGTGCCTTGCCTTCTGCTCTTGCCTAGAGTGACCATGTCTGCTTCTTTCCTGAATGAGTCCTCTGTTTGAAGGGCCATCTGGTTTAAATCTAGTCCAAGTCTGGATAAAAGGCCATATGAAGGGAGACCAGGTGACTTGAACTTGCCCAGGTTAGTACACAGACAGACAGCTGAGCAGGCACTAACATCAGAGTAAACAAATCTAGGATGATGCTGTAAAAATCATAAATCACACACACACACACATACACACACCCCAAAGCGCATTCCATCCTGAGTCACTCCTCTGTCACAGAACTTTTTGTGTGTCACTCTCATGGAGGGAGAAAAATAGTCACATTTCTATGCACCATTCTCAAGCCGTCAACTCCAGCCTGCGGAGACCATAATACAATGTCAAAACAAAAATGATGCTAATTCAATACTGTGGCAGCACCATTACGCCTGTCAAGGTGGGATGAGGCAAACTGATGTCAATTCAGAATTCTGAAGGCCAGGATAACAGTGTCACGGTGAAATTGTATCAGAATGAGTTATTCAAACAATTGGATAGGGGAGTAGAAGTGTCCCAAGGGGTGCTGGTTTCGCAGCTTGTATGAAATTCATAATTTTACTGACCTCAAACTGTCCCATCAAAGCCAGCCAGGGACACTGGGGATTGAGATCTTTGAAAAGCATCCGTTTGCATGGCCTTTAAAGGTTCTTGTTAATAATATGGATGCATAATCTGCTCTTCAAGAATATTCCTCACCAAGTAGCTTGCAAACATGAATACAATGCAATCCATAACATATAAAATCATTAAAACACACACACACGTTTAAATGTTGGCTTACACTGCAAGGCACTTGGGCTCATGATGCATGCAATGTTAAGAATCTTTGCCCAGAAGAACCATGCAATTCTGGCAAAGGTTTTATGTGGGCCATTTCATACATCACTCAGCAAGAAACGGGTCTGATCTGTGAACATATACTTAGGAGAGCTTCTGACTAGTATACTTGGTTGAACCAATACACATAGTCCAAGGCAGAACTTAAAGATTAGATAACATACGATAGGAGAAACATGTCCAAGAGACTGCAGAGCTGCTGCCAATCTTACAATGTTGAACCACATAGACCAGTGGTATGACTCAGTATGAGTCAGCTTTCTGTGTTCATATGGGATGCAACTCCAGCAGGCGTCTTTTCCCCTATTTCAGGGACTCATCATATGAAGCCTCTCTGATCCATATGTAGGCAGAAGCAGTGAGAGGTGGGAGAGACTCATACATACACAGATAATAGAGGAAGCCAGCAGGACTTGCAATCATGTGCCAGCTCTGGAGGAAAGCTGCCTGAATGTGAGGCAGAGGAGAGGTCCATTGGGGCTCACACCATTCTCTGACACCCAGAAAGGGTACCTGAGGAAGCAAAACAGAGAGAGGTGGCATCCATTTGACTCCAGTACAATCCACCAGCACAAGACAAACAACCTTTGTATCCAATCAACATGTACACAAACTATGATGGGAGAATAACTGGGGAGGAACTTGTATCTTGCTTGTGCCTCATTAGGAAGTCCAGTCCCTGTCTGGAGAACTCTTTGAGTCTCTGGGTTTATTTTCTTACTCAGAAGCTAACCCACTGATTTCCCTTAGACATACTGGTGTGTCTGGAGAGCTGAGCAATCCTTGGGCTGAATCTGAAGCTTTCAAACAAAGAAGTCTGACACCATCATGAAAAATTCATGCCGCTCTAATCACCACAGGGCATTTTCTTTAGTTCGTTGGATCAATAGCATGGCATCTTTTCAGGTATCTCGATGCATGCTTTCATCTCTTAGGGGCAAAGAGAGCAACAACTGCTTCTGAGTCACTGAGTCGGGCTAAAGAGAAGCTATGGAGCCAACTTGGCTCTGAGATAAGCAGTCACTATCTGCTTATCCTTTTCAATATGGGATACAGACCACGAGGGGAGAGTTACCAAAAGATTGCACCAATGGGCGCCAGCATCAGTCGGCCAAGTGGCACCACCCACAAGCTGTCTTCAGTCTCATCCGGGCACCGCAGCAAGGCATTCTTCCAACAACTTATTTTATTTACAAACCAAAACACAGCATTGCTGTTCTCAGCCACCAGTGGGCCATGCTAGTGAGTGACCTGGGTTTTTTGCCTAAACAGTCTCTTAAGTGATGGGCTAAATGTTTGGAAAGTACTTGACTTTAATTCCATTCTGCTCCATGAAAGGTTCTTTGGAATCAGATCCTAATCACTCTCCCACCAGGTAAGTTTTATCCAGTGAAATGTATATCTAAGTACCAATTCAAAGATTCTTGATATGATGTGGTGCAGCCCTCTCACGAGACTCCACCGGAATACACCTAATGTCACCCACCTGTCACATTTACCTCAGGAAAATATAGATCTGCAACACATGGGAACTTCAGAATACCCCACAGGGCTTGCAAATAGCCCTGTGCAGTGTTTGGAAATACTGCTGCGGCCAGGAGTGACCGCCTAGGCCTCTGAGATTGCTGGCCTTCCCATTACTTTTCCAGTTCTCAGCACCCCTCTCCTGAAATGTCCTTCATAAGGACATCAAGCAGACATGACATAACGTCACAGCGCTTGATATTTCCTGTGAAGAGTTACCTCACCCGCAGTTCCAATGGCTGACAGCTAGTTTATTAGCTTAAATAAAGGAGCAAATCAATTAATTAGATTGGAAAGGATGGCCAAGCAGGTGTTGCGATAATAGCACAATGAAGATCTTTCTGAGAATCATCACTGAAGTTTATGGAGAATGGCTGATGACATTCACTAGCCTTTTCATCTCCTCAAAGGTCAGGACTGAAAATTGCTTCATGAGTTCTTTAACTAATTTCTGCAACAAACACTGCAGATTCCAGCTCTGACTTGTTTCCATCCTTCTTTTGCAGGGGCATGTCAATGGGTACTGTGATGCAGTCCATCACAGCATTCAGTGATGACAGTTCTGCACCCCAGTTCTGGGAATCAGCCCCTGTACCTGTGGCAGGATAGAAATCACAAAATAAATGCATATGCCATGATAGTGCAATCAGTCCTTAATTAGGCTCACTAATGAAGCATTATGAATAACATTACTGTTAATTTGTAGTCCTTGCACTTTAAATGAGGAGTTTCCCTTGGGGTTTTGCTCTCCAAGCACTTTATACTCCTGCTAAGTGGGACTCTCTAACATTTATCCATGAATATGGGATAGGTAGGTGTATTTTGGGCTCTCCTGTATGCAAATGAGTGGTTGGCTTGTGGGGAGGGTATTTAAAATCATGTGTATGGGTGAAAGAGGACAGGAGTGGAAGGTTCAGGGGGATGCTCTTGCTAGGGTCCTGGGGAGGGGATGGTATGGAATGGGAGGCAGGCAATGTAATCACAGGAGACATTTTGCATCTCTCTCCCCTGATCAGCTGCTACCTAGTAAAATCTTGGGTGGTCATGTTGATTTTCCCTTCCATCTGGTGGTGGTAGTGTTACTCAACACCTGATCAGTCGACATTAAAACAATTAGATGCATAGCTGTCAACTTTTTCCTTTTTTTAAGGGAAATCTTATTATTTCGAATAGGATTTCCCTTAAAAAGGGGGAAAGTTGACAGCTATGATTAGATGAGGTGGCTCACTGGATGTACATTAGATCTGGGCAGATGAACTGAGGGCCCCTAACATTTCTTATATTTGCCTGGCTGTTTTGTACAGCAACAGTCCAGGTCGAATAGTTAGCAGGAAGGCAGGGCAGATGTCTACAGAAATCTCATCATTCTCACCAGGAAACAAATCCAACAGATTTGCTGTATATTTTACATGGGCTGCAGATGTAGGACAGGGATGTCGGTGGTGTATCATTCACCTTGCTGCCCAAGAACCTCACAGACTGAACTGGTGGAGGCAATTTACTGACACGGCACTGGAGAACCGCAGGACATTAGTCTCAAGAGGACTTCAGTATCTGTATTGATTCTGCCCAGTCTGGGCCTGCTCAGGCCTTCACGGCCAATATGACAGCCATGGGGCTGTCAAAGCACATATTGAAGATCACAGCCATGTATTGCAGGTATTCATTACACAGATCAGTGTGAGTGATCTGGTGGTTTGGAGGGCAGGGGGGTGACTATTGCCCTATTATCATGGATAGATCTCTCTCTGGTGAAATTTGGGCGCTGTTACTGAGCCTTGCTGCAGGAGTGGGGGACAAGTTAAGAAGTTCTGCCCCTAGAGGCTAATGGAAATTCCTTAAAGTTCCTTAAAGTTCTGGAAGATTTCCCATACAGAATAGCTGGTGTTATATACATATAAACTGTCAGCTTCTAAATATATGCTAATCATCTCTTTCCTCTTGTTGCCAACCTGGATATGGCAGTTGCTTTTACACTGTGGTACCAATGGAGCTCTCCCTTCCCTCCTACGTGGTTGGAGTTTAGAACTGGAAATAGACAAGGCCAAAAACCAACCTGAATATTTTATCTTGCCACCAGTTCTTTTTGTACTATTGGTTAGTGGTGACCAAGCCATAAAACATTTATTGTACATGTAGGAAAATATGGTGTGGTATGGAAACTATAATAGGAAATTCTCCTCTTTCATGCACTTATGGGACTCTTTCACAAAGGAGATTATTTACAACTAATAAAATCAGGTGAAAGCAACAAATAAACCTGAGGACTGCTTGCCACCTCAATGACCCACATTCTTGACACAGTGGCCCAGTAGGAATGACACAACTAGCAAGCCCGCCCCACAAGCTTTCACCCGCTTGGATTTTAAAACCAGTAAGTTGGTCTTTTCAGTGGGAACTGTGCATCTCTGACTATGCCAAGAAGTCTCTCAGAGAGTGAGTTAATGGCCTTGAATTACGCAACCTGGTGCCCTCCAGATCTTTTGGACCACAACTCCAGTCAGCCCCAGCAGGCATGGCCATTGATCAGGGATGAGGGGAATTGTAGGCCAGCACACCTGAAGAGTATCAGGTAGCTTCCCCTGGACCGTACACAAGTATACTGCATATATCTTCCCAAAGCAGTCATCTAACATGGCAACAGAGACACAACTTATCCTGAGGTGACCCTTTATCAACCAGAATTAAAGGACAAGGTCCAGGATCAACCAAAGAGGAATAGTTTCTTCTTCCTCTTCAAAGACAAAAGTAATCATGCTGCCCTGAACGTAGACATTTATAAGGAGCAACTGAATCTCATGGGCAATCTGTGATGGAAAACGTATGTGAGGTAACCATTTTGGAAATGCTGATCTTGAAATAAAAGCTTACATCAGTGCACTTTACTATGCATTATGAAGACTGGATTAGACATCTTAGATGATCCTGTGTTTAAAATTCATAGCACATTTTCCTGAAGTGAGAAGGTAATTCAATATGTAAGCTTACAAACTACAGCAGAAGGAGAAGAATCAGCATAATAAGCACAATACCCCTGGCAGTGGGTATTATGTGTTTTCCTATCGGAGTAAACAGACAAATTTAAAACCAGAAACCAAAAGACAGTAATTAAAATATTCATAAGCTTTTATTTAAAACAAACATGGCATATGAGGATTCTTGTACATTTCCTTATCCCTATAACAGGAGCAAATGTTACATCATTTGCTTAAGCTTTCAGAAGTGTAAACGATTATTTATCTATTCTCTTTTCATGTACCTTGCAAGATAGGTTCGGTTGAGATAAAGAGAGGGCTCAGGGTCATGCAGTAAGCTTCAGAGCTGAAGAGGAAGTCTGGAAACCAAGCCTTATGAGGAACTGTTGACGGAGTTAGGTATATAGCCTGGAGAGAGGAGACTGAGAGGAATTATGATAGCCATCTTCAAATATCTAAAAGGCTGCCACACAGAAGATGGACCTGTAATTATCTGAATGGTTTAATTGATTTTATATAAGTATATAGTTATAATTCTAACAATGTTTAATTGTTTTGAATGAGTTACTGTTCTTGTTTATATCTGTCTTGACTCCCTGTCAGGGGGAAAAGGTGGGATAATAATAATAATAATAATAATAATAATAATAATAATAATAATAATGCTACAGGGGAGCAATTTCCATCAGGACACCATACATTGGGAGGAAAAGTTTAACCCTTCATTACCAACTACTGTCATGATGTAAATACACATACACAGCCCTTTAATTAGCAATAGAAAAAAGCTCCCATTGGTGCGTAGGTTTAACTTTTGTAAAACTGATGAGTTTACAAGTAACTCAACTAGTGTAATGTGCATTTAGGCCCTTAGAGGGCAGAAAATACTGGGCTTGAAACAGAAAACCCCTATAAAGGCAGGTAGATCCCTAGGATAGAGGGATCACTGGTGACTTTTTATGTAATTATTGTATATATTACTCACCTATAGTTAAGTATGTCTCCGGGTAGGCAGAAGTGTTTTGCAGTTTGCTTTTGCAGTTTATGCTACTGTGGGAAGGTGTCACGACCACAGGCAGCTAAACTGAAAAAGCAGAACCAACATCTGCATGTGTGGGGGTTTGAGGGAACAATAAGAGTGACACTGAAAATAAGGCAATAAAAACCAACATGTATTTGAAATAAGGATGCCTGCTCAAATAGAGAAATTATGGTCTGATAATGAAACCAAGGGAGAGCAGGGGTGACTACCTCTTGACTCACAAGGGAAATCTGTGTCCAGATACAGTGCCTTTGCCCTGTGTCACATTTCCACACAATATTTTTTTTAAAAAAAATCATCCACAAAGATGCAGTAGATCAGAAGGACACACAAATGGGAGGCGCAGGGGCAAGTGGTTGAGGAAACACCCCTTGATCCTGCAAGGATCATTTATCTGAAAATATAAACTTCAGTGGACTGCTTCTCATGCATAGAGAATTGTTCTGCATGGGGCAAACCCCCTAAAAATAGAGTCAAAAGAAACCTGCACTGTGGTTTGTCATGTTTGTGGTGTATATTAGAGGGGCGCACTGGCTATGTGGACAGTAGGAATTATGAGGTGAATAGGGGTAATTTGAGTGAATTTTTCACATGTCCAGGTCAGGTTGCCCTGTTACCCAAGTGTTCCAGGGGGTCATACAAATTATTGGCAAACTTCTTTATCTGCAAATAGCCATGCAGCATCTTAGAGATGCTGTATTTAGCACCCCCTTAGGAAAAGATGCTTTTGGAGACTGGGTATATAAAAAAGAAAGAACTGTTTCTGTGTCCAGTTCAGGGGCTAGAGAAGCATGAAATACAATGTCAGTCACACTTCGGCCCAAATGCTTATACTAAATTAACTCTATAGGGTAATCCAAATTTTAAAATAGAGAGGCAGGGGATTTTTAGTTTTTAGTTTTATGTGAGCAAAAATAATGCAGGGATGCCATCATTGCCAAAGCAGCTAGGTCAAGCTCTCCATTTTCTCCATAGTTCCCAAGGTATTCGGCATGCACCTCCTTCCTCAGTCAAGTCCCATTCGAATGAGGGCAAAACCTTGGCTTCATTTGTCCTTGGAGATATCATCACTCTTCTACCTGCGATGGGCTATGTGATGCCTTGACATCATAGCATCCTCGAGTGGTCCCTAATAGGTTGGGATCACTTGGGAAACATGGAAACACACAAAAAGACGCCATTGAAGTAGCAATGGAAGGGGAAAACAGAGCTTCAGAAGCTGTAAACAGCTGCCAAAAAAAATCACTTTTATGAGGGTTTTGGGAATTATTTCACATAGCCCTGAAAACCACCCCTTTACCTTGAAAATGTGCAGAGATGAACATTCAGTGGAACCCTAATCCTGGGTGTCAACAATCCCCAGGGTTGTTAAATCCTCACCCAGAAAGAGTGCCTACAGTTTAAAATGCTCTTAAATAACAAGTGAAGTTGAAGCTGCTGTACTTCTTGTCCTGTTTCATCAGCCATCCTCCTCTGACTGCTGCGGCCAGCAGGACTCCAATTTTGCTGCATAGCAGGCAGGAGAGATGTGTGGATGACAGGGTCAAGGCAGCAGGAGGAGGAGGAGAAACAACAGGAGGAGATGCAATAATTGCATCCTCACATGATGCCTTCAAGCATCTAAAGGTATGTGAACAGGCCCCTAGTGAGGATCAAGCAACTCAAACATAGCCAACCCCCTGGAAAGTCCCATTCAGCAAATTGGCCTTAAGCACACAATACAGTATAGTTGTATGCTATATCATCATCATCATCATCACCATGGTTTACAACATAAAAATACAAAAATACATACCATAATAATAAGCAAAAACAATAAAGTAAAGGTAAAGGGACCCCTGACCATTAGGTCCAGTCGTGGCCGAATCTGGGGTTTTGGCCCTCATCTCGCTTTATTGGCTGAGGGAGCTGGCGTACAGCTTCCGGGTCATGTGGCCAGCATGACTAAGCCACTTCTGGCGAACCAGAGCAGCACATGGAAACACTGTTTACCTTCCCGCTGGAGTGGTACCTATTTATCTACTTGCATTTTGACGTGCTTTCGAACTGCTAGGTTGGCAGGAGCAGGGACTGAGCAACGGGAGCTCACTCCGGGGATTCAAACTGCTGACCTTCTGATCAGCAAGTCCTAGGCTCTGTGGTTTAACCCACAGCGCCACCCGCGTCCCAACAAGCAAAAACAATAACCCTCCACTAATAGTTATTGTTGTTTAGTCATTTAGACATGTCCGACTCTTCGTGACCCCATAGACCAGAGCACGCCAGGCATTCCTGTCTTCCACTGCCTCCTGCAGTTTGCTCAAACTCATGCTGGTAGCTTGAGAACACTGTCCAGCCATCTTGTCCTCTGTCGTCCCCTTCTCCTTGTGCCCTCCATCTTTCCAAACATCAGGGTCTTTTCCAGGGAGTCTTCTCTTCTCATGAGGTGGCTAAAGTATTGGCGCCTCAGCTTCAGGATCTGTCCTTCCAGTGAGCACTCAGGGCTGATTTCCTTCAGAATGGATAGGTTTGATATTCTTGCAGTCCATGGGACTCTCAAGAGTTTCCTCCAGCACCATCATTCAAAAGCATCAATTCTTCGGCAATCAGCCTTCTTTATGGTCTAGCTCTCACCACTAATAGTAGTGCTTAATAAAGTTACTTCTATTAACTTGATTAATAAGTGCAGTTGAAATCCAAAACTTAAACACCCCTCATATGTTGAAAGGAGAACAGAATGGTACCCAACACCTGTGCTGGCAGGAGCACTGGACGCACCTTCTGGCAGCCATGTGCCTTCCATTGGTATGAAAAGATGTTAATGTAAGGCTTCTTTTTTGGCCCATAGCTCCCCTTTGCGTGGAGGAGCCTCATACATGTTGTTACACGCCACCCCAATCTCTGCTGAGCAGTTACCCAAGATTCCAGGGGTTCCGGGTGCTCACCCAGCGCTATTTTATCACTCTGCTATCTCTGCCTCCTGCTTGGGCCTAACCTCCTAAACTAGATATGGAAGGTGACTCTAAAGGTGTAGTCACATTTATCCGTACACTGCCCTATCCCAATCCTATCCACGTAAGCTGTAGTGAGGGTGGTGTCAAGACGGGTGCTCCACAGATATTCCATTGCCCCCCCTAGAAACATATTTGGGGAATACATGAGGAGAGGTTTTTAAACACCTCTCTAGCCATTCAATTTTCAGACACTGTGGTGTGACCTAAAACTGTGATGCGTTAAAGTACAAAGAGAAGTCCTGAAGCATTTATTGAGTGCAAATATATTGAGTAGGCTGAGAGGACTGATTAGTCAATTTATATATTTGTTTTATATATATATAATTTTTTTTTCATTTAACAATATATAATTACATCATTATTATCCACTTTACCTCTCTGGCTCATTAGAGCCTATCGACTTCCCTCCCTCCTGCCTCATGATTTTCAAAATTAACCTTTATATGATAGCATTTTATACATTTTCCAATTCTAAATATACTCATTACGAAATACCTCAAAATTTAAATAAATATAGAAAGGGAGAAAATTTCTCCTTACAAGTCTTCAGACAACCGTGCTGATGATGTCAATTGCTTACAATAATCTTTCAAATATCATATAAATTTACTCCAATCCTTTTGGAATACTTGATCATGCTGGTTTCAAATTTCCCCGTCAGCTTCGCCAATTCCGCAAAGTCCATCATTTTCATCTGCCACTCTTCCTTCGTTGGTACTTCTTGTTGTTTCCATTTTGGGGCTAAAAGAATTCTTACTACTGTTGTTGCATACATAAACAGTTTTATCTTCTCTTTGTATCTCTTCACCCACTATACCCAATAAAAAGACTTCTGGTTTCTTAACAAAAGTACTTTTAAACAATTTATATATTTGAGACATTTATATATGGCTTAAATTTCTGCATTTCAAAGCAGTGTACGGCTAATCATTGGTCTAGATCCAATTTTAACTTTGTGCATTTCATACCAATACTGGCCCCAGGTGGAATGACACCCTTGCATTGCAATGGGGCCTGGACAGGCACATCTGGGCAGGTGTGTATCATCATTGGGATCCAAACCTATGCCTGTACGAGCTGCACAAGGATCCCCATTGCAGGTTCCAGAAATGGAAAGATGGAAAAAGCTTTGGAACCTCCTTAGCCTTGAAAGAGTTTGAAATGACAGTACACAAATGAGAACAATATTTTGTGCTCCGCAAAACATTAAGAAAATGAAGATGATGGCAAGGCTGACCGGGAAGATCAGGCACCAAGAAGACAACAAATTTAATAGACAAAGGCATAACTTTATTGACTATATGAAAGAACACTGTAAAAGTTCAAAAACATTAGCAGGACTTATATAACACTTGTAACTTAAAATCAACAAAGGATAAAAATGAAATATAACAATTTGGATAAATGTAATTATATGCAGGTAAAAAGAAAGATGAAACAAGGGAGGGGCGAAGGGAAGTCCAGGGGTTCAGAGAACCCCATCAAGGTATTGTTATGACTACGGTTTTATGAAAATTTGTGTGTGTGTGTGTGTTTGTAAAACTGTCTTTCTTTTTCTTTTTGAAACTATGAAAATAAAAAGTTAAAAAAAGAAAAAAGAAAATGTAGATGGACTAAAAAGCTACATGTTCCCTCTGATTATTTAAAAGTTCATAATTGTGAAGTGAGTGCCCATCAATATTTTTCTGTCAAGGCCTTTGGCTCTCAGCCGCTTTGCCAAAGGTGAACTGGCTCACTTTCAAATTTACTGCCATGGTTGGAAACCCACCTTCTATTCTGTACAAAGCCTTGGCGTGTCCACATGGTGTTGCTTTCCATTGCTGTTGCCAGCATGTCGAGAGAGGAGGAACTGGCTGGGTAAACAAATAAGAAGCAGCTTTAGACCCAGCTACAGGCCAGTGATTCTGAAAGCAGCTTCATTGTAGATATGCTGGCATTTTAATATGAGGAAATGTATTGTTTTGAGTTGTGGAAGAGTGGGGTGGTGGCAGACTGGACAAAAGAGGACTAAAAGGTCAAAATGACTCGGAATAAGGGAGAAATTCGGTTCATCTTGCATTTAAAGACAAACATATATGTTCCAAAAGAATATCCCAACTTAAACAGAAGAATCCTTCAGCATTATCCCTTCTTTTAATTTCGCAATGCAGATCTCTGGCCAAGTAATCTGTACAAAATGCCAACGTATTAGTGAAAGTAACATATGATAATGCATGCTTTAGGGATAATAGGGATATTGCTTTGCATATATAAGGCAAAATTGTATGCAAAAGTGTGTATATTATGAAATATTCCATGACAAATTTTCCTTTTTAAAAATAAGATTGAAGCTTTTTCATAATACTATAAGAAAAAATAAATGAAACAAAATAAAAACAAAAATAGAGAAAGGAAAACACCTAAAGAAAACCAAATAATAGAAGAGAAGAAAAGTAAAAGGAAATACAGTCCAAATGGGATTCTCTAATTATTATTAATCTTCTTCTTTGGTGATCACTCGTAGCCAAGTAAGATTGTCTTCCATAAACACGGTTTTAACAATGAATCTGTAAGTGACTGTGGAGGCCAGTTCTGGATCCACACATCCTTCCACAGTGGGGACATTGGTTTCCTGGCAGGAGTTGATCACAGTGTGGATTTGCCAAGCGTGCCTTCCTCTTAGCACGTTTCTCCCTTGCATCCTGAGCTCAAGTGTCTTCAAAGCCCATGGCACCTTTGGTAAAGGCTGTTCTCCAATTGCAGCACTCGCAGGCAAGTGTTTCCCAAAAGTTGGTGTTTATACTACATTTTTTTAAAAATTGCCTTGAGACAGTCTTTAAACCTCTTTTGTTGACCACCAGCATTATGCTTTCCATTTTTAAGTTCGGAATAGAGTAGTTGCTTTGGAAGACGATCATCAGGCATTCACACAACATGACCAATCCAACGAAGTTGATGTTGAAGAATCATTGCTTCAACACTGGTGATCTTTGCTTCTTCTAGTACATTGGTATTAGTTCGCCTGTCCTCCCAAGCGATGTGTAAAAAAATTCAGAGACACCACTGATGGAATCTTTCACGGAGTTGGAGATGGCATTTATAAGTGGTCCATGTTTCACAAGCATATAGTAAGATTGGTAGTACAATAGCTTTGTAAACAAGCATATTAATAATAAATGCCAGCAATAGCTTTTCTGTACCAAACATATCAGCTTCGTCTCCAACAACTTAAACAACCATTCCTCCATGTTAAACAATAATAAGTATTTCCGTCTTTGTCCACACAAGAGTCTCTCCTCTGTGATCATATATATATTGAAATAATATTCCATAATCCTTTACTTATTATGTATTCAGCAACTGTCACCCAGTTCCATATCTTCTGTTCCAATTCCCAAAACATTAAATACATCTCATGAGATATAGACTACGAACAAAGAGCTCAAATGCTTCAGTAATGCAATGCCCTGCAGTCTTTTCCTCCAAATGCAGATGAGGGCTACACTTGGGACTTCTGACCTTTTGGAGACATGAGGTGTGTGTTATATTGGTTTCATTAGTGGGCTTGTTTTCTTGGAGAAAAACTGTGAGCTGATGCCATTGAACTAGGATTAAAAGAGTAGCAGCTATACTCCTTGAGCAATTCAAACTGTTCCAACAACTGTTGGTACAATCAAACGCAGACCAGTTTAACGCTAAGTAACCAACAGCAGATACAAATTCCCCAGTTTCAGTGTGATCAGATTAAAGCTTTGCTTGTTGAACTACTGCTAGGCCTAGGGCAAAGTGTGAATGGGAAATTCGTGTCCTTTAAATACTTGGTGAGCAGTGGTGAGCCATAGATGGTATGTACAAATGAATCTCTTTTCACTTGGTATGGGATTTGGAGAGGGGACAGAAGTGAGAAAGACAGGGTCTTGTAAATATTAGAGCACTAAACTGTTACACATGCTGTCATTTATTTTACATATATTTCTCATAAAGATAGCCACTTTTAGTTGCATGTGAAATTTAGATCCCACAATTTTTCTTAAGTATTGGCATTGTCTTTTGTCTTGTCTTTGTCTTTTCAGATATGGTGGCATCCTTCTCTGTTGTCCCTGCTTCCCTGTCAAGATAGCTTTGTCTAGAGAAAATGTTAAACAGTTGAAGTACTTTAGGTAAATGCTACTGCATGCATATCTTATTTTTCACCTAAGTATCTTTTTCTGCTTTTCTTTCACTGAGAACATTCTGCTCTTTGGTGGGCTACTGAGGTTAATTTACATTTTTCAAGCTGTTTAGTGTCTGGATTTTTGAGAATGCCAGACACTGCTTTTAAATTAATTGTTCACTCTAACATTTTAAAAAATGCAGATAGATATAGATATAGATAGAGATAGATATAGATATAGATATAGATATAGATATAGATGATATAGATATAGATATAATGCATTTTGTAAGATCTTTCCTTTGTTTTCTTCCATTTCTTCCAAAAATAGTTAACATGCAGGTTTTAAGTCCCAGAGAAAAATCCACTTGTTGACTCTGAAGAAAACAACAATCCATAGTTGAATGAGAAAAGAGTATCTAGTTCTTTCTCACTGACCCATTCTTACACCCAAAAATTTTAGTGTGTTATCTGTAATTGGCAATCCTTGACTCTGCCCGTCTCCCAGCCTAAAGCATAGTATTTGTCTACTGCACCAGGAAAACTGTTTCAAGTAGTTGAGCATGCAGTGCAGAACAGCATTTTTTACCTATTGCTGCTCACAACAGCAGGTCTATGACTGGATCCTGGGAATTGTACAATTTTTGTCCTGCGACCCCAAAGTCCAATATTATTGTGCCACCACTGATGATAATCCAGTCCTCACTGAGTAGTTGCTACTTACAAGCTCATGGTAAAAAAAACTGGGAGTTTTGTCCTTACATATTGTATTGATGGTGTTATTTAGTGCTTTGTCACTTGTTGGCACTGGGCTTAGGTGTATTTCAGGGGACATGGGAGTTTCCTCTTGCTCTTTTGTTTTTAAAAGACAATATGTTCATGCCTATTGTAAAGCCCATGAATGGGCTGGTTTAGCTCTGTGCGGTCAGAGTCACTCTGTGGAGAGTCAGATGTTTCCAAGAGCTGCTTAAGGTTTCTAGGCTTTACTACCTTGAATAAAGTAGATTGAGCTGATGTATACTAATGGTTAATTAGCAATGGGATGAGGAATACATATACAGTGGTACCTTGGTTTATGAACTTAATCAGTTCTGGAAGTCCATTCTTAAACCAAAACCATTCTTAAACTGAGGCGCGCTTTCCCTAATGAGGCCTTCCACCACCGGTGCCCTTCCACCATTCAGATTCTGTTCTTAAACCGAGGTAAAGTTTGCAAACCAGGACATTACTTCTGATTTTGTGGAGTTCATAAACCGAATTGTTCATAAACAGGACTGTTCTTAAACCAAGGTACCACTGTATAGTATTTTTATATATAATTACATTACATTTGCAGAGCTATGCCCTTTAAACTGTAACCTTACATATGATGCGGTTGGTGCTGAAGCCACTTATTGAGAAGCAGCTCTGAATTGCCCAACTTCTTGACAATGGTTCTCGAGGGACCATTTAAATTGGCCGACTACAAAGTTTGCATGTGAGGATTGTCTAATTTTCTCTTTCCAATTGGTTGCATTGCTCTTGTTCAACTGGTTCCTTGTACTAGTGTTTCTCAAAGTGCGTGCCACAGAAACTGCAAAGCAGTCCAAGGGGTTCCACAAAGAAAAAGGTTGTAGTGGCAGACACACACACACGATGTGGGATGCGCATTAAGACACCACCATGGAAATTCAATGCGCTCATCAGGCCATTGTTCCGGGAATCCCTTTCCCTTTCCCCCCCTTCCTTCCCCACACTTTCTAAGGGTTAAATAAGTAGCAGCTGTGGGGTGGCACAGGAAGGGCAGTGCTGCAGGAAGGGCCTGGCTTGCCAATTGTGTGCCTTGCTATCAGTTGCCAAGGCAGCGAGGGGTAAGGCAGTAACAAGTTTGGTGTGCAGTGCCAGCACAGAAGCAGAAGCAATCTGTAATTCCTGCCACTAGCCACTGCCACCCACAGGCCTTCTCTGTTAGTAACCAGCAGTAACATGCTGTTTTGGGCAGCCAGATGAGCAACACGACCACTCTGCCAACACAGCACCACTGCTGGGTTTAATGTGCTGTTCAAGTACTTGTTTTCCCTCTTAGCACATTCCACTGAGCTACAGCCTGATGGCAAGGGTTAAATGTGCTGCTCCTTTATCACTGATGGAAGGATAATAACTTTCTCTGGTAAGAGCCAAAAGCTTAAGAACGACAAAGAAAGATTTCTCCCATCAGAGGAGATCAGGAGATCAACAACCATTTTTATCTCTCTCTTGAACAGTCTTCCAATAATCAACCCCCTCCAATTCTTCAGAAAAATAATTTAAAAAATTTGACTGTAAGGGTCCACCAAAGTTTGTTTAAAGTGAAACATTTGTATGAGACCCACTGCCTTATACATTTCTCCCTATGTGGG
The DNA here is from genome assembly GCF_964270895.1 of Podarcis filfolensis. Classification (NCBI taxonomy): domain Eukaryota; kingdom Metazoa; phylum Chordata; class Lepidosauria; order Squamata; family Lacertidae; genus Podarcis; species Podarcis filfolensis. The sequence goes on along the minus strand of NC_139604.1, from coordinate 73,545,114 downwards.
CAATTGCTGTATTGTTCTGTATAATTGTGATTCCAGTGGGGGGGAAATGTTGTTCACTTTACATCTTTGTAGGTTTTTATTCCTGCTAACCCCACAGTCAGAGATTATACCAGCTCCCTCTAAACCTTCCATGACAGACATCCCATAAAACAATTTAGATATTTTTAGGCACTCTGCTCAATTAAGAAGTCAACTAGAGATATCACTCCTTTTGCTTTTAACAAACACTGTAAGACAAAATAATCTGTCTTTCTTGGTATAAATGGCACGAGTTATTTGCTGGCAGATTTGCATCTAAATTGGGTCAGACACAGGCATAAGAGAATATAATCTACGGCATGCTCGAGATTGGGGAGGATTAGCATCAGCAGCCCAAGAGTACAATAGCCGTATGAAATCCAGGTCAGTAAGACAAAGCAGCAGCAAAAGGGTCTTAAAAGTGCAAGGCCAACGAAAGTAGCAATTGACTTTATAGAGGATAATGGAGATTATTTAAAGAGGCGTGTATTCTATCTCTGGAAACTAAGTAATAAATATGTGTCATGTCTGCAAATTCGGGAGACCAAACTCATATGCAATATAAGTAATCAGGTGCCTAATTATTTGTTCTTAAACGCAGCTGCCTGATGTTTCCAAAGCATCAGGTAATCTTCACAAGATTATGTATACAAACCTGTTTCAAACAACTTTGCATTGTTTTACAAGTTTATAATATTAATGAAATATAATTTTGAAAAAAACAGTATGCAGGCATCTGAAGCTAGGATTCAAGGAAGAAGAAGAAGAAGAAGAAGAAGAAGAAGAAGAAGAAGAAGAAGAAGAAGAAGAAGAAGAATTCATTTATCTCTTGCTCATCTGGCTGGGTTGCCCAAGCCACTCTGGGTGGCTTCCAAGACATAAACACATAATAAAGCAGCAAACATTAATAGTAACAATCTGATCCAATATAAAAGTCACAATAACTTAAAAATAAACAACTTATATCAAACAAAGCAACATTCAACAATCCATCAGGCTCTAATAGTAAACAGTAAAATTAAACATCAGCACATAATAATTAAACAGTTCAACCACAATAAAGAATTACCAATCTACAATCCATAAAAGTAACAGCAAATCACAATGCATAAAATACCACAAAACATACAAAACAATGTATAGCAAAAGGATATCAACATGAAATACAGAGGGAGCACAACAAGGACATTTACAGCCAGGTTCCCCAGAGCTCTGGTAGATTCTAATGATAAACACACCATTAGACCTGTCCTTCATAGCGGCCAGATAGCCAATCAGACAATTGGCTATAAGGAGAGTCTGTCCTCACGCGCTCCATCACTCAAAATCATGGAAGACGGACAAGTGTAGGGAGCTGCCAATGCAATTCTGGGCTGCATGCCAATGCAATTCTGGGCTGCATCAATAGGAGTATAGCATCTAGATCAAGGGAGGTAATAGTGCCACTGTATTCTGCTCTGGTCAGACCTCACCTGGAGTACTGTGTCCAGTTCTGGGCACCACAGTTCAAGGAGGACACTGACAAACTGGAACGTGTCCAGAGGAGGGCAACCAAAATGGTCAAAGGCCTGGAAACGATGCCTTATGAGGAACGGCTAAGGGAGCTGGGCATGTTTAGCCTGGAGAAGAGGAGGTTAAGGGGTGATATGATAGCCATGTTCAAATATATAAAAGGATGTCACATAGAGGAGGGAGAAAGGTTGTTTTCTGCTGCTCCAGAGAAGCGGACACAGAGCAATGGATCCAAACTACAAGAAAGAAGATTCCACCTAAACATTAGGAAGAACTTCCTGACAGTAAGAGCTGTTCGACAGTGGAATTTGCTGCCAAGGAGTGTGGTGGAGTCTCCTTCTTTGGAGGTCTTTAAGCAGAGGCTTGACAACCATATGTCAGGAGTGCTCTGATGGTGTTTCCTGCTTGGCAGGGGGTTGGACTCGATGGCCCTTGTGGTCTCTTCCAACTCTATGATTCTATGATTCTATGTCTAACTCTATAAAGACCAAGCACAAGTGTACATATTTATAAAGCTTTATAATGTAGACAACGAGTGATGGCTCCACCCTTGGCTTAACGTACTCTGTGGAAAGACATGCCCATCTAGGGAGATGGGCAAAGCAAGGTGAAAACTATCCAATTCCAATGTCACCTGAGTACTGCTTTAATCACTTTTGCATGGCAGTTACTGATGCTGCTCTGGTAACATCTGCACCAAGCAAACACATAGGTTGGCTAGCTGACATGGTGTTAATTTCCACGATGTTGCTTCCCACCCCCTGGCTGTTGCTAATGCTGATAATGTATGTCATTTACACCTCACATAGCCGCTGCAGTATTCTTCCTATGAGTGGGAGATGGGTTCTTAGACGTGTTCACATTGACTGCAGTGGGATCTTCCCCAGAGTGCCCTTAAAGGTAAAGGTACCCCTGCCCATGCGGGCCAGTCGTGTCCGACTCTAGGGTTGTGCGCTCATCTCTCTCTAGAGGCCGGGAGCCAGCGCTGTCCGGAGACACTTCCGGGTCACATGGCCAGCGTGACGAAGCTGCTCTGGCGAGCCAGCACCAATGCAGCACACGGAAATGCCATTTACCTTCCCGCTATAAAGCGGTACCTATTTATCTACTTGCACTTAGGGGTGCTTTCGAACTGCTAGGTGGGCAGGAGCTGGGACCGAAAGACGGGAGCTCACCCCGCCGTGGGGATTCGAACCGCCGACCATACGATCAGCAAGACCTAGGCATTGAGGTTTTACCCACAGCGCCACCCGCGTCCTTACTATTATCCCTTACTATCAGCCCTTACTATCATCCAAAAATGAGCACAGCACATGGAAATGCACGATTACAACTGCCAACTGGTGGCTTTCTGCTGAGTGTCATATGAATTCTTCCCATGGCTTGTGTCTCTCGTAACTCAAGGGACTGTCATTATATCCTGTCAACAAGATTCTTTTTAACCCTAATGGTTTTTCTGCCTTGAATTTGCATTACAGTAGCTTGTTACCTCTGTTAGTTGTATCATGATTTGTGTCATGATTTGTGTGCCTTTTAGCTATCATATTCATTTACATGCTAATTTTCAGTGGTGGCGGTGCGCACAGTGTTGCCTGCAAAGCTCTTCTAAGTGTGATTTGGCCAGGGCTAACCTGTTTCAGAAGGGACGCGGGTGGCGCTGTGGGTTAAACCACAGAGCCCAGGACTTGCCGACTTGTCAACCTAGCAGTTCGAAAGCACGTCAAAGTGCAAGTAGATAAATAGGTACCGCTCCAGCGGGAAGGTAAACGGCGTTTCCGTGTGCTGCTCTGGTTCGCCAGAAGCGGCTTAGTCATCCTGGCCACATGACCCAGAAGCTGTACGCCGGCTCCCTCGGCCAATAAAGCGAGATGAGCGCCGCAACCCCAGAGTCAGTCACGACTGGACCTAATGGTCAGGGGTGCCTTTACCTTTTAACCTGTTTCAGAGGACTTTCAATTTGAATCTATTTGCAGCTCAAAAAAGAACTAATGATTGCAACAGAACCAGCGATAGTAGTATAGTAGTCATGGTAGTCATGGTAGTCGTAGCAGTAATTTGCATTTCAAAGAGTGTTCATGTAAGTTAAGTATCTATGTGATAGCCCTACAAGACAGCTAATATTATCATCAACATATTATAGATATGAAGGTTAATGCAAGCTTTTTAAACATAACATACAGTATATATAAATGAATACATGAATATATCAGCTTTTTCATCCTTGCTCAAAACTTTTTACCATTATTTATTCACCATTAAAACAAACCTTTAAGCATACCTTTGACTTTGCGTTATAGACTGACCATCCAACTAACTTCAGATGCTCTGTCCATAAACTTTATACCTCAACATTCATCAAATAGGCGTTTGACCCTGAGTGATAGGGTTTTAATTCATCATTCTTTGATTGTTTATAGAAATCATCTAGACCAGCTTGTGAATTAAATGTACAGTGGTACCTTGGTTCTCGAACTTAATCTGTTCCGGGAGTCCATTCGACTCCCGAAACCATTCGAAAACCAAGGTGCAGCTTCCGATTGGCTGCAGGAGCTTCCTGCACTCAAGTGGAAGCTGCGTCAGACATTCGGCTTCCAAAAAACGTTCCCAAACTGGAACATTTACTTCCGGGTTTGCAGCGTTTGGGAGCCGATTTGTTTGGGAGCCAAGCTGTTTGAGAACCAAGGTACCACTGTATATAAGTTACCAGGGATTCATTTTGAACTTGCTTCGTGTCTGCATTTCTTCCCTTAGTACAATCAGTACTTTTTAATTATTCGCACTTCCAAATTCTTAACTATTTCTCAAGAACCATTCCCTTTGGACAGTGGCTTGCTGATGGCTTGCTGATGGGGAAGGGCCATAGTGTTAGAGCCTTACATGCAGAAGGCCCAGTATCAACCCCTGGCATCTCCAGGTAGGACTGGGAATGTCTCCTGTCTGAAACACTGAAGAGCCACTGTCAGACAGAGTAAATCATACTGAGCTAGATAGACCAATGGCTTGACTTCTTATGTTCCTGTGTTCTTTTCACCCTAAGATATACTATGTTCCTTGTTATGGAGATAAATTAGCGTCATCCTCAGTAGCTCTTCCCAGCAATTCCAGAGAAGATAAAGCAACTGTACTCTGAAATTCATGAGAGGACCACTCGTCTGTAGCACCACTTCCTAGACTGTTATAGAGAGTTCTCAGCACAATCTAAATAAGCTATGCTCAAAATAGCATTTTGGTGGCATTATATCCCCAGTGAATTAGCTGATATATTCAGAATCTCTTTCCTAAAATGTTGTGATGTGGGCAGCATAAAGGAATGTATTTCCACTTTGGTGGAATGTCCTAAGGCAGCTTCCTTTTGTGAATCTGTGTTTACTGAAATTAACAAAATAACATCACAGGACTTGTTGCCACTGGCACTGCTAAGTATTTGGGACAACCAAAACAAAGTTGGGGGAAGTAAAATGTTAGTCGGATCTTTGTTGATGTCCACAAGGCTATTAATCTCTGGATACTGGAAATATTTGGAGAGCTTCTCTATAGAATTGCTGTATGAAAAGCTGTTGTTTTTGGCAGTTTCAAAAAAGTTGACCACTAAATGAGATTATTTAGGGGACCAATCCAAAATGGCAAATTTTACTCCGTTTGGTCTGAATTCATTGATTATATAGCAAAATTGCAAGATCCTATTAGAATGCCAGCACAATTTGCATTTCATTCAGCTACTTTTTCTCTTTGAAATTCTGATATAGTTGATGGCTATAGTGAGTGGTGATTTATTATATATTTCTGTGAAGCAATAGGCAAATTAACAATCACATTTTAACCTGCCTAATATTTGCAGTTATGATTAATTTGCTTATTATGGAATGTAGTTCCAAAATAATGCCTCCTTAGATGTTATATGTTTATTTTGAAAATTCTTTTGAGTTCCACTACCTTCCAGAGCAGGTTTTCAGTGATCTCAGGAGACTTCAGGAAAAAGGAAGAATCAGCAAAAATTGCCTACCCTTCCAGGGGCAGATTTAGGACTGTGTGAGTGGTGTGTACACGGTGAGTGCTGGGTCGAGGCGGTGCTGGCTCAAAGGCCAGTAAGCAAGGTCTGGGCTTTGTGAGGGAGGCATGAGCCTCTCACAGTACCTTGAGTCCTCCCACCTCCTTCCCAAGGCCGGGAGTCTCCTCATTTGCCTTTGGGAAGGCAGTGTGAGGCCTGGAATGGGTACCAAATTTTGGCCTTGCACAGGGGACCAGAGTACCCAAGTCCGCCACTGACACTCCTTTATCCATAAGCAGATTTTTCAACATGGGAACTCTGGTTCCAATCCTTTGTTTTCCTTTCTGAAATGCTTCTGACATTTTAAATTTTTTTTTAATAAATATATTCTCTCTCACACACCCAAAAAAGTATTCATTTGACCTTGCAGCACATAAATGTTATGAACAGGTATTTAGAAGCTCATTATATTTATTTTGTAATTGTTTATTTATCTTAAAAACAAAAAAAACCAAAAAGTCTACCCTGCCTTTCAGCCCAAATCAGCCTCCAAGGTTTCTGACAATATATAATGTATTGCAATATAAATGCCAGGATAAATATCAATGGTCGCAAAACAAAACAAAACTGAGAGCTGTAAAAACATAGAGCCAAGATCAAATGAGATCACTGAACGTTCTAAAACTGCCCAATTAATTTAGTACACAGGGCAAAGAAAAATGTGTTAGGATCCCGTTTACTCTCCAACAGAGTTGCCAGTATAAAGAGTGTCATATTTAAAAATGGCTGCAACCCAGAGGACAGGTTGTGTTCTTGAATTTCATAATTTCCACAGGGACATCTTACACCTGTCTTCTCACAGCTTTATTCAGCAAATTAACAAGATACTCTAGGATCCCTCTGGGATATTGTTGTGGGATATCCAGCCTTATTGGCAGTACAAACAGTTCAACCTGTCTGAAGTGAAATGGGAGTTGGGATATTGTCTCCTGATGATAGTGTTAAGTTACAATAATAAGACATGAAACCTATTCATGGAGACAGAGTCAAAGGTAAGCCAAGTAGGCTAATGTGCACACATGCACTCTACAATTTCACCATGGATGAAAGAGAGGTCTGCAGTGCATTTATGATGTACTAATGTTGCTGCATTTACTCGGCTGTCACTGCCATTTCCTTCAAAACAGTTATAGAATGTGTGATGATTCCAGGGGGAGCTAAAGCCATACCTGAAATTAAAACTTGTCAAAAAGGTATTTTTAGAGTGGGCCTTTTGCTCAATTAGAGTTAAAAACATGGCACTTTTGCAACATGCGTTATTGATGACTATCAAAACAACCGGTCTTATGAGAGTTCAGTTCATGAGTTGAACATGTCACTGGGCTTTGAACAATCTGAAGAGTCAAGCAGGAATACAGGTTGGTTTCATGGCTTAGCCTTAATGACAAGGTAGGCTGCTTACAAGCTCACCAGTTTCAAATATTTATAGCATTTAAATTTGACCTACTGACTCAAAAGGGTGTTCTTTCCTGCAGTTGTAGAATGCCCATACAAAATTTTGCATGAACCTGAATATCCTTTAGCCAAGGATACTGCAGTGAGCTCTGATCCTCCATGTGCCTTGCTCAGATGATTCAGCTTAGAATGTGCCACTACTAGAGTGTACAAAAGTATTCATGAGAAGCACATTCTGCCATCCATTGCTCTAGTCTTGAAAGGGAAGCACTGCAACTAACAAACAGGGATATGCTCAAACTGCCATTCACTCCTTTTATCCAAGATCCTATTGACACAGGCTATAGTTAAAACTGATAAAGGATGAAGGAGCTGAGAGCAATGCCATGGCTGCATCTGGAAGGGAAGAAATGTATGCAGAGCCATAACGAAAGGGAAGAAATGGATGCAGATTTGAGGTGTTGCTCCCTATAGCCTAAGGTTACCAGATGCCCCTGTTTCCCAGGGACAGTCCCCGGATTTACAAATCAGTCCCCATACAAAATCCATTGAAGCTGAAAGGTGTCCCGGGATTCACTGAAAAAAAATCTGGTAACCTTACTATAGCCAGACTGTATCTGAACTACCCTGCAGATTAGGAACAGCTGTAACCATGGTGTGCCATTATCAGGGATGGCCAAATCTGTCTGTTTCGATTTCTTATTTGTTCATTCTTAAACTCAGTTTGCCACATTTCCACATCAGCTTGTTGTTGTTTTTAAAGTGTCCTTGCGAAAATTCACATTTCTCTTATTTGTATAAAACGTTGCCCAATATACACATTTTTGCAAGCAATGACCCCCAATTCTACACATTTTGTATGTTATTTTCATGAATATATACCTTTTATGCACTCTCCTCTAATATACACATTTTGTACACTTTTTTTGAATGGAGAACTGCATTGCGAAATTCAGAGAAGTGTGTGGCTTCCAAAAGATGGCTAAATTTCATTTCATATATTGTTTTAGAAAGTGCAAATTGGGCCGGTTGACATTAAAATGTTAACTAAATTGAATGTATCCCTCATTCCTACCAATAAATAATGTTTTGGAAATTGTAATTTGTACATACATACTGAACTAAGTCCATGGTCTTTGTCTTATTTAACCAGAAGTCTCACTGACACTTCCCCCTGGACAAGTGTGCATAGGATTGCAGTGTTCTTCACATGTTCACCTTTGAAGTGAACTCTAACCCCTGCCTTCTATATGATTTAAGTACAACTGGATTTAAGCACATCATGCGCAGTGCACTATGGGCCTAAGGTTCTGGGGCTGGAGATAGATATGTCTTCCTACTGTTAGATTCCAAAGCACAACTGTGGATAAAAGAGAGACATATTGCGGTCCCATTTTTACCAAACCAATGTATCTGCATTTTAATACACAAGCCTTGGGAACAAAAACGATTTCTTTCTGCTGTAGAATTAATTGGCGGCTAATTGCATAATCCTTATTTTTTTTAAAGCAGCAACAGCTCTGAAGTATCTTGCTTGTGGCATAGCAATTTTCTTTCCTGCATCTTAAGTAACAATTTGCAAATGAACTAGTTTTACTGGTACACTTCTGTTGCCTGAATTTGAGTGGCATCTTTCCTTTCATCTGGGTGTTTGGTAAGTAAATACTAAGATAGCAACATCTTGACTCGAAAACACATCCTTAGAATTTTAGCACAGATTGCATTGTGTTACACATTAAAAAATAGAAGATTGCTAATTGTTAACCTTGATGCTTCTCTGCGTGCTTTTATACATGCAGCATCTCTGCTTTACAGTCAGCACATAGTTTTAGTATCTACCATCTCTTGCATTCCAAGAAGTCAGAGAGTAGTATTCTTACTGCCAGCAAACTGGATTTTGTTTTCCTCCATAGTGAAGTAGCATATATATGTATATATGATTGCCCTTCAAACATCCTTCTCTCTTCAAAACTTGCACTCAGGTTCACAGAATTTTTAAAAAATGCAAGTCTATTTGTGCATGGATCAATTATTAAATTTGTCTTCTTTCACCAAGAAATTCAGAGTGAAATTTTAGCCTGACGACAAAACTGCGAAGTAGGTTGAGTTGAGAGACAGTGGTGTGCTCAGGTTCACCCAATGAACTTCATGGCAGTCCATGGATCCATACCTAGATTTTACATATTTCAATCCAATGCTCTGGCCACTATTTAGTTGTCGAATCATATATTTGTCTACATAATATTATTGTATCCAGAAATGGAGACAGATATTACCGTACTTTTCCGTGTATAAGACACCCCCTATTTGGGGGGGACTATAGTTTAAGAAAATGACCCAGAGTTGTGGAGCTTCTTGGGGAGAGGCTGGCCCAAAGTTTCTGACCTTTTTTGGGGGGGATTTCCAGAGGTTGTTTAGGGGTGGTTTTTTTTTGGGGGGGATACAGTAAATCACTGACGGTTGCAATTGCTCACTGCAGAGAGCAGCTCTCTGTGATTGCCTCTCAAGGTCAAACTAGACATGATGTTAATTGACTGGATGCAATTAATGTACACTTTTTTCGTATGCAAGTACTAGCCACAAGAAAGCCTGGGAAGTGGGCTGGACTGTAAGGTAGGGGATGTGAGTGGGGAAGGAAGGTTCAACTCTTTGTTTCCCTGCCACGGTCCTGACAAAAATTGTCTCTTGTTAGTTGCTATTGGCATGTCATTGTTGCAAATGGGGGACTCCTTAAAAATGTGAACAGCATGTTCATACAAGACCCTGGCCGGAAGCCAAAGAATTATGCTTCCAGTGCCCACACGTATATGTGTGTGCGTGCACGCACCCCCCCCCCCAAGTTCTGAGATTGCTGATAATTATCTGTGGCTACTTTTTACGGTTTTTTTTAACGCACCTTAATTGCATTCATTCAACTAATGTCATGTCAGATTTGACCCTCAGGAACACAGTGCAGGGCTGATCCCTTAAGACAGCTGCACAGCTACTCCAGGAAAAGGCAGCAACATGGAATCTCACAGAAACTGATTTGTCATAACTTTGCTCAACTGTTCCTGAAACAGTTTTACCTGGAAAACGCTGCGGCCACCAATTAGTATTAACTAAGGGCTCTGCCGGACATGGGAACCCTTGTTCTATCACCAAGCTATCTTTGGCCACCTCTTCCTTCCTTCCTTGGGTTATTATGGCAAGATGGCCTGCTTTTGCACAGAGGGAGGAACTGTCATGACTGATCTTGTCCTTTCTTCTCCCTTGTCACATTCGCTCACCTCCCGTTATCAGTGAGACCAAACTGACAATGTGTGCTAGAATAGCTGTGAAAGCTTTTTCAATGCTGATTTAAGAGAAGCAAGCACCTGCCTGGAAGCTGAAGAGCGGTAGTAGTCATGTAAGAATAATCGTTGTCCTAGTAGGAAAAAATGTTGCTATGATTGTAGCTTCATAAGGACATTTGTGAGTGATGTAATTGTGCATTGTGTGTAAAGGTGTTCTGAATTTACTTCCCAGACCCTGCAAGTGTTCCTATTTTCCTGGGATGTCCCTGATTCAGAGAAGTTGTCCTTCTTTCTGATTTGATCCCAGAATGTCCCGCTTTTTGGATGTCCCTATTTTCACTTGAGAAATGTTGGAGTGTGTGGAGTTATCCAATCCCTGAGCCACCTGAAGACAATCCTGTATAGGGAAGTTTTTTAAAAAAATGTTTAACGTTTTCTTATGTTTTTATATATGTTGGAAGCTGCCCGGAGTGGCTGGGGCAACCCAATAAGATGTGTAGGGTATAAATAGTAAAATTATCATTATGGAATGGGACACCCTAATTATTATCGGAGAAATGTTGAAGGGCATGGCATCCCTATGATCATTATTGCCCCAAAATAAAGGTATGGAGATTAAGGCTTGCCTGTGAAGGACATATCCTGTGGACTACAGGTTTATCTCCCAACTAAATAACACTCTGCACCCTCTTTATTATGATACCACCCTTTGTTGTGACTTCAGTTTCACTGGCCTGTGGTTCACATTAAGCCTGTACATAATGGCGGAGTATTCTTTGAAATAAAACATGTGGGGGAAAACATTAAATCAAAGTATAGAATCCCCGTGGGTTTTGAAAGTAGGCTTCGCAATCAGGCATCGACAGAAGTCCACAGGTATGCTTCTGCAGAAGAACATTATTTTAGAATTGGTTCTGATTTTAGGGGTCACATGAAGTAAAGGAGATCAGAATAAAGCTCCTCATTGTCTGTTAGGTCAATGTTCCAATCATTCCATTTTTTATTCATCCCTCTTATGCTCAAAGCAGGAGAACAGAAGCAAGGACAGTCACAATGCTAGTCTATTAACCTCTAGCCAGACTGTTGCCTTGGGAGCTGATTGTAAATTCAGTGGGTTGTATATCCAACAGTTTTGCTCAGTAGACAGTAAGGTTTCTGTCAACAGAATGGGAGCAATTTTCAGCTATTTCCCTCTCTACTCTGCTGCCCCACTACACCCCTAAATTTGCTCTTGGAGATCCCTCAAAGCTCTGGAGCAGATTTAGGGGTGGCCTGTAGGGCTGAAGTTTCTGGAAATTACTTATCTGAAGATTATTTATCTCCTCATTCTGCCGATGGAAGCCATACTGTCAGTTGAGAGACACTGTTGGATACAAGCCGGTATAAATGTCAGAGAACTAAAAAGATAAAGATTAGGGTCTTGCATAAGCTTCAAAAGAACAATGTACACTGCATCAATAAATGAGATTCTCTAATCCCTGTGTCAAAGAGCTTCCAAAAGATTCACAAAACCAAAGTAGACTACCAAATTACAATTTGAAGCATACAATCTCATGGGAATAAACATGTTTAAGGTTGGGTTATTATTAAGTTAAAAGTAGTCTTACTTTACCTCATGATAAAAATGTATTATTGTTTTGTTAATCATATTTTTTGTTACTACATTTATGGCTTATCATGATAAAACTGCCCAGTGGCGTAGCGTGGGGGGTGCAGGGGGGCCGGCCGCACCGGGCGCAACATCTGGGGTTAGGGCAAATCCATGGGTTAGGGGGCGCAAATCCACGGGTTAGGGGGCGCAAATCCATGGGTTAGGGGGCGCAAATTACTTGCCTTGCCCCGGGTGCTGACAACCCATGCTACGCCACTGAAACTGCCCCAGCTTCTGCTCCCTCCATTTCCTTAGCAATGAAATAGCAATGATGGTACTAATGCCAAACCATTAAACTGACCACTCAAGTGTATTTGAGACCATTTATGGAGGAGAATATAATACCCATGTTGATATACATAGGTGTGAACTATGCAAATAATAATTCACTAATAAGATTTAACTATGCCATTATTGCAAAAGTTCTAGCAGGATGCAATTTCTGATGCCCAGCCTCCCAATCCTAGGCAGAAATAAAGCCTCCACTTCACTCTCCCCACACCCTAGCCACAAAGCGGGGGTGGGTGGGGGTGGAATGGCTTCTTACAGAGTAATTGTAGCCAGGGCTGGCCCAAGACATATTGCTGCCTGAGCCAAAGGGCAAGATGTCTCCCCCACCCATCCACATATAGAAGCCAACTAGATTGGCAGTTGACTCTTATTTCCACATTAGCAATGAGATAGGGTTCTCCATGCCACCTGAGGGCAACATTCTAGTTTAGAAGGTTCAGGAGGATACTGTGTTCTCCAACAGAAGGAGGGTCTGCCCCCTATCAACTGCTACCTGAGGTTGCCTCACTCAACTTAATGGTAGAACCTGTCTGCCTTTGAACCTCTACTGAATGCTTGGTACAGCAATCCACCCCAGTGCCACCCTAAAGCTCCACAGGTAGAGATCTACTGCCATCAGTGTTCCCACTGGCATTAGCAACCAAAGCAGAGTGCTGAGTCTTCAAAAGCAGCCCGTCCCATTTTGCCACCTGAGGAGAAATGGGGTTGTGCCAGCCCCTCGCCAAAGCTTTGCTTACTGGGGTCATGTGGTAGTGTCAGGGGTGGGCAAGGTGCCCTTGGGGGTGCTGCTCCGCAGGATGCTGCTGCCCAAGGTAGCTGCTTCAGTCCACCTCATGGGCAGGCTGGCCCTGTCAGCCTTAGCTGTGCTGCACCCAAAGCCTGTCATTCAGCCTGGCATGCCCATGGATTTGACTCTTGACCAAAACCAGTGTGGAACTAATTTAGTAATTTTCTATACGATTCATGCCAAAAAAGGTAGGGAACACTAATGAACACAATGTGACCATTCTAGTGTAAAATATCATTTATACTAAGCTAAAAACGAGCCAAATGCTTCTCCAAATAAAGGTATTTATTTGATGCAAAACCGTTTCAGAAGGGGGAAATCAGGCCCGCCCTTGATAGGAAGTTCCACAGCCACAGAGACAGCCATCTCTCACAGCCAAGTGTGCCTCAGACATTTAGGACAAAGAGATGAGCCTGCTTAGGGACATTTGTTGCATGTGAGGCTTAAACCTGTCTGTGTTGAAATCTCTTTGTATTATAAATGCAAAGCCTGCATTGACTGGAATTTAGCTACATTCAGTTTTGTTGTTGTGTGTGTTTTTTAAAAAATGGATCTCTCCTACTTCCCATCTCACATTGCCAGCACTCACACATGGCACAAACAGCTCTTATCAAGATTGTTTGTGTGTGAAAAATGTCCTTCATGCACTCTGTAAGGATTTGAGATATAATCAGATGTTATCTTCCCACTCAGGCTTGTCAGCATCTCTGCTAGTCCTAGCTTTCTGCCCTTGCAATATTCCTTTTTCACTCCTCCTTGCCTTCATCTTTAGAGAGGGCCAGCCCTTTCATTTGACAGAGTAAGGCAGCTACCCCAGATAGCCAATGCAGTGTGAGAGCAAGTAATACTTGCACAATGTTGGGGGACACAGCTGACTACCCCAGTGCCAGCTACCATGAAGTCTTATTCAGTTGCCAGTCTGGTCAGCTTCTGTATGGATTTTTTTGTGTGGCGGCAGAAAGACTACTGTCCTTCACTTCAGGCAGCAAAATGTATCGGGCTACACCTGCCTTCTTTTCATTTTCTTACTACTATATTTAGTTCTGGCCCTCAGCTGTTAATTCTTGAGCAGAACTACATTAAAGGAAATATTGATTGCTGGTGAAAATGGAGGCCTTTTGCTAAGACTGAGGGGGAAAACCCCGCAAAAAAACATGCAATATATTTTATTAGTTGATGGAGGCATAGAAATGCTCAGCCTTCTGATGTCAGCAGTCCAACACTTGACATAGGGCTGCCATTTTTGACAGACTTACTGTGTTACTTCTCATACATAATCCACTCCTGAGCCGTGGTTTCCCAGTGCCCACTATTTAAACATTAATGTAGCCTATTTCTTAGAGTCACTGGCACATGTCACTTGGCATTTGTGAAAAACATGTGTATGGATGATGGATGCTTTATTAACCACTTTTCTGATCTTATCTTTCCTCCAAGAAACTAAACGGTGGCGATCTTCCTCCAGGGCAAAACTAAACAGTGATATGAAATATGTGTCTGATTTTAGCATACAAATTGCTTCAATGCAATTATAATCGGGGGGTGGGGTGGCTTATAATTATCAGTTTACAGCAGACTTGGAGTGGGAATGTAACCCTTTCTTTCCTTTATCATTATTATTTATTAAATTTCTATACTGTTGTTCATCGAGGAACACAGGGAGGTTTACAATGTGTGTGTATGTGTGTGTACAAAAAATAACATAGTAACAAATGGAAGTTTTTCTAACCCCATTAAGAAACCTGTCCTAAGGTTACAGAAATGTCCCAAGACAACATTACATGGCTTGTGCCAACCTATTGACACCCCAAACCTTTCTTAACCATACCCTGACCACTTTCCAATGAAAAAATGATAGGGTGTTGTTGCTATCCCAATTCACTAACATTGGCTGGGGTAGCAAACGCACCCCAATGGCAAAACACAATGCTTTTCTGGGACATTTTAGGCCAAAGGTAAAAAAAATTGTTTCCAGGAGGAAAAGGGTAACTACACTCTAGTAACTGACTGAATTTTGGGTACATGGTACAGGTTACATTTATGTGAGGAGCACCCTGTAGGTCTACTTATGAAGTTCAGCCCTGAGGATAACCCTTCTTCTGAAGATACTATTTACACGGGGAGGAAAATGTTCCATTGGTGGAGTTGCTATGCCATTTTTTCTTTCAAACAATGCTATGAGGTAGTTTTGGCTGAGACAGAAGTTTCTTTCACTTGTTGCTCCTGTGAAGGAGATAAAGTGTGAAAAAAGGGGATGAGGCTTCTCTGGGGCCTGCCTTCACCATGCAAATCTGAGGGGGGGGACTTTGTTGCTCAGAGCTCCAACATCTGGGGAAGCCAACCTGCACAGAGGTCTATGCACAATGACTTCCCCAGCTCTGACAGTCAAATAAACATGGGCGCATTGGCAGGGCAGGGAAGTAGAGAAAGCTGCTAGACAGTGCTAGTCTTCGCAAGTCTACTTAGTAGTATTTCCCCTTGAATTCAATGGGGCTGACTCCTTGGTAAGCGATTGCCTGAATGCAGATTTAAATGCCTGATCCAGAAAGACAAGATAGGGGAATTGCGCAGATTCAGGAGAAAATGAGTCCTCTGTTCGCCAACAGTGCAATTTTGCGACAGTGCAAAATTAAGTTCCATGCAGTTCAGTGGGATTTTACTCCCAGATAAGTAGACATATGATAACAGCCCCCCTTTTTTGAGGGGATGAGGCATGAGAGAGAAGAAAAACTGGAAAGGTAATCATATTGTGCAAGTTTCAAATATATGTGGAACTTACACATATCTCTCCACAAGCTTTGTATGCAAGTTCTCACATTTATAGCTTAAAGGAAGAAGGTGTGAGTTTTTTCTGCATCATCTTATCACTTTTTTATTATAATATGCAGTCTCTTTACATTTTTGCTTGATCCTTGTCTGTTTTCCTGAATTTTTGTCTTGCTTGTCTGAAAAAGTGTGCCTCATTAAGTTCTAACAGAAAAACAAAGTCATTTGGAACAGCACCACCTATTGCCTGGAGGTGTTAGTTATATAATAATTACACAATTTGTAAGTTTTAAAATTGATATCTCTAGCCTTCTCAATAAGAGGAGATCTAGAGGCTGGGAAAGAAATCCAATTTGATTTAATGCAAGCAATATATTTGGGAGGCAGGAGAGAAGTAACTGGTGTGTGTGTGTGTGTTTCTGTGTGCAGACTGAGTTTACCATTTTTCTATAGAGAAAACTGTGATATGTTTAATATATAAAAAGAAGCACAGATCCCTGAAAAAGCCTAAGAAACATGACTGAAAAGAGTGACACATTAAGCAGGATAAGATATGTGCTGAAAGAAAAACAAATCTTAATTGGATATTTATTTTATTTATTTCATTTATTGAATTTATATACCGCCCTTCATTCATAGTTCTCAGAGTGGTTCACAACATAAAAATAAGAGATACAAACACAAAATACATAATAAAAACAAGAACAAAAAAGCACAAACTAATACCCCTACCCCAGGCCATCTCACAAAGACAGTTAAAAGGGTATAGGATATTAATCAGCCCAAGGCCTGGTGGAAGAGGAACATTTTCACCTGCCACCTAAAGATATGTAATGAGGGTGCCAGGTGTCCTTTCCTGGGGAGAGTGTTCCACAAACAGGGAGCCACTGCAGAAAAGGCCCCTTCTTGTGTTGCCACCCTCTGGATCTCTTGTGGATGGGGCACATAAAGGAAGGTCTCAGATGATGATCGCTGGGTCCAGGTCAGTTCATATGGGGAGAGACAGCCCTTTAGGTACTGTGGTCCTGAGCCACTTAAGGGTTTTTAAGTCAAACCAGCACTTTGAATTGGGGCCAGAAACTAGTTAGCAGCCAGTGCAGTCAGACCAAGATTGGTGCAATATGTTCAAGCCAGTCCTTTTTTTCTTAAAAGAAAATGTTTGGGGGTCCTTTCATTTTCCTACTCATATTGAAAGAGGCCAAACTTAGATTCACAAAATGTTTAGGGGTATGCATACCCCTGTGTCCCCCCAGAAAAAAAGCACTGGTTCAAACGATCTTGCCCTGGTGATATGCAGTGTGTCCACACACCAAAAAAGGATGATATGTAATGTCCGTGTTCACAGCTTTGAAAAGAGGGTGGGAGAAATTAAAAAAGAATATATACCAAATCCTTGAAACTGAGAAACAGAAGAAATACCAAGGATCAGACCCAACTGCTCAATTCTATGGATCAAAAGTTGTAGATGAATAACAGTGACATGTACCAAATGGAGCTTCAAGATAGAGTGTTTTTCAAGGAGGGCCATGAAAGACAGAAATATCTGCTGGTGATATATCAGCTGGGGTAGGCAACCTGTGTTCCTCTAGGTATTATTGGGCCCCAACTCTCACCATCCCTGACCATCATTCAGGCTGGCTGGGACTGATCAGAGTTGAAGTCCAACAATACCTGGAGAACCACAGTGTCCCCACCCCTGATATATCCGTTTCTATAGACCCATGAAGAAAAAGAGGGCACACCTGTACATCATTTCCCTTTTCAACGACTCTTTGCTAGTTGATCAGCTCTGGAATGAAGAAGAAAATCCTTAGCAGTACAGTCCTAAAAGCATTGACTCAGAAGTCAGTGTCACTCTGTTCAATAAGGTTTCTGTGCACAGAATTGCAGCCTAACAGTATAATTCTGTAAGTATCTACCCAGAAGCAAGCCCCATCAAGTCCACTGGGGCTTACTCCCAGGTAAGCAACTACAGGTTTACAATCTCACATGAAATTTCCTGTGCATGCACAGTATATTCTGGATCTCCTGGATTGCCTGGTGATCTCCTTTTGCAAGCTAGCATAGCTAGTCCACATGGCACTGTGTTCACTTGACTGGAAATGTACATGTATAGGATTATGTCATTAGGTTACCTTCTCTTCTAGTGTCACTTTTACAGTCAAACATGCACTCGAGTCACTAGAGAGATGCCATCCTTATTTCCATCCTTAGGCGAGGACACAGATAGTCTAAGAAACGGTGAGGGTTTCACACAGCACTGGAAAAAGATGGCGCGCTCAGACACTCTTGCTTCAGCAGATGGCATTTGTGGTACTCCCAAAAAGCTTTCACAAGCTTTCATAAAAGGAATGATTAATAAAGCAAGAAGGACAGGCAGCTCCATAATGCAATGCAACTTGAGCCAGGCAGTTGGAAGTTAGGAAGGGAAAGAACAGGAGTCTTCAGATTGGAAATGCCTGAGAGAAAACACAAATGGAGCTAAATATACTAGCAAGAAAGACATCCGGATTTCACTCCAGCAGCAGATCTTAAAGCAGATTAATATATTCAGTCCATAAAGGAGCCAGACAAATGTAAGACATGTGCTAGTAACTCACTCTTACAAAATTGCAAACATCACCGTTTCTGTGAGCCCTAAGCTGTGAAATGTTGAGCTACATCAGCCTTCCCCAACCTGGTGCCCTTGAAACACTTTTGGACTACAACCCCCATCATCCCTGAGTACAGTAAGAAAGAAGGCAGAACATCTGGAGGTCACAAACTTGGATAAAGCTAAGCTAGGTTCTGAAGCCAGGCCACTGCTATGCCGAAAGTGTACTAGCTAGATTTGGTCAGAGGAGTTTCCGAGTTTGTTTGTGTCATACTTCCTCCAATTTTGAGGTAGTTCCCAAACAAATAATAATTGCTTGTAAATATGTGTCTATTGGGCTAGATTTCATACAAAAATGTAGCTATTAGATGTGCATTAAAATGCTGGCAAACTTTCCTGATGGTTTCTTTCTTTCTTTCTTTTTTTAAATGCAAACTGATGTGGAAATGTGGAAAACTGAACATAAGAGTGGAAAACTTAAAGAGACTGAAATTGGCAGATTCAGCCATTCGTACCCTCTGGCATGTTTAGAGTAGGTATATTTAGAAGTCTTCTAAAATCAGGCTTTCAATTTAATTTAAAAGAGCTTTTTTAAAAAAAAAAATCCTTAAACCCCGCTCAGCTGGGTGGAAATAGGTAGCCCATTTCAAAATGCTCCGGTAATGAAAGAATTGCAATTTCCACAAGGCATATAAGTTGACCTGTTGCAGCAAAAGAGACAACGTGTCTTGTAACACCTTTAAGACTAAGACAATTATTATGGCATAAGATTTAGCAGTGTAGAGCCCACTTCATCAGATTCATGAAGTGGAATTCTAAACTGGCAAGTATATATACATAAGGTTCTGGGGAGGCAGAATGCAGAGGAGTCAGAGAGAAATTACATGCACATTGAACACATAATAGCAATTATGTAAATGGAAAATAGTTACAGTTAGCAACGACCGTTAACAAAGTATTGTTGGTGATAGCACAAAGCGTCTGGTATTAGTGAACTTATTGACACATGTAGCAGATAAAAACCTGTGATGTCATCTGAGCCACCGGTGATAAAATTGAATTTCTGTAAAAATTATAATTGGGCAACTTCATGCTTGTGCTTCCCTTTGAAGTTCCTTCATTCCAGAGAGGCTATTTCAAGGTGAACAATGAGTGCGTTGTGTAGGGCCAAAACGCTCTTCTACTGTTTTATGAATATTGCCCTTTCGAGTGTCTAGTTTATGCCCATTGATTCATTGATGTGGAAGCTGGCTTGTTTCCACCAATGCAGACTGCAGAAGGGCATTGTGGAAGTCTTCCAAAGAGCAGAGCTAAAGGTGAGATTTTGGTCAGGCTTGTGGTCCCCAAGCATTGGGAAGCTAAGATAAACAGTGAAAAAAGTAATGTGTGAACAGAATGAAAGTTATCCTAGAGCTCTCTTGTGGGGTAATTCAAAAGGGAGAAAGAATGCAGTTGACATTGATGAAGTGGTGAAAGAGTACATTCACACTTTCCAGAACACCCTTCAAAGAGCTTTTCAGTCCTACTGAAGGGAAGGAGGTGTTAATATTTTAAAAGAAGCATGGGCAACTGTTCCTGTGCCTGCTCATAGCTCATTATATTTTCTCTCCCTTTCTCTACTGCTGAAAGAAGTGGTGCATATTTTAAAACGTGAATAGAGCAGTAAATACAAAACCCATGAATGCTCTATCCATTCCATGTTATAAATTTCTCTACCGTTTATCAGCAATGGATAACTATAAAATTGGAGCATGAACCATAATTAGAAACACAGCTCCTGGTTATATTTTAACCCCAGGAAGAAAGAGAATAGTCATAGTTGTCAATGAAGAATAAGCAGAGATTCATGAATTTCAGGGTTCTGCCCTAGCAAATTCCTGATTTAATTTCTACTTCATTCATTCATTGTATTCATACATTAACGTATATATTTCATATACATTATATTTCATTACAACTATTTTACATCTAAGATGCGTTGCTGTTATTGGCAAGCGGAAAGTACACACTCGAAGAATTACTTTTAAGCAGCTGTACGTATTCTTCACATTATACTTTTTTGTGGAGAATGCTTAAACATACCCACAGGCAATTTCCTGGGCATGTAAGTGGTGACTTGTGAATCAGTTTCAATTTTTAGACAAAAATCCTGCAAGGATTGCCTTGAGCAGCATTTTCTTTTGAAAAAAAAGATAAACATCTGATGGTCACAGTATTCTAAAATGAGGCAGTGTGCATTCCATTGCTAAATGGTTCTTCTAGTTAAGATATTCTCAGTAATGTTTAACCCACTAAATACCACAGTGTATGTCTGTTAGCATGCCACACAAATTTACAAGATTAGAGAAAACTGGGGACTCAGAGTATCCATTGACTGGCTACTGTGTTTCTGCTTGATTCCTGCCAATCCGTCCCTTTGAGGGATGGAGTAACATGGTTGTGGCTCTTCATCACGTATGGTAGTCAACAGCGCCCCTCCAGATGCATCACAATTCCCATCATCATTGACCATTGACCATGCTGGCTGAGATTGATGGGAGTTGTACTTTACCAACATCTGGAGGGCACAAAGTTGACTACCCCAATGGATAGGCTTATTCATTCATTCCTAGTATCCCAAACCAAACAAAATTACTTATCCTTAGATAAGGTTTTACGTTTATGGGTCATGCCTCCTTCCAATAAACATGCTTCTAGCATTATCATACAAATGCATATATAATTTGTCCTTCTCTGTATATCTTCATTGCATGAGCCTCTTCCTATGATACATTTGACTTACCTGACAGGTCTCCCATTGTCTCTGCAGGCTTGTTACCAACTTTCCTAAATTCTGGGGTATTGAACACTCAGATCATCCCTTGCCCATCAGAAGCAAAGAGTTCCATGTCCTATGATCCCAAGTGAGCATCTAAGAATGATTCCATTTCTTTGGCATGGAGTGAGTGAGTGTGTGTGCATATGTTTGCATGTAGAGCATTTACCCAGCTAGTGAAATTACAACTTACACTTTTCAGTTCTGCAATATGCAGGCAGCTCTCATTTTGCAATCTGCTGTGCTGCTTCAACAATCTCTGTTTTTCTTTTTACAACAAACCTTCGCAATTGAACGCAGCTATTTTTCACTCCTACCCATATGCTCTTTAGAGAGGGCGGAGGGAAATCTGTGCTTTTCTAAAGCAAAACCCATAACACTGATTATGGAAAGCCTAAGACCTTTTCAGCTCTTCAGCTATGAAGAACAACTGTGTGTAGGCAGGGATGGTAGCAGCACCATTGCAGGCTCCACCCTCCCAACCTACGCATATTATTGTGAATGTCTGAAACAAGCCTATTTACACTGAAGCCAATTTCTAGGTTGCGAGTGAGGAGCCTTCCACTGCAGTGCCACCAGGACTTTGCCTGCACATATTCATTTGACACACCCAAATGACTCACTTACCTAGACTCACTTACCTGGAATTCAGTGGGACTTGCTTTTGAGTCATGGTTTGTTCTGTGAAAGGGGCTATATTCTGAATTGAATACCTGTCAAAGTGCTTATCCCTTTTGGAGCAACCTTCCTCTCCACTTTTACAGGGCTCCTACCATGCAGTGATTGCAAACTTGGGAAATTGGGTCATCTGAAGTCATCTTCAGAAGCCCTCAGTTTTTCAGTCACCTCTTCTCTACCTCTAATCTATATTTTGAAAGTGTAAGCTCAGAACCTCTTACTGTTCAGATGACCTATAAAAAAAGTGGAGGGGAGCTGCTAACACAAAGAGGTTATTATGTGCATTTATAAATACTGTAGCATAAAATGGTCCTGCTTCTGCATGAGAAGGAAGAATGCTATTAATGTAGCATTTATTTTGCTTCTGGGAAGAAGAGGGCAGCTTTAGGAAGGGATGGTGAGGTTTTTTTAAGCAGGTAAAAAAAATGTTTTCTGATAAAGAACATAGAATGGAAGCATCACTTCTGATCACGAGTTCTATTTCTTGCCTGTTTCCCATTAACACCTTTCCTTCTAATTAGGTTTTGCTGAATACCTAGGAAAACTAAACAAGATGCTAAGTCATTGAACATTTTATTCAGCAAAATCTTCAATCACACTTAGTTTTTATATATCCTTCCTTCATTTGCATTGCTTTGTACCTTACTGCTTGAGTGTTTCATAGCAAGTCATTCATTAAGCAATCATTTTATTTCTGTTCACAGAAAAGCTACACACCCTCCCCCCAACACACACACACGCACACACACAAGCTTTATTATTGTGATATATATTTTGAAACAAATTGACTTCCCATAAGCCGAACATGTGTGTGTGTGTGAGAGAGAGAGAGAGAGTGAGTGCATGTGTGTGCATGCATGTGCCCTGACAGAGGTGCACACATGCAAGCACATACATTTTAACAGAGGAATCGGGAGCAATAAGTTCCTTTTTTGCACATTACATCACAATTTGTGTCCCTCCTTATCTCCACAGCAAGGGAACTGCTGCAGTGCAACTCCTTCCTGAACCACAGAAATAGCATAAATGGATGCTCACAAGGTAACTCTTCCCCAGCATAGCATTGTTACCCATGAAAGCCGGGAAAATATTGGCATGGAAACAAGGTGCACATTTTCCATTTTGAGAAAGTATTGTCGGTGCTATTTATATAATGACTGCCATGATGGGTTGGCATAATAGGAAATAGCTGCTATGGGTGGATGGCATAACACAAAATGGCTACCACGTTTACAAGAACGTGGAGAAGGGGAGAAGGTGGAGAAGGAGAAGGGCCACAAAATGGTGCAGACTTCACCTTCCATCACTCCTCACCCCCCCCCCCCCCGCAAACAATATGGAGGGGAACCAACTACATCAGCCACTGCTGTCATGGCTTGGTCTCTCCCACAAACGCGAGACGACTCTGGCTGTTAATTATTTCAGATTTATTGCTAAAACAACAAACTAAGATGGCGCTCCTCTACTCATCATCCTCCCCAGAAGATGGAGTTGCCCGAGCTGAGCTCCTCCCCGTTCCCAAGCACGGAAGCCCCCACCTTCTTTTCCGATATCTTTCATGCGTCTCGGCCACTTTTGAGATCCTACGAGATTTGGGAGAGAATGCTTCCTGCATTCCAACATCTGACTCACTATTGGAGCTCTCACACAGCCGCCTGTCACTATGGCCCTGTCTTTCGTCTCCCCTTTGTTCAGAGCTCAGATTACAGCTGCTCTCCCCATCCTCTCTGCCTTCCACTGTTAACTGTTCTCTCTCTATGCCTGCTTCTTCTTCCCCTGTCACCATCTGAGCTTTGCTGACAACTGCCTTGCCTGCTTATAGAGACAAGTTCTTTGCAGGGGGAGTTGGGTGTCCAGTCATTAATTCCAAAGAAATGTGGACATGTTTAAGGGGGTATGTTCCATGTAGCAGAGGTTGAGCCAGTTCAAACAGGAGCTGAGCAGGAAAAGCAAGCATCCTTACATACATTGTGGATTTTTGAGGGGATATTTACTGAGACTGCTCACAAGTGCCATAGGAGGTACTTGAGGGACCACTGCCATCCACAGGTGCCACGTTGACACCTCCTTATCAGTCTCAAGTAGGTTCACCTTGAACAAGGCAGATTTTAAAATGGCCTGGCCTGATTTCATCTGAGGTGCTAAAGATCAAAACCTCTGGATCTCAAACTGAAACAAAGCAGAACAAGATATTTTTTTAATTTGCTCAGTCCACAACAGATTGCTGGTCTTGGGTAACTGAACTGGAAAGTTCATTATAAACATTTGCGCAACAGACAATTAATGATATAACAAAACACACTTAGTGTGATGCAAATATTTTGTGTCTATTTGCATTTAATTTCATCTCAAGTGTTTGTTTTAGCAATATGTTTTTCATTAACGGTCCTCCTTGAGACAGATCAATGATACCATCTGTCTTAAAAACCTACTTACCAAGCTGTCTTCGTTCAAGGCAGAATCACTTAGATTCAGATGAAGGAATGCAGTTACATCTGAAGGAGAGGGAGGGAATATTCAAGCACATTTCATAACTAAAAATTGCTTGCAAAAAATAAATATCAGTTTATCTTAGTTAGAAGGCCATAGCTCAGTGATCATCCACAGACTTTGCCCAGAAAGAATCCCAAACTCAGTCCCTAGACTCTCCAAGAAAAGGCACCCTTCCTCAACCTGGTGCCCTCTGATGTTTGAATTACAGCTGGATTATGTGTTATCTGTTTTGGAACAGGGGAACACCCATGCTGTGGGATGCATGCTTACTGAGGTGCTATATGTTAGTGTGAATCTTTTAGGAATTTTTGGTTGGTTCCGTGTTCCATGGCACTGTCCATCACTTCAGTTTTCATTTTGTTTAAACAATTAAAGATGGAAACGTAACTGAATATAATTTAAAATAATAAATGTACCTTATTAGGTCTCTGAATCTCTATTTCTGGGTCAGCCTAAAAATGATTTCTTCAGTTCTGACATCTCCAGACCTCTCTTATTATATTATTTTAATTCTGACCTGAAATAATATATTTATGTACCAGTTCTTCATCTTCACAGTTAAATGCATATATGTGTATGAATCCATTCATTCTCTTCTGCTACGAATGTTTTGGGTCACTACTGTACAATAAAGCATCCTCTGCTCATTGAGTCTCTCAATCTTGAGACTTCATGATCTGTTTGTTTTTTTAATGGCAGAGACCTCTGCCATTATCCAGGGCAGCCAGCTGCCAGTGTCATCTGCAGCAGCTGTTCCTTTTTTCTGCTCATCCTTTCTGAATGGATATTGCTTTGCCATACTGGAAATACGCTCATCCTTTTTTTCCTATCGGTACTGAACCAAATCCCACCCTTTTTATTTTCTAGAAGGGCAAGAGGTTTGAAACTCATTGAACTAGGTGGAACAGAACTTCAGTGATTGGTGGAAGAAACAAATATTCTAAGATTGCCAGCAATCCATTTTGTGCCTTCATACCTTTTCATTCTTAACTGATGTGCCCTTCAGTGTTTCGGTGCTTTGGCAAATTTCCACTGCACAAGTGAATTCATTAGGATCCCCATAGAAACTTAGGTTAAATGATAAAATACCTTTAAACTATTCAAACTATCAGATCCATCCCATCAAAATACCCAGTCAAACCACAAAAGCTGTCAATGAGAATATGCAGATACCCAGCATTTGCAACCCACACATACCTTCAAATGGCTTACAGAAAGCTCTCTAAACACAATTGATTTCTGTTGGATTCAGTGAGAAAAATCTAGGAAAAGAACTTTTATTTTTGAAATATACTCGGAGTCCTGTAGTGATTTCATGCTCTTTATTGCAGCTTGCAAAGAACATTTCTCAAGTCAGAGAGTGGCTATTACCTATTTAATATAGGATTTGGCCGCATTTTAATGTTCAGCTGATTTTTTCTTGAAAGCACTTTCCTTCAAGTTCACATAGGGCATTTTATTTTAGAAGAACATTGGATGCAATTCAGTCAAAATGTTAAGCACTTTAAAGGCCAAAGTGCACCAGAATTCAACCGAATTCAAGTCTAGAGTTATATCAGTGGGACTTAATTTCAGCTGGGACTGAGGCCTGGTGGCAGGAGGTAGCAGCTGGTGAAGACCCACTGCTACTGACACCACTGCCCTGGGCTGCTTCTTCTGGCATTCCAGTGAGCTACAGGCAGCTGCTGCTGTAAGACTTCACAATATCTTGTAGTGACAATAAGTCAGCCCAGAGCATTCTCAGAAACTACAAGTGCTAAGTAGAGTAGCTTTCCTCCTTCCCTCCCATCATCTGTCTATACTGGTAAGAGCTCTTACCCACTCCTGTTCTCCATGGAACAATGGCGACATTCACGCCATACACTGAAAGCTCTATGATACCTCTTTAAACTGTTGGCTTTACTTTGTTAAAGGCCCTGAGAATTGTTAGGGGACTCCTATTTCCTTCACAGAGCTACAATTCTCAGAGTTCCCTGGGAAGAGAGGTTGATTTTAGCAGATTGCTCACTCCTTAGGGCATGAGATTCTTCATCTCATGGTTAGGGGTTCAAGCCCCATGTTAGGCAAAAGATTCCTACATTGCAGGGGGTTCGCTTCTCATTGAGAACAAGGAAAGGAACAGGAATTAGAAGGGGGGGGAATCTACCCAGATAAGACTGACATTGAGATTTTTAAAAAAATCCATTCCTAAATATTGCTCCTTGTAAAATCAACACTGCTCTTTGTTTTGTTTTTTTAAAAAAATGATTGAATAGTAAAATGTTGAACTTTAGGAAAGAGGACAGGATATATTGTAAAAGCCACCTTTCTTTTGAAATTGTAAAGCAGTCACGACAGGTGATTCATGCTGGCCAGCACAAATAATGTTGCGGTACGTTTGATAACTGGAGGACAGTTTGACAGAACAGGACCTGACATGGAGAGATGTAGCTTGTCAGCCAAGATGCATTTAAATCTAAGGCTCTTGAGAAGATGTGTTTTGCCCTTTAGCAACATCACTTTGGGGAGAAAGAGGGGCAAGTAGAGATGGCGTGAAAAGTTCTTTAAGAGCGGCATTTTGATGGGAACGGTTATTTAACATTCTTCTCAGATCGTACAATTGATCATATTTGGAATCCTCATTTGGGCAAGTGAGCAATTGGGTCTACAAGGAATCTCATTTAACTCAAGGCACACCAATGTCAATAATGAAATTATAGCTGACACTCAATCCGAGGAAGCCTTAATCAGCAGACTGTTGGTGCTCAAAATCAAATAGGTAGCAACGCAGCTTTTAAACTGATTGCTGGAGGAGAGCTGATGGGAGTTGAGGAGCATGTGATTCAGGATGAATCATACCCAGTGCTCTTTTTTTCTTTAAAAAAAATGTTTCGGGGTGCTCTCATTTCCCTACTCATATTGAAATACTGCCCCTCAATGAGGCCAAACTTAGATTCACAAAATGTTTAGGGGTATGCATACCCCTGAATACCCCCTGAAAAAAGCACTGATCATACCTAAGGGATGAGAATGACTACTTTGGTTATATTTTTGCTTTCTAAATAATCTTCATTAAATTTCTAATAAGCAAGCAAGCAAGAAAATTATTACAGCTGTCAAAACAATCTTCATACAAACAGAACAATATCAGATTGTCAGCCATCCATGAAAATAAACTAAAAGGGGGTGGGGACATGAAACAAACTGACAATAATTATAGGGGAAATGACCCAAACCAATTAAACAATACTACTGCACTGTATACCTTATCCAAAACATCAAGCAGGTATTAATTTCTCTCAGAGTTGACTGAGTGCAAATATATTACAAAATTTATACATAAAAATAAAAATCCTTTTATCACGTGAAAAGCAAAGGAGAACCTACATCAACCGAAACCTACTATACACTGTTCATGGGGATCGTCCATGCTCTTTTTCCATATTAGAAAATATTACAAAATCAGACCACACCACTTTCTTTGACTTCAAAAGAGGGATCTTTTTTAAAAGGAGGGTTTTGGGGGTTTTTTAAAAAAGGAAGCTGAAAGGGGAAGTCATATGGGTCAAATCTCTCTAAAATGTTCGGATGTTATTCAACATCACAATAATAGAAGCTATAATGCGTACTGCAGATCAGGAAAAAAACCACTGAGGTGAAGAGAATGTCAGGACCATAGCTGTCAACGTTTCCCTTTTTTTAAGGGAAATCCCCTTATTCTGAATAGGATTCCTCGCAAGAAAAGGGAAAAGTTGACAGCTATAGTCAGGACAGGTAACATCGAGAAGAGTACAGGAAACTATTAGAGCCTAGAAAGCTTCCTCCAACTCCTGCCCAAATGAGAATGAAATGGAACAAAAACTGTGGCAAAAGAAATTCAGGTGGGCAATAAAGGATGCAAAAATAATCATAATTGAGGAGCATATCACTAAACATTAACGCCACAGCAGTGAAAATAACGTTAAATATATTTGAAATGGGAAACTGGCTAGGCAGGCAGTTCAATTTTCGGACAACAAGGGAGTCAAAGGTGCGCTAAAGGAGGGAAAGAAGATTGCAGTGCAGCTGGGTGAAATCTTTGCATCTGTCTCCACGGTGGAAGATCCAAGACTCTGCCTGAGCTAACTTTCAGAGAAAGGGAGTGTGAGAAACTGAGGCATTTAGAGGCGACAAGAGAAAAAGTTCCCTTTTTGACAAACCAAAAACTGGCAATTCATCAGGTCTGCATGGCATCCACT
Source organism: Podarcis filfolensis (assembly GCF_964270895.1). Lineage (NCBI taxonomy): Eukaryota > Metazoa > Chordata > Lepidosauria > Squamata > Lacertidae > Podarcis > Podarcis filfolensis. The sequence goes on along the minus strand of NC_139604.1, from coordinate 73,516,575 downwards.
CTCGAGTTCTTAAAGAACTCAAATGTGAAATTGCTTAGCTGCTAAGAAAAATATGTAACTTGTTCTAAGGATCAGCTTCTATACATAAGGATTTGAAAGTAGCCAGTTTAAAACCAATTTTAGGGGAAAGGATCCAGGGAGGATCCAGGAAATTCCAGGCTACTCCACTTAAAGTCTTCATGGCAACCCTTGTTGAAGCAGAACTAGCATGGCTTCTGTAAAACTCAAGTCCTGTTTCACTAACCTTTTTATAGTGCCAACAAGCATATCATAGAATCATAGAATCATAGAATCATAGAGTTGGAAGAGACCACAAGGGCCATCGAGTCCAACCCCCTGCCAAGCAGGAAACACCATCAGAGCACTCCTGACATATGGTTGTCAAGCCTCTGCTTAAAGACCTCCAAAGAAGGAGACTCCACCACACTCCTTGGCAGCAAATTCCACTGTCGAACAGCTCTTACTGTCAGGAAGTTCTTCCTAATGTTTAGGTGGAATCTTCTTTCTTGTAGTTTGGATCCATTGCTCCGTGTCCGCTTCTCTGGAGCAGCAGAAAACAACCTTTCTCCCTCCTCTATGTGACATCCTTTTATATATTTGAACATGGCTATCATATCACCCCTTAACCTCCTCTTCTCCAGGCTAAACATGCCCAGCTCCCTTAGCTAGAGGTGACCCAGTTGACGCTGTGTACATAGACTTTCAAAAAGCTTTGGATGCAGTCGCTCACCAAAAGCTTCCGAGTAAGCTTAGCAATCAGGAGATGAGAGGAAAGTCCCTCTTATGGATCAGTAACTGGCTAAACAACAGGAAGGAGAAAGTAGGAATAAATGGACGCTGCTCACAATGGAGAGATGTAACCAAACATCTATATTGGGGCCAGTAATTTTTTAACTTTTTGTTAACCGCTTTAAGGTTTTGTTTTGTTTTACAATCAAGCAGTGCATAAACTGGTGTATGTTGCTTCATGGCTACTAGCCATGAAGGCTGGGTACTATCTCCATTATGAGAGGCACTGCACACATTTGCTGGCTTTGGGATTCCCACAGGCACCTGATTGACTCCTGAGAATAGGATGCTGAATTATTATTTTTTGTTAAATTGATTTAGGCAAGTTGGAATTCTAAAAGAAAGGTTGTACATCTTGATTGTTAGTTTGATCTGAAATATATAAATGAACAAAGAAATCCTCAGGCTATTTAATTACAGGCAGCAATACCCTTTTCTCTCTTTTTAAACCCCTGGAAGAATTTCCTCCCTTGCATTTGTTGTTTAGTCGTTTAGTTGTGTCCGACTCTTCGTGACCCCATGGACCAGAGCACGCCAGGCACTCCTGTCTTCCACTGCCTCCCGCAGTTTGGTCAGACTCATGTTTGTAGCTTCAAGAACACTGTCCAACCATCTCGTCCTCTGTCATCCTCTTCTCCTTGTGCCCTCCATCTTTCCCAACATCAGGGTCTTTTCCAGGGAGTCTTCTCTTCTCATGAGGTGGCCAAAGTATTGGAGCCTCAGCTTCAGGATCTGTCCTTCTAGTGAGCACCCAGGGTTCCCTTGCATACTAACAACTTCTTCTGTCACCAAAAGAAAAGAAAAAAGCTGAAGCCACCCCCAATCTGGTGCCCTCCAGTTTTTTTGGAATGACAACACCTTAGCCCAAGCCAACACTTTTCCCCAGGTCTATTAGTTTTTGGTCCAAAACATCTAGAGGGCAAGAGGTTTGGAAGGCTACTATATGGTGTATCTTTTCACACCCTATTTGTCTCTTTTAGTTGCCAACGTTTTGTAGACTTCCACGTTCTCTGTATCTTTCTGCCATGTTCCCAAGCCTATTATTCTCACTTTGATTTATGTACAAGTATAACACAAAAAAATTGAGAGAATCAAGCCTGCTGCTAATGGTATAGTCCTATCCTGGATTTTGTTGTGTGCTAGGATATATGGACACAGCTTTTATATACATAAGAGAATGGACATGGGAAAGCAGGGCTTTCCTCCGATAGTTTAACTATGACAAATTTAGAAACAAAAATATGGGTAATGTTATGGATTTGAATTGCTAACAAGGAGGGCCCTGCTGGATCAGACCAAAGGCCAATTCAGTCCATTATGCTGTTCTCACAGTTCTAAGCCAGATGCTCAAGGGGAGCCCACAAGTGGGACCATAGTGCAACAGTAACTAATATTTGAAGGCGCCCTGCCTCTAATGCTGGAGGTAGAATACAATTAGAGTGACTTTTAGCCCATTTCCCCTTAAGCAGTGCCAAAAGCATTCTCTGTGTTGTGAAGTGGACATTTCAAGGTCGTCATGGTGAGCATAATATTGGCAATAGAAAGTGGTGTTAATTTCTGAATAGTTAACTGAACCTATAGTTAACTGAACCCATGCCTGTTGCCTTACATTGTCCCCGTTCGATAGAAGAAAGTTTTGACTGAATTGGGTAGCGTTTGTTTGTTTTAATGCATTTCTCCTTGAACTTGCAGCAATCGGTGCATATGCTAAGGGAAATGGATGTGTTTTCATTCGGCTCATGCATGAATGAAGAGTAATGCAATTAGAACAGATTATGATATACCCCATTTGCAAAACATACAGACTCTAAGTTCCCAACCAACAGCAATTATATTCCTTCTTAATTATCCTCTTGCAGTATATTTCCCAGAAGGAAATGTTTGATGTGGACGTGAGTACATGTATGTGGTGGCAAATGAGGCTGCAGATCTCTCTGCTTCAGCAAAGCCAAGCCGGTGGAATCCTGTTTAACTGCTCTTTGATCATTCTTATGTTCACATTGCAGTCAAGACATTGTGTCACCTATATTCTTTTGTGTTGAAACAGAAGCACCAAAGGGGTGGAGGGGGGGCTTTTACTTCACTGTCATCAAGTCACCTGTCTGTAGGATGGTGTGCCTTCCTAAACCAACAGCAATACTACTTCAGCTCTGTCAGGAGAATGCCACCATAGCAGCAACAGATTGCACTGTGATTTGGTTCAGACAACCTCCTTTCCCAGATTTCCTCTATCCACCTCCCACCAATGTGATAAAAATAATAATTCCATCTTCTTGTCTGAATTTTAGCCTTCATGTGTGTCACATCTTGTATGCTAGATTAATCTAGAAAAGCATCCATGTATCCTTTCCTCAGGGACAGGGGTGGCGCTGTGGGTTAAACCACAGAGCCTAGGACTTGCTGATCAGAAGGTCGGCAGTTCGAATCCCCACAATGGGATGAGCTCCCGTTGCTCGGTCCCTGCTCCTGCCAACCTAGCAGTTCGAAAGCACATCAAAGTGCAAGTAGATAAATAGCCGCTCTGGTGGGAAGGTAAACGGCGTTTCCGTGCGCTGCTCTGGTTTGCCAGAAGCGGCTTAGTCATGCTGGCCACATGACCCGGAAGCTTTACGCCAGCTCCCTCGGCCAATAAAGCGAGATGAGTGCCGCAACCCCAGAGTCGGTCACAGCTGGACCTAATGGTCAGGGGTCCCTTTACCTTTACTTTTATCCTTTCCTCAGCTGAAACTCACAATTTTTGAATTTCTTTAAAAAGAGGAGTGGGGAAATTATCTTCGTCCCACTTACATGGCATCATGGCTGTTGTAGTTTGCATTCAACTTTGTGGAGGTGAAACATGCTAAACCTCTGCTGGCCCTACCACCTTTCATTGAGGGAGTGGCTGTCAATGAGTGACACTTGTATCTGTTAAGCATTACAGAGTCATTGTGCCATGTTTCTTGTAGCAGAATAATATAAAATTGCTCAAAATAGTTCATCAGCTGTTTATTATTTTGCTTTGAACACCAGCTTGCTATGTTCCTTGACATCAGTTTTAGCCCCAATTCCTTTAAGGCTCTGTGCTTGTCATTTCCACTTTGCCCAGGTCCCTAATTTCATCTTATCAGTGGGAACCGATTCAGTGGTGTTAGTATCCTTTCTGATTCTCTGGAGAGGACTGCGTATTTCATTTGGAGCTAATTTCCAGTAGCTCAGCCAGGAATTCATAGTCACACGATCAGGATTGTCCCTCACCATATCATATTCCAAGAGGGGTTGAGTTTGCAGCTCTGCATCTATGCACTTAAACGTTCCTCTGGCAACCTTCTTTTTAACCATACATTTTGGAGAAACAGCTTGTGGGTGAAAGGCTTGATTGTCAATTGTTTCACCAACGTTTTGTTGTCCATGCTGTTGTATTTGGGTCAACCTGGACTGTAACTTAGCTAGTTTGGTGAGAATATCACTTTGCTTTTTATCTGGTAGGTTAATATAATTACTCAACAAATCCTCTTCTTCTGGGACTGTCCAGTCTGCTGAATCTGGAGGGTAATTTTTATTTGGAACTGCAGTAGATTGATTAGACCTCTTGATTTTTCCTTGCACCATCTCTGCAGTTGCTAGTGGTGCCATAATTCTTCCTATTGACTGTGATCTTCTTCAGCAATAGGACAAATGTCAGCTTTAGTTGAGGTGACTTTGTTCCTCCTTTGTTCCCAGTCTTTAACTGGGCTGAAGGCTCTATCTGGCACACATGATGGTTGAACAATAGCATACATTTCCTGCCATCTTTGCAAGAGGGGAGAGCAAATGGGTCATTCCTGGGGGAGGACTCACTACCGCTACTGAAGGTAATGGGGCCCTTTATATGTCCAGTTGTCCTTTGCCAACAACAAATTGTCACTGTTTTTTGTGTTGCACATATGCTATATGGCAATTTATGGACCTAACAAACACTGTTGCTGTATGTAGGTTTTATTTTATTTGTTTTTTATCTTATATTTTGGAAATGTACATCCAGGTGTTTTTTCCCCTTTCAATTTTTTGGGGCCCCCAAGAGAGTGGGGCCCTAAGCTATAGCTTGTTTAGCTTATACGTAAATCCAGCACTGGCTGGAAACCACAGGGATGGAGAGTACTCAGGTCCTGCTTCTGGGTTTCACATGGTCATCTGGTTGGCCACTGTGAGAACATGATGCTGGACTAGAAAAGCCATTGGCCTGATCCAGAAGGATTTTCTTAAATTCGAAAGAAAGAAAGAAAGAAAGAAAGAAAGAAAGAAAGAAAGAAAGAAAGACATGGGCATCCATATATCTTGAACCATGCACCCACAATTGATGTTCATAGTTCTTCCAAAGAGCATATGGTGACTGACTTGCACACTGTCACATACTGTTCAACAGAGCAAGAGAACAAAAATAATCTGGAGCAAAATTATGTCATGCTCACATAAGCCTTTTAAAATTCATTTTTAACATTGAGAGAGGGGGAGAAACACAGGGCAAGGGGGAAGGGGCCCTGGTTCTCTATTTTCATTCCTGATCTTTTATTGTTATGTTTCCCATATCAAAAGGGGTGGGGGAAGTGACTGCAATGTGGTTTGCCCAACCTAAGGGCAATGTCTGTTTTGCTCATCAGGCTATATTTAGAACTGTCACTTGTTAAGAACACTGTCAGCCAAAATTAATTCATAGAGAAGCTTTGCATTACGCACTCCCCCTTGAACAGCGATACTGTAATATCACAAGCAACCAAAATAAAAGGAATGTGTGATCATACAATCTAAACATTGGTTAATTCATAACAGTTTCGTCCCCATTTTAACATTTCGTCTTAATAAGAGCTGTTGCTAGGGAACTCCCCTGGCACATTCCTCTCTAATCCCCATAGGTTTGCACTGCTAGGACTGGTTCAGTCCTGCCTTGCAACACAAAGCAGTCGTCACCAGTCAGGTCTAGCTCACATAATACCCATGCTTAAATTCCGATGTTTGGCAGCCAAAGCAGAAAATCCATTCTATAAAGGGTGTCACATTGCACTACACATCACTGTATTGTCAGAAATAATGGTTTGATCCATCAGAATTCAGCTTTGAGACTTGTTATAGCTTAACCATTGCAGATGCAGTTGTTTGTCTCATGAGGTTTTTCTTTTCAAGAGTAAACCTATTCGCGCATATGCCCCAATGTGTAGCCCCACCCCTGACACTGTATGTGCCAACTAGCCCCACCTTCAGGTGTACTGCCACACACAGGGCACCACCATGCAGATGTTTGTGGCACATGAGCATGCTGGTTCTGTCTGCGATGTGCAACGAGGGGCCTACAGGACAGCCTCTCCCGGTATGCCCCACGGAGAGCCTCAAGGTCCATAAATAGCAACACCCTAGTGGTCCCAGGCCCTAAGGAAGTTAGATTAGCTTGAACCAGAGCCAGGGCCTTTTCAACGCAGGCTCTGGCCTGGTGGAACGCTCTGCCTCATGAGACCAGGGCCCTGCAGGATCTGATTTCTTTGCACAGGGCCTGTAAGACAGAGTTGTTCTGCCTGGCCTTTGGCCTGGAGCCAATTTGATTCCCTCCCCCTCTTTCTTTTTTCTTTTCCTTTCTCCTCCTACGATGAGGCTACATTTTAATATTTCAATGTTTCAATATTTTAATGTTGTATTTTAATTTTGTTTTTAAGTTGTATTCATTCAACATATTTTTATTATTGCTTGTTAGCCGCCCTGAGCCCATCCTTGGCTGGGGAGGGAGGGGTATAAATAAAAATTATTATTATTATTATTATTATTATTATTATTATTATTATTATTACTATTACTATTATTATTATTATTACATGGGACTGGTTATAATGCCTTCACCATAAATGTTGTGCATGCACCATGGCTAGTGAAATCATACTGGTGCAATCCTTTGCTCCCTGATCAGCTGGCACAACCGTTATGTTTGGACATAATGCTAAACAACTGTTTAGTTTTAGGAGAACATGAGTCAGCACGGCTCACTTTCTTTCTATGCTGTGGCCATGAGAAGGATCTAAAGCTTCTCATTTAGATTAACAGCAGTTTAGTGTGTCATCCAAACCAAAACAGGGTTCATGTTAAGTATGCCTGGTTAAAACAATCTGACTCCATCAGTTATGGTTGGAAGGCAGAGCTGTTTCAGCCAAACATGGTTTATTTAAGTTTAGATTAAATGGCAGTTAATATAAATAGCAGTGAGAACTTCTGAACTTTTCCTCGTGGTGCATCAAAAGGAGAAGGGAGAACATATGAGTTCAAGATGAAGTGTTTCTGATTTTCAAAACATAAAATGTTTAACATGGCATATGAATGAGAGCAGCGTGTCATAATCAAACACATGTGCAACTGCACACCCAAAAGACAAATCTCAAGAAGATAGTTCCTAGGAGATGAAGAGTGTCTTATTTGTTCCCAAGTGATTATGTTCTCATGGGTTACTTGGTTAATATAGGAAACAGTGACACGGCAAAATCTCTTATGATGATAGTGCTATTTTTCTAGAAAATGAAGTGCAAGAACTCACTATGAATGCCCCCCTCACTCTCTTTGAATGACAATGGAGCCCGCCTGAAAGGCGCTGGAACTGAGTTCTGGTAAGTTCTGGCTGAAAAAGAGCCCTGAATTGATAGTATTGTAACTGTAGGCTGAAATATCTGTATTTTGCTTGCCTTTGCTTTTGAGATCTAAAGAATCCTTGCAATGTGGCTCAGATGAAAGATAACCATTTGTTTAAAACATGCAGTCAGTTTTGTAGAGAACCAGTGACACTGAGAAAATTCTGTCATGCTGGAAAAGGCATTTCCAAATACATCTATTATGGACTTTTCCAGCTGTAGATTGGTTAGTTATATTGGGTACTTGCTACAGTAGTCTTTTGTCAAAAGTAGGCTGGCATTGGGCCTTCCTGAAATATTTACATTTATGGGAACTCTGAGCTCATTTAAGGGGAAAAAATAGAATGAATGATTCAGTGCTTTACAAAAAACCAAGTTTTACACCATGGTGGAGTTAAAGGTGAACAGCAGTGCCAAAAAAGGAACATGGAATTAAGTTGCAGTCATGAATAGCTATTCACAAGCATATAAATTCATGGTTGTATAGTGAGTTCCAAACTACCATCTGGAATTACTTGCTTGGCTTCAATGAGAGAGCTGCAATTTGTTCCAAACACCTCATTTTGGGATTTCCTTAATGTACCAGAAAATAGCAATAAAGTATTTCAGAGCTAGGGGAGGTAGTAAGCAACACTTTCCTCAGTCTTGATTAAAACAAAACCTCTACAGAAAGAACAGCTTGGTTTTAAATCAGCACCTGGATTTTGCTCCATTACTTCCAGATATTTCAAAATACAAGTGGTAGTATAACAGTATAAGAGCAATTTTAAATGTACCACACCTTAAAACAACTATTAAGTTCAGAGATATTTAGGCTGCAATCCTAAACACACTTACCTCAATGGAGTAAGCTCCAACTCCATGAGATCTACTTCTGGTTAAACATGTTTAGGAGTTTGCTGAACATGTAAACTGATTCCGTTGAAAAAACATTTTGTTTGAAGTCAGACAAAAGTCCTATCTGCATGTGTGAACTCTTTGCCCCATGTGCAGGAGTGTGACATGGCAAGCCTATTCCCTTCTGCATATACTGAAACCCGTCACCAGGCCCTATGGGTCTAGCCAATGCTAGCCCTGCTCAAAGCAGACCCACTGAAACTAATGGGCCTAAGTTACTTGTGTCTACTAATTTCAATGGGTCTACTCTGATTAAGACTAGCACTGGACAGAACCCTATGCTCTGCTACTACTATACAGTAGAACATAACATCAGACTGATATTGGTAGTTCCCCCCGCGCGTTATAATTGGTGCTTCCCAAATGCTCAATTTTCATTTATTCATTTATTTGTGGTATTTATAAGTCAACTGATTACAAAACCTCTCATGTCAGCATTACAGGAAGTTAAACATCAGTAACACTACCATAGCAATACAATAAATGTGATGCAGCATAGAAACAAGCTTTAAAAAACTAAATCAATATCAAAGAATGTTGAACAGAACACCAAATTTAAAAGCCCTTGGAAATAAATAGGGTTTCTATTGGCTCTGAAAGGACATTAAATTAGGCACTAGGCAAGCCATTCAAAGGAGGGCATTTGATAATGGGATGCCATCAGAGAAGAGCACTTGGTTATTTGGAGCATTTGCACCCTGCTTTTCAGGGAAAAGGGCTTCCAGAACAGCTTACATACAAAACAAGACAGCAGGCTTACCATCTAAAAAACTTGACACACCTGGGTGAGGGACCCGGAAAAAAACCTCCAGGAAAGTTCTAAGGCTTGGGGTTGGTACATGTGGGAAGAGATGAACCTTCATAAACATGTCCCCAAACAATGGAATGTTTTAAACTTTAAAGGTCAAATTTAGCATCAGATAAAATGTAAGCATATAAAATAGCTTCTTACTGAAATTTTAAAAATGTACTAGGTTGAAACTGTCTGATCATACTTATTCCAGTAACCAAATGCTAGCTGAAAGGTCTTGCATTGCTGGTTGATCATCATATTTTTGCAGGCATGCTGTCTTATGCAAAGCAGTTCTCCCAGTAGACTCGGACATGGCTTGATCATTCATAATGGTCATTGATAGCTTATTAAACTGACCATCTGCTCCTCAAAGTATCTTGAATGCAAGTCACATCTACCTGTCAGAGCGAGATCTAAAACTAGTTTTCCATCTGGGAAGGTGTATGACTTCCAGGGTATATCAAATAGCAATTTGAGAAAGAAAATACAGCTGTGATTTGTGTGAGATGGGAAGAAGCAGATTTGGGCTTTCCTTGTTGCTTCTGTTTTTTCTACATACTCTTTTAGAACAGCATTTTTTAAAAAAAAAATCTCCAGGATTAACTAGATGATCTGCACGCATCCCTTAACTGAAAATTGGGACCTCAAATCGCCATATCATTTTCTTTTGGAAGGGCATCTGAGCATCACAGTTAATTAGAGAGTGTGACATAAGTGGATGACGACCCCTTGAACTGCAACGAGTTGCTGACAGTCCACAAGGCTGAAATAGAAATAGCTGTCATTGATGTTTTAATTAGGATCAAAAGACATTTTGCTAATGCATCCCCTCCCCCAGAATTCTGATGACACAGGTCAAATTATTCTTGTAACCAAACAAGTGAAACTTGGGGTGGGTGAGGGAATTTCCCACCTCTGAGAGAAGCCTCAGTAGGTTCACAAAAGACAGAAAATTCCATTCATCAGGAACATGTGGTGGTGTTTTTTTTCTTCCAGATTTAGGAAGAGCAGATTTGGGTTACCATTGTTTCACCTTGACCATTATTTTCCCCCTCCCACAATATTATTTGTTGTTTGTAATGCACAACTTTCTATACATTAAGAAAAAATATCATGACAACGAGTAGCATAAGATCAATGGTAAAGTTACATTCATAAAACAGCCACAAAATGTGCCACAAATCAGTAGATTAATGTAGTACAGCAACACAGCTGGACCACCCTACAGAGAAAGTCTCAGGTGCCTAAATGTTAATACTTGCCTGATGTTCATTGGAAGCAACATTCCAAAATCCCTATTCTTAGTGGACATAGGACAGATCTTGAGAGCATATGGCACTGCTAAATATGTCTCTCCCAAGGATCAAACTGACCAGGCAGGCATATATGTCATGAACTGACAGGACAACAGGGAAGAGGAAGAGGAGGAAGAAGATCCTGGAAAGGGGTGTCACCAGGACTGGGACACACCAGAGCAAGCTGGGGATGGGGAAGGAGAGGTTGGTGTAAGAAGTACGCAGAGGATGATGAGGGGATGGTGGTCAGTGCACCAGAGCAGCAGGACCCATCACCAGAGCCAGAGGTGTCCTATTTCCATGAACACAGTGGGCTCCGAGGCATAGGGAGCAGCAGGCAGGGTGCTCCAGGAGGCTGAGGCAGGTAAGGGCTCAAAGCCCAGCTCCCTAGCTGGCCAGGTGGGGCTCACTAGCTCTGGAAGGAGGTGTGTGATTCTTCAGCTGGAGTAGGCTCAGAACAGGTGAGGGTCACATGCCTCATCAAGCCCAGAGGCTGCAGTCAGCATTCAAAATACAAAAGGGCAGCAGAGGTGAGGTGCTGTGTCTGCTCAACTGCTCATGTTGAAGGACTTCAACTTGAATACTTCAGGATCTCTGTGGGACTTTGGACATGTGGATTCACCCCGGACTGGGGACCTGACAAAATGACTTGTTGCCAGGGGTTCAGGACAGTATGTACAACATAAAGTGTTCCCCGAGGTAAGTAGGTCAGGGCTATTCCAATAGCATGTCTTTGACCTTGGCCCAGTAGCATACTGGCAACCAGTGTTGCTCTTTCAGCATTTGTGATATGCTCTGTCAATAAGATGCCTCCCTTCAACAGCCTTGCACAAGCTGCGCTTTCTGGACCAACGTTAAGGGAAACCCCACAATAGCAAGGGGTAGGTGAGTAGCTTGCCAGTCATTCTGAAGTGGGATTCTCATTGAACCAATTTATCTGAAAGTCTCTAATGTGTAATACATCCCATCACTACTCTGCTTTCAACCAGCTAGGTTTTGCACCTCAGACAAAGCTCTATGTTTGTGATGAAGTCTTTCCAAAGTCCATGGTGATCCCTGCACTCATAAGCTGCAAAAGACAGCTTATTGTTTAATCTGATTCTAGCTGTGTGACTCTTTTGTATGCCATTGAGAATAAACATGTTCAATACCAATAGTCATGGCAATGGGTGGTATCTGGTTAAATTGTATTCAGAGTAGACCCACTGACATAAATGGACTTAAATTACTCCAGAGTATGTTCATGTCAATCGGTCTACTCTGAGTAAATTAGTCAGCTACCACCCAGTAAATTTCTATCCCCATCCCAAGAATGTCGCTGTCTGGATGACTCCCTTAGGTATCTTGGGCATGAATGAGTACAAGAAGGTGGAACATAATTCACTCATTGTAAATGCATACTCATTCTCCTTCACTAACCCAATACTACTTACTTGAACCTCGAAGACAAGGTTGCTTTTCTCTATAAAACTGCTAATTTTGTAAACATGGGGAGGGCAACCTTACAAACAGGATCTCTCCCATTTCTCTGCCATTTTTGGAGCTTCTCCCAGAGTTAATGTTTCATTGCCATCTCTGTAACCAGAACTCTCCTGGAGGGGGGAGGATATGAGGAGCTGTGATGCTAAACTCCTGCACTTCAAAATTTGCCACTACCCCTTTGTTATTTTAGCAAGCCGATATGTAACCAAGAAGCCAAAAATGTGTTGTTGTTTTTCAAATGACCAGTTTGCATCAACAATTTCCCCAAATATAGCTGTACTGAAATTACACAATTGGAAATCGGTCAAGCTGATGGGTATATTTTTATCTCAAAATTTATTATTTGGGTCAGGCAGTCATCTAGCAGCCCTGTGTGTGATCGTAATTATTGATTTCAGTGCTCCAAACGGCTGAGCAAATGGCATATCTAACAGCAAGTGTGTGTGCAGCAGTGAAAGCCAAGGACAGAATAGAATTTAGCATTCACTTACCAAGTTCTGAAAATATGGTTTCAACTCGCCAAAGTTTTTGCAGTTACATAAAATTCTGGTTGTTATTTTTAAAAAACATAACTTGATATATTAAATAAAATATATTATCAAGTAAAAAATGCTAATGTTACTTTTAAAAATACATAGTCCATACTGGAAATCATACATATACCCACTGAAGGACAATTCACCTGATAGTTCCCAGAAATGGTAGGTGGGTGTATTTTACCACAGAACATTTTACTAAATTACTAATCACCTTTGTACAATCAAACTTTAGCTTATTTTGCTGAGAGGTGGATATTTAAAATTGCCATTTCTAATGCATGCAAAATCCTGATCACATGCTAATTTGACTTTTTGACTTTAAAGAGACTAGAATTTCCCCCATAATTTCATGTTTTCATTTTCTTTTCTTTTTCTCATACTATGTCTCTTTTTCTCTCTCCAGGACACATTCACCCTAGATCTCTAATAATAGTGTAGGATGGAACTACACTTACAGCATCTGTGGTAATATCTGTAGCATCGTGTCTTGGGCTTAGAAATTGCTTACAGATCAGTTAGTGGGGTTCTTCACACTTTAAGGTACATAGATGCCATATACAACCTCTGGAGGAAAGAATCATAAGCATTTCAAAGTACAGTGCCACAATTAGGGCTATAGACATTTGAGATGTGTGTGTGTGTGTGTGTGTGTGTTTAATATATGATTATTGGTTTTTTAGAATACAGCTACAGAAAGTCAATAAGATGTACAAATCAATCTAAGGAAAATCTGGGGTGTATGGGCTCTCCCTCCTCCGAATTATCCCATTTTTTATAAGTAAATGTTGCCATTATAGTTAAGATATATAGGGGAAGGTCATTTGTGTTGCTCTGGTTTTGCAGAAAAGCCCACAGGGGAAGAGAGATCCATAGTTACAGGACCACGGACAGCTCCAAGTGTGTAGCTTGCTCCAACAAAGGTCAAAAGCAAGCTGAGCCTTAACCCTCTGTCCCCAGATCACTTCTCCCAGGCTCCTTGTGAAGAACTTAGCTTGTCTCTGGCCTGAAGACAGGTACGCCTATGATCTATGGCCTTCTGTTTGGTGGGATCTCTGCATCACTGGGCCACCAAATGTGGAAGGCATTTGGTTCCTCAGGCTCAGGAGAAGGTCCTGATCCTGTATACCCCAATGCTATGGGAGGTTTTCTGTGGGCCCCTGTATGCCAACCCCTGGCTCAGTAGTCCTCTGACCAGCAGCTGGCTCAGAGCCCTCAACCAGGCAGGCCTAGTCCCTCAGCAGGTAGCTCTGCAGCCTCAGACTCTGTGTCCAAGTCACTGTTGTCCGCCAGGGTCGTGGCAGTATTCTGCTCAAGAGCTCCATAAAATGTAAAGCTGCTCTGTGCTTCCAGTATTCTGGCAATTAAGTGCAACCTCACTGGGATGATTGATAAGGAAGGGAAGCACTGATGTCATGTTTTGTTTCTTCTGTTCTTTGTTCCAACCAAAGAAGGTGGGAGCAGCATCCCTGAACCTCCTCCCCTCGTCAGTTCTAGCGATTGTTATGCTTCCATTGATCTCAATATTTTCCCGGCTTGTGAACAGGTTGGCAGCCGCTTAACCTTTCATTTTCTAATTTTCGTAACACTGTCTCTTATTTAAATTATCTATGACATTCAAAAACCATCAAAAAGATTGCACGACTTATATGTAAATGCTTCACTTTCACTTCACAGTCCTCCCAACACACGTACTACTTCTAGAGCCCGATACCACCGCCACATTTCTGAAGACAGGCATGTGTTAATTTGATAAGGGGGACATTTCATTTCAATGCTAAATGCAGTTTCATACTCTTGAAGGTGTGAACCATGTATATCACCTTGATCTCCTCAGATAAAAAGGTAGAATATAAATGCAATAAATAAAGAAATGTCTTGCCTCAGAGAAAACAAGGAAAGAGATACACAAAAAAAGGACCTAATAAGGAATCTGGGATTTTATATCGTAGTGATGAGAGAGAACTGGGGGGGAAAGAGGGCTGAAGGATAGTGAAAGGAAGAAATCAAATAACACATCAATATAGTGGGTTCTTTGATGACACAGGTGTCTAAGTTCTCAGAGTAAGGATCCCAGCAGGTTCTCTCTGAAATGAAGAGGACACCTGGGAAACTCAGGATCCTCATCTCCAAAGACAGGAAGAATTCTAAGAAGGGCTTTATACACCAGAGTGAGATCTTCATTTCAGCCCAGTAGCAAATAGATGACAGCTTTGTTGTCTATTCCCTAATAAGATTGTGTCTTCTGGGGTGGAGTTTTATTTGGGGAGGTGGACTCTGTGTGTGTGCTTTCCTGCACAAGCAGCTGTAAATTACAGTTTAATGTATACTCTAGCTGATCTGATGTCATGAAAGCTGGCATTCAGGAGCTCACAGCAGCAAGTCGTTTGATTAGTTATAATTGGAATGAGACCACAAAGTACACAGAGAATAATTTTGCCAAAGCTCTTGGCAAGATTCCCATTTAAGAATGGTGGACTTTGCATTGCATCGACGTCAGCACCTCCCTCCATTCCATCCCCCAAGTGAGCCAAACTGTGAAATAATTTTTAAAACTTTAATTGTGTCCTAATAATTAAATGATGTTAGAAGAACAGTGTTCCTGGGGGAGGGTGAAAAATACAGCACTTTGTGTAAGAATTGTGTTTGATTTAAAATTAATTGTACAGCATGTGTTTTCTTTATATATAAAAAATCTTTGATTAGATACATTCTGCTGAACAGAGTGTAACAATGGGATAATTAGTTCTACAATTCTTTCTTGTAATCACATGGAAACAATAAATTGGGATGCAAAGAGCTTAATTAAACTGATTAACTTAGCTATTTTGTTCTTATTGGTTTTACAGGACACAAGGCAAAATCTGCCAAAAAGTACAAAGATACGTTTTCCAGGATGCTGTATTAACTCTTATAATGGTTGTAATTAATGGATTTCCAATCATCTCGTTGTCAAGTCTTTTGTTTCTGTTATAATGAGAAATGCATCTGAGACAATTTCCAACCAATCCAAGGAGGATAAGACCCTCTTATTCCAAATCAAATGGCATTCTGATAGGCATCATTCCCTCTCTCTGTAAACCAGAAAACACAAAATAAACTCTCAGGAATCAGCTCATTCATCAGATAATTAAGAGACTTCTACTTATGACAGTTTACCCTGAGTTTACCCTGAGTTTTGACTTGTAATGCAAACAGGAATGCAAAGTCCTTTCTTTGCCTCAGAGAGCATACTCAAAATAAAGCCATCAGAATCTAGATTCTTGGGCAACAACGCAGAAAAACTCTGCTCAGTTTAAATTCCATTAACATCAACAGCATGTTAGTCATTATTAACTATTGTCCCACTGATTTTAATCACACAAGATAGCACAATCCTAAACATGTTTAAAAGTCAGACGGTTTCAAAGAAAACAAATTATAAAATATTTCTGATCTCCATGCACTGGTTCAACTTTGATGAAGATATGCAGAATTTGATTCTAAAGCAGGAATGGGGTCCTTCAGATGTCGTTGGACCACAACTTCTATCAGCCCCAGTCACCAAGGGATGATGTGTGTTGTAGCTCAACATCATCTGGAGGGCCATAGGCTACCCCTCCAGGCTTTAAAGCATCAACATACATTGGATTACAAGTAATACATATACAGTGGTACCTTGGTTTTCACACACCTTGGTTCTCAAACGCTGGAAAACGGGAAATAAGTGTTCCAGTTTTCTAACGTTTTTCAGAAGCCGAATGTCTGATGCGGCTTTCGGCTATTGTTTCTGGGGCATCTGCACCAATCAGAAGCTGAAGCTTGGTTTTCGAATTTCCAGAGTCAAACGTACTTCCAGAATGGATTAAGTTTGGCATTTTTGTTTTTGCTATTTATTTTGCATTTTTGTTTTTGAGGCTTTTTCGGTTAATTTGTTTTTGTGACTGTGTGGAACCCAGTTCAGCTATTGATTGATTGATTGATTGATTGTGTGATGAGGAAATGGATAAAAGACCCACATCCAAACAATGACTATCATCAGTGTAGGTAAGAAAAATATTTAATTTTAATTTTTATCATCTACAATACTGTCTTATTTATTTTATAGTACAGTGCATTGGTTATTGCTTTCATTTTATGGATCAGTGGTCTCTTTAGATAGTAAAATTCATGTTAAATTGCTGTTTTAGGGGTTGTTTTTAAAAGTCTGGAACAGATTAATCCATTTTGCATTACTTTCTATGCATGCCTTGGTTTTAGAACGCTTTGGTTTTGGAACGGACTTCTGGAACGGATTAAATTTGAGAACCAAGGTACCACTCTATATGTGCTGAGATATGCAGGGTATTTTGAGGGATCTAAATATCAGCACAATGGACAGCAACTTTCCCAACCCCCCCTTTTTAAAAAAAAAAAAAAAGCTGCCTTGGAAGAGTTTCCTGTTTTTGCTTCGGAAAGTGTGTGTGTGTGAGAGAGAGTGAAAATATGGGTTGGCTCCATATGTGTGTGAGCAGAACTCTGCTCATGCAAAAGTTTTCCTGCTTCCACTGCAGCCACCTGCACTCCCTGGAAAGCCAAGGACACAGGGGTCTGTAGCAGAATGGGGGAAATTGGGAACCTGCCTTATATTGAATTAGAATTTTGGTTTAACTAGCATAGTATAGCCTAGTATTGTCTACAGTACACACCGACTGGCAGCAGATGCCCATGTCTTCAGACAGAGACTTTCTGCAGCGCCTCCTGGAAATCCCAGGAAATGCACCTGGGACCTTTTGCTTGAAAAACATTTTCTCTACCATTGAGCTTTCATGGGACTGTCTTATGCAAGAATTTTATTTATTTATTTATTTATTTATTTATTTATTTATTTATACCCCGCCCATCCGGCTGGGTTTCTCCAGCCACTCTGATCAGCTCCCAACAGAATAGTATAAACACACTAAAATATTAAAAACTTCCCTAAACAGGGCTGCTTTCAGATGTCTTCTAAATGTCAGATAGTTGTTTACTTCCTTGACATCCGGTGGGAGGGAGTTCCACAGGGCGGGTGCCACTACCGAGAAGATTCTCTGCCTGATTCCCTGTAACTTCACTTCTCGCAGTGATGGAATCGCCAGAACGCCCTCAGAGCTGGCCCTCAATGTCCGGGCTGAATAATGGGAGTGGAGACGCTCCTTCAGGTATACTGGGCTGAGGCCATTTAGGGCTTTAAAGGTCAGCATCAACACTCTGAATTGTGCTTGGAAACGTACTGGGAGCCAATGTAGGTCTTTCAGAACCAGTATTATATGGTCTCCCAGTCACCAGTCTAACTGCCGCATTCTGGATTAGTTTCTTTCCACTCACATAAGATATCTGTGAACCCAAGCCTTATATCAAAGTACTGAAACATGCAAAGCCCCCTTTGAGAGGGTTAGTAGGGGCTGGACAATTACAAGAATGGATGGTGGTAATAAGTTTGGCTAAGTTTGAGAGCCTGTGCTTCAAAGATAATGCATGTATTATGGTCTAATTTCCCAGCTGCTATATATTAGCAAAGCTCCACTGAAGTAGCACAATTTAATCCAATAGAGCGCTGTCAGTTTATGTCAGAGGATTAGTCTTTATCTGTTACCTATCAATGTGTTACATCTGAATGCCTCCCATTAAAAGAAACTGTCTAATCACATTCAAGATTCCATCCTCTTATTTATTAAACACTGGTTTAATGGGTTTTTCAAATTAACGGGTAGAGCTGTGTCCTTTTAAATGTAATGGTAATATGAATTTTAGTTTATGTTAGTAATTGTAAAATCAAAGAAATCCCATCATAATTAATTCTCATTCTCTGGCTTCCCAGAAAAATAATAATGTTCATTCAATGGAACTGTTTAAGATGTAGTTTACATTTCAAAAAGAAATTTGGGGGGGGGGGGCAGAGTAAAAAAGCTGGAGCATCATAGACCTCGCAGAAGCCATGGTCTACTGCTTTGCAGAACTGGGCCATGCCATGTTTTGGGGAGCTCTTGTGAGTTCAGTGAGTTCTTGTGAGTTCAGTGAGGAAGTCTCAGAAGATATGACTGGGGGAAATAATGTTCAGTTCCTCAGCAATTGGCCTATGGGGTGCTGCAGAGTTCCATATTCCCCTGCCCCCACCATACTTTTAAACATCTATATTAAACTACAGTGGTACCTCAGGTTACATACGCTTCGGGTTACATATACTTCAGGTTACAGACTCCGCTAACCCAGAAATATTACCTCGGGTTAAGAACTTTGCTTCAGGATGAGAACAGAAATCGCGCGGTGGCGGTGCAGCGGCAGCAGGAGGCCCCATTAGCTAAAGTGGTGCTTCAGGTTAAGAACAGTTTCAGGTTAAGAACGGACCTCCGGAACGAATTAAGTACTTAACCCGAGGTACCACTGTACTGGGTGAAAGGCTTTGGGTGAAGAGGCATCAAAATGCTAAGGAAACCCAGCTCTAGCTCTCATTATCAACTCATCCTAGGAAACTAGTTACAAGTTCCTGAAGTGCTGTCTGATGGCAATAAGAAACTGGATGTGGTAGGACAAACTGAAACTTATTTCAGGCCATATGAAACTAATAATAATGATGATGATGATGATGATGATGATGATGATGATGCAAGAATGTTGGGAATGTGGGCTTGGGAGAGCCCATCTTTGTTTGAAACTCTTTCCTGCCATGTAATGTCCAAAATCTTCCTTAGTGTTACAGTGCATGTAACACTAAATCACCCCCTAAAAAAGTGTGAGTGTGGAAATGAGTGTGTGGATCTCATAATGTGAGGGCTACTCTGGTCCTGCTGCTGCATTGCTGTGAGCTAAGACATGGTTTGGTTTAGCATACTGTCCAAGCTTAAGCTTGTGGTTTACATTTTTCCAAACCGCAAGCTGCTACCAAAGCTTATGCTTTGGTTTTGTCACTCATTGTTTGTCTGGAGCAAGACAAACCATCATCCCAGGTTCACACAACATGGCTGGATTTCCTCTGCAGGAAACTTCACTCTTATGCATTCACACTAAGCTATGGTTAGCTTTGGCTTCATGTGCGAACTAGCTCATAGCCATTTTATGCATAAAATGATTCTCTTTAATAGATGTATACAACTTATGAACCCCTAACCTGATTGTAGACCTATGTGGTGGCTTGCTAGGGTGTCAACAAAGCTCTTGATTTTGCTTCCTCTTTGCGAAGTTGCAAATATATTGGTGGTGGGCTGCTTTTGCCTTGGTTGATCACAAGTTTGTGCATGCCTGATTTTTAAGGGTTTCTGTTTATCAAAGTATTTTATAAATGAAAGCATTGGTTAGAATCATTTCCCAACCACAGACTCTCTTCATAGCCGGAGTGGCGGATCATGTGTACAAGCAGTCCCACTTCCCTTTAGAAGTTCAGTATAAAGCTCAGAGTGTTAATTAACACTACCTCCTCCTGGAAGAGTCAGACATTGTATGATATTGTAGCAAAACAAACCAGAGACTGAGAGAGAGACCCAGAGGAGAGCTAAAATGGGGCTGGAATGCACAGAGAGGTCATTAAATCCAAACCAAATTAATCAAATCCAAAGACTCTTTGTAGTTCTGCTGTTAGTATCACCTTGCCTGTTTGGCTACCTCTTTCCCCTCCCTACCCAATCCAGCCCACAGAGTGCCAGCAGCCAATGTAAGAGTAAAAGAGAAACAGACCATTGAGCTTAGTCTTCCCAGTACAGGGATAGAATGTGTCATTTCCACTCTTTTTGTCTTGAAGAGCTACTTAACGAAAATCAGTAGAGTGTTCTGCTTCAGAACTGATTGCACATCCTTGGCCTTTGTGATTGCTGAAATATGAAATCATTTCACTTGACTCAACAAATAAATTAGTGGGTGGCACTTACATTATAAGCTTCAAGCAGCTACGTGACTCAGGAAAGAAAATGTTATTAATCAGAGTTCTTGGGGAGAAGATTCCACCATAAAGAAATTCAGGTCTGTGCTGCTTTTTTAAAAAAAGAAGGAATCATGTTGTAAGAAACTATCATCATATATACTAATTGTGAACTCAGGTGCTGGGTTTGTGACTGCTCTGCGGCAAAGGGGGATAGTAGAAACAAGACAGGGGAACACCTGAGTTTTCAAAAGAATAAAAATATTTAGGCAAAAACCCTAAAGAGCCCTCTCAAAAAAACCCACCCCAAAATAGCCTAATGATCTGTGGTCACAGATTGTTGAGAGTCTGCTTGTGGGGGGTGTAAGAGAGACAGAGAGAGAGAGACCGGGGGGGGGAGGAAAAGAATGGAGTACGCTGAATAAAGGTATAGCTAGCTGCCCTGAACACTGCCCCAATGCTCTCGTTATAGTTCTCCCCTTCTGCCTCTTTTTCACGTTTTGAGTTCTAGCATGATGGAACATGGAAATAATAAAATGGCTGTTGCAGGGGAAGTGGGACCATTCTCTCACAACTTGATTCAACCCCAATATAACTGTCATGTGTCTCTAATCTTTTATCTCTCTCCCTCCAGCTATACAGTCGTACCTTGGAAGTCAAATGGAATGCATTCCGGAAGTCCGTTCAACTTCCAAAACATTCAAAAACCAAACCGTAGCTTCTGATTGGCTGTAGGAAGCTCCTGCAGCCAATCAGAAGCCGCAGGAACCCTGTCAGACATTCGGTTCCAAAAGAACGTTTGCAAACCAGAACAATCATTTCAGGTTTGTGGTGTTCGGAAGCCAAAATGTCCGAGTTCCAGGGTGTTCTGGATCCAAGGTATGACTGTACCAGGAATAGGCATTGGAGGGGAGTGTGGAGTGTTGGACTCTGGAATTTGTCTTGACTATCAAGATACCAAAGTCAGTGCCTGCACAATGATGGAAGATGCACGTGCACACGTGGTTTTGGTTTTGTTTTGTTTTTTGAGGGGGGTTCAGAGAATCAGCTGGAAATGTTGATAAGCATTTCTGTCCTCTATGGTCAGCCCTGGAGACCCTGTTCTCTGCTCCATCCAATTGTGATATCAGAAGGACAGGTATAATAGTAGCGATGCCAAGATTATCAAATTCCCTACTGGGTGAGTACCACACTTTGCCCAACTTAAAACAGTTTACCTTTTTATTCCAGTGACCCCAAATTTGCTGTTTTCAACTCTTTATGCTACCCGCTAGAGTTTTTAGTTTTGTGCTGCTGTTTATTAATACTTCAAAGGCTGCTATTTGATTGCTATTCTTAATTTGTTGTTTTAAAATTTGCTTTTAATTTTTGACCTATTATATTTTGTCCTATTGTGTTTTTACTATAAAGACTCCATGAGAGTTTTTACAGAAACTGGGGTATTAAGTTCAAGTTACACTATTTAATGGTTTAATTTAGCATAACACAAAAGCTTCAAAGAACAAAAGCTGCTCATCTTAATCAGGTTCTTAACTATATCAACATCTAACATCCAAATATTCTCAATCATGGGGTTCTGGAAAGGAACACACAAATCTGAAAGTTGCAGTTTTGTTTCACACAATTGAGTCACATGAGGTTGGTTCAGGTACACATATTCACGAATGCAGCGCAGTCATTTCACTGTTGGGCATTTATATCCATTCACATCAATTCAGATGAAATGCTTTTCAATTCACACACTGAATTCAGACATTTTAGCTGCTAGCCATCTAGTATACTGTAATCAGGTATGGAGAAAACAAGTAATACAAACTGATGTGTGAACAAATCCATGATTGCATTTAAATCCCATTGAAATTAAGAGTGTTCATAGCTGGTTGATTTAAAAGTGAAAGGTCCTAATTTCAATCCACTTTCTAAACTTGTTTTGCACCCTGGCAGTACTATGGTTTTAAATTTAGACACTTTTGTTAATTGACATAATGTGAATTTACTCTAAAAATAATAATGTAATGAGCAATTATCTATGACAGGAGTGCCTTTGAGTCAGTAGACTGCTTTCACTTTATTAATGTGGAAAAAATTAATCTTTCATGCTGTCAATCTATGATATTTGTTTGTTTTCATTAACATTGCACGGTGGAAGTAAAACATTTTTTGCCTAAGTTTGTGAGCTGCTTAATCTCATTGCAGATGACTATTATTAATTTCTCTATTTGGACTTTCTAATAAAAAGAGAAAGGGGCTTAGTCTGGCAATGAAACAATAGTGATTAGATTAGAAGTCAAATTTTAAAAATAGATTTGCTTCTTTCATACTGTAGTTAGAAAGGAAGGGAGTATGAAAGCCCTTTCAATGTCAAGTGGATGAGTGTTAAAGATTCCTCAGGCCAGGCACTGCCTTTTGTACATGTAATTTATGCCTTTGCCTAAGCTATATCAAGCTTCTAACATGTCATCTCAAGGAGCCTTCTCTTCTATTCTCCATACCCCCAGCAATGGGCACTAGACATTACATTTTATTCACATCTCTGCAGGGCCAGCCCTAAACATTTTTCCGTCTGATACAAAGGATGAGGTGACATTGTGCTTCCCCCATTCCACATACAGAAGCTGATCAGATTGGTGGTTGAATCTTACTTCAGTATTCATACCGGAACAGCCACCTCTTCTGTTGGCTAGCTCAGGGGATTTGCGAAGGCCACCCATCACTTAGGAGGTAAGAAGGCATCGTCTTCCACTCTGCCCTGCATTCATCATACAGCATTGTTTGCATTCTGCTGTGGTTTGTCTTGCACCGAAACCTACCTTATTCGTTTTGCTGTCTGCTGTGGCAAAATGATGTAACTTATGTAATAAATCACATAAATAGCATCGCTATGTTGCCTTTATGTAAATTGCATAGTTACATTGTCGATACATTACGTTATCCCACCCCATTCATTTCAATGCAAAGCAAACAGAATGCAGATGGTGGGAGGGGACACTATCAATTAAATATCATTTGTGGATCTGTTGATCTTCATGTATAGGTGCTGCACACAGAGTATCTTCAGAGTTCATTACAAGCAGCTCAAGAGTTTATACGAGGACAAGTGGAGGTCCTTATTTAGATAAGCACCCATTGCTTTCCCACCTTTTCTCAAACAGCAGGGTGGTTTTGTAAGAGCCCAGTCATTCTTTTTGTATAGCTGCCTAGATTGGAACTATTGGAAGCATATTTCTTTGAAAGCCTGGCTGTAGATCACATCTCTTCAGACATGAAATATGTTTCTGATGCTAGGGTGTGTTTTTTCCCAGGAGGTTTTGACCTTTGTTCACTAATGCTGACTTTGCCACTGTGATTTATGCTCTTGCAACTTCTAGACCGAGCTACCGCTGTGCATTTCACCCAGGTTCACATCTCAAATCCTTTCAGAAGATTACACTGTTGAATAAAGCAAGCGCTTGCTGGAAAATGAAATATTTTGGTGAAGCATACGTACGCTCCAGTGTGCAAGGTATGCCTGCTTTATGGTTCCTGCTAGGTTTGCTTGCTTGCTTGCTTGAGACTGAGAAAGTCTTGAGAGGCAAGAGGCAGAATTCACCTAACTAGCCGCATCGGTGGAAGCCCTTCCCTTGTGCAGTGGGGCTTCCCCTGTCTCCTCCCCCTGTGCACTCTGAAATGGGCTCGGGGGGGGGGTCAAGAGAACCCCCAGAACAGCACTCAGGAAGAGAGGAGGGGTATCATTCTGTTTAGCAAGCTAAAATACTTGCACTGGTGGAACTATTGGGAAAGTGTGACACTGAATTCCATCCAGAGCATCTTTTTCTTTCTTGATTCAGGTAGATAGCCATGTTGGTCTGATGCAGTCAAAACGTATATAAAATTAAATAATAATAATATATAAAAATAAATAAATAAATAAATAAATAAATGTATATGAAGAAGTGTGCATGCACACAAAAGCTTATACCAAGAACAAACTTAGTTGGTCTCTAAGCTGCTACTAGACAATTTATTTTATTTTATTTTTTATTTTTCTTTCTTGGTTCAGGAACTTCAAAGAATCTCCCACCTGAGATTTATCGCTCTCCTTTCTCAATGTGGCTTTTACTGAAAAGTGCCAAAAAATATGACAGAGTCATAAAGACTCAAAAGCATGAATGCAAACATTAGAACACCTACCCACACCCTAGTTATGGATTTACATTGATGCCGTCCAACAGCTTAAATGGTTCTTCCTGTTGTGGATCCGAGAGCACTGTGGGAATGCAAACTTGGGCTGCAAACCATTGGATATGGGCCATGCCACTTTGAGGTCACATAGCATGTGTATGCATCAGGCTGTAATCTTGCTGAGTTCAACAGGACTCATTTCTTGAGCAGACATAGAAAGTATTACACTGTAATTCATACTAAGGAGTGATTTGCATGTGCTTGCACATGGCTTCATTTATTTGCACTTGTTTGCTGGCAACTGAAGATGTGAACTGATTCTACTGAAAATTATTATGCAACAGATGGTGTAAAGTGATATGTAAGCTCAGTGGTGCTATATCTTTGGTGGCTCATTTTTTTTACATGTACTTGTTGATATCGTGGTCATCAGCCTAATAGAAGGGTGCTGCCACATACCAACATTTTCTTGTAACAGATAGTGTATCACATCTATAAGCACCTTAGAGAAACAGTCCAGTTGATATATCTTAAAGAAGGTTCCCCAATAGAGATAATACTCAAAACTCAAGGTGTCTAACAATAGCTTAAAACCAAAACTACTAAATCATTCACACAATAAAAGCAGAATGTGAAGGCAACAAAATGTACTGTGCATCACAGTATAACACAAATTTCAAAGCAGAGCAGGAGATTAAAGCCATCCATACCCAGTTATCACTGTTATTCTAAATATGCCCCAATATTTATAAAGTACAACCCTCCTTTTAGAGTCTTCATTAGTGGTTTTTATTTCAATCTACTTTTTACTGTTTTTGTGACTTGCTCATGGATATTTTCACTTTCCGTTTTAAAGGACTGCATTTCTAGTTTTTTAGTTGTGAATTGTTTGCATTTCATCTGATTTTTTTGGTGCTCTATCGCTGAGCTACAACTCTTCCCTAGAGAACCCAGACAGTACTCCAGCATGATATTTGATGAGAACAAATGTATCAACATATTGAAAACATTTACATTCCGCCTCTCTTGCACTCAGTAATTAAAACCGTAGAACATCATCAGTAAATTAAACAATTATAAACACCTAAAGCAATCAAATTGCAGCAGTAGTAATGTGGCTCCTGCAGAAAGCAAATTCAGAGAACAGTGCTAGTGCAAAATCCTGCTCTACCACAGTGTGCCTGTCCCTTGATTATCGACACATATAATGGTCCTTTCTCCTGCTTTTGGGCATAGGGATACATATTGCCAGTTCTGGAGTCTGTACAGGCCTATTATTATTATTATTATTATTATTATTATTATTATTATTATTTATTGCCACAGGTCTGGAACACCTGGTAGAACACCAGAATTGCCCTGAGTCATCTCCCGATAGTACCCTTTGTTAGTTTTGCTGTTAGAACCTGTCTGCTTAATTAGCCTTTGGAACTCCAAGCACTGTATCTGGAAAATCTTGCTGTGACTGAGGAAACTTATTGGCTTTCTACACCATTAGATTTACCTTGATGACCTTGATCGCCGTTTCCTTTGCCTGTGTTTGAACAGAGCATAAAGAACACAATCTTTTAGAACTTTTCTTTTCTCAGCGCAGCTGAGCCATTCACTGAATGCTCTCTTCCCCTCTCTCCTGGAAAGCTTTCAACAGTTCACTATTCATTTGCTCTTTCGTTATACTTTCTAAATAAAACTCAATTTCCTGGAAGAGCTCTTGTCTCTGTTGCTCCCTGCATATATATCTCTCCTGTAACTCAGCTGCTGAAGCAACAGGACATTCTGCAACCTTGGCTGAACACTTGCCGTGTGAGTGCCTGTTTGCATGCTAGCTCTACTGGGCAAACAGCCATGGCAGGACACAGCCTGGGTCACAATGGGGAAACACTTGCCCTAGCACACTTGAGCCCTGCCATCCATGTTCTGAAAGGGCATATGCCTCAAATATGGTGAGGTAGTCTCCAGTCATGTTTAAAGGTGTGTTTTATTTTTAGCATTTATTTTATTTTTACATCCCTATCCAAGAAGCTCAAAGTGGTGTTCACAGTTCTCCTCCTTCCCATTTTATCCTCACAACAACCCTGCGGGGTAGAGGTTAGGCTGAAACCAAGCGACTGGCCCAATGTCACCCAGTGAACTTCATGGCTGAATGGGTATTTCAGCCATGGTCTCCCAGGTCTTAGTACTGTCACAGAAGAAGAAGAAGAGGAAAAGGAGGAGGAGGAGTTTGGATTTGATATCCTGCTTTATCACTACCTGAAGGAGTCTCAAAATGGCTAACATTCTCCTTTCCCTTCCTCCCCCACAACAAACACTCTGTGAGGTGAGTGAGGCTGAGAGACTTCAGAGAAGTGTGACTAGCCCAAGGTCACCCAGCAACTGCATGTGGAGGAGCGGGGAAGCGAACCCGGTTCACCAGATTACAAGTCTACCACTCTTAACTACTATACCACACTGACTCTCACCAGGTTTTCCCTTGGAAAGGAGCGAGACAAAGGGGAAGCTGTTCAGACCTGTGCCTAGAAAGTGTGGGCCAAGCGGGAAACAGCTTCAACCCATGCTTTCTAGGCATGGCACAAGCAGAAGTGTTGATGAACCCTCTGTCTATACAGGCAGCTAGCCAATCTCCCATGCACAGGAACTACCCACCCTCACTGACTCCATCTTTCCATGGGTTTGAACTAAGTTTAGTAGCCCTCATTCAATCTACCACTGTGTCCAGACAATGGTTCAGATCTTACGC
Organism: Podarcis filfolensis; assembly: GCF_964270895.1. Taxonomy (NCBI): domain Eukaryota; kingdom Metazoa; phylum Chordata; class Lepidosauria; order Squamata; family Lacertidae; genus Podarcis; species Podarcis filfolensis. Next base: position 73,489,419 of record NC_139604.1, on the reverse strand, counting down.
ATCCTCTCAGGTGTTATGGAGAATTAAGAGTTGCAAGTCATCAGTGTATTGATGACATTTTGCCCTCTAGCTCCTAATGGCAGCATATAGCTGTTAAACGATATTGGGGTCAAGACCATAGTGCAAGGACCATGGGCTGAAACAAAATCTCCCAGTGCTATTTTTCTGTCCATGACCCTAGAGGGGTCCCAATACCCATCCCACAGAGTTGGTCAAGGAGCATATCATAGTCAATGGTACCAAAGGTTGTCGAGGAGCAGAGTCACCCATCCCACTCTCAATACAGGACATCCATCAGAGCAACCTAGGCTGATTCAGTCCCAGTGTTGAAAAAGTTGACTTTCTGGGCATGAAGAAAAGAAAAGAAAAGCCAACTGCAGGGCATTTGAGGTAGCCGTGACTTTTGTTTGGGGGAGAATTCAAGCTGTAGGAGGTGCTGATTTGCAGTAATTTCCACTACTGTGTCACGAAATCATAGCAAAGATGGAGCTGCAGAGTGAACACGCCTTCATTTTCTATTTCATTCCAACCTATGGAGCGGCATTATAAATAGCCTAAGTAATTGTAAGCAGGAAAAGCTGACAGTCATGATCCTGGTATAAAATGAGCACCACCCTCCACCTACAGGCAGTCATATAGAAGAAATAAAATACAGTTTAATTTTATCTTTCCAAGTCCAGCCCACATATGAAAGGCTGTGACTACAACAGTTTTTATTTATTTCCATTTAGGCAAAACAAGTCTTGCAAAACTGAAACTGCTGATAGCTCACTGTTTAAGTCAAATGGGCATAATATATCTCAGGATGTAACTTGCTCTTTTAAAATAAAAAGAGTCTGGGGTTCTGCTTAATTTAATGCAAGTATTATTATTTTTAGGAACTCTAGTTCCTTATGGACATTTTTTAGTCTAAGCAACAATGCCATATGCACCCAAATAATCTACATGTATTGATGCCTGTTGGACTTAGCCACCACCTGGGGATGGATTTTTAAAAAATCTTTTTAAAAGTTAAGTTCCTGATTTTATTTTTCTGCCCTCTTTTTCTATATAGGTATGTATATAGGTAAGCAGGTATTAATTCACCAAAAAAAAGTCACCCTGTGCCTCCAGCTGTTTTTCTCTATTTTGCACCTCACATCATAATTTCCAGAAGGGTATACAGTATTAAGAATATTGATATTAACTATTAATGAATAATAATAATCTAAAATAAGCATTATTAATCATTGCGTAATTATGTGGATATTATTAAAATCCACAAAGTAATATTCCTTGAATATTCCTAATGGACTTGGCATTCTTCATATTGGTTTGGAGATTAATAGTTCCAGGTTTGGAGGATTGATGCATGCATGCTGTACCCAGATTTCACTGTGATCTTTCATGCCAGATGCGCAGAAGTGAGCTCTTGCATCCTATTTTTTAACCTGCGTGGAAGATTAGAAAGCAGTTTTGTCAGGTCACAAAATGAAGTGTTCTGGCAACTTCTCCCCAGAGAGTTTACGGAAAGACTTAAAGCTCCATGTGTGATTGTGGGCTTGGACTTTTAGCATCGTCGTCTGTTTCACAGACTCAACAAACCAAATCAGAGAACTAGAGGTAAACAAAACAAGGAAAGAGAGGGTAAGCATGCTTTGAATCAATTGAACTGTTTATACAAGTTCAAATTACCATTTGGTTAACAAGGCAGGTAATCAGCTATGCAATATTAGCTTGAAGGACAGGGTCAAAGGTGCAGGGAGGCCTATGATCCTGTATTTTCATAGATATTGCACCACCTCACAGTGCAAGTAAGGGGCTGCTTCTTTGAAGCCCTGTCTTAGACCTACTTCTGACTGAACTGTAGCCTCAGCTATACTACTTTGGGCAAGAGGTATGGACTCATATTTCAGGGAGGAAACTAAGCTAGAGCCCTTGTTTGTAATACTCATCCTATCTCTATGAAGGGAATTTCCATTCCACACACACGTGTGTGTGTGTGTGTGTGTGTGTGTGTGAGAGAGAGAGAGAGAGAGAGAGAGAGAGAGAGAGAGAGAGAGAGAAGATGTATAGTCGTTACAGACTGAACACTTTATGCAGTATCCATTAATGCCTTCTGGCTGCAATCCTGTGGTCCCTGGAAAGGTCATATGCTGTGAACATGTTTTAAATGGAGAAATGGTTTTTATGTTTAAAATATGAATAAATGAAATCTGGAGTAGTCTCACTGACTTCTGTGAAGTAGAAGTAGTTAAAGAATTGCAACTAATAAAACACATTTTAGGTGTATAGTATGGTTCACGGGGAGGGGGGGGACACAAAACAAAGGTCATATGATCTGTCAGATCTGTCAAATTCCAGGGGCCATAAGATCCATTAGCTCTCCCTCTCTGGGGTGGCATGAGGAAGAAACAATACCAGCCATGGATATGGTGCGCTTTCTTTCCCTGTCAATGATTCCATTGGGAAAGAAACTGTATACAGAAGAAGAAGAAAAACTGAATCAGAAAATAACAAGCACCATTTGACATTGCTAACATGAGCCCAGGAGGGCACAGGGAAAGGCAGTTTGTCCCTCTATGTCTGTCCCTTCCTCCCAACACACATTTTCTGGATTACTCTGTATGCTTTAACCCTCCCCCACCCCCTTTTTTAAGTGAGAGGAGCTTTGGGTAGTTGGAATATATAGAGGGAGACAGTTTACATGCCTGGTCCGAAATGTTCGTGCAGGGTTCAGATGTGCTTCTGCAAGGACAGACACGCATGTGGGAAAACTGGAGCAAAGACAGGACAGAGCTATAAATATCCTAAGTAACAAATAATAATCATGCACGAAAGCTCTTGGTTCCATAAAAAGTGCCCTTAGTCTTGTTCTGAGGGTGACGGCTATTGAAAAAGTAATTGGCAGCAGTGTGAGCTTCTTATCTAGCTGTGTGGGGTGGAGGTTAAAAGAATGAGATAAAAGATAACCCAAATGCTTAGATAGATGATTCAAATTGTATGGTGATTTGTGGCCAATTTCAAAAGCAGCTTCAAACAGAGGAAGGAGGCAAAAATTCACCATAACTGCTAAATTTTACATACAGATTCATATTGGATAACTCCAAACATGAGATACAAAGGGCACTCACATTTGACAGACATCCGTTCAGCTGTTTTGCTTTCCACAGCTTGGCTATATATGTTGTGGAGAGAGAGAAAGATGAATGTCCTTGAAAGGGCTACTTGATCATGCATAAAGTAGGAGGAAGGATAAATGTTTGGCCATATTAAACCACTGGCAATGCCCCCAGCATCCATTATGCGTTGGTCGACCAAGGTCAAAAAGTCAATTCCCCCCCCCCCCGCGCCCCACACAAATACAGAGTGTTATTTATTTCTACAGAGCCTAACCTGCAGATTATAAATTCTCATTAAACCCAGGCATTCAGCAGAATTTATTTATTAAATTTATATCCCACCTTTTCTCCAAAAGGAGCATAATGGTGTGATAATGCATGAGACTTAAAATTTCACAGCTCTCAATCTGTATTTGCTCTAAGATAGAACATGTCATTTATATTTGACACATTTAAATATCAGAGATGAAACCTAAAGGGGAGAATATTACATCCAATTTCATAAAAGGGGGGGAAATCTGAAACACATAGAGAAGTGTGTTATAAACAATTTGTACAACTCAGGATATACATTTTTAAAATAGTTAAATATAATGTAATAAAGTTACCAAGCAACAGAAAGAAATCAAACTGTGCAGTAAAGCAGGGGATGACTCCTTGTATGCCGATAATTGACAATATATTGCATATTATTGCTTTACAGTGTGAACAGTCTGAAGATGTGCTTTACCAAATGGCTTGAACAGCATTAACAAAGGAAAGCTGTTTTGTACAGGTCTGAAATCCCTATGATAACAAACTTCGCTTAGAGTATAGATGCCTCTCCCAAGTTCAAAAGCATCACAGTTGCTCTTGGAGGGCACAACAAGAGCCTGGCATTACTTAAACAGATGAAGATAAAGCAGTATCAACATAAAGAGGGAGCCAAGGAAGTTCTGTAAGCTTTTAGAAAGAAAGAAAGAAATTGTCATCGGAAGATGTGGATAAGGCAGAATGTATTTCTTTGTTTCATAATTTTTCTGTACCATCCTGTGTCCCAAACGCCTAGAGGCTAATCTCCCCTCGGTAGAATTACAGATCTGGCGCAGGACATTTAACTTCTGGCTTTGCCTAAACTCAAATCCCCCTGGTCTAATATCCCTAGTGCTACAAGACTGTCACAAGAGTGCCTGGGCATCCAACGAAGCTGAACAATGGAAGGTAGGACAGACAGAAGAAGCTACAATTCCTGGAGGATGAGGCTATCGGTGTCATGATGGCTGTGTTCTGCCTCCACTGTCTGAAGCCTTGTGCTTCTGAATGGTAACTGCTAAGAATTACAAGCGAGGAGAGCACTGCTGTGCCCATGTCCTTCTTCCAAGCTTCCCCTAGACATGTGGTTAGCCACTGTGTGAACAGGATGCTGAACTACATGGGCCATTGGCCTGATCCAGCGGGCTCTTCTTATGGTGCTAAGTTCTTATATAATACTCCCCACTCCAAAAACAAAAAAACAAAAAGCCACCCTCCAGACTAGCTGTATTTTAAACAGCGCTCAGGACTTGCTTAGTATGACTTATGAGAAAAGTGTATAGTGACAAATGCTGGGTACCACATGGAAGGGAATTAATATTTTGATATATTGTCCTGCTACAGAATCTCATATCCCTGCTGGGAATGTCATTAAAAGATTAAAAGAGGAGAAGACACCATCATTCATAAAACTATGTTTATACTTAAGGGCAGAATACTTATAACACTATTAATCATTCCACTGGGCCTGTTGGTATTTCCCCCCCCCCCCTGCCTTCTGTGCCTGTGATCCAAAAATGGCACTTGCAGTGTCCTGTTGAGTTATAAGGCACCATCTCATTCTGCACTTTTATTTCCATTTCTGAAGTGTGTGACTATGGATCTAAGCAAGAGTCAATTGCCTGCCAAAAGAAGCACTCCAGAAGTAGCTCTTGTCTGAAGAATATACAAGGCTTAATTTGCACTGGGGTTTGCACTACTCAGCTTCTATGTTCAAGTGCCAAGGCTTACCCTGGGACATATTAAACAAGTATACTCTTGAACAAGTGTAAAGTGCATTTCCTTCACCACTGAAAGTCCCCACACACTGAACGTTCAGAGTAGCGCTGTGCCAAAATTTCCCCCTGATTTCTTTCAACCCTTTTCCATCAATTAATGAGGAAAGAAAAGAGTGAATCCAGGTGCAGCAGAGCAGCCCACTGCTGTCTTGTTCCCCAAGCTGGCATTTGTATTTGCATCTGCATCCTAATGTCTGAATATCTACCCTTTTTCTAGGGCCAAATGCAATGCCGCCTTCGCCCAACGCCCTTTGTGTTGGATAGATGAAGTGCTATCCCTGGAAAGTGAACACTGGGATGCAAAGATGACAGGAGATCTTAACATATGTAACTAGTTATTGACAGTCTTAGGAAGCAAAACAAATGTTAAAGCAATTCCACCTGCGGGTGGGTGGGTGGGTGGGTGGGTGTCTTTACACACAGACACAACCTATTTCAGTCGCATTTAGGCATGTATTTAACCAAGCAGCCACAAATAATATGATTACCACAAAATTTGATTATGGAACATTTTCAATTGCAACACAACAAACAGCACTAGAAAGGTCAATCTTGGAAGTGGGAAGTATGGGGGGACATAATAGAATATTCATCAGAACACAAAGCTGGTGGGATGGGTTTTCCACCTGGCCTCTTCGTTTTTTCGAGATAAAACATAAACTCTTGTTATTTAGCTTTGTGAACCACGGCAAAGACATCAATCACCGTTTTCTAAACAACTCTGCAGCAAATCACTTCATTTTAATTATACTTAACATTCCAGATTAGTTTCCTAATTAATAATGTTCTTCAATCTCGGCATTATTAAAGCATAGCTCTGTTGCAGATCATTCACATTGTCAATTTAAATGCACATCTTCTTCCCACAATAGCTCCGACACTTATTGCCAGACAAATTAAATGGGGGTGGGGAGAGGGAGAGTTATTTTCTAGGAGAGTTAGTGCTTGAAATACAAAAGATAACTTGATCAACACAATGCACAAGTCGAGAGGAAGGATTCATAAAGAGATGCTACCCAGTTTGATAGCTGCTCTTCAGGCTAGTTTCTTATGATTTATCATGTTATTTAGTACATTGAGGGCCCACCCTTTCTTCCATCATGGTACATGAGGGTACCCAAGTGGCCTCCTACTCAGAGAATGACCAGCCCCGGAGTTCTGATTATTAGCTTCATCAAGGTGGCTGTTCCGTGTGTCATCAGACCACGGTTAATTGTCAGGGTGCTGTCAGCGGTTCCCGGTTGGTTACCCAGGGAAGTCTAAAGACAAGAAAAAATTTCTTATACTCCTTTTTTTATTTCAAACTTTACAGAGAGAAGCCATAGAACCCAGCCTCTTGGATAATGGCATTGCCCCCAGTGAATCTCCACCACCGCCTTCTCTCCCACTTCCTCATTTGTCATCCTCATCACGTCCTCTATGGGTGCCACTAAATGCCCTCTGTCTTCAAGCTCTTTGCCCTCCCATTTTTAAAGCTCGCTGGGTTCTGGAAGATGGTGGGTCTGGAATGCTTTTTAGTGACAATGTGTCAGTCAGCTGCTGTTCCAGCTCTGCCTGCTCCTCCTCTCCCATTATTTCCCAACTTTCCCCCTCATCTGCCTCTGAGCTGTGACCTCCCACAAACCACTTTCGTAAATCTATGCTGACTTCCTCTTTCTCCTCCCTGGAAGGTTCAGGATGGGGAGGTGGTCTCCACCACTCCTCCTCCTCTGCCCAGCGCCTAACATTAATGCACATAGATTCATCACTTGATCACTGTGCCATCAAGTGATGACTTGTATGTGCAAATGAGCCATCACAAATAGAGCACCACAAGACTTGCATCACCTCGAATTCTGGGTTCTTAAAGTTATGTTCAGGGCATCTTACTCCAGAAGAATCCAATGGGGTTTAATTTTAGCTTACATTTCCACATCCGTTTGGAATTATCTCTAAGTCCTCATGAATATCCATCAATATTTTAGTACAAATGTATCCTTATATAAACATATTTATATGCACTTTTGCCCATCTTGGCTGGTTTTTTAAAAACAAATATATGAGACTTTATACACACGTCATCCTAGTGCATGTATTTTTCTATACATTATTTGACTGGAGAACCGCCGTGTAAAATTTTGAGAAGTGTGAATTTTGAAAGAGGGCTGTGTTTTGTTTCAGAATGTGTGAACTGGGTAGGTTCACCTTTAAATGCAAACTGAAGCAAATTTCTCCCCCATTGCTAATTCCATCTGCTTCTTCTCTCCTGTAAATACCCTTGATTTGCATGTCAGAAGCTATCACTGCATTTGTTGTCAAACATATAGCTTTGCCCTGAAGCAGAGTTAGATTCACACAGATGAAGGGCAGCAATCTTCGCAGCTTTCCCTGCACAGCTCATCCTTGCTAAATCAGGGTCCATATCCTAAATGAAGGCACTTTCTTGCCATACATAACCTAGGTACTTTGCAAATATTTTATATCCTGGTCCTTCCTTTTCAAAGATGTTAAGACATGTGTAATGCAGTATGGCCATTTTCAAAGTGATTTGGAAGAAATATGGTTTTGCTTGCATCTAAAATGTTACCAGGACTACCCCTGGGTCTGGCATTGTATCAACACCATTAAGAGGTTATGCAGAAATTTTGTATTGAAATTAGTGCTGGTCTGCAGATCCTTTCCCCCTCCCTGCACCCCCCCCCCACTCTTTCACATGACTGCTTACCTCCCACAAAAGGAGGGGGCACTTTGGAAGCAATTGACTGACTGACTGACTGATTGATTGATTGATTGATTGATTTAAAAGATTTCTTTACCACTGATCCTTTGCAAAGAAAATACCAAATCATTTCATACCATAAACAGGAAACTTTACTCAGTACATAGGAGCCAACTCTAGGGATCAAGGTGCCTATAATCCCCCAAATAAAATATTTGAGGGGGTCTGGGCTCCCCCAAAGTTGATGGGCATTGCCTTTCAAATGGAGTGTGTGTGTCGTGTCTTGTCACTAACCTGTCCCCACCCAAGTATTTTATTCAAGTTAGCACCCCTGACTCAATAAAAATCCAACTCATAGAACTTCACAGTAATCAAGACACTAGAGACTGGTACTAGTGGATAAGAAAACAGTGGGTAAGCAAATATATATTTGATGGCAGAAACCCACCACAGTTGGTGCCTGCCTGAGGGAGATCACTCCATCTGATAGGCTTCACAACCGAGAAGGCCCTCCTTCAACTTTAGGGAAGGTTCAGAGAACTACCGGTACTTCTTTTCTTTTTTTGAGGATAAGACACAAGGCAGAGGGTTACACACGTACCCCTGTAAAGAAAGCTTTACCCCTGTTGTAAACTGTAGTGAAGTTATAATAAGGAGCAGCCTGAGAGCATTTCTCATTGAGTATTGTTCAGTGACAAATGATACTATAAAACAAGGGTAGCCTCCAGGTGTTGTTGGACTACCATACTCATCAGCCCCTATTCCATGGCCAATTGGTCAGGGATATACTCTAATATAGGTATTAGTTCTTCTAATATATACAGTGCTAATATATACAAGGCTGTGGCATTGGTTATCTCTATGACGGTAGGCCACCCCACCCCAAAGAACAAGAGAATTTCTCCCAACTCTTCAGATCATAAAACAACAACCTTTCAGGGCCTTTTTGCCCCACCCCCAAAATACACACACACACACACACACACACACACACACACACAAAGCCTGAGCCAATACTCTGGCGCAACACTAATTGAATTGGTAGACAATTACTGCCAGGAAAGACCTCTGCTTTTGCCACAACCAGATGCATAAGAGATGTATATTGTTAGTTCTGTGAAACCTGCAGCTTCTGAGTGGTTACTGGATCCAAAACGTAGAACATAGTGGAGGACTTTTCTTTTCTCCCTTGTCTTTTATGTTGTTTGCAATTGTTGGCCCACGAATTATTAGTCAATCTATTTGAAGTGAATAAAAGTTTCCTTAACAAAGGGTTTCATTTATTATCTCAGAAATGAGAGATGTCTATTCTGTTAATTCATAGAAATTTTCTCCTTGGCTCCTTGCCCAGAATGCTTCTCAGAATCCTGAATTTTATTTATCCTAACAGAGCTGACACTCTATCTCGGAAGAGATTTCAGACCACAGATGTGGTAAACCCCATTGAATAGATGCCTTTCCTCCCATAATCAAGTTGAAGTGCAAGTAAATTGTTTACTTGAAAAACTTCCAAACACGCACACATGCAGAGACACCATCAAGTTATATGAGTGCAATAAATGTGATATGTAAGGGTGGAAAACAAAGGCTGTTAACAAATAGATATTTTAATTAGTCTTCCATTCATTTTTAAATTACTGGCTATATAACGTCCCATCAAAGGGAAGGGATATTGAAGACCTGAGTTTAGTAATTTAGGGATAGTGGCCAATTATTTGTAATTTTATCTATATATTTCTATGATGGGCTTAATCTGCAGCCACCCAAGTAGTGAACAGAATGGATGTTGTCCGGCTCTATTCTGCCTTGCTCAAACCACACCTAGAATACTGTGCCCAGTTCTGGGTGCCACAATTTAAGAAGGATATTGACAAGGTGGAACATGTGCAGAGGAGGGCAACCAAGATGGTCAAGGGTGTGGAAACCAACCCTTATGAGGAAGTAGGGTATGTTTGGCCTGGAAAAGAGGAGATATGATATATCTCAAGGGCTGTCACATGGAGGATGGAGCAAGCTTGTTTTCTCCTGCTTTGGAAGCTGGATCCGAACCAAGTTACAAGAAAGGAGATTCCGACTAAACATCAGGAAGAACTTTTTGACAGTAAGACTCCCACGAGAGGAAGTGGACTCTCCTTCCTTGGAGGTTTTCAAGCAGAAGTTGGATGGCCCTCTGTCACGGATGCTTTTGTTGACTGCAGGAGGTTGGACTAGATGGCCCCCAGGGTCTCTTCCAGCTCTACAATTCTAGGATTCTATGGCACAAGTTTCTCTTCCAGACACATAGTCTCCGTTGACCCCAGGTGTCATATGTGTCTCACTTGTGTGATTTATTAATTTATGTATTAAATGTGTATCCTGCACTTCCCCTCAAAGGACCTATACTTATTGCATAATGCTGAACATCATTAAACATGCCTAAATGGCTAATTAAACAATCCATATCCTTTTAAACCAGGGGGGTATTTCCTCATTTATTATTATGCTATGTGTTTATGTGTTTTTATATTGTAAACTGTCCTGTGATCCTCAGATGAAGGATGGTATAGAAATTAATTGATGATGATGATGACATCTGGAGGGCCACAGATTCTCCACCTCTATAGTACAGGAACCTTAGGGGTGGGATGTTTCAGACAGACCTCCCCAGTGACAAACCATGGAAATAGCCACACAACAACATAATCAAATACCAGGTATTTGATTAGAAGACTTGTCTAACACATAAACCCTGCCATTTTACAAGGTGGGATAGCTCTCTCCTCTTACCAAGGATGAGTATTGAGGTAACTAAATTGAGTGTATGTTGCAGTTGAATTTCCTGAGCTGTTTGAAACAGAGTTGTGGCTAATGTTGCATGCTGTATTTTAAGAATGAAACATTTTGGCTTGATTACCATCCTAGAGATTCTTTAGTGTGACATTTCAGCAATTGAGAGTGGCAGTCCTGAATTTATTCCAAGGAATTCTATCTAACACCTGGAGGCTTTTAGGTTAAGAGTTAAAAGATCGAAAATTTACCACACCACACCTGCTTTGGACAGAGAAACTTCACCATGGAAATTAATTGTCAGTTTTATGTGATTATTCTGGTTAGATTAACAACTACTTGCGTTGAATGCAAAATCCCCTTGAAGAACATATATCACAGTTAAAATGGAAGTTTGTAGTTATAGCATACATCTTCTGAGATGTTTCAGGCTATATTTTAATAATGCATCTCTAGTCCAAGAGAAGAGACACTTTTTAAAAAAGTGACTACTGTGTTGTGATCTTGCAAAGTTGTGGGTTTGAATGTGTAATATCTGCAGCAGTTACAACAAACACATAATCTATGACAATTTCAATCAGACATGTACATGACAGTGCCAAATTGGTTAGTGTTGTGGGAGAAAGCACTGCAGTGGTCCCACATAATGCATGTTTCAGTTATTTTCTGTATGTGCAAATTGGAACTAAGAAATGTCAGTACTCTGAGTAATATTTGATCAACTTTAAATCTCTTGGGCTTCAAGAAAACCATGCTGAGAACAGAACAAGTGAAAAATGTTTATATCCTATTGAGTTTAAAAAATAGTCATCCTACTGAGTAATCCTATTGTGGCTGAGAGCAACAACAAGTTGTTACCTTAGAGATTCTTTAATTACACTTGATAGCACAAGTAGAGTGATGAATGTTCTAATGCTTGGTGTTCAGTGCCAGAAGGATATATAAAGTTAAGCATTTGATTGCATTGTTGGTTTGGCCTATGATTCTGCTTGTAAGATGGTGGAACTTTGAGTATGATTGATTTGAGATGGATTTGGCGACGAATGCCACCCTAAACATCAGAGCTGTTCTACTGTCTTTCTATGTATTCTTCTTACATAGTCCACAATGATCCCAAATGAGCTCAAGTGGCTCTGCTCCCAGAATAGCACCATCAGCCTCCAGGATGGCGACAGGCTATTCTGAGTCCCATTGCCTACCACACCCAACAATAGCCAAGAAAGGGCTCCGTTCACCCATGGATTTCTTCTCAGCATTCCAAATGCTGTTTTTATAACACTCAGCAAACTGGTTTCCCCCTCTTGCCAGTGCCACCTTATGATGACATTGCCAGCCGGCTTGTTCTTGGCTTCAGTCACCCTCCTATCATGCTCCCCAGGGGTCGCTGATTGCCATGCTCACATGGGATGTTCTAAAGAACACGTCCAATGGGGAATTTGGCTTTTTCAGGAGTTGCTTGACGTGTCACCTTGGCGCTGAAATTCACGGATCTCCCACATACAGAATGTTTAGCTGATTTTCCTCAGAAGAAGAAGAGTTTGGACTTGATATCCCACCTTTCACTCCCTTTAAGGAGTCTCAAAGTGACTAACAATCTCCTTTCCCTTCCTCCCCCACAACAAACACTCTGTGAGGTGAGTGAGGCTGAGAGACTTCGGAGAAGTGTGACTACCCAGCAGCTGCATGTGGGGGAGTGGGGGAGCGAACCCGGTTCACCAGATTACGAGTCCACCACTCTTAACCACTATACCATGTTGGCATCTCAGCATTGCTGGACGACAAAGGAGACTTAAGCAGCATCATAGACTGGCCAACAGCAGATTCAGCTGCTATTCAACCCACTCTCCCCAATTCTCTGAACCCTGTGTGACATCGGTAAAGGGTGATGACATCATCCAGGTTTCAGTGCAGAAGTCCATGGCCCTGCAGCTCAGGGGGCTTCCAAATGACTACTCACAGAGTAGCAGCTGATGGGGACAGTGACCAGTAGCCCTGGTGCTAGTCATTTTTATAATTCTTATTATTATTATTATTATTATTTGAAGGGGGAAAATTTGGGGGGTAGCCAACCAGTACATTTACATGACTACAGATGTTCATTTTATTTTATTGTTTTTACAGATATATTATCCTTTTCTACTGCAAAACATTTGCTTCATGTAGCTTCAATGGGCTAAAAATTTAAGGGAGTTTTAAACAACTGCACACGCTCAGAGCATTTTCTTTATTTTAATATACCGGGAATGTAGAAGCAATTGAAAAGCATGGGGGACAGAAGAGAAATGGTTAATTGTAATAACTGAAATATTACCTGTCCTCTAAAGGAGCCCTCCATTACGCCATTAAGTCCAGAGTCCCAAATTACTTAGCTGTACCATTGCACCCAAGATATGTTGATCTTTCCCCAACTGACCACTTTGTTTCTTTTGGTAACAGTTCCCCTGCAGACATACCATTCTGAACAAGACTCACCTTGCCTTAAAAGTGTCTCCCCCCCCCAAAAAAATAATCCTTCTTTCCAAACTTTTAATAGGAACCTGATTGTTTTTCTGTGTTCAAAAACTCTCCTCTGCAGAGGTCTGCCAGTAAATGCAGAAAATAATGTAATCATCAATACAGTGTAATGAAACCTCCCAAAACCGGATGGCATTTTTAGTCAATAAATGCAATAATTATTTCTATGAAAACCCATAGCAAGATCTATCCTAAATGTTAACAGTTGAAAATAATAAATATGCTTTAGGGCTCTCCTGGAAATGAGCATATATTTTGATATAAAAAAATGGAACTAATATAATTTCCCAAACTATATTAAAACTTTGGTGCTGGCTGCCAGTTGTTAAAACGTACACCCTCCAGGCGTTATAACCTTTCCATTTAAAATGGATTTAGATAAATTATAATGGTGCTTAAATGGGCCAGGTATTGGAAAAGGTATATATTGTTCATCATGAAGTCCTTGCACTTGGCAGATGACCTTGCTGCTGATGACCATAAGCATAATGCCATTTATTAAAGCTGCGTTGTGAGATTAATAGAACCGGAACTGTTTAATATGCTAGGGAGAGTGTGGAATGGATCCAGACCCCTCAACGGCACATTTTCTGCCTTTACAACCAGTCACATGCTTCCTCTCCCAATGCATTAAGCAGATGTTCCTTTACAATTAAGAGGCGGATGTCCTGGATGTGCTACTGAGCATGTGTGAAGGGCTCAGCCATTAAAAGGCAGCCATTCGAAAAAGCAAATGGAAAGCTGCAGGCAGGCAAGCTGTTCTGGCAGAATCCCAAACAGCCAGTATAAAAGGAGGAAACAAAAACCTGGCTGCTATTGAGATCCAAGCACGAAGGCCATACTTAATTCAGAAACAGAAAAGGAGGCAGGGTATGCGGTCTGCTTGGAAGCCCTAAGTGTCCTGGTGGCAATAAGTCTCTGTATTCACAGTACCTTTAAAGCACATTTGAAGCAGATTCTCTCCCTCAAAGCACTCTGGGAACTGTAGTTTCTTAAAGGTTGCTGGGAATTATAACTCTGTGAGGGGTAAAGTACAGTGCCCAGAATTCTTTGAGTGAAAGAAATTCCTTCAAATGAGCTTTAAAAGTCTTGTGCACAGCTTGAGTCTGACTTGGTGGTAATGGGATAGGTACTGTATATGCTCAAAAAGACAGTCCCCTCACCTTACCATTATCTGTAAATTGCAGCAAAAGGGTAACTTGGAAATCTGAGGAGTCGAGTTCAGAAGCACCAGATTATGAAACAGATTCAAGGTGCAGAAGTCAGTGATGCTCTGTTCAAGTAAAGATGGGTAAACTCTCCAGGTTCATATCACCTTAATTCAGAAATGATCCAAAATCTGTCCCATGACAAGATTTGGGAACATTTTTCTGAGCAATTCCAAGACACAGGAAAATGTCTCACCTCTCGGTATCTTAATTTAGCCCATTTTAAATGTAATGGAGGGGCGCGGGTGGCGCTGTGATGTATACCACTGAGCCTTGGGCTTGCCGATCAGGAGGTTGGTGGTTTGAATCCCCATGACAGATGAGCTCCCGTTGCTCGGTCCCAGCTCCTGCCAACCTAGCGTTCGAAAGCACGTCAAAGTGCAAGTACAGTCATACCTCATGTTACGTCCACTTCATGCTACGTTCTTTCAGGATACGTCCTGTGGCGACCCGGAAGTACCGGAAAGCATTACTTCTGGGTTTCGCCACTCGCACATGCACAGACGCACAAAATGATGTCGTGCACATGTGCAGAAGTGGCAAATCGCAACCCACGCATGCGTAGACGCGCCACTGCGGGTTGCGCTCTTTTCATGTTGTGAATGGGTCTCCAGAACGGATCCCGTTCACAACCAGAGGTACCACTGTAGATAAATAGGTACCGCTCCTGTGGGAAGGTAAACAGCATTTCCGTGCGCTGCTCTGGTTTCACCAGAAGCGGCTTAGTCATACTGGCCACATGACCCGGAAGCTGTACGCCGGCTCTCTCGACCAATAAAGCGAGATAAGTGCACAACCCCAGAGTCGTTCATGACTGGACTTAACTGTCAGGGGTCCTTTACCTTTTAAAATGTAATGCAGTAATGTGGCTCCATTGCAATCAATATGTGGAGAATTAAAAGGCCACAAAGGCCAAAATGAAGGGTAAGAGGAAAACACCCAGCTTCCACGGGGATCCCCACTCCACCCTAGTGAATGTGGCAGAGCAGCTCAGGCCCACAGTGAGCAGGTGCGGAGGGAGGGAGTTGGGCAAGGGGCAACCAGTACTCCTCTCTGTGGGCATTGTTGGCCAGCCGGGCTCCACACTGCATGGACAGGCAGACAGACAGACAGACTGTGCAGTGTGGTCCTGCTTGGCTCAGGGTGGGTGCTTCCGGTGGTGTCAGTAGCTTGCCCGCCCTGGGCACCGGAACCCCTTGCTATGCCACTGTTCAGGACCCCTGGACTGTGCTATTATATGCTTAAATAAGATATGCGCTTAGTTAAGGAATGCAGTTTTCATGTAGAAATGAATTAAATGCACCTGTCTCCAAAAACCGTAATATGAACTTCTCTTAAACCATCTCATCTTTAAGAATTTCAATGTAACTCAGCTGAAGCGGCTAGTTTTAATAGAGGATAGAAAACCCCCATTGCACTAGTGGGAGTCCTTGTGCTGGCTTCTACTAGCACACCATGCTAATAGCATTTGGACCATGAAGTGCAAGTCAAAAATATATTCAGAGATCTTTTAATATTAGTTTTATGTTTTTTTCTAATTTTATCTGTATTTTAATTCTTTTTAAGGCATGCTGCATTATTAATTTGCTTTTATTATAAATGATAGCCACCTGAAGGGTTTTTCCAACAGAAGGAGTATGAAATTATTTTAAATAAATACTCTTGGACTGTCAATGAACTTGTGTTTTTCTCATCCTTCACCAGTAAAAAAAGGTAAAGTACCCCTGGATGGTTACGTCCAGTCAAAGGCGACTATGGGGTTGCGGCACTCATCTCGCTTTTAGGCTGAGGGAGCCAGTGTTTGTCCCCAGACAGCTTTCTGGGTCATGTGGCCAGCATGACTAAACCACTTCTGGTGCACCGTGATGGAAGCCAGAGTGCATGGAAACGCCATTTACCTTCCCTCCGCAGCGGTAACTATTTATCTACTTGCACTAGCATGCTTTAAAACTGCTAGGTTGGCAGGAGCTGGGACAGAGCAACGGGAGCTCACTCCATCACAGGGATTTGAACTGCCAACCTTCTGATCGGCAAGCCCAAGAGGTTCAGTGGTTTAGACCACAGTGCCACCCACATCATATATATAATCATAGAACTGTAGAATCAGAAGGGACCTTGAGGGTCATCCAAATCAACCCTCTGCAATCCAGAAATCTCAACTAGATCGTACATGACAGGTCGCCATCCAACCTCTGCTTAAAAACCTGCAACAAAGGAGAGTCCACCACCTCTTGTGGGAGTCTGGTCCACTGTTGAACAGCTCTGACTCTCAGAAAGTTTTTCCTATGTTTAGTTGGGATTTTCTTTCTTGTAACCTGAATCCATTGGTTCAGGTTCTAGCCTGTGGAGCATGAAAAAAGGAGCTTGCTCCATCCTCCATGTGACAGCTCTTGCAAGTACTTTATATGGCACTGCGGAAATTGCAAGGGAAGTGTAAAAAATAATAATAATAACAGCTACTGGTAGCTGTTTCATAATGTTTAGTAGAAGCTAAGGACTGTGAAATAACACAGTATGTAATCTTTATGTTTATGAGGCTGCAATGTCCTAAAAATAAGGGATGAACCATTTTTAAAAGGGGCACGTGACATTCACACCCCCACAAGGCATATCTGTTCTATGAATCCAGTTCCCCAAAAAAATTCTCTAACCGGAGAGTTATTTCCTGCTCCTCTCAAAAGCTGGAAATGTTGCTTGTAGAGCACATGGACATGGGTGACACTGTCAAAAGATCTGCATGAAATGCAAATGCTTCAAAATGACAGACTTCAACATTGGGGAAGAAACAGTTTGCCAAATTATTTTGGCAACGTCTGTAACATCCCAGGAATTGTAAAAAGTGATAGGCCAGCAACAGGGTGGCTATCTGCAGATTTATAAACCAGCACCTGAATATCAAGAAGCTGGGAGCTCATTAAATGAGTCATTACATGAGTCTTTCCAAATGATAAAAGCAGACAACTCATCATTTGAAAGCAGGGTCTTGGTATCGGTACCTCTGGCAAATGATGAAAGACTTGGCGCTTGATTTTTGAAGTCATGGGGCTGGTGTAAATTAGCATAATATTCAGTATCATTGTATCCATTTAAAACTGCGCCCGGCCTCCAAATTTTCACTAACCATAAATACTGCTGACCCATGAATTGCTTTGTCTTCAAAGTTCTTTATCAATTACTAACCTCCAATAGTCCAGTCCAGATTTCTTTTCTTATCTTTTCTCCACAAATGCAGGAGGCTGTCTTGTTTTAATCTTGGAGAACAAGACAATGGGATAAAATAAAACACAGTGACGCTAATTTGTTTTCTGCTGCAAAAATTGCTTTTGTCAACCAACCAAGGAGGTATCATAGGAGTCAAATTCGATCGAATGGTTTGTTGTTGTTTTTTTTTAAAAAAAAAAGAAAACTGGTTTCAGATGGGACTTTTCCAGACCTCCTTGGAGATGCCAGAGATTGAATCTACATATAAAGCAGATATAGTCGTGCCTTGGTTTTCGAACAGAATGTGTTCCGGAAATCTGTTCAACTTCTGAAATGTTTGGAAATGAAGGCGCGGCTTCTGATTGGCTTCCGATTGTGCATCAGACATTCGGCTTCCAAAAAAAGTTTGAGAACCGTAACACTCACGTCTGGAGCAGAAACATATCGGAACACTCACGTTCAGGAACCGAAACATATGAGTACCAAGGCGTTCGACAACCAAGGTACAACTGTACTGCCACTGAGCTACGGCCCTTCATGGCAAAAATGTTTGCTTCTGGGGTTTAGAACTATCAGTATTCTTCTGGAATGTGATCCACACCATCTGGAATCGCTACTGCAGCCAGGGATAGACTTTGGACTTCTAAATTTCAGTGGCACCTGTTCAAGTCCAAAAGTTGGTGCCTCCTACACACCTTCCTTTCTGCTCATTTCACTATCTCATAGCTGTAATGTCTTGTGGCACCCCCGAGGCTCCGTGAGGTGGAGCTGGCCGTGCCACCCTCAATCTGCCTCTGCTGCAACCTCAGAAGAGAGAAGGAAGCCTGTATTTTTAAAAGCAAGATTTTTTTTGTCTCTCGTTCCCACAGCAGCAGTTGTGGGTGGGGGGATGATGAAGGAGAGAAAATATTTTCTTCCATTTATTCCCCATTCAAGTGACAAGATGTGAAGGGAAAGAGAGGGGCTGGTGGGATGTAAAGAGAGGGGTATTTGGGGCAAGCTGTGAGGGGAATGGCTTTTTGGGATGTAAGTTGTAAAGGGAAGGGGGTTGACAAGGGAGTAGGGGCTGGTGGGGCTGGCAGGGCTGGTGAGTGAGTGGGTTTGGTGAGCAAGACAACAGGGGTGAAGCCCCTAATCATTTCAAATTATTTCAAAAGACAGCAGCAGATAAATCCCCAAACTAAAGCAGCATTAGCCAATTTCTGAGCTATTTGAATTGCTCATCTCCCCAGGGCTCTGGATTAACAAGGTATTTTACTCTAAGCACGCAAACATGTACATACTCTGATCTTCTGACTTTGCCTGTGTTTTGGTCACCGCTGGATTTCCCTAAACAATACCCTCAGCAGTTAAACTATCCGAGTGCAGAATTTCCTAGGTCAAATGAAATACCATTTTGCCACACAGCTCAGCTCCTTTGCAAACCAATGTGTGGCAAAGTGCTTTGCTCTGATCTCACAAAGTGACTTCAGAGATAGTTGGGTATTCCTCAATCCATGTGCCACAGGTCTTGGGAAAGGCCTTACTCATGTCAATTTTACATGTGGGGAGCTTCATGCTTTAAATATTGCATGTGCTGTGTGCACTGTTGTGCAGCAGAGCATTGGCATGCCAGTTGTGCGCACCTGCTGGCAACAGAATTGAAGTGCAACTGATGTGTGCTCTGGGATGTGCTCACAGGGTAAAGGGCTTCTGAATACTGTGCTTCCTATGTGTACATGTGGTATCTGCACAAGAACTGGCTGACCTATGGCCAGAAATGTCTCTCTAACACAACCTCTAGCTGGCTTTTTTGAGCAAGAACTGGCTCAAAAGATCAAAGCAAGCCTCTTAAGGTTGCATCTAGTTAGTTCCCTTGCATAAGAACTAGGGCATTTGATATAGTGGAAAGAGTCCACTAACAGGGATGGGGGGTCTTTTATCATTTTTCTCTTGTCCCTGCAGCCCTTCATGCACCCCTGAAAATTTGTTTTAGAGGTCCTCCCAAACCTTCCAAAAAAGACTTTTCGGGTGCCACTAAATGCTGCTGTATTCCTTCAACTGATGATAGCTCTATATTTGAATGAGCCCTTTCTTTAAGGATCGTCTGGTCCACATCTGGGCTGATACGAAAGGAGAGCAGGACACTTGGGTTACCCATCAATGCTTTTAACACCTGGCTAGACTGAGAAGGCACACAGGTCACCTGGTGACACACTTCCCCACTTTTGTGAGATGTACATTCTATTTCTATTTTAATTGTAGCAATTATTTCTTAATTTGCATCTATACATAGTAGGTGGTATTCAATTATGTTTTATTCAGAGTACATCCATCAAACTTAATGCACATATATATATATATATATATATATATATATATATATATATATATATATATGAGATTTCCCATGGGAAAGGTATGCATAAGTCAGTGATGGCCAAACTCAGCCCGCCAGCTGTTTTGGGACTACAATTCCCATTATCCCTGGCCACTGGTCCTGTTAGCTAGGGATGATGAGAGTTGTAGTCCAAAAACAGCTGGCGGGCCAAGTTTGGCCATCACTGGCATAAGTGGTTGCCCTACAGGTGAGTCCCAGGACAGGACTGACTCAATGACAGGAGTCTTTTTTCTTTTTGAATGGAACACCACCATTGTGTCATAAACACACAATGTTTGAATACTTTAACATTATGAATTGTTAGTGAGCAGAACAAAAATCCATTGCACTTGTTGTTTGGCCACTCTGAATATTTATTTATCATCTCTTCACACACACATCATTACCATCTTGTCTTCTTCTTCTTCTTTACTGAATGAATACAACTTTCATATTCTTTCTGTCTCTTCTGTACTTGTTGTAACAGCAAGAATTGTTGTGTGTTGGTGTGTATGTGGAAGTGTCCCATGCTGTTCAAAAGTTCTTATGAATGACTGGAATTCAGGAATAGTGTCAGAGGTTGCAGTCCCAAACTCCTCCTTTCAACGTGTTCACTGTACATGTGATGTCACCTGCACAGGGCTTCTGTGGTCATGAGCATCTGAAGCTGCTTCCTGGTCAGACTTAAAACATTCTGGAATGTTCTACTTAGTAGTTCATTCCTATATAGGACAACTTCTTACCCTGAGTGTTATTGGTATTTATATAACAACAAAACAGCTAGATGAAAGCAGTCTATGTACATCGGCGAATGTATGGTAGCTTTCTCTGAGAGAAGCCACAGTCCGAACATCATGTGGAGAAACGGAATGCCAGACTTCAGGGGCTGCTGTCAGGATAAGTGAAATATTCCCTCTTGAGAAGGAAAGAACCTAAAGGCAGATGAGGGTGACAACTTGGCGAGTGGAAGATTGAAGTGAGCTGTGTGTTGTGACAGCCTACATAGTTCTACTTTTCTTCGTCATGTTTATTCCTGAGGCTTTGCTTTTTATTTATTTTTGGCACAAATCTGCAGAGATCTCTCAAATGGCTAACTAAAACACTTTAAAAGTCATCGCAAGGCCCTAGGGGTAGGGAATGTGAGAGATATTTGAGCCTTTCCAGATGATGAAAAACAAAAGGATTTGGTATTTGATGTTTTACTAGCACCAGCTCTGTTCCTCCACCAGTGACGAAATAATCCATCCCCACACCAGTGCATGAAGGGGTACCTTTAGGAGGAGACAGGATAAACAATATCTTATCTACTTTAAAAAAAAAATCTCTCTAATGCTAATATAGGAAGGACATGCCCTAGAAAGGATTACATAAACAAAGGGTCACTGAGGTGGAGAGAGGAAAAAACATCCATAAAATGGTGAGTGCATTGCATGGAAAAAGTAAGAAGCCTTATTGTTGCCAATAGTGATCAGTGGGTCAGTGCCAGTGAGGGGTAAGGCAATGGGTCAATCAGTCCATTGCAAGAACAGCAGCAGGATCAATGGATTGTATCCAATGTAGTGCTAAGTAAGCCTCCTGTTAGTGCAAGGATTTCCACTTCCATGGTGGTTTTCCCCCCCTTTTGTTCTGAGTCCCCTCCCAACCCTCTGGAGCAGATTTGGGGAGGGCACAGGATGCAGAAAGAGGAAGAGGAAGCAGGAAGTCCCTTGCACAGGTGGAAATCCTTGCACTAACATGGCAAGGGAGTTATATATCACCCACAGAGCAGGTTATGCCCTCAATGTGGTCTCTGTCCAAGGTACTGAAAGTGATCTGAATATGGGGATTGTCATGGTCAAACCATTTCATGTGGAACTTAGAATTACAGATTTTAACCCTCTATCCCCAACCCCTTGGAAGAATGGGAGCCTATTTGGATGGCCCTCCCTCAGCCACTGATGAAATCAGGTGGATTCCTGAAGCTCTGCGGGGGGGGGGGTCTTTTTGGTGGATAGAGCTGGTGATCCTGTTGAAGCTCTAGTCTTGTTATGGAATGGTGAGATGAAGCAGACTACTGACATGATAGCTCCAGAGCACCCTGACATGGTGGAGCCTGTACAGCCATCTTTGGATCCTCATGTAGCTGTCCAGCCTAGCTTTTTAAGATTGTCTCAGGTTTTTTGACATCTGATCAGTCAATGAAGCACTAGATCTTTTGGTTGCCCACGGTGAGAGCTTTGCAATGCACTTTGTGAGTAAAATTGCTCAACTTTGTAATGACCCTGGTGCTGCTATTCTAGAAAGTGCAGATAAGGTGTCAGTATTCAGGCAGTAGTCTAACAGAGTTTGTTTGGGTTGATGTGGCCCATTGACAAGGTGCTTGCTAGCATTTGTCTATTCACATAGTCTCTTCGCCACTGGCCATCTTGGCTGATTAAAGCTAGCTGGGGAGGTTTGACCATGGGTTCAGGGCATAGTGAATATCTTATTATGAAGAATTATGCTTCCGGCTTTCAAAGAAGCTCTTATACAACTGCTCCAAAGGACTGTTTTGGATCAAACTGCTTGTCAATTATCAGTCACCTACGAATACACCTTTCCTGAACAAAGTGACTGAGGGAGTAATTGTAGCACAACTACAGGCATCCTTGGAAGATACTTGACCCAGTTCAGTCTAAGTCTGGTTCTGGGACCAAATGAGCCTTGGTAGTCCTGATGGATGGACTTTATCAGGAAAAGGACAGAGAGTGTAACCCTGCTGTTACTTGACTGCTCAATGGTGTTTGATACCATCAACCATTGTATCCTCCTGGACCAGCGCTGTGGGATGGGAAATGGCGGCACTGTACTTCACTTCTTACCTGCAGGACCATTCAGAGACTTTGGCTTTGGGTGACTATCTGCTGGCCTTCTGGCATTTGTACCATCTTGTCTCCAGACATTTTTAGTCATAGAAGACTTAGAACAAGGTATAGCCAGGAAGCTGACAGCACTCGGCTCTACTTCTCTGTAACACCTGAATCAAGTGAGGCTGTGAAAGTCCTGAACCAGAGTCTGGAATCAGTGATGGACTGGATGAGGGCCAATGCACTCAATTGGAATCTTCGTAAGACAGAAGCCCTATGGGTGAGTGGTTTCCAAGTTTGCAGGTTGCCTGTTTTAATGGGGTTGCACTCTAACTGAAGAAGCAGGTACATAGCTTGGAAGTAACCTTAGACCATCCCAGTCACTGGAGGCACAGGTGTCCCCAGTGGCTAACAGTCCCCATCCCCAGCTTTGGCTTGTACATCACCTACAGCCATTTCTCAACAGGGGTAGCTTGGTCACAGTGGTGCGGACCTTGGTAACCTCTACACTGGTTACTGCAACATGCTTTAGGTGGGGCTGCCCTTGAGGTAAGTTCATAAATTTGCAGATAGTACAGACTACTGAGGCCTGGCTTTCAGTTGGATCAGCTCTGTATGAGCATATTATTCCATATTATTCTCTGCATTGACTGCCTAGGGTCAAAGTATTGAGGTTTTGTGTATGAAGCCCTAAATGGCTTAGGACCAGGTTACCTGATAGACTGTCTTGTCCCTTAAACACAGATCACTGCAATCTTCCAGAAAAGTCCTCCTGTCTGTTCCACAGTTATCTCATATTTGTTTAGTTTCTACATCATCCAAGGTTTTTAGCATAGTGGCACCAATAATTTGCAGCACTGTTCCCATTGGAATCAAACAGTCGCCTACATTGTTGATATTTCGTTGCCTGCTGAAAATGTATTTGTTTTGTCATGTATTTTTGAAGAACTAATTTGATTCCTCAATGGTCAGTTGTTCTATATTTTATTTTATTTTTCTTTTATGGTGTTGAAAGTTGGTGGTTTATAAATAATTCTTATAATAAATTTAAATATGTCCGAACTCACGAACTGTATCAGAATGCAAAAGGAGACAATGATGACACCTTTTTAGAAAATAGGTTCCTGTATATCATCGTTTGGTATGAGCAGTACACTGTTAATATTTATCTGTACCAATTTGCATTCCAGCACTTTATACTGATTTATGTGAGGCTTGTTCATCTGTATTCATTGAATTTGAAGCTCTTAATAACTAAATGCTCACAAGAGGCAAGCGACTGAAAAGTGCTCACTGGCATTTCCTGTCTTTAGTGATATCACAGATACTGTCCACTCTTAGGTCCACCAAAGCTACATTCCACACAGCGCTCCAAATTGGAATAGACACAGTGGCTGGAGGAAGAATCACAATTTATATGGAGAAACTAGACATGACATGAAGTTGTGTGAGTCTTTCGCCTGACATTTTTTTAAATTAAGAGACCAGCCTTGGGAGTTTGAGCACTGGAGGAAGCAGCAGAAGAGCCGAGTCTTTTTCCCTCTGGCCATTTTCCCACTCATAATTATTTATCTCTGGTTGTGTAGATGCCATACATTTGAAGCATATTCCCCACCCCATATAGTATCCTGAGAATTGTAGTTTGTTAACAATGCTGGGAATTGTAGCTCTGTGAGGTTCTCTTTCTCCTTCACATGCACACCTTACTCTCTCACCTTTTGTCCCTGTGGAGGAGACAATACCTACCTTTCCCCCATGGAAAGAAAAGCAGCATGGGGCATTTTGAGGTGGAAAATGGCCAGAAAAAGTAGAGTTAAAGCAGTGCCCCTTCTCAATCACCCCTATATTCAAAGGCTGCTTTTTGGTTTAAAGAAAATGAGGATATGATGCATACCTCTCCCTGTCACTTCTAGTTTTAACATCAGTGACATTACAGTGTACTGCTATTTAAGTGTTGTAAAACTAATATTTATGCAACAAAAGCTGGACACGTTGGAAGTTGGCTTGGACTAATTGACTTGGCTTGGACCTATCTAGCTTAATACTCTCTGGACCAGAAGTCCTCATTGTTTCTGGAACTATGGGCACATTCGGAACTTTCAAAAAGTGTTGTGTGCATGACCCTAGTATTGCTACCCTAGGGAGTCTCTACCAGTCACAAGATGGGCACTGTAGGAAGCATGCCCTGTTGCAAATTATATGCTCACACAAAGGCTGTGTACACATTACTGGCTTAAAACGCAGCTTGGCCATTGTTTTACTCAACTGAAGCTGGTTTGGGGGGCAATGCATCAGAATACCGATATAAAACTACAGTGGTACCTCGGGTTAAGTACTTAATTCGTTCCGGAGGTCTGTACTTAACCTGAAACTGTTCTTAACCTGAAGCACCACTGCTGCTGCCGCACCACCAGAGCACGATTTCTGTTCTCATCCAGTAGCAAAGTTCTTAACCCGAGGTATTATTTATGGGTTAGCAGAGTCTGTAACCTGAAGCGTATGTAACCTGAAGCGTATGTAACCCGAGGTACCACTGTACAGGGAAGTTACATAATAATCTGTGTACACATTACCATTTACCCCAGACCCAGTACACACACACTGCTGGGGTTTGAAGGTGAGTGCACATGACACTAGCCATAATTCATACGCAACTTGTGGTTCCTTGGGTAATACTGATGTTTGATGTGATTTCTCTGAAACCACCTTCCACCTGATTTGAAAAAGCATGTCACAATTAAGTTAAGGTGTGTACAGTTCAGGCAGCCGTGGAACTTGTGCAGATGACAGATTCACTGAATAGGAGTTTGGTAGAGGAAAACAAATCTGGTAATGTGCATCAGGTGAAGACATTGTCTCCCCCTCTCTGATGTGCAGATCAAAGTAATAATAATAATAATAATAAACTTGAAACATAGCAAGGGAGAAATGACCTCAAGGCATTTTAAGCTGCTGTGTACATATCCTCAGATATGGATTGTGGCTACCATGTGTGTATAGTGCTTCCCAAACCAGTGGAAGGTGCACACTGGATGCAGAGTAAACAGGACTGTGTACACAGCCTGTGTGTATGTATTTCTCGGGTGCTGGGAGGGAGGCTGGCCTGGAGGAGGGAGAAAATGAACAAACAGACTCCACAGAGAGGGAAGAGGAGGGAAAGCAAAAGAAACAACCATCCACCAAAGAGGGGGGGGGAACAAACACAATCACCCCCAGAGGGGGAGGAAAAAAGAACAAGACATCCAGAGAGAACAACCACACTCACCCATAGAGGAGGATGGGTTCGAAAACAAACACAATCTGCCAAACCCAGAGAAGGAGAATACAGAAGCAGTTTCTTCCCTTCCCTTCTCTCCCTGGTCAACTAATTCCATTAGTTGGTGGCCCTGCTACAAGCCCAGTGCCACCCAGTGCCTATACCATATACCTAGTGCCACCCATATTTTTCTGGGCGGATACCAGAAAAGATGGACTATGCCAGAAAAATCGGAACTGTCAGAAGTTGTGCATTAAGACTGTGTTAAGTTGAAGAAACTGCCCATGGGAACATGACCTCAGACAGATATGTTGGCATCTGTCTGTCTCAAGAGAAAATGCAGTGTGCCCTCTGGTGGGGAGAGTCAAACCACTGCTTTAGCAGCACTGAAGTGACGTCCCCAGGGTGGAAGCCTGAGCAGTGATGTGGTCCAAAGGAAAGCAGATCAATGCATTTGGCACCAGCTTGGCTGCAGGAGTTCCTGAAAGGGACTCTACTCCAGATTTTTGTGGGGTTTATTGCTTAGTCATTTCTTCTGCCAAAGATATCCCACAAAGCAGTGGAGATTTAGGATCAGAGTTTTCCATCTCCTAGACGGGCTACCTTCCCAGGTCAATGAGCCCCACCTGCCCCTCCCTTGCCTCTACAGCACGTGCAGAAACCACCTTCTTGACCACTGGACCCACTGCTCAATCCACTGGAGCCTGTCTTCGTATGCAGCCCTTAACTCACCTATGGTTTGAGATGCATCAGCTACCCTTACCGGCCCTAGCTGGCCAGTCAAAGCTGTTCCCAGGATGTGACCGCTGTCGCTTGTTGACAGCTTCTAGGAGCCACAAATGAGAAGTGCAGAGTGAGGACCAAAGGTAGACAAGACAAATGTAAAGACACACATTCAGTACGATGAATACCTATAATGTCTTTTGTGTAATGAATTTTTTTTTAGAAAATCACTAAATGCTTTGCAAACATGCCTGTCTCTGAGCTCCACAAAGCTTTTCAGCCTGCTCCAGTTTGCATTTGAAATGTTGCTCGCAGTCCACCATGACCCAGCATTGAAGAAAAGTAGAGGTGGTCACATGACTGTGCAGTCACATGCTATTTGGCTTTACCACTGCTTAGGCATGGTGGTGATTAAGCAGTAAATGAATTGTTGAAATAAATAAATAATACTGGCTACATTGCAGAAAGATACTTTAAATGGGACAATAAGCCAATAAGAGGCTGGCTAGGTTCCACCTCCAATACCACAGGCAGTATGTTTGACTACTGGTTGCTAGGGAGCACAGGTAAGGAGAGGGCTGTTGCTCTCAGGTCTTACTTTGGCTTTCCATAGGCATCTGGTCATAAGAACATAAAAATACCTTGACTGGGTCAGGAAAGTGGCCCATCTAGTCCAGCGTCCTCTTCTCACAGTGGCCGGTCAGATACCTGTAGGAAGCCTGCAAGCAGGAACTGCGTGAAACAGCAAGCTCCCCTCTTACAGTTTCCAGCAACTTTCAATATATAACCATTGATAGACTTATCCTCTATTAATCTGCCAATCCTCTTTTGAAGCCATTCAAGGTGGCCATTACTGCCTCTTGTGGGAGAGAATGACATTGTTTAATTAAGCACTGTTGGAAGAAGTACTTTCTTTTATCTGTCCCGAATCTTCCAACATTCAGCTTCATTGGATGTCCCCAAGTTCCAGTTTATGAGAGAGGGAGAAAAACTTTTCCCCATCCACTCACTCCTTGTCCTCCATAATTTTATACACTTTGGTCATGTTACCTCTTACTTGCCTTTTCTCTAAACTAAAAATGCCCAAATGCTGTGCCCTTCTCCTTAGGAAGGAGGCATTTCACCCCCTTGAACATTTTGTTTACGTTTTCCTGAACTTTTTCCAATTTTACAATATCCTTTTGGAGGTAAGGAAACTATAGCTGTACACAGTATTGCAAATGTAGTTGGGAGGGGTCCTTTCGGAGCTCATTACAATCTCATTTTGTTTTAATGACCCTGAGCTGATTGGCTTCATCGGCAAACTTTGCCACCAGAGTGTGCACCCCTGTTTCTAGATCATTTATGAACAAGTTAAAAAGCACAGGTCCCAAAACCAGTCACTCGGGCACTCCACTTTCTGCAACAGAATTTGAGCCCTGTGCATTCACAAAACTGAGGCAGGTTGGAGTTAGCTGAGCTAGTAGCCATATCTGATTATTGAGCATCTCTCCTAAAGAACTGCCATTCTGATATTTAAACTCTTTGAACAGGGACCGAAAGCTTTCTGAGCAGGGTATCTGTCATTCTGTATTCTTCCAATGCTTGATTAGAGGATGGGGGGGGGAGTATATCTGGTGTGGCAGAGCCTGGCAGCCATCATCTAAAAATATACATATGTAATGACATAATCAAATAATGTCCACAGTTTGCAATTCAGATTTGAAGGCTTGTGCAGCCCCCTACCTACCCCCTAGCCTCTCAGCAACTGAGATAATTAAGGCTGGACAAGAAAGGAAGAATAGGAAAACGTAAATCAAAGAACAGGAGGAACCACCATATACCACTTTTCCTAGAAGAGATGAATTGCTGCCATCTTCAAGGAATTCTGATAACTGCAAAAGCTAGGCCCAAATCCAGTGCAGGTCTGTACAACTGGTTTAAGCTTACACAGCTTGCCTTGTCAAACGCAACTCACCAGCCACCTATTGTGCCCTATAGGGTGCTTGGCAATTTTTCACAATACCAGGTAGGGAAAACAGCCACAAACAAAAAAATAGGCTATACAGTGGTACCTCAGGTTAAGTACTTAATTCGTTCCGGAGCTCCGTTCTTAACCTGAAACTGTTCTTAACCTGAAGCACCACTTTAGCTAATGGGGCCTCCTGCTGCTGCTGCCGCGCCGCCGGAGCACAATTTCTGTTCTCATCCTGAAGCAAAGTTCTTAACCTGAAGCACTATTTCAGGGTTAGAGGAGTCTGTAACCTGAAACGTATGCAACCTGAAGCATATGTAACCCGAGGTACCACTGTATTGCATATTCCTGATGGGTGATCTATAGCTAGTTGATTAACAGCTGATCTACTAACAACAATATAGACACACACACACCAGTTAGTGAATAAGATTTCTCCGCTTTCAAAGCATGCTTGTCGTTGTGGTCTGCAAAGTGTTTTTGATCCAGGATGGTATTGCTATTATTTGCATTACAAATTGATAGCAATGCTCCTAGACAATGGCCAATCAGCAGTCTGCCAGGTTAACTTTTGTGTCTTAAATGTGGATTAGTGTTTCTTGCAGAATATTTATGGCTAGTAATGGCTCCCTACAAAATCTGCATTTTCATTATACGGGCACCTCCTGATTTCCAGGGGGGTAATCGTGCAACAATGGTAAAGCAGGTATAAGCTTGTCCTGCCCCATCCTGCCCCCTTTTCCTGCTACTTCTGGGTTCACAGTGATGCATGTGTGCACAGTCACACGTGCTTTGAACGCATGCAAAATTGTTGTTGCCTGTAATGCGAGGTCCACACAGATGCACATTAGCAAAAAGAAGAATGGGATTTGTTTTGGGATGTTCTGATCAGGGGGTAGGGTTGAATATGGAGAAAATGGAAGTAATCTAACATGGTTAACTCTTAGTTCATGTTCCATATTAATTCAAAGATAAGTAACATCCGTTTGATTCACTTCATCTCAGCTGCTGAGCAAAGCCCAGGCTTCTCTTGGCAATCTAAAAAATACTTTTAAGCTATATGTGATGCTAACTCCAAAGAGTTGAAAAGAAGCTGTACTGAAATCCAGGTAATGCTTCCAAGTAATGAATGCAATAGGGACCCGGGTGGCGCTCTGGGTTAAACCACAGAGCCTAGGACTTGCCAATCAGAAGGTCGGTGGTTCGAATCCCCGCGACGGGGTGAGCTCCCGTTACTCAGTCCCCACTCCTGCCAACCTAGCAGTTCGAAAGCACGTCAAAGTGCAAGTAGATAAATAGGTACCACTCTGGCGGGAAGGTAAACGGCGTTTCCGTGCGCTGCTCTGGTTCGCCAGAAGCGTCTTAGTCATGCTGGCCACATGACCCTGAAGCTGTACGCTGGCTCCCTCGGCCAATAAAGCGAGATGAGCGCCGCAACCCCAAAGTCAGTCACGACTGGACCTAATGGTCAGGGGTCCCTTTACCTTTACCTTTAATGAATGCAATGCATAGGAAGTTAAGACTATGTTTTGACTTAACTAGATGTTACATGCATATGCTTTATATCGCCACACCTTCTTTTCATGGGAAAAGGTAGCTTCACAGGAAAGTGATTGTCGGTTGTGAAGTGGAAGCAGGGAGGTACTTAAGCATTTCCCTGCTTGCCATTTTTCCATTGCATTTCCCTTCCCACAACATGGTTTCGGACACGCTTTTTAACTTTCCAAATACATATGTAGAACACCAAAGAGGAAAGAAATTTGAGAGGGGACTTGAAAATTGGTGAAGGGGCTAAGCATCCCGCTCAATACTTGTCTATTGAAAAATCATCCCCCTCAATTGTTTTTTTCTTATTAAAAGCAGTAACCAGCATACAGATAGATGCATATGTGTGTTTTGGATCCTGTCATGTGTGAAATATGGCAACACATCTCGTTTCATCCCGTTCTGAAGATGGTCATAGGAAGATACCTCAATACCAAGTCAGGCTTAGGGTTCATCTAGCTCAGTATTGTCTATAGTGACTGACAGTATCTCTCCGGGGTTTTGGTCCTTCCCAGCCCTACTTGGGGATGTGGAGGATTAGATTGAATTTGGGACCTTTGCATCTAAAGCATGTGCTCTTACACTGAGCCACAGCCCTTCCCACAGGTTAAGGTTAAGTGACAGCTGTTAGAAGTATGTCATGCAGAATGGCAAGAGGGAAACATGGAAAGAACCTGAGACTATGGACTACTTCTTGGGGAGGAGAGACACATTTTCTAGTATGTTGTTGTTGTTTCAACAGGGGCTGGCAGGATTATCCTAGAATTATTCATATATGAAAAAGTGCTTCATGAAATGTTCCTAAGACTCAAGATGAAGTCAGTAGTGACTCTGCTGTCTTCTCTAACCAGAACAAGGGTGCTTTTAATGTAAAATGGTTTTGTGTATATAAACCATTGCTGATTGAATGTAGGATCAGACCACCTCCGTCACATGCATCCATTAGACTGCACATTTCTGTGTCTAGAGAAATAATGAAAACTCGATGGCTTAAAAGATTGAAATCTAGACTGGAACTCATACTGATTTATTGTAGCAATTTTTCAGCAAAGGACAAACTATTAAACATTACCAAAAATCATATAAAATTCAGCACTTATTACATTATGACAGTTAAGTGCTGCAGGGGATTTATGGACTAGCTGTACAGGTGAAAAATGAAAATGGGCTTGGTGGGTGGAGCCTTATTACTACAGTGGTACCTCTGGATGTGAACGGGATCCGTTCCAGAGCCCCGTTCGCATCCAGAAGCGAACGCAACCCATGTCCATGCATCTGCGCATGCGCAAGTCACAATTTGCCACTTCAGCGCATGCGCGTGACGTCATTTTGACCATCTGCGCATGCGCAAGCAGCGAAACCCGGAAGTAACATGTTCCCTTACTTCCAGATCACAACCTGAAAATACTTATCCCGAAGCTACTTCAACCTGAGGTATGACTGTACTGAGCTTTAGTCCCCAACCCATCCAACCCACCCATAATAATATCTAAGCCATGTTTAGTATTGCTCCAGAGAAAACTTGACAAGCACTGCCAGTTACCAGGTGAAGTGGGAGGGGTGGGGCTACACTCTCTGGCCCTGGCTGTCCTTATCATGGGCCCACAGTAATGGGGTATACCTGTAATGGGGAGCCTGCTCTGTGCACATAGGTTTCCTCAAAAATTGAGAACCTGAGTGCAACATATTTTAAATCACAGGGGGAGCCAAAATGCATAGAGAGGCTGCACCCTACAGGCGACCACCAAACACAGTCAGTGAGGAGGCAGAACTGATGGGGATGTAATGGCAAGGGCAGGGCTAATGGCTATAGAGAATTACACCCCAGTAGGGTTCGTGTTATTTAGTACATGTCCAGCCTGAGCCTATGCCTGTTTACTCAAAAGTAAATCCACTGAGTTCATTGGTGAGTGTGCATGGCAATGCAGTTTTAAGCTTTTATCTCAAGCATACTTCTTCTGAATTCAGTGAATCTCACTATGGCTTACCTCTCAACAAATAGCTTTATAACTGGGCTGCTAGTACATGTTCCTGTTGCTGTCATGAAACATTTCCTGTGCAATTCTCAATGAAATGAACAGGCATCACTCAATGGCTCTTGGTAATACCATTTCGTTCCAATGGGTCTTACCCAATATGTATTCCTGAGAGTTACGTCCTCTGTCAACAAACTCATCTGACATAAAATCAAAACCCTAACTATACCCAGAGTGACTGCAGCAACCCAGTCAGATGGGTGGGGTACAAGTAAAGAAGAAGAAGAAGAAGAAGAAGAAGAAGCCGCCAGCACAAAATTCAACATCCTTTCAACATCCAGATACCACTTTGTTGTTGCCACCATTATTTTTAAAGCAAATTTCTTGTCCTTATTGATCCTGGTTTGTTTTCACTATCCAGAGTTTAAACAAACCACAGTTTTTTCAAGTTCATCTGTCACAAGGAACTGTGGTTAGTTTAAACGTGAAATCTTCCACTTTTTAGCTCTTCCTCTGGCACTAAAAGGCACCCATAAGCCTCAGCTCATGTTTCACTTTTTGGGAAGCTAAGGTTTCCCATTACATCTAAACCAGGCCGTAAACTAGGTGGATTATGTCTTACAGACATGGAGTTTTAGAAGACAATAGAAAAGTATAAGCTGTGTTTAAAAATTGTATGACTTAGCATTCATTAAAGAAAAGAGACCTGTGGCTACAATTCCAAATGATGCTCCCTGACAAGAGTTTCAGTGATTGCTGTAACCAGTGAAAGAACTATGTCATCACTACAAGTTGAGAGTTGTAGCAAACCTAATATGGAACATGAGAATGATAGTCTAATCTAGCCAATTCAGGATTCTTCTAATTCTAGATGAGTCACAGTTGGCTTAAGATTGGCTCCTTTGAGAATCAAGTAACTGGAGCCTACAGCTGGCTGTAATGTGATTTGAAGGAAATGGAAAATCGCTCATTAGACATCTCCCTTGCCTAGTTTCATTATGCATTGGAACATGCAACTACATTTGAGCACAGTAGTAAATAAATCATTACCTACAGGCAACTCCAAACACAAGCAATATGGAGAGCTTTAAGAATAGGCTAAAACACGTTTTCCCCAATTTTCCTAGAAATTGGCTGTATTAAGAGTCAACACAGAATTCCATCAACCACCCTATGGATTCTGATGACAAAGAAGGGCAATGACCTGATACACATTCCATCACTTGGACATTTGCCTTGTGTACTGCTTCCTATTGTGGTGAACTCAGCTTCTTGCATCATGCTTGGCATTCTGATGCCACTTGCTATGATGAAGGCAGCCAATGGTTGGCCATGGAAATGCATGCAGGTTGGGGAAGCGTTGACGCTTCATGGAATTACAGAATTTTAGAGTTGGAAGGTTCCCCCAGGGTCATATAGTCGAACCCACTGTAATGCAGGGTGTTGGACGCATCAGATATCAGATTTGCTGCTGAGAATGGTGTTGCCCTAGGAACATAATGTGGGGAAAGGGTGTGATGACAAAGAGTAATGGGAGTCATGGTGTTGCAGTGGTTACAGTGTTGGACTAGAGTGTTCAAATCCCCATTCAGCCATGAAGCTCACTGGGTAACCCTGGACCGGCCGCAGCCTACCCTGCATCATATGGTTAGTGGGAATAAAAGAAAGAACCATCTTGGGAAGAAAGAACCATCTACACAGCCTTGAGCTCCCTGAAGGAAAGGAAGGATATAAATGTAGTAGACTGCCCCAAAACTTAGACTATTCCCCAGGATTCTTGG
Source organism: Podarcis filfolensis (assembly GCF_964270895.1). NCBI lineage: Eukaryota > Metazoa > Chordata > Lepidosauria > Squamata > Lacertidae > Podarcis > Podarcis filfolensis. The sequence goes on along the minus strand of NC_139604.1, from coordinate 73,455,443 downwards.
TGGAGTTGTGTTTTAAATATATGGTATGTACCTCATATGCCAACAGCATCACAGGATTACTTATAGCTCAGATTATCCTGTTCTTTCTTTATCAGTTCCTTAAAACAATCTCTGCTGTAGTTCCCTTGGGGCATGTGGGAATAGTTCCCCCCTCCTCCAGCAACAGCTAGCAGCTGTGACTCTTAACACACAAAGGATATCTGCATAATGAATGATTCTGAATAAAAGGTACTTACATTTTAAAGTGCTGTAGCAATTTGTTTTCTAAATTAAGGCAATGTTACTCATCCTTAAAGGTTATAATCTTAAATACAGTTGTGCAGTGGTGAAAGAAATGCAGTTCTATGTTTCAAGTTTACACTTTTTTAAAAAAAAAGTTAAATAAGGCTATGTACACACCATTCATTTCAAGCACATTTCAAGCACATTTGTCACCTGGAGAAACCAGGGAGCTGTAGTTTACTCCTCACAGAGCTATGAACTACAGTTTCCAGGATTCAGAAAGGGGGGGGGGGTTGTTTTGAAATGTATGGTGTGTAAGTCACTTGCAATTCCCAAAGTTCCACAAATGGATCTGAGCTGTATGAAATGTCTGTTCATTTCAAAGAAGATAGGCCAAGGAAGACATAGGGCCCAAGAAAGAAAAGATACTGTACGTATTGAAAGGAAGAATCCACATCATCCTTCCCCACCCCTACTCAACATTGTTTCTCAGAGTTAAATTAATAGAACACCTTCCGGGGGGGGGCTTAAATTTTAATCCATTTAATATAAGGATATGAGTCATCCACAGACCCTATGGCATTTGTAGGCAGTGTGGGCTTGTTCTATAAGTGATCGACTCCAGTGTAGATTTGATGGGCAGGATTCACCTAAAGAGTCCCATCAGTGCTAGGGCTTCTGCTTGTGCTTCTTCTCCCCGCTGCATCCCCCAGCATCCCAAAAATTGATTCAGGGAAGGGGTTGGAAGAGCACTCAGAACAGCATGTGCGGGAGGAGATGGAGGGTTCTTCTGTCTGGCAAGCTGCAGTGCTTAAATGTTCCACAGTGTGATGTTGAATTCCACCCATCTTTATCTTTACATTGTCAAAATACAATTTGCACCCAAGTAGCCATCTCAAAAGGGACGCGGGTGGCACTGTGGTCTAAACCACTGAACCTTGGGCTTGCTGATCAGAAGGTTGGTGGTTCGAATCCCCGCAATAGAGTGAGTTCCTGTTGCTTGGTCCCTGCTCCTGCCAACCTAGCAGTTCGAAAGCACGTCAAAGTGCAAGTAGATAAATAGGTACTGCTCCGGTGGGAAGGTAAACGGCGTTTCCGTAGGCTGCTCTGGTTCGCCAGAAGCGTCTTAGTCATGCTGGCCACATGACCCGGAAGCTGTACGCCGCCTCCCTCGGCCAGTAAAGCGAGATGAGCGCCGCAAGCCCAGAGTCCATCACAACTGGACCTAATGGTCAGGGGTCCCTTTACCTTTACCTAGCCATCTCAATACTCTGGCAGGCTATATGACTGACATACTTTGGGGAGGATTCACAGCTCAGCCGATGAGCTCGTTCTTTGTCACTGGAAGGTTCTAGTTTCAATTCTTGGCACCCAAAGAGAGAAGGCTCTCAAGTAACAAGAATAGGTAAATTCTGCACTGCTCCTGGACAGGGTAAACCGAGATGGACCAAATGGATCGAGAGACTGACTGCATCCAAGTAAACGTCATATGTACAAGTTTAATTAAAGCTTGTGAAGTAAAGCAGTGTTTTTGGGTTGCATCCAATTAAGCTCAACTCAGAGCAGACCCAATGAAAGCAATAAGGGAGCCATGTCCACTCATTTCAGTGGTCTACTCTGAGTAGGACTGATGCTGAATACAACCCCCTTATAAATTACAAAGGCTTGGGTCGGATGTACTAACAAAAAACATTATTTACTCTTACAAACATGAGCCTTGGGCTCCCCTCTCCCTTTCACACACAAGAAGGTGAGATCTCAAGCTTCCACTCCTGATTTGTTCTAAACCACAGTTCCCCTGTTATGGCCAGACTTGGGAAATGGTGGTTTGTACAAACCACAAGAAGTCAAGGCATCAAGCCAGAATATGAATAAATAATCATAATAAATAATTTGAAAGCCTGTTATGAGCTGTATGGATTTTACTTTTCCATTCCTTGTTGCCTTGAATTGAAGCAGTATTTGCAGCCCTCCTCATGCATTACTCACCGTTAAGGGACAAAGCACCTTGAAAGTGGCTGTGAGGTTTTAACACTAGTTTCTCTCCCCGCCCCCCAATGTTGCCCAGTTCCTCCCAGCCCCTTCTCAATGCTGCCCATGTGTTGGGGAAATGTCTGAAGGGAAGAATCCAGGCTATGCATATTAAGTTGGCCTCACTCTTCCAACAGTGGGGGTGGGATTAGCATCTCACACAATGCCTGAATGGGGCTTGCTTATGTGTTTTGAAACAGTAATAATTAAACACTCAAACAAGCATAGGCCCAACACCAACCTCTACTCAGATTGTATGCCTTATGCATGAGAAATCTAAAAAGGGAATAAAATCCCAATGTTAATAGCGTTCAGATTTGTAATTAAGTCACATGGGGTTGTTGTTGAATAAGTCCTTGAACAAGAATTCTCTCAGTGCTGGACCATCTGGCTCAAACTTTGCCCAACAATGCAAGGAGAAATGGCTTGAAAATGAGGTAAACACCGTCCTAAAGTCTTTCCATAGGCATCTCAAAAAAGCAGGAAGGAATTTGGCACCAGCGAAGTGCAGCAGAATTTTTTTTTCCAAAACAGACAATTTTCTGGAACTTTCTCCAATGCTTTATTTTTCTGTGAGAAATGTTCTTTTTGTAAATTCATGAGTAACATTGAATAGACGCCAACTGCAGATGCAGTATGAGGCAAGGTTAGTTTTTACCTTTGTTATCTAATTAAAAGTAAAATAAGCATACTAAATTAGATCTCTGTCTAGGGCATCATATATATTTTTTCCCAGTGCGAATTAATTTGTATGGAACTTTTTCCTCCTTGGTAAATTTTCCAGAAAAATGTTCCAAATCAGTTCCCTCTCAACACCCTCTCCCCCCCAAAAAACCAACAACACATCACTGCCTGGCACATGGGGTTAATTACCAACAAACATTAGAAAACCAATTTCTCCTGAATGGTTCTTACGTTTTCCAAAAAAGAAACTAGCAGCAGCATCATTTGTAATTAGGTGACAGAATTTTGCAAACCTATCAGATCATATTTACCATACAAAGCTATCATGGGACATAAAGCAATAATTAGGCATTTATTAGGTAGTAACACCATGAGACATACTTCCAAGCAAGCATGAATGGGATTGTGTTGCCTGTCAATGATCCCAACCCAAATAACCACAGCTACAGTGGAAGGATGAATATGCATGTGGCTCCTCCAGAGGAATCATTTCATAGGAATTATTTTAAAAGTTTGCAAATGCTACTGGCATTTTCAAAGCTTGCCCGTCTGCCTGGATATGTATTCATGCAAAGCAGATGCTCTACCACTGAGCTGTGGCCTTCCTCCCTCAAAATACAAAGTAGCCTAGAAGGCAAAAGGAACCAAGGACTGTTTCCATCAATGCACAAGGAGGGTTCTGATTATGCACTGAGATCTTCCACTTCTCTCCCTGCACACCCCAAAGATCTGCTCCAGAGGGTCCCCCAATCCTGGTTTTTAGGGTGTGGGGGAACTGAGGAGGAAGAGTTCCCTTTGTGCAAGCAGAGGTCTGCTGTGCAGGAGGAACAGCAATACTGGATAAAAAGCAAAGCTTCCCAACCCAGGCAGCGTAAATAAAATCTACTAACATATAAAATGCAATATATACCATCGAAACCTCAAAGCTGACATTGCTGTATGTGGTTTGGAAAGGGTAATTGCCACGTTTATTCAATTAAATGAAGCATCCACAGTGAAGCAATTAATATTATTAATTCATATTTCTGGGATCTCATGCAATCTGCTACTCTTACTGAGGTTCTGCCCACATAACTGGCTTCTTTGCATGGCAGCTGCGAGAAGAAATCGTGTTTAGCACAAAACACACATCAATATTTGTAGAATTAAACAAATGTCAAGAGAGTAAGATTCTTGGTGGGTCCTTTCCCCCCAAATTCTACAAAAGATTGCGACAAAACCCTGGGGAGGCAGAAATGTCACAATGCTACCAATATGAAGTAACTTTAGAAGCGTACAATTAGGCACAGAAATTCCCTGTGAGCTGCAGGATATGTGTTCCTTCGTCTTGCTTTGCCAGGAGCAAGCATTAAATGCAGGTAAAAGCCGTTTTGTATAGAAACTTTCCCTTGAGCAAGAAAATGTAGCACTGACCCACTTGCCAAAGACTTGGCTCATTTTAACAGAATGTTGTGTTTGCCATACGAACAGTCCTTTCCATGACTAAAATTACCTCCAAAAGAGAACACTTCCATGCAGCAAAGACTCATGAAACCAGAAATCTTTGTATTTTCTTCTGGTGATGCAGACCACTTATACTGTGCGTGCTAATTGCAGACACCTACATTAGCTTACCAAATAGAACATGCCAGATAGCTCATTTCTTCAGCCTACAATGGAGCTACTGCCTATAGCCCCCACTTCTTTTATCAGACAAAAGGAGGGATGGCTCCCCGTGACCCTGAAAATGTGCACTGGTGATATTGCTGGGAAAGCAATGAGACAGTTGCATAAAACCATATCTGCGAAAAAACAAAACGGTCCATCTAAAAAACCTTCCCTTTTCAAGGTTTGTGCGCAGCTCCACAGGCATGGAGACTTACAGCACACCCACAATGCACACGGCCACCTCAATGGCAGGACCAGTGGCCTCAGCAACTTCTGAAGCTGTGACGTGACAGATGTTAAGTGGCAATTGATCTTGTGTACCACCATCAAGTTCTAGCCAAAGAAAATAAATACAGGGAAACTAACAAGTTCAGAAAGGCAGACTCTTCACAATACTAACCTGAGGTTGTAAATATGATGATGATGATGATAAAAATAAATTATATTTATACCCCACCCTCCCCAGCCAAAACCAGGCTCAGAGCAGCTAACATCAAATATATAACATATTAACATAAAATCAGGCAATCAATCAAAATACATCCTAAAATCAAATCAGAATCAAAGTGAAATCCAATCAGATGGCAACCCACAGATTAGGGTTGGGGACCTTAAATGCTCACCGGCCTGTTTGTACTGATCTTATATGAGCCTGTGAGAAAAGTTGGGGGGCCACTTCCATACAAGTTCTTATAAGGAGAGGGGGGGAGTCAGACTGGACCCCGGCCAAAGGCCTGGCGGAACAGCTCCGTCTTGCAGGTCCTGCGGAAAGATGTCAGACCCCACAGGGCCCTGGTCTTGTAGCAGAATGTTCCACCAGGTAGGGGCCACGGCCGAAAAGGCCTTGGCTCTGGTCGAGGCCAGTCTAATCTCCTTGAGGCCCGGGACCCCCAATATGTTATTATTTGTGTGCTGTAAGGTCCTCCGTGGGGCATACCACTGTATATATAAAAAAACATTTTGGTTAGTCTTGCTTCACAGTCTGAGCAAGAAGGAGGCATCAGTCCTGGTTTTCCTCCACACTGTGACAGGGTCACCTTAGCATCTGTTTCACTGTCTCCACTGCCACTTGTCAGCAGCTCAGTCTGATAGGATCTATTCAGGTCCCTTAACCTTCCATATCCATGTGTCTTTCTGTCCTAGGCCTATTTGAGGGCCTAGAATGAAAGAGTAGCATGTTGTGGCACTAGATGGACCACACAGCTTTTTAACACTTCCCTCTGTTAAAAGCTCTGTGGAATTAAAAAAACCAAAACATCAAGCAACCACTGTGCCAGAAGCTGCCTCCAGACATATTAGTTTTCTATTTGCAATGAGTTTTTCAGGGAGTTGTTTTTGGTGTTTTGCATATGAAACATTCTGATACAACATCCTTCACCTGTAGATGGAAGTGGTACGGTCAATCCTACCACATCAGCATTCTATCTTATCTATTTGATAGTGTTGTGAGTTTTTTGGGAAGTGGTCTGTATGATTCATGAGTCTTTTATAATCCCCTAGATCCAGCGAGGGTTAAAATCTAACGGAGGATTATTGAACTTGCCGGGCCAGCTAATTTGTAACGGTACTAAATATGGGGTCATAACTATAACAAAGGAAGTGGCCTTGTGCCAGAGAACAAATGGGGAGGGGGCTTCCCTTATCTGGTTGGTAGTCAGAAAGACAATGCCTAGAGTAGAGTTGCGTATGTGAGCTGGTCTGGAAACAGGCTGAAACTAGAAAGATGCTTGATTTCTGCTTAAATCCAAGGCTGTGACAATGGGAAAAGCAAGACCTCTTAGGGTGCTAATGCTGTGAGCTCGTCCATCTAAGACTCAGGTTGTACATATGTGTAAATAAACTACGTATCATAAAAACACCACAGTCTCTGCTGTCCCTCATTCTATGAAAATAGGACCCTGGGTGATTTCCTGGGACCCCTGGAATATCACACAGCTCAGGGATTGTGGTGGCATGCCACAATATATTTATACTAAATTGGGGGAGGGGGACCAATAGTTCAAAAACAATTTAAATACAAGACACTAAAACTGAGGGTGATGGTGGCTAAACCCCAGTTCAGGGGCCCACCCCCTGGCCCACCCCCCACAAACAATTTTTTCTGGCCCCCAAAGACCCCCACTGGTTTTGCTGGGAGCAGCAAAAAGGGAAAGCAATATAGTCGTACCTTAGATCCCAAACACCTTGGTACTCAGACGTTTTGGTTCCCAAACACCGCAAACCTGGAAGAGAGTATTCTGGTTTGCGAACGTTCTTTGGAACCCGAACGTCCAATGGGGCCTCCGATTGGCTGCAGAAGCTTCCTGCAGCCAATCAGAAGCTGCACTTTGGATTCCATTCGACTTCCGAGGTACGACTGTATAAAGAAAAACACAATGCCAGGATGGGCAAGGCTCAGAGCCCTGATGAGGAAAAGCAAAGTGATCCTTCTCCAGTCATCACTTCAATCATTTGATGAGTGAAGAAGGGATGATATCGCATCTTCTCACCTGATTGGCATAGACAAGCTGAAGGTGTGGAGACTTTGTGACTTAACATGTTTTATTAGTCCCATTCATCCTTGGAAAATCTTGAACTGCTTGCCAGGGGCAAAAGTTAGTGTAGCCACCCCAGATTCTGGCACACAAGGCCACACAGGCCACTGGCATGCATCCCCTTGGGGGATAGCCAAATGTGAATGCAGCGCTCAAGCAAAAGAAAAAGGTCCAGCCACCCCATTCTTTCACACACACTCTATCTCTCATACCCACAGAGAGAGAGACACAGGATGCTGGCAGCCACAAAGTGTGTTTTTCTAAGGGAAAAAGCAGCTCAGATAGCTGTGACTGCTAAAAGATATTGTAGAGAATACCTCCTGCTGGCTGCAAACAGCTGCAAAGAGATCTAATCCACACTCTACTGAGCTCTACCCAGAACACAGGAAAACTCACTGCATGGGTGCTAATAGCCTGCATTCTGTCCGCCTGCCTTTTCTGCTGTTCGCAACCAGAGATGTAAGGACTTGGTTTGCAGAGTTTGTGGTTAGGGGAAAAGCCACAACGATCTATGATCAAAGGTCAACTGTAGTGGGCACCATTCTGGCTGCTGGTCAGATGTGGCTACAAAGCTTGCAAAAGCAGAAGAGGCCTGAGGGTGCGAACAGCTTACATTTTTACTAATTCCTAAAAGCTACCCAAATTGCTAAAGCAGGTCACATCTTTCACACTCGCACAAATGCTTATCAGGGAGAACAAGGCAGCCTCAAAGCAGAGGAATGGTACACAGTTTAGGGAACATCATGACTTCAACCTTGACTCTGGAATTTAGTGGAAGAAACCATACTAGTAAGACTAAATAAATGTATCTTCTCTGAGACCATAGCACATTTTAGCCTAGAGTGTCACCACTCTCTCCATTCAAATCTGTGGTCTTCCCAATTATATATACAGTATTCCTCTTGCTAAAATCCTCCTCCCCTTGCTCAGTTTTGTTCCTCAACTGAAAATCCCTTCAGTTCAGGGATGTGGTTTTTTTTGTGGGGGCACAAATCTAGTTTCACAGCAGGTGCAGTAAGAAAGCTCTCAAGTTACCAAAAGAATTAACTTGCTGACGGATAAATAGATGATAGATAGAGAAGTCTAAAAGGTGAAAAAGGTATAATCAGAGGGTAATATCTTAGGAACAGTTTGGTTTTCATAATAGCACAATGCATTAGATGATGCTGCTGCTGATGATGATATTTGTACCTCGCCCACTCTGAATGGCATTGTCTCAGATATATGGGTTCTTTGTTTTCTTCTGTTAAATAATGTTAGCCAGCATATTTTCAGGCCCAGTTCAAGGTGCTCACATTAGTGTTTAAAGTGCTAAACAACTTATGCCTCAAATATCTGAGACAGACTCCTTCCCTACAGACCTTCCCAGGTGCTAAGATCAGTAGAGGAGCCCCTCTTGGTAGTTCCACCACCCTCAGAAGTTTAGTGGGCGGTGGCTTCTCTGCGGTAGTCCCTAAGTTGTGGAATTCCCTTCTCACAGAGCTGAATCCGGTGCTTCCATTATGTGATTTTTATCATAAGCCAAAGATGCACCTCTTTGCCTTTGACACCTGACATATGTATTTTAGGACCCACCCTGTTCTTCTTTTATTATAATCTGTTTTAGCTGTTTTAATATTGCATTTTTAAATTGCTATAACCTGCCTGAGATCTTATGGTAAAGGACAGGTAAATAATCTAGTAAACAACAACAATATCTGCTAAGTAAAGTATGGAATATCACAAAAAGAGAGCTGGTTCTCTATATTTTATCTCTTCTCTAACACCTTGGAAACTGGTCATTAAAAAAGAGTTCCAGAATTATCCTTCCTTAACTCCCAGGTGTGTAAAACATAGCAGCAATAGCAGGCAGGTTACCATTTGGCCTGATCTTGTGCAGCTACAGAAATCAACCCTAAGGTGTTCTCAACTGCCATTCACAAAATACCTGGCAGAAATTCCTAGCTAACAGATGTTGCATAGAGCTGAGCAATGCAACAGCCACAACCCTCTGCAATGTGTCTGAACTAGGCAATGGCATCTGCAAAAACAAGCTGCAAGCTGCAAACAGTATCAACAAGCTATACTCCTTTGCTGTATTGCATCCTTTGACTCTTAAATAGGACTGCAGGCATGTGTTTTTGAGCACCAATGCATCATGCAGTGTCGCATTAATGACAAGCAAACACGTGAGCTGAGCCACCTCCTTGATGGAAGAGTGTATGTAATCAAAACAAAGAGGTTTGTAAAAGATCAGCCCTTCGAAACGTAAAGTCCCAGGCTGTCACATTTCATGGTGTTCAGAAGAACAAGAGAACAATCTGCACTTGAAAAGATGGAGGGGAAAGTTCTGATCCATGCCTTTGCTGACAGCCCCCTGGAACCTCCTGCTACCATGACAGAGGCCAACACTTCCCCTCAAAATTCTTCCACCTCCATCTGCTTTTACGTTTTGGCTATTAGATTTGACATTGGCACACTTGCTAATATATGAGGCCTTAGGTTAAACACACAGAGTAGGCCTCTTAACTTAAGTATTTAGGACTAAACTAAGTCAATGACCCACAGTCAGAGAATGTGAGAGACCACTTCTGAAATTAAGTTTTCCCAATGAATTTTCTAAAACAAAATCATTTCCCCTCTATAGGATAAATGTTACCTAGACAAAAGAACAAAAAAATAATCTTCCAATGGAAACACCTCCACATTTCCAAATCCCAATCATTGACAGAGGGCCAAACAAGATATGATAGCCACAGGCCTGAAGGTCAGAACCATATCTCAGCCAAATCCCTATAAAAGAAGAGGGGGCTGATAGCACAGTCCAACTCCAGATCCGCCAGAATGAGAGAGTTTGGATTCAACTTAGCTAAGCTAAGGCTATGCCAACCTAAATCCTTCATCCCAACTGAGACAGGGATGTGCTGCCATAACTTATGTCAGTGTAATTTAAGCGGTGGTATGGCAGGGACAGGATAAGGGAAGGACCAACTTGGGACTATTTCAAACTTCCTTCACCTCAGTCTCATGACCTATCAACCTGGAGGAAGTTACACTGACTTTCTGTTGTTTGGGTTGCCGTGCTTAATTGCATTCTGGGTAGGAAAGGCATTATCTATGCTTTGCCCTTGAGGTGGTCACCACACAACTGTCTTTCCTCTTGTGGGGAATAAATGGAGGCAGGGAGAAGTGGTCACGGGGGTGAGGGAGCAAGAGCAGTTGAAGACTATCTCTAATGTATTATAAATCCCCCATACATGGCACAGGAAATTCTCACCATCAAGTTGGTCACACTGCCATCAAAGCTAGCCTGGCCTTCAAATACACAGCTCAGCAACAGCCTTCGAAACCTATAGTTCATATATAGCAATTGCCATACCAATTCCTGGCTCATAAAAATTATCTTTGCACCACATGTTACTGTCTCACAACACTAATTCACACATTTTCAAAGAATAGCCTTGTTAATTGCTAGCATTCAAAAAATGGCACTTTGCAGACCATGAAGATTTATATTTATAAGAGTGACACTGCATTTCTCCCTGCAGCCTCTACTCCTTCTGTGTTTTGCATGCAAATAACAGCTGAATTAATGAGCAAATCAAATGCTAATTCAGCTGATTGTCTTTCCTCTCCTTCCCTCCCCTCCCCCCAGCACACTTGAGGTGGGCTGTCTGCCTTTTTATTTTTTAATTTGCTGCATGTATGCTTACATTCATTCATCCACTTAATTTATTTTTTAAAAAGCTCAATTAGGTTTCAAACAGTTGAAAAACTATTCTGGGGAAGGGGGCAGATGGTTTCAAGCCAAGCAAATCTGTGCATAGCCTGCTTTGCTGCCAACATTCAGAACTGGTTTCTCTGAGCCTGGTCTCAGAGAAAAGATGGTACATTTAGACTAAACACAGTGAGTGGATGCCAATTATGTGCATTCCCGTTTTCTGTAAGGCAACTACTGTAAGGAAAAAAATATTTGGAGGTAAACTACTATGGCAATCAATGAGATTACCTCTGAGTAAATATAATTAGGGTTGAACTGCATAATGGGTTTATTTCATAAGTAACAGCCTACTTCATTAGATGAACGAAGACGACTGGGAAAGTAGTGAATATATATATATCCATATGGTCTGCAATACACTGCATTATCAACTGCTATAACCCAGCAGGGAGAGAACTGAACCTTGAGCAATTTGGTGGGATGTTCAAGATATCATTCCTAACCACCTCTCTTCTTCCAGCCTTTTGTCATTCATTGTTTGCAAGATTTCCAAGTACAAATTGTAGCATTTGTGAATCATGATCTTAATCTCTAAGCAACAGAAACCTGTTTTGCCTTGTGGCATATCATTACAGTGTTCCAAACAAACTGCAACAAATCGTGAAGAACTTTCATGACTACACAATCCTTGACACAAACAGGCTTATCCAAAGATAAATGGATACCACCAGGGGAACAAAGAAAGGCTCAAATAAAATATTATCCAGGAGCCACTGGCTGCAATCCCACCATACATTTAAAGCACTATGAAACTACTTTCAACAGTCATTGGCTTTCTTGCCCCCCTGTAAAACATAGTGTGTTGAACGTGTTGTTGGGATACCCCTGTTTCCCTCACAGAGCTACAATTTGCCAAATCAATCCCTCTTCACAGGGAATTGTAGATCTCTGAGAGGAATAGCTCTCAGCACCCTTAACAAATGACATCTCCCAGAATTGTTTGGAAGAATTTGTTTAAAGTGGAATCACAGCACAAATGTATAGTGTGAATGTGACCCTTTAGACTCCCCAAAGCTGCATCGATAGAAAAGATCAGGGCAGTTTTTAAACGTTAATCAAGGATAGACTTAACCTCATACATGAGAAAATTTACATCAGAGCTTTGGACAGGTACACGGAAATTTCAAAGCACTACTAAGGAAGGCTCCGTCTAGCATTCCACAGTATTGGAATGTAGCAATAGTTTCAAAAGCATGTGGTATTCCACTTACCGTTACACATCCATAGGTGAAGGTCTGAATGGGGTTTCAGCTTAGAAACCCACTTCAGATCTTCATGTGGTCTGAAGCGAGACCTTACAGGACACAGGAGTCGGGGCTGGCGCAAATATCCCTGTACATGTTGCACAATATGTGACTAGGGCTAACGCATACAAGGCCAAGCAGTTCTCAGCTGGCCCAAGATGAAAGTTATTTAAGCCAGGCATTAGAGAACAATGGACACATTTTACAGTGTTGGCATGAATTTTGTTCCCGTGTTTCTATTTGGGCCGTCTAGTCAACACTGTTAAATCCCATTATTTGAACATTAGGACAAAAGCCAAAGTTGCCAAGTTAGTTCCAAGAATGCTGAAAACTCAGACATGAGGCCAAGAACTGGACGGCCTTCTTCAAGGTCTCTGAATCTGGCACCAAGGTCTAAAGACTATTTCTGTAGCTTTAAGGTTTTCAATCAGCAAGCATGGCTAATGGATATTACTGTAGTTCAGTAATATATTGCAGGTTGGCTCAGTTGGTTAGAGCATGGTGCTGATAACGCCAAGGTCACGGGTTGAGCCTCGTATGGGTACATTTTCCTGCATTGCAGGAAGGTGGACTAGATGATCCATGGGGTCCCTTCTATCTCTAGGATTCTATCATTCAATCAAGGGTTCCCTCTACCTATGTAAGCTTCTGCAGTTAAAACAGCTTGGAGATTTCTGGTTTCGTTTTCTTTCTTTCTTTCTTTCTTTCTTTCTTTCTTTCTTTCTTTCTTTCTTTCTTTCTTTTTTCCAATAAGTCTTATTTTTTTCCCCAAATATGTTAAACACAATACAGCTTAACAATATTATTCTCCTTTCAATCTATATCTTATCCGAGTTAACTTCCCTCCACCCCTCTTCTGGCTTCTCTACATTGCTCTTACTTAAGCGTGATTACTATATATACATTCTACAAGTGTCTATAATTCCTTAATAAATTTTTGTATTATACTTTAGACATGCATACCTTATTATATCACAGCATTACATCTTGGGGTCTAGCCAAATGTTTACAATAAACGTTATGAGTTTTATTTCAGTCCTGTGAGTGTCTTTATTTACTGGTTTCGTTTTCTTATCTTACATTTTTTTCAACATATTTGCTCAGTTGTTTATTTTGGGGAAAAACAAATGCAGCACAGCTGCATTTGATATTAATTGGACCTACAAAATGCTATAGTGTTAGCCACACCACAGGAAAAACAACCAAGAGTCCTGTGGCATCTTAAAGGCCAATCATTGTTCTATTTGTGTCATAAGCTTTTGTGGAGCACTTTTTCAATGTATTCCCATAGGCATCTGGCTGGCCACTGTGAGAACAGGATGTTGGACTAGATGGGCCACTGGCCTGATCCAGCAGGCCCTTCTGATGCATTCTTGTGGTCTTAGGATGAAGACCAACATAAAATGCTCACCTTCTGATGGGTGGCATTCTTTCACTTCCAATGTTCATTCATTCATTGGGCCTGGCATTCAATATTCTACAATGATCCTATGAATTTAAAAGATTAAGAGTGGGATTCATTGAAAGACTTCCATTTGCACCACAGGGCTTCCCCGCCTCTCCCTGCACACACCCCAATGCACCCCAAAATTGCTCTGGGGTGTGTGGGTGAAATTCTGGAACAGCACACGGTAGGAAGAGGGGGGATGTCATTCACTCAGGCAACCTGGAATGCTGGCACAGACGGAACATTCATCACAGCGCAATGTTGAAATCCACCCTAAGGCTGCAAGCCAGAGCGCTGCGATTAGGAGAAATAAAATCTGATCCTGCCATTTCTGCTCAGGGAACCAAAGCCCAAGATCCTAGCTATGTGCACAATCAGCAGTGTTGTCTGCCTTCCATGTTTTGATTTTCCGCAGGAAAGCCTCCTTTGACTGAGGTGATTGCATGGGGGAAATAGCTATTCCACATACAGAAACTGTTTGTACATGCAGAAGAGGAATGCCGTGTCCCAGCCTTAAATCGTGAATGGCCTCTATTTAGTTGCAATTTTTGTGGCTTTTAGTCTTTAGTGGCCTCTGAGCCATATATCATAATAATGCCTAGAAACAGCTAATGGAAGTAAATGGATGCAGAATTAAATCTTAAATTGCTCCATAATACCTAAACCATACAACTTGAAATGAGACAGAAGGATTATTGCCATAATAATATTTGTCAGAAGCATCATATTTTCTTATTTGGGACATAATAAAATATGGCACACACTCCTTAAATAGGCTATCAGCCATCTTTTTCTGCATCAATCCAGGTTATCCTGCACATTTTCTGACAATAGAGATGTGCAGTTCATATGTCATGAATGCAAAAAGAACAAATAGATTATACTTTTCAGCTCATTTCAACCCTTAGCTATAAAATATGCAAAATTCAGCCTTCTTATGCAGAACAGATACAGTAATCTCAGAGAAGGCCCAGATCTTCTGCTGCAAAATTCTTATAATCTTAAACTCCTTTGCTTTCAGTTTGGAGCAAAATGTCACAGCACCATTCAGGATGAAGACCATAAAAAGCATAAAATGAAGCCCTGGTTCACTGAACTCACTAGAAACTCAGATCTCATTTCTAGAGCTTATTATTTAATCTGCAGCTACACATCTCTGAACCACGCTACCCTTCTGGAACCTTACCTTCTGACAAGAATATCCTTTCTTTGACCAGCAAAATGAAAAGTACCTCGTTCAAATCACTTGTCCTTTGTGGGTATCTTTAATGCATGCTTCTCTATATTGGTGGAGAACTGCCACTGGTTGACATTCTGATTTCACTAGAAGCTGTATTAACATGAAGAAAACAACAAATGGAGGGGATCATGCATGCTGGTCCTGCTATATCCCAAGGAAGAATCCCTCTGGCACCTATGGTAAATGCACACACAGCATCTTTCAAACGGGCTTCACAGCTGCCATTTTGATAATCTGACCATGCTACACTGCTTTCACAGAGATGTCACAGTTTATTGGTTTTTTGCTTATCACAGCAGGTAACTACCTAACAATGGGAGGCACAACACAAAGTGATACGCATCTCACTTTTGATATTGGTGTAACTCTATGAATGCACTCACACTCTCACTTTCACATGCTCGCTCCCATATAGCTTTAATTTGAAGTGATGTTTCAGAACAGTGGCGTTTTCAGAATCCTTACCAATATGAATCATAATAAAACAGTTCCTTCCTCACATTCTGCAATGTGGAATCTCAGCCTCTTTGAAGCTAATGAGGAGCTTGGCAGTTCAATCCACTTTCTTCCTCTTGGATCCAGAGAAACTGTGGCCAAATAAAGGGTGACTTCTCATACTGGTTTTATCCAATGCAATTAATGCAAGGACTTCCGCCTGCATAGTGAGACTCCCTCTCCTCTTCCCGCCTGCTCCCACACCTTCCCAAAATCTGCTCTGGAGGGTAGGAGGGGAATCCATTCATCTGGAGCTCCAGTTGGGGGTGGCATTTGCCACATGGCACAGCTGGTCCTGGGAGGCCATCATCTTCCTGTGTGGTGGGAGAAATGGCCACTTGTTGCCACCCACCTCTGGCTGTAATGAACTTTCCATTTGGGGCTGGTCTTGCTCAAAATGCCAATCAGGGACAAGTGCATGGGGCTGCACCCTGCCCACCCAAATCTGCTTTGAAAGAGAGGAAGAGACCCAAAAGAGACTTTGGGGGTGTTGGGGACGTGGGAAGAGGAGAAGGAGAGGACGTACCACTGCACAGGCATATGTCCTGGCACTAACAGGATGACTTCATTGAATACAAACCATTATATTTGAAATTCAAGAGTTCATTCCTCGGGAACCCACCTGTGTCTAAAATATAGTGAAGCTATAGGGTAACACCCACTGCTGTTTCTCCATTAACGGTAAGCTCTTTGATCCAATGGAGGAGGGGAAAGGCTATTTTTGCACATTCCCCATTTTTTCTGCAGTACACCACTTCTTTCCCTCCACTGGATCAAAAAGGCTTCCGTGAACAGAAGACCATTCCTGTATATAAAGCTTAGTAGCAAAACTATAGCACGCCTTCCTTTAACAATACATGCACAACCTGAGAACACTCTTCTAGATTTTTAATCCTCCAAGTCAAATGAGCCCTCACAATACACATGGAAGAAATTCCCAAGGCACCCACCTCATAAAGCTAAAAGAAAGCAAGTCATAGTTGCAACATTTTCTCTATTTTTAATGCTACAGAATAGTTTGTTCTGCAAATAATGCAGTTTAAATGGTTGAAAATATTGCAACCCAATTACATCCAGTCACAGAATTATTCAGTTCTTCAAAATATGAGCTGCTCTTCCATTGCTGCTGCTATGTCACCCTCATCATCCTCATCTCCTCTAGTCATCACTCACAACTTTCCAGCCATAACGCGATTGCATATTTCTTGCTGCAGCTGTTCGCTGGCTATTAGAGCACACTCTGCACTAAACATTACTAAGAGCATTCTATTAGGCACTGATATATCATCATAATATAAAGGCAACAAGCAGTTATGACTGCCACATGGCAATGTATTTATTGAAATTGTATCCCACCACTATGGGCAAACAGACACGCACCACAGTCACAGCAAAATAAAAATGAATATACAAAAACAATCTAAACACTGTATATTTAAAAAATCCAATTAAAAAGCAAACTAATTCTAATCAGTATAGAACAGCATCCATTTTAATAAGTCAAATGGCAGGATCCAAGCGCCAAAAACAGCATGGTCAGGAAAATCAACATGCACAGATTTATCTTCATCCCAAACTTCATTTTGCCACTTTAAATACAAAATATTGTATAGATTCATTAATGATAAAATATTAGCTATTGGACATGTTTTTTTTTAAATCCAAAATGCTAAATGGAAGGCTTTTCCAGCTCATTTCGCATTGTAACTTACAAATACAGGGCATTTCCATTCACTTTAATAGGGCTGTTGTCTTGTGATATAGATAAAAGGTCATTAAAAGCAAATCCCATTCAGCATTCAGCAACACCCTAATCTGCAATAAATTAGTACAAGATAAAATAACTAAATTAAAATCTATGGGTGATCTCCACTGCTAGTCATACTCTCAGCATGACTAACATTGGCTATAGCCCAAAGGAACTATCCCACTAAGTATAAACTATTTAATTTCCCATTCATTTCACTTGGAGCTCTTAACCCTAATGTACCTTTGCAACTTTCAAGCATAAGTACAACGAGAAAGGGGGACAAAAGAAAAATCATACTTACCTACTTTTCTTCAACCAGAACGCTTTACCTGATTCTAAACAGAAACTCAACAGGTTTCTTTTCCAGTAAGTTTTATGTAGCAGTTTCTAGCCAAGAATCTGCAGATAAAGCCCCCGGGGTGTGTTCTAATTTCAGAAGAAAAGAGTTACAAATAATAGTTAATGCAAGCATCAAAATAAACAGCGCTTTAATTACCTTTCAAAAATAAAAAAGCAACGAACGTCTGATCAGAAAGCACAGTAAGCATAGCAAGGAAAACGTAAGACTTTGTATTTGCTCCTGATACCACAAAGACCGAACTACAAACATTTTAATTACCGTTCCATGTAGTAATAATAATGTAGTATCATTATCAGCTGATTTGTGTACATGAAGAAGTAGTCATTTTATGCGTATAGTCACAAGTAACGGCTGCGCAAGATTGGAAAGTATTAAAGCTGCTCTCTAATCCAATAATCCTTAGAAACTACATGTTTCCTGTGATGGAGGATAAGGCTATCAATGGCCACTAACCATGATGGCTATGTTGCACCTTCACTGTTGGAGGAAGTAGGCCTCTGAATGCTAGTTGCTGGGAATTGCAGGTGAGGAAAGTGCAGTTTTGCTCTGGTGATGCTCCCCATAGGTATCTGGTTGGCCCCAGTGAGAAGAGGATTCTGGACTTTGTTTACATTCCCAATGTGAGTTCGAATGCGACATTAACGACCCGTTACTTCAATAGATCAAGAATAGCAAGAATGAGGTAAAAAATGGTATGGCTAACAGGTTTGCTGGCTAAAATGTAATAGGCATTCTTCTCCACAGAAGAATATAGATTAGAGGCACCCTTTTCCCATTCTTTCTTTAAAACTTCAAATAAAAGCAAAGCACAAGTAATGCTTTTCTGCAGCTAGTAGGCTTTATGTGTTGAATCATTCAAAGGCAACAGATCTAAATGCAAGCTCTCATAAACACAACATTCATTTCAGTATAAAAAAAATGGGATGGGGGTGGGTTGTTGAGGGAAGGAAACTTAGATATTTATTTCCATAAACCAACAAATGTTGAATTCCAGCATAATTGTTACAAAGAAGGGGGGGGACTTTCTCCATAAGGAACTGGAGAACCTGTCCTTTCAGCCCATTTGTAAAACACTGGTAACCAAACATACAGGAAACTATTGCCTTCCAAAGATACTATTTACTGAATGCACTTCTGTTGAAATCAAAAGATTGGTGCTCAAATTGCCATATGTGGAGGCAGATGTGGGACATTCTGGTTGTACATTTTGTATGGCCCCCTTTGCTTTTGTGTGATAAGGCTACTGGGATGGGCAATTTAGTGGGGAAATTGCTTGTGGGTTTCATTAAGGCTCCCTGTATCTTTCCCCCATAAATCGAGCCCTGTAGGACCAGGTGGCCAATATGGTGCCAGTGGTCAGGGGTGGTGGCTATCCATGTTGGCTATCCTGGCTACAGAACATGAGACAATCCAGCCAAAATTCAGTACTCTTCAACCCCTGGGATATCAGTGTCCAAGTTAAGCATGTGCTGAATTGTCATCCATTCAGGAGGTCTTTAAGAAGTGCTTAACTTTGACTAGAATGTTAACAAAAAAATAAATAAATGTCATTTTATATTGGCAGAGGATCGTGCTTTTGTAGTGGAGCAACTCTCAGTTTACACCACCCGTTTATTAAACCATGACACTTTCTGTCTCCCATAGCAGGAATGCATGCCATCACCCATGTTAAATAACATTGAGAAAGAATGTTTTAATAACAGCATAACAGTTTTAATGAAGACGACCTAAATCGGTATTTCTGAACAGTTTGGGCCAAGTGAAGCAAGGGAGGCTTCATCCCCTGTTACCCTGACAACCAAAATAAATTCCACATAAAGTCATTTATTTGTATGCAGGAAATAGTCATAGGAAAAACACCTTGCTACTCAGCAGCTAAATGTATACTATTTTTGAGAGATAAAGAAAGCAATCTGGTGGCTGGCCAGATCATAGCCCCACCCGTACTGGTTTTTGGTCACACATCATGAGTGAAGCATGTCATCATAGTTGTTGTACAGTCTTGGGTCAGCTGAGCATCAGAACTCCTCCCCATACCAATGAGTGACTTAGGAGTGGTTTACACCAGGGATAGAGAACCTATGGGCCCCCAGATGTTTAGGTTCCAATTCCTATCAGCTTCATCCAGACAGCCAATGCTGAGGGCTGATGGGAACAGTAGCCCAACTACATCTGAAGAGCCATAGGCTCCCCATCCCTGATTTGTGTATCACTGAACAGCCCTTTTCAGACATTCAGACAGGACTCAGTGAATGTGGGTTTGAAGGAGTGGCATTAGAATAGCAGGCTCTTCTCACTCTCTATGCATGTTCATTCTAATGTTTGCTGGGAGCGACTCACATTCAGCTGCATACTCAGCTGATTCCCCCCCTCCCAAGTGTTAACTGAGTCCTGATCAAACATTTAAATGTGTGTGTGTATGGCAATCCCTATCAAGGCCAATACTTAAAATGCAATCTCTTATAATAATGATGTTAAAACAGCTGAACACACCTATAATTGAAACAAAAAAACCTTTTAGTAAAATTATATATAGGGGTCCAGTAAAAAGATCATTAAAAAGACTGGTGGAATAGAGGTGCTTATGGGTTTCTTAAAGGCCACAAGAGAGGGGCCCCAAGGAGAGTTTTCAGGAAATAGAATTCCACGGGTGTAGAGTCACCACTGAAAAGGCCCTGTCCTGTCGATCAGCCTAAGTGGTGGACCAAAGAACAGGGCCTCTGAGAACAATCTTAGGTCCCAAGCAGATTCATATTGGTGATTGCAACATTTGTCTCTTTGAAACAGCTATCACAGATCAAACACTGTAGGCACGGCTTTCATATCACTTCACATCACCTCAAATCACAATACTTTTCAAAGAAAGCAACCCACACCTTTCAGCTGCAAGTCAGTGAGAGCTGATGTACATAGTCAGAAACAGTCCTGCCATCCTTGGGACGATGCCTCTTCAGAATGCAGATAGAGCTCACATATTTGGTAAAGTTTAGTTTATGTGCCTGTTCTCTGCACTCAGGGGATTTTAAAAATAATTGAGTATTCAAACACAAAGTCTCTCCCCTGTGTTCTGAAGTAGTGCTATCCCAGGAGGGTTTTACCTGATTTTTTTTCTGGATGTGTAGCCAGCTCTCAGTTATAGTAAGTTAACTAGTGATGAGCTATTAAGTGGTACCACATGCAGGCATGAATCAGCTCCTGTGCTGTTTGCATCAGTGAGGGATGCTTAGTTCAGGAAACACATGTATGGTTCTTGATTATTTGTCACACCAAAAGCATACTGTTTTGTTTTCTACTGAATTTTCAGTTGCAACATGCCAATTGAAGACTGTGTTTAGCTGAACTTGTCCTACAGGTACCCACAGCATGGTGCGTTGCACTTGCTCTTCTTATGCCCCATAACCATTCAGTTTTCTTTTTCAGGGAAGGGGTATGGATGAATAGTTAAGCTTCACATCCCTTCTAGCCACACAACAATTATATGAATCCAATTATCACATGTTCATTGACAAGTCCAACTTTTAAAATAAGTTCACAGTTGTCTGCTTCCTTATCCTGAAAGGTTAACAGATTTCTGACTGCAAGTTGTATCTCAATGTTACTCATACTCAAGAGCAGACCCACTGAAATTAATGGACATTACTAACTCACCTCCTTTACCTTCAATAAATCTACTCTGTGTGGAAATTAATTGGCTACAACTCTGTGTCCTTGGACATTATGAAGGTTGTGGGGATTTTTGATGATTTCCTCCTTTGGGGTTTTACATCCAAACTTTCAATTAGATCTCACACCCTACTTTTCACGATATAATTTCTTTCGACATTTATTTTCCACCTCTCTCTACATTCAACCTACAACATCCACTGACTTCAGAGGCCAATAAACTCTCTCAATTTCCTGCAAATGCTAAATCTATCTTTACTGATCACTTCCCAGAGTGTCTCACTGTGTATGTTATCTTCCATATACCTAGCATGCACTACTTGTGCCCAGATTGACACTTTCTTGATTCATTGTTTCATGATTTAGCACTAAAACTGCAAGCATGAGAAGCAATACCATTTTTTTAAACAAAAGTTACAAGATTGTATAGAATTTTCTACAACAATTCTGCAGCAGACTGTACTTCATTTGTACTACATCATCCATGACAGCCTTGCAAATCCCTCAGTTGGGCATTGTTGACAGGAATCAGTAAACCCTGAAACCCAAGAAAGTCTGCACATTAAAGAGCTATCATGCAGCATTTATCTATAAAAGCAATATAAAACATGGCATGGGTAGTGTTAAAATTCTGTTTCCGAAAGCTACTAGAAAAATCAATCCATACACGCCCTTTATCCTCCCTATCTATACAACAATGCTCAAAATTATGACTGCCACTTTAGTGGAATAATTGTCTGATTCAGAACTAGGGTGATGAAACTGAATTGGGTATAAGACTTCAACTAGAGAGCTGGATCCAGTCACCATCTCCCAGGCTAACCTGCCTCCAAGAGACTTTGTAAGGATAAAATTAAATGCTATCATAAGTGCCTCACCCGGGGGGGGCGACACATCACACTACCTTCTCAGCAGGTAGGCCACTGTCCCTTACTAGGAAGGAGAGGGAGATGACAGGGAGGTCAGAAAGGTGCAAGTGGGACGGCAGGAGTGGCGAATTGGCTATGCCAGCACATTTGCACTACACTGACCTGCCTGTTGCCTCATGCCTCCTTGACTCAGCAAGCCACTGCTAAATGTTATTATGTACACCACTCTGCATGAGCTCTTTCGAGGAAAGGTGGGGTCAAAATAGTATAAGCAAATGAGCCATCAAAAAGAAGAGCAACCTTGTTTTCTGCCTGCTTCAAGACATGGATTAGATGTCACAAAATCAGGACCGCAAGGACTAAAGCAACTTCAAAAAGGAGTCCTACCTGAGTGACCAGGAAATGCTTGCTGCTCTTTCTAACACTTCTTTCACATGGTGAAAATGTTGCATTGGGAGAAAGAGCTTAGCTTCACCAGCACATGCTGCAAAGCCAACCTACAGGTTATACCAGCTAACTGGATGCTTGCTGAAACAGTTTATATTTCATGATACAGGAACAATCTGTTGAGCAGCCTGCCGTGGAGATGCTTTGCATTGCAAAGGGAGTTTGCACACCGTCCCCAGTAGTTGCCAGTGACACAGAAATTCTCAACACAATGCAGAGGGCAGTCTATGAGGTGAACAAACATTCAGTTGGCAACATGCAACACTCAGATGTTTCAAGCAGCATCCATGTGGCTGAAACAGGAAGTAGACCTATGGGTCGTAGCTAATGCTATCTTTCTGCTTAAGCGACAGATTTCTGCTTGCATCATGGAACTTCCTCCTTATCTGCAGCCTGACTCCCACCCTAACAATCTCCTCCGAAGGGTTGTGGAACCCTGGAGCAGATTTTGCTGCATGAGCAGAACTCTCGTGTTTTAATTTTGGGAGCACTGGCCACTCCACTTGCTCCCACAATTTCTCCTCAGAATTCTCCTTGGTGAATGGTGGAGTAATGCATGTACAGTGCAATTCTAAGGCGGGGATGAAACAAATGGATATATCCTATACCCTCCCAAGCTGGAAGGTAAGAGGAATGCTATTCATTTCCTGCTCAATTTTTTTTTTAAAAAAAACTTTTCCAGATTTTCCAAAGGGGAAAGGAAAGGAGAGATGTAGTCAAGCTCAGAAGCTTGTCTAGATTTCTTCCTTGTTTGGGGACTTGTCAGGAGACTGGGGTGGCTTTGGGTCTATTGGGCCCAATCTGCTTCCTAATACTCTGCTGCAGTATTCCCCTTTTTATCATCTCAAAGTCAGAACTGAAAGATCAGCTGGACCAGAGTGGCTGAGGAGCTGATGGCAGCAAAAAGAAGGGGTGGTTTTTCCCCCCTGCAAGCTTATGCAGACACATAATTTAGTTACCTATATTTGTTTTGAATGTTTAATCTTTATTTTTAATTATGGTGGTTTTATGTATATATAGTGAATTTTATCTGCGTTTGATTAACAATTTAATTTGTACAGCAATTGGACAGCTCCTCTAAACAAATAAATAAATTCCAATGTCAGATCTCTGTCTCTGACATCAGAGGAATAGATCCAGTCTACCATCTCTGAAGGACTACACGTTTGTACCCTACCTCGATATTCTTTTAATATTTGCCAAACATTGATTATTTGATATTCATATTCAACATCTACTGCTATTTGATCTTGGCATTTGATATCTGACAGTACTGAACAGTGGACATGCAATAGTTTGTATCTGGCAGAATTTGATAGCTGGCATATACATGACATTTCGTAGTTTGTAGTAAGTGATAGCTGACATGCAGTGGCATTTAGTATTCGACAGTATCTGTTAGATGACATAAAGTGGTGATTAGTATCAGATATGATTTGATAGATAACATGCAATGATGTTTAGTAACTGATGAGTGGCAACTTATGGCATTCCACATTTGATATGGGCAAAAATATACTTGGACCAGAGATGCTATATCTAGAGTACTCAAACTTTAAATTTTGCAGTAACATTTCATATTCAGAATATGAGAATATGAGTTCAAATTGTATGAATATTTATTTCAGTTCTTCATCCCACCATGTCTTAGCATCAGACACAATGCACTAGTACTAAAAATTGTTCCAGATTTGCATAATGCAGAATGGGATATGGGAAAATGTAGTAAATCTTTATTTCAGTTCTTTTTAGGATTAATGAACAAATCTGCAAAGATTCAAAGCAGAGGATCTGCCCCAAGCTGAATGAAATTCATTATCATCATCATCATCTTGAATAAACCTTACTTGATTAACTGCAGAGTTTTAAGTGATCGCTTATAACTTACATATAATTAAAACAGTGGTTCCACAGAGAGGAGCATATGCTTTTAGACCGTGACATTAGGCACCATCTTAAAAGATGCAATTCGTTCCTATGTGAGAAAAAAAAACAAATAATTTCACTTCTAAGGTGGCACCTGTACCCATGGTAAATGCTTGAATCAAAAAAACCAATTAATTAACTAACTAATTAACTACAGGTTGAAACCTCAATTATAGAAAAAAGATCAGCCACTATGACAAAGTGTGACTGAGAATGTACAGTACCAGTTTGGGTAATCTATATTTTTTCTCGATCCCAAGGAAATATCTTCTTTCATTACTAGTATTTTCAAGCATTTCTTCTGTCTAAAGCACACATTTATTTTCTGCCCCACAATTGCATTGATATACATGCATGCTTTGTAAATGGATTTTGCTTTTTAGAATTCCGAGTCCTAGCCTCAACATTCTTTTTATAAATAGCATGAAGTCAACTGTATTAACTGTGGAAATGCCACAAGACTTCTCCCAACTCATATAGTCCATCATCAGTAACTCTGGATTCATCATCCCTCCTGTTCTTTGCCTCTACAAATGTGTTAGGTTTATGAAGACCTTCTCAGCTCCTGAATGCAGAGTGAGTCTCGTGGTGGAACTACAGCAAGACCACAGCTCCCACTGTCTATATGAGGCATTTGGGTATGAAAAGGTTGTTGCATTGGCCCAAACAGGAACCAGATGGGGTGAATATATACTTAGCTGTTTTAATGCCTAGGCTTAACCATGTTTATTACAAATCTCACACTTTTTTATCTTTAAAGCTGTTTCAAAACACGTGGAGAAGGGTGCATGCTGCACGTAAAGGTGGGTGGGAGGAGAAATTCTGACCCACTAATAGCACATTTGCAAGTTAAAGATTGCTGATCCCAATTTGCCAGTTCAACGGTATATTGCTATGTCTGGTCCACAGAAATATTTAACCAATATCAAAGTGCATTCTGTTACTCATAGACTTTGATTGTAGTAAAAAAAAAAAAAATACAACACATTGCAACCTCATTTACCTGATCCTGTGAAATCTTTTCTGCCCTGGATTTGCTTATCTATGGCTATTGCTATATTTGATTCCCATTCCCTGCTTCTCCAGTTCAAACACATGTACATACATGCATGTACACGCGCACACACACACGCACACACACAACCCCTATTCAGAATACATTTTCTATCCTTTAAGCAACTTTTATGAGTGAGCTTGTTATTACTACTTGGTATGATGGTTTGAAGAAGATTGATTTAGGGGGGGAATGGTTATAAAATTTTACTTCACAATCCTTTTTTGTTCAGATAACAGATATTCATAATTAAAAGACTATGGAATTCATGTAAAGTCAGCTGCTTAGCCAATCAGCATAGCGCAAAAAAAATACAAGAAAATAAATATGCAGGATTCACTCTTCCAATGATTGTCATTGAACATTAGTAAACATTCACAGTATGAAGTCTCTGTCAGAATATCTCCAGCATATAAAGTAGTGCAAAAAAAGCAATCCAGTCACTTTTCCACTGCATCCAGACCATGTTAAATCATTTTCTAACTTCAATTCTTCCATGTATTACTCAACAAATGCCACAAGGTCTCCAAAAAAGCATTATAAAAATAAACATTTTCTGGGGGTTTGGTAGTATCTTCAACAATTACATATCCAGGTTGGTTGGTTGTTTTTTTAAAAAAAAAAAACCACAATGATTCTTTAAATATTTTAAGATCAAATTTGAAGTTTCCATAGAATGATTTTTTTCCCCACAACCCTCTTTAGCATTTTAAAATCAAAGATTATGGAATCCACTGAATCATGGTAGCTGTTCTTAAAGCGTTAACAAATGAATGCATGGCTACTGAACTTCATTGTTTCTTACATAGTAAATACCTTGAAATGCTAACTTTTACCACTGGGCAGTGAGTGAGGTGGATAAACACATCCTCCTTAAAAGTAAAATTGTTTCCCTCATGTGCAAAACACCTGCATTCTAGTAAAAATATAAACTTTGAAACTATTTCAGGTAAAACCCCCTCCACAAGGTATATCATTGACTTGATATGCAATACAAGTTTACTAATGCTTTGTAATTCATGTTTAACAAGTAAATGGCATATTTCTATATGCTTGTTTAAACTCCTGTTTGCATATTTCATATTTTTTAAAAACCAATGTGCACTTTAATGCATAAATAGGTTTGGAAACAGTCAAAGTTAAACATCCGTTTCCACAGATTTTGCATTAACACAGTTCTGTTTTGCTGTCTCACTGCCGTTTCCTGTGACCTGACACTTTTTCTCCTTCACACAAAGAGACTCTTTAACCCCTTCCTCCATCTCCAAATACTCTGATTTCTCCTCCATGGATGAAGATGATGAACTTCGGATTTTCTTGAGTATCGTCGGAAGGTACGGACAGCTGACTGCGTTTTGTGTCAGCTGGGTATTTTCCTCATTTTCGGTCTCTCTGTGATAAAAATAGTTAAAGTTGGAGACAATCACTGGCACTGGTAAAGCAATGGTTAACACACCTGCAATGGCACATAGGGACCCGACTATTTTCCCACCAACAGTGACGGGCTTCATGTCCCCATAACCAACTGTAGTCATGGTCACAACAGCCCACCAAAAGGCATCTGGGATGCTGTGAAAATGAGTGAGAGATTCATCAGCTTCTGCAAAATAAACAGCACTGGAAAACAAAATGACGCCAATAAAAAGGAAGAAGATCAGGAGGCCCAGTTCCCTCATGCTGGCCCTGAGAGTGTGGCCCAGGATCTGCAAACCCTTGGAGTGTCTGGAGAGCTTGAAGATGCGAAACACCCGGACGAGGCGGATGATCCTCAGGATGGCGAAAGACATGGCCTGCTGGCCATTGCTGCCCTGCTGCTGCGCCAAGTCTGTACCCAGGGTGATGAAGTAAGGCAAAATGGAAACAATGTCTATGATGTTCATGATGTTCTTGAAGAAGACTGCTTTGCTGGGGCAAGCAAAGAAGCGCACTGTAAACTCAAACGAGAACCAAATGATGCAAACGGTCTCAACAATGAAGAAAGGGTCGTTGAAAATCGTGTGTCCCCCGCCCGGCATCTGCAACGTCTCATTCACATTCTCCACATTGTAGGTCAAAATCAGCTCCTTCTCATCTCTGAACTCTGGCAGTGTCTCCAGGCAGAAAATGACGATGGAGATCAAAATGACCAAAACCGAGACGATGGCAATAATTCGGGCAGGGCTGGAGCTCTCAGGGTACTCGAAGAGCAGCCACACCTGCTTCTTGAATTCGTTTTCAGGCAGTACCTTGTCATCTTCTTCCTTGACGAAGCCTTCATCCTCTCTGAACTTCAGCATGGCCTCCTCCCCAAGTTCGTAGAATTTCACCTCCTCGCTGAAAATGTCAAAGGGGACATTGACTGGCCTTTTCAGACGTCCTCCGGACTGATAGTAATATAAAATTGCATCAAAGCTGGGGCGGTTCCTGTCAAAGAAATACTCATTCCGGAGAGGGTCAAAGTACCTGCCCCGCTTTGCCGGGTCACCCAACAGCGTTTCGGGGAACTGAGCCAAGGTCTTCAGCTGAGTCTCAAACCGCAGGCCAGAAACATTGATGACAACTCGTTCGCAGCATTCGTACTCGCTGTAGCGGACGGAAGTGTAGCCACCGGGCCCAGCGCCGTCATCAGGAAGCTGATCGGAAAACGAATACTCATCTTCACCTTCTCCATCACTGCAGTAGAACTTCCTTTCCTCGTCTTCTTCATCCTCCCCGTCATCTTCCTCCTCTTCTTCCTCTTCATCCTCCTCGCTCAAGTCCTTCAGGATCTTCTCCTCTGAGCCACTCAGGGGCAGCAACTCAGAGCAGGGGAAAGAGGCACCAAACTCCCTGCTGCCAAGACAGTAGGCTTTTTTCCTCCTCTGCTTCTTCCTCCTGCTCTGACGATAACTGCTACGTGATGTGTTCCCACCACAGGAGGAAGAGGAGGCCCCACGATTCTGTTCCTGGTGATAGTGGTGCTGAGGTCCTCCTCCTCCAGAGACCCCCGTTTCTATGGCAGCCGTTGCAGCCGCTACAGCTGCCGCCGCCGCCGCCCTGGACTGTGCCAGTCGCTCTCTTTCTCTGGCTCTTGCTTGGGCTGCATATCCATAGGGCATGTGGCTGTTGCACCCAGAGCTGTCTGCACTTACCATTGCAACCTCCATGTTGGATTTCTTTGTTTAGGACACTCAAGAGGGGAAGAAAATGTCCCGTTTCTCAATAGTCATCACTGGGTGTTTTGCGTGAGAAGAGCGTGACCACCGAAGTTTGGAAAACAGTATCTCGGAAGCATCGTCCCTCCTTGTTAGCATAACCTGGGTTTTCACTCTGCATTACTTCTCAAGGAGAAGTGTTCCACATCTTACTGCCCAGAAGGTGCGGTACAAATTATGGAGGTGTGTTTGTAAAAGTCCTCTGGTGTCGTCAAGAGATAATCCTGGACCATGTCCTTTTACACTTGAGATCCCACTGCTTATGGTATTCTTCAGTGGTTCACACAAAATCCACAGGTCCGAGTTCATGATTTTCTGTGGACACTTTGAATCAAGCGAGGAGTGCACCTAAGCAAAGTAAGAAGTCTTCGAGAACAAACACTGGTCTTGAGTTCCTCGGGACAATCAAGTGCAAAATAGCCAACATCCCCAGAATTGCCTCCACGTGATGCTTTGGCCTAGCAATGAAATTGCTGGTGAACACAGCTGTTTAGAAAGTTGAAGGAACTTCCAGTCTTCACTTTGTTTACACAGTGTGGAGGTCTGAACACACTCTTGCTTTCGCCAATCTGTCAGCAACGTCTTAAGCTTGAGAAAGCATCGCCCAAGTCAGCAGCAGGAGGGACTGCGGCCAGAGAAGGACAACAACAAGAAGGCTGAAAAGCTGGCTCTGAGTTCCCCATCGGAGAGGAAGGAGTGGATCACCCTTTGGTTACTCTCATGCAGTAGAAATGTCTATCCTGAAACACATACATGCACACAGACCAAAAAAAAAAGTGGGGGGGGACAAAAGAAAAGGATGGGTCATATTCTATAGATGCAAGTGATGGTATTTCATATTAAAGGGTTCAGATTTGCCTACTTTCACTCCTCATGGTTCTCTACCATTGTACACCCACCCACACTGCATGCACAGTTTTTCTGTGTCTGTGTGCATCTGTCTATATATAGATATAGTTGAGGAATATGAAGGCATATACACACCCACATCTCACACAGTGTTCTTTTATCTCCAGAGAGAGGATTTCAAATGCAAATCTCTATTGCAACAGAGATGTAGCTCTGTATTGCATATATATGTAGAAATATACCTGTGCATAGCATAGGTATGAATGCAGACTAGGTGTTCCTGCACACAACGCAGCAAGGTGCATAGCTATGTATGGTTTGTGTCTCCATACACTATTTCACACAGAGCATTTGACTGCAAATCTATATTGCAATATGCATTTAGACTGACATTATTTATCTCTGGATAACAAAGGTATTCACTCTCTCTCATACACATACATCTATTGTCCATGCAATAGAGAAATTGTGGGTTGCATAAATCTAGGTAGGAAATATTTCCAGGTGCCCACCATGGCTACAAATGCATGGATGCAGACGTATTATGAATAATTGGATCATGAGAGCACCACACATAAATTCCACCCAGCCTCTGTAACAATACCTATATAGCAGAATACATAATTAATCCAAGTCCGCCAGCTTGCATGCTACATCTTTGGAACTCATTAGGTATAAAGAACATCCCAGCTCTCGCTAAAAATCAAATTTCGTTCTTGGAAGTTGATGCTGGCAATTTTCACCCAAAAGGCGAGCGTTGGGAAATATTATAAGAGGGTGGCTGTGCTGCATGAGGAATAGTCAAACAGCAGGGGCAATGAAGCTCTAACACGCGTACGCGCGCGCGCACACACACACTTAGCATTTAAAAACATGCTCCCGAGACAATCTTCTTAAAGATAGCGCATATAACCCCTAAGCATCATGCGGGGAGGGGGCCGTGGGGAGGCATTGCTGTCTACTTACCGCGACGGGCTGAGAAAAGGCAGCACTCAGGATCTGCAAAACGAGAAAGAGAGAGCAAGAGATCTTGGTCGGCGGGGGCGGGGAGGCTTTTCTGGGCAACCTGTTTTCGCAGGTGCCGCGCTCCGAAGGAGGAAGGTGCGCGGCGCGGGAGGGGTGGGGGTCGCATAAAGCGGAGGGGCGACGGCGAATCGCCTTCTCCTCTCTTCTGGGCGAGCCGAGGCAACAACAACAACAAAAAGACTCCTGGAGGCTTTGGACGATGCAAAATTCCGGGCGCAAAAAAAAAAAAACCCGGCTGCCACTCCTTTCAGCTTTGATCTTGACCAAATCGAGGAGGATGTGCAGAAACCCCAGAAGTTGACAAAAAGGAGGGGGCGCTTTGGGGACGAAGAATGGGGCGGGGGGTGAGCGCCGGGGCTTGTCTGCAATGGTCTCGGATTATGGATGTTGCGTGTACAGCTCGCTGTTCTTTTCCAAGCGCAGCCTTCCCCCACCTCCCCGCTTTTCTCTCTTTTGGAGCTGAGCAATTGTTGTAAATCACCCGTTCCCAACAATCCCTCCTCGCGCCCAGACAGGCTGTTGCTCTCGCAAGGATTGACAAAGGAGATGCGCTGCTGCTGCTGCTGCCTGGGGGCGCTTCCCCTCCCTCCTCCCGGCTTGCGCGCTCCAAGCTGCAGCCCCTTCGCCTTTCCCCACCACCACCTCCCAATTTCGGCGTGCAAAGTCAGTCGCTCGGCTGGCGGCGTCCACTTGTTGTTGTTGTTGCTCTTCCTGGGCACCGTTTCCTCCCCTCTCCCTAACCCCGACAGAAAACGATCTATATGCTAATCGATAGAGGGTGGTGTTTTTTTATCCCCTCCCGGAATTCTCCGACCCCATCCAAGCGCCCGCTGCGCATCAGTTAGTTCAACATTCTTCTGGGAACAAGTCTGCTGCGGCGCGCGCGCTGCGCTCTCTTGCCCGGTCCCCCGTTGCAGAAGTCGCCTGCCCAATTCTCAATTGTGTTTACGTATCTATCCACTGACGGACAAACGGCGGGGCTAGGTCTGATTTGTTCCCCAGGTTTTCCAGCTCGCGATCGGCCCCTAGTGGTCGATACTCCCATTAACACCTTCTCCCCCATTTGTTTCCTTCTCCGGCCCCCATTCCCACCCCCCACCCCCATCTCTCCTTTCTTTTGTGCGTCCCCTTTCGGTGTTAAATCTATGGAAAGAAATATCCTCAAATTCAATGATCTTAACTAATAATCAAACTTTCCACTCAAGGGAGGAACCCAAGGGGGTCATGTTTTCTTTAAAGTGATGGTGATGATAAACTCTGCGCAGCTGATGTGGCTGCAGTATCCGGGTTTCAGGAAAGGGCAAGGAAACAAACAAAAAGTTTCAAAGGGGAAAAGGTCGAAGTGAAACTGGATTAGTGGGTGAGACCACGTTGCGTGGGTGGAAGCAAAGGGAGTTCTCCAGATCTGGGGGCAGGAGGAAGGCACCAAGGAGAAGACGAGACACGGGAAGTTCTGTTATGCAAGCAGAAGGCTGTTGTGGTTGCGGCTGGCCGCAACTGGGTGTCACCCACTCTGCACAGTTGGACAAGGAAAAGTCACTGGACTTTAGGGCATGGCCCCATTCAGCAGAATGAGCAGAATGCCCCCCACCCCAAGCAGTAGGGTTGGCCATTGGCTTACTACACTTGACATAAGTGAAGGAACAGCAGGATATAACAGAGTGGCTTCACACAGGCTGATGTGTGGTGCAGGGATTCCTTAAGCCATACAGGACTTGAAAAGTCAGAATAAGCATCTCGAAGCAGCCTCAGAGATGAACCGGTGAAGCGTTTGTTCCAAGTCCTGATCCTTAAGTCGGAGGAGCAGGATGACTGCCACTCCCCCATGGGTACACCCCACAATGCTCCTGGGAACATAAGTGAATAGAGACCATACAGGAGGGACAAGATCACGTGGGGAGAAGCATCTAATACTGCTGCCCCTTCAGCCACCTAGAGGCTGGTGCTGGGATGGTTCTTCCCTTCTGATCCTTCCCCTCCCATATGACCTCTATCTTCTTGCTTTACTGGGAGCAGGAATAATATACTATGGCCAGAATACACAGCTATGCACATGGACGCCCCATTAAAATCAATGGGAATCATGACAGATATAGAGCAATGTGAATGCTTTATATTACTATGAATATATGTGTGTGCATTGTCTGTACATGTGTGTGTGTGCGTGTGCACGTACATCATTGGCTATATGTTGTGTATACTGCATACTGCACAAAGGAGTGTGTATACTCAGTCGCTCTAGGTGCTGTACAAAAGCCCCCCCTGGCCCATTTATCAGCATCATCCTTTCCTTGATGCTTCCCAGGAAACAGGTGTTGGAGATGAATTTCTATAAGCAGGCCCATAATTAGAAAGTCATTCCATTAAATCTTGGCCTCCCACCAACAAGGTCCAATGCCAAAAGACAGAATACCTGACCATGCCTAATGTGCCTTAAAAATAATCGAGATTGTGACAAGTCCTGACTGATGGCAGCTGTAAAAACCAAGAATGGCATACAAATATTGCCGGGACTCTCCATTTTTGGCTTTTGCTATCCACAAATTACATTACAAATGGCAGGGGGGGCAGCGGTTTTTACTTCTCGGAAACCCTTGTGCTCCTGATGCATCCAAGTGGATGAGTGCCGAAATATCCCAGACAGGGTTAGTCATGTTGGGCCTGATCCAGCCATACTTCACTTTTAACTCCCATTGATTTCAGTAGAAGAGGGCATTTGATTGGAAGTGCTTAAGCCTGGGCTTGAAATGTCTGCAGTGAAACTCAGTCGCACTTTAATGTACTTAAATTTGGCTTTGAGTGTGCCCTAAATTTGTCACCATCATCTGCCTTATTGGCCATTGTTGTTGAAGATGACCATGGCTTCGCGTAGCAGGAAAGCATCCAAACAGGAGCCTCCAAACCAACTGCTATATTTTCACGTGACGAAAAGGTTGTGTGCCTTGCCAGTACTTGCTCCTTCTGAGATTCTGTGACTGACTGCAAGGCATCAGTGGAGAACTGGATCTGAGCTGCAGACTGGATCCAAAACACCCCTGCCTTTGGCAGCTTGGTTGGGACCGCTCCGCTTCAAAGAAAGAATCAGGAATGTAGTTCTGATTTCTTGCTTTGCATCTTGAACCCAGAATCTTGTCTTTTACCATTCTTTGACTATTCGTGGTTCTGTGAACAATAGGGTAATTCCACGGGCCTGGGATGGAGTGGCAGATCCTACACCATCTTTTATTGATTTGTTTTTATGTAACAACATTTATATACCACTCAGCTGTAATAAAGCCTCTAAGCATTGCACATGCTAGCTCCTCGAGAACAGGGAAAGACCGTATGCGAGATACTGGGCTAAAGGGACTAATGATCTGACTGAGCATAAAGCAGTTTCAACTCAGTGTACAGCAGACTCTCATCAATCTTTTGCATATAGCCAGCTTGTACTATGGATGTGTTTATTCATTTACTTATAAGAACATTTATAAAGCACCAACTGAGATAGATATAGATATAGATAACACAAGGCCATGTACAGTAAAAACTATTTACTTATCTATTTATTTAAATAATTTGTATATTGTTTTGTAATTTTTAAATTTAAACTCAAAGCAGTTTGCAACTCAAAGCATCAAATAGAGCACTGGAAGATATCGAAACAAAACATTACAGATTAAGGTCAAATTTAAAATACAGCAGTACCTCAGGTTAAGTACTTAATTTGTTCCGGAGGTCCATTCTTAACCTGAAACTGTTCTTAACCTAAAGCACCACTTTAGCTAATGGGGCCTCCTGCTGCCGCCGCACCGCCAGAGCACGATTTCTGTTCTCATCCTGAAGCAAAGTTCTTAACCTGAAGCACTATTTCTGGGTTAGCGGAGTCTGTAACCTTAAGCATATGTAACCTGAGGTACCACTGTACACATTTAAATTCTTGATACTTTGGAATCTGTGTTTTCATTTGGGAGTTCACCATGTGTGCCAACAGTATTGTAAAGCATTGTGATATAGCGTCAGGGTTAGCTTCAAGTCTGGTGGTGGCTCCTGACATCATTACCCCACCCCCCGCCCCAGGGAGTGACAGGCAGCTGTGTTATGACCTGCATTGGGCAGATTCAAACCACCCACTGTTTTAATTATGCACCACGTCCCAAAGTAGCATCACTCTAGGGCATCGTGCAAAAATCTAAAACAGTGGGCATTTTATTTTTGGACAGTGAACTATGTTGCTAAAAACTGATTCTAAAGTTTCGCATGGTTCCTGCCGGAGAGAAAAATCAGTACAGGCTGTCTCCATTCGGTTATGTGTTCATAAAAGTCTTTTAAACCCCTTTTATGTCAAAGAGATTGCCATGCAGCCTTGCAGGTGTACAAATGCCAAGCCTAATAGCAAAAATGTCCCCGACTTCAACAGAACAGCAAAATTAGCCATCCTCAGCCATGGCACGACAAATGGTTCTTTCCACAGGAGGATGTGGAAAATAAAACACCAAGGCCAGCAAGCATGAATAACCTGTAAGGTGATAATTTTCTGCTTCTTGCCCAGCACAATTCAGCATTATTTGGCTGCAATCAGAGACTACATAGCTCTGCATCACTTGCAGTAGTGGTACATGCAGGAGAGAGGGAGAGTGCATTATTTGGCCACTATCAGGGGCAACTCAGATGAGGAGTGGGCTTTCTTAAAAAGTAGCTGAAGAGACAACAGACCACAGGCAGAACTGAGTATCTGTCTACTGCTGCCACTATGTGGCAATCACTGATAAAACAATAAAAACAAGAAGTCTTTCTTCCTCCTCCTCCTCCTGCATTCTCTGCTAGCGGCCTTATGTATGGCGCACACCTCCAGTGCAGGAGATGATAGGTTTTATTTCCCTTATCCCAATCCCTTCACCAGTCCCCACTGAGCCATTTAATTAAAAGGAGCCAATATAGAGGCAGTGCTTAGTCCTGTCCCTGGCACAGAACACCCCCTTGCCCCCAATAGCAAAGTCAAAATGTGCACCTGAATATGAAAGAACATGCATATGAAAGAACAGAGCAGGGGTGGGCAGGTAGTCATTCCCATTTGCAGTGCAGAACCCACCTCTATTTGCAGTGCAGAATGACCACCTCTACACAGTATTGATCTACATTTACCATCATGAGTAGCCTAGGCATGTAATCATCAGTTTTTGAGGTCATCTGTTCCATTGGGAATGGTCATAAGAACATAATTCTGAGTTATCCAAAGCTTGCAAGCATAATATTTCTTTTTTAAAATGACTTTGGTGACTTTGCTCTTATGTCTGACGTTCACTGTTAATGAACAAAAAACAGCAATGTACAATCAGAATATAACATTAAGCAGCTTATGTAAGATGCAGTGGTTGAGAGTGGCATGTTTGCATTGAAAGTTGGAGAATCAGTTATGAAGGGCAGCCATGACATTCAATCTCTCGTGGTCTTATTAATCTTATTAGAAGCAACAGGTAAGATGAACTACAATGCTTTCGGGGGGGTTAAAGTTAGAGCTACAGAAAGACACCTATCCATCACTGATGTAGCACCTGAAGATATTCCCCATAGCATGCAAAAGCTGCCTGGAATATATTAATATATTCAATCTCTTCTCCACCCCACCAGTTCTTCCATATGCATTTTCTAGGCTGCAAGAGTTTAACTGCAAGGACAAGTCTGCGTTCACTCAGAAGTAAATCCTGTTGAATTGATGGGGCTTACTCCCAGAAAAGTGTGGTTAGGATTACATCCTCAATGGGATTTCACTTTTCGATGGAGGTCTATATCAAGGACTGCATTCACACAGCAGTTTATTCCATTTTCATGACCTCTCTAGAACTATTACGTTCGGCTTTATATCTGACCTTTCATATGAGGTAAAAACCACTTCTGAAACAACAGTGGAATTTAGTGCAGGTTTAATGCTCATTTCTGTGTTATTTGTTTCCAGGAAAAAATCCATTTTCAAAGAAGGTAGAAATGAGTGCTAAACTTGTGCTATAGTCCAGTATAGTTCTGCTATACTCTACTATATCTCTGGAAGTGACTTTTACATCATGTGAAAGCTCAAAAGTAATGTGTGCAATATCTGAAAGACCACCTCCTTCCCCATTGACCATCTTGGGTATTAAGAGCAGCAGAGGGAGACAACATGATCCTTCTGCTTCCCTCAGAAGTCTGCCTGGTGGTGACCAGGTAAAGGCAGCCCCTAAGCTGGTACCTTAATTATGTAGCTTTCATCGCATGCTGAAGCTGCACCAATTTACCCAAGATACATATTTCTGGACCCATCCTATTCTCTTGACTGTAACTTGTTTTAAACTGATTTGATTTTAAATGGTTATAACCTGCTTTGGGACCCATGGTGAAGGATGGATAAGAACTCAAATTAACAACAGCAGCAACAATCAACATCTGCATGAACTAAACTAATCCCAATATATGAGCCCTATTATTTACAGTTTGTGTATATTCATAATTCTGCAATGCAAAAGTTCCCATGCTAAGGGTGTTAACGGGGAACAGATGAACAAATAAGGGTTGTCAAAATATGAGCTTCTCTGTGGTTCAGAAGTCCTTTCCTGAACCATATTTGTGCAATGTCTTGTGCAACACTGGAAAAGCAAAGGGATGTGAAACTAAGGCTTGAAGCTACATGAGACCTTCATAATGCTGGAATTGTGATTTACAAAAAAACCTCTGTAACAATTCCTGTAATTAATTGCTTTAGGGCTGGACAGCTAAGCTTATGTGCATTCATTTAATCATCTTTTCCTTCACGCTTTTACTCTTCCTTCCTACACTTTTTCCAGTAGCTCATTCTTTTTAATTAGGATAGCTGTGTCTTGTAGGCAGAAACATTTAGCTGACTGCTGCCAGATGCCAGCCTTGGTAAGGGAGATGTTTAAACTGACCCATGTGTTGACTGAATCAGCAGCAGGTGAGAGCAAAGCACCTTCTTCCAAGCAGCAGAGGGTGTAAGCTGAGGGCCAAACTGCACTTTACACTGCAGCTCTGTGTTTGGATCATTCAATGACATGTTATGTTTTGTAGAGGTAGCTATAGGGGACCCCCATATTTTGACTGGGGATGCTGTTTGTGGACTGGGGCTCTTTCCTCCATATCCATTTTGTCTCTCCCAGAGCAGCAACTAGTCACAGAAGGGGGAAACTTGCAGACTGAAGAATTTAGGCCTCCTCCATGGCTCAGACTAGTTTGAGAGGAACAACCTAAACTGGGACTGCAGCATGGGGAAAGGGTTGGAGTTCCCCATGGCAATACAAGACAGCTCAATTGCATATTGGGGATGTCTGCAGCAGCTGTTATAGAAAGTAAATTAAACTAAATATGTAGTCTGGTCCTGAGATCCCCTTTGTTGCTATAGGAGGCTGGGAAAAGAGAGAAACGGGTGTGTTTTGCCAATGATTCCTGCAGAAGTAAATGTGAGCAGCCAGTTTGTGCCAGGACAGAATTCCATTTCAAGAGGCTGGCCACATATGCAGTGCTTTAGATCATGTGTGATTATTATTCCCCAGGAACATCACTTGGCAACTCACTGCAGATTAAACAACTATTGAGTAATCTGTGTCTC
This sequence comes from Podarcis filfolensis, assembly GCF_964270895.1. Taxonomy (NCBI): domain Eukaryota; kingdom Metazoa; phylum Chordata; class Lepidosauria; order Squamata; family Lacertidae; genus Podarcis; species Podarcis filfolensis. The sequence continues at coordinate 73,417,445 of NC_139604.1, read as the reverse complement.
CGTGCTTATGTCTACTGAAGGCATATTCAAATCATCCAATCAAACAAATTACAGCCAGGACAGGCAATTCATTCCTCTCTCAATACTGTTTCGTTCAGAGAATGGGGTGCAGGTAGCAATATGTTGGTTGCATCATAGGACATTGTGGGGTGTACATACCTCATACCTGTGCATGCAGCATTTCTCAGTTTGGGTTCTTCACATTTGTAGGTTCAATATCCCATTACTGCATCGTTCATCATCAGCAAAATGAGAAGATGCTGATAAGCAAGATCTTTTGCTCAGGGTTGATGGGAATAAGAGCACAGATATTTCATTGCCTAAACATGACAACCTTGCTCAGTCTAAACTGAATTCCTGTTCTCTTCGAATGTTTTGACATTTTAGTTATAGCTGACATTTACTCATTTACTGCAGACAAAACGTACAGGAGTGGCCAATTATCATTGTTTCTTCCCTTCTCCCACATCATCACTTGCTGCTGTATGTGCAATTGAGTTTGGACAACAGTTTGGCAATGAAGTGTAAGGTGCCCTCACAGTGCCATCCATGCTTGCAGGGAAAGCATGTCTTTTGGAGGGTGGGATGGAAGCCAGAAGTTCCGTATTCTTTTGTACAGAATTGTTTTGTATTTTTTTTTAATAGAAAGAAGTCAGAAAATCAACACTGCAAACAGTTTTGAAATACACTGGTTTCAGAAATGGTTATTTAGAGGCCTTTCAAAAGTGCAAAGTGAAGACCAATAATTGGAGGAAGATTGGGAGAGAGAGCCTGAGATGTGGATTTTGTCACTGTGGTGGAGGAGATTCTTGTTTCTATTTATCTTCCTCGGGGATATTCTGTATTGGAGGCACTGAGCGGCAATCAAGGTTGTCCTAGGAACATAGGAACTTAGAAAGCTGCCTAATACCAAATCAAACCATTGATCTATCTAGCTCTGTATTGTCTATACTGAATGCCAGTGGCTCTCCAGGATTTCAGCCAGGGAATCAGCTCCCAGGGAAGAACACTGGCAGAGATTTCATGGCGGTCACCCCGGAGGAGATGTTTCTTCAGCTGAACAAGGCAGCTTGGCAATGATTGCACATTCAGACCACCATCCAGGAGCAAATCATTGACTTGATCACCCTGCACAGTTCCTCAATGCCTGCCTTTGGGAATACAGACTTGGGTAAGAGCAAAGAAGCCACACACTAAGAAGGAGGGAGCTCAGCTGGCTGAGGTCTAATGGAGGCAGTTGTTGCCTGCTGAAAAGGTGCCTGGGGCTCCCAATGAGATGTCTATGATTTTCAAGGATGTGCTTATGAATTCCTTTCATGAGTGGGCTGCCTCAGGACCTGTGGGAAAGGCCTTTTACTATGATCACATGACAAAGAATTTTGAAATAGTGCCCTCAGTAGACTGTTATGTACTGGTGAAAGAAGATTTGGAGCTAAAATTCCAAAAAGAAAGTTTTGGTGAGGTTTTCCAAAGGAATTGTAACCCAGAATCCTGGGCAAAAAGATTACAGTGAGAGTTAGCGTGAGACAGAGAACTGGCCTGGGCAAATCATCCAAGGGAAAAAGAAGGGACCTTCATTTGTGATACTGAAGGAAGTTTGATTCATGATAGTGACAGGAAAAATATTGAACCAGAATATGTCTTCTGCATGTGCATCCAATGTGGACAATTCTTTGCATCTTCTTCTTTGCTTAATGCTCATCAAACAAGCCACACACAAAAGTCCTAGCAAATGCTAGAGAGTAGTTCCCTATATAATGCATTTTCCTTTGGCTTTTTTATTGTTATTTCCACTAAGATAAACGCCGGCCAGCTGAAACTTCCACTGTTGGAAGCAGAATCAGCATGGCCTTGAAAAATCATGATGGCAGTCCAACATGGCACACCCTGCGCCGTTGACCCTCCAAGGGCTAGTCTTCATTATTTTCTGTAACATTCACCCTCAAACTAATCGTAAAATTTCTCAAATACCATAATAATGTAGGAGAATGACTACCCATTCAGACTATATTGATTTGGAAGAGGGCAGGAGGAAGAAGAAGAAGGAGAAGGAGAAGGAGAAGGAAGAGGAGGAGGAGGAGGAGGAGGAGGAGGGGAAGAAGAAGAAGAAGAAGAAGAAGAAGAAGAAGAAGAAGAAGAAGAAGAAGAAGAAGAAGAAACAACTTGTCTAAACTGAAAACACTGTAAAAAAAATTATATAGAAAGCAAAAGGTATTGTAGCAAATTTGTACTTTAATCCTAATCCTGTTAAACAATGTAATTATGTCGATGAGACTGATGCCTAAGATTATGTGTGCCAAATCCATTTTATACACAGTGGTTCTCAATTATGGGTGCTAAGCTGATAAAAAGGCTAAAATAATGCAGATACACAAGGCTGGCCCTCATTCTGAGCTGGTAAATATTAATTTTGGCAACGGGGTATGCAAATCCAGGCGTACTATGTTGGCTTCAATCACATTTCTATCTGTGTGATGCTAAACAAAACTAAGGTGTGTAGTCAAAGAGCATAATGGCAAAGTGACAAGTATTTAGAAGCAGTTTTACCTGGGATCATTTCACAGCTATTCTGGCTCCAGTTCAAAATGTGCCATTCACGAACATCTCAACTAGCTGCTAAAATAGGTAGCAAAAAGAGAGACAAGGGCACAGGCAGCCTACACACCGTCCATTTAAAGTACATTTAATGTGCATTATTTGGAGGAGGGGAATATGCTTTAAATGTGTGGTGTGTACACAGCCCAGGATGTGCTATGTTATTATTCATCATATATTATTACAACACATTTGCCTCCTTCCTTTCCTCCAAAGACCTTAGGGCAGTGTATACAGGGGTTATCTCATTTTATATTCAGAACAGCCCTTGCTATGTATACATTGTTGGCTTAAAATGCAGCTAGGTTGTCATTTTTCTAAATTCACATTGAAGCTGGTTCTGGAGGAAATGTATCAAAATGCAGTATTTCATAAGGATAGCTATGGATGGTGTCTAACATCCAGGGTACACCGATTCCCAAACCAGCAGTGGGAGTGTAGTGGATGCAGAAAATTTTCCTGTTTTTACTCTCATATCATCTACTTTCAAAGTCTCTTCCTTGATTTATACTCTGTTGGTTCAGAAAAGCTTAGCAAACCAATTGGATGTGTTCTATAGCATAGAATATAGGAGTGTGTCTATTCCCCATTCTGTCTCCTTTTGCAGTAAAGTACATTGTTGTTTTGTTGTTGTTGTTGTTTTATTTTTTAATATTTGATGTTTTATTGTGTTTTTATATATGTTGTAAGCTGCCCAGAGTGGCTGGGGAAACCCAGCCAGATGAGCAGGATATAAAAATTTTAAAATACCATTATTATTAAACACAATTGTATACACAGGGCCTGAGAGGTTGAGAAGTAAGGAACGGCCCAAGGTCAATGGGCCAGGGAATCTGATCCCTCCCACAGTGGCAGCCAAGAAGCAGATAAAAAAGAATTCTTACCAAGCCTTGTATTCAAGATTCACAGTGAGAGACATAGCAATGCCACCTCTCTTAGATAATGGTGTTGCTCCGAGTAAAGTCCCACCCCCTCTGTCTCTCCTATCAAACATCACCCCTGCGCTGGCTGATCTGTGTTTTCTGCCTCTGAGCTTTCTGTTCTACTACAGTGGTACCTCGAGTTACAGACAGTTCAGGTTACAGACTCTGCTAACCCAGAAATTGTACCTCGGGTTAAGAACTGTGCTTCAGGATGAGAACAGAAATCATGTGGCGGCAGCGTGGTGGCAGCTAGGGGCCCCAGTTGCTAAAGTGGTACCTCAGGTTAAGAACAGTTTCAGGTTAAAAACGGACCTCCGGAATGAATTAAGTTCTTAACCTGAGGTACCACTGTACTCTCAATGCTCGCCGGGACCTGGGAGTGGGGGCGTCTGGCATGCTTTCCAAAGTCTGGTCAGCTGTCTCTAACCTGGTGCATCTTCTTCCTCCCCCAATATTTCCCAGCTTCTCCCCTCTGCAGCCTCTGAACTTTGCCCTTCTGCAAACCACTGTTCTAAATCTATACTGTCTCCCTCTTCTCTGGGAAGGGCAGGGGGGCAGACCCCACCATTCCTCCTCAGGCCAGTCCCTGACAATGGGTAATTGGGGATAGGACGATCAGCTATGGTAAAAGCAGTGGTCCCAAACTAATAGCCAATCAAAGCACAGTGTCCATCTTCAGTCCCAACCAGTCCCTGATGTCCTGTTACAGGAGATGGAAATTGTTAGCAAGAAGTACCGTACATTTGACTCTACGGCAGGAATGAGGAGGTGAAGTGTTCCAGCTGTCCAGGGTAAAGAGGCATTAAGGCTTAGGCAAGTGTAAAAGGGTATGTGGAATGCTATAATAAATGAGGATCAAGAGACCCTATTAGAATAGTCTATGGATAGTTTGTGCGTGTGTGTGCACAGCACATACTAAGAAAAGAAAGCAGTGGTGTAAGCTGATAGGACAACTTGGAAAAATGCTTGAAGCCAGCACTGGTAGAAGACAGGATGGGTCACTGATCAGACCTGTTGATACTCATCTCGTGTTTCTGTGAGTCCTTTGGGGATTTCAATTTGAATCACACCACAACTTCAAAGGGAATGGGATCCTATGACATGGAATCTCAGGTGTCTAGAAGGCCTTTGCATTTAGCGAGGGCCCGGGCATCTATGGGACAAGCCTGCACAAACACAACTGGCATTCATGTAGCTGAACGTGATAGGCCATTAGCTAGATACTGGTCAGTCCCAAAAAAGCAAGGAGATCAGGAATATCAAGCCACTCTCAGGCTACCACACATGACTGCTAGGTGGTAATGACTCTCTCCATGCCAGTCTCCCCTTGTGGGCTGTGATCAGCTTAATGGGTCTCAAGTTCTGCAGCCCCCTTAATAGTTTGTTCCTTTGTAACATTTATCATTGTTCCCCCAAAGGGACCACTTAATGTAAAATTGAAATTTATGCATATAAACTCAAATTTCACAATGCTATATTATTCAGTACATGGATCTACTACTGAGCAGAGACTATTTCATCTTTTCCCCCCTCCCTTGTTTGGAATTTTTTATCATAATGGGACATAATGGTTTGAATTCTCTTTTTTTAAAAAATGAGGCTAAGGTCATGCATGCCTTGCACTAGAAAGGAAGGTAGTGGATTACAACAATCCTTAGATCGAGCAAACTGACATTTCAGCATCCTCATCCAACTCCTGAGAAAGCTCTCTCTTACATAAACTCTACTTCCACGACACCAATACACTCTATATTATCCAGCATGTGGATCTACTGCAGTGCTGGGTAGAGATTATTTAATCCTTTTTTCCCTCCCTAGTTTGAGCACTGTGCTTCTACAAACCAATAAGCTGAATGCCAAGCAACCAATAAGCTGGCTGGACACAAAGATACCTGCTTTCTATTTTTACCTGCAGCATGAAAAATGCTTGGGATTCAGCAGCTCTCAGTTCTTTCTTTGTCACTTCTGCAAATGTATAGCTTTTTGAGAAATGTGTTGTGCTTTGCCCTCAGGTCAGTATAAAACAGACGTCTTGATCCGGTGGAGCCATTGTACCATCAAATAAGTTTGCAGCGTCTGTGAAAGGAACGGTTTGCTGCTGCTACACGATCATTTGTCCTGTTTCACACAGCATTATGAGCCAACCATGTATGTTGCATCAGCACAGCAACATGGAAACTACTATTCCAGCAACAACTGCTGCCACCAAATGATGCTCAGAATTGTTATGCAGCAAAGGAAACGTAGAGAGGGAGATTGGCAAATTTTGGACGGTTGAAAAACTTTTCCATGCATTTTTTCCTACATGTTTATGCTTGTTGAATGTTTGACGTGTTTTTAACGAATTCTTAATGAATTGGTAATGTATTCAAGTTGCTCAATCTTCTGTGAACCGCTTTAAGCACATTGTATTGTTGGGAAATGCAATGGATAAACACACACACACAAACATCCGTATGCATATACACGCAAAGAATCGTAGAATTGCAGAGTCGGAAGGGACCAGAAGGGTCATCTAGTCCAAACCTCTCCAACCCAAGAATCTTTTGCCCAACATGAGGCTTGAACCCCCAAGCCTGATGCAACTGAGGTGCACTGAACCACAGGGAAACAAGGAAAGCAGTGTCAAGCAACATAATGATGATGAGCAACTTTCAGTGCTCAAGGTGCTGAACACACATTATATCAATAATACAATAACAACGTAAGGTCGGTCAGTCTCATTATCCCCATGTTATTAAAGTGGTGATTGAGGCTGAGAAAGTAGTTTGGAAGTTGCTGACTGAAATAAAATTTGAACCAGGTGCTTAGCATCACAAAGCTGAAGGAAGAGAAGGCAAAGAGAAGGTAAAAAAGAATATACTGAAGGTGTTCATCACAGCTATTCAGATTCAAGAAACTGCATAAAAGAGAAAATTAAAATTCCCTAGAGGGGGGAGCCTGTCTGTTGTTCCATCACTTATGCCGTACGTGCTGAACTCTCAGAGGAAATACATTAAAAGTCTCACATTCCTTTCTGAAAAAAGAAAAAAAGGAAATAATGATTTTCATGCTCCCCAAATGTGCCTGATTTTCAGGGACTTCTTTCTTTTTGCATCCAAAATGTTGCCTCTTCTATTGTCAGGCTGTTGTTTTTCTCCTTGGGAGCAAGTAAACAAAATGAAGAGCTGCAGAATATTGCATTCTGGAGTCATATAAAATAGGATGAAGCTCTCAGGCTTATCATTGCAGTTCAAAGAATGTAGAGGATTTCCATTAATATCATCCCCAGCAGACTTTAGAGGCATGTGAAGCTGACAGATTTCAAAGTACCTGCCTGCCAGTGGTTTATTACAAATATAGAAGATCACATCCAGTTATAGGTTTTGTATAAATGTGAGTAATGGTATAGGTAGCTTTTCTTCATGTACAGGAAGGAAGGAAGGAAGGAAGGAAGGAAGGAAGGAAGGAAGGAAGGAAGGAAGGAAGGAAGGAAGGGAAACATCTTCCTGTTAAAGAAAATAGTTCGTTTAGATAGAGATAGATAGATAGATAGATAGATAGATAGATAGATAGATAGATGATAGATAGATAGATGATAGATTAGATAGATAGATAGATAGATAGATGATAGATAGATAGATAGATAGATAGATAGATAGATAGATAGATAGATGATGATGATAGATAGATAGATAGATGATAGATAGATAGATAGATAGATAGATAGATAGATAGATAGATAGATATAGATAGATACAGAGAGAAAGAGAGAGAGAGAGAATGTTATTTGAAAATTATCAGAGTCTATCTAACAAAATAACACAAAACAGTTCCCATTCAATTTTATGTTCAAGTGCTCGTTTCTTACAGCAATGTTAGGAATCTTGGGCCTAGGCGCCAAATGTGGCCTCACCAGGCCTTTCTATTTGACCTATGGCAGTGGCAGACTTTTGGCTCTCAAATTTCAGCAACGCCCTGTGTAACACTAAAATCCCCCCACACACACAGACACACCACCTCTCGCTCTCTGTTCTACAGCACTCTTGGGCCACTCTGTGCAGTGTGGCTGTTATGTACTGAGTTGAATAGGATCCAAACTGCAGCAGTCTGATTGGTCCTAGAACAATAGGATCCAAATTGCAGCAGTCTGATTGGTCCTAGAACAATAGGATTCAGAATGCAGCAGTATGATTGGTCCTAGAACAATGCAGCAGTATGATTGGTTGGCAGGAACCACCCAATCATGCTCCAGATATAAGTGAATCCACAACCGGATTGGCTTACAGTAGAATTCCAGAATTAGCCAATCATGTGTAGCCCATTGTGTAAATAATGTATATAAAGCAGATACTTTGAGGGGACTTTCATTTCATTCCTCCTCACCACTATGAGCTGAATAAAGAGCATGAAATCACTTTGCGACTCTGAGTATATTTCAGTGGCACCCAGTGCGGTTGTACCAGTTGCACTACCCTAAAACCACCTCTGCCCTTGGCATTCTCCTCAGGCCACAGCCACTCTCCAGCCACACGAACTCTTTCCGAGCCACATATCTCACTGGCCTTGCCTCATACACTCCATGTGAGTTTTTTTGCCTGGCTAAATTGTATCATTGAACTCTGATAATGACCCTTGCTTGCCTGGGTGGAGCATAGAGAGAGGAGTGTGAATGTGTGGAAACTAGCCTACCCTGCAAATGAAGCATTTGCACCCATTGCTCACTTTTGCTTCTCACCATGCCTGTCACTGGTATGTGGCTCCTGGAAGGTTGCACAGTAACACATATAGCCCTCAGACTGGAAAAGGTAGACGTCGTTGTCTTATATGGAGAACTCAGGTAGATGGGTAATCCTTCCAGAAGGAAGTTTGCATATCAGGTGGCCTAAGTGCAGGCAACCCCCTCTTTATACATTTTTAAAGGGCAATACAGGTCACAATAAAAAGAACTACCTTCCCCCTCAGTCAGCTTCCAATTGTGCATAATCCACTCACTGATTGCGGGGAGCTGTTTTTATTTTTTTATCTGTGTCAGGACAAAATGTGAATGCTGTTTATTCCCAGTCGTGGCAACAGGCTATGAAGCTATTTTCAATAAGTATTACTAAAACAAGTATCACTAGTATTTTTAGTTAGGATGTGGGAAATGCATATTATACCTAGGGATGTCAGAGAATGTCAACAGAAGCCAGAGGGGAAATTGCTGGTGGAAATTCACTTATTTGTCTCATGTCTGGAACAATATGTAATTGATGGCTCTCCCCGCCCCCCCCCCCCATTTGCTTTGCACTAAAGCTGAGAAGCTGTGTTATACTAATGGGCCATCTAAACTAGCACTGATAGCAGCTTTCCAATGCTTTAGATGAATTCTTACATAATGCACATAGGCAGCAGGTCTCTGTTCCTTTATAGCCATCTCTGCATTTTCACCTCCTCTGCACCAGCTACATCCCTGCTGTGGTCACGTCTTACATTCTGCCACTTCCTACAAGGTGCTGCGATGTGGGAGGCTCTGCTGTATTGATTAATTACTCTCTGAATGGTACCTGGCAATATTGCACCTGATGGATGGTGTTGCGTTGTGTAATATCAAAGGACGTAAGCCTGTGAGACTCAGGGTCAGAGCATCATTCAAGGTGTGCGAGTCTTCTCCCTGAGCAGAATATCAATTAGGTGTCGTCTCAAGGCTGGATCATCATCTGTCTCAAGTAATTTAGTCCTGATAAAATCCGATTTACACATTGCATTAGTGAGGTTGCAAGAAGGTCAACAGTTAGGGGCGTGTATTCACTTATTTATTTTCTATCGCAGTTTATCACTGGGATGGAAGCAGTCCTTCCCAGTCACAAAACAACCAATATGCAAACTGTGTCATTTCTAGGGATAATAATCAGTATGCTACTTCAATGGCTGCTCCTAGCTCTCAAATTATTCCCTTCCCTTTATTGAGGGAATTAAGCAATCACCTTTGCACTCCAATAGAGACATAGCTGCTAATGGCTGCTGATAAACCAGTACTTAAGCTAGAGATATGCCCATGTGTCACTTGCCTGTCCATCATTCTCTCAAAGCTACTACTGAATCAAACAAATGATTTCTAATTGCACGGATATAAAGATATTCAAGATATTTTCCTACATAGTTTAGCTTAGCTTACATAGAATCATAGAATCGTAGAGTTGAAAGAGACCCTGAGGATCATCTGGTCCAATCCCCTACAATGCAGGAATATGCTGCTGTCCCATACGAGGATTGAACCTGCAACCTTGGCATTATCAGCACTAAGCTCTAACCGACTGAGCTATACATACCATTAATATGGATATGAATTCATCTAGATAACCTAGATTCAAGCTAATGGGTTCAGATTATTGACTGTAGCTGTAGCTGGAGTCCAATGACCAATTTTATTCACAGCGAAGCAACTTTTAAAAAGCTGCAACACTCATTGCATGCTGAAACCACCAAGATAAGTGATGGCTTAACAGAAATACAGTCATCTGTCTGCTTCCAAGTTCTATTCAAATGTGTCCCTCCATTGATAGGAGTTTGATCCAGTGGCACCTTCTGTGAGCAGAAAGTGGATAAGGACACCTTTTTTGCAAATTTCCCCTTTCTTCTGCTGTGCCTTGCACCACCTCCCATCCTGTTGGTTCAATTCTCTGGAGCAGATTTGGAGGATACAGTGGGCTTCAAAGGGAAGAACTGAAAGAAACACCTCCCCCTACCCTTTCTACAAACAAGCGTCCATTGGAACAAAGAGCTTTCCATCAGCCGGTGGACAGAACTGGATCCCAGTTCAATTTTTTTTACAAATATTAAAAATTACTGCTTGCTTAACTGCTTAGTGACTTTGGACCCAATGATATATTTGATTCTTTCAGTTAACTAGCTCTTTGTGAGTCTTACTGTATGGTGATCACAAAGGTTATCGGATAGTAAAATGACGCATTATCCATACCCAGCTCAAGAGTGATCACTTCAGTGCAAAGTATTTGTGAATTCAAGAATGCGCCCTTTGTTTTTGCACCATCTGGCTGATTAAGTTTGCATCAGTCCTCAAAGCATCTAAATGAAATCGAAACCGACAACACAATTTCATTAAAGTCTGAGTTACTCATGTGAACGATTCAAAGTCCAAAGTGCTCAAAGGGTGCTCATGTAAATGTGGACGCTCGTCAAAGGAAACAAATCCTCATGTTTTATCTACAAATTAGAAAACTGCTTTTGCTTTCAGCTCAGTTTACAACCCATTTAAAAATGGCAAATCGCTTAATTGGTAAAGTAAAGATCACACCTGAAGCCCAAAGGCAGAAAAATGCACTGAGCTCATTCTATTTTTGTGGCTTTATACCAGTTGGTTCAACTTCTGCAGTCAATCTATGTGACTGGTCCAGTTCTTCATACTTCCCACCACCTTTCGTGCCTTATATATAAAGTGTGTCTGCTAAGGGTTGCTACAGTCTTACAGTAAAATATGCCAGGACTTAACTCCAAGCAGAGAGAGAGGGGGAGAGAGAGAGAGAGACTGGCCCAAGTTCATCCGGTGACCTTATTTCTGAGTACTGATTTGAACCTGAATCTCTGTTATTTGTTCTTCTTACAAACTGCTATACCACACCAGCTTTCATTTAACTTGATTATGAATTGGAGTTTATAAATTTCAGACCTCCCCTTCCCAATCATCATTTCACCCTTGATCCAGCCATTCCTTGCAGCAGACAGATGAATGCGTCTATACTGGCACAAGACTTCACACTCTTCAAATGTTCATGAAATCAAAAATGTGGTTTGGTTACTGAGGGGTGGTAGTGGTCTGTGAAATGGCAGGATTCATTTCTTTGCCATCAGAATTTAGGTAGCCATAACAAAAAGATTTTAAGTGTTTAACAGGCTCAACTAAACAACTAGTTAAAAGAAAAACTGCAGTGGAAGATGCTGAATATGACAATAGAATTCTGTTTCCAGGTGAGCAGTGTAGTTCAGAGCACATCAGTATCTTCCGAAGGATATGCCCCTCCAAGGAAAATGACTATAGAGCTATAGGTAGCCAACATGGTGGTCTTCAGATGTTGTTGGATTACAGCTCCCACCTTCCCCAACCGCTGGCACTGCTGGTTGGGGCTGATGGTGCTGGAGTCCATACACTGGTGGAGGAAGAGGCATGCGGGGGGAGCGCACCGCCCCCGGCAGCACAATCCCAGCAGGGTGCCATCGTGGCTTCCCCCCACCCGCGCTGGGCGCCACACCCCTACAGGAGGCACGCCATGCCCCCGGGATGCGTGCCAGCCCTGCCCCTGCCTGCTCTCTGGCCCCTGGTGCCGGAGCATGAAGCTCCACCACTGAGTCCATAGCAACTTGGTGGCATCTGCTATAGCACTATTCAATTCAATGCCATCAATAAATATTTGCATGTATATTTCAGATGCAGCCACATTCCAGCAATTGCAGCTACATTGCTGCACCAACACAGCATTCAATATGCTTTGCTGGAAAGCACCGGCTTCATAACCTATGCTGATAACAATTTTATTTCCTTAGTGAGCTTGGTTTTTTTAAAGCCTTTTTTTCTCCCAGATCCTTTAGCTTTTGTTTCATTATAATGCAACACATATCCCTTATAAAATGATCTCTGAAGTGTACAGCTTAAGTGTGTTTCGTGTATAATCATATGTGCCCCATTAAGCTCAGCAAAATATGTCCTGTAAGTATATGCTATTAAGAGACTGACTTGCTCATTCTGTTTCTCTGTTGAAAAATGAAGTGTTCTTCAATAAGCCATGAGTGATTCTGCTAATGCTGCAGTCATTAATTCCTCAACTATCTACTTCTGCCCCTGGATCTGAAGTCAAACTTTGATAATGACGCCCAGGTGTCTTGGGCCTTATGGATGCGGGGGACTTGAAATCAAATAAATTAATCAATCAATGTCAGCATACTGAAGCAAGACCATGGTTGACTAAACAGAAGAAATTAATTATGGTTGAAGATAAATATTGTTGGAAGGTAAATAGGGGGAGAAAGAGTGTCGACCATTGGGCCATTAAGCTCAGAATTTCCGACACTGACTGACAGTAATTCTCAAGGAATCCAGACAGCAATCTCTCCCAGGCCTACCAGGAGATGCAAGAGATTAAACATGGGAACTTCTGCAGCCAAAACTGACACTTTGCCACTGAGCTTTGGCCTTTCCCCAAATAATAGGTAGAACTGCAAAGAGGGTAATAGCAGCTATAACTAGAATGTCAAAATCGTTTGGTGCGTATTCTGTAGAAAGATCATATCAATGGTAAATATCATAAAACAGCAAAGCTGGTGATCAAGGAGAAATACAAAATGACATAATGAACAAAAAGAATGAAAAAGAGCTATGATCCTTCCGGACAAAAATGGCCAAGAGGTTTTGTTACTGTCCTATCGGGATGGTAAAATTCTAGTACTTTGGAATAAAATTAGATATCAGTTTTAATAAATTCGACCCACAAATTCGACCCACAGCTGTGAGGCATTCGCGAGCTTTTTTGCGGAGAAAGTCCTGTTGCTCCGCCGTGACCTCCCTGCCAATTTAGATACAGTGACTGAACTGGAGGCCCCTCGACTGACTTCAGGTCCAGTGTTGGACCATTTTGATCGGATACTCCCTGCTGATGTGGATAGATTCCTCCAAGTTGGTAGACCCACCACCTGCCTCCTTGATCCGTGCCCGTCTTGGCTGATTAGGGAGTGTCCAGATGTTGCGCAGACCGCCCTGGTTGAAATTATCAATTTGTCCCTTGACACGGGGACATTCCCAGGGGAACTGAAGGAAGCAGTGGTGTGTCCACTCTTAAAGAAAACTTCATTAGATCCCTTAGACCTATCCAATTACCGCCCAGTTTCAAATCTTCCATACCTGGGTAAGGTAATTGAGAGCGCGGTTGCTGAACAGCTTGGTAGGTTTCTGGAGGAAACATCGGCATTAGATCCATTTCAGTCCGGTTTCCGTACTGGTTTTGGGACGGAGACGGCTCTGGTTGCCCTAACAGATGATCTCCGTAGACAACTGGATCGAGGCGGGTCAGGACTGCTGATCCTTTTAGATTTGTCAGCAGCCTTTGACATGATCGATCATGATCTTCTGGACCACCGCCTCACAGACGTGGGGATACAGGGCATAGCCCGTAACTGGCTGTGCTCTTTTATCTCTGGTCGGGGACAGAGGGTAGCACTAGGGAGGGAAATGTCATCGCGCCACTCCTTGGTGTGTGGAGTGCCGCAGGGCGCAATCCTCTCCCCGATGCTTTTTAACATCTTTATGCGCCCCCTTGCCCAGATTATCCGGAGCTTTGGGCTGGGCTGTCACCAATATGCTGATGACACTCAGCTCTATCTGCTGATGGATGGCCACACCGACTCGGCCCCGAACACACTGACCAGATGCTTGGAAGCTGTGGCTGGATGGTTTCGTGGGAGCCGATTGAAACTAAATCCTTCGAAGACAGAGGTCCTATGGCTAGGTCGGGATGGCATGGGGATGAGGGACCAACTCCCTTCTCTTGCGGGGGCCCAATTAGTGCCATTGCCTTCCGTTAAAAGTTTGGGTGTAATCCTTGATGCCTCCCTTTCCATGGAGGCGCAAGTTACAGCAACAGCCAAGGCGACATTTTCCCACCTTCGCCGCATCAAGCAGTTGGTCCCTTACCTTTCCCGCCCCGACCTGGCCACAGTGATCCATGCGACAGTCATCTCCAGGCTTGACTACTGTAATTCGCTCTACGCGGGGCTGCCCTTGAAGCTGTCCCAGAAACTCCAGCGGGTACAGAATGCTGCAGCGAGGCTCCTCACGGGGTCTCTGCCATGGGAGCATATTCACCCAGTGCTTTTCAAGCTGCACTGGCTCCCGGTGGAGTACAGGGTCAGATTTAAGGTGCTGCTTTTGACCTTTAAAGCCCTTCACGGCCTAGGACCCTCGTACCTATGGGACCGCCTCTCCTGGTATGCCCCACGGAGAGCCTCAAGGTCCATAAATAACAACACTCTAGTGGTCCCAGGCCCTAAGGAAGTTAGATTGGCCTCAACCAGAGCCAGGGCCTTTTCAACTCTGGCTCCGGCCTGGTGGAACGCCCTGCCTCATGAGACTAGGGCCCTGCAGGATCTGATTTCTTTCCGCAGGGCGTGTAAGACAGAGTTGTTCCGCCTGGCCTTTGGCTTGGAGCCAATTTGATTCCCTCCCTCCCTCCCTCTCTTTCTTTTTTCTTTTCCTTCTCCTCCTGCGATGAGGCTACATTTTAATATTTTAATGTTCCATTATTTTAATGTTGTATTTTATTTTTGTTTTTAAGTTGTAATCATTCATCTTGTTTTTATTATTGCTTGTAAGCCGCTCTGAGCCCGGCCTTGGCTGGGGAGGGCAGGGTATAAATAAAAAATTATTATTATTATTATTATTATTATTATTATTATTATTATTATTATTAATACTATGACACAGCTGTTACAATGTATTTCATCATCACCATTGTCCTCATGAGTGACAGCGTTTGTTGTTTTTGGTGCAACAAACTGACATGGCAACCTTTCTAGAAATCATTTAATGCTCCTGGAGAAAGTGTTGAACCAGTCCTTAATGTGTATATACAGATATATTTCTTTACCAAGGTTGGATTCACATGAACATGATTTGATTTCTCTATATGTGATCACTGTATACTTTGGTCTAGTTTGCACATGCAGCAGCAGAATGAGGTGGAGTGGACTGCAACACTTCTGACTACAAGTGAGAGATGTCACATTTTAAGTATCCCCAATGTTGCAAGTCCCCTTCATGGACTTCACCTTGCCATGGTGAAGGGGCTTGAATAACTCAGAGAAGCTATGAGCTAGAAGAGTTTGGATTTGATATCCCGCTTTATCACTACCCGAAGGAGTCTCAAAGCGGCTAACGTTCTCCTTTCCCTTCCTTCCCCACAACAAACACTCTGTGAGGTGAGTGGGGCTGAGAGACTTCAAAGAAGTGTGACTGGTCCAAGGTCACCCAGCAGCTGCATGTGGAGGAGCGGAGACGCGAACCTGGTTCCCCAGATTACGAATCTACTGCTCTTAACCACTACACCACACTGGCTATGCCGTGCAGGGCCACCTAAGACAGACAGGTCATAGTTGAGAGTTTAGACTAAATGTGATCCACCTGGAGAAGGAACTGGCAAAGCACTCCAGTATTTTGCCAAGAAAACTCCATGGACATAAAAAAGGAGAAGCTCTGAGAAGAAAGCAAAAGTTTCCAAGGCAAGCTCTGGTTCATGGGGTCACGGAGAGTCAAGCACGACTAATACGACTAAACAACAACAAATTCTGCAAGTAATTTTAATAAAATTATGCAAGTAAAAGACTAGCAAATGAAAGAGGAAGGTTCTAGACCAGCATGCTTATTGCTGTGTTAGTTTTTGAATTGCATAGAAGTGAATGGAACCAGGGAGTGGAGGAGAAAGACTGGATAGGGACTAAATCTGCTCCTATTTTGTTGGTGATGCTAAGGACCAGGCATTTCTCATTTTTCTAACTAAAGCTAAACTCGCCACATGTTCATATCATTTTGCAGTTTTTAAAGCAAAAGACCAGCAGCATTTTGGTGTGCATTTATTTTAAATTTAGTTTTTTTAAAAAGCAAACCTTTTTTATATTTGCAATTGAACACATAGAAATAATAATAAGAAAATTTACATATGCAGTTTTGCCTAATATTCACATTTTTGCAAGCAATTTTTCCTGAATATAATGTCTTTTGCATGCTATTATCATGAATATATGCATTTTAGGCACACACGTTTAGAGGACTGCACTGTAGAATTTGGAGAAGTGCAAACTTTGAAGGATAGTGAGTATGTATGTACTGAAACTCTGGAAAAATATAATAAATAAATAGCAATTATATTTTTTGGGAAGGATAGCTGTGTTTTGATTTATGCATAGTTTTGGAAAGTGCAAATTAGGTAGGTTTGCATTAAAATATGAAGCAAAAGTAATTTCTTGCCCATTCCTAGTAGTGATCTAAGCCATTAAGAAATCTGCTTCTGCTTATAGCTGCCTAGCCCCATTCTAACCGAATGTTGGAGAATTGATAGAATATTGGACACTGGCTTTTTACAGAGACTATTATGATGTTTATTTAGGGTTGAAAAAGCAGTGAGTACCTTTTGGTTCTTTTGCATTACTTTTGTACTTCTCAAATGCGGGGGGATCCTTATTCTTCAGACTTGATGAATCACTCCAGGAAGTATGATGCTTAAGTTGCTTTAAGAAGCCCTGCATATAATTTCACATAACGATGTGACATAATTTGCTTAACTGAAGCAATCCGAAGTGATTCATTCTAAAACGATGCATTATTCAGACTTTTTTTTAAAAAAAAAGGAAAGGAAAGCTTGTCATAGACATGTAACTTGAGAAACAATGTTTGAGAATAGATAATTGGGCAGGGGGTGTTCCTGTAATGGGGAAAATGCATGCAATTAAGTGGCCATATTTCAATTATTTGTTGACATTATCTGGGGGAAATGAATTTGAAAATATATCTGTACCTTGTCCCGTCCATACTAAGGACAAAACACTTCAATTACTCTTGCTGACCTTGATCAGTAGAGTAAAGGGAACAATGTTGCCACTGGTGATGATAGTAGCACCATGGTTGGCAGTCATTCTTACAGGACGCATTGGGGAGGAACACTTGGATGAGCCACAGCTGAATTGCAAATAGAGGCGCAGCCTGGCCCATCTAACCACCCAGATGTCTTGCCATTTTTAATCCGAGCCAGAGAAAAGTTTGACAACTTGTAAAGCTGTCCTTTGAGTCTTCAGGCCAGGTGTTTGGTCTTTGAAGAGACTGTAATCCTCCAAAATGTGCAGAGCATAGAGGTGGCGTGGTGATAAGGCTCAAAAGGCTTCTGCTTACTTCCAGACCTTGTCAAGCAAGTTGCTCATTAGGAGCTCTCCATGGTGCTATGACAACCTACCAACCTTGCCCTCTTGCCCTGTCGGCTTTTCCCCAGGATCAGAACAGGATAATTGCATAGCCATGGCTGACAGGCTACAAGGTGCTATGATGTCACCAAGTTTGCTCCGTGATCTCTGATTGTCTAGGATCGTGCAGCGAGGAAGCTTTTTTGCAAAAACGAAATGTTGCAGAGGCTGAAGAAAGGCATCAAAATGTGCAAAAAATATTTCATTCTGCAAAACAGAAAATTTTACAGTAAAAAATGGGAGAACCGCACAGGTGATTAAAAGAAACCAGAGGAAGGAAACAGTGAACAAATTGTTATTGTGGCAAATTTCCCACTGGATTTAGATACATAATGAGCCAGTTCCCACAGCCACTTTCTTCCTTCCATGAGGTAATAATGTCACTCTCACACTATTATCAGGCAGTCATTTTATACATGAAGAAGGCAGGGGATGCCATTTCAAGTTTCAATGCGTGGGCCTGTATCAAGAGGGTCAAAGGCCTGCTCCAATGTGGTTCTCCCAACCAGTAATATCAAGTTCAGGCCAAGAACCCATTCTGGATCCATGAGCCAATGGCACTATATAGTCCAACTCAGCATCCTGGTCACTGCTGGACTCCAAGGTTATGACCGTAATGATGTCAGTCAGGCCAAGGCAAGCCTTCCCACTGTTCTCATTCTGAGTAGTTAGAAGAAGTGCGTCTCTATTGCTCAAGCAGTCAGACCAAGGGTAACCAGAATGGGAGGGCGGATCATTGTCCCAGTTGTATGTCCTGTCCCCCCCCCCCCCCCGCAATTTGGCAGGGGCTCAAATATTCAGAAAAATGCACCCATTGTGTGCATTTCAGCTTAGCACTAATCAAAATATTCCAGAAATCCTTGAAGCATTTCACAACATAGGCAATTACATCTCCATTTTCTTATCGTTTTCTTTGGCTGTTTTGTTTTTGAGCAAAGCATTCTCGGAGTGCATTGTACAGCCCCCAAGCAAACCAGCACTGGATTTAGAAAGTGTCATTGCTTTGCCTAAGGTCTGATCATTTAGGAGCAGTTAAATAATTAAAAGGTAGCAGCAGCAGTTTGTTATGGCTTTTGTCAATGCCTGGGAATTTGTTTCCATGTCACAAACATTAATCAGAAGCAACCTACCTTCCAATTGTCCCTTGAAGCCTAAATATTACTTCTAAAGTTCAAACACTGCCTAGAGGAAAAGGCAAAGGCAGCACACAATTAATGCAAAGTTTTTGCTCCAGAGTTCAATATTTTTTGGTCTCATTTTCATAACACCTTTTGCTCTGTTTTCCCGCTGGAACGAAAGAGACTTCTCAAGTTACGTTGAATGTTGACAGATATTTTCAACAGTCTCCTCATACAGATAAGCAAATTGGGTGCAACTAACTTCTACTCAGAGTAAACCCATTGAAATTGGACCTGAGTGAGCCATGTCATTTCAGTGGGTTTACTCCAGTGGTACCTGGTGCCCATTGAGGCTGATGGGATGGGAGGCATGGAGCTCAACAGTGGGGGGAGCCACAGCCAATGACAAGCAGAGCCAGTTTACCCTAGTTTTGCCATCATCCTCGTCCACACTGAGTTCCACAAGAGAAACACTGAAACTAAGGGGGAGGAAGAAGCTGACAGGCTGTGCCACTTCCTGGACCAGTTACAACTGGGAAAGCTGAGGGCAGACTGAGGTTGGTGGAGCAGTACCCCTTTTGTCCTAATGGACCTACCACCACTGGTCTACTCAGAGTATACAGCCATATAATTTTTAGTCCTTTTTCAATATGAATTTAGGGCTAAATAATTTCTTTTCTTTTTAAATATTTTTTAATTGCTTTTCTTTTCTATCATTACAAACATTGCATATCAATAACATACATATTACACATCATCACCCCCTCCCTCCCTTTGGACTTCCCTCAGCTTCCATTTCTGATTTGTTGTCCTCCTTATTATATACTGCTGATTTTTATAGTCCACTATATCATTCCTTCATCACATTAATTGTTCTCTGTCAATAAAGGTGTGAATGTTTATTTAAATCCTACCATTTGTTTCTGCAAATATAATAAAAAAAGGTTCCCACTCTTTTTTCGAAGTCACTGTTGTCCTTTTCTCGCAGTCTATCCATCAGTTTTGCCAATTCTGTGTAATTCATCAGTTTTTCTTGCCATTGTTCTTTTGTTGGAATTTCTCCAGTCTTCCAGTTTTGTGCTATCAAAATTCTCGCCGCTGTAGCAGCATACGTAAATAGTGTCCTCTTCTCTTTTGACAGATCTTGACCTAAGATACCCAACAGGAAGGCTTCTGGGTGCTTAACAAATGTTATTTTGAACATTTTTTCCAGTTCATTGTATATCATTTCCCAGTATATTTTTACATTTTTACAATCCCACCACATATGATGAAAAGTACCTTCAGCCTTACACCTCCAACACTCCTTCTGTTCATTTTTATACATTTTTGCTAATTTAACTGGTGATACATACAATCTATACATCATCTTCATATAATTCTCTTTCAACAATATACAGTCTGTAAATTTCAAATTTAGGGCTAAATAATTTCACATGGGTGTGGGGAACAGTATAACAGTGACAAGCACCTTCCATGAATTATGAGCATCAGTTAAACCATGCGTAGGCAGCCCTGGGTTTACATTCACATCTCAAAGGTTTGTGTCGTATACATGCATGTGTACATGCATAGGTTCGCACCTAGATGTTTGCAAAATACTCCTCTCCTTACCAGTCTGGGCTAGGTGACATAGCCCATGCAAGCGGAGTAAGGGCAGAAACTAGCAAGTGATAGGGGGAATTTGGCAGGTTGAGCCACATCAGAAGCCGAATTTGGCTGGGGTCAGTGCAGCCAATCTACTATTAGAGCATCCCAGATTGGAGGATATCCAGGACCCACTTAAAAACTTATATGATAACAATGGAAACATAAACTTGGAAATGTGTGCCTCAACACTACAACATGAGTGGGATCCTCTACGCATGTAACATCTCTGCTCAGATATCTATACTGGTTAACCATTTGCTACTGAGTCAAATTCAAAGTGTCACTACAGTGGTACCTCGGGTTAAGAACTTAATTCGTTCTGGAGGTCCGTTCTTAACCTGAAACTGTTCTTAACCTGAAGCACCACTTTAGCTAATGGGGCCTCCTGCTGCCACTGTGCCGCCGCTGCACGATTTCTGTTCTCATCCTGAAGCAAAGTTCTTAACCCGAGTTACTATTTCTGGGTTAGCAGAGTCTGTAACCTGAAGCGTATGTAACCTGCAGCGTATGTAACCCAAGGTACCACTGTATTACTTTAGGAAGCTGTTAACGGTTTACTTGCAGGATCACCTCGCCCCCAATATGCCCACCTGACTGCTTTTCTCTGCATTGTCACAGGTGCCGCATATTATTCATTCTGCACTTGTATGAAATTGACCTTTCGGTGTGGCAGCAGCAATACTTTGGAACTCCCTGCCGATTGACATCAGGCTGGCGCCATGACTGTCTTTTCAGTGCCTGCTTAAAGCATTTTTTGTTTAGGCAATCCTATCCAGAAATGTGATGTCACCTTGCCAACAAAGGTCCGTATAGTTAAAGCTATGGTTTTCCCAGTAGTGATGTATGGAAGTGAGAGCTGGACCATAAAGAAGGCTGATCGCCGAAGAATTGATGCTTTTGAATTATGGTGCTGGAGGAGACTCTTGAGAGTCCCATGGACTGCAAGAAGATCAAACCTATCCATTCTTAAGGAAATCAGCCCTGAGTGCTCACTGGAAGGACAGATCCTGAAGCTGAGGCTCCAATACTTTGACCACCTCATGAGAAGAGAAGACTCCCTGGAAAAGACCCTGATGTTGGGAAAGATGGAGAGCACAAGGAGAAGGGGACGACAGAAGACGAGATGGTTTGACAGTGTTCTCAAAGCTACCAGCATGAGTTTGACCAAATTACAGGAGGCAGTGGAAGACAGGAATGCCTGGCGTGCTCTGGTCCATGAGGTCACGAAGAGTCGGACACGACTAAACGACTAAACAACAACAACAACACAATCCAGAAATGTAGAAGCTGCAGGCATTTTATTCCTCCTTGGCTGTTGTTGGTTTTAATAATCTTCTGATTACTTTTAAATATTTGCTTTTAACAGTTTTTATCAATAATTTCAGCAACCTACCTTATATTTTTGTAAGCTGCATAGAGAGTTTTTTACAGTCAAGGGATAGAGCAGACAGTTCAGTGCAGACAACAACACTGAGCTTTATGGACCAATGGTCTGGTTTAGCAGGAGGCAGATTCTTGGGTTCTTAGACATGTTTGCCTGCAAGTATTGATAAAGGTTTTTTCTTTCGAACGCCATTTGATATTTATTTTCCTTAAAGCTGCTGACTAAAAGCAAAACAAAACCTAATACCAAGCTGATTTGAGCAACCTGTTATTCCAACACTGGGAGGTTCTGTTAATTGAAATAGTAAATACTGACTTCAGCATATATCACCTGGAGCACCTAAACACCCAAGTGAAACTCAGCATTTTTGGATCATGTGGAGAACAGAGCAGTGGGGGGGGGGGCGAGAGAGAAACTTTCCTTCAACATTGCTGTATATGCATTTTTATTTTTTGGATATTTTACTGCAGCTTTGCAATTTGATGGTATGCAAAGTCTCCATGGGATAATGTACAACTATTATCACTATCTATTTAGGACGTTACCTGAACAAAGTGCTTTCCGAATTCTTATCATATTGGCCACATTGCCATATTCATTTTTTCCATTACTGTAACTAGAATTCTTCTTTTAAATGAAGGCCCCAGTTAATTATTTGATGCTCCTGTCAGACCAAAGGTGGAAATAGCCTCGCGATGTGGGCAGACCTAACATGCAAATGGGAATTAGTATTTGGCTTCAGGTTTCTTTTGCATAAATGTGTCAAGCTAAATGGTGCACATCGTTCCCATGCAGAGTTCCACCACAATGTGAAGTTAAAAGAGTGGTGGCATGTGAAAGCTCCTTCTCTGCAACTGGCATCTCCCATCAGGAGAGCATCTGGCACTGACACTCCTGACTTTTGGTTGGTTGGTGAAGAACAAACCTCTTTGGATGGGACCCTGAGGGTCATCTAGTCCAGCCCCCTACAATGCTGAGATTCCTGCAGTGTAGGAGGTTGGACTAAATGGCCCTTGGGGTAATGAGCCACTCAGTTTGAAGCTATTTATCACCTGCTGCTAGTTGATCAAGACAGTTTGAACATATTACACTGATCCTAGTCCGACTGCACTGGCTACCAGTTGGTTTCTGAGCCCAATTCAAAGCACTGGTTTTGACCAATGAAGCCTTAAATGGCCCAGGACTGCAGTACCTCAAGGACTGCCTCTTTCCATATGAACCTACCAAGAGCCTGAGGTCATCTTCTGAGGCCCTTCTTTGTGTGCCTCCTCCTCGAGAGGTCCGGAGTGGGGCAACACGAGAACAGGCTTTCTCTGCAGTGACTTCCCATCTATGGAATGCCCTCCCCAGGGAAGTTCGCCTGGCGCCTTCATTATACACCTTTAGGTGCCAGGCAAAAATGTTTCTTTTTAACCAAGCCTTTGGTTGATCTGATTTACATCCTATACCCTTTTAAAATGTGGTTTGGGGAGGGGAGCTATTGGTTGGTTGGCTTTTGTATTTTGTGGCTTTATATCTTGATTTTATTCTGTGAACTGCCCTGAGACCCCCAGGTATAGGGCAGTATATAAATTCTAATAATAATAATAATAATAATAATAATAATAATAATAATAATAATTTGCATTTTAAGGATCAGCTTCTACCTTCTAGCTCACATAACTCAACTCTAAACTTTGCCTTTTTTCTTTCTAACTACCATCACACTCCCTTTGTGCGACCCTGGAGAGCCTCTTTCAATCAGAGGAGAGCATACTGGAAGAGATGGGCCAATCATCTGACCTGGTGTAATGCAGCTTCCCGCATTGCTAGAGCTGATAGAGTGGCTAAGAATGTGTGAGCTCTGAGCTAGGAAGCCATCAGTTTAAATATCAACACAGATATGAATGCACTAGGAAACCTGAGACATGAAACCCATCAAACTCTCAAAATATGTCTGAGTATTATTATTATATATTAATAGAAATATGATTCACCAACAGCACGACACACAGGTAGCTGTGTTTCCATGAGCCCAACGATGGGACATTATTAGCACAGAGACTCAGAACGGTGGGAGCTGCTATGACTTTCCTGGAAATGAAGAATCCAAAGAGTTTACTTGCATAAGGGGATGTGTCACGAACACGCAAAAAAAAAGTTTACTTCCACAAGGGAGAAATTATATTTGCAGACTGAGTCAGTCTACCTGGCTTCCTCTGGAATCCCAGTCGCATCGTTCCTATTTATATCGAAAGGGAAACCTCATTGTCCTCGACTGTCAGGGACAGGCAGGTGTCTGAAGGGTGGGCAGAGGAGCCAAGAGGGTGATCCGGGGGAAGGGGCCAGTAATCTGTGGGGTTCTGTGCCCCCCATGAGGCAGGGGGAGGAGGAAGAGGCTGGGCAGCCAAAGATGGAAGAAGAGGAGGCGGGGGGAGATGTAGGGAGGCGTAAAGGTGGAAGAGACAGTCAGTGGCGTAGCGTGGGGGGTGCAGGGGGGGCGGGCCGCACCGGGCGCAACATCTGGGGTTAGGGCAAATCCATGGGTTAGAGGGCGCAAATCCACGGGTTAGGGGGCGCAAATCCACGGGTTAGGGGGCGCAAATTACTTGCCTTGCCCCGGGTGCTGACAACCCACGCTACGCCACTGGAGACAGTTCTAGAGAGTATTGGGCCTGTAGAACAGGCATAGGCAAACTCCGGCCCTCCAGATGTTTGGGACTACAACTCCCATCATCCCTGACCACTGGTCCTGTTAGCTAGGGATGATGGGAATTGTAGTCCCAAACATCTGGAGGGCCGGCGTTTGTCTATGCCTGCTGTGGAATCTACTTTGTCCTCTCCCCCATTGTTTCCAAGGTTGAGGAGGGGCTTAAAATGACAGGGCCAGCTGGAGATGCTGTGCAGGAGATGTTGTTGGTTGCTTGCATGCCCCATGTCAGAAGAGGGGTCTAAGTGTGCTGGAGGAGGCATGGTACACTGTTGCTCCAACTATTAGACAGGCCTGAAGAAGGAGATGCTCAGGGGCATTTAGCAGGAGCGGAGCATGTGATCGGAGCTGATGTAACTGAGTGCTTTGTCAATACAGAACTAAACTTCCAACTCTGTGTTCTGCTCTGCTGAGGCTGGGTGTGCTCAGGAGCTGAAGCTGCAGCACCACCTGCAACCCCTCCTAAATGGATCAGAGTGATCCATTCATCCACTTGGGCACTGAGGGGAAAACAGGGTGCTGAACTAGACAGTTCCCCCAGAGATTGGTGTGGGGACCTGTGCTTTTTAACTTGTTCATAAATGATCTGGAGTTAGGGGGTCAGCAGTGAGGAGGCCAAGTTTGCTGATGACACCAAACTGTTCAGGGTGGTAAAAACAAAAAGAGGTTGCCAGGTGGTCCAGTGGCATCTCTCCAAACTGGGTGAATGAGCATTAAAATGGCAAGTGTGGTTCAATGTAGCAAGCAAATTTAAGGGAAGGAGAGTGGAAAGTTCTGTTGTGCAAGTGCAAAACCTTGCACTTACAGAACAAGTTATTTGGATGTCGTCCCTTGGCTGAGTATTTATTTATTCATTTATTTCTTTAATGTATTTTACCTTGTTCTTCAGCCAAGGGGCAGCATCAGAGCTAAATAAAGTATTATTTATTATGCTAATATATACAGCAAGTCTCTATATCAGTAAATGGGGGAAACCAGCAATTTACCAACACATTGGCATGAAAGGCTGGCCTTCTTTCTCACCTTCCTTTGCACTGTAATGTAAAGAAACAGAAATAGCATAAGAGAATAACCTCTTGGCCCCTTGCTCTTTACAAATTTCAGTAAGATCAGAATACTTCACCATTATGTGTGCTGCTAAATTAAGGCCATCTGTATCCAGGACATCTTGTCACAGGTCAGAGAGTGTAGGCTCTGCTGTGACAAAGTTCAAGATGTCTTTAAGTGCTGGGTTCCAAATTAAGAAACCTGCAGCAATACAAGATGAACACATATGCTAAAGCAGTTCACCAGCATCACCAAGGAGGTTCATGAATTCTTCAGCACCATAAAACTGGCTGATCTTTTAGTTTATGCTTCCACTATTAAAGGACATTGACATTCCTTGTAAGTATGGTGTGGCTGATTTTCCCCAATGCCCCTTGAAAACCCCCAAAAAGGAACAGGTAGAAAAGCATCCTGATGAAGTTCCTCTAATACACACATGGAGGTTTTGCATATACAGGCTCATTCATTTTAATTCATAGGCACAAAGAATAGATCAAACAGGCAGAGGAGATCCATGCACTTATTAGCTCTGCCATGCTAATAGGAAATCACTGAACTGGCACCACTGGTTTTGTTTGTTTGACTGCAGCATTGTTTTTGAGCAAACTGATTTGCAACTGTACCTTAGATCAGTGTTTCCCAAACATGGGTCTCCAGCTGTTTTTGGACTAGAGTTCCCATCATCCATGATCACTGGTCATGCTACCTAGGGATTATGGGAGTTGTAGTCCAAGAACCGCAGGAGACCCAAGTTTGGGAAACACTACCTTCGATTGTCCATAAAAAGGATCCTCTTAATTAAAATACATTCCTTTGCTGCAGCATAACTGCCATATCCCTGCCACCACAACACAGATACTGACACAGTGCAGTATATGTGATCCTCACCTACCATAAACTAGTGAAACTGCTGATTTCAACTCTCCTTCATCAGCAGTATAAACTGGTGTCTGGAACATAGGGTGAATGAAAAATAAACCCAGTAATCAGAGGATTTTCAGTTTGAAAAACTAATGCACAGAGTTAAATTGATCATATGGCAGACGGTTCACATTTTGCATGTAGCCCTTCTGTCTGTTTCTTTAAATGCAATCTCCAGTAGTTTATTCTAATATAAACAGGTGGCATGGTTGCAAAAGTTCAATACATGTAGTCTTTTTTTCATCTTAAAAAGATTATGTTTCAATAGTTACTCGGTTATCTCAGAAAGGAATTCAAAATAAAGTGAATGAAAAGGAAAAAACACAAAGCAAATGTGAATATTTTCCATCTTGGCATGAACAACTTAGGAATCCAGATTTAGGTAGGTAGCCATGTTGGTCTGACGCAGTCGAAATAAAAATAAAAAATAAATAAAAATTGTCCAGTAGCACCTTAGACACCTTAGACCCTTATATAATAGTGGGAGGGTGGGGTGGAGTTTTTCTCAGAGGGGTAGTAGGAGATGGGTGATAGGCTCAATGGGTATGGTAAACCTGTTAAGGACTGTTAATGACTGCAATTAGTCCTACAGGAAAAAGCAAGGGATAGTATGCAGATGACCAAAAAATAGCTTTAGCTATTTAGCTAAACAGTGTTATTTTTTTAAAAAGAAATATAAGCCAAGCAAATGTGAATATTCCCCCATACGAGTCTATACATACATATTAATTCTATAAATTAACTCTATTAAATGGAGACAGGGTCACAGTATGAATGTGCTGATAGAGAAATGACTACTATTTGAGGATTTTTGGAAAAATTATTAGGGAAGGGGGGCAATTGTAGATATATCATGGTGTGTAAATATTTATCAGTGTAATTCTCTTATCATTGGAAAAAGGAGTATTAGAAAATGTGTACAAATAAATCCCATAAGGTCATACGCTCAAAACAAACATGCTGTGGAAGCACAAATAAATATATGTCATTGCATCAAATATTATTGTAAATCTAACATTTTAGAACAGCAACAAGATTGCCTTATATCACGCATAGGCAACCTCTGGCTTTCCCGATGTTTGGGACTACAATTCCCATCATCCCTAGCTAACAGGACCAGTGGTCAAGGATGATGGGAATTGTAGTCCCAAACATCTGGAGGGCCGGAGTTTGCCTATGCCTGCCTTATATGTATTGCTGTTCATTTTAAATCATTGGTTCATGAAGGACACATATAGAGTCCATCAGATAAATTTAGCCATCATGGCTAAATGCCAAGTCTTATAAAACCACTCATTCACAACTGGTATGATGAGAAATAATTTAGAGGCAACCAATTTATTTTTACAACAATTCCTGCATTACAGGGGGTTGGACTAGATGAACCTGAAGTCCCTTCCAACTCCACAATTGTATGATTCTATGAATCCAAAATGGACAGATTCACCCAACATAAGACTGGGGGGGGGGGGGTTTGAAACAGAGAGAAACTGAAATCGACAGATTTGCCATCCCTATCTATGCAAGACAATACCTGCCACATGTATATAAAGTCAGCCCCTTCCTTACTGCACTTCCAGCATCTTAGAATATATTTTGGGCAAGTCCTGTGGTATCAAACACCAATAATATGAATTTTTAAACTAGTTTTAATTTTAAGTTAGCAAAAGGCAAAAAAAAACCACCAACCAGGTCATTTTGTAAGTGTAACTTCAACCTTTTCTGACCTTTCCCCGTATTTTTCTTTTAAAACAGCAAACAAACAATACTTTTTAGCCTCAAGGAGTGGGTGATCTTGAACAGCAACTATTTAATGTTCCCACTTCAACTTATTAATGTTTCGGGGGGGGGCAATTTAGTTTTTATTTAGTCTGCTCTTGAAATTCTTATTTGGTGTGGATTGGGTTTTTATAATAATAATTTTTAAAAACCCTTCTCAGTTGATGGTGTTCCAACCAGGATGAATCTTGCATTTCCAGTTTTCTGTCTTTACATAGGGTTGGGATTTTTTAATGAGCAAGAATCTTATACTTTTAGGCCATGGCCTCTAATGTATGTAGGAGATGGAACTATTTGCGGTGTGTCGGATGAGGAAACTTGTCCTTTCACAGGCTGTACAGTGGAAACCGACCACTTCTTTTGATAATTTCAGCAGAAGATCCCATGAAGAGCTTCTGGTACTGATACAAATTGAGTGACTCTGAAGGATGCATTCTTGTTTTTGTTTTTATTATGTATTTTGTGTTTTTATATTGTGATTTTAAGCTGTGAACTGCCCTCAGACCTGCAGGTATTGGGTGGTATACAAATTATTATTATTATTATTATTATTATTATTATTATTATTATTCAGTGTGTTTAGGATTGCAGACTTTTTTTTCTAATGGTCATACGTTATTACATTCTTGATGCATTTTCAAAGAAATATAGCACAGAACTGATGGTTGAGGGTCCTCTTTGCAATGTACCAAAAAGGTTATGAGATTAATGCCTGATTGGCAGTAGTTCACTACAACTTTGACAGAGAATCATGTTACAGCTCCAGGCAGAGGCCCCAGCTGCTTTTACGTCAATGCCAATTATATCCTCCAAGGAGCGATCAAATGGAACAATTTACGGACATACCGCAGAAATGCTACTCTTGTATCAAGGATATACATGCTTCCTGTATGACAAGAATGTCTGGGCTCCTTTCAGTTCCCCAAAGGCCAAAATTGGACACAGAGTTGAGCATTGGTGATTTGACGTCAATGCCTATAGCCAAAAAAAACCCTACCCCAAAATCTACCTTCAATAGGAAGAGGTAAAATATGTATGCTGACATCAGTTGGGTCTTTGAAGAAGGATTTCCCTTTACGCCAATGGGAATCGATGCTGATATTCTAATGTTATCTCTGCCAATGCATTGAGTTCAAACCGCCGTATGCTGCTGGCTGCGGATTTTGTTATAGTCAAAATGTTAGAATCGGAAGACTGCCATGAGAAAGCACACCAAAGGTACTAAAGCTGAAAAGTGCCTTGTATTGGCTACTGAGGAAGAGCTGAGGATACCTTCTTAATAAGAAACTCATGATGGCAACTAAGGAAGACATATGGAATATATTGCGATCAGACCAAGTGCACTACAGCCCAGTATAACTCTTCCCAGATTTTAACTTTGGGTGGCGTCTGAATGGTCTCCATAAATGTAATGCAATTATTTAGTTGGCCCTCATAATGTTTTCCATAGGTTTTTAGTGTGATTGCTCAAAGCTTATTGTATATTTCTGATGACGACTGCGTGACTACAAGAACAGACCTACTGGATGAGGCCAAAGGCCTATCTAGTTCAGCTTCATAGGAGCCAACGCCATGGGGCTGAGGTGCCTTTGGGGGGCCCCAATAAAATATTTGAGGGGGCTGCTCCCCAAGTTGATGCACATTGCCATTCAAATGATTCATGTGTCTTGTGATCAATTTTGTGAGGTGGGGCTTACCCGGGCTTTCCCCCACACACACATTTTGTTCAAGTTGGCACCCCACCCAGCATCCTGTTCTCACACCTTATTCTATATGGATTTGCTCAGTCAATTTTGAAAACTATCCAAGTTGAAAGCCAGCAAGTTTGTGGCCTGCCATTGCATGTTGTGGGAGACGGCAAGCGCATTAACTCAGTCCAGAGTCTTTCAGTTTTAGCCAAGGCACAGCAAGGTGTGTTGTTACTTTTAATGACTCAAAATAGGTAGCCTAATCCAAAGACTCCCATGGTATAGTGCAAAGTCAGCTACCAAGTGGGGAAAGGGAAGCAGAAAGAAGAATACATTACTGCAGCCATAAACATTATCAAAAGTTGTTGTCAGCAGCAAGGCCTCTTGAAGCAATGTCAGCAGCATCAGAAAACATCTGCCAAACTCAGCAGGGAACTCATAGACACCACAGTCCAGAACACATTGCCTTTGAAGTGAGTCCTGTTGATTTTTAATGGGGCTTCTGTTCAACTAAGAGTCAGGCTATGTGTGCCGGTTGCGGCCTATAAAGCCCACGCGACTTCGGTCCAAGCTATCTGAAAGACCGTCTTCCCTAATACAAAGCTGCTCAGGTTTTGAGATATTCCAGGGATGCCCTTCTCTTGGTCCTACCACTCTCATAGGCACTCTTGGTGGGGACACAGAAAATGGCCTTCTCAGTGGCTGCTCCCAGACTTTGGAACTCCCTCCCTGGGGAAGCTAGACTGGCTTCCTCCTTGTTGTCCTTCCACGGGCAGGTGAAGACCAGGCTTTTGGGAACTGATTGCTTTTAATGCTGTTTTTATTGTAATCATGTGTATTTTTTACACAGATTTTATATAGGTATATGGTTTCAATTGTATGAATATTTCATTGTTTTTAAATGATTGTTTTTCTCTGTAAGCCACCTTGAATCCCATCACAGAAAAAGGCAGGCTGTTGCTGATAATAATAATAATAATAATAATAATACATGTTACACTTGCTGTAGGAATGTCAGTGACAACAACATTGTTGTAGTGAGTTAGCTCTTTTTTCCATTGTAATGTGTAAGAAAACACCACACATGTTGCATCCTCATCCTGGCATTAGTTACTTCTGGGAAAAAGCAGAGAATTGTGATAAAGGCCAGATTTTTCAATGAACATCCCTCCCTCATTCGTCTCAAAGAACTAGTATTTGGGAAGAGCTGTAGATCTGCAGTTTAGTTACACATCTACAAACCTTTATGAGGACTGGTCTGACTATTCTGCTTATAAGGTATACTGAGGCTATTCTGGTTCCCCTTTCCCTGCTTCTAACCACTACCAAATAGCATAAGAAGGTGTTTTTTTAATGGTGCAGGAAGCTGTGGCACATCACTTCCTGTTTAATTCTATGCACAAGGGGCCATTGCACATACAACAAAATGTCTGTCCCCCAACAGTACATAGAATTAGATAGGAAGTGGACTGTTGTAGCTTCCTGCACCATTAAAAATATTTTTTTATCTGATGTGGTGATGCCATAGTTTACAGAGTAATTTGTGTTGGGGGTGTGGCTTTGGGGGGGGGGTGTTAATTTTTTAATATGAGGATCTTTTAGAATTTTCCTGGATTTATCCTTAAAAATCTAACCAGAAACTGGGTAGGAGATAATTTGAGATGTTCATGGACCAAAACAGGGTGGAACAGACTCGTTATTCCATCTCTCTATTATCTTATGCTGGTGGACGTGGAGAAAAGGGATAAGGCTGCTGTGATGCATGATATGTTGGGGACTTTTGGATTTTACACCAAGGAAAATAAAAACTCACCAAGGCAATGCCTTTTTAACGGCATTGACATGATGGTCATAAAGTGCAGCTAAGCTTAGGATAACAGTGAGAGATTACCCAGTGTATGTACCCTTGAGGAAGGGCAAATTGCAAATATGGCAAATACATTTATGGATGTAAACCCTGTTTAATACATCACATTGGGGGATATATTTGCCCTCGAACATGTAGTTTTTAGAAGCCATTTTTCTGATGAACACTTGGTACCATAATTGTGGCTTAAACTGTGGCTTGTAATAAATAGATAAACCTCTCCTAAGCCTGCTTTCACTTCTCAGTGGGAATTTAGCTTGGGAATTCAGGATCTCCTTTAGCTACGTCGTTATTCTCTTTAAGAACTAAAGCATAGCTTTTCATTTGAATATGCGAGCCCTGGTGATGTCCTGTGATTGCATTTTCTATTTAACAGAAACAATATCTGTGTCTCCAGACATTACTGCACCAAGTGTCTTAGTAGGTGCAATAATGATTTCCAGTATGTTTGTTGTCTCTGAAAGAGGAATAATCTATATTTGGCAGATAAAAACATTTTAAAAATATTATAATCAATTAGACCTCTTTTCAGCTAAGTAGGTCATTCTAGACTTAAAATAATCTCTGTGAATTCAAAAAACAGGTAATGGCAACGGTGGGCAAGTAAAAAAAAAATCAGATGCATGTTTCACTGTGGATGGCAAAAATGTTCTCTCACATAATTGCTCTTTTGATGCAGGATGAAAAATGCTGAATACCTTAAGCTGGTTGGGTGGTACTTATCTCAGCTGTTTACATTAAGTCAGGGACTGCCAATGTGGTACCTGCAGGCTCCAGTGTGACCTCTGGTATCTCTTATAACACCCACAAAAGGTCTAAGTAAATATTCATTTTGTGTTATGCCATGTCCCATGCATCCATTTTGTGATATGCCATGCCCTCACGGGAACCATTTTGTGACAGGGACCACAACACCTCTCCAAATTCTAAATGTGCCCACTGGACCAAAGGGGTTGGCAACCCCTGTACTGAGGTCACAGTCCTAGTTAAGGCAAGCCTAGTCATGTGGTGAAAAGTAGACCTGAGTCGTCGTCCCCACACTACAACATAATTTAACATGTGAAATGGGTACTCCTTAGAGAAGCATGCACTGGCAATAAACTAAATTTGCACAGTCTCTTCTTCCAGCACTTTTGCAGGGAAGTCACACAATTATCCTTTGAATGTTGGTGCTCCACATGGAGTACCTGCCTCACATTACTCTGTGTGCATAGTGGGAGGGCAGGACATGCAGCCACTCAGCCAGCCTATGAAACAAAGTACAGTGGTACCTCGGTTTACGAGCTTAATCTGTTCCGGAAGTCCGTTCTTAAACCAAAGCCGTTCTTAAACTGAGGCGCGCTTTCCCTTCTGAGGCCTCCCGCTGGCAATGCCCTTCCACTGTTCGGCTTCCATTCGTAGACCGATGTAAAGTTCACTAACCAGAACACCTACTTCCGGTTGCAGAGTTTGTATAACGAATATGTAGTTCGTTAACAGAGCTGTTCATAGACCGAGGTACCACTGTATATGATCCAAAGCAAGGAATCCCAGATAGAAATATAAGGACAACCACTGCCCAAAACATAGGAAACTGTAGGATACTTTGTGACACTACTGAATTTGACAAGCTACAGTAATGGTTTTACATGCATTAAGGTGATTTCTCATAGGCTGCTGATAATCTGAAGTCATTGTTTGTTCTTTATGACAGCCTCACCCTGTATAAAACACCATTTCTGAATTGTAGATGTTCTCCCTAGCTCTCATGATAAATGAGCTTGCAGTTATATATTTAAAACTGGAAGAACGCTGCTGCTACTGCTGCTACTGCTGCTACTGCTGCTACTGCTGCTACTGTTTAACTTTTATTTAGCGCCAGCAGGGGCTAGGCACTGTACAACCCCTTCTGTTTAATTGCCAGCTTTCACGTTGCGTTTCCCCTATTCGCACATCTCATTAACACCTGAAGTGTGGACGTGTGCATCTTCCCTGCAAAGAGAAGCATATGATGCACATTTCCCATGGGGAGAGATGCACAAGTTCCCATTTGGACAATATTGACTTTCTCCCGCATTTCCACATATCATTAGTGTCCAGAGCTGGTCCTCAAGGTATTATCAATTCCATATGTGAATTTATTTCCACCTGTCTCCTTTGAAACCCCCAAACCCTGCAGCTTCACCATCCTATATCATTGCTTCACTTGTCCTTTGAGCATTCTGGCTCCAATTTATTGGCTCACGGTGATTTGCAGTTATTCAACACCACAATTCATAAAGAATAAGACTTAAAACTGATCTTTCCCTCCCAAGAGGAAGAAATGTTGTTATTTCACCAGGCGTTTAATGGATTATAACTGTATGTTTTAACTTTTGCTGGCTTTGGGGTTCGATATCATTGTTTCTGTACTGGTTTCAATGTTCTTGAATGTTGTGTTTTTACTATTGTGAAGACCCATGGAGGTCCTGATGGGACGTAAAAAGCAAATGACAAGTGTTTATATAAATAAACAAACAATTAGACTACTATAATGCTGAAATCCATTTGTAGCATAGATGTACCCCTAAAAACATTCAGTGTTCTCAAATCAACCAGTGAAAGCCTTCGGGAATCTTTGCCCCATCTCTCTTTGCTATTTGACAGTAAGTTTGTAGTCATTTTCACTTGATCTGGAAGGTCTCTTAAAACATTAAGAGGACCAATATGTTGAACAGAAAGAAGAGCGCTTTTTCCCAGAGCATGCCACTGTTAATAGGGCGACGTGCGATTTTAGACAAAGAGGGCATTTCTGAGATTTGCCTAAAGGGTGTTGTTCTGTGGCTTCAGGCAAGGCTTTTCAACACATCCTCCACATCTGACAGGTGTTGTTATGCGAGTATTCTTCTTATTCCCAGAATGCCATCACATGATTAGAAAGCACATGTATTTAATTTGGATGACAGCTGCAGGGCCAATGTGAAAATTTGATAAAGAGGTAATTCGGGCAGGAAATTAAGAATCTGAAGTGGCATGAAGATCACAGTCTTATCTTGCAGCTAGATGTTGCCCATTGATTCACAGGGTTTAACAAAGAAAAGGGGGCATCAAGCAGAAAATGTCAAAGATAACAGCAAAATTTGAGGACGGGGAGGAATAAATGATAGCTCTGAGTTTGAGATTCCTGTCTGCCCAGAATTGGACAGAGGGAACAGTTGCCCAGAGAATACAGCAATTCCTTTAGTGTCTGCTCATCTATAATTCCAATATAAAACGGATGCTTTCCTATAATGGTGCACTTGACGAAGAGGGCTCTTGCCTGCATTGATGCCACAATAAAATGGTTAGTTTCAAAACTGTTACAGCAATTCATCATGGTATAAAATGATAAGTTTTTACTTGCCTCTTTCTATTGTCAAATCAAATGTTCCCTTTTCCCAATATCACTGAGTCGATGAGAGCTAGAAACTCAGGCCTTTAAAAAAATTGTAACTGTAGCACAAGCGGATTGGATAGAGTGTGGATTTTCCCACTTTCTGCTAAAAGCCATACATGTCTCTGAGAGGAAGCATGCCAAATAACCCTGTGTTTGCCCCCTAATGGATCCCAGCAGGGATTGGGGAATGCTTGTTAGCTCTGGGGCAATCCTTTGTCTTGGATGGAGGGGAGGTTGTAATCTCCGCCTGCCCCTCCAAACACTGGGGATCCCATTAAAGGGATCCAGGGGGAGGGGTCATGTCTGTGTGCCCAGGCGGGGCCAGGGCCAAAGGCACTCCCCCAAATAGTGGTCCCTGCAGCAGTCACCCTATGTGATGTACATAAGTCTTAGGAACGTGGCTTGACCACGCATGACTTCCGGTGGGCGGGCCCGAAGTATTTTGATTGCCCCATGCCCAAGCCAAACTTCTTTCATCTGTTTTCAATAAAGTTGTGGCCTATTTCAATCCAAACCAGTCTTAGTGGTCTTTTATTTATCTAGGGTTGGGGACTGG
Organism: Podarcis filfolensis; assembly: GCF_964270895.1. Lineage (NCBI taxonomy): Eukaryota > Metazoa > Chordata > Lepidosauria > Squamata > Lacertidae > Podarcis > Podarcis filfolensis. The sequence continues at coordinate 73,381,860 of NC_139604.1, read as the reverse complement.
GGAGCATGATGCCTGGACCCGCAATGCTTATTGGCTCTGAGCAAGAGCAACAGGAGTTCTAGAAGGAAACAGGAACAATTTGCTGTGTTACCTGCTGGTCACACACACACACAGCAGCTGTGTGTGCAGTATTAAGGAAAAAGGGAAACAGTGATATGGACAACATCAAAGCCACTGCTCTCCTTTCTTACAGTTCTTTAAGTGGGAAAGGACTCTCTCAAGCAGATGACTGACAACTCTTCAAATGGAGGACTGCCCTCCGTAAAGCGGGGCACATGGACCCCCTAAGTGTGAGTAGAAAGCCGTGGGTAACTCCTGTGGTGAGCTCTAGGTTTTTTTGGACTACAACTCCCATACAACCAACACGATTAATGATCAGGAATGATTGGAGTTGTAGTCCACTGAATGTGAAGGGTGCTACACTGGCTTTCCCTTATGGAGAACAATAGAAGCGTTTTGTGACACAGATTGCTATTGGAGTGAGGGAAGAGATAGAAAGAGTGGGCTGAGCTGACTTTTTGAAGCTGTATAAACTAACAGCAAAGGGGGCTAAAGAGCCACCCTCTTTGGAGATCTGATATGAGGCTGCAAAGCTTGCTTTGTCGGTGTGTTTCAGCTGTGTGCTTCTACCCATGCTCAACCTGTATATTTGTAAATAAACTCAAATATTGCAAAACACAGTAAGCCTCCAGGAATTCTTCCTACCAAAGGAAATGTGCTTTTTTATTTTTAAAGAATGATAATGAATTCATTAATCTTGACACTTTTCGGGAAATGTAATTTATCTTTTCTGAAAGGCTGTAGTCTCAAGTAAAACTGTTTTGAAACAAGACCTGACATGAGTTCTGGTCGGTGCCCATGTTAATCAAAAACATAGCATGTGGGTTGCCTTCTTTTGCTTCGCTTCCCGTGACTTTTCTACTGTGAAATCCTGAATTAATGTCTTCATTAGGATGTGGGAATATTGCTCCATTTAGCCCAGATTCTCTACAGCTTTTTTGTGGAGATATGTCATTTACTATTTGTCCAGGTTTGGTTGCATTAGTGCAGGAAGCTTACTGAGGAGCCTAGCAAACAAATTAAACGGTTATTTTTCATTGCAGAAGGAACAATGCTTGCTAGGATTCAGAGTGACGTTAAGGAAGAAAAACTCCTGGGCTAGACCAACCGCCCGCCCCCACCACCCCCACCACCCCCACCACCCCAGAAAAAAGGATATGAGGAGAATATCCAGATAAATGAATTCTTTTACCCGGTGGAATCCCAGGAGAAAATAAGTAGACAGAAACAGAAGTGTGCAGAATACAAAATGTGGTGATGGCTGCCACTGTGGATGGCTTTAAAGGGGGATTAGACATATACATAGAGGATAAGGCTATCAATAGTGACTAGGCATGATGGCTTCATGCTACCCCCCAGGAAGAGAGGCAGTTTGAAATCTAGTCACTGGAGAACAGCAGCGGGAGAGGACTATTGTTCGCAAATGGGCAGTAGCTTGTGGACTTGCTAGAAGCATCTGGCTGGTCACTGTGGGAAACGTTATGCCAGATGAGAGAGGAGTTTGGTCCCGCTTCAGCAGAGCTATTCTTGTGTTCCAAAATGGTATGAGGAGGGGTCTGTATATTTGTGGATTCCACCAAACCTTGAAATTGGATCAACAAAAAGTCGTGCCAAAAAATGTGAGGCAGGCATCTCTTGCTGCAGGAACTAGATTGAAAAGCAGGGCTTAATTGTGTGTTTGGGAACTTTTCCATGTGTAGCACAGGTTCCAAGCTGTTGGCATTTAGATAGCTCTTGCAGACCCTCCAAATGTTCCTGTTTTCCAGGGATGTCCCTGATTTAGAGAAGCCATCCCGGTTTCTGATTTGATCCCAGAATGTTCCACTTTTCCTTAGGATGTCCCTATTTTTATTGGAGAAATGTTGGGGGGTATGGAGTTATCCGACCCCTGAGCCGTCTGAAGGCAATCCTGTATAGGGAAGGTTTTTTTAATGTTTAATGTTTTGTTATGTTTTTATATATGTTGGAAGCTGCCCAAAGTTGCTGGGGCAACCCAGTAAGATGTGCGGGGTATAAATAGTAAAATTATCATTATGGAATGGGACGTACCTATTTTCATTGGTTAAATTTTGGAGGGTATGCTATTGTTTGGTTCCAGTCCTGGTTGTCTGAATCCACCTTGGTTGTCAGATTGTTTTCTAGTTGTTGCACGCATCACTTCCTCCTGAAATGTGAGCTGAAGACACTGGTACACAAGGGTTGGCAATATATCAAAATGAGCAGGGCTCCCATCTTATACATTTAAGAATCGTGTAGAAAAAGAGATTTATTTTTCAGGATTAGAAGTTCTGAACATTCACTTTTTTACAAAATGAATAAAAATGCCGGAACGCTGTCCTCTTTTGCATCTGGTCACCCTAATCTGCACAATCAGACAAAGATCAGATACAGTCTTCCCAAGCAGCCCAAAATCTATGGAATCTCACTGCTGGCCATTACTATAGGGAATAATCCTACAGCCTCAAACAAAATCTTCTTACATCATGACCCTAAACATGTTTGCACAAAAACCATTAACAGTGAATACAATTGGACCAGTTCTGACACAATAATAATCAGCCTTCATAGAATTATGCTCCTAAGATTAATATTCACAAAGGTTTGTAAACACACAGTTATATTACTCCCTGCTCCACCCAAGGTTCTTTCCTTGGAATTCCACAGGAAGTTTACATTCTGTTATTACAGTTTCATTGTGCATTTCTCCATGGAGGAAAACCATTGCACTGAGCATCCTGCACACTGATTTCCAAAGGGGGTGCCATTCACTGAAGCTGTTAAATCACCCCCATTATCAGTAGCAGGCCTGGGTTTCCCATTTGGGAAGCAGACAGGTATGAATGTCCTGATTACTTTTTGTTAAGTTGTGGGTGAACATATCAGACGACACAGCGATTCTTCAAACAGCTCTTGTTTATTCACAGGCCAGGACAGAACTGAACTGAAGGGTTCAGTCAGCCTGCTTATATAGAGCGCCAGTACAATGTAACTTTAACAATTTTCTAAAACTATCCAATCACTGAACGTCACTTTCGATCCCTTATTTGCATAACTATTTACAGTATCCCCCTGCTGGCCCAGGGTGAGAACTTCAGTACATAACACTTTTTTTATGAAAAGGCATAACAAAGAGGCAGACATAATTAAGTCACATGTTTTCCATCCAGAAAACATTTTACATGTTGATTTCTCTCTGTTGCCCAGCTCAGTAGTGGCATAGCTACAGTGACGGCATGATGGTCCTATTGAGATGTGGCAAACCACATTGAGTTCCATTGTTTCGTTGCAATGCAGGGTTGTATTCAGCATAATGCGAAGTAGTGCTCTGTGTGAGCAGAACAACTTCTGCACGTGCAGCAGGGCTTCCCTCTCTCTCCTGCCCTATCCACAATATATTCTGGCGGGTCCCTCGCCCCCCACAGAGCACATTTCATTGCCACATGGCAAGTTATTTGCATTTATATTTTTATCTAAGTGGTGTTTTAAGTTTTAACAATGTACACCGCCCTGATACATTATGGTATGGGGGTACAGAAATAGTTGCATGAATAAATAAATAAACGTTATTCTTAATATACATTAATATGTTGAGATTAATCAAATGCATTGTTTGCAATTAATATTTCTATCCTGCCAATTTCCCAAGGATCCTACTTCAGTAATCTTCCTCCACTGTTTTTACCTTTACCCACAGCAGGTCTGTGTGGTAGTCTGAGAGGCAGTAGCAGATCCAAGAACACTCAGTGTTTTAATGAATATTTGAACTAGGGTCTCCCAGGACTGTTAAGTTCAACAGTCTTTTCAGTATTTTCTTCTCCTGTCCCATTCCTGCTGCCACCTTCTTATTGATGAACCAGCTAAACAACGCCAAATGCTCAGGGAACTGTAAAATTTTGTTGGATCAAACTCTAAAGTCGGGGCTCATTATACATATGAAGTACCGGTATGTGCTAAATTCAAAGTTTGGATCAAGTTTCAGAACCATCACTCGCTCTTTCTGCCATAGAGGGGTTTGAATATGCTAATTTAATCACCCACTAGGTGGCAGTGATGGCACATTTAGGCCCACTGTGTAAGACCTATGGGTCAAATTACCACAGCGTGGCCAGGGCATATTCAGCAGGATCACTTATTAGCACCTCAAGTCAATATGTTTACTTCTAATTAAGTTCAACTGACTTCTGCAAGCTTTATTTTGGAGTAAGCTTCATGCGTCACTCCAGTGTGGGCTCCCACAACCCAATGTAGAAGGAAGTTTAAGAACACCATAAGGAATATTATGGGCTGTATTCAGCTGATAGCCTTATTCAACCTTAGCCTTAGGGCTACACTGAATACAATCCAATACTTTTCCAAAGAGGAACGATGTGGCCTACAGCTCCCATGAAGCAGCATCATGCTTCGCAAAAGGTGACCACGAATATGACCACCACACTTGCGTGTTTATTGCACCAGTATATTAATGCTCTGTATTTTAATGCTGCATACATGGAGTTATCCCAGGGCTGGCCGACCCATAAAGTGTGGTGAGGTGGTTGCCTCAGGCTATAGGCTGTGGGCAGCTGGGAAGGGGAGCAGATCTGGGCTCCAAGAAGAATGCCTCTTGCTGCCTCCTGCACTTGTCACCTTTCACCTCCACCACATCTTCCTGCTCCTCTCCAGCCTCCATTTTTCTCCCCCACTGCCTTCAGCACATCGGAGCTTCCCTGGGCCACCTCCAGCTGCTTCAGCCGCAGAAAAGGAGGCAGCTAGGTGTGGGATCCATTTTTTGTTTTGCCTTAAGCAGCAAAACATTCTGGGCCAGCCCTAAATTATCTCATTACATCCTTACCGCCCGAGACTGTGAAGAGCACAACCCTGTGCTCAGAGACAGTCACTTGCCGAAAACCACCCAATGAATTTCACGGATGAGCTTTCTCCTCCTAAATCATACACTCTGAGCCACCCTGGTTCTCCTGAGTATAGTGGCACCTTGGTTCTCAAACGCCTTGGTACTCAAACAACTTGGAACGCAAACTCTGCAAACCCAGAAGTGTTCTGGTTTGCAAACTGTTTTCAGAAGCCAAATGTGCTCCATTTTGAGTGTTACACTTCCGATTTGAGTGCCACACTTCCGTTTTTTAGTGTTATATTGAGGTCCGTCTGTTTTTGCTATTTATTTTGCATGGGGTTTTTTTGTGTGGCTCTTTTCAGTGGCGTAGCGTGGGTTATCAGCACCCGGGGCAAGGCAAGTAATTTGCGCCCCCTAACCCGTGGATTTGCCCTAACCCCAGATGTTGCGCCCGGTGCGGCCGGCCCCCCCTGCACCCCCCACGCTACGCCACTGGCTCTTTTTATGACTGTGTGGAACCCAGTTCAGCTACTGATTGATTGATTGATTGATTGTGTGACTGCAATACATTGTTTACTGCTTTCATTTTATGGATCAGTGTCTTGTTAGATAGTAAAATTCATGTTAAATTGCTGTTTTGGGGGGGGGGGTTAAGTGTCTTGAATGGATTAATCCATTTTGCATTACTTTCTATGGGAAAGTGTGCCTTGGTTTTGGAACGGGCTTCTGGAACGGATGAAGTTTGAGAACCAAAGTACCACTGTACTGTATAGAGTTCCAAATCTAGCCTAAGAACCTTTCATTCTGCTGCACTGCATGGGAATTTAACAAAGCCTCTCACCAACTCCACCCTGTGCATCCACGCAAATGCCCTCAGTCACATTTTCAGGGAGGAACGGTTTTCAAATGCAGGCACTATTCAATTTACCCAGAAATATATCCGTTTAACAAGGCCTAAAACATGAAGCGATGAATCAATAATAAATCTCAAAGGCCTCAAAATGAATCCCAGGACAGTTGGTTTTTAATCTACTTAGAACTTAAAGCTGATATGAAGTTTGAAGAATTTGGCAATGATATTGCATTACTTTGTGTCAGGCTTTTGCACTTACACTACCTGAATGACAAATGAAAGTTACAAGCCTGCTACTGCAACAAAGTGTGGCTAGCTTTTCTAGCTATTTCAAAACTATTGCAGTTTGGTTTCCTTCTAGAGCCATAAAAACAGAGAAGCCAAATTAAAATAAGACTGGAAAATTGCTGTGTGTAAATCACATGAATATAATGAAATAGTTAAGATGACAGATTTAGTGAGAATTAGGAAAGGTGCCTATAATTTGGATAGAAAAATTGGCTTCCAGGTGGATAAATCGAAATTGGAAACAGAACTGTTAGAACCAAAAACTAAGATTTTGTCAAAGATGTATAACTTGCTGTTGAAATGGAACACGCAGGATGAAACGGTCAAATCAGCAATGATCAAATGGGCGCAGGATCTAGGTCATAATATTATGTTTGCTGATTGGGAGCAGTTGTGGACCACCGGTATGAAATTTACGGCATGCATTGCCTTAAAGGAGAACATTATGAAAATGATTTACAGGTGGTACATGACCCCAGTCAAGCTTGCTAAAATTTATCACCTGCCTGACAATAAATGTTGGAAATGTAAAGAAGCTGAGGGAACATTCTTTCACCTCTGGTGGACTTGCCCAAGAGTTAAGGCTTACTGGGAAATGATATATAATGAACTTAAGAAAGTACTTAAAAGTACCTTCCCCAAGAAACCAGAGGCCTTTCTCTTGGGCATAGTTGGCCAATGGGTGCCAAAGAAAGATAGAACATTCTTTATGTATGCAACAACAGCAGCAAGAATACTTTTAGCTAAATATTGGAAGACACAGGATCTACCCACCGTGGAGGAATGGCAGACGCAAGTGATAGACTACATGGAGATGGCTGAAATGACTGGTAGAATCCGTGACCAGGGAGAAGAATCGATGGAACAGGACTGGAAAAAGTTTAAGGACTATCTACAAAAACACTGTAAAATCTTGGAGTGTCAATAGGATGTGGGAAGTAAAAGCAACAGGGTTTGTGTGACTTTGGCCAAAGGTGTGTGAAAAGAAGAATCTAAGAAAAAAAGGATAAGGGGTTATGAACAGAACAATATTATGTCATATTTTATAAGATGAGGTACGGATTAAAATAAATGGAAAATGGGGACATAATAATTAGAATATAATATTAAGTATGGTTGAAACAAGGTTTTGAATTTGCTGAATCTGATTGGAGTAAAGTGGAACACAAAAAAGGGGGATGTGAGGAGGTCAAGACAGAGGGGCATGGAACTTTATAAATTTAAGAAAGAGTGTTTTTCTTTTTTCTGTTTTTCTATTTTTCTTCTTTCATTTTTTTTTTTTCTGTCATGTTTTTCTTGAGCTTTATGTATGGAAATGATACATTTTGAAATGATGAATTCTTTGTTTTGTAAAACTTTAATAAATATGTATTTTAAAAAAAAGAGAATTAGGAAAGGTGACTCTATTCAGAATAATCTCATAACCAGGTGGGAACCAATGATTGCTGCCAGCCATTGTATGGAGGTACAAGTTTTGCAAAGCTATCCACATTAACCTTGGCACTGTCTAAGCCTCTACTGCTAATTGACTGTCTTCCTCTCACAGTACAACAGTGGCTTGTACTTTCTCATCTTTAGTTTTAGTGGTCTGTATTAGGGAAGGAGGGATTCTTATCAATCACCATCCACAATACAGTTTGTAGATACAAATATATACCAGTACAAAGTATCTCTGTTGCTCCAGCAATTCATGACCACCCTGCTGAGAGCCTCAGGGCCCACTCTTGCCTCTCTCCACCGGGCCCAAGGTGGGGCCTGACAGGCTTCATAAGGACTGCTACTGCCCAGCAGAGAGTGCTGTTTCTTCTTTTAAATTTTTTTTTTGTGTGTGTGTGTGTTTTTAGTGTTTGAACTGTTTTTAGCTGTGTTGATTGACACCCTATGCCCTTTTAAAATGTGTTGGGGGGGGTTATTGGGTTGTTGTTGTTTTTATTTTGATTATGTATTTTGTGGTTTTATGTTCTGATTTTATCCTGTGAACTGCACCACTTTAGCTAATGGGGCCTCCTGCTGCCGCCGCGCTGCCGGAGCATGATTTCTGTTCTCATCCTGAAGCAAAGTTCTTAACCCAAGGTAATATTTCTGGGGTAGCAGTGTCTGTAACCTGAAGCGTATGTAACCCGAGGTACCACTGTAGACTGGAAAGAGAAGTTGCTGAATTGCAACTTATTACCAAACTTAAAACCATGGAGAGACCTGGGTCTGAATAGAGACATTGGATTCTTATCTCATTATACATGATACAGCTATTTTTAGCCATCTCACCCCTTGCTTTTTCCTGTAAGACCAATTGCAGTCCTTAACAGTCGTCAACAGGTTTGCCACACCTATCAGCCAATCACCCATTCCCACCACCCTTCTGAGTAATACCCCTCCCCACCCTCTAACTACATATAAGGGTCTGGTGACTTCTGTTTCAGTGTATCTGGAGAAATGTGCATGCACACGAAAGCTCATACCAATAACAAACTTAGTTGGTCTCTAAGGTGCTATTGGAAGGAATTTTTAAATTTTGTTTCAACAATAAAAAATGTTCAACTTGTGTGTCAAGTTTAAATATACCATTTGTTTCTCTAGGGAGGAACCTAATTGATCTTAGAAAGGATGGTGTAGAGGGGGGCCAACACTGCAGAGAAGGAGCACAGTGCACCCATGTTGCTGTGAGGAAAGGGTAAATGAAAACTAAATGCACCGGCATCTGTCTGTCTTTCATAGTAAAGCAATACAGCACTGTGAAAAGCAGTGGGAGAGGTCTGAACTACAGAAGAAAGGTGGGGGTGCGAATTATTTGATTCCTGAGAGTATGCGGCAGCCTTACACAATAGGCAGCCTAGTATCAATTAGGTTTCCAAGACAAAAGGCTCTGTGTGTATTTACCGCTTGCTCAGAAATAAGGCTATTGAAGCATATCGCAGCTCTTTTGCCTGGAAGCAGAGATTAGGAGCAGCTGTGTGGGCTCTCCCTGCTGTGGGTGCACAAGCAGTAATAAGGGAGTGTGATTGCGTAGTGCAGGGGGCAGCGGTGGCACTGCAGCGAAAGCTGGGCAAAGCCAAGCCAGCAAAGATGATGAGAAATGTCTTGAAAATACTGTACTTAGCTTTTTTTTAACCACAGAGGAAACAGTAGGCTTAAGGTCCCAAATTATATGGGCTCCACAAAATGAGCTACAGACCTCTCACTCTTGCAGCACCAGCCCCATCAACACAACAAATATAAAACAGTATTGTGCCGCTTTAAATGGGCATAGCTTCCCCCTAAGAATCCTGGGCACTGTAGTTTGTTAAGGAAGCCAAAAGTTGTTAGGAGACCCCTATTCCCCACAGCGAGAGACAATCCCCTCGTTCCCAGGAGAGAAGGATTAATTGTTAAACCATTCTGGAACTCTGCCACCAGCGAACCCACACAGCCCAAATGTTGCTGCCACCCCAGCCCTGTGTTTGGGGGTCAGCTCCACCCCACTGCACACACCGCTACTGGGCACAAGGTGTTGTACAGGATGTTTCAAAAGCCATGGAGAAGGGAGGTTGGAAGAAATAGGTTTGGCCGATGTCAGTAGGCCATAAAAATCAGAACTAAACATGACTTTCAGACTAGGATGCCTACAAGTTGCACCAAATCCATTTTAAAAGAAGCAAGGCCATATTTTTATGGAGTGCACACACAATGGCCAGCTGATTTTGTGGAAACACAGCAAGTTTTCTAATGGCAACAAGGACTTCAAGTGCATTGTAACAGACATGGACATCCTGTCTGAATGTGCCTGGGCTGTGTCTCTTGACACTCTAAAACACAAAACAGGCAGAGAATAGCATTCGGAGATTTAATGATTTTTTTTCCTCAGACATGATAGAAGGAAGTCTGGAATGCTCCAGACAGATAATGGTAAATAGTTTCTAAGCAAGTCTGTAAGCAGTCTGTTTAAACAACTTGTGGTTCATCACTTTGTCACCAATAATGATGTCAAAGCTGGTGTTGTGGTGCAATTTAATAGCATTACAGACAAGAATGTGGAGGCATTTTAAATCTAACAATACCTTCAGCTATAGTGACATGCTGACACAATTCTTAAAAAGTTATAGTCAAAGCTACACAGAAGTATCACCACCAGGTCTGTCAATATTAAGAGTTGGGAGTAGGGAGAGGGAGAGAATCCTGCTGAGCAGAAAAGGACATATTCCTAACCAATACACTTTAAAAAAAAACACCTGCCTTTCACAATGGCCATCAAAGGAGGTTTTGATACTTTGTGCCTTTCACAAACATATTGTTGAGCACTTCTTCGGACCCTTACTGCATTGTGTAGTATTTCATGAACGCCTATAATCCCTGGACCCAGCAAGTGTTAGAATTATCAAGCCTTGGGGTATTAAGATAGATGCCAGACCTTTCTAATTCCTGGATACAGCCAGTGTTAAAAGCTAAGCAAGCCTTCAAATTCCAGGAAATAGCCAGACTTGTGCCTGAAGGATGGGCCATTAAGAGAACAAAGAATCAAAGGGCTCCTGTGAGACGGCAAATGGGTTTCCCTCAACAGATAAAGTCAGAGTTGAGAGTTGAGAGGTTAGAGTTACGAGTGATGTGACCTAGAAGCAAAGTAAAGGGTAAAGGTAAAGGGACCCCTGACCATTAGGTCCAGTCGCGGACGACTCTGGGGTTGCAGCGCTCATCTCGCTTTATTGGCCGAGGGAGCCGGTGTACAGCTTCCGGGTCATGTGGCCAGCATGACTAAGCCACTTCTGGCGAACCAGAGCAGCGCACGGAAACGCCATTTACCTTCCCACTGGAGCAGTACCTATTTATCTACTTGCACTTTGACGTGCTTTGGAACTGCTAGGTTGGCAGGAGCTGGGACCAAGCAATGGGGGCTCACCCTGTTGCAGGGATTCGAACCACCAACCTTCTGATCGGCAAGCCCTAGGCTCTGTGGTTTAGACCACAGCACCACCTGCTGTAAAGTAGCAAGCTGGAAAGCCAGAGGGGCAGATTACGATGCTTGATGTCTGTTTGCATCCAAGACTGTGGCAATGGAAGAAACAAGATTCTCTTGGGGTGTTAATGCTGTGAACCCCTCTATTGTAGGCTCAGGTTGTAGATGTGTAAACAAACCATATATCATATAGACACCACAATATTTATTGTGCCTTGTTTCCAAAAGGAAGCATGAACCCTAGTTAAGCACCTGGAACCCCTGGAATCTCATAATGCTTGGAAATTGGGGTGGCAGGCAACAGTATAAATGTGCTTTAAATGTATGACATGGATATGACCAAAGACAGGGATGGTTTACTTCCAGCTAAGAAATACATGTTTTAAACCACCATGGTTTTTATCCACCATGGCTCTGAAGAATGTACTATTCTAAATGACATCTATATCCAATTGGGCCTCCACCAACCATTACTGAGAGAAGCTTGTTTAATTAGGTGCCCTGCTGGCAGCCCTGACAGAATCCACATTGCTAGCCTTTTCCATTGTAGGAAATTATGAAGGTTATATGGATTTAAACAATGCATTGCTGTACATGTGCTGCAAAACTGCAACTAAACATGAAACAAATCTTTCCAGCAATTAAGAAGTAGGCCTGGTGATTTATCCAACAGCTTCTATGATTAGTCAACTCAATGTGACATTGTGAGATCACCTCATCAGCCAAGAGCAACAACTGCTACCTTTATAGAGTTTTCGTGATACTCTAGCAACACAATTCTCTGCAGGGCTATTTTACACAGATACAACTGAACAACGCAAATCAACTGAAAGCCAAGAAATAGACCTTCTGGAACATCTTTATGTTGACCTGCGATTTTTTTGCGCTATAAAGATGCAGCTAACTGGTAAATATGTGGAAATGGTCTGCTTGATGATAGGCAATGCTCATACTTCTTAACTTCTGAGGCTCATACTTCTTAACACAATTTTCACACTATAATTATAAACTTATTTTGCTCCCTTTTCAACCCCTAGGGTTTTATTCCCCCCACCCCTTCCCATCCCATCAACATGTTGCATTCAACCCTTTGGGAAACTGGTTTAGAAATAAATGATCAAATTGGGAAAAAAAATTACAAACGTGATCGAGTCTGCCTTGTCACCACAAGGCTCTGGGCCATGCAATGACTTCCATAGCCACACATCCAAATGTGGCTTAAAGGTTTAAGCACACTTTAATTTTATGTCTGGAAAAACAGCAGGGGTATAAGTTGAGCCAGGTTGGAACACTAGCCACTGTGTAGAGTTTTGTTGAAGCATTGTGAGAAATAACCCACAATTGTGTAGCACTGGTGGTAATCTAAAACTTCTCTATTGGCAAGGTTGCCCAGTGCAGAAGTGGAAGTTTTTAGTTCAGCCATGGCTCTTGTTAAAACATCCCAAGCTCCTTTTTGCATTTGACTCATAGGGTATTGTAATGGCTTTAGGGGTTGCTCGTGCGTAAGTTACCGCCGCTCTGGGCTAGGTTGCCTGGTTAAACCGTTTCTGTCTGGACAGCCATCCACTCTGTGGCTGTTCAGTCACTAGCAGAATCCGTCAGTGGGTGTTTCTTGAACCTCTTCCAGCAAAGAAGTTCTTTGACGCCAAGTCGCCGCCTACTTTCCCTGCGCGGAAGTCTTCTGTGCAGGGTGGGTGTGGGCAGCGGAGGACCTGTGCTCTCCTCGCTGGTCTCCTGCGAAGAGTCCTGGAGCCTCCTCTCTGCTTCCCCCATCGGCCCCCCTCTATCCCTGGTGTTGTGCTGATTTTCTTCCCCAGCCGGAGACCTGCCTCTCTCCCTGCTTGGCCCCTCTCCAGCATCGCTGTGGAGCCTCGCCTCCTCCTCTAGTTCCGATGGCAGTTCCCTGACAGGTATGATATGGAATGATTCCCTTGACCAAGTCCAGCATATATTAGAACTAGCTATAGCTTCCCCCTTGTGTACACAAGGGTCCGTTTGTTATCTCATGAACACACACACTTGTTCTGCATCATTTTGTTTAACAGCAGCCTGGTGGGGTTCTTCTGTCTAGCAGGCAGACTGCCCAGTACTTCTCGGAAGATTGTGTCAGGATTTTGCAGATACTTTTGCAGAGGTCTGCTATGAGGCAGGGGTAGAAGACAGTTTAGTTTTCGTTACTTTCCTCTGTCTTCATAAATTAGGTATTTTTTAAGCAGAGCATTATGACGTGGCTTCTGTTCAGTCACTCTTATGAGGAATCCCTTTCATTTCAGTATCAAGGGGTTCTTCTCAATGGATTGCTTCTGATGCTTTCTTATTTAGGAAGGCATCCTTTTAATTGTTGGCATTGATGGCTGTGGTCCAAACATATCTTATCAATATAGACCATTTGTTGTTGTTTAGTTGTGTCCGACTCTTTGTGACCCCATGGACCAGAGCACACCAGGCACTCCTGTCTTCCACTGCCTCCCGCAGCTTGGTTAGACTCATGCTGGTAGCTTCGAGAACACTGTCCAACCATCTCGCCCTCTGTCGTCCCCTTCTCCTTGTGCCCTCAATCTTTCCCAGCATCAGGGTCTTTTCCAGGGAGTCTTCTTTTCTCATGAGGTGGCCAAAGTATTAGAGCCTCAGCTTCAGGATCTGTCCTTCCAGTGAGCACTCAGGGCTGATTTCCTTAAGAATGGATAGGTTTGATCTTCTTGCAGTCCATGGGACTCTCAAGAGTCTCCTCCAGCACCATAATTCATAATTCAGTATAGACCATAAAAAGGTAAAGGGACCCCTGACCATTAGGTCCAGTCATGACCGACTCCGGGATTGCGGCGCTCATCTCACTTTATTGGCCGAGGGAGCCGGCGTACAGCTTCCGGGTCATGTGGCCAGCATGACTAAGCCGCTTCTGGCGAACCAGAGCAGCACACGGAAACGCCGTTTACCTTCCCACCCGAGTGGTACCTATTTGTCTACTTGCACTTTGGCATGCTTTCGAACTGCTAGGTTGGCAGGAGCTGGGACCGAGCAACGGGAGCTCACCCCGTCGAGGGGATTCGAACCGCCGACCTTCTGATCAGCAAGTTCTAGGCCCACAGCGCCACCCGGGTCCCTTAATATAGACCATACACACCTCATATATATTTCCACTGAAGTGGGGTGCGGACAAGTAAAGATGTGACTGCTAAGGAAGCAACTTGGAGTCTTAAAATGTACTCCTGATTGTTCCCTGACAAGTGGGGCTTGTATTCAGAGTCTTTTAATTTTCCACCAAATGGGACCCCACCCCCCACTCCCTGCAAATTGTTCCTCCCGAGGAACCTCCCAAGCCCAAGCTGAAAGAACAGCACAAAGACATTGCCGAAGGCCCCTCCTTTTGGAACGAGCTACATTCTGGAGTTTCCGGTCAGGAACGTCGAAGTGCAGCTGATCCAAGCAGGACTTGAGGTCACCATCAATCAGTTCAGCAGTAACTTCAAGCCCTGCTTGGATTGGCTGGGATCTTCACTTGTAGCACACCTTGAGTTCAAACTGCATGGCAAAATGTGGGGGGGAGGTCAGCTGATGTCATGGTGATGTTCAGCCGGCTGACAGACAGGTGGTTCAACATGCCTGTCAGAGTGGCCCACAAGGCATGGGGCAGCTGTTGATCCAGACTACCATGTTGAACAAGTTCCCACCCCTGACTGATTTTAAGATCCATGTTTTCGAAGCCTGGATGGAAATTTTTGTTGAGACATAAGAAGATACTGAGACAGACCCTATTGGTCTCTTTAGCTCAATGCTGTTTGCATGAGATCTGTTTTTTAGCAATCATACTAAGGATGGAACCTACATTTATGCATACCACTTTTAATCACGGGCAAACCATGGAAATTAGAAAGGAATTCCCTGCAGATGGGAGAGTGATACACCTGTATAAAGCTCTCCATCCATTTTGTGACCTTGTCTAGTTATTTCCTAACTGCCCAGTGACGTTGCTAATAGGACTCCTGGTACAATACGTAAACCAGCCCCAAGCCAAGGCTTTCTGGTGACATTTTAAAACAGGTACTATTAAAAACACCAGTAAAACCCATGGCCTTCATTTTGCAAGGTTTCGCCCACGCGTCTGGCTACAAATTTGTTCTCTTTCATCAGGGTGTAACCTGATGCCAGTTGTCTTAATACCCCACAAATCCTCCAAGGTGTCTGTTGCATCTAATTTTGTATAAAAGGGCAACGGAAGGCTTTCCGCTCTTTACAGCTACCATAATTCCAGCAAGGCAAGTCTAAGACAGGTAACTTTTCAACAGATTCTTAATTAACACTGTTTCAGAAATGGTAAGGTCTCTGTAGAACTTTTTTTTTAAAAAAAAGCCATTTAAAAAGGAATCTTCTCTGCCTTTTTAAATACATTTATTCTGTTTTGTTTGGTTTTTGGGTTTTTTTAAGAATGTAAAAGTTTCCAGAGCTTATTTGTAAGAGCAACTGAGATATCTTTCTATTCAGCAGAAATGCCTTTTTTCATTATTTCATTATTTTCTCTCAAGTGTAACTGGATTAAGACTTCATTCCGCTGAACAAATCTCTTATCCTCTGACAATAACCTTAGTACTGTTTTGCTGACTTTACTCTATGAATGTATGCATACGTACCACTATCCTTTCTTTTTAAAAGCTTGCCTTTGTATGGGAAGAATGGGAAGCATGGGAAGAATGGTAATATTGTCTGCTTCTAAAGATATGTTGAATTGTAAGTCTCAGTGTACTCCAGGACCCCTCTGCTTTGCACTACAGGATGAAGCCGATTAATTTCTTTGTCGCGTTGCTTTTCTGGCAAACTGTTTGCTGCAATTACTGCCAGCTGTCCAATATCACAATAGCACTGGAGAAGGAAGAGTGTGGTTTCTGCATCAGCGTGAACACAACATGGTGCTCTGGCTACTGCTTAACAAAGGTGAGGAGCCAACAAGTTAATAAGTATATGCATTTGTATGATTTGTTCACATGAAGGTAACGTGTACATTTAAGGACTGCTTCCGCATCAGATTGCATTGAACAGGTTGTTGACTTCTATATTCTCAGTGAACATAGCTTATGCTCAAGGCAGTAAGCACTTTATTGTTTGCTCAAAGAAGAAATTCTGCACACAAAGGAATTTGTTCCAGTTTAGATATGGTTTCCTATTTTGTTATAGAGCAGTGTCACCCACTTGATACAGAACTAGGACAGCTAGTTTTGTAACAAATGTTTCAGATTTGATAGGTCTTAAAATAGGAATTGATTTTAGTTTAACAAGCTGTCCAAAGATCACTGAAGTCAGGGAAGAACATAATCAATCACCTTAATTTGGATTTTGGTAGGGTTTTTCAAAATCAAAGAAAGTCATGGTTAAACACTACTAAAAGGCCGTTGGTGGCATATGGATTTAACATTCAGACTCTCTTTTTTATGTCATGATTAGGATCTAATTGATCAGAACCTAGCAATGAGATATGTCCAGAACATCTGCACATTCAAGTCAGTTGTGTACGAAACTATCAAGATCCCAGGCTGTGCTGGTCACGAAGAATCATTTTATTCCTACCCAGTGGCAACAGAATGTCACTGCGGAACCTGCAACACTGACGTCACCGACTGCACCCGGAGAGGCTTGGACCCGAATTATTGTTCGTATGATAAATACGAGATCAGCGAGTGAGGCTTGTCTTTCTCATCTTGCAAAAACTGTACAGTAATGAATGTCGGGGAAAGGGGCAATGTGTGCAGATATTACAGTACGGTTGCATCTTATGAGCATTTAACTTGTGATATTTCAATCTTGCATGGTTGAAGGTCAGCCGCTTGAAAATGCCCAAGTTAAATGCAAGGCAGAGAACTTAGAAGCTCTTTTTGTGCCGGGTAACCCAAGCAGACCTGGTACAGAAAGAGCTTTAAAGCTCTATGCCTTGCTTGGGGGGGGGGGGCATTCAGTGCTCTGGCTCCAGAAGGCTAGGGCTGCTCATATGGGGGTGGTTCCAAGGATTTGAGTATACACATTTTCATGTATATGCAGAACTTTTGGAACTGAACCCCTGCATAAGATGTGATTGTACTATCCTGCCAACTTTTTCTTTTTTTAAGTATGTGTGCAAAGAATACAACCTGTTGCATTCACCTTCAATGGCTTCATTGTGGCATCTTAAGCAAAAAGTGTTTTTGCCTGTGTGTTTCAAAGCACAGCTCCTTCACAGTCTGCTCCCGATACATCCTCCACTCTTTCCAATTCTCTCTTCAAGTACCAGCTTCTCTTTCGAAACAAAATAAAAAAATTGCTGTATCTGAAGAAGTGTGCATGCACACGAAAACTCATATCAATAACAAACTTAGTTGGTCTCTAAGATGCTACTGGAAGGATTTTTTTATCATTTTGTTTGTTTGTTTGTTTCGACTACGGCAGACCAACATGGCTACCTAACTGTAACTGCAGCTTCTCTTTAGCATCCATTTAATAACTTACATGAGTTATTTAAGAGTTTCTCTACTGACTAGCTTGTTCAGTATGACATGGTCACTTTCCTATTAAAGTTATATAACAGTGCAATCCTATGCATGTCTACTTAGAAGTAATCCCCATTTAAGTTCAATGAGGCTTACTCCTAGGTAAGTGTGTATAGGACTGTGATCTATAGAGAGAGCTGCAGCCCCATCTATGGATCTATGTTGGTACATCAGTTTAATTTCACTTGGAATCAACTGTGAGAGAGTGCAGACTAAGGAGGTCCCACTGGACAGACCCCTAGCTTTAACTAGAAGAAAGTTCCCTTGCTTCAGGCATGCTGTTAGGGGGGATACTTTGTGCCTTTTGTGTCATTTCCAGATCTCTCGACCCTTTCTCCCTTTTTAAGTCTCCAGCCACCTACCACCTTAATTTGCCCAGGAGGCAAAATCCTGTTGGTTCCCCATAGCTCACAGTAAGCTCTGACAGTAAGGACTATAGTTATTTTCCCCCTCTAAAAGTTGCCTTGAATTGGCCTACATTTGCATCCTATTTATAAAAATTAGCATGTGTATACTTTACGCAAATTGGTATAATGAGCCTGGGCAGACTTCGGTCTTTCAAATTTCAGCGGTGCCCTGTGTGAGGCCAAAATTCAGTACCCACCCCATCCCCTGCCTCACCTTTTATTCTGTTCAGTTCACTTATGCCATAGTAGCAGCACCCCATGGCGCTCCTTGGCTCAGCACCCAGTGTGGTCAAACCAGTTGTTCTGCCCTAAATCCACCTATGCCATGGACTGTCCCTCAAGTCTTTTAAGTATCTGTCAACACCCCTGCCTGGCTTCTCTGTGTTGTTAACATGGTGCTTCTGCTATAGTATGAAATGGTATAGATGCATGTGTGTACTTATTTAGGCAGAGTTTATTCTTGTATTGTTAGCTTTAATTGTTTACTGTTAAGTACGTATCTGTTGAACTTATAACTTCTTGTACTGAAAATATAATTTCAGCACATTTATGTCTCCAATAAACTATAAAAATAAAAATGGGAAACTGTGGGCAAAGAGATGCGTTTTCCGCCTGATTTATTATTTTTCTTATGCAATATGAGAATTTCTTAGGGGAATTCACTATGTCAGAGGCAGCCTACTGTGAATTCTGGGACCCTACTATTCTACCATTGATCTGTCAGAGACACTGCATAAGCAAGGACTGTGAGTTTCAAGGCCCATTCATAGTGGTGAAAGGACACCGTTTGATGTGCATTCTAAACTGTTTCTGTAAATTCATGTGCTTCTTAGAAACACACATATATGGTTTTATTTTGTCGCACTTACACGACTTGGTTCTTTTTAATGAACTTGTAAATGAGTAACAAGCCATCTGTTCATGTATTCGCAACACAAGTTTTTTTCATGCTTTACTCCCAAACAACCAATTTCCTTGATTGACTTTGAAGAAAGGGCTTGTTCACTCAGCACTTACCCCCTGCTTGCACTTTAGAACAAGGCATCCCAATCTGTTGCTAGATAAACTGGTAGGTCAGTTGCTTCGGCCTGGGATTCCTCCAACTTAGTAGGGCTTTCCAGAGGAGAGGACAAAACAGGAAAGAGGACAACCTAGCTTCTCTGTAGCCCAGAGGGATCAGAAATGGTGCAAAGGCAGGCAAACATCAGTGTATGCAAGAGAGCAGAAAATTTGCCAAGTACAGAAGAGTCAACACCACACTCAATAGGCATGTGGGAGACTAAGCAGCAGCAACAGCTCTGCCTTCTTCCCTCCAGGAGCCTCACTCAAACTGGTAGCTCATTGGACAGGAAAGAGAAAGGTTGTCCTTGCCACACCACGGTTGTGGTCAGATCTTGAATGAATGAGTCCATGTGGAGTGCCTGCCCAATTAAACAACTGTGCCGACACATTTTACAAGCCAAGTATAGCCAGAAGACCATTCAAGACCCTTAGGGCTTAGGGCAGGCATAGGCAAACTCGGCCCTCCAAATGTTTTGGGAATACAACTCCCATCATCCCTAGCTAACAGGACCAGTGGTCAGGGATTATGGCAGTTGTAGTCCTAAAACAGCTGGAGGGTGGCGTTTGCCTATGCCTGGCTTAGGGGAAGGCCTGCAGCTCAGTGGTAGAGCATCTGTTTAACTTGCAGAAGGTCCCAGGTTCAAGCCCTAGCATCTCCAGGTAGGTCTGGGAGAGAGCCCTGTCTGAAACCCTGGAGAAATGCTGCTGCTCCATATAGACAGTGCTGAGCTAGATGGCCCAATGGCCCGACTCAGTACAAGGCACCTTCCTGTGTTCCTGCCTTGTTATGTTAAATTGTAAATGCAACAGAGAGAGAAGGAGAAATGCTACAGGTGTAAGGCAGCTCCACCTGCTCCACTAAACCCTTTCTATCTAGGGTTGAGTGCTGATGAATCCAATGCATGTTCACTCAAGATATAATGCCAATGGGACTTACTCCCAGTTTCATTAAACACACACATTTGTCCGCTAGTTGGTTTCATTCAGGCCATTGGGCTCCTTTGCTTACAGTCCAGCTACAGTGGTGATGCTATAGGAATCTGAACTAGGAGTTGTCAGGGGATTCAGCTCCAGTACTTTAATTCAATGCCAGGAGGATGTGATTGAACCAACTGTAGAGAGAACAGTACCTTTCAGCATGTACAAGGTTCATTCACTTTACCACTGAGTATGCAGAACTGCCCCCATTCATCTCAGCGCTCCTCAAACACAGAGTTGTCAGGGGATCCATTGCCTGAAGATCCATCACACTGCAATAAAGGGTGGGGGGGTTTGGGGGGTGCTGCTTGAGTGAGTAAGCACTCCTGCTTGAATTCTTGCCATGAAGCAGTTTCCCACCTTGATGGTGCTTGCACCCTAATTTTCTCCGTGACTTGCTACTTGTGTTACCAGATTTCTATATTTTACATAGGTATTCATGGAATTATGATTTTGGGGTTCTTTATTAGAGACAAATGCATGCCACAGACATTATTGTGATGGATAAAATTACCCTAGCAAACGCCTACGTCTGAAGAATTTAGCTATAACTCATAAATGTCAATATGATCTATCTCACTTAGGGGAATTAGCAGTGATCATGCAGGCTGATATCATTAGAATATTTATTTGCACAAATAGCTGTCAGAAAGTAAAAAAATGGCTCTGTGGCTTGAAGTGCCAGTATGGAAAAGAATGAGAGTGTATCTAACTAGACTTTCCTGTTAGTGCTAGGATCTCTGATTACACATTGAGACTTCCCCACCCCCTCCTTCTTCATGCACAGATTGGGGGGGGGGATACACAGGGGGAGAGGAGGGAAGTCTCACTGTTCACTCAGAAATCCTTGGGCTAATGGGACTGTAACTTAACGCTGCTTCAGATAAAACCTTAGATCATGGGTCAGCAACCTTTTTCAGCCATGGGCTGGTCCACCGTCCCTCAGACCATGTGGTGGGCCAGACTATATTGGGGGGGGGGGGGAATAAACGAATTCCTATGCCCCACAAATAACCCAGAGATGCATTTTAAAGAAAAGCACACATTATACTGATGTAAAAACACACTGATTCCCGGACTGTCCGTGGGCCGGATTAAGAAGGCGATTGGGCCGCATCCGGACCCTGGGCCTTTGGTTGCCTACCCCTGCCTTAGATGTTACACAGGCTACCAAGCCCATGATTTGTTCACCACACATTTCAACAGTTCCCAGCTGAGATATGCTGCACACAGCACTTTGAGGTGGGCTTTAAAGCCAGCAGACCTGTAGGGACACTTAATAAATTATATGAGAGGTTAAGATAATCTGTCTCCTGCTGAGGGTCTGAAAGGGATGACACAAAATCAACCCCAGAGCCAAACTTACTATTTTCCTTTGGGTTCCTTAGGGCCTTTCTATATAGTTAAGAATGGCAGACAGTCCTTGCTAGGAAATCATTGTCCTCTGAAAAGTACTCTGAATTTTCCTGGGCAAAACAACAAACAGAGAACAGAGGCAAGGGTACAGGGGTGAGAGGCAAGAAGGGGATCCTAACTAAGTTGGTGAAAAGGGAGGTGTGGTTCTGCCACAATTAATGGGGTCATATAATCTTCAAGAAGAAGCATGGAGCAGCCTTCTGGGCATGTCCCCAAAGTTGAACAAACTTGAGGATGCAAACGCAGTCTGGTTATATGGGAGGCAATGATCTATGGGTGTTGACCTAACTTGCCAAGGTGATTTTCTTAATGTTCAGGAGGGGCATAGAGGCTTTACATAACGAAGGAGAAAACAGGTACAGTGGTACCTCAGGTTAAGTACTTAATTCGTTCTGGAGGTCCGTACTTAACCTGAAACTGTTCTTAACCTGAAGCACCATTTTAGCTAATGGGGCCTCCTGCTGCTGCCGCGCCGCTGGAGCACGATTTCTGTTCTCATCCTGAAGCAAAGTTCTTAACCCGAGGTAATATATCTGGGTTAGTGGAGTCTGTAACCTGAAGCTTATGTAACCTGAAGCGTATGTAACCTGAGGTTACACTGTACTGAACTATCACAAGTCAATATCACTCACAGAATTGTGGCAGAATCACACAGGGGTCTCCACTAAACACATCATGTTTCAGGAGTGATCCTGTGCTGCTGGTGACGGCTGAGATTGGATTTCCCAGGAAATGCAAACTAGGGGGCTGCCTTTAATTAAGCTGGAACCTGTTTTCTGGATGCAATCTATTGCTCTCAAGGGGCAACCCTTGCAATAAATATAGCACTATTTGCTGTGGGGTTCACTAGGTTAGGCAGACCTGCTCATGTTTTCATTATCTTACTAGAATTAGAGTTGGCTTATACTCACTTGCACTTCCAGCTCAGAACAAAGCCAATTTACACACCCATAGTTTCAGGACACAGAAAGTTCTAAGTCAAGCTTCACAGTAACCCCTGTCCCCATCCCAATGGAGGGAATCGAGACAGCAGGCAGGAGACAGCACCACTGAAGTTGAAAGAGGCCCACTGAGCCTCTTCTCCTTTCCTAGAACAAGTGATACTAACTGGCAATGTTGTTCACTCTGCTGGTAAGGAGAAGAGAACATTATTGGGCTATGTCACAGAAGAGGAATTAATACTTAATGGCATGGCTGGAGTTACTAGGTTCTGAGCGCAACACTATTACAAAATCTAACAGTATTAACCAGGGGCTCATCCTGCAGAGAGATAAACACCATCATCTGCCAACAAGACCCTTCTGCTAGCTTCCTCATCCTTGATCTCTATCTGAGTGCACACAAAGTAGCTGGTGGGTGTGCTAACTAACAAAGGGCCCACGTGTTCTTTCCGATAGACTGGCTGCTATTAGGATTATCTAGTTCAATCTGTGAATATGTGGGTGTTCTATCATCTTCATTTTCATTTATTGTCCTGGCAACTCGGCCTTGATCTTATAGCTGGCTCCTCCGGTTATGATTCATGCTCTGCAGACACCTGGATAAGAACCCGATGTAACCATCATAACAAACCTTGTTAAATCATTGGCTTAACCCTAGACTTAATGAATATAGAAAATGTGAAATAAATGGCCTTCATTTGATTCTCGTTCCCACTTTGCAATAATCTCACATTGCAATAAAAGAAAATGATATTCTTATTCTTATTCTTATTCTTATGGCTCGTTAGTTGCTTGCTACCCAAAGGTCTGCAAGTAATTTACAACACATTTAAAAACATAAAGATAGCTACATTATATTAAAAAATCATACAGAACACCTCCCATTTATTCAAATATATACAGAAATATATACAGTGGTACCTTTGGTTATGTACTTAATTCGTTTTGGAGGTCCATTCTTAACCTGAAACTGTTCTTAACCTGAAGCACCACTTTAGCTAATGGGGCCTCCCGCCGCTGCCACGCCGCTGCCGTGTGATTTCTGTTCTCATCCTGAAGCAAAGTTCTTAACCCAAGGTATTATTTCTGGGTTAGCGGAGTCTGTAACCTGAAGCGTATGTAACCTGAAGCGTATGTAACCCGAGGTACCACTGTATACACCAAACAGTCACAGGGAGCTTATAGGCAGCCATTGGGCAGCACACAAATATACTAACACAAACAACCTAATCCCAGTCCATTAAAAGCCTGATGGAAAAGCTAAACCTTTACCTGATGGTGAAAACATGTCAGTGAAGAAACCAGACGGCCCTTGCTATGGAGAGCATTTCAGAAATAGGGAGCAACATCTTGAAAGGCCCTCTTTCTTGCCACCACCCTCCTTAAGGGGAGACCCAGAGAAGAGCCTCAGAAGAAGATCTAAGAGTCTAGGTAGACAGGTGTTCTAGAAGATATTGGGGTGCTGAACCATAAATAGCTTGATAAGTCAAAACCATCACTTTGAATTGGGCTCAGAAGCATACAGGCAGGCAGTGTAGTTGTAACAGATCAGGTAGCAAATGGGTTGAGGGACCTCTTTCTATGAGACCCTAGAGAGCAGCTGCCAGTCAGAGTAGAGAAGACAGTATTGAAGATGATGAAGGAAATAATCAGACCTGAGGTAAAGGAGAGGCTTCTATTTTCTTAAGTGATTTGTCTCTTCAGCCATGATGACTGATGAAACAAAAATAGTGAGTGAAGCTCCATCTGTGGGTATACAATTAATTTCCACACATACAACCTCCAGCTTTGGATTTTGTCCTCAGAACACAGTGTGTTTGATTAGAACAGCCTAGAAAATGTGTGAAAACTCCTCATTTGTCAGCTGCTGAAACGAAGTCCCTGGAAGAAATCATTTTCCCATTTTACCACTTTCCTTGCCACATTCCTGCTCTTTGGTGAAAGAGAGAATGGGGGCACCTCGGTCTTTAGAGCTTCCTGAACATAAATCTCAAGTGTCCTTGGGTGTCACAAGTCCCGTCATTTATGTTTTAAAGATGTTCCACATTTCCTTTGAAAAACGTTTGCTTCTCAGCCTGTGATGATGTTCTTTTGGATTTCTGTGCCGTGGTGTCTGATGCATCCAGATACTATTATGGTACTCATTAAACTAACAGTTAAGATGTTCTTGCTCAGCTGCTTTATCCACTTAAATGCCCCAGAATCGTCATTCTTCAAAAGTTCTACCTTCTGCTCAAAACTTCCAGAAATATCGATTGTAATATCCACCAGGTATTATTACTTCACATCCCCTGAATTCAATAGAATAAATACTGAAGAAAGAGTAATCCAATGAGTTTCTCATCATGTTAATTCTGCCATTTAATTGTTTGACCAATATGAACATAACGTAAGAACGTAAGGCAAGCCTGCTGGATCAGGACAATGGCTCATGTCATGGACTGGCTAGATGCAAAGGTGTGATGGCCTGGGATTCAGACTTGGATGCTGAATGTGAGGGATCCCAGCCTGCACAGGATTCCCTGCCTCCAGAACCAGCTGAGCCGGGGCTGGGGCATGAGCCTGAAGGGTCCTCACCTGTGCTGGATCCTCAGCTGCAGGCATCAGCTGAGTCTGCTCTGGCTCCTGAGGTGATGGAGGACCCATTGCCTGTAGGTGCTCCACTCTCAGCCCCGTCAGAGGAAGCTGAGGTTGCCTCTGGGTCCGGTAACCCTCCAGCCTCTCCTGAGCTGCAGAGGCTCAGGGCAGAGAGGCGGAGGGAACTAAGTTCCCACAGGAGGAGTGCTCGCCTCCAGGCCAGGAGAGGTGAGTCACCAGAGGATCGGGGTCACCCTATGCCTCGGGGCAGATAAAAGCCGGCCAGCCCCAGTCCCAAGTTGCAGGATCAACATTGTTGGTTGCTAGTTCTTGCCTGAACTATGTCTTGCTTTCCTGCCTGATCTCCTGACCCGCCCTGGCTCCCTGCTTGCAACCCTGTTCCTGATTTCACCTGACTCCCTGCCCTGCACCCAGCTTCAGCTACTACGGACTGCCTCCACATTGCACCTTTGACCCAGGACCAGACTTGGACCTCGCCTCTCGGGTAACCCACGGGACCAGCACAAAAGGAGTGGCAGGAGGCAGCAGCTGGTGAACCCCCAAGGGAACCCCCAGGGGAAGAAGTCTCAGAGCCCAGGGGATTGGTGGTGGGATGACTTTGAGCAATCAGAGGGAGAAGGGGGAGCAGACTGGGAGGAGAAGGTGTTGGAAGCTAAAGAGATAACAGGGTTTAGTAAGCAGGAGGAGGCTGAGGAAGAGAGCAGTCTAGATCCAGAGGAAGCTGGAGAGGAGGGGAGCCAGGAGACAGAGATGAGGCAGACTGCTGAAGAAGCCAGGGAGTCTCCCCCTCCTGCTGTGACCAGCTCCCCTCCTTCCTGTTCTCCCAGAAAACACAGAGAAATGAAGAAGGTGGAGCAGAGAAAAACAAGATGAAGGAGCCTCAGGCTGCTGAGGAAGGACCTGGGGGAGGAGTCTTAGAGAGCATCGGGAAGGCAGGGACCTTCAGTACTCACAACTGCCTCATTGGGAAGAGTTGCTGTGATCACTAGGCCTGCTGTTGTTTTTGTTTCTTTGAATAGTTAACTTTGCTGACACCAGGTGTTTTATTGCTGACCTAACCCTGACTCTGGCTCCTGACAGCTCATCTCGTCTACTATAATATTTTCACAGAGCCCGACCAGATGCCTGAAGGAAGCCTGCAAGCTGGACATAAGCATAACAACAGTCTGCCCACCTGTGATTCCCATCAACAGGTATTCAGAGGCATCATCCCATTGACAGTGGAGGTAGAATACAGTGGTACCTCAGGTTAAGTACTTAATTCGTTCCGGAGGTCCGTACTTAACCTGAAGCTGTTCTTAACCTGAAGCACCACTTTAGCTAATGGGACCTCCTGCTGCCGGAGGTCCGTACTTAACCTGAAGCAAAGTTCTTAACCTGAAGCACTATTTCTGGGTTAGCGGAGTCTGTAACCTGAAGCGTATGTAACCTGAAGCATATGTAACCTGAGGTACCACTGTTTACCCAGCATGGCTCATAGCCAGTGATAGTCTTATTCTCTATGGATTTTTTCTAATCTACTTTTAAAGCCATCGAAAATGAAATGGGAATCATAGGTGGGGAGAAATGCTGTTGTTCTTTGGGGCAGATTTGTGGATGGCACAGGGCACACGTGGGAAGAGGAAAGTGGGCATTGTTTACTTATTTAGATGAATAGCACCCAAACCGATTAGTTGGGATGGGGGGGGGATTGGCAAGCATTCTTTATGTTAGGGTTACCAAACTATTTGGGCCTAGGGGTACACTGGCAAACTGTAGAAACTGTTGTGGGCACCACAACCAAGCACACAACCACAACCTGCTCTATTGGCTAGAGAACACTCTTCCAGGCCTAATTTCAGTGTGCAGAGAGAGCCCGTGGATCCCAGAGAAGGTCTTTGCAGGTGCCATGTTGACCACCCTCTGCCTTGTGTGTTGTTGTTTACCGTATTTTTCGCCCTATAGGGCGCACTGGCCCATAGGACGCACCTCATTTTGGGGGGGGGGGGAATGAATAAAAAAAAAATATTTCCCCCCCCCCAGCCGCGGGGCTGGGGCGGGGGAAGCCCGAGGTTCCCCCGACCCCAGCCCCCAGAACAGGCTGCTATCCACAAGCCTTGCGAGCCCGGTGGCAACTCCCGCCGGGCTCGCAAGGCTTGCGGATAGCTTCCTGAAGCCTGGAGAGCATTCGCCCCATAGGATGCACACACATTTCCCCTTCATTTTTGGAGGGGGAAAAGTGTGTCCTATAGGGCAAAAAATACGGTAATCGTTTAGTCGTGTCCGTAACCCCATGGATCAGAGCACACCAGGCTTCCTGCTTTGTGTAATACCTCCATTTATAAGCACTTGTGTGAACCCTCTCAAAAGCAAATCCATTAAGAGTCAAAAGTCTGGGGGCCAACGTGAATGAAGGAGAGGGGCATAGTGAGCAAATTATTCTAGCTTATATTTGTTTGCAAATATATCTTCTGATTTATATTTTCCCCCCTTTGGGATGATTTACAAATTAGGTTTCAGATATTTTGGAGGGGTATGCAGAAAGAAGGTGTAAAAGTGCAGAACTTAGCAAATTCCTACTTAATTCTTTTCCCCTTCAAATGTATCACTAAGTATGTACTAAGGTTTTTTTTTGTTGAAATATATATATCCTTTGAAGTCAAAATTCAAAAGCAAACTAGGGATAGTTTGAAATTCTAAATAATAACAGTAATAATTCTGATAATCCTGTGCCAAACTAATAATTTTTTGCTCATTCCAAAAAGTGTGGCCTTTAACATCATTCTTGAGAGAGCATCACTTTGTTGCATGGCAATAACAGGCCATAAGATCCGGTTCTTTGGGGATTATTATGTCTAGCACCTCCCACGGAGCTGCACATTATGTCGCCTATTCAGGGTCAAAGGAAGACGTAATGAAAGGAAATAATCTTCCCTGTTGCAGCTGCCCTGTGGTATCTACATACATAATCAAGCACACAGAGCCTTGGCATTTAAATAAATGTCAGCATTAGATTATCAGACAAGGTGAGACAGGGTTTTCCTGGAACTCACCTTGAACACCTCCCTTGTTCTCTTATAATGGCAATGGCGCCTAGTGCCGGAACTGTGCTCCAGTGAGTTCCAGTAAAAAAAAAGGCCCTGCCTTTACCACAACCAATATTGTCCTTCTGTTTGGGATTTTCCTAACACATCAACAACTGGATTTTTGGACAAAGCCGTTGCCTTCCTCTTGTTTCATCCAATATCCTTCTTGCATGGACAAAGCCGGCTACAGTGGTACCTCTGGTTACAAACTTAATTTATTCTGGAGATCCGTTCTTAACCTGAAACCGTTCTTTACCTGTGGTACCACTTTAGCTAATGGGGCCTCGCGCTGCCGCTGCACTATTTCTGTTCTCATCCTGAGGTAAAGTTCTTAACCCGAGGTACTACTTCCAGGTTAGCAGAGTCTGTAACCTGAAGTGGTTTTAACCCAAGGTGTTTGTAACCTGAGGTACCACTGTATTAAGAACTTGCAAGGTGATTTAAGCCAGTGTTTGCCTCCCAATGCTATGTAACAGTGTCATTCCAGCAGTGTGATTGGTTAATCTCTCTCTCTCTCTTTGTGTATGTGTGTTACAATATTATTCCAATAATAGCCCCATTATAACAATTCATATCCAATTAATACAAATTAATCAAATACCAGATTATACATTTTAGTTAAAGTGGCCCCCTGTGTGCTAGATTTGATGGCTTCCTAAAAAAGGTTCTGCGTTCCAAAATCTAATTAATTTCAGTTACGTTCCAGTTAAAATTATAATCCTTTATAGGGCAGCTGCAATCTTGAGGATTTCTATTTGTGTTGTTATATTAGGTAATTTATAAAACTTCAAGTAAGGAACTCGAACTGTTGTTCTTTTCTGTGTGTGGCAATTATTTTGTCCATGATGTTTCTTGCTGTCCACGTATGATGTTGTGTCTTTCTTTCCTCTGATTGTTGCTGTTATTCAAAGAATGAGTTTTCCCCACCATTCTTTGTTTATCTCCATCTATCTCTCCCTGCAATGTTGAGGGAGGCGTACATTCCTGGCGCACCGGAAATGGAAGCCCTGTAAAACTGTTTTAGTGTAACCTGCCCTCAGACCAGCTGCTGAAAAGCAGGTAGTAACTTTGTGGGGGGTGGGGATCCTTTAGGTAGATTTCCACGGCTATCAAAAATCCAGGAGCAGGCTGGCATGTCTTATTCTTACATCAGTCTACACATGGCAGCTGCACCAATCCCTGACAGAAAGAAGAAGACACTATACAAGGGTGCTGTGGAAAGGAAGTTTTATTTTTAAGAATTGCCTGAGGGTTTTCAAGCTTCACAGCTCTTTTCTAAGGGGCAGTTTCTATTTTCAGCTCTTTTGAGGAAACTAGGCTCTCTTTCCTCACTTACTTACTGGCTGTGTTCACGCCATCTTTCCCAGCTTTGTAAACCATTATCCTGGCTTCTTATCCTAGCTTGTTAATTGATATTGAGCCAGAGTTCCAGGTTCAGATTTAAAAGGGAACTTTGGTTTAATGCAAGCCAGCAATGAAGTGCCTGAGCCAGGAAATGTGCAGTGACATCATGAGGAAGAAAGTGTAAAGTGATGGCAGTGTGCCACGTGACAGTGTCCTTTAGTGCTCACTTCCGGAAACAAGAGTTGCAACTTGCAACTTGGGCAGCAACAGTGTTGTGACTCAGCCTGCATACACCTTACCCTTTACTCTCCATTCAGTGTGCTCCTATTGATAGTTTTTGAAGATGCATGCCCACCATGTTAGTCATAAACC
Organism: Podarcis filfolensis; assembly: GCF_964270895.1. NCBI lineage: Eukaryota > Metazoa > Chordata > Lepidosauria > Squamata > Lacertidae > Podarcis > Podarcis filfolensis. The sequence goes on along the minus strand of NC_139604.1, from coordinate 73,352,206 downwards.
ATAACGCTCCTGTAGTTCCTTGAGAAAGACTGCTGTTCGCTGTGTCGTTTCTCAAAGCAGCTTCAAATCCAACTAGAAAACATTAGCCACATTCCCTCTGCAGGTGAGCCTCGTGTGCACATTTTAAAGAGCCATTGTGCATGCCCAGATGATAGCTTCGTTAATAGGAGTGTTGTGGGAGTTGCAAGAGCAGGTTGGACTATGACCTGAGACACCAGGGTTTGAATTCCCTCTCAGCCATGAAACTCAATGGGTGACCTTGGGCTAGTCAACATCTCTTAGCCTAACCTACCTCACAGGGTTTCTGTGAGGATGAAATGGGGTGGGGGAAGAACCATGTACACCACCTTGAGCTCCTTGGAAGATAAAAGTGGTATATAAATGTATTAAATAAATAAAATAATGCATGTTGGGTAAATAAAACTCCCAGCCCCTCTCTGATGTGTATAATTTGGTACAAATGTGACTTGAAATGCAATGAGGTTGGGGGACAACATCACTGGTTTGAGAAGTGTGCATCAGCTTGGTTGACACATAACTCCCAGTACATTTCCGAGCATATTTCAAAGTGTTGGTGTTGACTTTAAAACCCTAAACGGCCTCGGCCCAGTAGACCTGAAGGAGCGTCTCCACCACCATCGTTCTGCCCAGACACTGAGGTCCAGAGCTGAGGGTCTTCTGGCGGTTCCCTCATTGCGAGAAGCCAAGTTACAGGGAACCAGGCAGAGGGCCTTCTCGGTAGTGGCACCCGCCCTGTGGAACGCCCTCTCACCAGATGTCAAAGAGAAGAACAACTACCAGACTTTTAGAAGACATCTGAAGGCAGCCCTGTTTAGGGGAGCTTTTAATGTTTAACAGACCACTGTATTTTAATACTTTGTTGGAAGCCGCCCAGGGTGGCTGGGGAGACCCAGCCAGATGGGCGGGGTATAAATAATAAATTACTATTATATTATTCTTATTGCTCATCCCTGGCAAACCATAGTTTGTTTCATTCTGGCTTGCCATTACATGCAAACCAGGCTTGTTTTGGTGAACAGTGAAATCTTTCGGAATGAAATCTTCCCAGCAATTGAGTGCCAGCACCAACAATCATGGGAGTGAATGAGTAGAATGCTTTGCAGTAGCGTGCTGAAGGAAGGTTGTAGTCAAAAACAGCTCTGAGGCTGCTGAAATGGGGTTTGACATAATGAGGACACTAGCAATGCCCTGGATGTCACAAATGATGCTATAAAAAGCAGTGTGGGCCCAAGGTGAGAGGTCTGGTCAAGAAGAGGAGGAACTGCAAGACAGCAAATATATCTGTGCACATGAGAACTCAGTCCGGCCTACAAACCCATGGACAGCAGGTTTGTCAGCTCTCGTACAACATAGGACTGAACCCTCATGCCACCCAGTGTGGAATTTGGTTCAAAATGTGCAGTTCCCTTCCAGTGGAATGGAGTTACAAAACAGCTGTCAGAACTCTAAAATTCCTGCTGTTTTTAGTCAATTCCGCAGTAGGTTCATCCATCTAATAATAATAATAATAATAATAATAATAATAATAATAATAATAATAATAATAATTTTTTATTTATACCCCGCCCTCCCCAGCCAAGGCCAGGCTCAGGGTGGCTAACAAGCAATAATAAAAACAAGTTGAATGATTACAACTTAAAATTAAAATACAACATTAAAATATTGAAACATTAAAATATTAAAATGCCTCATTAAAATGCCTCATCGCAGGAGGAGAAGGAAAAGAAAAAAGAAAGAGAGGGAAGGAATCAAATTGACTTCCGGGTTAGCGCCAACGACGAATGGCGGAGTTCCTCCGACCGGAGGAACGGGCTCCGTGGAAATTGGGTCTTCCTGTCGCGGCGAAGGCGGGGACCTGCTAGAAATCCCAGGCGGAGAAGCCTGGGAACATGGGGTTCGGCAGAGCACCAAGAGCGCCTCCCCTACTCGCGAGGAAACCCCTTTTCGGGGCTCCGGAGTGAAGTGCGGTGAGCAGCGCTGTGCTGCGAACCGATCGCTATTTCCACGGAGGGAAGCCGCATAGCCATCGTTGGAGAGCGCTGACTTTTTCCTGATGACAATTGGACTCTAAATCAAGTACCCGTGATTAAAAACGGAAAATTGGATCAAGAAATCTGTAAAATTTGTGAATTAGGCAACGAAGCGGGAAGGTTTAAACAGGAAGTCCGCCTTCCGCTTTTTGTATATAGACTGAAGCAAAGACCTTGCAACCTAATAGCCTGGAAAACTGCTTTAAAGTTGGAAATTTCCTGCATCCATAACCAATAAAACCCCCTTGGAAGCAGGAGAAAAGGGGGGGGGGATTTGACTGTTTAATCCTGCAGGAGGACAGTAAAGGAATCTAAGTTTCCATCGTCCCAAATCTGGGGACGGGGTGTCTGGACAGAAATTGTTTGAGACGTCCATTGATTGAAAGTGGAGCATTTTGACAGATAGTTTAAAAAAAAGAGAGAGAAACAAATTAACTTCAACGCTACTTTCTGCATTTCTGCGTTTTAAAGAAACAAAGCATTTGAAAACCAAAAGTAATCTCCTTTGTTGGATACATTTTAAAAATGGATACAAATAGAAATTGTGTCCCCTAGAGGGAGCCTGTCAGTTTGTTGTTGCAGCTTACTTGGAGACCTTACAGCTGCAAGATTGGGATCGTGGGACCAGCCGTTTGACCTTGAACAGAAATGTGTTGGAAGGAAGGTTTGGTGTCTGCCCTTGGCATGACAAATGCTTTGCTGGAGCAGCTGCATGAGAAAATGAACTTGATGAATGAAAAGTTGGACTTGATGAATGCTGTAGCCAGTGAATATGATTTAACAGGAAATAAGGATAAAGAAGCTATACAGCGACCAATTCAGGAATCTGGTTTGACAGGGGAAGTCCAAGGGCAGATGAGGAAGGAAGAGGCTGCGATTACACCTCAAACAACACAAATGTAGAGATCCAAAGTCCTGCAGGAGCAAAATCCACTGCATTGGAAGATTGAACTTGGAGAATGTCTGGAAGTTTTTGGAGTCAAGGAAGCTCTTAACTCTAGTGGGACTATGAAACAGGTAGACAACTATCTTTTGGATAACTATTTTTTGGATTACAAAGATGATGACGGGGAGTGGGACTGTGGGGAATGGGCTAGTCTGATGAAGGAAATTGAAATTATTACCGGATGGAATCCTCCGGAGACCCACTCCCCAAGGAGAAAGGGGAGAAACTACGAAAGAAACCAACAGAAGACAAAGAAGTGCGTAAGCACAAACAAGAACAAGAAAATTTGCAGAAGGGGCCTAGAAGAGACTTAAGGGCCTCGGACATAAGATCACCAAATTGATGGACTGGATGTAATGGTCAGAAAGGACTGACATAACCCAAGACCAGGAAGAAGGGACGTTGGATAAAAATTAGAGATATCAAGAAAAATTTCTTTTTATTTTTGGAATTAGTGAAACATTAATGAGATATCAGGGAACATGCCGGAAAGGAACTAAATTGGCTTTAGTAAAAAAGATTTAAGGAGTTATGTATGAATACGGTTTAAATTTTGAAATTTAAAGGTTTTTAAGATAAGATAAGGCTAAAGAAATTAAGGTAAATTGAATAACAGAATATATTAAAAGATGGAAAGGAGATGGTGAATTAATAAATAAGATAGATTGTTAAGATAAATTATTTAAATTAAAATTGAGAATTATGGGAAGAATTTGCTGGAATAATGAATTAAATTAGAATACAAAAAGGGAGTGTGAGGAGGTTCAAGAAATAAGCAAATGAAAAGATGCAATTTGAGATTTGTATTTTTCTTTTTCTTTTTTGGTTTTTTCTTTTTATTGTATTTTTTGCTGTATTTTTCTGGTTTTTTTTTTTCTTTTTTCATACTTATGTATTCATGAAACTTTGAATAAATATCATTTTTTTAAAAAAAAGGAAGGAATCAAATTGGCTCCAAGCCAAAGGCCAGGCGGAACAACTCTGTCTTACAGGCCCTGCGGAAAGAAATGAGATCCTGCAGGGCCCTGGTCTCATGAGACAGAGCATTCCACCAGGCCGGAGCCAGAGTTGAAAAGGCTCTGGCTCTGGTTGAAGCCAATCTAACTTCCTTAGGGCCCGGGACCACTAGGGTGTTGCTATTTATGGACCTTGAGGCTCTCCGTGGGGCATACTGGGAGAGGCGGTCCCGTAGGTACAAGGGTCCTAGGCCGTGAAGGGCTTTAAAGGTCAAAAGCAGCACCTTAAATCTGACCCTGTACTCCACCGGGAGCCAGTGCAGCTTGAAAAGCACTGGGTGAATATGCTCCCATGGCAGAGACCCCGTGAGGAGCCTCGCTGCAGCATTCTGCACCCGCTGGAGTTTCTGGGACAGCTTCAAGGGCAGCCCCGCGTAGAGCGAATTACAGTAGTCAAGCCTGAAGATGACCGTCACATGGATCACTGTGGCCAGGTCGGGGCGGGAAAGGTAAGGGATCTAGAAAGAGCTCTAGTGTTTAACAGAGCCAAACTACTGTGTTTGGAGCTTTCATTGTAATTTTCTAATCAACATATTTTGCAAAACATAAAACTCGGTTTTGGGGGCTCCAAATGTAGCACTTTAGCATAACTGGTAGTTTTATCCTCAGCCCCATGACATAAGTATTCTGTATACTCACAGCATCCTTATTCCTGAAACACTAACTCTTTTTGCCCTGAACTGCTTCCTGCAATCTTCATACTTTTGCAGGCTCCGAAGGATCTGTGGTCTGATCCACCAAGAAAAGCATTTATTGACACATTACTTCCAACAAACAGAAGGGGACAGAGAAGCTTGACATCCTGTCCTGATGATGCCATAAAGGCATTTATACACCATTCTGTTAAAGTTATTGTGCAATTTTATGAAACCATGATGGTGTGTGTCTGAATGCAAAAGGAGGAAGAGATTCTGACAGTGCATCTTAAGATTACAAAGTCCATGGTGTTGTGTGACTGTGAGAGAAGTGCACATTCATTATTTGTTTTTATTTAAGAATTGATAAACTGTGTAATGGAAAATATTTCAAGTGGCGAAGAGTGTATGAAAATATGTAAGAGAATACCAATCATAAAACAAAATTAAGAGCGTAATAAAAATCCTTCATTGTAAATTGCATGGACCACAAACTAAAAACAGCTCATTAAAATAGCTGCGATGATAACTCCAGAACTGCAACAAACAGGTGGATTTCCCATGGGAATCTGCTGGTTAGGGCTAGGAAAGAGATTTGATAATAAAACCCTTCTTGAGGGTTTCACACATCTCTAGTCATAGATGCTGCTGGGATTTCTCAGTTCCTCAGTCAATTAAATCTGTTAAGACTAGTTCTGAAGGAAGTACCTAGTGTACAAGATGAGATTTTGTTCATTTCTATACCAGCCAAGAATAGTTAGGGCGGAATAGGGTTCTCTCCCTCTCATCTTGAAGTAAATAATCCAGGAGCTAGAGAAGACGGGGGGGGGGATGACAAACTTTTACAGTGGTACCTCGGTTTTCAAATGTAATCTGTTCCGGAAGACCGTTTGAGTTATGAAACGTTTGAAAACCAAAAACTCGATAGCCAACAGCTAGGCCTCAGGATCTTGGACTCAGCAGAAGCATGTTCAACTTCCAAAGCGTCTTTGAAAACCGAAGCGTTTACATCTGGGTTTACGGTGTTCAAAAAACAAAATGTTCGTCAATGGAGATGTTTGAAAACCGAGGTACCGCTGTATTTCATTTTGCCAGCAAACAAACATGCATCTTTATTGCTGGCTTGGTAGAGAACACAACTGAAACTTAAAAGCAGACCAAAGGAAAAGCCAATGGGTAGAGCCTCGATAGTTTGAATATTTGACTCCTCAAGGGTCCACAAAGGACGAAGTTTAGGGCCATTTAGATAATTAAAGGGTGAATGTGATCATGAAATATCCACCCTAAGTCGGGGGAACTCTTTAGTGAGCAAACTTGAGTCCTACTGCATTTTTGGCAAGAATTCCAGCACCTTGTGCCGTAATTTTGAAACTACCATTGTTTCTATTCTTAAAACAAGCTGTCATTCTTCAAATGGTGATTGTCATTTTCATGTCACAAATGAAAAAGTCAATTTGAAAAATAAAATAAAACAACCCACTACAGTGTTACCTCGGGTTAAGTACTTAATTCGTTCCGGAGGTCCGTACTTAACCTGAAACTGTTCTTAACCTGAAGCACCGCTTTAGCTAATGGGGCCTCCTGCTGCTGCTGCGCTGCCGGAGCACGATTTCTGTTCTCATCCTGAAGCAAAGTTCTTAACCTGAAGCACTATTTCTGGGTTAGCGGGGTCTGTAACCTGAAGCATATGTAACCTGAGGTACCACTGCATATGGGGGTGAAGTTTGCTCTGGGGGAACAGTACACCCACTGGCACACGCACACACCCTTGTTACAAGGCTAAGTCACATTCAAGCAAACCAGAGAAAACTCAAACAATCTGGTGCATTCAAAACAACCTCTAAGACATTAATCAATGCAGTAAACGTTGATATATTTTCCTCTGATGGTTACTATTTAAATCTCCCATCTAATGAGAAACAGCAGACATCTCTGTGCAGTGAAAGCATTCAGAGATAGCTCTGTGTATGAAAAAAATTTGTTCTAATGAATATGCTTTGCATAGGTCACTGATGCAGATCTTCATGAAAAGCACAGAACTGCATTAATCTTTCTTATCTCGCTTTGTAAACACGGGGAGGAGGTTTTATTCATATCAGCAACTTAGCTAACTGAGCTGCATTTGGAGAGGAGAGAAATTACTCATGATCCTCCAGTATCCTGTGCTGCTAGCCAAATGTAGAATCCATGCTGTCATGTTCAAGTCTGAAGTCAATGGGCGATAATGAAAATATAGCATCTGGACAAATTTGCAGCATGACCAGTCCTTGAAGAAAGATATTAGCTTTGGAGTGTGGAAGTTGTCATGGTTTGCATTTTTGAGTACAGGTGTAGAGATCTTTTCTAGTGCAGCTGTTGCATTGGATTCCTCTGTTGCACAACATTCAAACACACATGTCTACTAGCACAAGAGTCCTACTACTTGCAGACAGCAAACATTGCATGCAGGCAAGTGAGATTATGTGCAGATGTGTAGCAAAGCTTACTATATGGGTTGCAACTTGCAGTATGCAGACTACCAGAACCCCTAGTTAAGTAAAACAATCCTTGGACAAGAATGTGTTCTCACTTTCCTAAAATACTGTTTTGCATTGTTGGCTAAACTATTCCACCTCTAATGACTAGACCTTTGTATTCTTTCACAGGCAACCAACATGCAGTGCTGATCAAAGGTGGATTACGTAGTTTGCCTGGAATTGGGAGCTTGTGGATTTTGGCCTTCTGTTTTCAGAATAAAAGGAGTTCCATATTCCAGAGTCTGAGCTTTGCTTCTATCTAGGTCCTCTCAGATGACGTCTGAGCCATTAAATATTCACTAATGCTTTCAAGGCTGGGATGGGTGTCAGATCTAGAATTTGGGAGGGGAAATCTTTTTAATGTCGCTAATTTCTATCACACCTTTTCATGTTATTTGTAGCACCTCAAGCTAGGATATTAATAGCACCTAGAAAGCAATGTTTCCATTTGTAAAGCAGAGCCCAAGAGAGAAGATAAGCAGGTCTATTCTCGGCCGCACCCATCCCACCTTGTAGACACCATTATGGTGAAAAGGAGACATAAAGAGGTCAAATGATTCGTGCTCAAAGCTGCATGGTGAATCCCAGGATTACAGCTCAGAAACATGTGGCTTTTTAGCCTGATTTGTAGACAGCGCAAAGAGAACTGCTTGACCCCTTATTCTCTTTGACACCAAATCATGATACATTTATGAGCGCTGGGCCTTAATACTGAGTGAAGTGAGGCCACTTGTAAGTGAATAATATTGCCTTTTGGCTTTTGTCAGTTAACTTGCCTTGTGCACAAATGGGGACCCCTTCCCATAAATCCTTTTCACTGTGCTTTCATGATGATTGGTGCTCGTGGTGCTATTGGGGTGGTCACTCACAATCCTGCTTTCATTACTGTGGCATCGGCATACATTTTGGGGCAGTTATACCACTTCATTTTCATATCCCATCACTTCCCATAACTCAAATATTCTGGTTTATTCCGCCCACCCCCCATGCATGCTTTTGTTGCTCTATAACTGCTCCGGACGTGATAATGTGGAAACATTGGGGAAACATTGCAGAACAAACTAAAGCAGGAAAAATATCCACCACTAACTCACTACAGTGGTACCTCGGGTTACAAACACTTCGGCTTACAGATGCTTCAGGTTACAGACTCTGCTAACCCAGAAGTAGTACCTTGGGTTAAGAATTTTACCTCAGAATGAGAACAGAAATCGTTCAGCAGCGGTGCAGTGGCAGCAGGAGATCCCATTAGCTAAAGTGGGTTAAGAACAGTTTCAGGTTAAGAATGGACCTCCAGAACAAATTAAGTTCTTAACCAGAGGTACCACTGTATTATTCTGTCAACAACATGTTGCAGAATATATCAGCAATAAAATCCCAGTCTGGGGGGGGGTGTCTTTGGTGACATTGGGGGCTGGGGAGGGAAATAGGCTGATTATAGGAAAAACCCAGGTGACACTAAATCTGGTTTCTGATCCCTGTAGCTGAGTCAGATTGAATGCTTCACCCTCCTTTCCCCATTCTCAGGGCCTTCCTAATGAACAAAAAAACAACCAAAGACTTCTTTAGGTGATATTCACTTGAACTAAGTTTTACTCAAAGTAAGCCCATTGGAATTAGCAAATCTAACGTAATGTCCATTAATTTCAGTGTGCCTACTCTGAGTGGGCCAGTGCATTTGCATTGCATAAGACTGCCCCCCTCCCCATCTTGCCCTTCTCCCTCTCCTTCCCAGTGCCTTCACCCCACCATGCCATCCACTACTACTGAGTAAAATAACAAAATAAAGTAGAATACCAATAACAGGGTCCCACACAGTTATTGTTTGCAAAGGGTAATGTAGTTCTGCTAGATTTTGAACAAAGATCCTGAGGGAACCACTGAGTACGTGTTTTTACCACACTAATGAGGAGGAAGACAGTGTGAGGTGAGAACGTGTCTGTTTTGCTCCCTAGATTACTACTAGCAGACTGCATCTATCAGATAAATAATGGCAGAAGGAGATGCTGCACAGATGTGATAAATAGGTGCTGGTCACCTTTGCAAGCAAAAGGGGGAGGAGAGACGTATTATAAAAAACAAAATGCAGTGCTGTAACAATCTCGTAAAGTGACTAAAGGTGGTGAAATCATTGTTAATAATAGACTAGAAGGTGTAAAATGATGTGAGGTCAAAATGCAGAAATGCCGCAAGCATTAGATGGTGTCAACACAGAAAAGAGTCAGAGCGCTGCAAGCTTTAAAACTACAGTTAATGCTTTGCAGTGGCAGCCCCAACTTTGTAGAACAGGGGCAGGCAACCTAAGGCCCATGGGCCACAAGCAGCCCACGGGGGTCATTTAACCAGCCCCCGAGCCGCCCACTCAGCGAGTCCCTGCGCGCTGTGCTAAACCATCACAGCGCGGCACAGGGACTCGCTTCCGCAGTGCCGGAGATAGCATCTGCTGTAGGATATCTGCTGGAGTGAACCGGCCCAGGCGAGGTAAACCTTGCCGACCCCTGTTGTAGAACTTCCTGCCATGGACCCTCTGCAAATGCCCAACCTGTGAAGTGCCACACACAGCTGCAACCTTAGGTAGTACTGCCACCCCCCTGCTTGTAGTCCTCTATGGTCATGGAGTTTCAGGGATAGCCTCAGATTTTCAGATATCTTATCCTAGGAACTAGGAAACTGCAGCAGACTATCTGAGGACACTGCTCAACATAAGACTCATCTGTTAGTCCAGATCTTGGAGCATGTAGATAGAGCCAATCATGTGTGCAGGAAACATTCACAGAGATGGGTGCTTGGAGCAAGAGGAAGAGATATAAATTGGAAGGCTCTCATATTCCTTTTACTAAAGAGGAAACACTGACATAGATTATGACAGTGGGATGCTTGAAACATGCCTATCCAGTTTCTGAGCAATTGAGTCTTTGGTCTATGGGAAGGTGAAGGAGAAAAGATGGGGGGGGTATGCAGTTCATCGTGACATCTCTCGTGAGCCCCCATCTTTATGCATTTTTAAACATGCCTTAAACACCTATTTGTTTCAATCTGCTTTTAAGTAACGATGCTGATCTGAATTTCTAAATTGTCACAACTTTGTTTTTATTGTTTATTATTTTGATTAGTCTTTATTAAATTTGCTAGTTTCTTTATCTTACCCAGGACAACTCAAAGCAACTTACAAATAAGCAAACCTACAAACAAAAACCTCCACATAGATACATTGAAACCAAGGGAGAGAAAGTAATATAGTGGTACCTCGGGTTAAGTACTTAATTCGTTCCGGAGGTCCGTACTTAACCTGAAACTGTTCTTAACCTGAAGCAGCACTTTATCTAATGGGGCCTCCCGCTGCTGCCGCGCCTCTGGAGCATGATTTCTGTTCTCATCTTGAAGCAAAGTTCTTAACCTGAAGCACTATTTCTGGGTTAGCAGAGTCTGTAACCTGAAGCGTATGTAACCTGAAGCGTATGTAACCCGAGGTACCACTGTACATTAGAAACATCCCATCCACTTATAAAAGGCCACAGATAAAGGCCAAAGACCTGTTTATAGAGGAAAGTGTTTGTCTGGTGCCTAAAGATATCAGTTGATGGTGCCAGGTGAGTTTTCCTGGGAAGAGCATTCCACAAATTAGGAGTTGCCTCAGAAAAGTCTTATTCTCGTGTTGCCACCCTCCAAACCTTAGATGATGATTGCAGAGTTCAGTCCAGAGGTAACAGTGGTACCTCAGGTTACAAACACCTTGGGTTACAAACACTTCAGGTTACAGACTCCGCTAACCTGGAAGTAGTACCTCGGGTTGAGAACTTTGCCCCAGAATGAGAACGGGAATTGTGCAGTAGTGACGCGGCGGCAGCGGGAGGCCCCATTAGCGAAAGCGCACCTCAGGTTAAGAATGGTTTCAGGTTAAGAACAGACCTCTGGAACGAATTAAGTTTGTAACCAGAGGTACCACTGTAGTCCTTAAGCTTCTGGGGCCTTGAGCAATTGTATGCTTTATAGGTCAAAAACAGCACTTTGAATTAGGCCCAAAAACTTATTGGCAGCCCGTGCGGTGGGGCCACAATTTATGTTATATGTTCAAACCATCTTGCCTCAATGAGCAACCTGGTTGCTGAATTCTGCACCAGCTGAAGCTTCTGACCAGTCTTCAAAGGCAGCCCCGCACATAATGCATTGCAGTAATCTAACCTAGAGCCTACCAGAGCATAGACAACAGACATTAGGCTATCTCTATCCAGATAGGGAGGCAGCTGAGCCACCAACTGAAGCTAATTGAAGGCGCTCCCATCAAAAGCAGGCAACATCCCATCCATCTGGTCTAGGGAACTATCCACTAACAGTGCCTCAGTCTTATCTGGTTTGAGCTTCAGTTTATTGGCTCCCATTCAGTCCATTATTGAGGGAAGACAATGATCTAGCACATCCCCTGCCAGACCTGTAGATGTGAAGAAGAAGTAGAGCTGTAGGTCATCAGCATATTGTTGACAACATACTCTAAAACTCTGGGTGATCCCACTCAGCAATTTCGTGTAGCTGTTAAACAGCATGGGGGATAAAATTGAACACTTGTGGCTCCTTGTTCTCCTGGTAGAAACATGTCCTGATAAACTGGCCCTATATGTCCGAGATGGTGGCCTTCTTCATTGTTTTCATCTGCATTGTTTACTCCCTGAGCACCCCACCATTCTCACCTTTGGCGATATGGGTGCCTTTTACTGCCTCGGTGTCAGCTGAGATTTGATCCCAATTCCACTTCAGCCTTCAACACAATTCAAAGGATCTCTTTGCACTACTGCCAGTATCTTTCTTGAGGCAAGGACTGTTTGAAGTTGGCGCAAAGAGGGGATCACATATTGCGAAGGTCTGAAACAGGGCATCTTAGCTGATTTGTCTGAGTTGTTTAATTTTGTGTTTGTGCTTTGTGTTTTTTAATTACTTCATGTTGCTTCTGCGAGTTTCCTTTGGATGGCATTGCTGCCTTGAAAGGTGGCATAAAAATGTCAAAATCAAATAGATGACGCACAATACTTTGGTCAAATTGCTGTTGCATTAGGCTAAATCAGGCTGTTTGTCCATCTAATTTAGAACTATCTACACTGACTGGCAGCCAGTCTCCAGGCCTCCAACTGGTGCGTTTCTCATCTCCTGCTACCAGAGATACCAGGGATTGCAGCTGGATACATGAAAACTGATATTTCTGGGCCCTTGTGGCCACTGAACTGCATTGTCCAGTTTTTCCTGTGTTTGTGTGAATGCTCATTCACACATTCTAGTCAACACTTGATTCAGCAATCAAGTGATGCTTAGGCATGTGTGAACCGTCCATAAATTGCAACCTTCCCTTCAAGAACCACTAACTTGCCCACATCCTTCACACATTTACCCTTATCGCAAATGGAAATCTTTCTCCTTCACTGATCAGGGTTTCGGCTCTGCTTCATGTTTCCATTTCAAGCAGTTTGAAAAACTTCACAGATGATGTGGCAAGTGCACACACAAATTGCCCTGTTCCTACACTGTGTTCTTTGCTCTTGGGCTGAGAGAAACGTGCTTTGCAGCAGGGACGTGTGTGCCAGCTTTGGCAATCTGTACAGCTCCCGCCTGCCTGCCTGCCTGCCTGCTCTTCTCCATTCTAATTTTTTTAGACTTCCATTTTAAAAAAGAAAGCAAAGAAAAACAGCACAACAGTGTAAAATATTTGCTCCCTTAATGTGTGCATCAGATTCCATTGATTTTCCATACCGGCATTTTCTCCCTTTTGTGAATTATTGTGGCATAGGAACCAGAGGAATTCACTGGCTCCTTTTCCTTGAAATTGCATTTTGCCTTCGTACAGAGCGTTTCTTAATTTGGCAATGATATTAACATTCGCTGCTTGAACTAATTTCTATTAAGCTACCAGCTCATTTTAATAGCACAGTGGGACAATATGTTGGAGGAAAATGAAGCCCCTACAGAAAGGGAGACAGATTCTAATGAACTCAAACCTGCAAAAGTTGTTGAACTTCCCCTCCACTACTAAGATACTCTATCATCAGAAATTTACAAGCTAAGACGGGAGCCACAATCCAAGTTGCTTCTTTAGGCATGACCAAGGATGTGCATTTGTTTCACTATGAATAGGAAACTGAACCAAATGTTTCAGTGAATGCTGCTGATGGCCATTTGGTTTTTCCTTAAATATTCTGGATGAGGAAATGAGTTGAAAATGTGGGATGAACAAAGGATTAAAGAGAAGATGTGGATAAACAAATCAGCACAAATGCTCAGTACACTAGACCTAGTCTAACTACCACATGAACTTTGTGTAAGCAAATCAGGATTATTGCTGAATAAACAGGGTGTCTGTAGGATCCCTTAGAGGAGTAAAGGTGGGAAACACAGAAAAACACTCCATAACAATATATCAGAGTGATACTTTAACATAGCTTTTATGGAATATTATGCATCTGGACTGACAGCAGATTTGCTTTTATATTTAAAGGAGAAGAATTATGGCTTTCACCATTGCATATAACCTTTTATAATTTATTGTACGTCTACCTATTGGACACTAAGGAAACAGAATTATATGCAATGTGCTAGCTTTCCACACCTTGGGAGGGAAAGTTCTCTCAAGAGATCCCAAGTTGAATTTTTGCATTCTGCTCTCCTTTGTCCCACTGAAAGCTAAAATGACAGTATCTGTGATCAATCAAAGCTCAGAATGACAATTCACATTTCTAGAAGGCTTTTAAAAGTGGTGTGCGCAATTTCAATCTAAGAAGACTTGACTGATTTAGTGTAAATTAGCTCATTCCTGCGTTATAAGTAGCAGTTGGGCTTTGATATACACACACCAGCTAATTATCCTTGAAAATTAACCATGTCACAAAATCTTACACATTGCAGAAATAGCTCCCACTATAGATTCAAATAAACAAAGGAAAAGCATACGCTGGGGTGCTACATAAGTAAATAGCAATAACAGAATCCTTAGAATAGCTACCAAAGGGTGTGTGTACACTCATTGATTGGTATTTTGAAAATGACAGCACGAGGATGATTGCCTCATTCTGGAGAAAACAAGACATCTTTCTCACGGGTTTCAGTCCCCTTTGTGGATAACCCGGCTCTCAAAACACATTTCAGCAATGCTGATCAAACCAATACTCTCTTCCAGCAAGAGCTTCCATGCAATTCGCATGGCAACTCATCCTCCCCCTCCTCTTTTACAATTCTGATTCATTCAGTGGCCATTTTCCTGGGTGATGGTGGGGAGTTTGAGAGTTCCAGAATATCCACTTGTCCAATGGGGTTCATCAGGACCAGCCACAACACTATGGAACTCCTGCCATCAGGAAGCTCAGTTGCCTTATTCTTTTGGGGCCTTTAAGCAAATTGTGAAGCCATTTTGGGAGCCAGTGTGGTGTAGTGTAGTGGTTAAGAGCGGTAGTCTCGTAATCTGGGGAACCGGGTTCGCGTCCCCGCTCCTCCACATGCAGCTGCTGGGTGACCTTGGGCCAGTCACACTTCTCTGAAGTCTCTCAGCCCCACTCACCTCACAGAGTGCTTGTTGTGGGGGAGGAAGAGAAAGGAGAATGTTAGCTGCTTTGAGACTCCTTAGGGTAGTGATAAAGTGGGATATCAAATCCAAACTCTTCTTCTTCTTCTTCTTGTTTCCACCAGGCATTTGGGTTGATCTTGGTTCACTTCCCTGCTGCTATGAATACTGTTGGCTTTGCTCCAGTTTTGTCTTTATTTTTTTTTAGCTGTCTCTTATTAGCTGCATGCCATTGTTACGGGTCTATATATATTTTTTAATATGCTGTAAGCCACCATGGGGGCCTTTGTAGCCAAAAGGTGGGCCAAAAGAGCTAAGCAAGAAAGCATAGAAGACTCTGGCAAAGCTTTCTTCACCGTCCATCCCCATAGCTATGTCCCTTTGTTTCATAAACCTTTAAAAATCTTGTGTCCAGAAATGCATATAACAGAAGAAACGCACACACAAAAATGCATATGATTTTTTGTGCAGACTTTTAAAACAAAACAAATGGAAGACATTTGCAGAACTGGGGCATACTGAACTTAAGTTTGGATAGGTGACAAAGAAAAGCAAGGCAACAGATTCATTCCTTCCTTGTTGGGGAAACATGAACGAAGGCGTAACTATTACAAAATTTTAGTCAGGATTGCAGCATTGTCCCTGTTTCAGGGCTGTGGCACAGGTACTGATCCTGCTCTTCACTAGTGAACCATGTGGACAGATAATGGTAAGTAGAGACTGACCATGTGGCATATGGATATGAAGTGTGCTGAATTAGGTAAAATGGCAAAGGTAATCCCTGGACGATAAAGTCCAGTCAAACGCGGCTAAGGGGTTGCAGCGCTCATCTCGCATTCAGGCCAAGGGAGCCGGCGTTTGCCCACAGACAGCTTTCCAGGTCATGTGGCCAGCATGACTAAACCGCTTCTGGCGCAACGGAACACCATGACAGAAAACAGAGCGCACGGAAATGCCATTTACCTTCCTGCCGCAGCCGTACCTATTTATCTACAGTGGTACCTCGGGTTACATACGCTTCAGGTTACAGTCTCCGCTAACCTAGAAATAGTGCTTCAGGTTAAGGTACCACTGTACTTGCATTGGCATGCTTTCGAACTGCTAGGTTGGCAGGAGCTGGGACAGAGCAATGAGAGCTCCCCCCGTCGTGGGGATTTGCTGAATTAGTGCATCCTAACACTTAAAAAGTACTTCATCTTGAGGCACCTGCCGGGGCACATACCGTAAATTATTTCATGAATGCTGACCTAAAAATGAATAGACACAAGTGTACCTATGTCATGGTCATGCACAGTGTTTTATACTTGTTTTTTAATATTTAAAAAGCCCCTTGTTTCATCCGACTACTCTACTAATGCCTAAAGAATGTAAAAATTGGTGAGGACATGGTACTATTATCTTCAAGTCTATAAAAGACTAAGAGATTTAATCATGCTACTTTTTGAGTACTTTTTGAGTAAAACCTATTACAAGATGAATTTGTATCATTATTTCCACATGGTAGGGCCTAATGGTGAGGGCATCCCTAAGGCCAACTGATATATTCATGGTGAGAATTAGACCAGGGGTCTTCTGGCTCATAGCTCCCACTCCTCACTTCTACATGGCACTAGCTCATATACCATCAGGATTTCAATTGTATCACCTTTCTCCAAACATCTAAACAAGATCTTCAAAAGCCATAAGGTCTCATGAACTATTCCTTATAAATAATTTATTTCACTAGGTAGAAAATCTTCACTGTCCAAATAAGCATCAAGGCATTTCTCTGCCTAAGGCTGGTGGATTTTCAAAGACCAGTTCTTGCACATAAGAGGCTTCTGGAAATAAAAGTTCTGCACATTCTGGACAAGAGTTGCACAACCAAAAATAAAATATGAAAATTGCAATTAAGAATCACAACAATATTGCCTTCTGTTTACAACGTGCCTGGCAAAACTACAGCATGTCTGAATGATGTCCAACCTAAATATCTCCAGTGAGGGAGAACCTATCAACTCCCAGTACAGGACCACTCAGCCATCTTTTTTATTTTGCATTCAGGAGTATCTCTCCTCTTAACAATATAAGGGTGGTCACATGGACTTCCATATTGAAATGGATTTCTGCCCTCAAAACTTTCAGGATGGTCACATGGCATAAGCAGTGATCTGTGCATGTTCCATAGCTTTCAGCAAACATCTCAAAACTTTCCAGACCAGAATTATTCCGGTATTGTTATTTTGTGTGCTATGGCATCACTATGTGCCAAACTGAAGTCGTTGTTACGAAAAAGGAGCAATGCTGCTGAGTGCTCCAGATGGCTGGAAAGCCAAACAGGATGTTGATGTTATGGGACTGTACCGTGGGAACAAGGGACAGTCTATTATGTGCACTGAGCACCGGATGTTAGCACAGAGTGTCACATGACCCTGTACTGGAAGTACATGGGTGGAGTTATTCTCTCTCTGGCTGCTGATGTGAGAGGGTGCAGACACGTTTCTCTGCACTACTGGAAAGACAGAAATAAAGGCATGTAAAGACATTTCTGTCTGTCTCTTTCCCCTCCCTGGGGATGGCAGGGAATGGGGAGGAGTGGCTGTGTTCTTCTCACGTTTGAAGAAGGATCGGCCGATAGAGATCTGGCCTTGTCTTGCCGGGAGCCGAGACGGGGGAGATCAACAAGAAATCAAGCCGGGCACCTGGAGAGTGCCAAATTCCTCTGACTGATGGCTTGATATCAACAGTCGCTTCTTTGTGACGTAGCCACTCCCACATACTTTCTCTGTTGATGATGTTTTTGTGGAACTGAGTGAAGGTTCGGCACGTGAATCACAGCCCAAAGTGTCATCGCACAACTAACTTATGCTTAAATTAAAAGGGGGGAGAGTCAAAGCAGGCCAGTGCAGAGTCAATAGTGCAGAACTATTGACAAGCAATTATGGAGCAGCGGAGGGAGATGATTCCACTACAAATCCACATTGAAAGTGTAAAATGCTTATTGCCATGTACACTCACAATAAGACACCTGTTTGGAGGCACCCACAGTCTGTTCTGCTGATGAACCATCAAGAAGTTTCTCCTAATATTGAGCTGAAATCTGTTTCCCGGAAATGTCCACCCGATGGTTCTAGTCCTGCCCCTGGAGCAACAGAGAAGAAGGCTGCTCCATTTTCTGCATGAGAACCCACAAGATATTTGAAGATTGCTATCACGTCTCTTCTAGTATTTTCTCCAAGCTACAACACACTCAGCTCTTTTAACTATTCCTCATTATTTTTATATGTGTTGGAAGCCACCCGGAGTGGCTGGAGCAACCCCGCCAGATGGGCGGGGTATAAATAAAAAATTGTTCTTCTTGTTGTTGTTACTCTCCTCTGGACCCACTGCAATCCAGTGCAGCCCTTCTCAAAATGTGTCACTCTCCCTCTCTTGCTGCTGCTGCTGCTACCCATCATCATTGGTGTGCCTTTTCACATCTGAAATCCAGGACCATTTATTAGACTTCTGTCTAAAGCCAAATGCACACAGCCCTAGCCTGGAAGAGACACATGCTGGCTACAGTCGATAAATCACTTTAAGTAGGAGAGTTTTGAAGGAACCCCATCAACTTCAGAGGAAATTCAATACGACTGCATTGAAAATCAGGATTTGTCTACCTGAGCCCTTGGCTGCAAGAACCCACTGCTTTGTAAACCATGTGATTGACTAAAAAGGTACCCTACTGACTATAGATTGTTTAGCATTAAACTGGTGCATAGTTTAAAGTTTGGGTTTGGATTAGATAGCCCTCGGATCAAATCCCTGATCTGCCTTGAAGCTCACTGGGTGGCCTTGGGCAAGTCAGTATATCAGCCTAACAAGATGGTTGTGAAGATGAGATAAAATGGGATAACCTTTATATATCCCTTTGAGCTCCTTGGAGAATGGGAGGGATAGAATTGTGACAAAGAAGCAATATTATTGAAGCTCTCCTCTTTCCCATCTGGCACTGGATTAAATCAGAAGAAGCAATCCATTTACATAGATGTGCTCAGAGTACACAGTTATTTTTCAGCGAGGTAATATTTCTCTCCTGACCCAAACACACTCATGCTCAGAAACTAATACTTTAATGGCTTAAATCTTCTTCTTTTTTAAAGGAACTATCTTCTGCAGAACTTCAGAAAGAGAATTACGTCTTGCTGGTGTTGTCATATTTATAATGCCGAAATATTTCAATTGTGTCAAATTATGTGAAGCTGTAAAATTCAAATATAAAAAGACCTCTCTGGTGATGATGAATTTTAAAAGCCAATTAAAGGCATGCGGTGTCCAGGCAACCAAGTACAGACATTTATCCAGTAGACAAATTAGTTAATTTCATGTAAATCCTATAAAAGCTGGAACATTTGAAAGTGAGGCATATTAAACATCTGCAGTTTCAGATTTCAGGCCTAATTGGTCATTACTAACCTAGGCTGCTTGGCTGTGAAAATATACCAAGCCAGTTACAGAAATCCTAGAGCAGGGGTGGAGAACCACTGGCCTGTGGGCCAAATGTGGGCAAGAGGCCTCCCCATCCAGGCTGCAGATGGCCTTCCTCTCCCTTCACCACCGCACAGCAATTAGTTTTGAAAGTAGCCTCCCCCTGGTGCAAAGGGAAGGCTGTTCTCAAGACTAATTGCCATGCACTTGAGGAGGGAGTGGGAAATGGAAAACTTGGTGGGAAGGAGAATGGAATGGAATAAGAAGAGCCAGCATCCTGTTCTCACAGTAGCCAGTCAGATGCCTATGACTCCAAGCAGGACCCAAGCACAACAGGCCTCCCACCTCTTTCATTTTCCAGCAACTGGTATTCAGAAACAGACCATGCACTTTGACCCCACTACCAGCAAAACTCAATACTGCATGGAACTAGAGCAAAGTTTCACTCAGGCACCAACTGAAGACCTACATTGGCTCCCAGTACGTTTCCAAGCACAATTCAAAGTGTTGGTGCTGACCTTTAAAGCCCTAGATGGCCTCAGCCCTGTATACCTGAAGGAGCGTCTCCACCCCCATCATTCTGCCCGGACGCTGAGGTCCAGCGCCGAAGGCCTTCTGGCAGTTCCCACACTTTGAGAAGCAAAGCTACAGGGAACCAGGGCCTTTTCGGTAGTGGAGCCCGCCCTGTGGAATGCCCTCCCATCAGATGTCAAAAAAATAAACAACTATCTGACTTTTAGAAGAAATCTGAAGGCAGCCCTGTTTAGGGAAGTTTTAAATGTTTGATGTTTTGCCACTTTAAAAAAATTATTATTAATATTCTGTTGGGAGCCGCCCAGAGTGGCTGGGGAAACCCAGCCCGATGGGCGGGGTATAAATAAAATTGTTGTTGATGTTGTTGTTGTTGTTATACAGTACATTTAAAGCAGTATCATACCACTTTAAACAGTCAAGGCTTCCCCCAAACAATCCTGGGAACTGTAGTTTGTTAAGGATGCCGAGTGTTGTTAGGATAGCTCTAGTCCCCTCACAGAGCTACAATTCCCAGAGTCCCTTAGGGAGAGGACTGATTGTTAAAGCTCTCTGGAAGAGGTGGTTGGATCTCCTGGCTCAGCCAGTCTCCAGTTGGTTACTCCTGGGCAGGAGGTCGGCTGGCAGTCTCCCTAACAGTGAATGGAAATGAAAAGATGCAAAATGAGGGCAGGGAAGGGGGGGTGCTGAGTGGTCCTGGGATGTTGAGCTGATCTCACAGCCACCACACAATGACCTGGCTGGCAAAGCAATCAGGCAAGACTGGGCTGAATCATCCTGCTCCCCTTTCTGCCATAGTCACCTAGAGAGGCAGGGCTGCTGATGTAGTAGGGACTCCGCTGCCCCACAATGTGCCAGCACTGGGAGTTAGAACTGAGCCTTAAGTAAAACTGCTGGGATAGCAAATAGCAATAAAACCCCAGTTGGGTAAAAAGGACCTCTGCACTACCACATATAACTTGAAGTTCAGAAGCACTGTGAGACTGCAGTGAGTGCAGCCCCACATAGAATAGGTTGCATACTTCCATCCAAATTAGTATTTTCCCAAACCATCTTGCCTGAATTAAGCTTCAGCTTGTCCCCCTTCCCCATCTAATGAAGACACTGCCTCCAGATGTTTATTCAGAGTTTCAATTGCCTTCCTGGGAGTTGGGGGCTGGTTGGATGCCGAGAAACGGTGGACGGCAACAGCTGGGGAATCCCCAAAGGAAGAAGGCTCTGAACTCAGGGATTGGTGGTGGGATGACGATGAGTGGTCAAAGGGAGAAGACTGGGAGAGGGAGTTGTCAGAAACTGAAGAGGTAACAGGACTTAATGAGCAGGAGGAGTTTGTGGCAGAGAGCAATCGAGAATCAGTAGCAGAATGGGGGGGCAAGAGACAGAGATTAGTCAGGCTGTTGAAGAGGCATGGATGTCTCTTCCTTCTGCTGCGACAAGCTCCTCTCCCCACTCATCTCCCATAACCAGGAGAGGCATGAAGCAGGAAGAGCAAAGACCAGGCATAGGCAAACTCTGGCCCTCCAGATGTTTGGGACTACAATTCTGATCATCCCTAGCTAACAGGACCAGTGGTCAGGGATGATGGGAATTGTAGTCCCAAACATCTGGCGGGCCAGAGTTTGCCTATGCCTGGCAAAGACAGACATGCAGTCACAGTCTTGGGGAAAACCCGGGCCTTAGGCAGCTGTGGGAACGTGGGGACCTTCAGTCTCCACAACTGCCTCATAGGAGGAGGATCTACCAAAGAAGAGTTATTCATTAGGCCTGGCATTCCTGTGCAGATCCTGTTTCTTTCTAATAAACAGTTCATTTACTCTATGTGATTTACAGCTGGCTCACTCCTGACACTGGGATTAGATGGTGAGACAGAAAAGGTATAGTTTTGTGTCATTCACATATTGGTGACACGTCAGCCCAAACCTCCAAATAACTTCTCCCAGCCATTTCATGTAGAATCAAAAAGCTTGGGGAAGAAGACAGAACCTCCCCACAGCACCACCTTCCAGGTCCATCCCACAACATCACTCTACCCACCTGTGACTCCCAGTGACTGGTCTCCAGAGGCATCGTGCCTCTGACAGTGGAGGGAGAACATAGCCAGGTAGAACATAACTAGTAGCCTCCAATTTGCCTTGCTCAGTAATAGTCACTCTGAAGCTGCGTGGTGTTTCCCGAAACCAAAAGGTCCAAACCTGACTCTTTCAATCATGCTTTCACCAGTATTTCCTTCAGGGGTTCAGAAATTATGTCATCTCTTATTGGAGCATCAACCACTCAGGTGCCCATGTTATGCAACTATCACTGGCAGATACCTGGAACCCAGGAAGGCTAAAGGGTAGGTGTTGGGTCCTAATCCTCAAGCAACAATTGAATAACATGGCCTTTGCTGCCCCTTGAAGGCTTCCCACACTCCTTTCATCTTTCTCCCCTCCTGCACTTCTCTTTCTCAGAGAAATACCATACATGTATTGCCTTGCTCAGAAAGGCCTACTTTATTCTCATCAATAAACTAAGCTTATTTTTTGTTAGAAATGCAAACTGAGAGGTTTGCCCATTGGATTCCTCTCTCCCTCCTCCCCTCACCACTTCACCAGCATCCTCAGTGTGGATACAATCAATCTCCAAACAGGAGATTGAGAGAGCTGATCGTTTCTACTGATCTATTGTGAGGAGAAGTCAGAGGCTGCAGCTCGCTTCCTCCATATCACAGTGTGATTGTGTGTAGTGCTCGAACAGTTAATCCGCTTCTGTCAGTCAAACCAGAAGATATGACTCAAAGGCACATGGGGGCAGATAGATTGAGTGGGAAGGTGACATTTTTATCTAGTCACTTTTCTGACAGTAACAACACTTTGGGATTATTTTGATGTTAATTATTTCATCTTGAGAACATTCTTCCCCTACAGAGGATACTAAAAGTTGCTTTTCAGACTTTTCACTCCTTCCTATTGTAGAGTAAAATGAGTAAACATTTATGACTGTTTCACGGGAAGGCATAGCTAATGGCCCCTGGGTTCAATCTTCAATGCTCCACTAGACCAAATCTCTTTACATGGAAAGAAGAAAGGAGAGATCAGTGAGGAGAAAAAAGTTTGAAACCTCTTGCTTGCCACACTTGAGAGAATATAGTGGCCTGTAGAAATAAAAACTGCTCAGAATCCTTTCTCTAGGTAAGTGGTTTTCAACCACTGTGCTGTGGCACTTGGGGTGCCTTGAATGATGGTCAGAGGTGCTGTGGGCAACGCTGGCCTCTGTCCCTCTTTCCTTCCCTCTCTCCTCTGATGCCCTCTTGCAGCTCTGCCTCCCAAAGGCTTGCACAGCTGTTTGTTGCAGCGGCCATGGCTATAAGCTCCCCAGGCAAATGGTGCCTCTGGGGCTGGCCAGGGGATGCTTCCCAGGCTCCGGTGGGGCAGTGTGAGGAAGGCACCTCTCTTTGGGGCAGGGGGGCCAGCTCAGAGACCAGGGGTGGCAGCTGCGGCTGCCCAGAGAGGGGAAAGGAGAGGAGGCTGAGGGAACACTCCACAAGGGAGGGGGTTTGGGAAAGGGTGAGAGGCTGCCAGCTCTGAAGGCAAGGGGTGGCATGACTGGGCTCCTGAGCCCCACAGGGGTTCCGCAGAAAGAATGCAGTTAGTCAAGGAAGCCATGGACTCAAAAAGGTTGAAAACCTCTGCTCTAGGGCCAAACTGAACCTTCAGTTCATTAAATAACATGCAACACCATATCTTGTTTTTCCTTCCATAAACAGAGGCATGAGGGAGCCCAAGATTCCACCCCAGAAAGGTATAGTGAAAACAGGACCCAGTACTTAGAAATCCGAATACTCTCGTAGGCAGCATATAAATAAATAACTCTTGCTGTCATAGCAGATCATTTTTAGCCAATGTTAATGACAGCTTATATTTGTAGCTGAAACATTCTACTGGTGTTTATGCATGTCAAAATTAACAGCAAATGATCATGCTAATTCCCAACTGAGGAAGCATAGAGACAGCTGGTAGCAACTGCACAGTATGCATGTTGTTTTTCTTCAGAAGGCTCAGGAAGTAGAAATTTAATTGGTAGGATTGGGACATCTCTTCCCACCATCCAGCTGGATCATGCACTGCCTTCAATGCTTGTAAAGGATGCTCAGTCTGAAAATGGTGAGGCAAGAGCAAAGGAAGTCTCATTAGCTTGTTATGTGCAATTCAGTTGCAGTGTATTTGGAAAGCCAACCGAGTACAAGCATTGGACACACAAACACAACAAGAGATTGTCTCTAGCTAGAACTACCTACACTTTGCACTGGCAGCGGGGCTTCTTGTTTAGCAACGAGAGCTGCATTTTGAGGAACTGAGTTTGTGCACCATATATTTATGGCACTACGTGGGAAATGTGTGTTTCTAGCACAGAATCGCTCCATATCAATTCTGATATAGTTGGACTACCTGAAGCCTATCTCTATATGGCTAATTCCCAAGGTAACGCACAGGCAAATGGTGGTTGTTGCTGCAGCTTCTTTTGTTTGTAGCACTCTCTATATGCAGTTATATTGGGTACAAGATCTTCAGGAAGGCAAGAGATTGTGCATAGGACTTTCCACTGGCTAACCCTTTCCTGAATTCTTCACCCAATGCAGTAAGGCTGGGTGCCTACGTCCACTACGTGATACCGGAGAAGGAGAGGAAACTCATTTACATAAACAAATAAAAGAGATAGATGATGCAAGTTAACCACACATCTACAGCACTACTTACTCTCCACCTTTAAAGACTAGCCCTTTCCCCCCCTAAGTTGCTCAGATGCTGCTGTTACTGAATCCCTAAAGTTGTGGGGCGATTTGTTGTTGTTATTTAGTCGTTTAGTCGTGTCCGACTCTTCGTGGCCCCATGGACCAGAGCACACCAGGCACTCCTGTCTTCCACTGCCTCCCGCAGTTTGGTCAGACTCATGTTTGTAGCTTCGAGAACACTGTCCAACCATCTCGTCCTCTGTCGTCCCCTTCTTCTTGTGCCCTCAATTTTTCCCAACAGGGTCTTTTCCAGGGAGTCATCTCTTCTCATGAGGTGGCCAAAGTATTAGAGCCTCAGCTTCACGATCTGTCCTTCCAGTGAGCACTCAGGGCTGATTTCCTTCAGAATGGATACGTTTGATCTTCTTGCAGTCCATGGGACTCTCAAGAGTCTCCTCCAGCACCATAATTCAAAAGCATCAATTCTTCGGTGATCAGCCTTCTTGATGGTCCAGCTCTCACTTCCATACATCACTACTGGGAAAACCATGGCTTTAACTATACAGACCTTTGTTGGCAAAGTGAGGTTATGTGGGGCGATACCCAAACATGTTTTTCTCTGTGCACAAGAAATTCAGTCTTAAGCTACTGAAGAAGCTGTTAAATCATGGTTTGGCACCTTCCCTGCATCATCATCATCATCCTAAATTTATTATTTACACCCCGCCCATCTGGCTGGGTTTCCCCAGCCACTCTGGGCGGCTCCCAACTTAGAAGAATATTTAAAACATGATAAAACATCAAACATTAAAAACTTCCCTAAGCAGGGCTGCCTTCAGATGTCTTCTAAAAGTCAAATAGTTGTTTATTTTTTTGACATCTGATGGGAGGGTGTTCCACAGG
Organism: Podarcis filfolensis; assembly: GCF_964270895.1. NCBI lineage: Eukaryota > Metazoa > Chordata > Lepidosauria > Squamata > Lacertidae > Podarcis > Podarcis filfolensis. The sequence goes on along the minus strand of NC_139604.1, from coordinate 73,326,914 downwards.
GCGGGTGCCACCACCAAGAAGGCCCTCTGCCTGGTTCCCTGTAACCTCGCTTCTTGCAGGGAGTGAACTGCCAGAAGGCCCTCAGAGCTGGACCTCAGTGTCCAGGATGAACGATGGGGGTGGAGATGCTCCTTCAGGTATCCTTCAGGTAATCAAGGACTTATTTGTGGGGCAGAATGACTAGCTCCACAACAATGGAAGGTCTGTCTGAGACTTAATGGGATCTTGAGGGATCTCTAAGAGTGGGTGGAACAGCAGCCTGTTTAAAAGCGACAGCTGGGCGCCTGACCAGGCATTTCCTCCCTGATCTTCCCCTCTGTGCCTCCTACGGTTCAGTGCCTTTCACAGAGGGTCTTGAGGGCAGCTGGTTTACAGGGAAGGGATTCAACTTTTGATACCATAAAATACAATGTGAGAATAGTTCAGTTAATAGAGCATGAGACTGAGGGAATCATGGTCATGAGTTTGTGCCCCTCATTGGGCAAAAGATTACTGCATAGCAGAGGGTTGGACTAGATGACTCTCATGGTCTCTTCCAACTCTACAATACTATGAGTCTATTAAATAAAAGGAGCAATCAAAATACAATTAAAAATCAATGTGAATGTTTAATATGATCAATATGCCAACTCCCACCTGCGGCCACAAATCCACAGACATGTTGTGGACCTCCTAAATAAAGCTTGTAGACCACAGTTTGGGAACCCATGCATTAAAGTTTACTGAATGAATTAAACTAGGAATAATAATACTGTTCTGTACAAGTTGTGCCATTTCCTCTGTTATTTAATATAAATGGTATCAATAAAACCGTTCCTCATTCATACTTTATTAATTTCACCACCAATGATACCACACTGCAAGGGAAGCCTTGCTACCTTCCTTGACGGATAGCACTTCACAGCTACTCTGTCAAACTTGGGCCAATGTACGATGGCAGTATTATAAATTGACTTTAGAATGGCTTTCTATTAATAGAGGAAGAAATGGCAAACAAGAGATCCTGAATCCCGCGAGTCGCACATTGTCAGTTCCATAGTGCTTCCCAGCCAAGCCTTTCCGAATTGCTCTGCAACCAAAACAGAATTCACACTCACCTTTGTAAACATTTAATTGTTTTTGACATCCATCTAACTCCCTGTATCTAGCAAACCTTTCTAAAGAAAACACTCTGACTCACATCCACATTTAAACACAATAGCAAGTGCAACAATCACATATTACTATTTAAAAAAAAATATTTTAAAACTGAACTGTGGGTTATTATTAATTTCTATCCCACCTTTCAGTCAAGGAGCTCAAGCCAGTGTGCATGGTTCCACCCACCCCCCTTCCCCGTTTTTACCCTAATTACAATAGCTTGCTCTATCATTAGGCAAAGTGAGGCAGTTGCCTCGGGGGCATCATGAAAAGGCAACAAATTGGTAATGCAAGTGAAATGCACTTGTGGGATTCTCTTCCAAGTGCCAAAATAACTTGACTAGCTTTAGATACTATGCACCATTTTCAGCTCTGCCTCAGGCAGCAAAATATCTTGGTGGGTTAGGCTGAGAAGTAGTGACTGGCCCAAAATCACTTTCATGGCTCGTGGAGATTTGAACCTGGGTTTTCCTGATCCTAGAGTCTGCCACTCTTAAGACCACCACCACGTTGGCCCTAATCACCTAATTTGGTACATTGTACAGAATAAGCAAGCATTCAAAATACAAATCTTCCTCTTAATCAGTAGTAGACAAAACTAAATGATGTTGCCGTAATACAGTCATACCTTGGGTTGAATGTGCTTCGAGATGAGCGCGTTCGAGTTGCGCTCCACGGCAACTCGGAAGTGACGGAGCATGTTACTTCAGGGTTTCGCTGCTTGCGCATGCGCAGATGCTCAAAATGATGTCACGTGCATGCACAGAAGCGCAGAAGCACCGAAACGTGACCTGCGCATGCGCAGACGCACGGACACGGGTTACGTTTGCTTCTAGATGCGAACGGGGCTCCGGAATGGATCCCATTCACATCTAGAGGTACCACTGTAGTCTAGGCTACTTCACACTTTTTTCAAAGTAACTCTGTATTTCAATATACTGGAGAGACAAAAGTTCATTTATAGAATGCATACATTGAACCTGGGACTGTTTACATGCAATCTCTAGAATCTCCAAGTACGACTAGTAAATGCTGCATACACTCTATCCCTTAAAGCACATTTGAAGCCTCAAAGGATTCTGGGTATTGTAGTTTATCCCTTACAGAGTTACAGTTCCCAGCAACCCTTAACAAACTACAATGCCCAGAATTCTTTGAGGGGCGAAATGTACTTCAAATGTGCTTAAATGTTACAACTGAAACCCTGAGGAGCTCTTGCTAGTCAGCACTAGCTTACATAGGAGCTACAAGGACAGTTGCTTAATAGGCCATTTCCTATTTTCCTTAGTTTCAGCCATGTTCATTGGACTGATGCTGTCTTTGCAATTTGCTTTTATCCCAAGTATCCAGAACAATTTAGGAATCATGCTATTATAATTTGCTCATTTCTGTTCCTAGTTTGGGAACTGTGCAGCTCTTGGTTCTGAAACACATTTTCTTGGAGGTATGGCCCTTTTATTTCAATGGGAGGTTCTTCGGATTTCAGCCCTTTTCAGTTCAAAGAATTCAGGATGGTGGGGTATTTTTGAACCCTTGTCTTCCCTTTTATTGAACCCTTGTCTCGCAGATGCTGATGAAAGCAATGACATTCTTAATGGACTCAGAATGAGCATGTCGTGTCATCTGATATCATGTCCTATATCAACTCTGTTATACTGGACGCAGTAGGCATGCTGTTACCCACTAGCCTGTTAGTAATGTTAGTTTGTTTGGTTCATTAAAATGATTTCTTAGATTTGCACTGTGCCTTGCTCCATTTGTTTTGATCAAAAACCATCTCTCTCTTTTAAACAACAACAACATATTCTTAGTGCCTGACAAAATCTTGATCAGATAGTTAAAAACAATAAACTAAAGGCTGAATGAACAATGGAAAAACATGTAGCATGGAGTTGCTACAGTATCATAAACAAATGGCCTTTTCTCATTTCTAACTACTGTACGCTGATTCTATGACTAGGAGGGAGCATTTGGTACCACCATCCAGCCTGAGTCCAGAGCTCCCAAAAGAGAAACAAACACATTATGGAAAAGAGATGAGCACCACACAGTGGTTCAATACAGGAAGTGCATTGCTTGAAACTGCAGGACTTAGGAGATCTATCTGTCATCTATCTACCGGTATCTACACCACTATTCATAGAAAATATCAGAGCAGTTTACAATAATAGTACATAAAACTATATTGAAAAGTTAAAATCAGAAATCAGGTAGCTATTGTGAACAGATGTATGCTTAATTGCCTACATATTCCTGACAGGTGTGGCCGCCGAAAGCCTTCCCGTTACTTCCGGGTTCGCCTCATGCGTATCCTGAAGAATACACAACAAGAGCAGTACATAACCTGAGGTTCCACTGTACAGTACCCAGCCCCGAGATTAAGGTCAAGGTAAAGGACCCCTGGACGGTTAAGTCCAGTCCAAGGTGACTATGGGGTTGTGGCACTCATCTCACCTTCAGGCCAAGGGAGCCGGTGTTTTTCCACAGACAGCTTTCCAGGTCATTTGGCCAGCATGACTAAACTGCTTCTGGTGCAACGGAACACCGTGATAGAAACCAGAGCACACGGAAACACCGTTTACCTTCCTGCCACAGCAGTACCTATTTATCTACTTGCACTGGTGTGCTTTTAAAACTGCTAGGTTGGCAGGAGCTGGGACAGAGCAATGGGAGCTCACTCCGTTGCGGGGATTCGAACCGCCGACCTTCCAATCGGCAAGTCCAAGAGGCTCAGTGGTTTAGACCACAGCGCCACCTGCGTCCCTGAGATTAACAACACATTGACTACAGTGGTCAATCTATCCCTTTCAAGGAACGGATGTAGCTGGTGAACCAGATGAAGCTGGTTAGAGGCACTTCTAGCCATAGAGGCCACATGAGCCTCTTGTGACAAAGAAGTACCCACAAGCTACGCACTTGCTTCTTCAGACAGGGTGCAACTCCATCCAGAACAGGTAACTAGCCTATTTCCCTCATACTGGAACCACCCACCCAAAGATCCTCTTTCTCCCCAGGATTCAAGCACAGCCTATTGTCTCACACACCAAAAACTATTCATCTTGGTTCAAGCAAAAGAGTTTATTAGAGAATGGAGCTCATGTTATCCATACAGCACAGCTATGTCCATTGCTTATGCATATGTGAGGCAAGTCATAAACAGAGGGGGGCAGTCTCTGCCCCGCATAAATGCTGCAATTAAAAAACCAATGGCGATCCAAATGTGAGTAAGTGTGAGATTACCAGAAAGTTATTCTGAGTTGGTAATGCTGGACGTTGAGGTCAATGTAGAAGAAACATTTGACCAACTTGTGAAGCATATGCCAAACCCAAGAGGCAGCAGGGAGAACAGCATGGTTAGGGTTGCCATACGTCCAGAGCTTCCTGGACATAACTGATATTCAGCCCTCATAATAATAATAATAATAATAATAATAATTTATTATTTATACCCCGCCCATCTGGCTGGGCTTCCCCAGCCACTCTGGGCGGCTTCCAACAAAGTATTAAAATACAGTAATGCATCAGACATTAAAAGCCTGGTTCCCTGTAACAAACAATTTATTTCATTTATGAATCACTTCCCACAAAACGTCCCAGTGATCTTTTTTAAAAAATCCCAAACAATACAAACATCAACAATAAAAGCATCTATCCAAACATTTTCAGAGCCAATGCAGACTGGGATAAGAACCAGGCAGGGGGCCTTCTTGGTGGTGGTGCCCGCCCTGTGGAACGTCCTCCCATCACATGTTAAGGAAATAAACAACTATCTGGCTTTTAGAAGACATCTGAAAGCAGCCCTGTTTAGGAAAGTTTTTAATGCTTGCTCTTTTAACGGAGCCCCTTCCATTTCTCTTCCCACTTTGCTAGAGAGGCGCTGCGCAGAGAAAGAGAGAACATTTTTTTTTCTTGTTCTCCTCCTCTAAAGCTAGGTGCGTCTTATGGTCAGGTGCATCTTATAGAGCGAAAAATACAAACATTTCAATCTCTTAATTTCTCCTTATGCATCCTCTTTTTGTGTTTGGCTTTATGTAAGATAATGGCAGCTTTTGAGTAAAAATATTCCCATGGATGTGAGTGGGGAATCTTCACGATCCTCTTCATACAAATCTAAGCTTAAACATCTTTTGCTTGCTCGCTCGTTCTCTTTTTCTTTATTAAAGACAGAATCCAGAACCATACACAAAACATTCAAAAATAAGACTTGGTACGCCCTCTGCTGCCTCTTCCTTAGTACTAAAGTCTGCATCTAGAAATCTATTATTCCTCAGATAGACCTCAGAAAAGTCACAGAAAGAAATGTTTGCGGCTACACACAGCTCTGCATGAGGTCCAGTTCTGAAAAGTCCATGGATGACAGTAAAAAATGTCCATGATTTATGCATAATGATGACTGTGAAGCAATCTGATCAACTTTATTTTTAAATTGTATTTTTTTATTTGCCATCCTGAGCTACTTGAGGAGGGAGGGCAGGATATCAATGCAATAAATTCAGTAACTTGATAACTGTCCAGGACTGTTGGAAAGGGAGAATTCTTTATACACCACCTTTAACAGCAAAACTCTCAAGGTGGCTTTCACTGATGAAATGGAAGAATAAATATATAATCCATTATTATTATTATTATTATTATTATTATTATTATTCCCTGCCCATTTGGCTGGTTTTTCCTAGCCACTGTGGGCAGCTTACAGCATACCTAAAAACGTAATAAAAACATCAAGAATTGTCTTATTGTCAATCAACGGATTGACAACATGACAATGCTTGCAATATATGAACAGATTGCTTATAGACGCAGACTTTGTTTCAACAAATATATTGGAAAAACCAGGAACCAAAAAGAAGGAATAAAATGGACAGTTCTACCAATGGAGGGAGGTACTAGGTAGAAGTCCCCAAGGATCAGTATTGGGACCTATGCTTTTTAATTTGTTCATAAGTGATCTAGAGTTAGGTAAAGGTAAAGGGACCCCTGACCATTAGGTCCAGTCGTGGCCGACTCTGGGGTTGCGGCGCTCATCTCGCTTTATTGGCCGAGGGAGCCGGCGTACAGCTTCTGGGTTATGTGGCCAGCATGACTAAGCCACTTCTGGCAAACCAGAGCAGCACACGGAAACACCATTTACCCTCCCGCTGGAGCGGTACCTATTTATCTACTTGCACTTTGACGTGCTTTCGATCTGCTAGGTTGGCAGGAGCAGGGACCGAGCAATGGGAGCTCACCCCATCGCGGGGATTCGAACCGCCGACTTTCTGATCAGCAGGTCCTAGGCTCTGTGGTTTAACCCACAGCGCCACCCACATCCCTTGATCTAGAGTTAGGGATGAGCAATTTGTATTAATTTGGTAATGATTTGTTAAAATTATGGAAAATCAATAAAAAAATAATTGGCAAAAGAGTTAGGAATGAGCAGGGACGTAGTTCAAGCAGCTCAAGGAGCTACATAGCTAAGTTTCCTCACGATAATAAAATGTTCAGGGTAGTTAAAACAAAAAAGGATTGTGAATAGCTCCAAAAGGATCTCTCCAAGCTGAAAGAATAGGTAGAAAATGGCAAATGCAATGAAATGTAAGCAACTGTAAAGTGATGTGTATCAGGGCAAAAAATCTTAATTTCACATATATGTGCATGGCGTCTGAACGGACAGTGATTGACTAGGTGTGAGACCTTGGATGTCAGCAGCGTGTGACAGCTGTGAAAAGGGCAAATTACATGCTAGGATCATTGAGAAAGGAATTTAAAATAACGCTGTCAACACCTTAATTCCATTATACTAATCTATGGTGCAACTGCACTTGGAATGCTGTGTACAGTACACCTCAAAAACATTGCAGAGCTGCAATAGATGCAGAAAAGCGCAAGCAAACTTATCACGATGCAACTTCCCCTGACTTACCCAGAACTGACATACAATCTCAGCAATGCAGCCCAATCGTAGTCAGAACTAGGCAGGTCTTAAGTCACGCGGGGGGGTGGTGGAAGAGAGCATTCTCGCGAGACGTAACACGAAGTCGAAGTTGCTGTGTTTTCATAGCGCGGGGAAAGGAAGAGGGGAAGTTTGCTGCGCATGCGCCGCTGCTAAATTAGCTGTAACGTTCATTCACTTGACCGGAAAGGGAAAAGAGGACTGTTGAACAAATGTTGTAGAGAACGAAGGTGCACATTTGACTCCTCCACTCTCTCCAAAAATACCGAAGCGAAGGAGCAAGCGCCTGCCAAAAGCTTATTGGAAATACTCTTTGACATGGTAGTTTCAAGTGGCTGGTCTTCTGCTGAGCCGTACATAAAGGGCAGAAAAGCGCGACCTTCCTGGTTAGTGTCCCTCACTGACGGAGGAGTGCCCGTCGTGCCGAACTTCTGCCTACGCGGCGGCAAGAGTTCAACGAACAAAGCTCCGCGCCTCCCAACAAAATAACCGCGTGCTTGGAAGCCTCGGCCAATCTCGGAGAACGCGCTGCGACCACACGGCCCGTCTGAAATGAAGGCTGCTTTTGCCTTTCCACTTCTCTTGCCCCGCACATGGCGGACCCCCGCCAACAAGTGCTCGGGAGCCGGAAGTCGCGATAGGGAATCTGTGAGGCTGCCGCTTTTCCTCGCGGGCTGCCGTTTCCTTCCGTCGACGCGTCGCTGCTGGGGCCAGTCGGCTTCATGGCGGCCACGGGCGAGGCGAGCGCTGGGGTGGGAGCGGGACAGGGCCGCAGGAGAGCCTATGTGAAGGTAGGCGCCGGAGGAGGAGCGGGGAAGCGGTAAAGCTTTTGCAAGGATAATGCTGTTTCCACACGTGCGCGTGATTTTAACGACGCGGGGAACGTTGGGAGTCGCTAATACGCTCGATTTGTTAGCGCTTCTTATCCTGCTGTGCTTTTAATTTGTCGCAGTTATAGGCCGCCTTTTGTTCCGAGGAGCTCAAGGCGGTGCACATGCTTCTCCTCCCCCATTTCATCCCCGCGAGGTAGGTCACCCACTGAGCTGCACGGCTGAGCGGGGACTCGAACCCAGGCCTCCCCCCAAGTCATAGACCTGCGCTGTAACCATTGCGCCACGCGGGATCTCGAAAGACTTCGAGTTTCCCCCCGCCCCTATTTATTGTTGCCCTCACAACAATCTTGTGAGGTAGGTTAGGCTGTGAAATGTTACCAGGAATACACAATTAACGCGGAGAAAGATGCATATACTGTGTGTGTGTGTGTGTGTGTGTGTGTACACACACACACACACACACACACACACATATGTATACACACGTGCACTTTGAAATTAAAAAAAAAGTTAAATGCTCTACTGGCTCTTTTTCACACAGAATGTTCCCTGGAACATAACTTTACCCCCTGTTAATTCATAATTTGGAAAATAGCCTTGATTGGGTTCTGTGGTAAATTGGGAAAAGTTAACCAAAAGTAGAGACTGAGGTTATGTAGATGGAACTTGACTGTTTTGACATATCCTCAGTCAATAACTTTTCACAGACTTGAAGCTAGGCTTGCCACTATCACATTCAGTTGTTTTTGTGAATTTTCCGCTAGTTTCTCATGAGTTGGAAAACAGACTGTGACTGACTCTAGCAATATATACACGTGCGATATTTTGAGTGTGAAAATCACAGGCCCTTTAAATATATGAAGGAAATACCATATTGGCCGAAATGTAAGCCACACCAAATATAAGCCACACCTTTAAAATTGGGGGGGGGGGATACCCAAATATAAGCCAGTATGCTCCTGGCTGCATACTGGGGGGGTGGGCTGCTGCGTTGCTGGCTGCCTTTCCCCTTCCTCACTCTCTCCCTTCCCGGCCTTGGGGGAGAGGATGGGGGACTATGTACAGGCACTGTTTTACCCGCGCTCCTGGCTGAATACCATAAGGTTGCGGATATAAGCTGCACTTTAACTTTTCAGGGTTGGAATTTGGGGGGGGGGAGTGAGGCTTATATTCAGGCCGATACAGTGTATAGTTGTCCAAATCTGTGTGCATGCAGTCTCTTAGAGACTGGGCCTTCATTTGAGTAGACAAATGCTTCAAGCTGTTTTAGTCAATTTAGCCACTTCACTTTTGTGGGACTAATATGAGAGCCAGTCTGCATTTATACCACATTTATACATTAGAGATGTGCTAACTATAAATGTGAAAAACTCAGGAAACATTGATAGTAAACTGCTTAAAGGCCGCCTTGGCAATTAAGCAGTATATAAATTTAATAGTAAATTACAGCTCTTTGAGTGTACATTTGGTTGCAAACCCAGTTTTGTGCCATGCAGCCTGTAGCTTTGTGGAGATGATAGGAAAATCATGCAAACAGGCCTGTCCCTTGTGTTGAGGAGCCTATGTTTCTTCCACACCTACACCATTACATTTTCATAGCAATTGAGCTACTGATACCAGATCAGGACTAGTGCCACAGTAATTTAAAGCGCTCTGGCTGCAGTACAAAAAGCAAAAATCTCTATGCAGCTTTATGTTCTATTAGGATTGCCTCTTTGTGTTATAAATTCATGTGCTTTATATGCTTTCTGTATTTTGTAAAACTTTTTGTATATGTAATATCTGCTTTGCTTTAATATGTGTTGTAGCACGTTTGCCATAATTGCTGGCTTCCAGGTTACCTTTAGGCATATGACCAGAGGTACAATCAGTAATCAGTGGAGAGCTTCTCCCTTCTTTCCCCTTTTCTTGGTGTCTTATGATCGCCTGGTTCAGAGCTGTTTGCAGGAGTTTTCCTTTCTTCTTCTGAGCATGCTCTCAATTCTACTACATCCTCTAAATGTGACCTTGGTAGGGTCCAGGTGATGGGTTTATACATATTTGAACAGTGCTTTGTTACTGCTGATTATTGTACCAGCCAGTAGCAGTATGTTAAAAGTACCTCTGAGCACATTCAGAGTCTGTTTCTCTTTCTGCTGAACAAGTGCAGTTTGCCTCAAGTATGAAAGAAAAGCTTATAGGGCAGGTGACATAAACTGTTTGGGCTCTGCACTTCTTCCTCTAAGAAACTGAATGCTGCTACTACCTCCATTACAGGTATACAGTGCAGAACTAAATAACGTAACCTCCCTCACACAGAAATTCCACTCTCGATACATGGTGCCAGCTAGTCAGCAATGCTGTCTTCCAAGATAATATCCTCAGTAGAGCTGATGGGAAACCTGTGATCCCTCCAAGTCTTGTTGAACTGCAACTTCCATCTTCTGTAACTACTACTACTTCTACTATTATATTTGTTTGTTTATACCCCGCCTTTTTCCCCTGACAGGGGCTCACAGATAAAATAAGAACAACTAAAAATGGGGGTGGGGGGGGAGAGATCATTAAAAAATTAAACATTAATAGAACTAAAACTATGGATGGGCAATCACAGACAATCACAACAAAAACAGTGTGGTACCCATCTCCTCATTACAAACTGTCAGTTTTCAAAAGTACAGCAGCTCCTAAGAGGGAGCCAGTCTAACTTCTCTTGGGAGGGAGTTCAAGCTCTGAGAACAGCCACCGAAAAGGCCTTGGCTAGGGCTGATGGGTATTGTAGTCCAACAACATACTGAAGGCCACAGGTTCTCCATGCCCTTCTGTGTAGGGATTAAGCAGACCAATTCACTCTCATCCTCTCTCCCCACCCCTTTTACATATTTTATTTTGCAACTTGCATTCAATGTTCCATGGCTCTTAAGTCCTCATTAGGCTGAGTGGGTTGGAATTGTTCCCTTTGGGGTTTTTTGTTTTGTTTTTTAATGTTTTGCTTGACTCCTTTGCTGTTGGCCTTTTCACTTCTGTGGCACTCCCATGTGCTGAATTTCTGAAGTGGAGAGCCTTTTCTACTTATGTAGGCTCCTCATGTAATATAGAACTCTAATCTTCCATGGTTGATAAATGTGCAGAGGGGAAAAACTCCTGAGTAGTTACTATATGTTTGATTCCTGGTTCATTAAACTCCCTCCCCCGTCTCAGTCTGCTATCAACAGTCTGTAATTCTAGGAATTGTCAGGCCATTTTGCAGTTTAAAAATATTTTTCTTAGTGTTGAAATGTATATACTTGCTTGGGGAGATTCCCTTGAGTATGTAGAAACAACTGATTTTTTTTTATTATTATTATTATTATTATTATTATTATTATTATTATTATTATTATTTGATGGCCCAGTTGTGCTCCCAAACACATAGGTATTTGATCACTTGTGCTCACTATTGGAACAAGTGGGAGCTGCAACAAAATGTTGCAGTGTAAAGCTAGCCAGTCATGTCCTGTTCCAAGATGCTCATGTGAAAGCTCAAATATAATGCAGAACTTAAAGCAGTTGCGGGAAAGGAGTAAAAACTGAATCAACTGCCAAGTGAATGCAGCCTTAGTCAGTGGATGCATTGACCAGTTTAGCATCCTGACCCAGCCCCCTGCTTCCCAACGCGCACACTCTTCAACATGTAAACTATTTAATTTAATTTTGTTTTTATTTAAATTCTGTTTTTCCGTCAAAAGGACCTTCAGTCAGCCTCACTAAAAATAATACAATTACATACTGTATCATAAAAAATATTTCAAAGTAGTCAATAACAATGCATTTGAAAGAAATATATCCCATTTATAGCAGCAGAAAATACAACTCTTAATATGCTCAACATCCATAAAGCCTGCCAGCAGAGAATGGTCTGGCCACCTAAAAATACTTCATTGAGCTAGTGAGAATTTTTCCAAGCATCATCATCCCAAGTGCCTTGCTAAAAGTTGTAGCTTGACTGCTCATTTTCCCTGCAGCTCACTTCCCTGTCTCTGCTGGCACTCATTCCTCTTTGCTCCACAGTGAAACTCCTATGCTCCAGAGATCATGGGTGCAATTTGACAGTTGCATTATTTTTCTAGCTGTGACCTCCCTATTTTCCAAGGCAAAGATAGCTAGACTAATACTGTGGAGGGTGAAAGGGAGGAGGCAGCTGTGCTGGGTAGGGTGCAGAAGTAAGTTTGCTACAGTTTGCAATTTGGTTAGTTTCCTAGGAATAACTGCCAAGAAAGTTGACATGTGATAAATAGCATCTGTCACCTTAGAGCTAATTCCTACAAATGCTGCAGCATTTATGTGATGCCAAAGTGGTCAAAAGAATACCCATGCACAATAAAGAATCTGAACCCTTTTGGTATTGTGTGCTAATGCACACTCGCCTGAGCCTTTCAATTGTGTTGAAGCATTTGTGCAGTTTGTTCCACCCTGGTTTTGCCTTGGGTGGTTGATGAAGACCGCATGATGCCATGCTAAAGAACACTGAAGAAATCAAACACAGAAGAATCTGTCCCTTAAAAATGGAGTTGTAGAAGTGTAGAATTACAAGCCTGTTCTCCAGAATGGAAAACGTAATCCTGAATTTGCTGGTATTTCTCCTCCTATTTCATCTTGTTACCCTGTCCTGCTGCTGATGGTGTAGTGCCTTCTCCCTTTTAAAAAATTCTTTCTGTAAACACCAGCAGTTGTTGCTTGCTTGCTTTCTAGCACCACCTGCCATGGTTTTAATGAGCATTTCATAGGGCATCAGCAGTTTAGCTTAGTTCCACGCCAACAGCAAATTAATGTAATATTCTTGCCATCTTCTGTTCTTACTAAAATTTGCTGCTATCCTACCTTTCTTTAAATGTGAGCAAAACTGAAGCACCAGATGTTGCAGCATTCATCATGGTAAAATATTGCCAGTAACAACATTATTCAAATCTTGATCCTGTCATTTTAAGCTGGGTCTGACAGCAGAAAACAGTTTTGTACATCTGTTTCTCTATCCCAAATGGGACAAGGTCTTCAAACTAATAAGATAATTTTTTAAAAACAAGCAATGTTCTGTTGGAACTTGTGGTGAATTCGTGGGAACTTAAACAAACCATTAAAAGCCTAAGTTCAGTTTTTAGCTGCAGAAGTGAAACGCTTGCGCACCCATAATGCAAATGCTTGCAGAGGTGGGAACATGTTGCTTTCTGTGACATGTTGCTGCGAAGGCTTGAGCCTGAAAAGAGAATGCAAAATGCAATATTTCTTAAGAAGTAAGACAAGAAAAATGATAGTGTCTCAAGCTGAAGCATCCTCATATGATTTGTTTAGATATCAAAATAAATTCAAGAAGACAATAGAAGGAATATACCAGGACTTTTGAGAGCAATTCCATCATGCCCTCTTGAAAAATCTGCTCTAGAAGATCAGGAGGCGTTCAGTGCAGTGTGAGAGGCTGCAGCCTGAAGAGAAATTTGGTACAGACCATGTGCATAATAAGCACAGTGTTCTTTGAATTTTAGCCTCTGAAATTAGTTGAAACAAATGCCATAGCTGTGCCAATACTAGAAGATGTCTTAAAAATGATCCTAGTTCTGAGTAAAATCTCAGTTTGGCCTTTTGAAAAACTAGTTTGGACCATGGATGGACACATGCACATGTATGACTCATGGCGATGGAAAACAGCAGGGGATTTTAATTTTTTTTGCTGCTGTAATTTGGAGCTTGTCTGCAAAATTAAGATATCTGCAATGTTACTTCTTGCTTAACAGCTTCTGCATATATGCTTTGCTTCCGTCATTCTCCTTGCAAATTACTGGCTTTTCCTTCCGCTTGAATATGAACTGCATTAGAAAATCTTCATAAAAACTTTCTTAAGGATGCTTCCCTCCTCCTCAATTAAAATAGATCATGGATGTGGTCTGAAGGTGCATCTCTAATGTGGGAATACTCCTGTGTGTATCCTCCTAGTATAGTCAGAATAGCATGTATGAGATGCCTCGTACAAAGACACACGTTCCAACTGCTTCTGTCCACATCTTAAATTTTACACAGGAAGAATCCAAGAGATGGGCTTGAGACTACTTTCCCAAGGACATCTACTAGACTACTACTATCAGTATAATTTTTATGTTTAAATCATACCCTGAGGTTTTGAAAACATTAAGATTGTTGCATCAGATCTGTTAGTAGACCCTAGGTAGAACCTTGATTTTTGAATTTTTAAACAACTTGACATTTTTTGTTTTGGACAGATGAAGTTGAACTTATTTTCTGGAAAGCTCGGGATTCATAATGCCAACAGTCACACTAATACAGATAACTGTTATTGGTTTGGCAGTCTTACCAGTGAGCAGCCTTTGAGGAAGTCAGTGCCACTGTAGCTCTTAAAGTACCCTTTCATTGGCAAGGGACGCCAATCCATCTGGCTTAACTCTCAACTAGGCTAAGCTTCCTTTCGTACCCACTTATTGAGGCTAGTACAGACTTGTCCTAGCCACTTGCATTCCTTTGGTCTCCATATCAAATGCTTCTTAAATGGTATGGCAGTTGCATTGACATGCCTACGCCTATCATGGAAGCTGCTGTACTTCTGCGCTCCGGATGCCAGTTATTACCCAGATTAATGCATTCTGGTAGCAGAGGTTTTGTACAAAATCTTATGGCTGCCTCCAGATCATAAGACAAAGGCAAAAGTTGCCTGCACAATCAGCTGTATTGTAGAGTTCAGCTGAATCCTTGAACATCCATATTAGGTTTGTTTTTATTTTGGGTCTAGTTGAAAGTAAAGGTATGCAGCATGAATCTCATTTCCTTCACTGCTTTCTCCAGGCTAATCGTAACAGCTGCTAAGGACGACAAAGACAAACTGTAGACAATCAAATATATTGTACTGGTCAAGTAAAATGGATCCATGTTCAGTAGGAAATCAGCTGCAAGCTAGCAGCGATTGCCATAAAACATACTTTACCTGTCACACTGGATTCAAGACTAAGCAAGAACTATCATCAACTGATCTGTTACTCCTTCAGCTTAGGACTGGGATAACACTTTCAGAGAACGATACAATCTGCTTCCATCATGCTAAAGTTTACCTTGATAGGTATGAAGACTTGCAAAAGTCATGCTGTGATCCTTTTAATATGCACAAAAAGCTTTCAAGGAAAAACTTGCATGCAATTGACATAGACGATGCAACTGTTCTAAGTGCCAAGTTTGGACGGCAGTTTATACCTGGCTGGAAACTTTGTCAAAAATGTACACAGATAATAAATGGAAGTGCAGAGGTTGATTCTGAAGACCGTCAGCGAAGGAGACTTGATTCAGACGTATGTATATGGGATAATTTTTTTCACCTATCTATTGGACTTAGGCTGCAATCTTGTGCACACTTACCTGAGAGCAAGCCCCAGTGAAAATGCTGTTCCTTAATTCGAAGTAATTGTGCCTGTGGGTTGGGCTGTACTTAACGTAGAGCATCACTAAGATAGCTATTATTAATTAATTAACCCTCAGGTACTAATGGTATGCTAAATGCTGTGCAATTTCCACATGTGTGGTCATCACTTGATAAGTGCAACATGAAGAATTATGTGAAACAGCCATCATTAGTCAAAACTTAACAAAAGTCACTCTGATATAACCTCACATCATCTCAAATGTAGTAACTGGCAATAGAGCATTAATACATGTAGCTGCAGTTCCTCACATGATATGTTATGCATATATGTATGAATGTGCCCTAAGTAAGTCTAACGTGATTAATGTGGAAGAAAGAGCAGGGCTTGACACTAGAATGGTGAAACTGAGTAGAAGTGGATTAATTCATAGCCATGTATAAAAGTTGGAACCACGGCAGTCTTTGGGGAACAATGAGATCTAGTCTACACATACAACAGAGCAAAGTGTAGGAGTTCTGATGGGATTGAATCGATATCATTCTGCCCCCTTAGAACTTATTTCATCACTTGATAGAGGGGGGGGTATCTATTCCTAGCAATAAAAAGCAGCATGATGGAAGATGTACTTTGAAATGGAAGTTATTCTCCAGTCTTCATCTAATGAAAACATACAGCAGATAATTTTTTTTAAGATGAGGTCAAAAGAGAACTGAAAATATGTCCTGTTTACTTATTAAAGTAGGCTTTCACTATTTCTGTTTCCATTAATTTGCACCATTAGATATATACTCATATCCCGCTTACAGCAGATAATTTTTTTTAAGATGAGGTCAAAAGAGAACTGAAAATATGTCCTGTTTACTTATTAAAGTAGGCTTTCACTATTTCTGCTTCCATTAATTTGCACCATTAGATATATACTCATATCCCGCTTACCTGTAATAATCTTCCTTGACCAAGAGCAATTGCTGGTGGATACCCTGTTCATGTAGACAGGGATTGAGGGCATCTCAACCTTATCCCCCTTCATATTCATGAACTGAGCATTTGAAGGCAATGACACTCAACAGAAAGGTTTTTTTTACATTTGGCCCCAGCTTTGAGCCTCTTTTTATCTAAGAAGTGACAGCATTCTAATTGATTAGCAAGCCTCTGGTAGTGTATGCATTAAGCTTTGTATTAATAGTTCCAATGAAATTGTCTGTATCTGTTCAGGGACGTACAGCTAAGGCCTTGAAGTCCTTACAGTTTGCTAATCCAGGACGACATTCTGAATTTGCTCCAGAAGCAAACAAAAGGGAAAAAAGAAGGCTGCAGACAAAAAGCACATCCAACAATTCAGACAGGTGAGCTCTTTTCCTCCGATGATTACACTTATCCTTGCTTTCACGCCCTTGGGGGAAAGTCTTTATTTGCATCTGGACCATGCTTCAAGTCTGCTTAAGTAGATAGAATCTCTTTTCATTCAAGTGCATAGAAATGGTGTGATAAAAATCCATTGTAAGGCATGGAAAAAACCTTGAAGAATAAAGAATTGCCACACAATAATGCTGTTGGAGCATCTGAATTAATCCACAGAATAGCTAAAAGGTGACTGATCCTGCCTTTTCTGTTCCAAAGTGGTTCTGAACAAATCAATCCTGTACTGAAGCAGGAAGGTGAATGTTGATTAGAGTTGTCCACAGCGTCGGTAGACTCCTTTTAGATATAACATGTGATCACACCTTAGATAGTAATGGTGCCCTTCCTCAAAATTAATGAACCCTAAAATATTCGGTCCACCGTTGCAAAGGGAAAGAGAAGGGAAACAAAATTACATAGCCTATGGACAGACATGACAACCTGTTGCATGGACAGACTCTGTCAACATGTTTCTAAATGTAATGGTGCCTCCCTAGAACCTAAACTTGCCCGAAATTTATTGGCAGTCTCTGTGGCTAATGTAATGTATGGCTTTTGATTCTTGGCATAAGATTAGCCAGAGCAAATTCACCTAAAAGTAGATTTTAACTGAATTGCCAGTGACTTAAAATGGAGTCCAGTGTTACAGATTGCTGTTAATTTTGCTTTCTTTCTCCTCCAGGCAACTCATACCAGCAAAGAGCAAAGTGTACGATAGCCAAGGACTTCTGCTTTATAGTGGGATAGACCTCTGTGACTGTCTTGATGAAGATTGCCTAGGATGTTTCTATGCTTGTCCCAAGTGTGACTCCAGCAAGTGTGGACCTGAATGCCGCTGTGATCGCAAGTGGCTATATGAGCAAATTGAGATAGAAGGAGGAGAAATTATAAGGAATAAGCAAGCGGTATAGCTTAAACGTTGAATTCAAGTAATGAGCGTACATGCCAAAGGTTTTCACTTACAAAAATGCATAAACTTTGTTCAGATTTCCAGTTAGTGTTTGAAGTGGTATATAAAGTTGTGGCTCAGAGTTAATTTCCCCTTTTTGGCACCCTTACAAAAAAGAAAATCTAGAACCTTATTAATGGGCAAGTGGATTAATCGGAACAGTATTATGCATTTTGCACCATGTACTCTGTAGAAAAGATGCATTTCCCAAGCGTCTCCCCTCTTTTCACCTGGGAGTGTTGCCCATTTCAGAAATGTGACCATTGATTTCATCACTTTAATTGCTAGAAGCCATGAACAGTATTAGCACATAGTAGATTTGTGATTTGATAATGATGTTGCATGGTGGGTAGAAGATATTAACAGATAAAAGGCTTTTTGAGAAGATGGTACCACTTCAAAGAAAAGTATTGGACCGCTTTGCAATATTTCCGTGTTTTTGCTTTTAATCTGAATACAAATCTATCTTGTGTTTTCAACAGTATTTCACTGATGAGAAAATAATAAACCAAAGATGCAATCTCAGGTAGCATTTCCATTATGGGTTTGTTATTTGAGAACTATATATTTGAGTCTCTAGGCAGTCAGACAGAGAATTTTTAGGATGAATGACAACACAGTTCCATTTAGCCTTTAAGAATATGTGCAAGTTAATTATTTGAATTTGGACATTAGGAGCACAAATGGGGAACCAGGAGTAATGTGTTTTATATTGCAGTCACCGATGCTCTGCATAAGGATATGTACAGAATTCATTTTCCGTAGCAATTAAAAGGCTGCATTTTCTTGCAGGGCCATTTTCATAGTTTTGACCCCATATGCAATAAGGAATTGTATCTGTGTAAATTAAACTTACCCTTGAGGATAGATTACTTTCCATTTGAAAATGATAGATGGTAAAATGTGTAAGACTTTAAAAGTTCCTGTTAAGTATTATCCTAGGAGTTTTGTTTGACTCTGCCTATGTTCAGGAATTTATCCTGTTACCTGTACTGTCCTAGGAAGGCAAATTGTGTCATGCAAAGCAAGAAAGCTGCATAGGAGCTGGTGGGTGTTTGTCCCGAAATTCAGGAGGAGATGGAATTGAATCCTTAGCCCTGAACTTGGAGTTCCATGACTGCTCTGAAGGGCCCACGTGGAGATACTCCCTTATTTGACATATAAATGTTTATTGAAGGGCCATGAGGTCTGAGAACATTGGAGTGTATCCAAGGAGCCTCTGGATTAAGTCAATTGTGTCTTTACAGTATTTGTATGCGTGCATTTATTTATATATGTATAGAAACCATTTCATTATCAATTATGATTGCATTTTTTTACAATTTGCAAATGTCTGTACTTTAAAAGACTTAAGATTGCACCTTTGCTGGGGCTGCATTATATCTGACTAAATTGGGCATTAGCAAATCATTTTGTAAAGAGAAATCCACTGTAGGAATGGTTATTAAATTTAAAATTGCTTCACTTGGTATCTTTTTTTTAAAAAAGCATTTTTCTACCTAAATCAACTCCAAAGCCTCAGTATGCAAATAGCTTTATTGGGACCAACCAAAATGTCACACAGTTATTTTCATAGGTCTTGATAAAGGTATTACCATACCGTGGCTTTGGGCTTTTTTTCCCTATTGTATGAATCAATACAGACTTAATATTTTTTTAAAATCCCGTAAAATAACTTTAGAATACTATGTGCAACTTTGCTTGACTTGATTGATTTCATATGTTATGTAGTAAAGTTCTTACAGCTATGTACAGAAAACTAGCCATCACCTAAAACTGTTTTTAGAGCCTGCCTAACTGCTGGCAAGTGATTTGAACAGATGGATTTTTTTACTCTCCCTGCAAAGTGCCATTCTGCAAAGCTTACAATAAAATAAAAGTACTTAAAGGGAAAAGTTTGACACCTGAACAATGAGATACATATATATGGTTTTATCCAAAGCTGCCCAGGTGCGAGCAGAACAGACTTCTAATCATGCAATAAGAACTTCGCTCCTGCGGCCTCTCAAAATCTGCTCTGTGGGGTTGAGGAACCCCCGAGTAAATTTGTGGAATTGTAGAAAGGCGTAGAGGAAGAAGATATTATGCTGCATGAGCTCACTATCAGTTTAAAAATTTGGATACTGGCAGATAAATAGCTTCAAGTCGCATTGCAGCATGCTGGAATATAAAATCCTCTTGAACTTAAATTTCTTAGTGTTGACATCTACTGGCACTAACAAAATGTAAAGCAGCAATGCAAATATTGTGTTTGTCTAATTTCTTCAACAAAAAATTGATAAAATTTACCTTCAAATGCTTAGACTTGTGTTTCAGTGACTAATCTATTATAAAATGTTATATAGTGTAATGGCTAGTATGTATTAGTAATATATTTTTCTTTTCATTTTGATACAGGTATGTATTGGTAATCTGCTCCAGATATTAACATTAATTAAACAGAGGTTGCAGTTCTGTGCACAGATACTTTGGTCAATTCCATGAATACTAACAGATAGTATGTACTGCATGCTGAAGTGATTAGTTATGCAGAAAAACTTACTCCATTTACACTGAAACATTACTGCTAGTACTAGACAGCTGCAAACAAAGATACACTATTGAGTAAATATCAGGTATTTTCTTTGTCAACTCACGTCTGAAGATTCCTATATTTCTTATCATTTATCAAATCCTGTTAATAAATACATTTATTTGAGCCACATATTTAGTTCTATTATTATTCTTTTTAAAGTTCATCCAGATAGGTAAAGGTAAAGGTACCCCTGCCCGAACGGGCCAGTCATGTCCGACTCTAGGGTTGCGCGCTCATCTCGCTCAAGAGGCCGGGAGCCAGCGCTGTCCGGAGACACTTCCGGGTCATGTGGCCAGCGTGACTAAGCGGCATCTGGCGCGCCAGCACCAGCGCAGCACACGGAAACGCCGTTTACCTTCCCGCTATAAAGCGGTACCTATTTATCTACTTGCACTTAGGAGTGCTTTCGAACTGCTAGGTGGGCAGGAGCTGGGACCGAACAACGGGAGCTCACCCCACCGCGGGGATTCGAACCGCCGACCTTGCGATCAGCACTGAGGTTTTACCCACAGCGCCACCCGCGTCCCTATATCCATCCAGATAATGAAGAGTAAATATCTGAATACCTCTACTTTCTATTAATTTACTTAGCCCAAACTAAGAGGACTACTACTCATTCATTTGTTTGTATGCCGCTTTTCCACCAAAAAAAAATGCTCAAAGAGGCTCACAGAAAAGGAATGCATTTCAAACAAACACTACAAAAACAATTTAATAACAGCATAGCAAAATAACATAGTAACAGTTTCATAATAACAGCAACATAATAACATGAAAAAACCACATTTCAATACTATAAATATAACAAGATGACTTAAGCAACACAGCATCCAATAGCAAAATTAACAAGGGGACTTCACAGTTTTAACTCTTGAAACACTCCTCCCATGATATTACTCATCACCTTATTCTCTTGAACTTTGCGCCACCTGTACAGTTAAAGAGACATTTAGCTGCCTTATTATCTCTTGAATCTGAATCAAAAAGTCTGAGGTTAATAGATTTAAGTGCCCTCATAGTGCTAGAGTAAATGAGGTTCTTCCCCATGTAGAAGGATGACTTGCACCAGGGAGCGTGGGCAGTCTGTCAGATGGCGTCGGATTCCTATAATACAAAATTTTGTGGGATTATGGCTGTGCTCATATTTTCCTAGGCAATGACGTGCAAAATAATAATAACAACACACGTTTCCTACCCTTTTACAAACCTGAGGCATGAAGCAAAATGTACATACGGTGGAAAAGTTTATACAGATACCAGTGTGTATGAGAGGGGGGTACACTTGGGAGAGAAGAAAAATGAACGTGTCTGGGGTTTGGGGGGGTGTGTATGTGTATGTGTTGTCTCTTCTCTGAGCAGTAAGAGGAGGGGCTATCAACGTGTGGCTTCTTTGTATGTGTCATCTACGAAGGAAGGGAGAAATGTATATGTGGTGGGGGGGTGAAAGATGCATATGTGCCTGTAGTTTGTGTGCAGGGAGCGTGTGCATGTGTGCAAGGGGTGGGTGGGCCACCTGGTATATTTTTCCTGTTACTGGGGAATGTGCCTTGTTATTAGACAGCAAAAGCATCACTGATGGGAGGGAGTCTATATTGTGTGATCTCCACAGTTAGGACCAGCAGGACATCCTTTGAGAAGCCTGAGTTTTTCCAGGGGAGAAGAAGCAATTACTGTACTGTCTTAAGATTTGTAATGTGCCCGCTAGTCCAAAAAAGGCTGATAACCACTGGTTTACAGAAGCAATTCATTTTAAAACCATAGCTTATGAAGCGGCTTGTTTCTATAAACCACAGTGAAGATTAGCCACAGTATAGGGTTCTTAATTTTGAAACTAAAGCTTCGGATCTCTTCACCCTGACAGTGGGAGAGAGCAGTGAGTTCAAGGCTTGTGTATGTAGCAAACCAAACACTGCCAATGTTTATGTCTGACCATTTGAGCCATATTAGGCTCTACACCATTGCCCTGAATAGAGCTGTGAACAATATTAGGCTGTATCTTCACAAAATTGTCCTGAACATCTGAGATGATGTCCTTGAAAGGTGAGTTTAATATGAATGGGCATTATAATTTTACAGGTGTTGATTTTGTTCTGTTTTATGGTGAACTTTGCTAGAGATTTCTTGCCATCTTGGACCTCAGGAGGAAGAAAGGAGGCACAGTTACCTATAACCCCTAAACACAGTTGGATTTACTTCTGAGTAAGCATGCATAGGATAGCACCATAAGGCACTTTCTGCTGGATCAATTAATGCGGGTAAAAGAGTAGGCAGCAAAAATACAAAAGGTGTAGCTAATTAGAGTTGCTGAAATTTGAACCTAGGCACTAAGTTTATTAACTGCAAATATTTCACTTAATGGACTGAAAACTGACAAAACAGTTTCTAGGATGCTAATTGACTAAGGAGCTGTTTTTCCCACCATATTCTTACAGTTTTTAGGTAATTGCCGGGGGGGGGGAATCTATTTACACATGAATGTGGGAACCAAATGAGCTGTGTATTGTACAGTCCCTCGGCTATTGGCTTGTGTAATTAATAATAATTGTAAAGAACAATATTCTTCCCTTCAACATAAATGCGAACCACTGCCTATCTTTTTGGTATGGTTTTTTTTTCCTTTCCCAATCAAATTCTCAAGTCCTGTGGTTGGTCTTTTCAGTCTGTTGGCCTTTCAGACTCATGAAATGTAATTACTGTTAACGCCACGAAAAGCTAGGCCTGCCGATTGAGCCAGCTTTTATCTCTGCATTTCAAATGTATCCCAAGACTGACCTTCAACCTCTCTCACCGCAGAAACCTGGAACTGGGAGAACAAAGGCTCCCTGTTTTAGTGAAGTTCATGCCATTTTATCATGTGGATATATTTTTTACACAGGAGCAGGCTGGAGGTCGTCAGTCTCATTTTTACTTATGCCCTTAGCACAATTTGAATCCAGTTTCCTGAGGTGAAGGTTAAGCAGCATGTACACAAAGCTTTGGGAAATGGTAAACCTCAAAAGATGCAGCCCCCTAATGGTGGAGAACACTCCAGCAGTTGGGAGCACTGAGCAGTCAGGGTTCCACATAGAAACCAGGGCCACATCTGCACCAGACATTTAAACCACTATTATACCACTTTGACATTCATGGCCCTTCCGCAAAGGATCCTGGGAACTGGTTCATTAAGGATGCCAAGAGTTGTTAGGAGACCCCGTTCCTCTCAAAGAGCTACAGTTCCCAGGGGAGTTCCCCGGGGAGAGGGCTTGATTGTTAAACCACTCTGGAAACAGCAACTGATGCATTCACAGCAAAAACACAATTATGTGGTCTCCCAGAGAAGAGATCGCAGGCGTTTTACTACTACAGTGGACCCTCTAGTTACGTACCGCTCTGGGTATGTAACTTTCGGGTTACGAGCGCAGCAAAGCCGCATGCACAGAAGCGCGCCACATGCGTGCACAGAAGCGCTCAATTGCGCCATGCACAGAAGCGGTGCCTCTGCCTACGGACTTTTCAGGTTGCGGGTGGACCCCTGGAACGAATTTAATTCGTATCCGGAGGGTCCACTGTACTCTGATCCTCCTGCAGCTGTACCATAAGAGAGCTAAGCCATAGTTTAGTTTAGCATGTTATCTGAACCTGGGCTTGTTGTCAGTCTCCTCTGAAAAAGACTGCAAACAATAAGCCGTAGAACGATTCCTGGCTACAGCTCATGAGAGATCTGAAGCAAATGAAACGAGCCTGGGTTCAGACAATATACTAAGCCAAACCATGGCTTGCCTCACAACAGCAGCATTGAAGAAGGAGCAAAACGGCCCCTATCCCTCCAGGAACATGCATGCTCTTAGGTTTCTGCTAAGTCATGGTTTGGTTTAGCAGCATGTGCAAAACCGGGTCAGTTGTATCTCTACCAGTCCCATTCCTATAATCCATCTGTTGTGGAGCCAGTAAATTACTGCTGCCCCTTTTCCTATTTAAAATGAGCTTTAATAACTTTTGTAGAGTTTCTTGTTTTTACAACTTCTTTATTACAAAGCCCACAGTTCCGCTGTATATGCCATCCCTCTTTCACCTTGTGAAAATAGCTTTGCCTTAATTCAGATAAGTGAACTCTCTCAATGATTCCTGTTCATCAGACAGTTTTAAAAGTTTGACTCTCTCTTTAAACTGACTGATCATGTTGGGAAATGACTTTATCGATTAAGGTTATTTAAAAGATATAACTTCATTTATATACCTGCATATAACCAGATCAGAGGTTAAAAGCATCTATAATTAAAAATATTGTATTAACAGTAAAGAAATGCAGTCATCTTTAAAATAATATGGCTACTAAATTTCTTTTACATACTATTATTGCAAACAATACCCACAAGAACTCTGGGTTTGAAAAAGGAAAGGAGTCCAAAAGAGTTAGGAAGGTTCTTTTTTGGTTTCACTTTCACATTTCATAATTTCTAGAAAGCAAACTATTGAAAAGTGTTCCATAAATAATTCCTGAAGTATGATTTACATTTGCTCCTGCCTCTAAATTACTTTGAACATGCATTTTTGGAGCTAGGCATTTGTCCTTTGGTTCTGACACAAGCTGTGCATCCATAGTAGTGACCAGAGGAGGGATGTCCACTGGGAGGAGCACAGAGAGAAGCAGCACCAAGGTACATCCGCAGCAGCACAACCAGATGCCTTCATCTGACCATATCAGTCTCTACAGCCACAACAGGCATTGTAATTTTCCAACAGCTGAAAAGCGCAAGCGCACTCCTCCATTGTCTGCTGAGACAGAGAGGTGCCGACTATTCTCTCTTTGGCAAGTGGTGAAGTCTCAAGACAGGACTTTGAACTGTCTTCGCGTCACAAAGCAGGATGGGTCTTGCAGAGACTTTGGCTACTACAGTGGTACCTCGGGTTATGAACTTAATCCGTTCCAGAGGTCCGTTCTCAAACCAAAGCGTTCTTAAACCGAGGCGCACGCTTTCCCTAAAGAGGCCTCCCGCCGCCGGTGTTCGGCTTCCGGGACAAAGTTCGCTAACTGGCACACCTACTTCTGGTTTCGCGGAGTTCGTCATCCGAAGTGTTCGTTAACAGGGCTGTTTGTAGACCGAGGTACCACTGTATTAGCCAGGGTGCCAAGATCTGGAGCCCACCAGTCTAGGAATAGATCAGAGGGAAGCCTTAAAGGTGAGAGGCCTAGCTAGGCTGTGGAGAGACAGGTTGGGACAAGGTGTGGTCCAGAGGAATGAAAGCCAAAGCTCATTGGTCGCGCATTACAAAATCGGGCAGACGGTCTGCTTTGTCTATGAAAGCTCTAAGATTCAGTCCCTGGCATCTCTGGGTATAGCTAGGAGTGTTGGAAATCCTTTACACAATACTGAACTAGATGGGCCAGTGCTCTAACTCAGTTTAAGGCATCTTCCTATGTTCCTAAGACTGGAATCCTAACCTCATTTACCTGGAAGTAACCCCCATTGAGACGGGTAGCGTTGTGGGTTAAACCATAGAGCCTAGGACTTGCTGTTCAGAAGGTCGGTGGTTCGAATCCCCGCGACAGGGTGAGCTCCCGTTGCTTGGTCCCTGCTCCTGCCAACCTAGCAGTTCGAAAGCACATCAAAGTGCAAGTAAATAAATAGGTACCGCTCCGGCGGGAAGGTAAACGGCATTTCCGTGCACTGCTGTGGTTTGCCAGAAGCGACTTAGTCATGCTGGCCACATGACCCGGAAGCCGTACGCTGGCTCCCTCGGCCAATAAAGCAAGATGAGCGCCGCAACCCCAGAGTCGGTCACGACTGGACCTAATGGTCAGGGGTCCCTTTACCCTTTACCTAACCCCTATTGAATTCAGTGGGAATTACTTCTGAGTAGACATGCTTAGCCTTAATCAGGAAAGAAAATGGGCAGGATGAAGAGGGGCAAATGGGGATGAGAAAGACTGAAGGCTTTCCATATTCATTTTAAATAACCAGCAAAAGCTTTGACTGAAGGCTTCTAGTTTGATAAAATAAAAAATAATTAAACTGCTAATTTTAATCTTTTTTGTTAGTTCAGCTGAAACTGTGTTTTCAGATGAATATTGTAGAATAGATTATCCTAAAGGTTTTATGAAAAAATTACACTATTAAATCCAGCAGAGGGCATCACTTTACTACAAACATAGACTGTAGCATTCTGAAAACTAGTTTAATATTAGCTTCCAGGAGTTTTTTTTTTAAAAAAAATGCCCACTTGGAGCCCTGATGATTACAGAGATTCACACTAGGAGTTCACAATGTCCAACTGAGCAATAAATCAGGAACTGAGATTAAATTCATACAACCAAAGCTATAAGGTCAGGAACATTTTAAATAAATGTTAAGGATAAAGTCAATATTCTAATCATAAAATAAGTAAATCATTTATATCTGCTTCTTTCTGTTGCTCCGTGTGCTTTGTACGTTCTTTATCATTCTGCTACATTTTCCAGAACTTCATAGCTCTGTTTAGTAATGATCCAGGAGTAACTCCTAGGTTTTTAAAAAATATATTTTAAATAAATGGGAGAACAGCATTGTTTTCCTTCTTTTTCTTTACAGCCTTGAGTTCCTCTTGCACCTAAGTGAAGCTCAGCCAATTACACCCGCATTAATCCTCTCCATTTTAACATAGTTACAAACTGCAGGTCGTCAACCACCAACCTGCTGCTTTTTCACCCTTTTCCATTTGCTAAATTTCCCATGTGATGAAGCACACATGACTTTATGACATTTTGATTGCTCCTAATAAAGATATGACCATATGTCTAATAACTAATGAGCTCAGCTGGTTCTCCTTTTGCAGTTCGTGTCACACTGTTGCTATAGTGTACAAAAGCTTACAATTCACACAATAAACAATAATAAATGATAAACTGCCAACCTCCCCTGCAAGGCGCTCTATGTGGGCCTACCCCTGCGGCTGGCCGAGAAGCTGCGGCTTGTGCAAAATAAGGTGACTTGACTCCTCCCTGGGGTGGAATATCACCATCATGTTACACTGCTGTTGACAGAATTGTACTGAGCACCAAATGGTTTAAGGGCCAAGCTTAGGTGCTGGGTTCAAGATGCTGACATGGATCCTAGTTACCTAAAATTTTATCTCACACCTTATATACCCAACATCGCTGTGCTATACAGCAGAGGGCCTCCTGCAAATACCATGTCTTCCTTTTCCAACAAGCCTTTTAAGGGGGGGGGAGGAGGAGGAGGAGGAGGAGGAGGAGGAGAAGAAGAAGAAGAAGAAGAAGAAGAAGAAGAAGAAGAAGAAGAAGAAGAAGAAGAAGAAGAAGAAGAAGAAGAAGAAATAATTTATACCCCAGCCACTCTGGGTGCCTCCCAACAGAATATTAAAAACACGATAAAAGAGCAAGCATTAAAAACTTGCCTAAACAGAGCTGCTTTCAGATGTCTTCTAAAAATCAGATCGTTGTTTATTTCCTTAACATCTGATGGGAGGGCGGGTGCCACCACCAAGAAGGCCCTCTCCCTGGTTCTTATACTAGTCTGCATCTGCATTGGCTCTGAAAATGTTTGGATAGATGCTTTTATTGTTGATGTTTGTATTGTTTGGGATTTTTTAAAAAAAAGATAACTAGGATGTTTTTGTTGGTTTGTTGGTGGGAAGTGATTCATAAATGAAATAAATTGTTTGTTAACCCCCTTCTAGTCCTTTGATGTCCCTTTAAGGTATTCCATAAGGCAAATGGCCAATAAACCAAACTGAATGGATGTCTAAGTAAGCTGAGAAGGAAGGTGCAAAAGTTTTTATGAACATAAGAAGAGGCCTGCTAGAACAGTCCAAACTAAGGCTCATCTAATCCAGGACCCTGTGTCTCACAATGGGCAGCCAGATGTCTATGGGAGTCTATGGGCCTGAGTGCAACAGCACTCTTCTCACTTGTGCCTCTGACATTAACTTTCAGTGTAATTCAAGTTTTATAGTATTTCACACCAAATTGAACTGCTTTTTCTTCCTTCAAAACAGGCATCCCCAAACTCAGCCCTCCAGCTGTTTTGGGACTACAACTCCCATCATCCCTAGCTAACAGGACCAGTGGTCAGGGATGATGGGAATTGTAGTCCCAAAACAGCTGGAGGGCCGAGTTTGGGAATGCCTGCTTCAAAAGCTAAGGCCCTGATCTGGATAAAAGAAGTCATTCTTAATCCCCTTTGAAAGTAATGAGACAGTCAATGAGTTAATGGTGACTGATTTCATCCAGACTTAGGCATGGCTAATGTTAACTAGGTTGCGGCCTGTGAGGCTCATTCATTCTGTCATTCGTTTTTAGCTTCCCTTTATAGGATAGGTTCATAACAAGTAGTTTATCTCTATATTTTGTTAAAATGTGATGCACAAAATATAAATATTCCTTAGAATAAACAACATATTAGTTCATCATCCACTTCAACTGCTCCTAAACGATGGGTCTCGCTTCTGGTGCCCTTACTGAAATAAAATCCACACCCACTGCTCCCTTTCTTCTAAAGGTGTTAATTACAATTATCAGTTCATTTGCTTAATGCTACTGAATTTCTTTGAAACTTTATTAGCGGTTTTGATATCATTTGACAATTCTTCCTGACAAAAATGTTTTAAAATATACTATCATGGATTTTAAAAACCCAATCAGGTGGATTCCCACCCCCAACACACACACCCCAAGTTTTGAATTTACTAAGCAAAGCAGAAGGTTGTGTGAAAGTTATATTTACATTTAATTTTATTCTGCAAAAATCCCACTGAAATTTCTCTCACACTCTCTGTTTTGGGCACATGAGGCCATTACTCAGAAGGCAAAGGAGAAACTTCTCATTGTGGCCTCCTTCGGTTACGTGAAGGAAAAAGATGCACCACATACAAATTATAAATGCAGGAGCCATTTTTGTTTCAGCAAACCTATGCAAGCGAATACCTGTGTAAACTGAACATGCCATTTTATTATGTATATTGGTTTTAAGATTGATGGTTTTATTTCTGTCTTTAAAAAATTAGATTAACTTGTTTCTATTTGTACTTTAATGAATAGATCGTTGTTTGTAAGCTGCTTAGAAGCTTTCTTTTTAAATTGAGAAAGAGGCATACAAATTGTGTTAAATAAATTAAATACATCATCAACTGGAAGTTTAAATAATGTGGGGTAAGCATGCTTGTTTGAAAGTTAATCCCCTCAAAATCGAAAGGGCTAACTTCAAAGTAAAATGTGCTTATGACAGGAGTGTGCATGTGAAAACGATTTCAGATATCTAAAAGAGCTTCTCTCCCACCCCAGAAATACACACTACTCCTTCTGCGCTGTCCCTCAGATATTATTTATTTGTTGGTGCTGCTGGTTCCTACCCATTCCTAGGCCAGCTGAAATAGGGAGGAGAGAGATCTCCACTCAGTCTTTCCATGGGGGAAAGGCCGTTGCCCTGAGAGATGGCAGGTGTGCAGCAGAGCGACATTAAAAGCTCTCCAGCAAATGATGTCTCTAAAAGCTGGGCATCGTTTCTTAATTATAACCGAACATATGATGTCAGGAAAGACTGTGTACAGCACTTTGTCATTTTGTGCTATATATACATACAATGTTCTTTCTTTCCACAATGGTTTTGTACAAAAAGAATGTAGTTAAAGTAGAACTCTTTCATTCAGTACTACTCACATTTTTACAGGTGGGATATGGTAGGGATGTTAATTTCAATTATATTAAAAAGATACAGTAGATTTAAATGTCCCTTTCTGTACTTGCAAACAGACCCCTAAATGACTGACCAAAGAGTCAGGTTTTACACCACATCTGAAGTGTTTTCAGACCAGGGCTTTATAGCAAAGCGTATGCTGTGAGCACAAGTAATTCAGCCTATTCTCTTATCTTTCTTTGAATGAAATTGATTTCAGACTCCCTCTCATTCTTTGTTTAAATTAATTTAATGGCTCTGTACTACAGAAACAAAAGTAAACTAGCTGCCTACTTTGATTTCAGCTCTTTAGTTCTGTTGTTATTTTCTTCCTCATTTCAGACAGCCTAAATTCACAAGCCAGTTTAATCAGAATACGAACCAGTTTTAATCACTATGTTTTAAATGGATATATCACGATGGTTGCCAGTGGCAGCAAGTGTCACTTCTAAGCTTGTTGAATGAAACTTAACTCTTTAAACCTTTGGCTTGCTTTCAACTTGCCTCCCAATGAAGACGAATACGCATTGATCACAGCTATCCAGCCAGCCATTTTTTTACCTCCAGGTGTAAAGCTCAGCTCCCTCGTCGTGGAGAATAGGACATTTGACTTGCTTAATATAGCAGCCCAAACCACCATGGGTGTTCGTGTATGAAGAAGGACACTTCTGTTCATTGGGGGGGGCATGCCAGGGGAGCAGAGAATTCATAAATTGAAGAAGAAAACAATTGTGGCCAGCATTTGGCTGCTCCTGTTCGATACAGTGGTGCTGAATGCTACTACTATTTGCACGTAAGAAATAGAAACCAATCTATCACAAAGCTAGAAGGTGGACATGGCATCAGTCACTTGGACTTTAGTCCCTTACAGTTACCCCCTGGAATCAACAGGAGTCAAGCATATATAAATTGTATGCTGGATTGAAGCAAACACATGGCAGTCAATCCCATAGATCTCAACGGAACGTATTTCCACATAGTGTGCTGGAAGTACTATTTTTTAAACAGAAATATTTGGCTGACCCTTTTGCTACCCCTCTAGGAGAAATTCAGTTTGAAACAGAAGAACAAAATTCCCCAAAGAAGATGGGAACTTGTTCTTCCTAATCTCTGTGGGCTTCCACTACAATAACTGTAAAGAAACTAGATACCAACTAATCTGCAGCTGAAAACTCTTGACATCTGATATGGGAAAGCAAATGGACAACTCGAGCCTGTGAACACAGTTGTCTCTGAGGTCAGGCTTTTTTCATCTAATTCCATGGTGGGAGATATTTTAAAACCGTGAAAATTAAATTATTAAAGAGAGGGAGTTTGGGACTCTGACCACAACACTGTAAATGTACGACTTAATATACAGCTATTTTCACTGTATGGCGAGAGGAAATAGAGGACTCAGCTAGACCGGTAAAGAAAAAGCAATTTATATGCGTTGTATGTGCGATATAACATTGTGCAACCAGATGGCGACGTGGACTCCCGTTTTTCTCTACCTGTTTTCCCTGTTTAAATTTACGCTTTAAAGTGAAACACTTCTTTGATGTGTCTAGATCCAGCCCCAGTGTGTAACTGAGGGGTTGTAAAACGCAGAAGTATTTATTAACATCTTCATATTCTCCTCTTCCGACTCCAAAGAAGAACAGGCTATCAACAATAACATGTTCTGAAAGTCATACAATGCGAGCAAACCAAACAAGGCAGATAATCAGCAGCGCATTCATCTGCAGCCAATTTCTCAGTCAGACTGTTGAAATAATACCATTTTGGTCTGACATAAGACGTCATGAGGAAGAGGGCAGTGAGTATCCTTTACTTGGGCAAGGTGCTTTCGAGGGTGGTGTGAGGTCAACTATAGTGTGAGGGGGTTAACTTTTTTATATAATAAAAAAGGTAGCTGTATTTAAAAAGAGAACATTTGGCTGTCTCCAGTCAATCCCGGTTCTTGAGAGTATGGGGGCTCAGTCATGTTTGCACAGGAGACTGTAAATTGTCCCAGAGGTCCACTTGAGAAAAATTCATACTGGTTTGCCCATATGTAAGCTCTGCATCTTGGAACAAACAAAACATCGCATGTGACTCAGGGGCCACCAAAAGCAGAGAGATGGGTGGCATGGGCAGGGTTTGGCTCACCCAAGGCTGAACTTAGGTCCCTGCTTTTCCCATTTCCCATGTGTGTGTGTGTGCGCGCGCATGTGAATGCACCATATTTGCTGACAGTCAATCACAACTGCACTAGGCCTGTTTTTTCAACAAATCATAGGGATTTCTCAACAGGAAAGCATTTGACTGGAATCCTATGATAGCTGAAAACCCGTCTTGGTTTTTCATTCCGTCACTAGGGCTCATTCATCACACAATTACAGCTCATAGCTTATTTGATATTTTGATAGCATGGTACAAAACTGACACGTATCCCTAAGAAAGGGAGCTTCTGGCTTCCCCACCTCTTTCCCTTTCTGCTTATGCTCATTTTACATTTTTGATTTTTTTAAAAAAATGCTGAACTGCAAATCTCGCCTGCTCCCCTGCACTCGCTGCTGATGCTCTGTGTATGTCAGAAATTGTT
Organism: Podarcis filfolensis; assembly: GCF_964270895.1. Lineage (NCBI taxonomy): Eukaryota > Metazoa > Chordata > Lepidosauria > Squamata > Lacertidae > Podarcis > Podarcis filfolensis. Next base: position 73,294,492 of record NC_139604.1, on the reverse strand, counting down.
ACTGACATTTCAATTTTGCTTTCTTTCTCCCCTCCTTTTACTTTGACAGTATTATAGAGAAAATTTACATTTGAATAAAAAGCAAATAGCGCATGTCAGAGAAAGCATCGGGGAATGTCAAATTGTTTTTTTCCAATTATGGCTCTATTTCAAATAGTGTAATGCAATTAAAGGATAATTACTTGAAGTGCAAAGCCAAGGTTATGATCAGAATTGGTTGCCCTTTCACTTTAAATTCTGTCGTTCTGTATAACATATTCCAGTGGGACAAGTTAAAGGGTTAGCAAATACAATGCACCCATTCAGAAGGGTTCAGATGTTTAGTTCTGGTTGGGGCGCCCTCTCCCTCCCGCCGCACGAGTTTTATTTTTGAATTGACTGTAGGTAAGCTTACTTCTCTTCAGCTTTATCACTCTGATTAATAATGTGATAAATTAGCTGGAGGACATGATATTAATTAACAGTATATTAGTCACATTTTATTGCTAGTCACATAACAAGCCTTGAAATAGGAACCATACTAAGCCACTGACAGGTTATCTTCTGAATAATAAGCTGCACTTGATCTTTCATTTGATGAAATGAGGTATTGGCAAAGAAAATACTGATAGGGATGGGGAAATCAGAAATAACCCCCCCCCAAAAAAACCTACTGAAGCTTCTGCAACACTCCACCCTACTACTACCGCATGTTTCATACAATGATGGGGGTATTAACCATATGGCTGAATACCCTGGAGATGAGAAAGACCAAAGCAAAGTATTCGTGTCATGCAGTTATTTAATAAAATCATAGAATGGTAGAGTTGGAAGGGACTACAGGGGTCATCTAGTCCAACCCTTGTAATGCAGGCATCTTTTGCCCAACGCGGAGCTTCGGCCCATGACCCTGAAAATAAGAGTCTCGTGCTCAACTGTCTAAATGAGGGGTGCCCAAACTTTTTTCAAAGAGGGCCAGAATTGATGAAGTGAACATGCGTGAGGGCTGACCAAAGTTGAGCTTTTTTAGGATTGAATTTGTTGAATTTGCTTTTTTTTTTACCATTTTGCACCAAAGGATTTTACTCCAGGACATATACTGCCATGGGGGCCACACTGAATCAACCGGTGGGGCCACATTAGGCCCCGGAAGCAGACTTTAGACATGCCTATTCAGAAACCATTGCTGTCAACAGTGTATCTATATTGCAACACTCAGAACATGGCCATCATTCCTTTATCACTTCTAAAAAACCTAGTAGATACATTTTAAAAGCAGTAGTGTCACCACGTTTTCATTTTCAAGTGCCAATCCTAGCCATTCCCCCTCCCTTCCAACTTGTCATTTTCACTCAAATGCTCCCCTTCCCCCAGATCTGTCTTGCAACAGCACTGACCCTAGAAGAGCTGTGATCACAATGCTGGTTTTTTTGTTGGAGAAATTGACTTACCCAGGCTTATTCCAGGAATTCGTTCAGCCTCACACCCATCAAGCTCAGCATTGTTCAGCAACACCCCAAGAGCTTTCTTCCACCACTAATGATACCTGGGGGGGGTGGCGTGTTGGGGGTTGCTCCAGGTCTATTCTTCTGTACCTTAACCCATCAGTGCTATGGTAGCTATTGACAGATCTGCGCTGCTATATAGCACAGATCTGCCAGGAGGATCCAGCACAAGCTTGCCTTCACCACTCTAAAAAAAGTTTAGTTCCAGCTTACTGCTAGAGTGCTAAAAGGTGTACACCTCTTATAAACAACCCGAACACACACACAAATTGAAAATGTCTTGCGGCATGACTTTACCCCTGCAGCAAGGCTTTCCCCACCCATCATAGGGACAGCTGCTAATCAGGACTAGAGTAGTGCTTTTCTAAAATATATATTTCCTCCTCCTCATTGGAGCTGCTCTGACTTTGCATATTCTGGTTCAAGACACTGAAGGATTTCTTGCGACATGTTGATATGAACACACATTCAGCCATTTGGAAGATGAGCTCAGCATGTACAAATCGTTTGTAAAAAATTAGCTCATATTCAGGAAAATAGTTATATTAATCAGCCTTCTAAGAGATTTTTAAGTGTCATGTAAAAACAGCATGTCACTCAGCTAGGATTAGTAGCATGTACAGTGACTCTACATATAGCCGCATGAAACAAAACATACCATCGTCTACAAGACAGATATTAGCTTGCCTGTAGCCCTGACCACTTTATTTTGAGAAATCAGATTAAACCATGCAGACTGCAGTCCATAGCTTCATGCGCAGATGAAGTTACGGTTGCCAGCAAAAGCAGACAGAGCTGTACAAGCAACAGGGAAGCCTCACTTCAGAATACGGGGCTGACTTACTGGATCATGGCCCTAGAATGCACTCCTGCACACAGTAAGGCATATGGAAGTCCCATTGATTACACTGTAGGTATGTGCACAGGCACACAGCCAACATTTTCTCATGCAAAAAGATAAAGGCCAGCATGGTGTACCATATGGAAATAATGATCCATCAAGAGTCAAGGCATGAAATGAAGCTTCTGCATTAATTAGCTTATTCCATCAAGTAATGGCCCTTGTCCTATTAAATGGATTATTTTTTTTTAAGAAGTGAAAAATATCTCTCACAATCTCATTGCTGGAATCTTTGACCACAGCTACGCCTCCCCCCCCCCACACACAAAAAAACCCTTCAGGATTGATCAGGAGTAGACAAGCCCCAGGTTCTATTAAAGTGTATTAATGCCAGCCTCTCTGCAATTAGTGAAAAGTCAATTCCCATTACTAGTTAACACTATTGAATATCTGCTTTCTTTAATAAAAAGCCATGTCCAGTATAAAGAGTATAAATCAATAAGCAGCAGCACTTTAAATTTATTCTGCCTTCTAAAACACAGCAATGAACACTGTCCTCTTAAAACCTAAACGTCTTCCAAATGCCTGTGTTCTGCTATGCTTCTGAATAATGCCCTGGTTGCTTCAGCGGCCAAATATTCATTAGCAAATTTATATGATATTCCCATCTAAAACCTGAACATTTGTAATTTGTTTAGTTAAACAAAGTGTTCATTCATCAAAGTTGTCGGGCTTGCGTAAACCATTGATAGGATTAAGATAGCAATAGTTTACTCTTGAAAAGCCCCATTGCATTCAAAGAGAAATTCATTTAATTATTCAGAAAAGACTGGGGGAAATGCAAACTCCATCATGAAACAATTCAATCCAGATGCAGACTGATGTCATTTGATGACTTCTCTGGAACAATGGTCCCAGATATGCAGTTTTGAAATCCAGCCCACAAACCAGTTAAGCATTTTCCACTTCTTGTCTGGCCAGTTCAAAATTTTAAAATATTCTTTTATCCTTGCACTTCACCCTATTACTTTCCCTAATTCAGAATTCTGGCTTCCTGACATTTTCCAGTTCACATTCAAGCTCCTTATGTTTTATACCATAATGCTTTATTTTCTATTCTTGACCTTTATCTTCCGTATTTTTCCTTCCTGTTGAAGCTCATCTGCTCTTCTACCCGGTTTCCTTCTCCTATTCTTGACTTGGTGCCGCCTTCTACCCCAGAAGTCACCTTCTGTTCACCTCCATCCATAGGCAGAACTCCAAATCCAATCCTTTCGAGTTTTGACAAAATATGCCACCCACTTAATTCACAATGGGTGACCTGAGTGGCTACCATCTAGTGGGAAAAGCAGATGTGTGTATGTATCCATAGTCATATGCAAATAACCATGGGGGATACCCCAAACTGCTTTGTTATACCAAAGATATCGAAAGTGAAAAGATGGATTCACCTGTCCATCTTCTTGATTATAACATCTAAAGCCAACGTCTATTAGAGTCCTGGTATAACGTCTTAGGAAATACAGAAAGACATGTCAACCTCTCTCTTAACAGCGTAGGAAACTTCAGTTGATCCTAGATGAATTTACAAAGTACACTGCTATTATGTGGGTTTTTCTCTGGTGATGGTTGACAAATTCACAAGAAGACTTGTAAGCTTTTAAGGTGGCATGGAGGGTATTAAAAATGGCATTTGAGCCCACAGCTTTAATTCAGCATGTATAGCTGGTAACAAAAAATGTCCCTCTTTTGTTGCCTACTGATGGTCGATGCGCAGCTGCTTTAACCATGCCTTTTTCACCTGGTCATTCAGAAACAAAGTTTAATGAATTATGTAATCCAACTGCCCACAAATCATACCCAGAGTTTGATCATGTTCCGTGATGATGATTGTACCAGACAGCTCCTATAATGTAGTACTAGGAAAGGAAGCTTTCTCTCCATGCTTCAGAAGGCTTCTGTAATACCCTACCCTGGAGAAGCTTTTATCAATGTGCGAATGTTGCTCTTCTTATTTGAAGTTATGGATTTCCAGCTACAAAACACAGCAGTGTGCTCTGAAATCCCTGCATGGACAGCAGAGCTGCTAAAACAGACTCCAATCCTTCTGATGCAAAGCACTAGCTAGCTATGAGCGATTGTGGATAATCCCAGTAAAAAAAATAACATACAAAAGTGCCAGAAACTCTGACTAGATGTTTTGGAATTTTTACTGTGGGAAGAAGGAATACTTTTTCACTGGAAATCTCCCCATTACTGAAGGTCAGTTTCAACTGGCAAGATTAAGTAGCTGTTAGTGAATTTATCACTAGAGGGGCAGGAGACAATTTATTAGTGTGGTACCAATATACTATAGCAGGGGTGGGGGACATGTGGCCTTCCATATTTCGCTGAACTACAACTCCCATCAACCCTGGCTGAGGTTGATGAGAGTTAGAGTTCCACAACATTTGGAGATCTAGAAGCTAGCCACCCCTGGATCAAAATTTCTGTACAAAGCTCAATATGGAGGCCAAATGGCCGAAATATTGGGAAATATTGGAACAAGAAGGAGATAAATTGAAATTGCAGAGTTTTGAGAAATTAAAAGATAAAGTGCGAGACTGGCTCCATTATTATCAAATAAGAGAGGCCTATAATTTGGACAAAAAAATTGGCTTCCAGGTGGAAAAATCAAAATTGGAAACAGAATTGTTAGATCCCAAAACTAAGATACTTTCAAGAATGTATAACTTGCTGTTGAAATGGAATACACAGGATGAAATGGTTAAATCTGCTATGATTAAATGGGCACAAGATATTGGTCATAACATTATGTTTGCGGACTGGGAACAGTTGTGGACCACCGGTATGAAATTTACGGCATGTAATGCCTTAAGAGAGAATATTATGAAAATGATATACAGGTGGTACATGACACCAGTCAAGCTTGCAAAAATATATCATTTGCCCGATAACAAATGTTGGAAATGTAAAGAAAATGAAGGTGCATTCTTTCACCTTTGGTGGACGTGCCCAAAGATTAAGGCTTTCTGGGAGATGATCTATAATGAAATGAAAAAGGTATTTAAATATACCTTTCTGAAGAAACCAGAGGCCTTTCTCCTGGGCATAGTCGGCCAATTGGTGCCAAAGAAGGATAGAACTTTCTTCATATATGCAACAACAGCAGCAAGAATACTCATTGCAAAGTACTGGAAGACACAAGATTTACCCACCCTGGAAGAGTGGCAGATGAAGGTGATGGACTATATGGAATTAGCGGAAATGACTGGCAGAATCCGAGACCTGGGAGAAGAGTTGGTGGAAGAAGATTGGAAGAAATTTAAAGACTATCTTCAGAAACATTGTAAAATTAATGAATGTTAAAAATGATGTTGAATTGAAAATAAGAGGCACTAGCAACAAAGTTAGTGAGAATATGCAAAAATGAGTTGATAAGGGATGAAAATATAGAGCTATAATATGTTAAGATATAGAGTTAAGATAAACGAAAGAGGGTAAGGATTTGCTGATCTGATTATTGAAATGGGAATACAAAAAGGGAAGGTGTGAGGAAGTCAAGGAAACAAGCTAATGAGTTTAAAGTTATAAAAAATGGGTTTGTTTTTAATTCTTTTGTATCTATTTGGTTTTTTTCTTGTACTCTGTATGTGTATCTTTCTTTTTTCTCTTTTATGTAATTTTGTATGTTTCTTTTTTCTTTTTCTTTTTTTTTCTTTTTGGTATTTTGCAAATTTATGTTTTTGTAAAATTTTAATAAATATATTACAAAACAAACAAAATTTCTGTACAGTGGTATCTCTCGTTATGAACGAGTACTACTTCGGGGTTAGCTGAGTCTATAACCCAAAGTGTTTGTAACCCAAGATGTTTGTAACCCGAGGTACCACTGTAGCTGTATAAGCACCAGGTTTGTTACCATGGGAACAGAAGGTTGGACTAAAAGGGCCTTTGACCTGACCCAGCAGGGCCCTTCTTATGCTCTTATGTAAAGCAAGCTTATGCCAAAGTCTGGTCTACAGTTTCTTCAATCAGATTTTTCTGACAGCTGACTGGCATTAGTTCATGGCCACAAAGGAATCAAAGCAGAAGAAGCAAAAACAACCAGGAGACTTTAGGCACCGTTAAAGACAACCTAGTTGTCTTTAAGGTGCCACAAGCCCAGGGCCGGCCCATGCCTGAAGCGAGGATAGGCAGTCGCCTCAGGTGGCAAGCCAGAAGAGGCAGCATCAGGTGCTGCCAGAAGAGGCCTCAGCCAGCTGCCACCAGCACCATTGACGACCACCATGGCACCCAAGGGGCAGCAGATGGAGGAGGAGAAGCCATTGCAGCCAGTTTACCAGCAGCACAAACAGCACCCCCCATAAAAGGATTAAAGTTTAAAGAATCAGTGTTTAGTCTGAAGTCAACAGCCTGTGTTTGTTTAAGCTGCTGCTGCTGCGTTTCTATTTCTCCCCGCCATTTTCTTTAGCTCCCCTGCAAATGCACTGAGGCAGTTGTAGGCCTCCTCCATCCTGACATATTTTAAGGGAGCTTCATTCTCCCCCACCCTCTTTTCGTCTCCACATCCTTCTAATCTCCTTCCGCCTTAACTTTCTCCCCTTCCCATTTCCCTTTTCCAGATCCTGCTTGTCGCATTCTGCCTTTCCTCTTTCCCTCTTCTCTAGTGCCAACACCTACTCAATTCTTTTGCCAAAATGGCCCCTTCTGTCATCCCCTCAGACCCTCCAAGTGCCCCTATTTTCCAGGGACAGTCCTGGATTTACAGAAGCCGACCCAGTTTCTGATTTGATCCTAGAAAGTCCTGCTTTTCCTTAGGACATCCCTACTTTCATCAGATAAATATGGGAGGTATGATGTTATCTGACCCCCAAGCCATCCAAAGGCAGCCCTGTATAGTGGTGTTTTTTAAAATGTTTTAATATATGTTGGAATCAACCCATAGTGGCTGGGGCAACCCAGGTAGATGAGTGGGGTAAAATAATAATAATAATAATAATAATAATAATAATAATAATAATAATAATAATAATAATAATAATAGAAGAAGAATAAGAATAGGGTGGCCCCATTTTCATTGGGAAAATGTTGGAGGGTATGCCCCTTTCTTCCCAGCTTTAGTGTAAGAGGATTTCTGTGTGAGAGAGGAGGCAAAGGAAGCAAGCGACTCTTCCTTGTGTTAAGGGTCGTGTGTGTGCATGACTCTTAAAAATTACAATTCTCAGGGTGCTGCCATTTTCTGATTCACCTCAGGTGCCAAAAGGTCTTGACCTGGCCCTGCACAAGGCCCTGCCTTTCTGCTGAGCAATGCATCTCAACATGGCTACCCTCCTGGAAAGCAGCAGCAGAAGCTCTGTGCCAACTTCCAACAGCAACTTTGCTCTGACTATGCTTTTGCTTCTCTAAATATAGCAGCAAGAGTCAAGAGTCCAACTATAGAGAAGAGAAAGCAATCAATCATTTTATTTATATGCCGCCTTTCCAAAGTTATGAAACCATGCTCAAGGCAGCTTACAACATACAAGAAATTACACGATTGCAAACATAAAAAGTAGTCATAAATAATAAATAAAACTCTAAAAATTACACAACCAAATTGAAAATTTCCACATAAATCATAAGATCTGAAATAAAGATACAAAAATTAATATTAATAACAGGAACCCCTCCCCCACAACAAAACCCCCTAAGCAATACCCCAGGGTCAAGAGTCAGTTCAGTAGCCTCAGCTTCTGCAGCCGGAGTCAGTCAGGGGCCCCCCTTCCCAGGCCAGGTGAGAAAAGGCCTACAAGATAGGGAGCAGGTCTTCCAGGACTCACAGTACCTGTAGGCAATGAAAAGCTAAGCATGACCCTGATTGAATTTGTCCACAGCTGAGTTATCTGAGCTCCCCTCCCCCCACTCCTCCCACTTTTGCTTTTAATTTAAAGCCAAGTCTCTTGATGTAAGTTTTGCCTCTGCCACAAGCTCGCTAATTGGCTTCAGGTCAGTCTCTCTGTCTAGGCAAAACCACCCTTGCCTCTCATCAGGATAAGGGCTTGTGGATAAGCGCTACTGAACCTATGTATACAAGGTACTTTTAACACCCTAAAGAACTATATAGATCTAATGATACTGTATGCTTTTCACATTTTCTGTTGACGCAGGTAAGCAGGATGCCTGGGAACCAGCTGCAGTACACTAGCAAGCAAGGGAGGTTGAGAGGAGCATTGTATTATTGCTGCACAGTATTTGTTTGGATCCCAACAAACTGCTTGGAGCCAACCTGAAATTTGCACGCTAGTTTCATACTTGCAACTTTCCTCTAAGAAAGCACTGGAGGACTGCAATCTTAAGCAGAGCACCTGTGGCAGGAATGGACTGCTAGATGGTGAGTGCTTTCCCCTTGAGCCATTTTTCAACTGAAAATTACTCCTTTCCCCTCCTCATAGTAAAATAAATGGTGGGTGGGGAGTGAGGGGCAGGGTGCTTAGGCCGGTTTTTTCAGTGATGGGGAAAGGGTTAAGCAGCCAATTCTTTCCACTGGTATTTGACTCAATAGTGCAGCCTCCCACAACTGCTTTTCACCACACATTGCCCCCAAAAGAACACAAAAGAGAGAGAGAAGAAAGGTACATATATATGTGTGTATTGCAGACTTTGGGCCATAATACAGCAGACTGTAAAGTGACTTGAGCTTTATGCAAATGTTTTATCTTTTGGGGGCTGCTGTGAACGGTGTTCCTTGCAAAAATTAAATAAAATTCATTTCCTTTTAAAAATATATTATTAAAAAAGCGAATAAAGGGTTTCCTCATTTATCTAAACAGCCAGGGAGACATCCCAGCCAGTGGTTTGATTACTGGTTCAGAATGATTCAGCCTGCAGATGAAACACTGATAATCAGTGTCATTAGCAAATAACTACATTCTTGATAACAAAAACTCTCTTTTACAGGACACCAGGCCTGTAAAGAGCTTGTCTGAGGCCCGGGGGGGGGGGGCGGGGGGCGGGCAGGAGTGCAGTAGTTAGAATAAAGTTAGAAACTCAAACACCACTGTAAATCCAGCCAGTTTAGCCTTCAAAGGCCCAGGGCAAATGTACCTGCTCCCACCGCCCCACCGCCGACTGCACAGACACTCTTCTGATATTTGTAGGAATTAATTTTGGCCTGTGTAAGAGGTGAATGGTATATGTGGTAGTTCATTAGTAGCTATGACAACTGTGGGATGTGTTTGCCACCCCATCCCTCCACCATAATAGCTGTTCATAGTAATCATGCATTCCAACATCATTAGATTGGCATATAATCTATAAAACTCAGTGATACTATGACTGGACAATAAGAGTTCAATCAAGCATAACAGAGCCATGCCATCCTTTAGTTTGAGTTAGACTAATCATTTAGAATCCTGTCCACAATCTAGTTAAATTGAAATCCTTGGGTTGAAGACAGATTTCCAGTGCTCATTGAGTAAGGCAAAGGCCCCTTAGACCAAGTCCCATATTTACCTGCCCCACACGTGATGCCATAAATGATACCAGGTGTAGGGCAGGTGGCCATGGCTTTCCTAAAATAGTCTTACAGGACAAATGGGGAGGCCTGGTGGGATGGGTTAGGCTCACAGGCTGGAGTTTCCCAATTCTGGCCTACTCAGAGGTTTCCTGGAAAGTTAGTTTCATTGCATTCGGTGGGGCTTGCTCCCAATTAAGTGGGTATTGTGGTGGCCTTAGTCCCAGTGGCGTAGCGTGGGTTGTCAGCACCCGGGGCAAGGCAAGTAATTTGTGCCCCCTAACCCGTGGATTTGCGCCCCCTAACCCGTGGATTTGCGCCCCCTAACCCTAACACCCAGATGTTGCGCCCGGTGCGGCTGGCCCCCCCTGCACCCCCCACGCTACGCCACTGCTTAGTCCCACTGCTATTAACTGTCTTAATATGAAGTACTTTGGATTCTGAATTCTTGGTGGTTAGGAACCTTGATGCCAAATGTATTTCACTTTAATGTAAGTCACTTGGATAGTGTGTAAGTGGAGTGTATATTCTCTTCATTGTTTCATATAACAAGTTTTGGCCTTTATTCATAATAATGTTGATAACTTGGTAATTATCTTTTAAAGGATGTCTTGATGAGCAAAAACAAGTTGAAAAAGGCTGGAGTTGAATTTTTTTATTCCACAATCTGAATGCAAAGTCATGCAAGACATTTATTTTCTTTTTGGGTGATGGAACCACTGGTATTCTAAGTTTTCTACCTTTATTGATATGTCTGTGAGAGATTGCAACCTAAAGTTCAATGGAGAGCAATGCTCACTGAAGGGATGAAAGTGTGCTTCCATTTTTTAAATTCAGTGATAGTAACTAAAGTGAGTTATGAAGATTTTATTAAGATCATTGGTGAGAAGTTTGAGTTTCAAACTGAAGATTTGATGAATGTAGTCTGTTACATCAGTCACCTACGAACCTAATTCTGTCTGCTTATGATACGTAAAGAGTTCTGGTAGATTTCATATTAAACTTCATCTCTACCATAAACCCACTGAGTGGCCTTAAGGCAGGCAGCTCATTCTCTCCCAGCCTTCAGTGGCTGAAAACTCACGAAAGAGAGAAAAATATTCCATATTAAAAACACATCATAGACCTCTCACCTCTGCACTTTGATGACTTTAAAATGGGATTAACATTAAAAAAGATAAGAGGCAAGCCTCTTATAAACAAAACCCCAAAGGCTAATTACAAATATGCAAAAGTAATATATCCGTGAAAAATTCATACAACACTTAATGCAAAATAATGTAGCATACAATATAAAAAAGCAAAATGATCATAGTCATATAATAGAATAGATAAAAGTATGAACATTTTTTGTGTTTTATGTTATGTTACATATCACATTATTTTGCATTAAGCATATATATGCTTTTTCATTTATATATTACTTTTGCTTATTTTTAACTAGCCCTTTGGCTTTCTCTTTTGTTTAGGTTTAAAAAGAAATAAATATATGGAAGATGATAAATCATTAAGTGAGTATTGGTCATAATGACTGTTTGGAGCTTCCAGGGTCAGGGCCAATAGACCACTGAATACCAGGAACAACAAATTGGAGAGGGCTGTTGCCTTTGTTTCCTGCTTCTGAGTTTCCCAGAAGCAGCTTACTGGTCATTGTCGGAAACAGAATGCTGGATTAGTTGGACTTTTGGTTTGATCTAGCAGGTCTTGTCTTATGTAGTACCTCAGTTCAGATCAGCAAGGGCAGGGCAGGGAGTCAAGAAGCAAGTGAAACAAGCATCATGCAGCTGAGCTGAATTGAAGCAGTTATTTATCATTTCTGCTTTGTTCAGTATTTAGCATTTGTGCAGCGATTTCTCAATAGAAAATGTTGGTGTGGAGCTGTTTCTTAACCAATGACTTCACATATGTTTATATAGTGGGACATCGCTTCTGTAAACTGTACCATTGCCAACTGACCAGAAGAAACTATCTGTCCTTTGCCTTTAAACTATTTCCTGTGCCTTTAGAGGCAGTTTAGTTGCAGGAATCAGCAGGGGAAGCTCTTATTGGCACGAAAACAAATATTAGCACCAGCAGGTGTCTGCATGTCAACCTGCTGTTAAAGGCACAAAAAACGGGGGCTAGTTGTTTTTTAAAGTTGGCAACCCTAGAAACCCTAACTGCCAGGATGAGTCCAGGGTTGTTTTTTTTAACCAACCCTGTTTTCCCAAGGCCACTGTGGATTCATAGCAGAGAAAGAGGTTGTGGGTTGGATAAGCAAAGAGAAAGAAGATATAGATACCAACGGCTGCTCTTACTGTATATTCCCGGTGTGTCCCTCTGACAGTGTCATGTGGAAAGGAAATTGTTCTATCAGTGACTGTTAGATTCATGACCCCACCACAACCTTGAATTGGCCTTTAGTTGTCGCTGATGGGAACTGAAAAACAGCTCCTGTCGACATGATTGCTGCTCTCCAATGAATCAGAACACGCAGGGCACAGAGCAGCACATTAAACTAGCAACAGAAATATATCACTGTACTTTTATATAGATGTATTGCTTTTGCCCAGGCATATAAATGATTGGGCTATCCACTCTCTTTTTTTCCAAGGACTATAAATTAAAAATAAGCTAAGGATTTTGAAATTATGTTCTCTCTCTCTTGGCCTCTCTCTCTTAAAATCCAGATAGCTATTTCAAGTCTGCTGTAAAATATTCCTAGGCTTTCTCCGAGTGCATGGATCTCTAGCTCCCCTCTTTTAAGTGGAAATCACCTCCTATAGTTCTTCACCTGCATTTTATGTTGTAGTTATAGTATAGTAATATTAATATTAATCCTCAGCACTATTCAGTGCTTCAGAGTTTTCAAAGCCCCTCGCACACATTATCTTGCTTGTCCATGCAATAACTCTGAAAGGCAGGTCACTCTTATCAGCCCCTTATTACGCATAGGTATGGAGGCTCGTTTCCTAAGGCCACCTAGTTAGTGAATAGTGGAGACAATTCTGAAAACTACACACTACACTAAAGTATTATAAAGATAATATATTGTTAAGAGTTTGGGGGAAGCTATATCCCCCTAAATGTGTTATTAGTTTGAGGGGGCAGGTCCCCCTGAATTACTAGATTTAGTAAATGTTAGGAATAAATCAGTGCTTGGAGTATTAAGGGAAGTTGCCAGATGATGAATCTAGCAGGGTCAAAAATACAGGCCAAACCAGTTTTCTGTGCTCAGGGTGTTGCCTGAGAGAAGATCGGCCATTAAGAAGAAGCAGAAAGAGCAGAGTACTGGGCCATTAACAATGACTGGCAATGAAAACATTGCTGGCCAGCGGAGAGGTGGATCCTTCTCCCTCTCTCCATCTCTGTTGTTGTTGTTTAGTCATGTCCGGCTCTTCGTGACCCCATGGACCAGAGCACGCCAGGCGGCGCCAACAGCAATGGCGGTCTCCTTCTGAGTAGGAGGAGAAGCTCCGTAGAAAGTGGGTCTGTCCGCTACGGCGAAGCGGAGACCCGACCAGAAATCGCAGGCAGAAAGAGCCTGCGAGCGTGGGACCCAGCAGGCACCTTTTGCGCCCCCCGCTTTAGCAAGGGAGCCCCGTAAGGGGTTCCGGTGTGCAGCGGGAGCGGCGCGGTGCTACGGGTCGATTGCTGCGTCTATGGAGCGAAGCCGCGTAGCTGTTGCCGGAGAGCGCTGACCTTTTTCCTGTGAAATTCGGCTCTAAAGAGAACATCCGTGAGTAGGGGAATTTAAGAATTTCGGATTTGAAGAGAAAAAATAAGTGAATTTGGGCTCCGAAGCGGAAAGGTGCAAACAGGAAGTCCGCCTTTCCGTTTTGTAAAAGATCAAAGCAAAGACCTTTCTACGCTAGTACTTCAAAGCGGATTGCAAAATTTGAATTCCAAGCATTAAAAGAAGGAACTCCCCCTTTAGAGGAGAGGGGGGAAGTTAAGAAAGTGACTGTATTTCTTCTGGGGATCTTCTGGGAACTTAATAGTTTTTCCTTTCGGACTCCCTGGGAACGGACTGTCAGATTAACGAGGACTGCTACATTTGAGCTCGCATTGACTTGACTTGGATACTGTAAATATCGCTCTAACTCTGCAAGGTGATACATTCAGAGTCTCCCTTTAACTGGATACTTAGTTTTAACTAAAGAGGGGACACGGAAAGTTACAAAAAGACTTTGTTATTTGGTTACTGAGAATCCAATGGCGGTTACTGTGTCCCCCTAGAGGACTACTGAAGTCAGTATCTGACTGGGGGAATTTTCCATTACTAACTTTGGGGACTTTCCATTGCAAGGCTTGACTCTGGGAATTGACCTTGACGGAAGATAAGGGGGAATGACTGAACAAAGAGCAACAAGAGCTAAGGTCAAAGTGCAACAGTCCACCTTAGCTTCCCAGCAACGCAGAGCATTGGCCCCCCTGCGACTCAGGAGGAAGACGCAGGGCAATCTGAGTTAAAAGGAATGGCCTCAGAAGGGGAATTTACATCTGTGTTGAACAAAATTTATGAAAAATTGGAAGGCCTAAGTAAGCAGGTCTCAGATCAGTCAGCTGAAATTAAAGGGAACACAGCTAGCATCAACTCAAACACTAAAGCTATAGAAAAACTGTTGGAGGAATCTGCGACCACCAGGAAAATAGCCGAGGAGGCAAAAGAAAAAGCTGAGGAGGCAAAAGAAAAAGCTGTGGCTGTAGAGGGAGAAATAAAACCAATACGTAAGCAGATTGGGGACCACCAGGCCTTATTGTCTATGGTTGAATTGAGAGAGAGGCAGACAAACTTGAGGATCAGAGCGGTGCCGGAACTTGAGAAAGATAATTTGAACGACTATCTTTCACAGGAATTTGAGAAATTTTGGAACTTGGAGCTGGACAAAGATTTTAAGATAGTGAGCGCCTTTAGACTTGGAAGAGGAGGGAGGAAAAGCAGGGTGAGAGACTGTTTGGTGACCCTCCGTTCGAAAGAGGAACGGGACAAAATACTGGGTGCTCACTTTCAGAAGACTTTAGAGATTAATGAGTCCAGAGTGGAGATTTTTAAAGATATTCCGAAATATCTTCTGGATTTGAGAGTTAATTACGGAGACTTGGTGGCCTTGCTGAGAAGGAACTCTATTGCTTTCAGATGGGAGTTCCCCCAGGGACTGTCTTTTACATTTAAAGGGAAAAAGTTCAGAATCAGATCAGTGGAAGATAAGGAAAAATTTCTGAGAGACTTTGAAGAAGATCTACAAAAGGAAGCGACAGATGTGCTAAAAGCCTTGAGACCAGGAGTAGACACAGCACTACCACCTTTGGAATTTGACAAATCGAAAAGGAAGATACCACTGCAAGAACTTGACGAGCTTTTGGGAGCGACTGGAGGAAACTAAAATAACTACACCATGTCTCTGCAATTATTAAGTTGGAACATTCACGGCTTTAACTCTCCGGAGAAAAGGAGAAAAGTCTTTCACATATTGAAAAAGGAACAATTAGACTTAATTTGTTTACAGGAAACCCACGTGGTAAGGCTCCACAGGAAAGTTCTTATTAATAAAAGATTGGGTCAAGAATTTATCTCATCGGACAAAGTTAAAAAGAGAGGAGTTGTTATCTATGCAAAAGAGAGCCTATCACCGAAATTTGCTTTTAAAGACGAGCAAGGAAGATTTGTCGCAATTGAGATCCAACTACAAGGTGAAAAATATTTGATTGTAGGAGTATATGCACCAAATGAGGGGAAATCTGAATTTTTCAAGAAACTGCATGAGACATTGTTGGAATATATGGACTATAACATCATTTTGATGGGAGATATGAATGGAGTGGTATCTACTAACATGGATAAGTCGCAAAGACAGGTGGTAACTAAAGACGGCAGACTACCAAAAACCTTTTTTGAACTAGTTGACAATATGGACCTTACTGATATTTGGAGAACTAAGAACCCCCTTGGAAGAGAGGGAACATTCTTCTCTGAAGCCAACATGACCTGGACAAGAATTGATCAAATATGGATAACTAGAGGACTGGCACCTAAGACACGAAAAGTGGAAATTTGCCCAAAAACTTGCTCCGACCACAATGCAGTGAAGATGGAGATGAAACTAATGCCAATCGGTTCTTTTAGATGGAGAATGAATGACACCCTGTTTAGAGATCAGGAGGTGACTAAGAAGGCCCAAAAAACTTTGAGAGACTATTTCGAGATAAATTTGAACACTACGGTGGAAAAAAGAACAATCTGGGACGCAGGCAAAGCGGTCATGAGAGGGTTTCTGATTCAACAGAATGCAATAAAAAAGAGAACCCAAAATGAGAAAAAAGATAAAATTCTGGAAAAAATAAAAGAAGGAGAGAAAAGACTAAGAGCGAAACCAAAATCCCAAGAGATTCTGAGAGAAATTAAGTTATATCAAGTACAATATATGAAAATGATAAATCAGGAAGTGGAATGGAAAATTAAGCAGATGAGGCAAAAGTCCTTTGAATCGGCTAATAAATGTGGGAAACTGCTAGCATGGCAGATGAAGAAAAGACAGAAATTAAATACTATTACAAATTTGGAGGTAAATGGAAAGATCATACAGAATCCATTGGAAATTAGAAACTGCTTCCAGAGATACTTTAAACAACTCTATACACAAGGGCCACAGAAAGAGGCCGAGTTAGACCAATTCCTGAGGAAAAATGGATTACAAAAAATTTCTCAAGAAAAAAAGACATTGTTGAGTGACAAAATTACAGAACAGGAAGTGGCGGGTGCCATTCAAAATATGCAGTTGGGTAAATCTCCAGGACCAGACGGTTTAACCTCCAAATATTATAGAGTTTTGAAAGATTGGTTAATTCGGCCACTAATGGAGGTGTGCAATGAGATATTAGAGGGGAAAAAGGCACCGGAGTCGTGGCAGGAAGCTTACATTACACTTATACCGAAAACAGAGTCTGAAAAGACGCAACTTAAGAACTACCGCCCCATATCCCTTCTTAATGTGGATTACAAAATATTTGCTGACATTTTGGCTAATAGGTTAAAAAAAGTACTATTGGAAGAGATCCATAAGGATCAAGCTGGCTTTCTCCCGGGTAGACACTTGTCGGACAATACAAGGAACATAATTAATATTTTGGAGAAGTTGCAAGTGAATATAAATACTAAAGCAGCTCTAATCTTCATAGACGCGGAGAAAGCCTTTGACAATATTTCTTGGAGTTTTATGAAGAAAAATCTTCAGGGGATGGGGGTGGGTCAAGGGTTTGAAAATGGTATAAGTGCAATTTACTCAGAACAAAAGGCTAAATTAATTGTTAATAATGTGGTGACAGAGGGATTTAAGATAGAGAAAGGTACACGACAAGGCTGCCCAATTTCCCCATTGTTGTTTATATCAGTCCTGGAGGTACTATTGAACATGATTAGAAGGGACCGTCTGATTAAAGGCATTCAGGTCGGAGCTAAGCAATATAAATTGAAAGCATTTGCAGATGACTTAGTCTTAACATTACAGGAGCCAGAATCTAGTTCGAAAAGAGTTTTGGAAGTGATTCAAGAATTTGGGCAGATGGCTGGTTTTAAGTTGAACAAGTCAAAAACTAAAGTTCTTGAGAAAAATCTAACACCGATCGAGAAAGAAAGGTTTCAGAAGGAGACAGGCCTAACAATAGTAAAGAAGGTCAAATATTTGGGGGTCAACATGACTGCTAAGAACTTAAACTTATTTAAAGATAACTATGAGAAATGTTGGTCAGAAGTGAAGAAAGATTTAGAGATATGGTCAAACCTGAAGCTTTCCTTGTTGGGCAGAATTGCGGCTATAAAAATGAATGTATTGCCAAAGATGTTATTTCTGTTTCAATCCTTGCAAATTTTAGACAAAATGGACTGTTTCAAGAAGTGGCAGAGAGATATCTCTAGATTTGTCTGGCAGGGCAAGAAGCCCAGAATAAAATTTAAAATACCGTATTTTTCACACCATAGGACGCACTTTTTCCCTCCTAAAAAGCAAGGGAAAATGTGTGTGCGTCCTATGGAGCGAATGCAGGCTTTCACTGAAGCCTGGAGAGCGAGAGGGGTCGGTGCGCACCGACCCCTCTCGCTCTCCAGGCTTCAGGAAGCTATCCGCTAGCCATGGGAGACCCAGCTCTCCCACGGCTAGCGGAGTGCTGCATTAATCCCGAAGCTTGGGGCGTGCGGAGCTCCGCACGCCCCAAACTTCGGGATTAGCGCAGCGCTCCGCTAGCCGTGTCTAGGCTGCGGATGGTAGCCTGCTTCCCGGACCGTTGGGCGCCCTGAAAGCAGAGCGCCCGGCGCTTCGGGAACATATCCGCAGCCTAGGCAGCCCTGCGGGAGGTCCCGCAGGGCTGTCCAGGCTGTGGATAGCAGCCTGCTTCCCGGAGCATCGGGCGCCCTGAAAGCAGAGCGCCCGGCGCTTCGGGAACACATCCGCAGCGTGGGGAGCCTTGCAGGAGTTCCCCGCAGGGCTCCCCATGCTGCGGATAGCAGCCTGCCGCCCGGCGGGTGGGGCGCCCTGAAGCAGAGCGCCCCTCGCGCCAGGCAGACATCTGCAGCGTGGGGAGCCCTGCAGGAGTTCCCCGCAAGGCTCCCCAAGCTGCGGATAGCAGCCTGCCGCCCGGCGGGCGGGGCGCCCTGAACCAGAGCGCCCCTCGCGCCAGGCAGACATCTGCAGCGTGGGGAGCCCTGCAGGAGTTCCCCGCAAGGCTCCCCAAGCTGCGGATAGCAGCCTGCCGCCCGGCGGGCGGAGCGCCCTGAATCAGAGCGCCCCTCACGCTGGGCAGACACCCGCAGCGTGGGGAGCCCTGCAGGAGTTCCCCACAGGGCTCCCCACGCTGCGGATAGCAGCCTGCCGCCCGGCGGGTGGGGCGCCCTGAAGCAGAGCGCCCCTCGCGCCAGGCAGACACCCGCAGCGTGGGGAGCCCTGCAGGAGTTCCCCGCAAGGCTCCCCAAGCTGCGGATAGCAGCCTGCCGCCCGGCGGGCGGGGCACCCTGAAGCAGAGCGCCCCTCGCGCCAGGCAGACATCCGCAGCGTGGGGAGCCCTGCAGGAGTTCCCCGCAAGGCTCCCCAAGCTGCGGATAGCGGATAGCAGCCTGCTGCCTGGCGGCTGAAGCAGAGCGCCCCGAGCGCCAGGCAGACATCAGCCAGCCCCACAAGCTCGGGGGACAGCAGGGAGGCGCAGCGCCACCATCCCGCTGTTCCTCGACCTGGTTCGGTTTCCCTGACCTGCTTTTGGGGGGGAAATAAAGGGAAATTTTTTTCCTTTATTTCCCCCCCAAAAAACTAGGTGCGTCCTATGGGACGGAGCGTCCTATGGTGCGAAAAATACGGTACTAACTGATGCTAAAGAAAGAGGTGGATTTGCCCTGCCTGACCTGAAACTTTACTATGAATCGGCCGCATTTTGTTGGCTGAAAGAATGGCTGCTTCTTGAAAACACAGACATTTTGGATTTAGAAGGTTTTAATAACGTTTTTGGGTGGCATGCATATCTGTGGTACGACAAGGTCAAAGCTCATAAAGCATTTAAAAACCATATTGTCAGGAAAGCATTGTTTAACGTCTGGTTAAGATATAAAGACTTATTGGAGAATAAAACCCCAAGGTGGTTGTCACCAATGGAGGCAAAGGCACTCAAAAAGTCCAATATGGAGGCCAAATGGCCGAAATATTGGGAAATATTGGAACAAGAAGGAGATAAATTGAAATTGCAGAGTTTTGAGAAATTAAAAGATAAGGTGCGAGATTGGCTGCACTATTTTCAAATAAGAGAAGCCTACAACATGGATAAAAAAATAGGTTTCCAGGTGGAAAAATCAAAATTGGAAACTGAGTTGTTAGAACCCAAAACTAAAATACTTTCAAGAATGTATAACTTGCTGCTAAAATGGAATACGCAGGATGAAACGGTTAAATCTGCTATGATTAAATGGGCTCAAGATGTTGGTCATAACATTATGTTTGCTGACTGGGAACAGTTGTGGACCACAGGTATGAAATTTACGGCATGTAATGCCTTAAGAGAGAATATCATGAAAATGATATACAGGTGGTACATGACCCCAGTCAAGCTTGCAAAAATCTACCATCTGCCCGACAATAAATGTTGAAAGTGTAAAGAAAATGAAGGAACATTCTTTCACCTTTGGTGGACATGCCCAAAGATTAAGGCTTTCTGGGAGATGATATACAACGAAATGAAAAAAATATTTAAATATACATTTCTTAAGAAGCCAGAGGCTTTTCTCCTGGGCATGGTGGGCCAATTGGTGCCAAAGAAGGACAGAATTTTCTTTATGTATGCAACAACAGCAGCAAGAATTCTTATCGCAAAGTATTGGAAGACACAAGAGCTACCCACCCTGGAAGAGTGGCAGATGAAGGTGATGGACTATATGGAATTGGCAGAAATGACTGGCAGAATCCGAGACCTGGGAGAAGAGTTGGTGGAAGAAGACTGGAAGAAATTTAAAGACTATCTTCAGAAATACTATAAAATTAATGAATGCTAAAACTGTGCTTGGATTGGTAATAAGTGGTAATTAGTGATAAAAGTTAATAAGATTATGCAAAAAAAGGCATTGATGATTGGCTGAAAATATTGATATAGAATGTGTTATGGTATAAAGTTTAAATATTTGAAAAAGGGTAAGAATTTGCTGAATTAAATATCTAAACGGGAATACAAAAGGGGGGAGGCGTGAGGAGGTCAAGAACATAAGCATATGAATTCGAGGTTATTGGGAATAATGGATCTGTTTTTATTTTTTGTTCTTTGTTTAAATTTAATTTTTCTTAATTAGTTGTGATTTTTTTCTTGTAACTCTGTGTGTTTCTTTTTTCTGTAACTTATGGGTTTTTTTTATTCTGAGAATTTCTACTTTTCTTTTCTGTAAAACTTTAATAAAAATTTATTTAAAAAAAAAAAAAGAGCACGCCAGGCACTCCTGTCTTCCACTGCCTCCCACAGTTTGGTCAAACTCATGCTGGTAGCTTCGAGAACACTATCCAACCATCTCGTCTTCTGTCATCCCCTTCTCCTTGTGCCCTCCATCTTTCCCAACATCAGGGTCTTTTCCAGGGAGTCTTCTCTTCTCATGAGTTGGCCAAAGTATTGGAGTCTCAGCTTCAGGATATGTCCTTCCAGTGAGCACTTAGGGCTGATTTCCTTCAGAATGGATAGGTTTGATCTTCTTGCAGTCCACGGGACTCTCAGGAGTCTTCTCCAGCACCATAATTCAAAAGCATCAATTCTTCGGCTCTCCAGCTCTGAGTGTGTAGCAAAGGCCAATGGTAGCAGACAAAGGCCAGGTTTAGGGTTTCAACTTTGAATGACATGGGCTGGAGGCAGTGGTGTAGCGTGGGTTGTCAGCACCCGGGGCAAGGCAAGTAATTTGCGCCCCCTAACCCGTGGATTTGCGCCCCCTAACCCGTGGATTTGCGCCCCCTAACCCATGGATTTGCCCTAACCCCACATGTTGCGCCCGGTGTGGCCCGCCCCCCCTGCACCCCCCACGCTACGCCACTGGCTGGAGGGAGGTCTTTGGAGTCAGTTAGTAGGGAGAAGGAAGAGAGGCAAAACTCCATTTGAGCTGGGGAAGACAGGCTGGAAATAATAGACACAGACAATGGCTTTTTGCTGTCCTTTGAATCCAAGGTACCGTTCTAAAATGAAAATAGTTACAGATCCCTCTATTGCACGTGTTTTGAGGGCAGATAATCTATCATGTGCTTGAGATATAACACGTCAGAAAATGAAACTTGTCAATGATGTTTCATTTTTTTATAATAGTGTAACAAAGCACTGTGTCATCAACTCAAAGGTTTATTTACAGCAGAATTCCCTATTATCCAAACCTTGGGTATTCAAATCTAGACCTCCTGATTATAGAAATCCATTGTCTCTCCACTGTTACATGAGCATAACATTCTGGAACTGAAATAGAACACAGAAACAGAGAATCCATTTTTATCTCAATTTCTCATTCAGATATACTATATGTCCCTCAAAGCTGCTCAACCGCAAGCAATGTTGATAACATTAGCATAGCTATAGGCTTCTATGATTAAGCATCAAATGTTAAATTGGCTATCATTTAATTTTATTCAATATTTGCATCTTTCTTTGATCCCAGATTACATCATTCATATATATGAAGGAATTTCTGGTGAAACACTGCATTTCATTATGGCTATGTGGCAATTCCTCTGTTTCTAAAACAATACTGCATGAACCTGCATTTACATCTCTGTTGCTTTGCACGTGACACATCATACTACTTTAGTCTTCATCTTTAACTTTATTTATTTATTTGTGGTATAGAAAATCTCTAGATTTTTCCAGTAGATAAATTGCTTTGATGAACAGACATTAATTAGCTGTGATTATCGATACTAACAACCATGGGGGAATTAAACTTGATCTTCTAACCAATACAACACAGGCATTAATTTGGCCATGCAGCAACCTGATAATTTGTGTTGTCTTTCGCTCTGATACAGAGAACCATGTGAGCAACAGAAACTGTACATATGCTGTTATGCTTGTTTTTAGAGAGGGTCAACCACAAAAACTGATGGTTTTCAAAGTGCCAAGGAGCTATTAGAGAGAATGTGAGCTGGTGAAGAGTTGACAATATTGAATCCAGTCACCCACTTCTGCACTGTGAGAGGCTTCAGAGCAAGTCACTGACTTTTGGCTGAGTATGGGTGCCCATAATATTTAATGAGGACTGGGAGAGCTTTCTTTCACAGTTGGTTTAATTTTGGTGGCCTCAGGGAGGACAAAAATGCATAAAGGGTTCATCTGTATTCAGAGACTTCTTTCAGTCTTCAGACAATGGTCTCTGAAATTTAAGTGTTAAGTGTATTTATTTTTTATATTATAAAATTTTATATAGTTCTAGATTGTAAAAACAAAACAAAACCCCAGAATGGTCAAAAAGTAAAACTACTAAGAATAAATAAATAAATATAGAAGAAATACAAATTGAAACACAAAAACTAAGGGCCAAAGGCGTGATATAGGGGAACTGTAATCCCATATCATGGCCTTAAAATAAAATAAAACTTTAAAGTAGCCATAGGAATCAGGAAGTCTGATTTTTTTATCTGAGCAGCAGGAAATAAAGATTAACCTTCTTTCTCTCTCTCTCTCTCTCTCTCTCTCTCACTCACTCATACACAAACACACACAGAATGCTAGTACAACAGCTGGGCGGGGAATGAAGACATAATATAAGTATTGTGTATTGCATTCCACCCCAGTCTCCCGAGTAGTGCAAGATTGCAGGGGTTTCAGGTGCTTACTCAGGGTTTATGTTTCCTTTTGGAATGAGGGACAGCAGGGACTGTGGTGGTGTCTTTATGATATATAGTTTATTTACACTTATATACAACCTGAACATATGGTGGAGGGGCTCGCAGCATTAACACCCCAAGAGGGTCTTGCTTCCCCCATAGCCACAGCCTTGGATTCAAACAGAAACCAAAAGTCACTTTGGCTCTCTGGCTTCACAATCTGCAGCTTTTCTTCTAGCTTCTGTCTCACACCACACAACTCTTCACTTTGGCCTTTTGTCCTTCTAACTATCAGCCAGTTGAGGAAGGGGGGGCACCCATTTTCTCTCTGGTACTGAGCCATTTCTTTTGTTCCTTTCATGGCCCATTACCTAGGCTATCATCTCACCAGGAAGCTAGCCTGGCTATTCCAAGAACTAGAAGGGGGCCCAGGCATTAGAAGGGTCTTGGCATACAGCCTATTCCCCCTACCCCCAAAAAACCTCAACACTCAGTATTTCTCCCAATGGAGCAAATGGCTTGGGAGGAAAGGCAGCACAGGAAACTCTTGCAAGCACCGTAGATGGAATCAAAACACAGAGCCTTCTATGGCTGTTTTAACGTAAGTAAATTGAGAGACTGATTATAGCTTTCCCATGGGAATTGTCAGGTCTGTTTTTAGTCAACTATTAAGGCCAAGACTGTGCACAGTGGCTCTCCAGAAAGGAAGAGCAGAATGCAGTTTGTCTGTGGTGAGGAGGTAATGTTAAGTATTCTACTATAGGACTAGATTGTGGTTGGCTGTACTGCCATAAATCATCCAAAAGTGAGCAGAACAACAGCGTACTGAACTTGGTGGTGAACCTTCACATAACTCCTTCATCATAAACTGCAATCCAGGCCAATAGTGTGTGTCATGAACTGGCAGGACAACAGGGAGGAGGAGGAAGAAGAGAAGAGGACCCAGTGAGGGGTGTAGCCGGGACTGGGACACACTGGGGCAAGGTGGGGACGGGGAAGGGAAGATTGGTGTAGGAAGTACTCCCGGGGTGATTGAGGATGACAAGGGGATGAGGGTCAGTGCACAGGAACCAGAGCAGCAGGACCCAAGAGCCAGAGGGGCCCCTGTCTCCATGAACATGGCAGGTGTAGGGAGCAGTAGGTGGGGCGCTCCAGGAGGCTGAGTCAGGCAAGGGCCCACAGCCCAGCTCCCTAGCTGGCCTGGTGGGGCTCACTAGCTCTGGGAGGTGATGTGTGATTCCTAAGCTAGAGTAGGCTTATAACAGGTGAGGGTCACATGCCTCATCAAGCCCAGATGCTGCAGTCAGCATGCAGAGGAGAGCAGAGAAGAGGTGCTGTGTCTGCTCAGCTGACCTTAGTTGAGGGACCTTGAGATGGATGCTCCTGGTTCTTCACAGGTCTGTGCTTTGGATTTGAATCTGGACTGTATCCTGACTGCTAGACTTCAGACTTGGTTACTTGGACTAACCCTGAACCTCATTTACTGATCTTTGCATTTCACTTGTGTAGATTGACGATCAGATTTTGAACTTTGGACGTGGCACACTGATTTGCCTCCAGGAGGCCAGGGGATCAGGACTGTATGGTTGTCTATCTGTTCAGTGGTTGGCCCTTTTTAGGACAGAAATGCACTTCCTAGGACAGAAATGGTTGTTTGTGACAGTAAACCTTTGAACATGTGCTTAATCTCATGCAGCTTCTCTGAAAACAATTACACATCCTGTGAGGAGTAAGAGGTCAGGTTTTTGAGGAAGATTCTTGAGGTATAGCTGCTCAGCTGGGGGAAGTAAGGGATTCTTGGGTAAAGCATCATATGTAAACAAATCCAAAGTCAGAACTTGTATAACTCAATGCACTGGCTACAATACTTTAGAAATTCAGTGGGCTTCCAAAAACAAACACTTCGCCATGTGGGCTATGAAGAAATCACAAAAATACAAATGGGAAATGCATTTACAGTTGTCAAGCTTGAGCAATTCAAGGAGAGCCATTTAATTTGACCAGCTTTTTGCATAACATTGTTCAAAATGTGTTCAAAATGTTTTACAGTGAGTCTATTATAATCAAAAACTTTTGACTTCCAGACTACATGAAGTTCACAAAACTCAGGTGAAGTGAAAACACCAGAATTTGAAGGACACGTGGAAGGCCATTACTGAAAGGTACTAACTTTTCTAGTCATAAATTAGTTTTCTGAACCCACAAGCAGTTTGTCAGATGAGACAGTAGATTGTTTTATAATGGGAGTCTGGCATGTTCCTGGCTTACTGATATCACAAATGTGTATGTTTTATGTAGGGTTTAGTTTATCAACAGATGTTGAGAGTGAGGGCAAGGGGAGGGCAAGGGCTGTATGTATGTGAAAACGTGGAACGGGTTCGTTGGAGTCACTCAACCATTCATCCAACAGCTCCCAGGAAGAAGGCTGACAAATTTCTGATATCAAAAACAGCTGTCACAACACAGGGTAATAACTGTCCTTGTCAAATCCACCAATTAAATCACCAGACTGTCAATGTGTTCATAATTGATAGATACAACAATCTGAGTTATAAACCACCAAGGATTGCTAAGACTGGTTCACTTCCTAAACAATTTCAGAAGCTTAACCTTAGCTCTGCATTGCTACAAGAGAAACTGTAAAGGGGTGCAGAGGATGAATGTGTGTGTGTTAATTTCTCTCTGTTTTTCTGTCTCATATGTAACACACAAGGACATAATTCAGTATTATCAACTCTTCCTTCTTCCAAAGGTCTGGGGGGCAGGGGCAGGAATCAGACTGGAAACAGGCTATTTCAGGAGGCCAGGTAGAAACAGCACCTCCCCTGCACACTTCAAATTTCAAACTACATGCAGTTACTCATCAGCAGCACCTTTATTTTGTGTTCTATACAGTGACTTGGGGGCTGAGCTTTTTTCAGCCCAAGGGCAACATTCCTTTCCATACAATCTTCTAAGGGCCACATGTCAGCATGTGGATTTAGTCAGAGGTGTAAAGGGGCAGAGCAACTAATGAAAATGTTAATTTTCTGTGGGATATTTAATAGTTTAATAAAGAATAAAAAAGAAGAAATCCCTGGATCCCTAGATTCAGAAATGAGGTGAGCACTCTCTGGTAAGAGAGCCCCAGCAGATATTTGAAATCACAAAACATGCATCGAAGTGTGGAAATATGTCTATTAGATCTTTAAATACCCCTTTCTAAGTCACCTTCCCCATTCTTCCTCTTCCGCATAGCTGATAACAGTTTTGTAAGGTAAAAAAACAATTTTACTTACAAACTCTTCAAAGGTCAGATTCATGTGCTTTTCCATATAGCAGTCAGAAAAACCTAGTTACAAAATGTGGTTAAAATGTTCTTAAAGTATTGGTCTAGAAACACAAAAATGGCTAGTATGTCATGCAACCAGGTGAGATCTGTATTACACATGGAGCTCACATGGTAGACTAAGTGTTTCCAAATTATTTGTACAGAAACACAGAGATGGTTTTACTAAAGCCATGTACAGTGGTACCTCGCAAGACGAATGCCTCGTAAGACGAAAAACTCGCAAGACGAAAGAGTTTTTCGTTTTTTGAGTTGCTTCGCAAGACGAATTTCCCTATGGGCTTGCTTCGCAAGACGAAAACGTCTTGCGAGTTTGTTTCCTTTTTCTTAAAACCGTTAATACCCAGGGAATCCGTGCTTCGCAAGACAAAAAATTCGCAAGACGAAAAAACTCGCAGAACGAAGTAATTTCGTCTTGCGAGGTACCACTGTAGCCATCAGGGCATGGAGTGATCAACCCCAACATCCTTCATGGTGGGAAAAAAGGGAGAGAAGACAAAAAGGAACTAGACTTCCTTCCTTCCAAGGTGAGGGGGCATGGAAAAGCAGTTTATTCTGTGGTCTTAACCCCTTCATTCATTTAGAGCAAAGCATGCTGGTTATGAGGCTTAATTATCCCACACTTGTGACAGTAGGGTAATCAGACACATGCCAGACACTCCTTTCTGTTCTCCATCCAGATAAGTAAGAGACAATTTAAGGGTTCAAGAACAAATTCCAGCCAGGCAAAAACATTACTGAAGGGGCAAACAGGACCAGTGAGGGGTCTAGCCTGTGGAGTTGGGGTGTGGCCTTGGGAGAGGACCACATACAGAGGCCTAGATGACCACATTTAGCTCCTGGGCCTGAGATTTACCACCTCTAAACTTTAGTTAACCAAAATATAAATGGGTGACCCCAGGCTCTTGCACCATCCACCATCCTATTCATTCATTAGAACATGTATGGAGAGTGCTGATGCATATCCATATGCATGACGGGGGTGCTCTTTGTGGACAAGTAAATATAAATCATTCGTCCATCCCCCGCCCCCCGAAGATGATTAAGTTGGCTGACAACAGTGTTGTAGTTACTTGAAGGTATAGAAAACCACAAATGCTATTGAAATTCGCTGGTTGCGGTGGCGGGGACGGTGGCAAATTTATCTTGGTTTATCAAGATTTAATGAGCGTTTCATTAAATCTTGCTGTGGCTTGTCACCCTCCTTCTGAATTCTTTTCCTCTCCACCAAGAGAAATCCAAAATGATAGACAAGGTTGATCATCCTAAAATTAGAGCTACGGTATGCATGAATTGCAATCACTTTTGCCTCCTCTAAATTGTGAATAGGCTGTGACAGGGCAAGAACAAGGTTAGGAGCTCCTAACCATAAATAAAACGCAGACAGCCTTTGAGGAGGCCACCGCTCACTGCAGATTTTAGTGCAAGTTGTCCGTTCTAAGTACAATGGGAAGGCTGAGAAAAGAATGAACATTCTTCTTAGAGGATGATGGAGAAAACAGAGGTCCCCCATGGAAGTGCACAATGTTTTCAGAGGAGGAAAGTTTAGTGCTTTTGAGGATTTCATGTTCTCAACCTTTGTCTTTTCATGCCACCTGGGTGGGCAGAGCAATTGTGCAGATAGATGGGTTAGTATAATATTCAAGGCAGTGCTAAGACGAACATCCTGTCAGTGCCATGATTTCTCCTTGTATGAAGGAATTTTCTCTCCTCCTCTCCATGCCCCCTCCCTCCAAATCTGTTCTGTGTTTCCCTCCATAGCACATTGGGAGATGGCATGGGTGGAAATCCCCTTACCCGTGTGCAGTAGTAATTAAACAACACATATTTCCTTTTGTTTTCCTTTTATTTCCACCCACTTTTCTGCTCTTCACAAGATTTAATGTTACAAGGCGGTTCGCAACACATCAGAATACCAAAATATTCTAAAACAACCAAGAGTTTTGCAGCACCTTAAAGACCAACAAATTTATTATGCTATAGGTTTTCGTGAACTAGAGTCTGCTTCAAAACAAATAATAGCAAAACTGTCATGGATTCTTTTTTTTTTTTAAAAAAAAATCTTCCTTTAAAAAAACAAACAAACTTTGTTTTTAGCTGTGAGTTATTTCTGTGATGCCAGAGTCATAAAACAAGGTTATTTTTGCCTGCATACCCTTGTAGTACATTCCTAAACACAGGGGAAATGATATATGGTGCAAAACAAAGCGGGGTGATTAGCTAGTAAAGTATTGTTAGAATGTAATTCTATGTCATAAATTAATGAAAATGTAAGACGCCTTCACTGTTTGACTCGTGCTTTAAGCGTATTAACCTGTTAATCTGCCATTGTTAATCTAAGGAGTAAACTGAACTTTTGTCCACCTAAATCAGGAGAACAAAACATCTGGCTCAGATAAGAATGATACTGCGCCTAGAAATTAAAGGAAGGGGCTTTAATTATGACTTAAAGTGAAAAGTCTTGTTTTGAAGTTGAATGCTGGACATATATTATTCCAGTATCAGGGAATCTTTTGACAAGACTAAAGACTCGGTTAACTGTCATATATGAGACCATCCGAAATGATATAAATATAAATGGATTTCATCCAATAAGTTAGGATCTCTCACCAAAACCTCTTTGACTCCTGGGTCAGGAAAGCTCCTTACTATTACATTATAGAACAGGCATCCTCAAACTCAGCCCTCCAGATGTTTTGGGACTACAACTCCCATGATCCCT
The DNA here is from genome assembly GCF_964270895.1 of Podarcis filfolensis. Classification (NCBI taxonomy): domain Eukaryota; kingdom Metazoa; phylum Chordata; class Lepidosauria; order Squamata; family Lacertidae; genus Podarcis; species Podarcis filfolensis. Next base: position 73,265,330 of record NC_139604.1, on the reverse strand, counting down.
AGCTAACAGGAGCAGTGGTCAGGGATGATGGGAATTGTAGTCCCAAAAAACATCTGGAGGGCTGAGTTTGCCTATGCCTGCTATACATCCTTCTGTTATTGCTAGGTCATTTTGGGTAAGACTTTTTAAAGTGTTAAAGTGACTTTTTAAGTGTTTCTTAAAACACTGTTGTCGCTTTTAGTCTATGTTCTGTCCTATCATACCATATATCTCTATTATGTAAATATTGTTTGTTATTTTGAGATAAATTTGGTTTTGTGAAGACTTTTTCTGAAGTCTTTTTTCTTTATTTTTTTGTAAATGTGATACCTGTTAGGACTCCACAGGGAAGGTACATTTCATTCAGAGGAGATACTATATTGCTGCTAACTTTGGTACAGTACTATCTAAATACTGGGGATGTGAGATTCGCCAAGGGAGGTGGAAACTTGACAAAAGATTAATTCAGCTGCAAACACATAAGACTCAGCAATAAAATCATGCTCACTCCCAAAACCTTCTGGGCCAATAAAAAAAAAGTTTTAACTGGGTGCCCCCACGGATTATTGTAGCTCTCAGCCTCAGTTCAGTGCAGTAGAGGATGGCATGGTGAGCTGGAGGCACTAACTTGAGCTCCCAGCAGGTAAGTCACTGCTGCTTACTGAGAAGGAGAGGGTGGAGGTGGCAGGGAGGGCAGCACAGTGAAAATGTACTGGCAGGAGCATCGGACTTAGCTCAGCTGGTATATTTGCACCGTGCCAGCCTCACTACTGCCTCCCTACCCCCTCAGTGAGCAGCAACAAGTCGCCTGCCAGGAAGTTAGGTACACGCCTTCACCCCATCCAGGATATTAGTACAAACATATTGTGTAGTGAACTTTGCAATATGTACAGAGTTATACAGTACAGTGTAATGGTTTCAGGGTTGGACTGTGACCAGAGAGATTAGGGTTTGAATCCCTGCACAGCCATGAAGCTCGCTGGGTGATCATGGGCCAGTCACTGTCTCTCAGCCTAAACTACCTCACAGGGTGAGATCTTTGGATAGAATGTTGGTATGTTTCTATTTTTTCTTAAGAGATCAGCCTGACAGTCCTATCTCAGTTACTGGATAATTTCATCTGGGAAAATATAAATGTGAGATAGAAGCTAACCAAACATGATGTGTGACTAGCCAATATTCTGGTTTGCCTCAGCTATATGGCCAATAATAGTTGAGTGAAAGCCCTTCAAAGGGGACTTGGTTTAAGATTACGCTGAGGAGAAGAGATCCATAAATCCAGGCACTGATGAGTGGTTGGCAGTTTTGCTCATCATGGAAATTAAATACTTTCCCCCAAGGTCACACATTGGTGACAAAAGTGGAAAAGGAGACACACATTGCTAGCAACATCTCTGTTTTATTTTATTTTATTTTAAGTTGATCTTTCATTAGTTGTTCTAACCTGATCATTAAAGTTGGATGCTCCCAAGCCCGAGGAAGAAGTGGGAAGGTTACAATTGCCGCAGAAATGTGAGAATAATGCATTGTGCTCTGTTGGGCACAGTGGAAGCTGTTGTGGTCCCAGCTGCAGACTGACAGTAATTTAATAGTCCCAGATGGAGCCTTGGGGATGATTTGATACTCAAGGCTGGCAGCCAAGGCCTGCTTTGGTACATTCCTGCTTTTGCACGGTTCTCTTCTACAGAATGGGAAAGGAGTAGGTATAGTACAATAAAGCAACTGATCTATTAGAAGATAAGCTGGGAGGAGAACAACAAAAACACCCAGAATCCCCTTAATCTAACCCCATGTTGCCACAGGCAATCACAACAGTTATCTGAAGTGCAGAATTGTTTCAGCTCATGGGACACCTGCTATATCTGTTCAGTGAAAAGACATGGCTCACCACACTTCAAAAATTGGGCCATTATAAAAAGTTCAATCATATTTGTGCAGCATATGAGTAAATGTGCTTATTGCTTTAGATTCATATGCGCCGATGTCATGGCCAATGAGATCTGTGCAATGAGATCCATGCATTGAGTGGGACAGGCTGGGAAAGAAAAATACAGTTGACTGTATAATCCCCATGTAAATAACTACACTTTAGTTACAAACTTTTCATTATGGAATAAACATTTGAAAAAAAAGGCTTCTGTGACCCTCTTTGCATGCTGTGTGAACCTCACTCTTTCTAGTAATTAGGGCCAGCAGATTAATATTCTGAATAGTGTATTTTGCTAATGCTGTTGTTCTCTGGCCATTACCAAAAACCTGCTATCACCACAGATAGAATTGTTCAATGGTTATCATGTGTTCTCCATTTTGTACAAGCAACAAACCTTACCCATTGATTTAAAAGTACTTTGTAATTTATTTGTAATGGATTTTGTGAAATGCGGAAGTTAACTTGGCATCTCCAGCTTGTTATTTATTTGTGTTTAGGATGGTTCACCCTGTTCCTACGAGCTGAAATAGATGGCATGATTTTGTTATAACCACATGGTCACTATAATCCATTGAGCAATATCAATACATATTCCTACTTGATTGATGGAGAACTTTGGCCGAGTGACCTTAGGTATGCTGAGCAAGGGTGTTCATGTGCCCAGCGTGATAATTTTAAAACACTGTTAGGAGAGGGTGTACTGATCTTTTTGCTGACACGCCAGACCCATAGGAGTGTATTTGTGTATTAGGAAGGAATGGGATGAATCCCATATAACTGATTGCTAGCATGGTTTAGAACAATGAAGGTGAATGAAGAAAGATGGATGGTAGGGAACTGTCAACTTTGTTAAGTGTGTTGATTCCTGTGAATGAGTAGAATTGGGGGGTGCTATTATTATTATCAGCTGCAGTAGCAGTATTGCAATGGGTTATGTTATTTGTCTTTTAAATATTGAGTGGTGTGCCATTTGTTGTATCACTCTATGCAGTGGTGGCCGGTGTCCATTGGAACTTGTAGAGCATACAACAGGAGACCGAAATAAGGTAGAGCTAGATGCACCCACAGCCAACAGTAGGCAGAGCCAACTAATTCTAATTCAGGCATAGGCAGACTCGGCCCTCGAGCTGTTTTGGGACTACAACTCCCATTATCCCTAGCTAACAGGACCAGTAGTCAGGGATGATGGGAATTGTAGTCCCAAAACATCTGGAGGGCCGAGTTTGGGGATGCCTATTCTAATTGGTCAACATCTTCCTCCATATTGAGTTCCACAAGGGCAACGCTGAGACTGAGGAGGAGGAAGCTCCACCCTCTAGGCCCATTGTAAGCAAGCAGGCAGATAGACAGGCTGCGGCCAGCTGAGGGTAGATTGTGATTGGTGGGGCTGCTAGGCCCTTGGTTGCTTTAATGGACCAGGCACCACTGATTGGATGACTGAAGATGGCCTTTGGCTAAGAAATAAAGATTTGTGCTTGATTATACTTACTTCAAGTAGCAAACTCCCTTGGTGTCATAAAGCTCACTCCACTGGATGCAGAAACTGGTCTTGAGTTGCAGTTTTGCCCAAGACCACCCACTGAGGTAAAATTTGAACTCAGGCTTCCCAGGTTTAAGAGCCAATTTTCATTTTATGTTTTGGGTATGGATACCTCAAAAGGAATGAGAGACTTCAAAATCCTCTAAATTAGAAATGTCTGGAAGTGCCCTTAGTTGATCAGCTAAAGTTGATCTACGGTTCTGAGCGTGCTGTTGTAAAGATGATCAAATACCATTTTGTAAGGCTCTTGCAGTCTTAAATATGAACAGATGAAGCATCTGAGGTTCTATATCCAATGTTGCCACAGATTTGCCCTGAAGGAAAAGCCAGTATCCCCCCCCAAAAAAATATATATATATAAAGCCTGACAACTTGTATGACTTCAAATGCTTTGGTACAAAAACAAACAGAGTAAGCAGGAGTAGTTAAATGCTTTCGGCATGTCTCACTTGTAAGATATAAGGTAAGAATTAAGCCAGAGGGCAGCAATAGGCAAATGCCAAATTCTTGTGGAAAGACATTCTAGGAGCACAGAGAACAAAATAAATGGTATCAGAGATCACAGATGGGGGAAAGCTGACATCACACAAAACTACCCAGATAAGAATAATTAAGAAACAGGAGGAAACCTGAAACAGGAGCTCACTGCTATCACACTGGAACGTAAGAAGAAAGCCCCTTTAAAGTCTTATTAATTTTGGCCTGCTTTGCCTCTAGAGATTTGTCATCTGTTCCTACTCATTTCAGAGCTTCTGATTAACCGGTTTCAATTTAAGCTAGTCTTAGCAGCCGTCCCCCCTCCTTCCCGTACCAGTAAGAGAGCTGCTTGCTTAAGATGATCTCAATCTTTTGAGTAGACCAAAAATAAGTGCCCTTCCTTAGTTGTGGCAGATTGATTTCGTGTGTGTATTTTTCTGTTTCTCTAGGGAATTGGCTGCAGTAAATCAAATTAAGAACAAGCTAAGCTTTTAATAGGGCTTCTTCAATACAATGAACTTTGATTCTTTAAAGTTGAAGTTCATGATCATTATTTATCCTGACAGTGTCTTCGCAAGCAATAAAGGGAGGCAATTCTTTAATGGTACCAATTTTTAGTGGAGAATAAATTGCAGTCTGATGCCTTCTCATACATTCCTAGATGTGAAAGATGCAGGTTGCATGGTGTTACGTGACTGGTTTATTTTGGGCTCTTTTCAAGTACCTTCTTCCATAATTATTAAGATAATTACCAAAGCATCTAGGATAAAATATCTAAAATTATTATGTACAGACCTGCTCCAGGATGCTGTCACAGAGATCTGATTAAAGACTGTTGGTTGAAATAGTATAGGGGCAATTATGCATCAGTATCATCTGATTACACAATGTGATGGCTTATAGCTGAATGTGAGAACTGTCTCTACTGAAAAAGCACTGTGCCTGATGTGAGATGAATGTTCAAGCTGTGGTCTTTTATATGTGCAACATACAAGCCACTGCTTAAAGCTGCAGTTAGCAAATGATGAACATGCATGTATGACCCAGCCTTTAGCTGGTTTATGCAGTGCCATAGCAACCCATCCAAGAACTATGCAACTGTAGGGGGCTTCCACTCCTGCAGTTATTTTGATTGATGCACCCTAAATGTAAGGCAGTTATGGAACACTTGGCACTTGCCATTTATTGCATTCTTAAAGTGCTTCTGCAGATGTAAAGTAAGCAGAGGAGATGCTATACCATGATTCAATGTTATCCCCTTGATAAAAGAGACTGTCTTTTCTACAGCTATAGGAATGTGGTGCATTCCCTAGTTAAGGCTTGGGGAATGAACTAGATTCTTTAGAAATTGATAGTACATGTCAGGAGCCACCAAAATTCACAAGGGTGGGTGTGAATTCATATCAGGGGGATCAGGGCCAGCTCCTGGTTTCTTGGGGGTCTCATCCCGCCCTTTCCTCCTCAAGTTACACTCCTCCTTCCTCTTCGCCCCAGCCCTTTACAGTAAAATAGACATTGACTGTTACGTCAACCGCTTATTGCCAAAGAAAACTAATCCAAACTTTAGAATTTCATTCAGTGATTGCCTTTTTATTTATTTATTTTCTTGAACAATATGGAGGTATAACTTAATTTGCAGTAATATGCAATATTATACCTAGGATTAACTCTCATGGAAGTTAACTTCTGAGTAGACATGTAATTTGTTGGAATTATTCACTTCCACAATGGCAGAAGTAATTTCTCTTATATCTAACCCTTTCACCTGGATTTTAAATTGATACACAACTACTCCCCCCCGTTTCCCCCCAGAATTCTGCTCGCAAATAAACGAAGGCCAAAGAAAGTTTGAGGATGTCAACTCACAGTAGAAGCATCCTGCACACTCATTTGAACAGTGAAATGTGTGTGTGACAGTGTCATTTATCTACAAAGCACAAGGATGAAATCTCTTCAGAGCTATAAATTATTAAATTGATAATCAGGCAGACAGTATACAGGCACTGGATGAGAGATATACGTAGCATTTCATGCAGCAAGATTTTCCTTTAAATGATTATTATTATCCTGGGATGCCAGCAGAAAAACAGAACTCTTCAGTGGGCAAAACAGCATAAGGAACTTCACCTTCCTCAATTCCCCTTCATAGAGGAGGAAATAAATTTTGATAGTTCTCAAGCTAACCAAAACACACCACTTAGCAAGTAACGCTCCACAGTGCAGGTAGAGACATTCCTGGTCTTGGATCATCAAGAAGGGGTAACTTGGATAGGGAGTCTCTTCAAAGAAGCCTCCATCTTGCTGTATTCTGATTACTTTAACTGGAGAGTCCCACAACTTCTGGAAACATTCCTGAGATTGCTGAGGTGTTCTTTCCCTCTCAGAAGCAGAGGCTGGGGTGGTTTTGCTGCAGTTCTCAGACTTGTTATTGAGTAAATGACTCGGGTTGTCCAGCCACTTAATACCCCAGCCTGCCAGTTCTGCTCATCTCTTTTGTCTGGCCTTGTCTGGCCCACCTTGGCTCCTCAAACACTAACCAGCTTTGTTTTGGTGGGGGGGGGGGGATTTAGTTTGGGAAACCAGGGCAGGGTGAAAGTTGCTTTTGAGAAAATGCGGGACGATCTGATGACAAATCTTCCATATAATATGTAGTATGGCCCTAAGAGACAACCTTTGTATGGTAGAGCAGCCCTTGGCTCGGCTAAAATTGAAGGAGCTTGTTCCAATGAAGCAGGAAGTTTGGAGTTTTAGTTCTGAGCACTTAAAAAAAGAAATTAGCCGCTGCCTGGAAACCATTAGTGATATCTTTTTATCTACATTTCAGTCTGATCCCACTCCCTTTGAAGTTAATAGAAAACTCTTCATTGTCCCACCATTGTCTCCAGTAAGATCAGGGTCAGGCCCCTTAGCTCGCAGTTCCCTAACAGCAGTTCCAAAAGCTTTGGAGTCTCATATATATATATATATATATATATATATATATATATATATATATACCTCCCCTCTACAATTTCTTAAATTTATCTTGTAAGTGTGCAACTGTGTTACAGGAATTCTCATGTTACAATTCTCTTTGTCTTCATGCATATCCTACACAGGAAGGAAGAAACTTATTTGACACTGGTAAAGTTGCAGGAAAAAGAAACGCACGTTCTAGGGTTTTTAAGGTGACACATCTTATGCTTTCTTGTTGCTACAGACTCCTGTAACTGCCATCTGCATAGAGAATTTATACAAGAGAAACCCTGGACTTCTGAGCACATTCCACATCAAAGCATGAATGGAGTATTTAGAGGGCAAAAGTATGGGCATGGTTTATGAAAATAAACCTGGGTTAAGGCCCAGATATCTCCAAGTAGGGTTGCTCTGTCTGAAACCCTGGGGAGCTGATGGGTGGATCAGTTATCTGATGAGCAGGATGGGAATACTAAATTGCTCCGTCCACCACCACTTTTTCCTCCGCAACCTCTTCTTGACAGTCACTTTCCTAACAAATTCATCTTGAAACTCTGTCTGGAAGTAGAAGTTGTCAGTAGGTTATTATTTTATTATTAAATTTATATAGCCACTCAGCAATAAATATTTGCTTTGATAGTGTGCAACTTAACAATGTTACAATACCATTATATAATAAATAAGGCACCGGTATAGACTATAAAAAATGTCCCTACAGGAGAGACCAACAGTACTTCATCTGGACTGAAACTCAGTTTATTTATCTGCATCCAATCCATTGCTACAACCAAGTCCCTATTCAGGACATCCACAACCTCTGATGAGAAAGGAAGAAAGGGATGGATGTCATCTGCATACCAGGGCCATCTCAGCCAAAATCTCCAGATGACCTCTCCCAACTGTTTAAGTGTAGATATTGTTATGAGTTGGGTGCAGGCGTAGGCTGTATGCCTGGATCCAGCATGGATTCATTTCCTGGAAAAGCCAGGCTAGCTTCCTGACGAGGTAATAGTCCTCCAAGTATGGGCCATTAAGGTAACAAAGGATGTAGCTCTGTGCCAGATAACAAATGTGTGAATCCCCCTCCTTCAACTCATTAGTAGTTAGAAAGACAAAGGCCAGGATTGAGTTATGTGAGCTAGATGATGATAATGATGATTATCAATCATCATCATGCACTTATATGCCTCAAGGAAATATACACAATATAATATACACAATATAATAAAGCAACTTAAAAGCAGAAAATAACAGCAAATGAATTTTTAAAAAGACACAAAGTAGACACCCATGACAGAGTCCTATTCATTCACCTGGGAAAGGTTGTTGGAATCATGAATCCCGCCAAGTGTTCATTTAGACCCTATTTACAGACTTGACTGTTTCCCCATCCACTCGTCCACATTCAGTTGCATTCAGCTGCCCCGATGATATTTCATTTTTTGTGTTGGGCAGCTCTCTTCCTTTCAGCCAGCCAACCTTGTATTCATCAGAGGATCTGTTTTGTGTAACCCTCACTTCATACTCCATCTTCAAACACCTCAGAGGAGCAACTAATTTCTCACGCTGGGTTAAAGCCAAAATTAAGATGAACTTACTTCGCAATGCGTGCTTTCCCAGAATCCTTGCAAGTTGGAAGGGTTGAATATGAAAAATAACGCTGATGGAACAGTTCAGATCTTTTGTGGCATTCTTCGTATTTGGGACAAGTGTCTAGGGGAAAAATATGGGCGTTCTACATTCTCTCTCTCCTACTTCGGTTGATATTGGTTTGTATTGATTTGTTTTCCCCGTGTACTTTTCTTCTGTGCCTGCCATTGGTTTAAACGATAAATCTGAAAACTCTCAGCTCTCTGCAGCGGAAGAATGTTTATGGGCTTAGAACATGGCTGGGCTGGCATGAAATAAATTTGAAGTAGCGGCTATCGCATTATTTATCATTTCTATAGCTCTTCTAACACTGTAAAGTGCTCTTCTATTCTTACCTTGCTTGTGCTCTCAAGAAACCTGTAAACTAGGTTGGAGTGAAAGATAAGCCCTTTTTAGGTATTAGAATCTCCTGCACAAGTAACATTATGTGGGAGAGAGTGAAGATGAGCTCTGCTGCCCAATCCCCATCAACCTCTATGAGTTGGAAGGCTCATGGCCATGGTACCTCAAGGACCGCCTCTCTCCATACGAACCAATGGGGACCCTGCAATAATCATGAGGCTCTTCTTTATGTTCCTCCTCTACAAGAGGTCCAGAGATTGGAGCGTGAGAACATGGCTCCTCATTTGTGGAAGGCTGTCCTCAGGGAAGCTCGCCTGGTGCCTTCATGACATATCTTTAGGCACCAGGAGAAAAATGCTTCTCTTCAACCAGATCTTTGGCTGATTAACATTCTGTGGCCTTTTAAATGTCTTTGTGCGAGTGGGCTATTGGTTTGCTTTTGTTTTATTGTGTATTTTGTGTTCTCAGTTTGTATTTTTATGCTGTGAACCACCTTGTGATCTTCAGATAAAAGGCAGTATGCAAATGTAATTTTTAAAAAATATAAACTTCTCTAGTTTATAGAGAGCCAGTGTGGTGTAGTGGTTAAGAGCAGTAGTCATGTAATCTGGGGAACCGGGTTCGCGTCTCCGCTCCTCCACATGCAGCTGCTGGGTGACCTTGGGCCAGTCACGCTTCTTTGAAGTCTCTCAGCCCCACTCACCTCACAGAGTGTTTGTTGTGGGGGAGGAAGGGAAAGGAGAATGTTAGCCGCTTTGAGACTCCTGAAGGGGAGTGAATCAAATCCAAACTCTTCCTCTTCTTCTAGAAGCAGTGGCGTAGCGTGGGGGGTGCCGGCCGCACCGGGCGCAACATCTGGGGGTTAGGGTTAGGGGGCGCAAATCCACAGGTTAGGGAGCGCAAATTACTTGCCTTGCTCCTGGTGCTGACAACCCACGCTACGCCACTGTCTAGAAGGGAGACTTTTACATTCAGGGAGGCTCTCCACATGATTTAATAGCAGAAGCAGCAACTGCAGGCAGGATGGAGCTAGCATGTTTGTCCTTGCTCTCTGGGGGTAGAAGGGGCTTCTTAAACCAACACAGATGTAGAATGCCCAAATAGGGCTATAGAAACTTGTTCATGGCCACAGTGGTGATTACTGGTTTGAACCTGGTAAACTAAGTTTGAACAGGAAAACTAACTTTACTTTTTATGGAGTCCTTTAATGACACACTTGTGCTTGTTTGGCATCGGTTAATTTATTTATGTTGGGATGAGCTGAAGAAACACCCAGCAGCAGGTCATTCTCCACAGATAGTTTGTTTCATTGCTTTGTTTTGATTGCAGCCATTGATGAGAATCCCAGCTCTTTAAGCATGCTGTTGCAATGGGATTAAAATTCCAAGGCTTTGGTTACAATTTGGGGTATTTGTGTCTCTGTGCTATAACATGCATGCATTGTCTCACAGGAATTAACACTGTAGAACCTCCTTCCTACCTAGCATGTACAGAGACATTCTGCCCAGCAACTTCCTGCTTCCCGGATATGGGGCACAGGCAATACTGAGAACAGTAGAGCAGTGGTTCACTAGGTTTGCTAGGGTTCCCAGGATACATTTCTTCTGGATTCATTTCCAGAAGGACACTAGGGTCTCTGTTCCTCAGGGCATGCAAAACTGTGAACAGGCTGCTCAGTAGAAACCTGATAGTCAAGTCAGGCAATGTATTAGAAGCAGATTCTTCCAACATTCTTCAGCTTTGGTTCAAGCCCAGTTTCACTGTGTAAATGACCAATAAGTTTACCAGTCAATCAAGGACTGGTCCAAGTAGTCATTTTTGTACCCCATCCGTCCCAGCTATCTCTTTCCCCCATTCCTCCCTTTTGTGGTAGAGGCTCAGGTGGTGGTACTGCCTGTCAACTTCGTCCTCCAGAGGGCCGATCCACCCTTGCTGGCAAAACCCTGAATTGTGCTGTTTGGTGAGTTCATACTTGTGACCATTCTAGATTTGCCCTGGGACCCTCTCCAGAAAACCCATGTTTCTTTGTCCACTATTGGGTTGTTCTTAGTCCAATTTTGTGCATCTGCCTTGCTTTGACCTTTGTGTGTGCTGGGGCTCAGAGCGGCTGTTCCTAAGATAAGTTGCTAATGATGCTCTAGCTTCCCAAGATACAGACAGCTGCCCTGTGGGCTCAATGGAGTGGCAGGGCCACTGCTGCATCCACAGCCCAGCTGAACGTGCCAACCTGAGCGAAAGGTGGAGGCAGGCAGTTCGCTGTGTCAACCTGGAGCTGGCACAGTGATCTGCCCCCTCTGTCTTTGTGTCACTCTGCAGGTAGAGGCAATGAAGGGCTGCACAGTCGGACATTTCCACCCAGTTCAGCACTCCCCATTCCAGTCTGGAGCAAAGAGGTTTCAAATTGCTCTGCTAATAAAGTCAACATTATAAAAAGATTAATTTGCAAAATTTCATACCTATTGTTAAATGGAATACCATGCCATTTGCATCTGACTGATCACGTTGCATAAAATTATTAAATTCTCCTTTGGTGACAGCATCGTTCCTCTATAAAACAATCTACCCCCAAACTATAATGTCATATCTATTGTCTTATTTTTGTTGCTCATAGAGTCTGTTCATGAGAATTTACTTGAAGTCATTCAGGCAAAAATAATCTTAGGTAACCTATCCTCAGATAAACATTGAAGCTTAATTCAATAATCAAATGGGTTCAGGGGAGCTTTCCTTCATAATGCCCTTTTCAGCTCTTTATAGAACCACAGTTAGTATTGTGCAGTGCTTAAGAGCCTGCACTGGATATTTTAAAGTTGAACACAGCCTGGGTAGCCTTAGGCAAGCAACTACCTCTCAGCACCCATCTGTAATATGAGGAAACTTAATTTTGTTGATTTATTTAAGAGATTTCTAGGCCACCTTTTTGTAAAAATGATCAGGGCAGCTTGCTGCACAAATGACAAAACAGCAACACATAAAAGTGCAATTAAAACCAAACAAAGAACATATTAAGGCAGTAGTAAAGAAAAAATATCAGAAAAACAGATAAAGCCAATGTTAGAACCAGATCACTCTACATTATAGAAAGCCTGGGTGAACAGAAGTGGCTTCACTTGCTGTCAGAATGATATCACATGTAAGCTGTAAATGGGCTGCCATGACTGAAAAAATTCTCACCTAAGGACCACTTCATTACAGGCAGTGGAGAGATCTACAGGAAAGCCTTAGATGATGAATCCAGTGTCTAAGCAGATGCAAATGATGGAAGGTGGTCCTTAAAGTATCCAGATTTCAGGCTGTTTTAGAGTTTCAAAGGTTATGAGATGTTGGTTCACTGTACAGACCAGTTTTAAAGACTGCCGAGATCATTTATGTGAAGCACTTTGAGCGCATTGTCAATGCCCAACTTAAAGTGGGTCATATTATGGGGTTCCAGCAACATTTCTCCCCGCCCCCATTTCTTTGTAAGAGGAGGAGAACAACAGGGGGAGAAATAAGGAGACACAAGAAAAAAGGCAGGAAATGGACATATACAGTTAGAACATTTAAAGTGGGTTTTGCTCTGAACGAAATGAGCTCTCTTCCTGCACCTGCAAATAGCATAGGTAGCAGCATTTAACACCGCTATATTTAAGATGAAAATAACAATAAACCAGACTACCTCAGTGGGGTGATGAGATTATTGTAATTTAAATTAATGAGGGAGCCAGTGGGGAAGAGGAGCAAGAAGGCAGCTAAGACTGCAAAGCAGGAAAGAAATAGTAGCCATGTTTTTTTAGCAGCAATAGGCGTTACCATTAATGGCTACGTGGAATTAAATTTATAACCAGGATTGAAACCCTCTCATGGAAAAAGCAGAGTTGTGTTGCATGTCCCTTTAAGAGCGACTGTTCTGGCTGCTCAGCAATTCATGCCATTAATACCAAGTACTGTAAGTTTCCAGTAATACTGAACTCTCGGTGACCTTCACAGACAATAATTGCTTTAGCATAAGATGGACAATAACAGCAACAAACTCCCCCAAAATAAGCACAGGCTTAAAATACATTTTAACCCTAGAGACCTAAGCATGTAAAGAATACATTGTCTCTCTCCTGTGTTGCTCCATGATTAATAATATAGGCTGGGACAGTTGGGGAGGGGAGAGAGAAAAGGTTGTTTCCCCCCTGAAAAGGATTTTTAGATGTCTCGTGTTCCAGTCTGTCAGCTGGCAAGGAGCCAAGCAACTACTGTGAATAGACTGTCCTGCACAGAGATTCTGTTCTCCATTGTGCTGCTCTCCACTGTGGGCACATCTTAGCAGGAAGTTCTCCTGGGCATCAGAATGAATGGGAGCTGCTCAATTACTCTGTGCTTTTATAGCTCCAGCTTATTTCAGAAGGGTTTGCACAGAAAACACTGGAAAGAATAAACCCACTGAAGTGACATTTGGGGCTCTGAGACGCTTTATGTGGGGACTATTCTTCTGCCTTCCTCCAGAATGAATCCCCCTAAAGCTATGATGAAGCAGAGTGAGGCAGCTGCCTCAGGTGGCAGATGCTGAGGTGCGGGGAGTGGACAGAGCTGTAAGTGCCATGTGACCTACCTTGCACCCCCTAAGCTAACCTGCTGCCCTCAGATGCAGCGGAGGATAATGCCTTTCACCAGTATTGGAGGAAGATTCAACTACCAGTCTGATTAGCTTCTGTAGGTGCCTTGGGGGCGGCTGCCATCTTGTCCTTCATCTCAGGCAGCAAAATGTCTTGAGTTGGCCCTATATGGGATTTACCCAGAGTTCTCTGACCTGGGTTTTCCCCTACCTCAGGAGATACCATTGCTTTCCCTGTAGACATGGTTTATGCTTCAATAGTAGCCATGTTTGATTGCTGAGACAGCTGGTGGAGCCAGCTTTCCAGCCCAAGCACCAGGTCTCCTCATTATGGGATGTTCTTCCCCAGAGGCTTCCTGCATATTTTAAAGCTCACACTATCAACATTGAAATACACAAAGCCCTTAAATGTTTCCACATCAATACAGCACTTCCGTGATGACTCAGAAACTCTTCCACAAATGCTAAAACACTTGCATAGACACAACTAGGGGATCTAGCACTTGCCTTCGAAAGCAAAGGGATGAAGATAAAATCCGATACAAAAATCCGACATATCAGACCCTGCGCAGATCTCCAAAATGCTTAATACACACAGCCACAAAACATAACACCCTCTTTCCAAGTCCCTGTGGGCGTTGCAGTGCCTCAAATTATTGGGCCTGTATAATTTGCATTTGAAATAACTTTGCTGGATTTGTTTATTAAAAGTGTTTCATAAAGAAGAAAAAGGAATGTAATTTTAAGTAGCCAAAACATTCCAGCTTTCTTAACGCTAGATAAGAAGAGATGCTCTCAAGTGGCTGAGAGGAAACTCACTTTTTCCAATCCAATGAAAGCTACAGTATTTAGAAACTGGGAATAAATGCTGTAGTTTGGCAGCTTTGTCAGACATAATATGCTATTATAGAACAGCATTTCCTCCAGCTCCAATCGGAAACAGCTAAAGACGAAGAATTCTAAATATGGATAGTGAAGCCTGCAAGAGAGTATAGCTGTTTTTCATTAAAAACATCTCTAATATCTCTATAAAAAACGCAATCGTTATTAGTTTGAAACTTGTCCTCTTTAAATAAATAAGGTTTTTTTAACCCTAAAGGAATGATCATTCCCATTTCAAAACTTGTGGTTTTGAAAAATGGACACATTCTTGCCTCTATAACAGCCACTTTGTTTGCTCCTTATATCCACATGTATGATCACTGCCAAATTAATTGAGTGAAGGTTTTGTAATGATTAATGGGGATTACAAAGCTATTGGCACTGTTAGCCCTGCGTATAGCAGTCTTGAGATTTTTCCCTAAACTAGCCACCTCCACAAGTAGGAAGAAGTAGTGGAATATTTCTACAAGGCCAGATGTAAGCCATATGGTGATCTACTGTTATAGGCATTAGCAATATGTCTTGGCTGAATCATGTTGGATAAAGTGCCCCAGTGGAAAGGATATCATTGAGTCATTAGTGTATGACCAGAGGTTTCCAGAGTCTAATCCTTTAGAAGGGGATACTGTGCCCATAAATTTCACCCAATTCTGCCAAAAATGTTATAGCCCCTATTTGTTGATTTTCTATTTCTAGTTAATGGAGAGACACTCGAAGCTATGGAAAGTAAAGCAAGTCTCCACTTCATATGCAAAGCAAGGTATGTCTTGTCCGAAGTGAAGTGGCTCCCTACCCGGAAATCAAAGTAGGTTCCAAAGCTTCCCCACCCTTTACTTTTCTGTGCACATCTCTGTTGGAAACCTTTATGTTAATGATGTTTCCCATCAGAGAACTGAATATAGTTGTACCTTGGATCCCGAACGCCTTGGTACTCAGACATTTTGGCTCCCGAACGCCGCAAACCCGGAAGTGAGTGTTCTGGTTTGTGAACATTCTTTGGAACCCAAATGTCCGACAGGGCTTCCGTGGCTTCCGATTGGCTGCAGGAGCTTCCTGCAGCCAATAATAAGCTGTGCTTTGGTTTCCGAATGTTTTGGAAGTCAAACGGACTTCCGGAACAGATTCCGTTTGACTTTCAAGGTACGACTGTACCTGTTTCCTTCTCTTTTTTTTCTCCTCTTGGGGCACAGTGCTTGGTCTGAGATTGAACAAATTAATTATACACAGAAAACGGAACATGGACACAGATTACTAGACCTCATTTCCAATTGATTGCACATATCCAAATTATACACATTGTATGGAGTTTTTGTGTTCCTTATAGTTTATGGAACAGGCTTACACCTAACTTTTGCAAGTACACATCTTACTTTATTTATTGTTAATCCAGAAGTAGACAGTGTGGTATACTATGAGGAGGTACTAGGCTGAATACAGACTTTCAGATGAATGGAAGATCGATATTGGTTGTGACCTCCACAGGAAGGAATGCTTCTCTAGCTTCCCTTGCACTTATGTAAATATTCATACCAGCAAAAATGTAATATTGCTGAATGCACACAGCTCCAGTTTTGGTTCTCTGCATATTGTTATGGCTGTTGAGATATATAACTCATTCTCCTGGAAAAGTCTGTTTTCATAGTAATCTAGTTACTAAGCAATCTCTCAGGTGCCACTGTGGTGGGAAAGCACATCCCAGACAGATTGTAATGACTGCTGACATCAGGCCAGCTTTCCCCCTCGTTCCATATAAAAAGCTAGCAAATCCTAAATCATCAGTGAAGCCACGGTGCTTACTTGCCCTCATCATTCAAGCATGTCTTTACATTGGGGACTAAATCCATCATGACACAGTTTAAGCAAGAAATTTATTACATGGTGTCTAAAAGCCGTTCTGAGTGGGTCTGAAAAATTAAAAGTAGGATTAGGCTTTCAGCACAACGCATGTGCATCCCAAGAAAATATTGCTGAATAAATAACACTGCTTGCTTTAAATTAACAAAAGATACCACTAGGATAGATATTTATATCCGTCCTACACTTTATGTTTCAAGAGCACATAGTCGAAATGGCGCCTTTGTACCATTTGGATGTTAATGTCAGAAAAGAGAAATGCATTTGAGTCATGAAAAGTTGACAGGGTATAATCCCAATTTATCAAAATCCATTTAAATATCCCCCCCCTTGTCCTCTATGAGCTCTAGGCAGCATCCTCTGCTTGTAAAATAAATAAATAAATAAATGCCAGGCTATGTTCTGGGAGTTGATATTGGTTTGGTAAAACTGACCTTATTAGCAGATTTGGCTGGGCTGTGTTATTTAAATACAGACCAAATGATGAGCTTTACTTTCTCATAACTGTTTTGAAAATGCTCTGAGCACGCATCCTTTTATTTTCAGCAGACAAATCCTTGTGGATGGTTGCAACATTGTTGCGCCAGATGCAGTCCATACATCCAAGCATAAAAGGTGTGTAGTATATTTGTATGAATTCTACCAATATGGACAGTGGGGGGGGGGAATCATAGGAGAACCCTAATCCAGCACCATCATATGGCTTCTTCAAAATTCAGTCCCATCTCACTGACCTTTTAGAGGTATGTTTTTAGTGGTTCTTATTTTTAATCTTTCAGCTGCCTTGTATCCTGTAAGGGAAAAGTGAGTTATAATAATAATAACAACAACAGTGAGCATATGGATGGCGTAGACATTACCTACTTAAGACTTGAGGTTTTTCATAAAGTCCCTCACCAAAGATTCCCAAGTATAGCAGACATACAGGTGAACACTTTAAGAACAGCTAAGGAAAGGACTAAGGATAAAGGCACAGGCATATCTCAAACTCAAATAAAAGAGTTCCAGTTACAGATACAGATTATACATGACAAAGCCATTTTTCACCTTCTCACCCCTTGCTTTTTCCTGTAAGACCTATTGCAGTCGTTAAGAGTCGTCAACAGGCTCATCACAGCTATCTGCCAATCACCCATTCCCACCACCCTTCTGAGTAATACCCCTCCCCACCTTCTCACTATATAGAAGGATCTGGCAACTTCTGTTTCAGTGTATCTGAAGAAGTGTGCATGCACACGAAAGCTCATACCAAGAACTAACTTAGTTGGTCTTTAAGGTGCTACTGGAAAGAAAAAAAAATTTTTGTTTCAAATAAAAGACTGGGGGAAAGGACATGTAGGTTGTAATGCACTACATCAGACAGCAGAGCAACCCAAAAAGAAATAGTCCATGACAGCAACCAGTAGTAACCTACCAGCTTTGTTTCTAAGATGTATTCCAGGTACCCATAATTCATGCATTCTCTGATTACAGCTAGCTTGCAAGGAATGTGAGAGAAAGCAATGTAGACAAAACATAACTGCAAGTGAATTCTGCTGTTGACAGAAGAAATGACCAACCTATGGATTGGTCTAAGAGAACAGCCAATGACTCAAGAATTTGTCAAGATTAAATCATAATGGAATCTTTAACAGGTTTCTAATTGTGTAACGGGTGGACTTAATTACAGAGCAGGGACTGCGCCCAGAAAAGTTGTTGTTATGGATGAAGAGTCCAAATGCATATTAAGAGAGATTCAAAACAGAAAGGAGCGGATCTTTGTTATGCAAGAATTTTTCAAACCTTTTCATAGTTAAAATGCCAGGCTGGCCCAAGTGTCTTGGTGTTAATAGTTGAAAAATGGCTGTATTTTATGAGAGTGCCTGGAAGGATAAATACAAGGGCTATAGTAGAACACACACTTTGCATGAAAAAATACCCCATGTCCAGTTCCTTGCATCTCCAGGTAGTGTTGGGAAAGATTCCTGGCAGAAACTGTGGAAAGTCACTACCGGTCAGTGTACAAGGTAAAGGACCCCTGTAGGGTTAAATCCAGTCAAATACTACACTAGATGGACCAGTATAATATAGTTTCTAATGTTTTTAGGTACTTATTCCAAGTATCCATGTTTGTCATAATAGATACATAATTGTTCAAAGAGATATGGTACATAGAAATGGATTGTGAAGAGTAATGAATGGTGTTGCGCATCACCTAAACTGATGTCAAGGATGTTATTGTAGTTTCATTGTCCATTGCAATGAAACACTGTAAGACTAATAACGACTTGGTAAGTAGGTTATACCCAGAAAGGATTTGATGTCCCCTATATAGAATGTCTTCAAGTTTTGGGACATAGCTGTTATTTACTCAGTGCTTATCTGCATAATATATATTATAATAAGGAATCTTCCTTTAGCCCTGGTAACTTAAAATTTAATGAAATGAGCTACAAGCAGGAGTTAGTTATTTCATCAACTTGTCTTTTAGACACTGTTTTGGCATAATCCTGGTAGAATTTGCCTGGAGTAGAGCAGATTGATCTGAAAGTCTCTTACTCTAATAAATGCTTGACCTTGAGGTCTGCTGAATTCACTAGACACAGAAAACTGGGGAACCAATTGCCTTGGTGGAACATCCTATTCTGCAGCCCTCATTTGATAAAGGCCTTGACTGCTTTCAACCTTTTCAAGATGACTAGATGAAAGCTGCTGTCTCAGAGTGGAAAGGTTAATCGACTACTGTGTTGTTAATCAATCACTTGAAAAGACTGAGCACTGGTAACTCCTTCCAGCCACAGGTTCTTGCATAGTCATATGGGACCTTCTCATTCAGCTTAAAGGGAAAACAGGCAAAAACGTAGCCCATTTAAGACTCTGGATGCTGGTTCCTGACCATGGTGAGGAAGTTAACTATATAAAGTTAACTTAAAGTTAACTTAAAGTTAACTTTATATAGGGCTCTAAAGGTTTGAGAGGTGAAGATAGTAACAAATACCTGTTAAAAGATGTTCCCCAAACTTTATTGGACTCAGATTCTTAATCTTTATATTCTTTTTTCATGCACTGTGCAGTTTTACTTATAATACAGAGTTTTATTTCATTTTATTTAGTTGTTACAAAGTCTCATTTTAATGTTACTGTATTTTTACATGAATCTGATAGTTTTTTGTATGTAAACTGATTGTGTGTGTGTGTGTGTATTTTATAAAGAAATTCTAGATGGTCCAAAATAGTACCCCGATGGGAAGCCATTGCAGATTACTCTAACAATTATATACTAACCCTTAAAGCCTTAAATGGCGTGGGCCATGTTATTGGAAGATCTCTCAATCTTCACTAAAGGTCCTTCTTCAGGTTTCCCGGCCTAAAAAATATTAGGTGGGTGGCCAATAAGAATAGGGTCCTTTCAGTGGTGGTTCCCTCCCCAGTAAGAGCCACTTGGAGCTTATGTTAAGATATTTTCAGCAGCAAATGGTCTTATGCTTACACACCTTTCTGAAACATTTAGACCTTGAAACAAATTATATTTAGCTTGGTTTTATATGCTGTTTTGCAAAGTATTTTTAGGCTGCTTGCACAAGTTTTTTTTATTTGGATATTGTGCTGAACAGGAAACACAAGAAGCTCTTTATATGGAGTCAGACTATTGGTCCATCTTGTTCAGTGTTTCTCGTCTACACTGACTGGCAGTGGCTTGCCAAGGTTTCAGGCAGGGAACATTCCCAGCTGTACCAAGATGCCAGGGATTGAATCTGGGACCTTCTGTATGCCAAGCATGTGCCAAACTTTGTTGAATTATTTCTTTACATGTTCTGTGAACCATCCAGAAGACATTGTTAATGGGCAGACAATATGCGTCACAATAAATAAAAAATAAATGCACTATTCTTAGGTGGAACATGGGCAACTAAGGCTTAAACGTTGTTCAGAAATTCAAATATATTTAGATGGGATACAATTTCATGACATTGGAAGGACAATACATTAAATATAAGGAATTAACAAAGTCCGTAAGCTATCCAGAACAACAACAAAAAAGAGTATCTCAACAGGAAGTATTTAAAAATCTTGCAATTTTATTTGCATATAAAGGCCGCTAGATATATAATATCGCAATAAATTTAAAGAAACAACTGTTTTCCTAAATTCCATTAAGATAACATAAACAGAATAAAGCTCAATAGCATTTACAGTGGTAGAACAGAAATAACTATTTGCAACAATATTTTGTGCTAGCAAGATTGCATTTACACACAGTGCAAAATAAGGGGAAAAGAAATGGAAAGACAATTCAAGAATATTTTAAATATAAAGGACAACAAAGCCTTATTTTAGTTAGGCTTGATTGTATTCATTTGATTCTATACATGCCTGAAACTGCACAAAGATTTTAAACTCAAGCTCTTGAAGGCCTCGAGCGCTTGGAGAGAGAAAAATGTGTCACATCCTTCATAATTTAGATGTGCTGTACAGCATAAATTTGCAGATGCTACACTGGCAACATTAAATGCCTAGCTTAGTTATAATGCACAAAAAATATATATAAAAATCCATATTTAAAAGGAGTCTGCATTTACATGTTTTTACTGCATGGAACACCTGCTCATTGCAGTTTTCATCCCCGTATTTTTAAAGCTAAAATAATTTAAGAAACTCACCCAAACAGTGACAATTTAGATAATCACATACAAGATGCTGCTATCTTATTGTTCATTAAAGCAGGCAGAGACAAACTAATCCTAGAAGGCTATTTTCCTCTCACTGATTGATAGGCAAGAGTTTACAGTATGCATATATATCAGTGGACAAATAGACTATCATGTGATCTGTTGTGAGCACAGGAGCTCTGATGGGCTGAGAGTTTCCCAATAGATTCTCCATACTCTTCAATGGAGGAACCTGAAACCATACACTTAAAGTGTAGATCAGCAACCCATTGAAATGAATGGGAACTCAGTCTCCTGTGCAACAGCTCCTTGACAACCATCTAGCACAGCATTAGGCACACTTCAGCCCATTTATCTCAACAGGCACAAGCACATCTTACTCTGTGTTGGATTGTGGTCTATAATTGCAAAGGAGCCTTCACAAAACCCGGGTCACAAAACATAGTGTGATAATAAAAACAAAAGAAGAGGAGAGGGTGGCATTTTATCACTAGAAATGTTTATTTTTTTAAAAAAAATCAAACAATAACAGTTGTGCAAATTTGGGTGTTTGTTTTTTTTAAACACTGCCTTTTAATTTTTTATTTAATATTATTAAAATAAGGTGTCTCACTCATTAAAAGAAAGCTTGGCTGTCCTTTTGAGAACACTAACAATTTACAATGGCAAGTTAATTAAGAAAACATAAAACTTCATTTTACAAATTCACAATGATGTATCAATTTCAAATGGATGCTGCATTTTGCTGCACAACTTCTATCTCTTTTTTTTTCCTTTTGTACCAACAATTTACAAAAAAAGCCCCACATCATTTGTAAAGAAACATGTTAAGAGAATGGATGTTTAATTAGAAAAATGGCAGTTTATAGACTTTCTCCCACTCCAGTGGTGCTTCATGATCCTTGCGGGGTTGGAAGGTCAAATATAATTGGTGGGTTGGTTGGTTGAAAGCTGACTGTACATGTTGAGGCATTTATGTACGTTGTGTAACCGTCTGTCATAATGCCGTAACCTGTAGGGAAAATGTGTCACACTTACTGTAATGTAAACAAACAATGCTGACCTAGTACAGTGCCTCAGGCTGGAGAAAAGAAAAAGCTTCTTGAAAGCAGGCCTTTTGAATTGAGCTCAGCTAAGCCTTTCAAACTGTTCTGAGCACTCCAAAGCCAGCACATCATTTCCATTTTTAAAAATGCAATAGGCTTTTGCTTTAATAAGAACCACCTGTTTTTGTTTTTTTGTTTCTTCCAAATGGAGCAAAGAAAAAATGGGGAGAAAGCCTGTTTTACAACAGAACTGAACACAAAAGAGGGTGTTGGTTTATTTTCCATAGCTCCTTGGATCTTTTGTAACCTGGAATTTTTCAAGCGTAATAATATGAAAAGTGTATTTTCCACTGAGACCTGTTCCCCTGTTCCTTTCAGACACTCTTTACCGTGAATTCCATTTTGTTGAATGGACCTTATTCTCAAGTAACTGTGCATAAGATTAGATTCTTCCTATTCAGTGACAATGATCCTGCTAAACAATACATTATCCTAAATCTATTATTATTTCTGGTCTTAGGCATTTCTTCTACATCCAATTCAGCAGTAACACATCCCACTAGGGATAGTGAAAGTGTACTTTTAAAAAATAAAAACAGGAGGATGTCTTACAGCAGGGGGTCTGCAACCCGCGGGCCCGGGGGTCATTTAAACGGCCCCCCAGCCGCCCCCGAACTGAGTCGCCCACTCAGCAAGTCCCTGCGTGCTGCGCTAAACCGGCACAGAGCGGGGACTAGCTTCTGTGGCGCCGGAAATAGCGTCTGCGCAGACATGATCCAGCCCACGGAGTGAACTGGCCCAGGCAAGGTAAACCTTGCCGACCCGTGTCTTACAGGAAAGCCCCATGTTGAAATCATGCACCAGGTTATGAGTCATAAAAACTTTGTACAGTGCTACCTCTACTTACGGATGCAATCCGTTCCAGGGTGCTGTTCGCACCCCGAAAAGTCTAAGTAGAGCACTGCTTCTGCGCATGATGCAATAGAGTGCTCCTGCTCCTGCGCAAAGCATGCAGAACACTTCTGTGCGTGCGGCAAAACCTGGAAGTATATACTTCTGGGTTTGCCGCATTCGCAACCTGAAAATCTGCAACGTGAACCTAATGCAGCTGGAGGCATGACTGTAATTGTAGTCATCGCCAGATCTGCATGAAGGAAAGACCAGGGACCCATCATTCTCTGAAGGTCTGAGTCATGCATGGGCTGTGGGACAGGATGTGCATTGAATGCACACTCCATCTCCTCAAAACGTATGCATGGGCCATCAGAGTTCATGTTCACAATAGATCTTGGAGGGAAACCATACATATAAGCCATTATGCCAGAAATTGAGTAGTTTGGATGGAATGCAATGAGTACTACGCTGGCTTAATGCTGTGTTGTGCTAGCATCAGGAACTCATGCCAATTTGCACTGTGCAATAGGCTGAGTGAGGATGGAACAACTGCCTCCACTGGTACAGCTTTATATGGCACTGGAAAGAGGAGGGAAGCTTGCTGGAATGGAACTGGGGGGGGGGGCAAATATCTGCGCTACACACGAGAACAACCATTTCACAATTGTTGTGTGGCCTCTTTTTGGTGTTTTCTTTCACCTGGGCCTGGCTGCTGGGCCCAAGTTGAGGGGGCAGAAGAGCCACATGTGCAGTATCAGTTTGTGGGCATTATCTGCTTCTAGCAAGGAATGTGTGTGTGGGAACCTCCTTTTGAATGTATTGTGGGCAAGGGCAGAGTGGAATGAGACGTTTAAAAATTTAAATACTAAAAAATATTAGGCTCAAACTTATTCCCTTTATTGCAATGAGTGGTTTCTTGATGGAGCAACTCATATTAATCGAATTTGTATAATCTATGGGCTCTTGAACACTCATTAAATTTGCTTAATACTTACAGCATGTAGTACCAATCAAGTTGCAGACTTAAAATGGTACAATCCTATGCCTCACAGTGGTGTTTCATAAGGCCCACACTAAGAGGGCTCTGCCCAATACCGCTGGAAGTTTGATTACTTTCAATTTGCAGTGCAACTAAAAAAGCTGCAGGCACTTTGCATGTTGCAGTTAAGACTTTTTTGCCTTCTGGTATTCACATAGCACTGATATGCTCGCATTAATATTTACTTTAAAATGGTCAGTCATTTCCTAGATGTACAGGAGCACTGCATGGATACTGCTGTGGTTAAGGCTCTGCTAATGGTTTTTTTCATTAATAAGTATATAGTCCAGGCATAAAAACTAATTTGCTTCAAACTCATGGGGGCGGGGGCGGGCGTATAGGCAAAAATAAACAATATCAAGCAAGTGAGCAATCTTCTCTTCTACAAAGTTCTCAACTTTGTAAGCCTATAGTTAGAGAGCGCAGAGAATCCTGGGGAGTGAATTTAATATAAAGCATTTTAACTTTTAGCTCTATGGTCACAAAGCCTTGCTCTCTTTCCCACAGCACTTTTAGTATTTATCTCACTAGGATGCAACAGCTACTTAGGTTCGTTAAATATTTAAAAACAATGTATTTTAAGCAATCTCTCAGTACTTATGTTCAATTAAGGAAGCTTTCTGCACCTAGAAATTTGCCTGATTTGAAATTAGCATGGGGGCTCAATGTTTTGAAAAGCTCATCTGAAATATCAACAAGCTATTTATTAAAAATCCCATATGAAATTTAATCCAGAATATTCTCGTTAAAAACTCCTTTTTACTTGAGCTTTTGTTTTTCCATCTGCTGTAGTATTTGGGTTATGCTGTTCACATCTTGAATGTTCTATAAGAAACATATGCAAAATGAAGCCACTTGCTGCATATAAAATAATTATAGATGGTCTCTTTTATTTGACTGGCTCTAAATTGTTTAAAGATGTCCTCCACATTGGCAGATCATACAGGATTCTTGGTGGGCAGACAAAAATGAAATAAAATGGATTTCCCCCTTATCTGCTAAGCCTTAGGATGCATCAAAATGGTGTTTTGAAGGCCAGGGGCTGCAAAATTATGAAGACAGTTTTCTTTTGGGAGACATTCTACTCTCTGCCAGGAAGATTATACTTTTAGCATTGTGTTTCATCTGCTGTATTTTCTTTGAAAACATTGTTCTATAATGATCTGTGATTTTTCAAGTGTTGTAAACCACCCTGAGTAAAGAATGCCTTGGCATTGGAGAGGCTGGATAGAAATGTTTATATTTAAAAATTACATAAAAATAAATGGAAGTCCAACAATCCCTTGTTCCTGTGACTTCCAAGTGGCTGAGCGAACAGAGATGGCACCAGGGACAGTGGAGCCACCACTCTGTGCTCTGCATCACCTTAGTGGTGACACTGGTACACACTCAGCTTTTCTAAAGTCAACTCCCCCTCTTCCAGTATTGCAGTAAGCAATGGTCCTGAAGTATCAGAGGTCAGGGTGTTAGGTTCAACCCAAAGTTCCCCCTTTAAAAAAGCATCCCAACAGGTTTGCTTTGGCAAAACTTGGTTGATACTGGAAAAGAATTTGTTCAGGTGCTGGTTGACAACAGTATTTGAGCTGAAAAAGAAATAACCCACCAGGTAAACACTCTTCACTGTTTTGGGATTAAACTTTTAAAACTTTTCAAAGGCCCCTCCCTCCTTGTCACACTTAGTCCCATTTTAAGCAGTACCCAATCCAGCGCTGGCCAAGGCATTTTGAGACCTGAAGCAGAGCCCAATTGCACTCCTGCTAGGGCCAGCACTATAAGAAGGCTTGACACACCATTTGGTGCCAATTTCTGTCTTCATCTCCCTCCTGCCACCCAAAGGCTGCTCTGCTGTGTGGTGGGGGCCTTGACTCAACCCCTGCTTTGCAGGGTTCATAGCACCAGCTATGCATGCTTACCCAGAACTAAATCCACTAGGATTTACCCCCAGGTAAGCTTGTATAAGATCCCAGTGTAAATTAGCAAAGAAATATGAAAAGACTATTCATTCCCCTTTTATGACTGCTGTTACTGATAGCAAACTTTATTCTGGACTATAAGGATCAATATGTGGATATGTGGAGTCTAGATAAATGCATGTCCTTTTACTAGAGAGTTAGAGCACAGCGCTTTTGGGGTCTCTTTCCATTCCATGATTTCAATCACTGCCCACCATTTTGCCCCAGGTTTACTACTTTTTCCTCTCAAAAATATCATTTGTTGATATGATTATAATGGTTTGTATGGCCACCTCAAATATAAAAATCTCAAATATATAAAAGCCCTGACTAAGCACCAAACAATTTGCTTTATAACCGAGTCAATTTTATGTTTGTGGGTTGTCTGAAAATCTCCTTCTAATGTAGAATAGCACACCATTTAACTCTGGTATTATCTTAGTAAACATCCTCATATCTAGCATATTTCTTACCTTCATGGATTCCACCAAAGACATGGAGTTTGGGCCTTACTCGCCTTTGTACTGTGTTTAACAGTTCCACACAGCCAACTCTTTGAAGCTCCTTTGGAACCCAGTCTCGAAAACCTAAAAGCAAAATGTAATCAATGTTCTTAATTTTCTCTATTCAGGTAAGGTTTCATGCAGACTTTCAGGAAGCCATAACTCACTGAAGGTTTATTGCATTATCTGTAACCCTAACATCTCCATTAAAGCATACAATGGCTTTTAAGAAACTTTTCATTGTCACTTTGTCTCTTTTAGGTTCCAAGGGATTCTTTTTTCTTATTTGATGTCTGCCCCCTCCTTCCCAGTTAACATTTTTCTCCACATAATTTGATTTATTAAACTACAGGTATAGATTCTTCCACATAGCGTGAGGCTCTATGACATTTATTCCCGGCAGCGGTGCATCTTCCTGCTCTCTCCCCTGCTCTTTCCATAATGGTCTTTGCCAAAATGGTCAGGTGATGACTGCTTGTCAGACACTGCAATCCTGCGCACAGTTATACAGAAGTAAGCCCCACTAAGTTCAGTGGGACTTATTCACAGGTGAATTTGTATAAGATTGCAGCTGTAGCTACTTTCTGCATGGGCTGGTCAGTATCAACTTTAGTACCTTATCTATGCCAACTCTTCAAAATACAAACAGCGCAGTGTAAATCTCACACTATCCCTATGAAAACTAACGTGATCCTCCTCTGTTCTACTCAAGAGTCAGCACATGAAAATGTAACTGTGTGCATAAAGCGTTCCCCAAAACTGAAGAGAAAAGGGCAGTTCCTCCTTGTGTATAGTCCCATGTATATCTTTATTTTGAATATGTGGATTGGAAAATGTGCCCATTTGCAAATGGGATTTTCTGCTGAAGAGAACTGGGCAGTCCCAAGACAATAACCTTCCATGACTTCGAGAAGAATGAGGTCTGCCAATACCCATTTATTCCTGAGACCTGGCCATGAAGAAGGCAATACAGGGCAATGCTGAAAAGACTCTCAGCAAGTTAGTATTAATTGACTGCTTTAAAAGAAAAAGCCACTAAGTTCTACAGATAATGCAGAAAATCCATAAAGTCTGACATCAATTATTACAAAAGTCTGCGGTCTGAAATAATGCATTCATAAAGATCAGAAGAGTGGAAAGATCCGAGAGGGGCAAGAGCTATATCTAATATGAATGGAGGTTGCACATTCCTCCTTGATGTTGCTTAATCAACTTGAAAGGTGTTACACCAGGGACAAATTTGGCTAATGCTATTTCAGCACCACAGGACATTCGTTCAGCTGGTTCATTTCTTATGAACATAGGAAGCTGCCTTAATATCATGACAAATGGAAAGTATTTAGTGATACTTTGAAGGCATAGTTCTACACTGCAGAACAGAAAGGTGACCAACTTCTCCCCCCTCTCCTTAATGCCCCTTAATGACTTGGCTAAATGGCTCACTGATGAAACTCTTAGCTCAAGATAGCTGTTTGTTGGCTTTTGTGTCACTTACCAAGAGGAGGTCCATGAGTCATTAATATATCAATACCTTCGGGAATAAGATTCCACTTGTCCAACAGTGATTGACCTCTGGGTAGGTTAAAGCCCCATCCATTAAACCATGGTGTCCTTTGAAGGAAAGAAGATATATTGTGTCAATGTGGAAGAGTAATGTTTTTTGTTTTTGTTTTTTAATTGTGCATAGAGCAGATTATTTGTAGATAGCGCTTCTTCACGATTACCTACAGGCAAAAGGGTTGAGAAACAGACCTGTATTTCAATATAACAGTGTAAGTCCATTGTCACAGTGAACCCACACAACTGGCCACAGTCTCCAAGAGAGAAAAAAATGGAATGTTAAAACATCTATAATTTGCTACATTAATTATACAAATGATGATTGCAGGATTGATTCTTCGGAATAATTACTTCCTTGTGGGGCACCGGTGGCTGCCAAAGGTTATTCTTCAAAAACTGACGTTTCACTGAGCAAAAATAATGTTCTGAAATGACTTCTCTTAAGGCAATAAAAGGTTTCACAGTTTAATTTACATTCAAGATTTGAGTTTTGCCATGGTGTAGCCGTGACCTAACACTGGAACATGTGACACAATCAATAAAACAAAACAAACAAACAAAAAACAGAATCCCCACATGCAACTATGGCTCAGAGAAACTCTAGTGCTAGAGGAGGCAATGTCATTGGTAAATTGTGTTAATCTCACAAACACTTCTGAGTGACAGGAGAGAGGATTTTAAGTCACTGTGAGAACCCATTGAGAATAACTAAAAGAAAAAACTTTCCCCTTTGTCCACCCCATTTATAGTATGCTTGTTAACTTACCCCTACAAATGGCAGTTGTGCCCATTGAACTTCTGTCAGTTAGCAACTACCATGGTATCAACATTGAGCTTCTTTTTAGTTCTCCAGTCTATTTTGCTCCACATATGCAAGTTCTAACTTGCTAAACAGCATACATAGCCTCACTATTCACCTAATGATGACCACCCCACATGCTACTATAATTAGCTACAGTGGCTTCAAACAGTAGCACTCAACACTACATCTAGACACTGAAGACTGTCATCTGGGCCACCAGTTACTAATCATAAGTTATTTACTCTTCTGCTAAACTCTCCTCACTACCACTACCTTCTTAAGCACCTTGCCCCAAAAGGGAGTGTTTGCCACAGGGTGTTCATGGAAGATCTTACTCAGCTATGAGTGATCACCAAAGAAGTAGTAGTAGTTTAACAGGAAGTTTTACAGTTGTTTAACAGGTCCAGGGAGAGGTTTTTTTAAAGAAGGGGTTGTAGCACTACCTTCTTCAAGACAGCATCCTTCCCTACTGATCCTGTCAGATGCTAACATCAACAGAAGGGGCCCTGTTGGTTCAGCTACTCTCATAAACTGGGGGGTGGACAGCCTGGAAGAGGGCATTTCTGTGGCAGCCCCTAAGTTACGGCATTCCATGCCCACAGGGGTGCATCTGGCTTTTGGCAAGTTTTAATTGTTGTAATAGGACGCGGGTGGCGCTGTGGGTTAAACCACAGAGCCTAGGACTTGCCGATCAGAAGGTCGGCGGTTTGAATCCCCGTGACGGGGTGAGCTCCCGTTGCTCGGTCCCTGCTCCTGCCAACCTAGCAGTTTGAAAGCATGTCAAAGTGCAAGTAAATAAATAGGTACTGCTCCGGCGGGAAGGTAAACGGCATTTCCGTGCACTGCTCTGGTTCGCCAGAAGCGGCTTAGTCATGCTGGCCACATGACCTGGAAGCTGTACGCCGGCTCCCTCGGCCAATAAAGCGAGATGAGCGCCACAACCCCAGAGTCGGCCACGACTGGACCTAATGGTCAGGGGTCCCTTTACCTAATTGTTGTAAGCTTCCCTGGATCCCTAGAGCTAAGGGCAAGTACTTAATAATAATATAGATGTTTGCTAAAAAGCAGAGTAAAACCAGCAGCAACAACATCACCAAGAATTAGTCCATCCTCAGGGACAAATTTCAGTTTTGAAACCCTATGCATATTCACCTATTTATATGGCTGTAGAAACCTTTTTTATGTAATGTATATTCCTGTTTTTTAAAACAACAACAAAGCAAACCACAAATGTAGCATATACAGACCTCTGGGTGAAACAGTCTTTTCCCCTAAATACAATAAACGGATAGCTTGGGAACAGAATTTTCAAAAAATATTCTTTTCATAGCCTACATGTACCTCGAATCCATCTCAAAAGGAAACACTCTCAAGTAATAGCAGTAATGAAAGCCTTTTTTATTTCTGCCGGCACTCAAAGTAAAATGCACAAACACCCATGATTACTAGGGAGGAAGATCATTCCATTTGCAGTACAAAAATTATAGGACAGGGCATTAAATATGCATTCACAGAATTGTTCAATTACAGGACTGCCCTGTAAATATGGCCTGAGAGTATCTATTTCAGTTTTACATTTGGGTTGTAATAATAGAGAATGTCCTGAACTGAACGAACTGAAAAGAGAACAGGTGACCTTTTTGCAAAATAAAGAAGAGCCTTTCAATAAAACATAAGAGTGCACAAATATTTGCATGCATCTGTGCCCTTTCTCCATTTAATGAAGTGAGTGGAAAGGAGCATGTTCGTAACACAGAAAACTATTGCAAAGGCTGAACCTGTAAACACAAAACCATAGAAAGCAGAAAATACATTAAACAGAAACCTTTATTTTATTTTATTTTATTTTTTAAAAATAACATTTCTTTCTGTAGATACCCAGGAGCCACTTATAATGTTTACGTTAAGCAATAGCTGCCCATGCTCTTGTTGCTATTTGGTTCTTTTAGAATTTATAAGGACACAGAGACGGGCACCTAATCAGCATTGTGGTTTAGCAACTTATGAAGAGTAAAATAAAACTGCTTTTTCATTATATTTAGGGTAACAGTCATTAGGGTATTCAGGACTCATAGCTTAGTAACATAGCTCTTGTATTGTGTGTATGAAGTCCTTTGTATCCACGGTTTTTAAAATTTGGACCAAAGGCTTTCCACCTCTAGCTTTTTATCCAGATGAGCCAACAGATAACAGGCTAAGATCATCTACCTCGTTCCTCAAAACCAATGACAAACTTTTGCATTCATTCACCAGTCACACTTGTTTACTACCTGTCCTTCAGAGAGCTGAAAGCAGCACACATTGGGGTTCATACTTTACTCACACAACAATCCTGTACAGTAGTCTGGCTAAGATTTGAGGCCAAACTACTTTTTATGTCTACACCAAGTACTATGATGGAAGAAAGATGTCATCTATCTAAATGTAGGGATCAAACAAACAAACAAACCATGTAACATGCAGCCACATCTCTTATTTTTCTTTAGTTGACAATAGCTACCACCACCCAGGTTGTTATAGGGATGTCATAGCCTTGAAAATCCACCCCCCATGGCTATGAAGTCCACTGGTGTCGATGATAAGGTTTTTTTAAACTAAGCCTCATAGATGTGCAACCGGGCTGACATTTTTGTGAGGTCATGGCTCGTATCCTGTGATTCCAACAACAATTCCCCCAAAACCGCAATTAAGAAAAACAAAAGCAGTAGCTACTATTAAACTAAGTGTAATATGTAGTTTTACCCTTAGTTTTTGTTTTACTTAAAGTGGCATCTGTACTGTTCATTGCCATACCTCAAAATGGTTATTAAATCAATAACATATTAATCAAATGGTAGTGCCTAGAATCACCTTCCATATTTGGTGGCAGCTTTAGTGGGATGAAAGAGAATATTTTATAAATGGTGGCAGCAAGTCAGGATAATAAGAGATAGTAATAAGTATACACCTTCCCCATCAACAGATAAGATGAAAGACAAACTCTTCTTCACAGCATCTATGGCTGAAAATGGAATAATAATAATAATAATAATAATAATAATAATAATAATAATACAGTCACATGCCCACAATTGTGATAGGAGATGTATGAATAGGCCATGAAAGTCTGCTTTGTATTATAGATTCCTTCTAGGCCTTAAACAAAGAGAATGACCACTGTTTGTTTTCAAAGGAATATTCGGTTGTTTTGATTATGGGGAGGGGGGAGGGGGGAGGGGGGAGGGAATAAAAACCCAAGGGAAGCATCCTGGTCTCCTCACCACAGGAGTGTAGAACAGGGAAAACCCATTCTTCAGTGCTGAATTGGAGCAAAGGTAAATGGGGTTTTCCACAGATTCACATTGGCTTCAATTTAGTGCTAAAGAATGGGTTTTCCCTGAGAAAGTGATGGGACAAGTGGAAAACCACTTGGACGTGTGCTTTCTAGGCATGGGAGAAGCCCAGACAATTTGGATCCATTAAACTGAAAAAAATTATATAGCTACTGAATTCAATGGGAACTAAATCCTTTTAAATCCAAGACTTTCAACTTAAGCAGGTGATATATTGGGCTGCTTGTTAGTAGTGACTAGAATCTGTCACGCAAGGTTCATTCCCCCTCATATCCTCTCATAAGGGTCATGTGTTGCAGATGTTTTGTTTGCTTGTTTGTTTCCTTTGGTGCAAAGGGATTTTCAGGCTGTTAAGAATTTATATTAGCAAAAGAAAGGTCAAAGAAGGGCACTTTGTACTTGGAACAGAAGGGAACAATGCTCAAGATGGTTTTTCATTTTCACAGAAGTGTGTATGAACTCTTGAACTGGCTACTGAAACAGCTCCTGCCTCTCTCTCTTTCATGCAGCCAATTTACCACTGGAAAGCATTTGTTCCATTGTATTCAAGAATCAACAGTATCTCAAGGTTTAAAGAGGGTGTTTAATTTATATATGGGGAGGAATTCAACATCACACTAAGGCGATTGTTCTGTCAGGTCAAGCATTTCAGCATTAGAAGACAGCAACTTCAGTGTAAGAAGAATCTGCTGGATCAGGCCAATTCCTCATCTAGTCCAACATCCTGTTCTCATAGTGGCCAACCAGATGCCTACAGGAAGCCCACAAGCAAGAGCTGTGGGCAAGAGGACCCCCAAGGTTGTTTCCAGCAACTAGTATTCAGAAGCACTTCCCCCTTCAACTGTGGAGGTAAAGCATAGCCATCTCTAACTTTGGTCACTTTTACCAACTTTAAGATGATTGGACAAATTGATGGAGGATAATTTGTCCAATCCTTTTAAAGTTGGTGGCCATCAATGTCTCCTGTGGGCATGAGTTTCTTAGCTTTACTATGTGCTGCATGAAGAAGTACTTTTCTTATATATGTCCTGAATCTTCCAACATTCAGCTTCATTCCATGAATTCTAGTGTTATGAGAGAGGGAGAAACACTTTTCTCTATCCACTCTTTCCTTGCCACACAAAATTTTTATAAACTTCTTGTTAGAATTCCTGCTCCATGATTGCAGCCATGGGATTGTTGTCTATCACATGACGGTATATGTTTGACTCCACAGAGTGGGAAGTGACGGAGACAGGATGTTTGTGTTACTGTGTTCCGTGAAGTGGGATTAATGTCCTTTGTTCTTTTTCTCTTTGCTGTCTGATGCTAGAGAGAGAGGGAGCCATGTTGCAGTGCTCCGTGTGTGTTTATATGTAAATAAAGTAGATTAGCCAAAATGCTGAGTTGCTGAGGTCTGTCACGCATGATGCGCAAACTCTGCGGATCCCTAAGTGTGCCTGTGTCAGTTGGCATCGGTCGCTGTGATGTTCGGGCTGAAGAAAGCTTATGAAGCTCCCGATCGACCAGGAGGGAGGGAACATGCCAGTCGGGCATGTGTCTCTGCCAGGGTCCTACTCGAGTGTAGGCTGAACTCCTGACACTTCTGTCATGTCGCTTCTTACCTCTCCTATTCTCTAAACTAAAAAAACTCCAAACCCTGTAATGGTTCCTCATAGGTGAGTCGCTCCACACATTTGAATATTTTGATTGCCCTTTTCTGAACCCTTTATACCATTGCAATATTCTTTTTGAGATGATGCAACTTGAATGATTCTCCCCTCCCCCTGCATGCAGTTCTTGGGGGTGCTCTCAACCCCGTTCCCCAAGCAAATTCTAGGGGGCATGAGGGATGTGTGGTGAGAGGGGGACAGCCTCATTGACTGAGTGGAAGTCATTATGTAGGACTTCTGCTGACAGGACTCATTAGTCCACTGGCACCTGAGTAT
The DNA here is from genome assembly GCF_964270895.1 of Podarcis filfolensis. Taxonomy (NCBI): domain Eukaryota; kingdom Metazoa; phylum Chordata; class Lepidosauria; order Squamata; family Lacertidae; genus Podarcis; species Podarcis filfolensis. The sequence goes on along the minus strand of NC_139604.1, from coordinate 73,231,431 downwards.
CATATGAAACTGACTGATATACTGAGATAAGTTCAGATAAACAACAGATGGAACATGATTAAGTTTGTGCTCCAGAGGAAGTACCCTTGCAAGACTGTAGATTCCTTAGTCTAAAGCACTTAGAAAACCACGGCAAAACTGAAACTAAGAAAAGCTTCTCATATGGCAAAGATGTAAGGGAAGCAGAAAGCACAAATGACTTGTGCTTCCCATTTACGCTATTATTTTCCAAAACAGAATTGCTGCCTTGGGTCGGAAGATGTGCAAGCTTGCATTTCTACGTTTTGTTCCTGTGCAAACATTTCAACAGCTGTCTTTTCACACTATAATTTCTTAACACACCTTATCACTACTTGAAATTCCCACAAAACACTGGAGAGAGGAGGTCTGTAATTCAGTATTGTAAAATATAGAGTATCTGCAAGAAAAATCCAAAGTCTGCTATTTGGTTATAGTACACAATTAGGCAAGTGTATGCAAAATACCCAACTTTTCCACCTTCAGCCAACAAACAATATTTCTTAAGAGGTGTTGAAGAAAATGAAACCCTTTCAAGTTTGGTCTTAAGGTAAACTCTATATAATGATTTTAACTTTCAGTTACTAGTCGGGAAACAACAAACCCTTCAGCCCTTCTGAGATATTCCAGACCCTAATTACACTGCAAACTAGCTAATGAGCTATGGGGTGTATTTGAATAATGCAAAATCACAAAAATAATCTCTGTCTTGACTAGGGCAAATGTCAGCTCACTTAAGAGTAAGCACAAAGATGCAGTGTGTTTACGTTTTATGTGCTGACAGATTTGAACTTCCACAGATCTTTTTTATAACGCCCTCTCATGTGACACAGTACAAACACACTCACATTATGTTATATCTTTCAAAACAATGGAAGGCTTCCACAAAATAACTTCCGAAAAGCACTTCTTCCGTTTTGAGAACGGAGACCACCCAGTCAAAACGCAGCAGAGAAGTGAAAGGGGGAAAAGGAATGGCGAGTTGCAGGCGACTGTGGCTTAATAGCAGGGTCCAAGGCAAAGGCACGCCTGTGATGCTGCTGTGAGAGGCACATGAAGCCCTCTCCTTGCATAACTTTCAGTAATTTGTACATGATGCAGGAGTAAACCTGTGTGACAATAGGAAGCATACTGACAATAGAATTAATATATATGCTGAGTAAATGTTGTTACGGGAAGGTAAATGTAGCTTTCTGCAATCTATTTGAAGGAGTCAATTGGTGTTCCAGTCTAGATTATCCACATCTGTGGATTCCACATCTAGATTATCCAAAAGTGTTATGATGTTGTGTCTTATCAAATGTCCCATGGGTTCTTTTTATTGTTAAAAAAAATCTTATTTATTTATTCATACCCCGGCTTTTTCCCTGATGGGACTTAAGGCAGCATAGAGAGAAAAACTAATCACTAAAAACACAGAAAAAAACATCATTTAAAAAGAATTGAGCATTGATAAAATTAAAACAATTAGAAGCAGGTATCTGTGTGTACCTGGATGATGAATCATGTGCGTATGGTACCTAGTTCCTGAGCCCTGCTGCACATACTAATCAGCCAATGAGTGTTTAGAAATGTTTTTCTACCCCTCTGACAGTGCACCCCTATGTTTGGGTGGGTACTGAAACCCAACAATAGCTGCTGTGCCCCCTGCCCCACTTCATCTGCTTCTTCTGCCCCTCTGCTGTTCACTGGCATTTTCAAAACTGTTGCAGCATTTTCAAAGAAGAGGGACCAGTGAGATACAACAGTATGTGTGAGCCCAGCAAGAATATTAGACCTATCTGCATTGGTCTCGTGAATCAAATTGCATTGCCCACTTGAGGAGACCTGTAGTTGCTTGAGTTAAAGGTAGCATAAATTGCATTAACTCATATTTGCTGCTGCTATTCTAATGATAACCAGAGAAAAGATTGAACGTGCCACTTCCTACTTGCTGTATTTACAGTTGTAAGTATTCAGTTATAATTATTCTCTATCTGCAAAACTGTTCTACCAATTTTGGTAGCAAAAATTGTCAGCAAGGTTTTTAATCTTCTGCTGTAAAAGTGGGTGGGAGGAAAAAGGCCTAGGGGGTGGAGGAGAGAAGCTTTTTACAAAAATGACTTCAAAACAGTATAAAAAATAAGTGCCTTGGGGCAACTCTATTAATGATTAAAATAAATGTACAATTTAAAATTTAAATGTAACTGTCAAAGTATTTTGTTTTAATTATGTCTGTTAGGAATGTGCTTCCCTCTCATTCCAAACTCTAAAAATAGCTACAGCCTTTTGCAAAAGGCTCTAAAGATTCATCTCTGGAATAAGCTGATTGCAGTCAATGAAATGGCAACAAAGATGCTATTGTCTCGGTGGTTGGATTTTGATAATTGGAAACTATGGTTTCCCACTATGAGAATCCACTGCAAGCTTTGGGCTTGTGTGGTCCCCCTTCCTTCCCCTTTCACAAGCCAGAAGAAGATAGCAAAAGCTTCCACTTTCTATTTTAAACAAACCACAGTTCCTTGTGGCACCCAGACTTGGTAATGTTGGAAAGTTATAGTCTCAATTTGTACAAATCAATACGGACTTTTAAAACCATGATATGCACAAATGCCATGTTATGATTAATGGCTTCCAAACAGCCCAAATCTACAAGCCGAAGTTCATTTCCAAATTCTGGCTTGATTGAAAGTTTATACACTTGAACACACTTTACAGTGCTATTAGAACCCAACATTTCTATCTTACAATTTTAAAGTTTATGGACAACTGAATCGGAATTTATATTTTACAGAACCTGACTTATGGGCCATTTTATTTGCATGTGGGTACAGTATGAAGTCTAGGGGCTCACATTATTGTGGATGTATTCTTTCTAAGATAAAGTACAATACACACAACACAAACACAACATGTGCGCTAGCATTTACAGTTCTCTCTCTCTTTACATATATATATATATATACAGTGTGTATGTGTGTGTGAAGCAGTGCTTCTCCATCAGCATAGCAGCAAAGAAGTAATTAACAGAAGGGGCTGGGCAATGAAGATGTTTAAGATGAAAAAGAAACAACTGGGAAGAACAGTTCTGGGCTGCAAAAACACTGAGTTAAGGGGAGGGTTTGTATGGTAATTAGAAAAAAAATCGGTGTAAATGTGGGTCATTCATTTCTTTTGGTTTCAATATTGTTAAATAAAGAGGTCAGCTCACATGAGAATAGGTTTATACAAAATCTAATTTTAAGCCCACCTCTCTTTGTTCTGTTGCCTGAAAGACGGCCCCTTTAACCTTAGTTTCTAGGAGAAGAGAAAAGCACATACTTGACAGAAACTAGCATGAGACCACTGTTAAAACAGAGCTTGAACTGAAACATAAACTTTACTGATTAAGAATCACTTATTAAGGGGTTTTTTGGGGGGGGAATGGGGAAGATTCCATGACTTTAATATACAACAGTTTAATATACACCTGCACTTTCATTGATGGTTAAACACACACAGAGAGAAAAATGAATGACACATCAAATATACAAAATTGAATTTCTGATTTTTATGTAATAGCATCCAGAGAGAAAAGATGTGATTAAATAATAGTGTCTGATGTTTATTTCATGATTTTCTACAATATTTGTAATCAAAGCAGCTCTCAAAAGAAATAATTATAGTAAGTAATTACTTAATATTACTTAAATAAATATAGAAATTATAGAAATAAGCATGTTAAAACACAGTACGAAATTTTTGAAACTAGAACAAAATAGCATAAAATGATCTGGAATGATTTTCCTTTCTCAGATTGTTAAAGGGCAGAAAAATCTGAAACCCTAGGATTGGGCTGGCAAGGCCAAAAGGTGAGAGAAGGCTTTTTACTCCTTCCACCTTTTTTTTTAAAAAAAAAAACCACCACACATAGTTTGTTCCAGTGAGAGAGAGAAATAACTATTTGAGGTCCAGGGTTGGCATAGTTCCCTCTCCTTTTGGTGTGTGCAGGGAATGAGGGGCATTTGTATTTATATATCATGTTCTTACAAAACATCAGGGCAATTTACAGTAGCAGCAACAACAAAAGAATACAAAATGCTCATTAAATACAAAACACTGGTTCTTCAAGAAAAATCCCTGCCCTTAAGATCCAAAGCTTCTTGAGATCTACCCTAGAACCTGTTTGCCTTTACTTACAACCCCACCAAGCACTGCTATGATAGCAAAGCTTTCCAATGTTGGTCTAGTGAGGACCTCTGCAAGAGAGGACCTTTCCTCTCCACAGTGGACCTCTGCCTCTGTCTGCAGAAGTGGAGATCTGCAGTACCCTATGGCCCCCCAGAGACCACAGAATGGCACCCACCTTCTTTTTTCCTTCTTCACCTCTAATTAACCATTTGTTAATCAAATTATATATAAAAAAATCCAGTTGTAGTTTGTCAACATTAAAATGCTGTGTGTTTATAATTGCTGCAACTATACCTGCATGCTTTTAAATAATAAATACAGTTGTACCTCGGAAGTCGAACAGAATCCATTCTGGAAGTTTGTTCGACTTCTGAAATGTTCGACTTCCAAAGCGCGGCTTCTGATTGGCAGTCAATCGGAAGCCGTGTCGGATGTTCAGCTTCCAAAAGAACGTTTGAAAACTAGAACACTCACTTCCGGTTTTCGATCGTTCGGGAGCCAAAACACTGGACTCCCAAGGCGTTCGGGAGCCAAGGTACGACTGTAAATCAAATTCAAAAAATAGCATCAAAATCAGAAGCAGCTATAATTACTTACGGTACAATACTGGTTCCCCACACCCCACATTTATTCTGCCAAATATCACTAAATAGAACTAAGCATGTTCTGCTTAGTGCTAATAGGTAGTGTTGACTTACATGGCAAATGATTACCAAACTTAATCAATATACAAGCTGTCCACAGTACTGTAATTCACCGCACAATCGCCACATTTTTAATGCCAATTTTTCTTTCCCAAAAAGGGGTGTGTGAACATTATGGAGTCCCAATTATCCTTATTTCAATCCTTGTATGGCATAAAATTTACACATTTGTGTCTTAAAATGGTTACATGGGCTAAAAAATGAAGGTCTGTGGGCTTTCCATAACAAAATTGAGACTGTAATTTTTTACATACATCATCTCTTGAGCTACCGACTCTACCTTTCTGTTATAGAGTGACATTTAACTACAGGGATATTTTAAAACAGTGCCTATAGATGACTGCATGCCCACAGAGTTGCATGCTATATTTTTTTCAATTTAAAAAAAATGGAAGCCAAAAGGCCATTTTATCTGGTAATGTAAAAAGGAAATACATTTGTATTGTGAGCTCATGACAGTACAAGCAAAGCATATTTTTTATGAAAGAGCACAGCCATGCTGGATATTTGTTTTTCTTTAATAGCTATGTTTTGTTTTTAAGTTCTTGAACCATGTTGTAAAGCTTTGTAGTTCAAAACTCGACAGCTGTGGAGTATAGATTTTATACTCCAGGTTCCCGGCCCCAGACAGTCTGATCTGATAAAACTCTAGAAACTTACAGTAGCCCATTATATGGACAAACTATTCATTTTATATTCACCTCCTTGTCATGTCAGTGCAGAGGTCATCTAAAGAGAGGAGCTAATTAATCAAGCTGTCAGAGCCAATGAGGAGGAGCATGTTAATAGGACTTTTATTTCACCCAGGAAAGCAGCAGTGTGACAGGAACCAGGAAATATAGCCTTGGTGTTGCTGTTTATTAGCAATGCTGAAATCAGTAGTAATAGGAGCCAAGCAGCTTATGCTTGACAAAGTGCTGGGTGTCAGGAGCCGGCAGCAACTTGAAATTAGACTGACAAGAAGCAAGATTCTTATAATATAGATAGCTGATAAATAGAAGTCAAGGTCTAAATATGCATCCAGATCAAAAGCATATTGCAAGCCACAGCTGCTATAAAGGCAAGAAGAGAAAAATAACACAAGGCAACTAAATGTTCCTTCCCAAACACACGTCCAATTTTTCTTCTTCTAGGTTGCAATCATTTATTTATTTTTTAAAATCATCCTTTCCAGGGTTGGAGATCTGGAGCTCAGTTGTGCGGATCCTGACTTCCTGGGTGTATGTGGGTCACCTTTGTGGAGCACAAAGTTTGGGAATAAAGCACAGGGCATTGCTGCACCTCATAGTACTGGCCGAAGGGGCTAAAGCAGGCTGTGTGGTAGAGAGATAGGAAGCAGCTAGAATACATATTCAAAGGTGGGGGAAAGCAAGACACAGAGAGAGAGAGAGAGAAATGGGGGGGGGCAGAGAGAGAGAGAGAGATCTGGGACTGAGTTATATCTACCTGCCTTGCCCCACGTCTCAGGTCCGGGAGCTTTCAATAGGAAGCTGTTTCTGGAAGGTACTGCAGGAGAAAAGAGACATTCTGACTGCCATCAAAAAGATGGCAAAAGTGTCGCCCCATTTAGTCATGAATGCCCCTGTGTGGCGGTGGCAGGGAATGTATGGTGCTATTACAATTTGTTGGAAAAGAATATGTAAGGAAAACAATAAAAATTCACTTGGGACAATATAATGAAGTGTGATGGTGGGTTCTATTCACTTGACATACAAAAGTGAGTCTGAGGACAGCCAGTGATTTCAAAAGTATGCCTAGAACTTTTATAGCAATCCTGAACCAAAGCTTCTAATTTATCTGCAGTTATCTGCAGTTATTTTGTAACGATTTTTGTCTCTGTACCTCAAATGTTCTGGACTCTAAACAGAACAAATTATTTTTGCTATTAAATGTACAGCTATGATTGCAATGAAGTTAGATGAACGGACGATATATCTAAAACAGCAAATTTATCATGCCCTTGTGACTGTGCATTTTATACTTCAAGCCACAGTAGTTTTTTTTAATTATCACTTTCTAGAGCCTTTTAAAGTTATTTTATTAAGCCATAATTTCCAAATGAGTACAGTGAGGTGCCCTCTATTAACTTCCCTCACAACACTGAATCATGCTGATGAATATTGGTGCTAGAAAAGAGTCTTCCCTTTGGCATGGGTTAAGTTGGGAAGTGTTTCTTATACTGTTGCTATTATTTATATAGTTCCATCAATTATATTATGCTTTAAAATATTAAGTAAAACAGGGCCCTGCTAAAAAGCTTTACACCTAAAAGTAGGCAAAATAATGTCAGTGAGAAGTATGAGAGAAGCAGAAGAAAAAGAGGAGGAAAGTGATAAGAAATGTCTTATACACATAATTATTAGGCCCTGAATATAAAATGCAGGATGTGAGCAGGGCTTACAGTAGAAGCATATGCATGTTTAATCAAAATTTTCAATTGGGCTTACTTCTAAATATGTGTGCATGGGATTGCAGCACAAATGTATAATAATAACAAAAGTTCTGAGGGAAAAAAATCAAAATTCCGTGCTATGGAGTATCAAATTCTGCGCTCAGAATGCATTAGGTCCACTATGATTTCACAAACAGTTCTGCAGTTACAACACATTAAAGTGTTTCACATGCACTGCAACCACAGGCCACTTTAAATCTGACAAACTTTTGAACTTGGCTCACTCTGTCCTTCCAAGACCCAATAATTTCTCATAGAAATATGCCAATAGGTAACATTAGAAAGTCATTTTGTGGCTGGAAAATGATTGTCTGACCCATTCGCATGCTTGAAAACTTCCAGCAACTGTTGTAACAGACAGAATATATTAAAAAGAAATGCCCTGAAAAATAACATTTAAGGTTTGTAAGATTAAATCATAGACTAACATTGGCAGAAGGCCATAAGTAAGCGTCAGTGTATTTATGCTGAATTCAAAGACATTCAATGGAAAGCCTTTAAGAGCACACTTGTTTTGTCATCAAAATGATGGGCATGATAAATGCACTTAGCAGAAAGAAACAAAGGGGCTGAGATATAGCAAAGGCAAGCCAGAGAAGTTGATTAGAGTAATCATAATGAGACGGAACAAGATCGTCAACCAGGATTTGGGCTGTAAAAGAAGAGAGGAAAGGGAATATTTTAGAAATGTTATGAGGGGGGTGGGAATCAAATGGGAGGAAAAGAAAGAGGGATGATCTAAGATAGTTCCAATGGTACATGCCACCTAGTCAAGCAAAAGTAAAAGGAAACAACATATTCCCATTGCAACATTTTAATTGGCATCATCAACAAGCCATCTATTCTTAACAGAAAAAGAAAATTGAACATGCGTGCTGAAATATCAAGACAACTATGAAAGAGATCAGTATACAGAGGCGTTTGTCACCGTCGCAAGAATAAAAGGTTTTAGCAGGCAACCCAGAGAAAAGGTTAAAATAAGGAAAGAAAAACAGGTCTTTGATCAGAAGACATCACGAAAGCTGGGAGAAAGCAGAGGAGGAGCTGAGCAGAAGATATGATTAAACAATTCAACAAGCAGGGGGGGAAACAGTAATGAAGAGACCTCAAATCTCATAAAGAATTGAAAGAAGCAAGTGCTCAAGGAAGGCATAAAGATTCAGAAAGATAGGACTATACAAGAAAGGTATGTGAAGAGGGCAAACCTTAGCATATGAAAAGAGGCTTTCAAATGATTGAAATAGCTCTAGATCAGTGAAGGAGGGTCTGTGGTTTATGGTTGTTACAATGCTTTTTAAAATATTCATTCTTCTGATAACCTGTGAATTGTGCTTACGAATCTTCCATTTAGTAAGTTATCAAGATTTGAATTCAAACACTCTAAAAATGAATTTCATAGCTATTTATCAGTTTGGTCCGGAGGTCTTTCAACAGAAGAGCCATTTTGTATCAAACCCCGATAAACACAAATATCCCCCTCTTTGCACTGAGATGTGCAATAGGCATCAATACACTGATGTTGTCAACTGGTTTAAAAACTGACAGGATGCTGCTGGTCTGAGATAATATTCTGTTTTGGAGGTGTGTTATTTTAGCATTTAAAAGGACAGCCAAATCTACAACCCCATGCACACTCAAGATTGCACACAGAGCTCATATGTAGACACAATTCCCCATTCACACAAAAGGTATGTGTGCAATGGAGGCCTTACATCCACAAGGGATTTCTAGGCTGATAATTGCCTTATTTTTAAAATCACGGTAAACTGAAATTGTTAAAATTAAATTTTAAATTATTTTAGCTCAAATTGCTCCTTTTGATACCTGAGAAAATCTCTGGTGATTACCATGCAGTAAAGTTAGCCATTGCAGTGGCACCTTGGATCCCAAACGGCTTAGTTGTCAAACAAATCGGCTCCTGAACACTGCTAACCTGGAAGTGTTCCAGTTTGCAAACATTTTTTTGAATCCGAACATCCAACATGGCTTACGCAGCTTCCAATTGCATGCAGGAAGCTCCTGCAGCCAATCAGAAGCCGTGCCTTGGTTTTCGGTTTAGGGAGTCGAACAGATGGGAGCAGATGGGCACTCCCTACTGAGTTTTTGATTCCTTCCAGTTTCTGAGATTCCACAGAAGCAAGGTAACTTGCCGTGCAGACATAGTCCTGAATTCAATAACCTCTTTCCATCAAGTACTTTTTTCTGAATGTTTTCTGAAATCCTCCAAAATGTAGGATGTAAATAGCTTACTATGTAGCTTCGTTGGCAAGTGAAACATATAGCAGACCATATGTCTCATTCAACATTCATTTTGCAGTACTGTCTATGTCTGTACCGCTCCCTACAAAAGCACCGCTCCCTACAAAAACACTGCCAGAATTGTTTTTCGGAATTGTTTCATTACCTCTGTAAGAGGTGTTGCTATCTTAATTCAGAAGGGAGCCTACACCTTAACCTAATAACATTGCTATAGGAACCTTATTTACAGTATGATAAAAGAAACTCTTTCTTTCTTACAACCCCATTAAATCTAAGCCTCATTTAACTAGCAGGACATTTTTACAATGGGTTTGCTGACATACTGTGATAAATGGCTGTGTAACATCTTTCAACAATAGCTGTGGCCATAGTCCTCACTATAATGTATATAAACACAGCATCTTTTTAAACAATGCACAGTCCTCAATAGCAGGAAGTGAAGTAACTCTGCACACAAATACTTTTACTAAGATTTTTTTTGAGTGTGTGGAAAAGAAGAAACGTCTACTGAAAACTATGAGAATTAAAAGTTTCTGAATAGTCCAGAGTAGTCTTTGAAATTGTGGCGCAGGCAGAATGATTTCCGGAAACCTGATGCTTTAAAGATAAAAGAGTTGGCAATAGGATGAAAGCTGCCCTCCCCCCCTTTTTTTTTACATGTCAGAGAAATGAATGGAATGGCTTATGAATACATGCAGCTTGCTCATTCAGGAGCCACACTGGTGCCTATTTGTCCTGAAATATCGGTGTTAGGTTACTGTGGAAATCTAAATAATCATTAGCTAGCATGAACTTGATCTCCAAGTAAAATGTGGGCCAGGAGATGGCTTTGCTGAAGAGGCTTAACAAACCTTCAGAACTCCACTGTGATCAAGGCATTGCAGGGCTTCTTCTGAGTGCTTGAGCTTTTACAACGCCAGGCACCTTTTAAAATTTGTTATACATTACAAACGGCAGTGATATGGAGGGGATGCAGGTCTTGCTAAATGGTAGGATAAATGGAAGTTTATTCAACAAGCGCAATGGTCTTCCCACTCATAGCTAGACTCTGATATAATTTTACATAAAATGATATCATAAAGCTGGACATGGTAAAGCTACAGTATTTACACTGGAGACTAGGGTCTGACATTCTGTCTAAATGAAATTTCCCAGTTGTCCCAAACACTTTTTATCTTGTTTCCATGCTAGCAGTTAGAAATGTCACTACATATTGCCACTGTGACAGATGAGGAAAAGCACAAGAAAGCAACCTCTCTTAACTCTGCAGAATGGCAAATGTGGAAAAGCATTTAGTATTATGTTCCACAGAGGTCCAGGATTTGGGGCTCTCTTATTCTCTGAACTCCAGTTCACTCAGTTAAACATGGATTCACACACACACACAAAAGCAAAACAAGAGTGCACTAAAAAGGGGGGAAAGGCAGCCACACTGAGGTTAATCTGGGTCAACTGTGCATACAGAACCCAACTGTGCAGGGACATTGGCATTTGATAAACCCTATAAAGCCTGGAAAGTCTGAGACTTCCAAGCAGAATAAAACCTACTAAGAGTGATAAACTTCCTGTTTTTATTTCCTGCTTATTTCAATACATGGCTAGTGGGGCTGTGGATGGATTAGGTGTTTTACAGGCATATGCCATGTGTTTCACCACTAACTTGTGATCCTCATATAATTACAGCGGATATTTCTACCCACTAGGCAGACCTATGTCATCAGCACCCACTAGGCAGCACATCAGCACATGACATGTTGAGGCAAGTGCCAGGGCCCGCGGGGTGTATCAATGAAGGATCCTGCATAATTTTAAAAAGAAACAACAATTTTTAAGGGGCTAGCACTGAGAGGAAAAGCACAAGGGCGGGCAACCACAAAAGTGACCTTATTTCCCTTCCCTAGGAATGCAAACCTTCATAGGAAAGCATTGGCTTATAAACAGTAATTTAACTGCAGGATATAGTGGATTCAGGTACATGCCCCCTGCCCCCCGCCCATATCACATTATGGCTTTTGCAATTATCATACAAAAGCAACTATATAAGTCTATAAAAAATAATGTACTAATAGTGCAATCCTATATATCTACTCACATGTAAGACTCACTGAGTTCAGTGAGACTTACTCAGAGGTAAGTGTGTAAAACACCTGACTACCTAGCTGCTTTGGCAAATAAGCTCTATGAAGAAAGAACCAAGCTTTTACCTGATTTACGAAGTTTGCCTGCTTGATCACCTCAAGGATATTCAAACTTGCCACACACAACTCAACAAGTGGCTTTTTACAAGTCTGCATAGCAGGAACGTGGGGAAACCTGGCTCTCTGGGGGAATGTAGTGTGCAACTGACTTTGTACCTACTACACCAGGCATGGCCAAACTCGGCCCTCCAAATGATTTGGGACTACAACTCCCATCACAAGGAGAAGGGGACGACAGAGGACAAGATGGTTGGACAGTGTTCTTGAAGCTACTAACATGAGTTTGACCAAACTGCAGGAGGCAGTGGAAGACAGGAGTGCCTGGCGTGCTCTGGTCCATGGGCTAACAAAGAGTCGGACATGACTAAACAACAACTATGTGAACTCCCACTCTCTGCCAAAGCCTTTGAATGGCTAGTGTTTACATAGGAGAGAGTTCTTAACCCACTACCCATGGTTTGCACTAAAGAGCAAGAATCCCATATACTTGTGTTGGAAGTTCAGGGCATAATCAAAAGTTCAGGTACTAAAAAATAAAAATAAAAAGATTTGACTATTTACTTGCACCATCTATACTTACAGTGAAATTCTGAAGACAGTGGAGAACAATTAATTTTAGAGATATTACTATTATAATTATCATACAAAATATGATTACTGGTTTTTTTAATCTCCCTTAGAATACAAATTCTCCAGAATTTTAAGATTATGACTTCTTTGTTTATACTGAAAATGTGCCACACTTATAAAAAGGAGCTCATGATATTGCTTTTAGGCCACGTTTTATGAAGATTTTTTGACAAGCTTCTCATACAATATTTAATATTGCTACTTTCGAGTTCACAAGGTTTAACTTAAAAAGCTCTCAGATGTCAGTGCAAGTCCATGCTATAGCCTGGGTTAACATAAAGGTTGAATGTGGGTCACATGCAATCTTTCTACTCTGCCATCAAAAAGTGCAAGGAGGTGAGATTTTATCATGTAGAGCTAAATCAAAGTTTTTGTGTTTTTAGGAGTCAACAGTAAAAGTCATTTGGACCACTTTTTAGTAAACACCTTCTTTAACTATTTCAAATGGATATGTTAGGTGCTTCTGAGCCACAGAATAAGATGCTACCTTCTGTTGAGCTGTTGTCTGTTAATAAAAGAGAATGCATGCTTTTGAATTTTACAGACTTCTCCATTGTTCTCATTCTATCAATTCAAATTAGTCTAATCAAATAGTTATCACCTTGACCTTTTTATCACTTTCAAGTTGATGGGATTTTCCAGTTCACCTACATTCCTGTCATAGAAAAGCAACATTTAATCTTCAGCTAAAAAAGCTTAATACAAAAGTAAGGTATCAAACAGACTGCAGTTCACCATTACATGCATATTTTTATTTTTTTATTTCTGTGAGTCCTGGAAGACCTGCTCCTTGCCTTGCAGGCCTTTTCCCACCTGCCCTGGGAAGGTGGGGCCCTGACCCCAGCTACAGAAGCTGAGGCTGCTACACAGACTCTCGGCCAGGGGTATTGTTTAGTGGGGGTTGTTTGGGAGTGGGTATGTTTCAGCTATTGATATTAATTTTTGTATCTTTATTTTAGATCTTATGATTTATGTGGAAATAGTTTAATTTGTATGTGTACTTTTTGATGTTTTATTTATTGTTTATGACCACTTTTGATGTTTGCAACATATGTACTTTTTTCATGTGGTAAGTTGGCTTGAGCATAGTTTGAACGATGGAAAAAGTGGAATACGTATTTCATGAAATTTATATACTGCTTGGTTGTTTAAAAACAAACCTCAAAGTGACTTTTAACTACATTAAGTTCGTAACTAGAGGTACCACTGTATTTCAAATGGATGTGTATGATACTTTCTCACAAGATTGTGCCCAAGGCTCCTCACAATGATTGTGTTATGAGTACGGAAGATAAGAAAAGATAAGAAAAAAGGAATGCAAAACAATCCAAACCAATCTACTAATGATTTATAGATTAAAATAAAGTTCGCAACCGGGAGCATCTACTTCTGGGTTAGCAGAGCTCGTAACCCGAAGCGTTCGCAAGGAGGACAGTACGTAATACAACGTTCCACTGTATACATTACCAGACTATCTCTTGATTTCTATCTTTACATATTCTATTCTGCCTGCTGCATTATAGTAACATTTTTCAGAGAAGGCAGAACCTGCAAGAGAACAGGAAATTCTCTTCTGCTCTGGTATAGCAATAATATGAATATATCTGGAAAGAATTAAAAGACTGTAATTTGGGGGCTTTCCCCCTTTGCTTTCCTCAAGAGAGTCTACTACACCGTAGGCTGCTGACTTCAAACCTGTATAACTAAGCTCAGCAAACTCACTGCAGTTTCACTGCTTGCTAAGATCCCAAGCTGGGGAATCACAGTCCTTGAAATATAATTTCCATGAAGTTATGCAAGTTTGAACAGCAGATCTTCTATACTGAATAGTTATTCTGAATATATCCTGAGGGAGTCATAGCACAGTAAAATTAGATTTAGTGCTTGAAGCTAAGGTTTTTCAGTTACCCTCAGGGTTATTGTTTTTAAGAATTGCCATGCTCACTGAAGAACATTGTCCTGGGAATGCAAAGCAGGAAATCAAAAACTGCCATAAATTATTAAACCGGCTCCAACAAAGCAAAAGTTATTCAGATGAAATACTGTCAACTGAAGAGGAACTTTTTTTTGTAATTACATATTACACCCTGTAACAAGCAGGATAAATAGCATTTATGGCTTCAATCCTATTCCCACTTACCTGGGAGGAATCCCCACTGAATTTGACAGGTCTAAGTATAAGACCATGGCGTAAGTTGTACAGAAATGTGTGTATTCATGTAATTAAAAATGAATTCATGTCATTAAAAACAAACAAATAAACGGCTGAAAGAGATACGGTCAAACTGATCAGGCCAAATAAACAAATTGTTCAACTTGCTGCCTCAGGAATTCCACATATGTTGGATGAAGCTCAGCATTGTATTGAAACCAGGGCCATCTTACCCATAGGTGCTAGGGGTGCAGGGCACCAGGCTCTCACGGGCGCTAGGCCAAGAGTCCGGGGCCCAAGAGTTGAGTCCGGGGAAGAGCCCGCCTGCCGGTCAGAGCACCGCAGTGGGCTCTTCCGCTGTGGGTGGCTTTGCGCCGCGAGTTTGGGGGCAAGCGAGTCAGCAAGGTGCTGAGGTGGCCGGCTGGTGCACGCCTGGGAGTAGTGTAGGGCTCTGGAGAGGCCCACATGCTTAAGACAGCCCTGATTGAAACTATAGGGTACCCAGTTTTACAGAGCTCACAACTGAATAAAACTAACTCCTTTTTCATATCGGCTTTTACTTATTTGTCCTAGATTAAAGTTAATGGGCCTGCCCATAAAATGAAAGTCTACAGTGA
The DNA here is from genome assembly GCF_964270895.1 of Podarcis filfolensis. Classification (NCBI taxonomy): domain Eukaryota; kingdom Metazoa; phylum Chordata; class Lepidosauria; order Squamata; family Lacertidae; genus Podarcis; species Podarcis filfolensis. The sequence goes on along the minus strand of NC_139604.1, from coordinate 73,216,252 downwards.
GGGACTAGGGTGATGTCCTCTGCTTCCAGGAACTCTTCTCATTGTAGGCCTTTTGAGGGTGACCTTTGAGTTTGTTTGGGCTCTGGCTGAGATCTCAGAGGCTAAGAGTGAGGGTGTGTGAGAAAGAAAATGAACTGATATTGATTTTTTTATATATTAGTAACTTAGTATTAATAACTTTCTATTTCTGTAATGTTTTAAAATGTAACTATGTATTTTTTGGAATATTTTGTTTAAGCTGCCTGTTGCAGCTTCAGTTTTTTGAACAACGCTTAGAGATATTTTTAATATATTAAGCAGCATAGAAATTAATAATAAATCCGTCAATGGTCGGTTGCACAGATTTTCCATTTCCAGTGTAAAATGTGAAATAGATAAGACAATGTTTAGGGTAGCATTCAAAGGGGTATAAACCCAACACATTTTAGATTTCAGCTTCTTCAGCAGAAAGTACTCCTATTCCTAGCTTAGTGTAGCATGGCAATCCACTTGCAAAATGGAGTTTCCAAAGCAGCTAATGATGGGAGCAGCTGTGTAAAAAAGGAGTCAGAAATTCTACAGAAGCCCTTTGTATGAGACAATGAGTGAAATAAACCTCAACTGAAAGAAAGGTGAAATGCCAAGATGCCTCCATCTTATTTTTCACACCATTTCCTGTCCTTCATACATAAACACTCCAAACAATACACAGTAGATCTTGTGTGGACAGAGCCACTAGGGCACCCTTAAGGAGACATTTCTGGAGAACTGTGGGGACTAACATGGAGGGAAAAGGACAGCAAAGTTAGGTTCTGTCTACCCTCCTCCACGGGGATCTCCAGAATAGAATCCTAGAATTGTTGAGGTAGAAGGGACAGCAAAGGTCATCTAGTCCAACCCCCTGCAATGCAGGAATCTCAGCTAAAGTATCCATGACAGACGGCCATCCAACCTCTGCTTAAAAACCTCCAAGGAAGGAGAGTCCACCATCTTCCAAGAGAGCCAGTCCCACTTTCGAACAGTTCTTACTGTCAGAGAGTTCTTCCTGATGTTCAGTCGGAATCTCCTTTCTTTTAACTTGAAGCCATTGGTTTGAATCCTACCCTCCAGGGCAAGAGAAAACAAGCTCGCTCCATCTTTAGGATAATTTTGCAATGTGGATTGCAAAATCCGCAGCTGTACTGACCATAAGCAAATGCATTTAATTTTAAACTACTAAATGAGAATGTTAACATTTATTATGAATTAGCAGTACATTATTTGCTGTCTTCTACGCAGTCTGGCCACTGTATCTCTCACTGATATGTGCTACCTATGCCTTGCACTGCATGCCCTCTTTCTACACCTTGCCATTGCTTGTCTCCATTATCAGTTCAGGAAGAAATTTCAACAAAACTCTTCCTCTGGTCACTGATATCTCTGGGAACCGAATCCATCAAGATATTTCTGACCCCTGTTCATGCTACTTTAACTGTCTGGTGAACAGGAAGGAACTGATAAAAATAGAATTACAATGCCCTTACAGATGAACTAGCAAGAGACTTGATTGTGATTGATGCCTGAATAAACATACAATAGCAGGCCATACATCTCAACAAGGCTTTGATAGAAGTAGAAAAAGAGTGTAGGTTTTCATTGCTTAGACTACTGCGTTCTTTTCTCAATGAAACATTTGGGAAAGAAACAATTCACTACCAAACCCCCACAAGGGGATTCTGGCTTGTTTCTTTCATTAAAAGTAAACCAGAGAAACAAATTCTACAAGCTTGCTATTTATATGACTCCATATGGTAACTGTGAATGCACAAAAATGAATGAGACTATTTTTCTCCAAATAGCTCTGAATTACAAGCCTGAATGGAGGCAAGTTTAGCAATACACTACTGTTGCTGTAGGAAACACTGTTGTTCCCCGTAGGAAACATGTAAAATGGGTGCACATCTTTAAACAACTGTGCATGTGCATCTGGGAAACCTTTTAGCATGTCTAAAGACATGAAGCACCCATATTTTTCATATTTATTTCTTAAACTACTCCTACCAGGGCCATTTTTTTTAAATACTTAATTTTAAAAATTACTTTTCAGAATTTTGTGAATATAGGCCAGTTATCAAGGTATAAAATTTGGCATAATTTTTTTTAACGCTGTGGTAGCCTTCTCTCTGTAAGATATTTACCGTATTTTTCGCCCTATAGGACGCACTTTTTCCCCTCCAAAAATGAAGGGGAAATCTGGATGCGTCCTATGGGGCGAATGCAGGCTTTCGCTGAAGCTTGGAGAGCGAGAGGGGTCGGTGCGCACCGACCCCTCTCACTCTCCTGGCTTCAGGAAGACATCCGCAGCCTAGGCAGCCCTGCGGGAGTTCCCGCAGGACTGTCTAGGCTGCGGATAGTAGCCTGCTTCCCGGAGCGCTGGGCGCGCTGAAAGCAGAGCGCCCGGCGCTTCGGGAACACATCCGCAGCCTAGGCAGCCCTGTGGGAGGTCCCGCAGGGATGTCTAGGCTGCGGATAGCAGCCTGCCGCCCGGCGCGAGAAGCACCCTGAAAGCAGAGCACCCAGCACTTCGGGAACACATCCGCAGCCTAGGCAGCCCTGTGGGAGGTCCCGCAGGGATGTCTAGGCTGCGGATAGCAGCCTGCTTCCCGGAGCGTCGGGCGCCCTGAAAGCAGAGCGCCCGGCACTTCGGGAACACACCCGCAGCCTAGGCAGCCCTGTGGGAGGTCCCGCAGGGATGTCTAGGCTGCGGATAGCAGCCTGCTTCCCAAAGTGTCGGGCGCACTGAAAGCAGAGCGCCCGGTGCTTCGGGAACGCATCCGCAGCCTAGGCAGCCCTGTGGGAGGTCCCGCAGGGATCTCTAGGCTGCGGATAGCAGCCTGCTTCCCGGAGCGTCGGGCGCTCTGCTTTCAGGGCGCCCGGCCCTTCGGGAACACATCCGCAGTGTGGGGAGCCCTGCAGGAGTTCCCCGCAGGGCTCCCCACACTGCGGATAGCAGCCTGCCGCCCGGCGGGCGGGGCGCCCTGAATCAGAGCGCCCCTCGCGCTGGGCAGACATCGGCCAGCCCCACAAGCTTGGGGGACAGCAGGGAGGCGCAGCGCCGCCATCCCGCTGTTCCTCGACCTGGTTCGGTTTCTCCGACCTGCTTTTTTGGGGGGAAATAAAGGAAAATTTTTTTTCCTTTATTTCCCCCCAAAAAAACTAGGTGCGTCCTATGGGACGGAGCGTCCTATGGGACGAAAAGTACGGTACTTAACTTTCATCAGCAAAAAGAGCGCATGAAGATTATTAGTCAGAATATGTCAAAATGCTGGGTCAAATTGGGTGGATAATGGGCATGCTTAAATCCCCCTGAAATTGTTGCAGAAAATTTGGTAGCCCAAACTGCTAATGCAGCCTTCACCAACCTGCTGCCCTCCAGATGTTTAGAACAACTTCCACCATCTCCAGCCAATCCAAAGCATCTGGATGGCAGCAGAATAGTGAAAGCTCTGCTAAGGCCTCAAAAACAAGAAAGCAAATGAAAATTAGATCAAACTTTGGGGGGGGGACGACCCTGTCTCAACATACATTCACATGTCAGAAGAAGAACCCTGATGGATCAGGCCAAAGGTCCATCTAGCACAGTATTCTGGTCTCATAGAAGCCAATCAGATGCTTACAGTAAGCCTACAAGATGCCTACAGTAAGCCTACAAACAAGACAAAGTGCAACAGCAGTCTCCCTAATTTTGTTTCACAGCAGTTGGAATTGAGAGGCATATTGGCGATATGATGTTGGTGATAATATACAGTCGTCATGACGAGTAGCTGTTATCATTATTAGCCTTATCTTCAGTGAATTTGTCTCATCCCCTTTTAAAGCTGTCCAAATTGGTAGTCTCATCACTGCATTCTGTGTCTGAGAATTCTACAGTTTAACTATGTGCAGGGTGAAGAAGAACTTCCTTTTAATTTATTTTCTCCTATTTATTTATTCTGCCTCTCTCCTAAATATTTTTTAAAGGTACCTTTTTCTAGGGATGCTTGAAGAATGTAATCTTTGTGAATTCCAGTACTAACTGAGCTATTCAACATTTCTCACATTTCTCACAATAACATGTGGAGCAAAATCCATCTGATTTCACACTTCTCTGAATGGTGTGACATTAATAAAAAATCAAAATGTATTTTAAGATGCATATTCTTAGAAAAATGTTTAAAATATGCATCTAAATTCAGATTTAATTACAGATTTCCATGTAAATCTCACAAAAAATCTGTAATTAAAATGAAAACAGGACAGTGTTTCTCATTTGAAAGTTCTAATTTCAGTGAAATAATATTCTACAGTAGTAAATTTAGTAAGTGTAGTTTGATGTCTACCATGTTCACAAAACCATATATCCAAATTATTTACATCACACACAACTAAAATTAGCCATGATCTCCAATTTGATGTATTTCAGCATTGCTCTTGGCACTCAATCTGGTGGCCATCATAGATTATGCTATGTTACAGCCAAACTATAGGAAATAGTTTGTTCGGATGCAAAAAGCAAAACATATTTTTTTAAGCCAAAACATCCCAAGGCAGCTTTATTTAAGTAATCTTGACACAACTGGCTTGACAAAGCAATTTTTGTGTGAAAATGCTTTTAGTATCATATGCAAAGCCATCGACAAAAGGTATTTGTTATGAGAATTCAATATATAAACATATAGTTATTCAGTCCTAATCCAACACGCATAATTTAAGGATGACCTTGCTTTTTATGTTACAGTGATTATTCTGACAAACACTTGCTCACGTCTGAAAAAATGGCACACAAGGCTAGAAGCAGTATGCGTCTGAATACCAGCTGCTGGAAATTACAGAGGTGAGTGCCCTGACACTCAGGGCCTGCTTGTGGGCTTCCTAAGCGCATCTGTTGGCAACTGTGAGAACAGGATGCTGGGCTAGATCGGCAACTGGCCTGATACAGTGTGTGTGTGTGTTATTGTTTCGTTTGTTATTATGTGATATTTTTTGTGCTTTTACACTGTCAACTGCCCTGTGATCCTCATATGAAGAGTGGTTTTTATTTTTATTTTTAAATATTCTTAAGCCCCTCTTTGCACATGGAGTTTAGTGTGTGAGCCTTTATATTTAGGCCTAGTTACATACTTGGCAGTCAGCTAGAATTGGTTTCAACAAAAGCTATTTATAATTTACACTAATATTGGGTCATCATAACAAAAACTTGCCCTCAGGTGTCAGCTGATCTGCATTTAAGTACCTGCTAAGAAATGATGCAATTGAATATACAATTTAAATGGCACTTTCCCGCTCGACACATATTTTTAAAAACTTCAGCGTAGGTGTGCAAGTTTATTTGCAACTCGCTTTTCAGACCCCTGGGCTCTCACTTGTGGGGTGCCTCAGGGTTCTGTCCTCTCCCCCATGCTTTTCAACATTTACATGCAGCTGCTGGGAGAGATCATCAGGAGGTTTGGGCTGGGTGTTCATCAGTATGCGGATGATACCCAGCTCTACCTCTCTTTTAAATCAGAACCAGTGAAGGCGGTGAAGGTCCTGTGTGAGTGTCTGGAGGCGGTTGGAGGATGGATGGCGGCTAACAGATTGAGGTTGAATCCTGACAAGACAGAAGTACTGTTTTTGGGGGACAGGAGGTGGGCAGGTGTGGAGGATTCCCTGGTCCTGAATGGGGTAACTGTGCCCCTGAAGGACCAGGTGCGCAGCCTGGGAGTCATTTTGGACTCACAGCTGCCCATGGAGGCACAGGTCAAATCTGTGTCCAGGGCAGCTGTTTACCAGCTCCATCTGGTACGTAGGCTGAGACCCTATCTGCCTGCGGACTGTCTCGCCAGAGTGGTGCATGCTCTGGTTATCTCCCGCTTGGATGACTGCAATGCACTCTACGTGGGGCTACCTTTGAAGGTGACTCAGAAACTACAACTAATCCAGAATGCGGCAGCTAGACTGGTGACTGGGGGCGGCCGCCGAGACCATACATTGAAAGACCTACATTGGCTCCCAGTACGTTTCCGAGCACAATTCAAAGTGTTGGTGCTGACCTTTAAAGCCCTAAACGGCCTCGGTCCAGTATACCTGAAGGAGCGTCTCCACCCCCATCATTCTGCCCGGACGCTGAGGTCCAGCGCCGAGGGCCTTCTGGCGGTTCCCTCATTGCGAGAAGCAAAGCTACAGGGAACCAGGCAGAGGGCCTTCTCGGTAGTGGCGCCCGCCCTGTGGAACGCCCTTCCAGCAGATGTCAAAGCGATAAACAACTACCTGACATTCAGAAGAAATCTTAAGGCAGCCCTGTTCAGGGAAGTTTTTAACGTGTGATATTTTTCTGTATTTTTGGTTTCTATGGAAGCCGCCCAGAGTGGCTGGGGAGGCCCAGACAGATGGGCGAGGTATAAATAATAAATTATTATTATTAGTATTATTATAATGCCAGTTGAAGTGACTTGACTAGCTCTGGGCACACAAAATAATCTCAGCTCTGTTTTCCCCATCTGTGAGAATACTGTAACAGTTGCTGTAACCATTGGCCATGCTTGCTGAAAAAGTGGGACCATGGGTGTGGTGTGTACAATGTGCATGGCCCATGCTTCTGCACATGAGAGGGTTTCCTTTCTAGGCGTAACACTGAAGTCTGATGCAAATCCATTTGAGTCTTCTCCAGGGCAGGCAAATCATTATCAATTAATGTCATGACTCAACTATTGTTTGAAAGCCCTACATCTCCTCAGTCCATATATTAGCTGCTTCATTGGGTTGTGCTTTGTCCATGCTGACCTTTCATGTCTTTTGGAACACAGTTAAATAGCAATCTTATACCAACATCCCTCTGTTTGACACAGTCCAGACATAATTCCTGTGAAGAACGCTGTAATAGGATCTGCTGTTCAATAACTCCTATACAACACATAGTCTTGACTTCGTAGCAACTGGGGTGGCTTCTTCAAAGCTTATTTGGGGAGCCTGGCACGCTGAGCCCCCAGTTTCTGGAGGGGGGGTAGCAGGATGGGGAGAACAAGGCATTACTGTTCAGATTCATAATTCATAATATTATTTCTTTCCATTGCATTACTTAAGGAAAAGTCACATATTTCCTCTGCAGCCCATGTTTTTGTTTAGCTTCTGCTGGTGCACTGTAAATCTGAAGTAACCGCAGTAACTGACATGCCAATGGATAGGAAACAGATGAGGGAGTTACATTCTGCAGTTTTTCAAAACTGTATATATGTATGTATATGAAGCAAAATATAAGCTGTACATCGTTAATATATTTCAGTCTACTTAGACTTCTTTTATCATTCTACAGCTTAATGAGCAACTGGAATACAGTTTTCCCACATAATGCTCTTATTTAGAATTTGAGCCCGCCCCCCCCCCCCGTTAGTCATTTCCTTTTGGGTTGCTTTCCTACAGATTCTTCTTTCTATTCTTTCCTTCAGTTATCAGAGAAATCATCCTTCATGTATTGATTCATTTCGACCTATGTCTGGAAGGCAAAGGGAATCAAATTAACTAATATTTTACTTTTGCATGAGATTAATGCTAATGCTTACAAAGAGGGAAATACATTCCCGTGATTTAATTTTCATTCTCTGGTTGATTCTCACTGATTTAATTTTGCAGAGGGTTGTCTCTCTGCTTATTGTCTTTTGAGCTCATATTGGGGTATTAGAGATAGAAAACTCCTATTATGCTGTCTTCCAAGTGCCGAATTGTTCTCAGTACTATCATCTTGAGTGCTTGTCCATTCTAATTTTAAATAACTCAAGCAATGAGGCTCTGTAATTTCCTCCTGGAGACTGTTGCTCAGTGTAATCAATGTTACTGACAGAAATTTTACATGATGTACAGCCTATAATTCCTGGCCTTTAATTGGAGCCAGCCTAGAGCCAGCCTTGACCAGGATATGGCCTCCAAACTGCAGATTATGATGCTCTCTCTTGAAGAGGGTGATGGCTATCCAAATCCAGCAGCAACATTTTCATGCCTCAGTCATAGATCCTCAGAGTGATCTGCAACTGCTCATGGAACTTAGCACCATAAATCCAAAGATGCTCAGCCCCCAATTATCGAGTACTGTATTTCACAGTGTAATGGTCGCCTCCTCCAGCTACCTCTGCTTGGGTGTGCAGTGGGGCTTCTTGGCCAGGTCCAAGCCAAGGCCAGGACATGCAGAAAGAGCCAATGGAGCCAGTTTAAAACAGGAACCCTGCAGCCAACCTGTCTCCTTGCCTCTCAACTCTGTGCGGCCCAAGGTGGCGGCAACAGCAGCAGCAGCAGCAGCAGCCCAGGCCTGGCTTTGCCTTGCTGCCTCCTCCAGCTACTGTACACCCGCTCGAGGCTGGCAAGCCAATGAGGGCCCAAACTCCCACCCTCACCTCCACAGGAGCCCCCATGCCTGACCCCTAGCTCGCCTCAGAATTACCCCCAAGACCATTATGCAGGGAATGCTCTGGGACTGATTTTAGGGTCCAAAGAAGCAGAGGTGGTGACCAGTATGTGGTGAAATTTAACAAAATTCTTTCATTGCTTGCAGTAATTTCTTTTCCTACATGATGCTCATACCCATTTGAGGCTCAATATACCCCTTAGTTGTGCCAGAAATGTTGGCATATTGGTAGTGATGCTTTTTCCTGATCTTTTCTCTGCATTGTATAGGGCCATATTAGATATGTAGAAATCTAGAACTGCTTGGCTTCTGGAATATTTTCAGATACTTTTTAGGAAGGTTCACTATCCTACATGTCCATATATTCCATATAGAATAATAGAATTGAAGAATTAGAAGGGACCCCAAGAATCACCCCCTGCAATGCAGGAATCTCAACGAAAGCATATATGACAAATGGTCATTCAACCTCTGCTTTAAAAACCTCCAATGAGGGAGAGTCCAAACCTCCCAAGGGAGTCTCTTCTTGTTCAGTTTGACTGCTCTTGCTGTCAGAAAGTTCTTCCTGATGTTTAGTTGAAATCTTGTCTAATCTATTAAGAAAAAAAGGTAAAGGATCCCTGACAGTTAAGTCCAGTCACAGACGACTCTGAGGTTGCGGCGCTCATCTTGCTTTACGGGCCGAGGGAACCGGCGTTTGTCCGCAGACAGTTTTTCCAGGTCATGTGGCCAGCATGACTAAGCTGCTTCTGGCACAACGCAACACTGAAACCAGAGAAGCGTACAGAAACGCCATTTACCTTCCCGCCGGAGTGGTACCTATTTATCTACTTGCACTTTTTTTTTGCATGCTTTCGAACTGCTAGGTGGGCAGGAGCAGGGACCGAGCAACGGAAGCTCACCCCATTGTGGGGATTCGAACCGCCGACCTGCTGACTGGCAAGCCCAAGAGGCTCAGTGGTTTAGACCACAGCGCCACCCGCACCCCCTGTCTAATCTATAGTCTTGTCTAATAAGTATTGGTTGAAGAATACCTCCTGCCAGAGCCAGACTTCAGTGGGTCCCTGCCCATTGCTTCTGAAACAATTACTGAAGTTGGGACCCCTGCCTGATGCTGCTCCTGTCACCACCACCACCCCCTGCCATCATGGCTCCTGTCCAGTACTGGTAATGCTTGCTGTTGATGCCAGTCACTCACTCTCCACCTCACCCTGCATCCTGTTGAGCTGGTAATATATTTGAATGGGAGATAGCGAAACTACTACGTGGACATGCTTTGTGGCAAGTGGCAATGTTTAGATTTCCTGAGATGCAATGCTTGGCAATGGAGGATCTAAGAAAATGCTTGCCCATTGTAGAACAGAGCTAAGTAGCATCTTAGTCGCCTCCCATCCTTAACTGTGGCCTGTCAGCTAAAGAACCATGGCAAGAGGGGGTGATTGGTGGCAGCATCAGGTAGGGCCCCTGTTGGAAATAGGCCCTTCTGGTGCCCAGCTATACTTAGATGAACAAAGGTCTTGCCTCCTGAAACATGCCATTACAACTGCACTTCTTGCTCACTCTGCCAGCACATGTATTGATTTGTATATATCTGATTGTTTAACTTTAGATTATTCAATATTTTATTGCAATATATTTTATTTGGAAACCACACACAGGATGGGCAGTTAATAAATAAATGTCTAAATAAATAAAATGTGGCTGGGTTAAATGCTAAACATTAAGCCAAACTAATCTTCATGGCAGGCAGGGCAGGTCAGTCTGATAGCTCAGCCCTGTTATGGATTCCCTCTCCCTTACTTTCGCTAAACCAATGCCACTTAAAGGATAAGAAGAGCTTATAGATGTACTGATAACTGAACAGTAGTATCTTAAACAGGAGCTGCTCAAACAATACTATTTCCAAAATGAAATGTAGGCTCAAAATGGAGTACCAGTCCTTGGCCCTAAGCATCTCCTTCCTGATAGATGCATCAGGCTACAGATGCCTTTTTAGGTGATACTAGCTGAGTTTCAGTTAACTCTTTTTTACTATATTTCTCCCCCATCTTTTGTTAAATATCCCAAGGCTTATAATTCTTAAATATAATTTTAAAAACATTTTTCAATAAATGAATGCCAAGAACAATACAGAATATGAATTACAGGGGAAACAAGAGCACTGACAAGAACAACACACACAAACAGACACCAAGTTTAGAAAAAAATCCAAGGTACAAAGGAAAAAATGCACACACACGGAAGTTGATAGGTATGACAGAGTTACATTGTTGCTTTATATGCTATCTTAATATTGTCTTGTTTCCTGGCTAGAGTGAATTGGGGGGGGGGGATTCTATAAAAACAAGAATTCACCACTGCAAAAACCAAAAGCGAGAAATGGCCATGAACTGCACAGAAAATCAGACCACGGATATTCAATGGTTTAGTTTAGTTTATTTATTTTACCTTGGGCTGTTCTAATTTTGGGGCTTAATTTTTCTAATAAAGTAACTTACTTTACTTTGAAATACCATAGCTCTAAATCTACTTCTGTAAAGTCTTTCCGACTGTAGGCAAGAATGACTCTGGCTGCTGACAACTTTTTCATACAGAATTATTAAGTTTTTCATTTGATCAGGGGTGACTCTTTCCCCATATTTTTATGCATGCCCTCTCTGTCTCTCCCTCTCCCCGCCCCCCTGCCCCACAGAGGATTGTTGACTAGATCCTTTGGCAGAATTGGTCTGTTTTGCTTTCATACCTCTCAGCTTATCCTGTAAAAGTAATGAATGCTGTATGTAACTCTTTTTCCAGATCACTAAAATAAATCCGGAGGGAATTTAATGATTGTTTACTTAATGATGGCAGCCACAGCAAATGACATTTAGCCATGTATTATTTCATACAGGTCATATGTATGACATTAAACATGACACTGGGGCATGCAGAACCCTGCATCTTGTTAAATAAATAAAACTTGATCCAGTACCAGCTTTCCTGAGAGTACAATGCACACATCCAGCCCATTATTTAACTGCATCTCCTGTCTATTCATGTGGCATTTCACCTATCAAGCCAATCTGAGGCAACTATTAGATGGATTTTATTCAAAGTACGACAAAAGAAGCTTTGTTAAAGCAAATACAAAATAAAATCTACTCAACTTCCTTTATTCATTGATTTCATAATATGATCTTAAAACTAACTAGACTGTGTTGTCTATAAGCATGCATATGTCAAATAAATCTAAATTCCTCTTTGTGTGTGTCTTCTTTATGGATAATTATGCACTAGTTTTGTTGGAGCATTATTACTTTATTCATTGGTGAATAATTCCTTATTTCTGAATTCCTTCCCTAGAGAAACTAGGCTGGCTCCCTCCTTGTTGTCCTTGCACAGGCAGGTGAATATTTTCTTTTTCCAACAGGCTTGGAGCTGACGGCTTTTAATGAAAGGGCCAGAGCTGTGCAGCTTTTAGTGTAATTATTTGTATAATTTAAGTAATTTAAGCGGCTTAGTCATGCTGGCCACACGACCCGGAAGCTGTACGCCGGTTCTCTGGGCCAGTAAAGCGAGATGAGCATCGCAACCCCAGAGTCATCTGCGACTGGACCTAATGGTCAGGGTCCCTTTATAGTTTTAATTTTATCAATGTTTAATTGTTTCTTAATTATTGCGTTTCTCATATTTATCTGTGAGCTGCTTTGAGTTCTGTCTGGGGAAAAGGTGGGGAATAATAATACTGAACTTAAATATTCTGTGTTGCCAAATTAATAATAGTCAGGATCACCCAATCATCCTGTGTTTGGTTGGGGGGGGGGGGGTTTGCATTGAATATCCATATAGGAAAAGTATCTCACATCTTATGCAGGGGTTATGTTACAGGGAAGGGCATATCTGCAAAAACCCATATACTCAAACCATCCCTTTGGAACTGCTGTCAAGGTGAGCAATCTTACCTGCTGGAACCATCACACTGAATAGGTCTTACCCGGCTCCTCAAGCAAGTCAGAAAGGATTGAAGCTCTCTGCCTTGCTTGCCGGGCTTTGGCAGACTCACACACAGGCTCTAGTGAGATCTCACGCAACTGTCTGAGTTCCCACGAGATCTTGTGTGATCCTCCCAGAGTCTGGTAAGCAAGGAAGCTTAAAAGCTATTCCCAAGCAGGAAAAACCCTATACCAAAAGTGCTTTTAAGCTCTTTGGCTTCTGTGCATTTAATTTATGTGATTTCAATCAGCCAGCCTTCAAACGCATGAAGCTGAAAATCACACATGCTAAAAGCATGTCAGTTGTGAGTTACCTGTATTACATTTTTTGTCACAAAGCCTTTTTCACTTTTATATCTCTAGATCACAGGAATCATTAAGGCCACTCCTGTCTAAAGAAACAAAGGCAAGACTATTGCATGCTCTCTCTTGATTCTTCTGCATACATAATTGTCACAATGAATAGGATATATGCATAAAATATTGCTATGTTATCAGTTCTGTTTCTGTGGAGTTAAATTCTTTGGAAGAAGGCTGATCTGCTGGTGTTAATCACTGTAAGCATACTAGCAATATTTTCTAAGAAATAATTTCTACCGCTATGGGTAGTATTCAGTGCTAGTCCTACTCAGAGGAGACCCACTGATAATGTATACGACTTAGTTTATTCATTTAAAAGAGTCTGCCCTGTGGGCAGGATTCAGCTAATGAGTCCTGTCTGCTAAAGCCCACACAAGGACTTCTGCTTGAGCTATGGGGCTTCTCATCCTTCTCTGGCCCACCCTCCTTACACCTCCTGAATTTAGCTTGGGTGAGTCAGGAGAACCTGAAAAAACAACAAACCAGCATGCAGAGGGAGAGGGTGGATCATTCCATCTGGGAAGCCGAAACGCTTGCACTGACAGAACAATCAGAAAAGCACAACATTGAATCCTCCCTATATTTTTCCATGGCAAATTTTATTTTTCTGAAAATGTGGTGTTTCATAAAATTGCTTTGTAGCAACATAAATGGGTACACTAACAGTTAAGTTGGGTTGTTTCAAAGTTGTAATTAACTTCTTTGGATGACCGTCCCGAAAAGTCTATACAGTGGTGCCCCGCAAGACGAATGCCTCGCTAAACGAAAAACCCGCAAAACGAAAGGGTTTTCCGATTTTTAGCGGCTTCGCAAGACGAATTTCCCTATGGGCTTGCTTTGCAAGACGAAAGCCCATAGGGAAATCTCCGGGGACAGCAGGGAAGCACAGCGCGCCTTCTCCTCTGTTCCCGGACCTGTCCTGAAGGCTTGCGGTGGGAGGAAGGTTTTCCTCTCCACCGCCAACATTCAGAAGGCTGTTCTGAAGGCTGGCGGTGGGAAGAAAAGCCCTTCTCCCCCGCCAGCCTTCAGAAGAGTTCCCGCAGGGCTGCCTAGGCTACGGATAGCAGCCTGCTGCCCCGCGCAAGGGGCGCTCTGCTTCAGAGCGCCCCTCACGCCGGGCAGACATCCGCAGCTTGGGGAGTCCTGCAGGACTTCCCCGCAGGGCTCTCCAAGCTGCAGATAGCAGCCTGCTGCCCCTATCCGCAGCTTGCGGATAGCAGCCTGCTACCCCTATCTGCAGCTTGGAGAGCCCTGCGGGGAAGTCCTGCAGGGCTCCCCCAGCTGCGAATGTCTGCCCCGCGCAAGGGGCGCTCTGAAGCAGAGCGCCCCTCGTGCTGGGCAGCAGGCTGCCATCAGCAGCTTGGGGAGCCCTGCGGGGAACTCCTGCAGGGCTCCCCAAGCTGCAGATGTCTGCCCCGCGCGAGGGGCGCTCTGAAGCAGAGCGCCCCTCGCGCCGGGCAGCAGGCTGCTATCAGCAGCCTAGGCAGCCCTGCGGGAACTCTTCTGAAGGCTGGCGGGGGGAGAAGGGCTTTTCTTCCCACCGCTAGCCTTCAGAAGGCTGTTCTGAAGGCTGGCGGTGGGGAGAAAAGTCCTTCTCCCCCCGCCAGCCTTCAGAAGAGGTCCGGGGACAGTCTGTCTGAACAGTCTGGTCTGAAGGCGGTCTCCATAGGAACGCATTAATTGATTTTCAATGCATTCCTATGGGAAACCGTGCTTCGCAAGACGAAAAACTCGCAAGAAGAAAAAACTTGCGGAACGAATTAATTTCATCTTGCGAGGCACCACTGTATTAGATAAAATCACAAATGTATAAATTCTCACTGGTTAGTGGATGGAGAGAGGAGAATTCAAACCAAGTTATACATAATTCATGTGTGATAAATATTAAATTTCACTAGACTCTGTTTTTGGCATTATTTTTGTGCTTTGTTTTGCTAATTATGTAGTGCTCTAGTAAGGTACAAAGAAATTATTTCATATATGGTAACTGCTGCCAGGATGTTACCGGCAGGGAAATAGAGATTATCAACAATATAATCAATCTATTAAAGAACAGAGAGAGGAAACATGGGACTTTGCCTATATAGCAGAACTGACTCATTAGCTTAGATTTAAAGAAAAAAAGATAGCAAGATAAATGTGTAATAATACACTGAAGCCCTTTTATTGAATACGGAAAGAAAAATGTTTTTTTAATCACATCTAAATAATGGCTTTGCACTGTTTTGAATGCATTCAACTTCAACATTTTCTTTATTATATATACTATTTTGTTTGACTCACTTCAAATGGCTGCCTCCAAGAGAAGAGCTACACCTTTTTCTGGCAAGGAGAGCATCCTGAAGAATTATGTATTCCTATTGTAGGCTTCGCAGTGCGGAACTCCCTTCTGTCTGCAACAGAACACCTCTCAACCACCACCTGACAGCAGGCCAGTTGTCAACACTGTCTGCAACCTGTTATTTATTTTGCATTTATATTTTCATCAGCAAACTTGCAAACCTTCCTACTCACCCCTGACTTTTTATCGTTTACAAACAAGTGAAAAACCACAGGGGCACCACCAGAGGCAAAAACCAGGGCTTGAAGTTACTCCATGCTAAATAAATTTTCATTCCAAAATGATGATCAGTTTATATGTTTTGGGATTGTCAGTCTGTGCTTTGCAAATTTAAAAGGAAGGGAAAACAGTGTGAAATGTCACGACTGTTTGCTTTTTGCTTCAGCCATATTTCTGTTCAACTGGCACCTGCTAAAAAAAAATAATGCATTTCCTGATTGCTGCAGGCATTTCTGAGCTCCACTACTCCTTAGTCATCAGTAATGAGCATATGTGATATAAGTGACCACACATGATTTGTGAAAGTGACAAGTGTGACACCAACTGTGTGGGAGTCTGAACAGAAGAATGAGATTAATGGCATAAGTTACTGTAGCACAGAAGCACAATTCTGAAACCAAATGCAGTCCTCCTAGGCCAGGGGTCAGCAAACTTTTTCAGCAGGGGGCCAGTACACTGTCCCTCAGACCTTGTCAGGGTCTGAGGGTTATATTTTGGAAAAAAAAAAGAACGAATTCCTATGCCCCACAAATAACCCAGAGATGCATTTTAAATAAAAGCACACATTCTACTCATGTAAAAACACGCTGATTTCCGGACAGTCCGCGGGCCAGATTTAGAAGGCGATTGGGCCGGATCCGGCCCCTGGGCCTTAGTTTGCCTACCCATGTCCCAGGCTCTTCATTTCAGTTATTAAAACTGCAATCCTATAAGCACTTACCTGCAGTAAGTGCCACTGAACTTAACAGTACTTACTTCTGAGTAGAAACGTGTACAGGCTTTCACCGTAAAACTGTTCTTCCTGATAACAAGGTTCACCAAGATGAAAAGCCAAATGTTTTCGTTTTGCCAAATATGACTATGGTAGAAGACTGGGTGGGAGTCTTTATGTTAGGCATCAATAAACTGGAAATGGCAATGAACAGGTAATATGAAGAATAGCTAAAGGCAGCTGGGGAGGGAGTATGATGGGAATGAAAGGCTACCATCTCTGAACAACAAACAAGGGAGACAGGAGCTTCCATGTCTTAACTGGTAGCTATTGTGTAATGGGTCCTTTTCCCGTTGGTGGCTTCTCGGAGAAGGCAGACAGTATCCACTTTATCAATGGCTATTTTTGGTTGCAGGACATTTGGGTTAGATAAAAATTTGAGGAGAATGGAATTCAGGGAAGCACGATAATTAAAAGCTTGGTAATCGCAACAGAAACGTCAATACAGATTACCAGAAGGGTAGCAATTTAGTCCACTGCAGCAGAGAGAGAGAGAGAGAGAGAGAGAGAGAGAGAGAGAGAGAGAGAGAGGTATTTGTGGCATTTTATGATTTGTGGCAAATTTATTATAGCAGAAGCTTTTGTGGGCTAAACTTCATCAAATGCATACTGGTATATTTTACACATGGGTCGGGAGGTAGGGGAGTTCTAAACAGTGAAATCAGAGAGAAATGAAACGCAGAAAAGTACTAACAGTGATAATGAAGTAATGGATTGCTGCCAGTTTCTTGTATTTTACAGGGAGGAGGTACACACAAAGAAAATAAGAGAGATCCCTCAAAGCAGGTCTGACTCACACCTTGAGAAACAGAATGTTATTCTCATTAAGAGGGGATGCTTGAATTTGGCATGAAATATAATTAACTTCCTAATCACAGTTGGCTTTATTTTGCTCATTCCAAACGGAGAGCGTACAGTACATAAAATGAGCTAATGCGGTGATCTCTGAGGAATGCAGCAGGCCTTGCAACTCTGCAAGCACTGGCATTTCAAATGTATGTATTAGGATGCTAGCCTCAAAATCAGTATGAAAATCAGGGCTGGTTTCATTTGTCTTTTGTTTTAGGCAGTGGTGCAGCTACAGTCTTGTGCTTTTCTCTATAAAAGTGACAAATCAAAATACACTTGCCAAGTGTCAAATCCTAAAACCCGAAAAAAGTTTGGGACTTTTAAGTAAAAAATACAAAGCAAATACTTTTTGTATTTTCATGCTTTTTACAACCAGAAGCATTGCCAAAAACCAGAATGCACCTGTACCAGTAGATCCCAAACTCCACCAGTCCCCAACCATGGAACACTTGAAAAATGTTAAGGATCCTGTGATTTTTTTTCCTGTCTGTTGTATAATGTGCTGACCTTGGTGCTGTATTATTTTTAAGTGCATTTTCAAAATGTATCTTTATTTCTTATATATTGCTTTTATGGTATCACAATATAAATTCCATAGAATTCAAATCTGGGTACAGTAAAATACAATAAAAGTAATAAAAAGGCAATAAAAGGCAGAGTGAGTATTTAATGCAATGGATGTCTTCCATCTCCAACAACAAATCCACAGACACACCATAAACTGCCTGAATGTAGTTCATAGGACCAGTGGTGTGTCTGAAAATATTTGCTTGCAAAAAAATAATGCAGTATTCCGTCCTCCCCTGTCCAGTATATGTTGGTTATGCATAACACACACACAATTTCTTCCCCAATAATTGGTACTAGGAATGGATTTTGCTTGTGGATACATTCCCATGCATCATAGTAATAACTTTGCAGGACAGAGCCAAAAGAAAAACACAGATGCAACACTTTTGAAATTAAACCAGCCACAGATTTAGTTTGGACTTTACAGGACTTTAAAAGATAGGTAAAGGTAAAGGGACCCCTGACCATTAGGTCCAGCGCGGACGACTCTGGGGTTGCGGCGCTCATCTTGCTTTACTGGCCGAGGGAGCCGGTGTACAGCTTCCGGGTCATGTGGCCAGCATGACTAAGCTGCTTCTGGCGAACCAGAGCAGCGCACGGAAACGCCATTTACCTTCCCACCAGAGCGGTACCCATTTACCTACTTGCACTTCGTGCTTTCGAACTGCTAGGTTGGCAGGAGCAGAGACCGAGCAACGGGAGCTCACCCCATCACGGGGATTTGAACCGCCGACCTTCTGATCGGCAAGCCCTAGGCTCAGTGGTTTAACCCACAGCGCCACCCACGTCCCTATAAAAGGTAGGTAGCTGCAGTTTATAGGATAAAGAGCAGTAACAGTTAAATAGCCAACACATTCCGCCCAAATAGCTGTCTAAATACAGTGGAACCTCGGTAGTCGAACGTTTCGGCTTTCAAACACTGACAACCTAGAAGTGAATGCTTCCGTTTCTGAACGCGCCTTGGAAGTCGAATGGCTTCTGAGGTGCATTTCTCCATTTTTTCAGTGGATTTTGCCGACCAGCAATTGCGCCTTGGTTGTTGAACGATCTTCTGGAACGGATTATGTTCAACAACCGAGGTTCCACTGTATATTAAAACCACGACAAAAAATGTGATTTTTAGAGAGAACATAGATCATACACCTACCAGTCTGTCCTCAACCACCTGTTTTGCAGGGGCATGCATACTGACACTAGTGCACAGCAATGCACAGCAGCCCACATCTATTCAGCAGGTACATGCAGAATAAAAGAAATAGGGCCATACCCCACCAAAAAGGGAAGAAGAGGGATAAACAATTCAAAACCAGAGAAAACCAAGTTTATTGGGGTTTCTGTTGTAAGAATCCAACCTTTTCTTCAGATATATTTTTCTTATATAAGTCAGTATTTATGCTAGTACTGTTCGCAACAATTTTAAAAATATTGTCTCAAGTCATCTTGTGATGGCCATCTCAAGCAGGTATTCCAATGCTTTTATTTTTTCCACTCTCTCTGCTGGTAGAGCCCCAACCAAACACATGGTTCTCTAACAAAAAAAGTCAGCACACAGAGTACCATACTTACTGACAATCACCTCAATGTGGCAGTTTGCACCAGGCATACAATGCTGCTATTTGCACGGGCTTCAACACACACACCATTATTGCCAATATAAGAAGAAAATGCAGACATGCATTTCTTTGCACACATGGATCTCTCTTTGAACCTTCAACTGAAATGGAGCAATGCATGTGCTCAGGAAGTCCATGTGTACACTAGAGAGCACAAATAACTCTGGATCAAGGTGAATTACCTTTTTTTTAAAGACATCTTTATAATTTCTATTTTCTTTTCATTTTCAAATAAACAGAAGGACTGTTGAATTTCAAGTCAACTGATCTCAGCAAGATTTAAAAGGAGTCAGTGACATTCCCAGAGAGGAAAAAAACGTCAACAAACCCTAGTAATTTTAGACCTGAGGGAATAACATTCTTCAATTTTATAATGAGACGTCTGAAGGACAAATGCCAAGAAAAATGAAATAAGAGCCTGTGCCTTTAAAACATAACTATGTTATGTTATGTAGTGTATGTGTATTTGTTTAACACTGAGACACAAGACCTTATTCTTCCCAATATTTTTTTTCCTAAACTGCTGATTTCTACTAAAGAATGCCAGAGTTCCTGACAGAGTTGCACAGAACCAACATTATTTTCTTCCCCCAGTACTAACTGGCATGTAAAACTTTATTGCTGAACATGGTGGTTTCTGTTCCTTTTTTAAAAGGCCTCAGTTAATTACCAAATAAGACTATGAAAATAAAAGAAATGAGACCCATTCTCTCCATCACTATATCTGAAGCCTATCATGTGAGTTGCCAATTGGTTTTTCTAATTCTACCAACTCAATATCTGCTGTTAATTTGCTTGCTATTTCAAGAACATGAAGACTGTCAGCAAAATCCATGATGCATTACACAACTTATAATTGGAAAAAAAATCTGATGGTTTACTGACAGTGTAAAGGGAAAGTATAAAAAGCAATGGAAAGCAGTAACAACTTCATGGCTATTTGTACTAAAATATAATTGTAAATGCAGTAGAAAAAAGCAGAACCTCCATCTCAGCTCCTAGGGCAAGAAACAGTATGCAGAATTATGACAAATGACTGAATGAAATCAACTATTTTAGACCACGTTACAAAGCAGGGATGGAGAACTTGTAGCCCTTCAGTTGTTTCTGATATATGGGTAAGATATGTGCATTAGAGGGAGAGAGCACATGCACAAAGTGTGAGTGATTTAATGGATTGTTACAAGATCAGCATACTTCCACTAGATAGATAGATAGATAGATAGATAGATAGATAGATAACGGTAAAGGACCGCTGACAGTTAAGTCCAGTTGCGAATGACTCTGGGGTTGAGGCGCTCATCTTGCTTTACTGGCCGAGGGAGCTGCCATTTGTCCGTAGACAGTTTTTCCGAAACCAGAGCAGCGCACGGAAACACCATTTACCTTCCCGTGGAGCGGTACCTATTAATCAACTTGCACTTTGATGTGCTTTTGAACTGCTAGGTTGACAGGAGCTGAGACCGAGCAACGGGCGTTCAGCCCGTCCCGGGGATTCGAACTGCCAACCTTCTGATCGGCAAGCCCAAGGTTCAGTGGTTTAGACCGCAGTGCCACCCGCATCCCTAGAGATAGATAGCTAGATAGATGATATAGATAGATAGATGATAGATAGATAGATGATAGATAGATAGATATAAAACCCTCATAGCAAAGAGTGCTTGCATTGTCAAGAGCCACAGAACAGTAAAATGTACACCAGAGGGATCCAACAAGGCCCCAAGGTCGCATGTTTGGTGTGCCAAAGCAGCTCATTGCATGTACTTTATGTGAAGAGTCTTGAATCCGCCCCAAGCTACACCTGAAGACAGCACAAAAGCTTCTGCTGGTTCAAAAGGAAAGATTGTATTTTGCTAATCACTACTGAGCTATAATGGATACTATTGACTACACTGGTTTACCAATTTCTTTCCACGCTCAAGTCAACATGTCCTGGGACCAGACTATATTTCAAGGATTTCCCCTCCCCACACAAGAAGGCTGTTTTCCTTCTGGGGGCCCTCAGGACATTCAGCTAGGGCCTTTTCAGATGAGGTGCCTAGGATTTTGAATAATCTCCCATGAGATTTTGCTTCATTGCAGCTTGCTTTTAGGTGGCGCTGATCTGAAACATTTGTCTGACCACGTTTCAGTCACTGGGGTAGGGTATGCAATATAAAGTACCCCTGAAGAAGGTGGGAGAATTTCATTTGGGGGGGGTCCAGTTTTAAAAACTAAGAATTTGATGACACCGCAGTTTCCTTCATGCATTACATGCTTGAGGGAAGACCACACATTGAATATGGACATTGGAAGATGAGTCATGCACGTTAAATTTTGGTGTGCTAAATCTCTTGTTTCCTATTGCTGATACTTGTTTTATTCTTTGATTCTTTTCTGCTGGGTTTGGATTGAGTGTTGAATTGACCGTGATTTGTTGTGTTTATATGCCAATGAAGTGGTATTTCACTTTGGGGAGATTAAATACTCTTATAGTTCCTTCTGCCCACCCTTGCCTGTCTTTGAGACGTGTCCAGCACAGTTAGTGAGCCCTTCTGCCACATTAGGCAGCCCAACTAAACACTGTTAGAGGTTCTAGTATCACTTCTCACTACAAAACCCCTTAGCACTTCACAGTGGAGATGAGCAGCTTAAAATCACATGTAGTCTATCGTAAAGCGATGTTTATGTCTGGGCCAAGTTTACACTAATAACGTATGTGCATTTATGGACATAATCACATTAAATTATCACCTCTTGATTCTATAACTGTATTCTTTCTGGTGCCAGGGGAAAAAATATTAATTTGCCCAGTCATTTTAAATTATGGTACTTTCAAAGGGACCCTGAGGGTCATCTATTCCAACCTATGTTGGCTTGTGTTGCAATATTCTGTAATTTAAAAAGTTTCTGTGTACCACTCTGAAATCCATTTCTGGATGAAGGGTGGTTTATAAATTTTAAAAATAAAAAATTAAACATAATTTAAAGAGGGCAGGGAAAAATCAGGCCATGTATCAATTCTATAGAGATTCTTACTTTTTGTCAGGGGCTATATTTTCATTTTCAGAAATGAAACTCTGCATCTAATGGCTTTAAATACTACCAGGCCCATCAGACAAAGCTCAATTTTTCTACACACTAGAGACTATAAATATGCACTGCTGCTCACTCCAATTGCAAACGCACATGAATGCTCCTGTGTTTTGTAAGTTATTTTCCACATACACATTCTATTAAATTGTAAGTTAGGAGGCACTACTTGAATTCTCTTAGGTCTGTAAAAAGCTTTCAGATGTACCGTGAGAAATCACCTGTAATGAATACAGACTGATATTTCTTTGCTATAGCTGCACTGAGTTGGCAATTTACATTTTCTAAATATATGGGTTATATTCAGTTTTCCCAATTTGATGGCAATTACTCTTTAGAAACCTCTTGACAGGCTAAAAACTCTAAGAGCTGCAGCTGTTATTCGTGGTTTGATCCCTCTCATGAAATGAAAACCACTAACTATACCAGTGAATGAGGACCCCTCCCCCAAATTCCAAATGAACTTGTCAGCATGTCTCATTTTAGGGCCCAATAATCTTTTCAGCCACTGCAGCTGCACCACCTCCTCCTCAATAAGATTCAAGATATCCGTAAATAGGTGCAACATAGGTGCACATAAAAAATAAAACTTTAGAAAAAAGATCTGTCATAAACTCTCACACTCAGCATCAGGTTTTGTCTGATTCAGTATGAAATCTGTGCATGTGTATAATATCGTAAGTCTGTTCAATAAGAAACTTTCCTGCAGAATGCCATACATATGCACATCCATCCATATACAATTTTATTTATTTTTAATACTTCTAAGCTTCCTTTCATCCTGGTGATTTCCACAATCAAGCAAGACGCTTAACCAGTATTTCTCAACATGTTAAACCCATGCCCCCTTTTAGCTAACATAAAAATGCCTCTTTCAAACCTAGCTCCCCTAATTATTTCATTTGAATTTCTAAATGTATTTTAATTGTGTGACTTAATTTTTTATTTACATTGCACACATTTTTGGGCGTGCACAAGATCTTCAGATGCTTGAGAAACACTGCTGTTAACAATAATACTGGCAAGTCACAACTTACAAAACTAAAAAGTTAGACAGGCAATAAAGCCAGTTTAAAATGCTCAGGCAAATAAAAATATTTTGACCTGGCACCAAAAAGACTGGCCTGTCAGCACCAGTCAAACGTCCTGGGGAGGATATCACCAACTGATGGTACTCAAGAGAAGGACCTCATCCGAAAATCCTAATACATGAGCACACTGTTATGGGAGGAGCCATTCTTCATTTTATTTGGTTCCAAGTCATTTAGGTCTTTAAAGGTCAACACTAGCACCCTGATTGTATAAGGGGTTTAACTGAGCTGAGAGGATGCCCTAGAGAACAGGCTGGATTAAACTTCTTCTGGGTACACAAGTTGTTCATAAAAACAGGTGAATCATGGCCTTTAAGTTTGGTACAATTTCTTCTTTTTAAAAAAAATAATAATAATTCATGGTCAAGAATTTAATTCTGACAAACAAAATTGGGGATCAGTAGTTAGCAATAAGCAGTTGCCTAGTTTCTATTTTTTCTTTTCTTTTTTGCTGTTTTATTTTAATGGATTTTGTATTGTTTAATATGTTGGTGTTCGGTGAAATACTTTTTAATATAAAATTAATACATAAAATGTTAAGCCACGTAACCATGTGGTGAGACTATTTTCAGTGGGGGGGGGTTGCATCTGGGAAGAGATAAAGCTCTCCTTCCTTCCCCACCTTGTGATCCTGTTTCCATCTGAACAATACGTATACTCCCACCCAGCTGTTTCAGAGCTAAAAACTGACATCAAGATGTGTTACATGCCTCCAAACGGAAGGTGAATTGTTAGTTGGAGGGGAGTTCAAAGACATTACATTTTCAGTGTGTCAAGGCAGACAATGAATCCCAGGGTTTTCAACATCTTGGTGAATCGCCAAACATCACAATTTGGTGATAAACCGTGATGTTTGGCTGACGATAAACGGTGATGTTGTAAAAAGCTGCATTGGCCCCAGCTAGCGAGGTGCCGGGTGAAACTGCCACAGCTTTCACGATGGGAGCTACGGCTCTTTCAGCTCGGTGCCTTGCGGGCTGTAACCAATACAGCTGGCCCCAGCCTGCTGCTCAGCTGGTGGGCGGAAAGGCTCCTCCCCCCCCAGCTGAGTGAGCCCCAAGTTCCCTGCCACTTGCACGCAACCAGCAAGACCTTGGGGTTCCTTGGCCAGGCTGCCTCCACCTTCGCTGGCATGGGGAGCAGGCAAACTGCCTTGCCTGCTTGCCCCCCACTCTTCAAAGATAGACCAGGCGGCAGCAGCCAAGCACACTGAGCCTGTCAGGTTCCGTGCGATAAGACTGCCTTAGCCTGTGCAGGTATGCTGCCTCTTTCGTCCGTGGGTCTTTCACCCCAGGAGAAGATGTGGCCCACCCTTCCGGGCAAAGTCCACAAGACAGGGGGTGCAAAGCCACCCTATCCGCGCCTTGAGAAGAGGGGCTGCTGGCAAGCGCTGGGCCTGCCAGCAGCGTCAAAGAGCCCCTACACCACCTGGCTGCCTTCCATCGGGAGGGTGGGCTCCATCTTTCTGGGATGAAAGGCACAGCACACCCTCTTAGACAAAGTTAGCCAGGCGGTAGACAAGCAAGGCTGCAGCCCCGATCGTGCTCCTACTCTCGTGTAAGCAGGGTCAGGGTCGGGCTCTCTTAGCAGGGGAGGGGGAGCACTTTAATGGAGCCCCCATCCCGCCACTGGCTCCTGCGAGCCGATGGCAGGTCTGGGGCTCCGTAAAACTGCTTTGCTGAGGGAAGGGCAGCAGCACGCTCCTCAGCCAAGCCATTTAAAGCAGCAAGGGGGGAACAAGTTGTATTGGCTTGTTTCTCCTTCTGACAGGGCAGAGTGCAATGGCAGTTTCACCAGAGGTATATCGCTGGTGAAACTGCCGCTGCTTGAGTCCCTCTGCCTCCAGCTCCCAGCTGGTTTGTTTCTTCCTCAGTGCGCTGGGTGCTGGAGGCAGAGGGACTCAAGAGCGATGACGGTTTCACCAGCGATATATCGCTAAGTGAAGCTGTCATCACGGTCTCTTCCCCCCCATACTGTTCCTGGGCAATATATTGATATACCACCCAGTGCTATTCTGCATCTCATGTTATTGTTTCCCTTTTCAGCTTGAGCCATAGAGAGATGGTTTGGATGTTAAATCTGGATTTCATTTTTGCCCTTGTTGTTGTTTAGTCGTGTCCGACTCTTCGTGACCCCATGGACCAGAGCACGCCAGGCACTCATTTTTGCCCTAGAACTGACCTAAAAGAATTGAAAGCTGCTGTGAGAGTCTCAGCGTGAAGCATTTCCCAAACATGCTCACCAGTCTCCTTAACCTATAGGACTTGATGAATTAAAAATCACTTCTCAATTTCCCTACCACCAGTTGCTCTGAACATAAATTTACTGCAATTCATAATAGTTTTACACAAATTTCCTGGAAGTTCAACCCAAATTAAGAGCATGGAAGGGAAACCGTCATCCTGTGAGAGAAAATAGAGTCCATAAAGAAAATAGAAGATAAGGCTCAACTGGTGTTACTAAATATATGTATCTGCTTCCTTTTACTGTTTGTGTACACATGAAATTGTGTCCCCACTTCTGGTCTAGCTCCATCTACTACCGTAATGCAGTGATGAGCAACTTTCCAGCAAGTCAATACAGCCCCAAAATCACAAAACAGTTGCTTTCTGCAGTGCAATCCCTGCCATTTAGAGGTTCAGCTCTAGGTAATCCAAATATGAATGGGTAGAATCCATTATGAGACAGAGTTAAGAGTTCAACTGCTTCTGCTGAAAGAAGAAGGTCATTCTGAGGCCATTTTCAATACTCACAGTCTCTGGTTAGGAAACATATTTCGCAATTTTCTGTCACTTAAGATTTTATAACTTTAAGATGTTACTTTCATGCATGCAGAATATAAAAGCTTCCGAATACAGGTTTTTAAAAAGTAGGTTCCAAGTCTCAGAAAGCAGTAAGCATTCTGTTTACAAATTATTTTCTTTTATAAAGGAGAAACGTAATATTCAAACAGGTTGCCATCAAATTTTTCACTTTGTTCACTGCTCCAAACAGGAATTATGTAAGGGAATGTGAAACTCCATACTTGCATTTTAAAACAAATCCCACCTAAATTTAGGTAGGTGCTCTCTCTCTCTCTTCTCTCTCTCTCTCCACACACACACACACACACACACACACACACACACACACAGTGGTATCTCGGTTTAAGAACAGCCCTGTTTACGAACTATTTGGTTTACGAACTCCACAAAACTGGAAGTAGTGTCCCGGTTTGCAAACTTTACCTTGGTCTAAAAACGGAATCTGAACGGTGGAAGGGCACTGGCAGCGGGATGCCTCATTAGGGAAAGCGCGCCTCAGTTTAAGAATGGTTTCGGTTTAAGAATGGACTTCTGGAAAGGATTAAGTTCATAAACCGAGGTGCCACTGTACGTGAGTAGTTGGCAACTAGTACACCCGTGGGTTGTATGGCCAGTGGATGACTTTTTTCTGGTCCATCACTAGATGATGGCCTCCTCATAGCCAGTTACAATGAAAGGTTCAGACAATCCATATGAGTGATGGGAGGAAGAAATGTAAGAACTGTAGAAAACGAGCAAAGGCAACTTGTTTTATTCAAATGCTCCACACATAAGTACGTGAGAATACTAAGTTGATGAGTATACTTTCTGCAAGGAAGAGATGACATAGGGAATTGGCTCAGACACAGTACTTGGCCATGGAAACATGCTAATAGCAAGAAAAACAGTATATGGTGTAAGTCATATCTGAGCCGCTGACAAATGCTAGTCTGGGTTTCCTCGGTATACAATGGTGCCATTAGCCACAGACAGCCCCACTCTGTCCTCTGCAGAGATCTGCACTGCCTCTTATGGCACCCCAACTTCCTACTGTCTGCTCTGCCCAAGGAAGAAAGCATTTGATTTCAGTTCACATTCAGTTAAATGAGGAAGACTTCAGTTATAATCAGCAGAGACATAGATGGTGGAACAAAGAGCTCAAAAACACGCAGTATCTAATCAGCATATTACCCACAAAAGTGTTGGGAGAACAAGCAGGCATACAATAGCCTTCAATATCAGTCTCTTTCAGAAAGCATCACACTAAACCAGGTGGCCTTGGGGTAGTTTTACAGAAACAATTTGCAGTGTTGGTATAAACAACAGTGCTCCTTTTCTAACATCATTTACTCAGTGTCAAACAAATGCAGTCTTTACTATAGTCACTAAAACAAGACTGTCCCAGTTTTTATAGTTGCTCATGTTTTGTCTGATTTTATTTTAGTTTTATATCCCACCATAGCATGCTGGCCTTAAGCTGATTTACAATATTCAACCATTTTCTCCATAATACCAGTGTATTACTCTCTCCTCCTAATCTTGGACTATCAATCTAAAGATATATAAAACAAGAATTTTAGGATCCAAAGTCTGAAAATTGTCAGCTAAAAATACTAAAACCAAAACACAAAAATTTTGGTAACTTTCCCGTATCAAATACAAATTATTCTAGCATTTATCATGTAAATCTGGGGTTCTAATAATTTATAAAAAAACAAGAAAGCAAGCCAACAAGCAAATATTGAGAAGATCATAGGAACAACTATTGAAAACCATTTTCAACACTTTTACAGCAGAATCAACAGAATTTGTCAGTGTAGGAATTTTTGCATATTGCTGAACTAATCACACACACAAGCAAAGAAAGTTTAAACTGAGACTTACCAAGGAGCACCATATATTCGGAATCCTTTGACTGTTACTTCAGAGTCTTGCAAGTAAATACTGTTTGTCAGAAGTGACTGAACATTGTCAAAGTCCTCTGGTTTCAATTTGGACACAGAGGGAAAGCGGTAGTAATCCTGTTTAACAAGGTCTGCCATGAATTCTTTATCAAATGTCAGTTCATGATTCCCAGCAATCACTATTTTATATTCATATGGCAAATTTCCTGAAACAACAAAAAAGCATTTAATAAGCATACCTGTGCCCAGGTTTTGTATTTTTTTTTTATGCGCACTTAAAGACACAATGGATATATTTGCATTCCTGTGAGAAACAAAAGCTATTACGGCTATTCTGTGCAATCATATATTATCACTTATGTAAAATATACCAAGAAAACGCATATGTATGTGTGTATAGATGCATGTATTCAAAGTCTAAGAAAATGATCCTCTAGATAACTTGATGTGCCTAATTTACTTAGGCTGCAATGCTATGCATAATTCTCTGGGAGTAGCCACTATTCATAGGACTGACTTCTGAGAAGACATGCATAAAATTCTTCATAGGATTAAGGAGTGGTAAAAGAGGGAATATCTTCCACTCTGTTGCATGTTTTCCCACTAGAGACTGTGGCCATGGCCATACAGAATGGCAAACAGGATGATGAATTAACATGGCCAGTGGGTGGATTGGTGTGTGTTCTATTCTTTTCACTCACTAGGGATCTAGTTGTATGTCCATTTCCACAAGACTGAAAGAAATATAAACATATTTCAGTCACATCCCTCTTGTGATCTTTATTAGAAACTATGAAACACATTTTACCTATATTATTATTTCTGTTTAAAGGGTCCTCCAACCCTCTTTGACCTGCTTTTCTGGAGAAGCCGTGGCCTCAGGGAGAAGAGGAATTGGCAGTGTTTGTCTCCTTGACCCCTCCCTCCAGCACCAGAAGAACTCTGGAACCAACCCACTGTATTTTCCTCATAATTCTTGATGGATGAACTTCATTCTGCCTATCATAATTCATGGGACTTAGCATGTTCTAAATGCTTAAGTGCTTTCATAATACTGCATGGGCCTGGAAGGAAGAGCTGACTTGACACTCTAGTTTCACAATTTCTTTTTCTGGTAAAGGAAACAGAAAATAAGTGTTTCTTCTTTATTAAAGAAGAAACAGTCAAACAACCAATATACTTCTTTCCAAAGCCAGCTCTTTTAAAAACTGGAGTGGGGGCTGGGGTTGAAGGAAGGCTTTGTTCATTGAGCCTCACTCCTTTTTCATGCCTCTAGCGCTAGTTGCAAGAACAAAGTGCAGGCAATCAAATTACAGAATATATGGATCACATTCATATCAACACCTCCTGAAACTGAAAGAGGTCAGAATAGGGTAAGTTCATTCTCTGATGCATTTACAAAATAAGCTGGTATGCAACCTTGTTGGCACTAATGTGCTTTTACAAGGCTGACTTTGTATTGACAAGGGGTTGCATTCACCAGGTAAAAAACTATTTTAACTACCTCTGCACACTGCATTTAAAACTGGTTTCTTAAGGTACAGTGTTGTTCTTGCACATTTTTAGTGACAATCAGTTTAGAGATCAATTAAAGATAGAGCTAACGGAAAGTAAATCGACTGTGGGTACAATACTAAGGAAGACATTTATCATATAAAATGTGAATATACATAGCTTTTGTTTTGATATATTTAAAAGCAAATTGTACTGAAAAATGAATGACATATAGAATCTGATAAAGAAAAGACCCACTAGAAAGTAGGATGATACACCCATGAGTTTCAAGACTCAGTCACAAAGTACGGCACTCCGGCAACGTTGCATCCTTTGGAATGATGACCCTGCGCTCTGCAGTTTCACCTCTGAACTTATGCATCTGTCTAAATGCCTGCCTCTTCCAGGAGTTTCCAATAAACTCTTAGGCAGAGAGAAACAAACCTGAGTGCCCCTGAGCATAGGTAGAAGGTATTGGGGCCCTCTGCCACCTCCTAAGACTTGTTGTTAGAATCAAATAATTGTAGAGTTGGAAGGGACCCCAAGGGTCATCTAGTCCAACCCTCTACAATGCAGGAAACTCAACACAGAATCAAGTTTCGAGTTGATTTGAAACTAGCTGCAGTGCTCCAACTTGTGCTTATACAGTGGTACCTCTGGATACGAGCGGGATCCATTCCGGAGCCCCGTTCGCATCCTGAAGCGAATGCAACCCACGTCTGCTCGTGCACGGGTTTTTATATTATTTCATTTTATTGGGAAACATTATCTCTAAACCTTGAGCTATTTCACCTTGTATGTGCCCCCCCATGCCCATGGCAATAAGATTTACCTTAATATATTTGGAAGAAATGTTTTTTAACCTGCTTTTATAACCACTATGGCAACATAGTGGACATGTTATGAGGATCATTTCCCAGGGCAGTGTTTCCCAAAATTCATCCCACTCACATGGACCACTTGAGCATTACTGAGTGACTTTATCTAACACTTGATGATTGTTCTGTCTGCTGTAGCATAAGGTCCTGTGATAAATGCTGTATTCAAATTGTGTATTTGCACCATGGACCACATGAATGAAGCTCGTAGACCACTGGTGTTTAGGGACCTTTGCCCTAGAGTGATTTCGGGAAAGGTCACAGAGCACATCTAGTGCTGTTACATTCCCTGAGAATATGAGGCTTTTCAAAAGTTCACTCAAGCTTTTGAGCAAGTAGTTGACAACAAGTAAAAAAAGATATAAACAGTCCAGGATCAAACCAAATCAGACAGCAATCATGGATAGAGTCCATACTTAAAAATGTATAACCCACCCCCACCCCAATTATTTCTGTGAATATTTTTGAGACACCAAAAAAGGTGTTTTGTTATGTTTGTCAGGGACATGTTTTTGTTTTCAGTTATCGGGCACTCAATGTAATATTAAGCATTTTTTACAAAGTAACAAAAAATACATATATAATATTTTTGAGGATAGGGTTTTCTGAATAGCAAGTTCACCCCCCCTCCCAGTTCTTAGCTAAAGCATAATAGACTGCTCAGCCTGCTGTAATGCCAATGTTCAAACTATTGCTCAACAGAGTACCTCACTCAGATACCTGACTAAGCTGATTCATACATATGACAATATTGTCAAATTTCCTACTGGTGAACATCCTTGGCTCATGCTTTTGCATTTTCATAGAAGGAACCACTTCCTCCTTGGAAAAGCAGATAGTGAAAGGTATTAAAATGCAGGAAATTCAGCCACTATCATTGTCTGTAAACTAGGGCTAAGATTTCCAATAACCAAACAAAAATTAATTATTATTTGCAGGTGGAATAAAAAAGCAACAGAAGTGATTATGTTAATACAGGTAACTTAAAAAAAAGAAGCAGCAGAAAAGCCTCTAGAAAAAAGATGAGCTCACAGGTTTCCATGAACCAATTGCCACAGATTCATTTCCATGAAAGAGTCAACCCTCCCTTTGTGCACATTGATAGTACTCTCAACAACAGCTCCATATGTGCATTAGAGCAACTGCTAGGAATGGAACATTTAATCTCTTTAACCAAAGTACTATGACTTGTTCCTGCTGCTTTCTTCTCAAGATCTGTAGCTCTTAATATATTTTACGATGAACACAGTCAACGATTCTAACATGTAACAAGATCCACCTCTCAAACTACCTTGCCAAATCAACAACTATATTAGCCAAACTGTCCAAATATAATTATCACCTTTCTTTCATAATCCGACAGAAGAATCTTTAGCAGCACAACAGGGATGAGATGCTAACTTTCTACACACAGAGAGTGGTGCCAGACGACAAGCATTCCTCAAAACTAATGAGCAAATATTGGGGGGGGGGGAATCTCATAAGCACTACATTTTAATCACAAATTTTACCTTTCACAAAATAAAAATCCTTCAAAAGTGATATGTGAATTAGGCAGAGGCTGAAAGAACATTCAAGAAGCATATGGAAAATCCATCAAGGCAGACAGAAGAGCGAACAGCCAAACTGTTTTGGTTTTATGCAAGGAAAACACCAGGCTACAGCACAGGGAAAAGCAAAGGCCGAGACCTACCGAGTCCTGCGATAAATCTAAGGCTCACACATAAAAGCTCTCCTTTGTTGAAAATGTTGTTAGACACAACAAAACACAAATGTTACGTAAGAGCAAGCTCTGCCTCTGACCTTTCACTCTGTAACCGTCAGGCTTCATTAATTTTCACAAGGCCTGACAGCTCTAGCGTTAATACTCACGCTTGCTGATCGAGCCACACAGCAGGTTCAGACTGCTACCTTCTCCTCTGAAACTCATGCATTAGGGTTCCTTCCATGCTGGCAATGGAAAACCAAGTCTAAGAAACATTAAACACAAAAAACTACGTTACAATAATGCCAGGGTTGAGCCATAAACCCATCAAGCAGGGAGAGTAACGGGAGTCCCATCTAGTCTAAATCTCTGAGTGGGCAAGAGCACATATGGATCTCCATTAGAGTCCACAATACTGGGATACATTAAATAAGTGTATTCCCAAACCAACGAGAGTTGAAATCCACTCGTGATCCTCTGTTGGCAAAAGGCATCCTTTGGTGGAAAGGGGTGGGGGATACTTTTTCCGATTCCCTCTCTCACTTGCACCCTCTTCCCCCTCATAAACTGCTCAGACACACTCCAGATCAATTGAGGGGGTGGGATATGGAGAGCTGCAGGATGCAAAGGAATAGCTGGAAATTATCTACCTCCCTGATGGATCCTTCTGTTACCACAGGGATGCCACCCTTCGCCATTCCCCAATTAGTGGCTTAAAACAGTATACAGTGGTACCTCGGTTTTTGAACGTAATCCGTTTCGGAAGACCGTTTGACCGTTCGAAAACCGAGGTGCAAAGAGCAGTCTACAGAAAACTGAAAAAAATAGCATGTACACGCAGCAGAAGCCGTTTGACTTCCAAGGCGAGTTCAAAAATGGAAGCATTTACTTCCAGGTTTTCGGTGTTCGAAAACAGAAACGTTAGGCTTCCGAGACGTTCGAAAACCGAAGTACCACTGTACATGCCTGTCTAATGGCAGGTTCCTTAGAAAACTTAGTATCCCCGACTGGAATAGGTGACTTTAAAGGGGGCTATATATGTGGGGGCCAATTAAAAATTTCCACAGCAGTTAATGAAAATACTTGCTTCTACAAATTTATGTCTCAACCATAACATTATTCTAATGTAACTGTTTGTGATTGGTACCCTTTTTTAAATAAACTTCATTAAGCAAAAGGAGGGAGGGGGAAGAAATGTTCCATATAACCAGTTACAGATAGGTAGCCGTGTTGGTCTGCCATAGTCAAAACAAAAAAAAAAAATTTCTTCCAGTAGCACCTTAAAGACCAACTAAGTTAGTTCTTGGTATGAGCTTTCGTGTGCATGCACACTTCTTCAGATACACTGAAACAGAAGTTGCCAGATCCTTCTATATAGTGAGAAGGTGGGGAGGGGTATTACTCAGAAGGGTGGTGGGAATGGGTGATAGGTGTATCTGAAGAAGTGTGCATGCACACGAAAGCTCATACCAAGAACTAACTTAGTTGGTCTTTAAGGTGCTACTGGAAGAAAAAAAAAATTTTTGTTCCATATAAGTTAAACATTATTTTGTTCCAACAATTATTTGGTTTCTGTTTATATCATGGTTCTTTCATAATATATAGCAGTTGCTAAGGCTGCAATCTTAAACACACTTGCTAAAGAGTAAGCCTTGGTGAATACAGTAGGATTTACTTCTGAGTAGACATGGATATGATTGCACTGTAGAATGGTTAATATGACTCTTCAATATATTCCAGCAACAAGTTCCCACTAGAATTTACCAACGAGGGCTCATTATTTCTTTGTCTTAAAATTATGGCCCAATTAAGCACTTACATCCCATTTTGGGGCTAGGACGGGGGCAGATCAGTGTACAGTTCAAAGCACTGTAGCCTTAGATACTTTCTGGAAACAAAAATAGTACTCCAGCAAGTATTTAGGATTGTATTGTCAGTCATTTTGTTTTTATTTAGATTTTGAATTTTATAATGTAAAACAAACAGAAAATACCGGAAAAAGCAATATCTCTTACATTACACTGCAGAATTGCATAAATCTAAATAAATGTGAAGATACAAAAAGGTCTTATCAGTGTATAGATTATCAAAACCATATATTATGATAGACTAGAGGGACAGGGTGGCTGTGTTCCGGTTTGTTCACGTAAAATAATAACACTAAAGCAGACAGCAAAACGAATTGTCTTAGTGTTTTTTCCTCTGGCTACCATTAATTTGTGTGATCTTTTTCCCAAATAAGCCAACTGCCACAGTTTACTATACCAATAGTCAAGTTTGCTTAAATAAAAAGTTTTGCTTCTTATGATGGCTTGAGCTGCCATAAGAAAGGGAGTGTTTAGTTCTTTATTTTTAACGTTTGTCTTTATTTTAAAAGAGATACAAAAACACTCCACACTGTGGAGAGGGTGAAGTAAGTTGGGTGGTAATAAGGGCAATTTCAGGAAAACCTTAAAGGAATATCATATTGTAGTCTCCAAAGTCACTTGTTTTTTTGCTATCATTATCCATTATGATAAGAATTGTCTCTCAGCTGGCATGCATTATAATGTAAACAAAGGTTTGGAACCACCAGCCCCCAAGTTACAAGGGTTGGTATAGCAAAGCCCTTCTTAAACATGGATACTTAGATCAAAAGACACATGCATTTGTTTTTTCTGCTGAAAACTTTACTGTACTGCCTGAATTTCCACTGGTTATGTCTGGAACACAAACCTAAGATGTGGCAACGCCATCATTTTAATACCTGTTAATTTGTCCACTGTAGACAAATTAAGCTTGTAATTACTTATCATCTTACATACATTGCCATAGGTGGACTACATATAACCTACTTAAAATGCTCATTGCTTGAATGCCCAGGCATCTGAATTTATCTGATTTCAAAATGTGTGATAATGTTGAAAATTCTGCTTGGATTTTAGGGGCAGCACTGAAAAAACAGTCATCAATGTTTTGTATTGTTTAGCGCCTCATATCTGAAAACATCAAAACAATCATGACTGAGATATGTGTATTTTTAAAATGTTTACTACAGCAAGATAAATACATCACAGACACATTCCTAGCCCAGCCTTTACACAAGAGTGGATTTTGACCTATTTCGTACTATACAAAAGTTTGTATCTGTTAGAAGTATGCAACATGAGTTAAACTGCTTGTATTCACTTTTGTAACTGTGGAAAACATTAAAGATACTCTGATAAAAATATAGCTGATTTTTAAAAAGAAGACACACAACTCAGGTGCTAACTACACTGTATCTTCTATTGTACTTTTTGTAAATCATTTTACTGTAACTTTCATACATCTTCATTGTTGGACAATAAATTGAATTCTGAATCTACTGCAATGATAAATTTACATGAAATTGAACTATCCTGAAATAGCCCAATAGTCTGCAAGCAGATGGCAGAAAAAATGTAATATGGAGAATAAATGTAGGTTGAGTTTTGGCACTCATTCCTTATTTGCACAAGAATAATTTAGAATTAGCTGCACAGAACCTAGTCAGAAAGCTATAGGACTTCAGCACTGTTTGCTTCTTCTGTAACCAGTATATTCAAGATCATTTTCTATTTATGATCAGACACTATAAAGACTGATTTATTATGGCAAAAGCTTTCATGGATTATAGTTCACATCATCAGATACACAAAATGTTATTCTCATTGGAGACAGGCAGGCAGGCAGACATAAAGGTGACAAACACATAGTGGGCACAAATGTCAATGAAATGCAAAAGGTACATTCTGTGACAATATATAATAAGCACAATCACCATTCACATTAGCAGTAGCCGGTGATAAAAATCTTTCTAGCTTAACTATGCTACCTAGCAACTACAAATGGGAAATAAAACTGTACATATTTAGGCCTCAACAGGAACCAAGTGGTTGAAAAATTCTAGGTCAGCATTTTTACACTGGAATCTCCCTTTGAAGTACTTTTGATGAAGAATAGTGACTTTCAGGTCAACAGCAGTATGTCCTGGGAGACTCTCATTGGTTTCTGGTTGTTGCCTTTATTAATGTTAGCTTTGTGTTCATTTATACTTTGACAATGCATCTAATCTGATTGCCCTATGTAGACAGCAGAAGGACATTGCTGGCAGGTAGCGGCTTATATTAGTTGGAGAATGATCCAGGGAATGAACCCCAGATGGTTTGGCATCATTAAGTCCTGTAATAGTGCTGTCTGAGCGCCAAACTACATACATGCTGCTATTTGTATCAGGAAGAAGCTTCAATTGGGACCAATGCAAACTTCCCTTCCATTACAAGTAATTGCTCTGGAGGTGTAAAACCTACAGGAACAGCAGCAGCGGCGAACACTTCCTCCTTGTTCACAGCAGTCCCGATCATGATTCAGGACCCAAACATCTGCTTTTTCATGTCTTTCTTTAAAAGTTAAATATGATGTTGAACCACATATTTAATGCCATGTGTAATTTAGTCGTACTGTATGTGTGTATTATGGCAGAGTTGGCAGCTATATTTGTTGATAATTGAAACTCACTCTATGGTGCAAGTGTGTGTGTGTGTGTGTGTGTGTGTGTGTGTGTGTGTGTGTGCTCTAAGTTCCACTGCCCACAAAAGCTTCTGCATTCACTTCATTGGGGTGGGAGTGGAGGGCAGAAAAATATGAGTGTACCCAGCCACAGCTTCCACATGGGTAAAAAGGAAAGACTAAATGTCCATAATCTTAATATGTACACCATAGCACTCATGACTTGGATTCAAGCTTTGTTTTGTTTTGAACAGAGCCTATCCGTTTTTCTTTTGGAATTTTGTAAATTATAACATACTAGGGATCACAAATTGTACTCCAAGTCTCTTACTTTAAGTCTCTTACTGTGATTTTAAACGGTTTTACTATGACTGCACCGTATATACCATGAAAATAATTTTACCCTTCATACTGCCAGTGGGCCTAAACAGAAATGGGTGTCTTGAATTTGATTAAAGGCAAATTGAAAAAGAACATTTTTGGCTAATATTACATTAGGCTAAAATATAGAAATGAATCCTCATACTATCTAAATCTAATAAGAAAATGCCATCTCAATTTCAAAACTTTCAAAGCCTTTTCTAGAAGTGCATCACAGATCAATTTACATGGTACCTTTGCTGCTAAGCAAAACCAAATCACAGGTTTCAATTGGCTTAACTTATATTGGAAAGTGAGAGAGTAAATGCTTGAAAATGCAATTACTGCAAACAAACTCCATTTTCTCCTCTCAGAAGGGAATTTCGGTGGACATTTTATTGCCATCAAATAATATTTCTAAAGGCATCAATACACAAATCTATTTCTTTGTAGAATCTTCATTCACTAGATAACCTAATCTCCAGATTTTGAACAAATTCTTCAGAAGTGGATATTACCTTGTACAAAGACATAAGAGTCAATTTTAATCATTTGTACTGAACCAAAACAAAGAACCTAAAGCAAACATCCCTGGAAATGCTTCTAACATCATCTGCCTCTATTTCTGCAATTTACAATTGTAATTAAGGGGTTCCTTTTTCTTAATAAAAAGGAAGTAGAATACTTGTACAAAGAGGAAAGAAGGTCATCTTGTGAAATACTTTTCTGCCTGTAATTAAACTAATTATCAACTTCATGTTGGTGCTGGAGGATGATCCTGGGTTTTTTCATTTATAAATACTTTTTTCTTTTCAAAGACCATGAGAATGCTGCTATTTAGAATTTTAAAACAGTAGGGCTTAGAAAGAAACACATGAAAGGACTCAGACTGCATATCTTGCTCAAGCAAAATTTGAAAACAATTAGACTTTTGGAGTGGATCAATTGAAAAACAGATGGCATGATCCAGCCAACGGTAAGCACTTCTATGTCCTACTGCTGTTGGTGAGAGCCAAGAATGTGCTTAACTCTTCCACCGAAATCTATGAGAGTTTCAAGTGATTAGCTTGTGCTGGATAAAGGCCAGAAACAGCTCAAAAACAATCCTGGCTGTTTTCATAAAAGAAAGACTGGACCAACATTTATAAAGATTTATTGAGCTATTTCAGGAAATTGGATAACAGACTTCCAACCTTTGCCAAAATATTTAAAATAAAAATGAATTGGAAGAAACTACCAAATAAATCAACTGATATTTTTCTTCATTTCATTCTGTTTTGATGATTTATAAAACCGGAGAAATACATAATAATAAAACAGTGTTGAAATTGCCTTGTAAGGTAAAACACTTTTGAAAAACAAAATCACAAGCTTTGATGGCGAAACAGACTAATAAACCCTTCCCTCAAAAACTCAAAAGTTTACTGAGCACAGGTGAAATAGTAATGTCTTCTCACTTAAATGTACACCGTTTGGTAAAACAAACTTCTGAAGAGCTACTGCTTGTCTTTATTTGTGTATTGACGATACACATTTATTAAATGTCATTTACTAATTACATTTGCATTGTCTTTGAAACATTTCACCCTGTGCATAATTAAACTATGAAATTCACTGCCTCAAGAGCCATAGCCTCTGCTCATTTAAAAAAGGGATTGAACAAACTTGTGGATGCCAAGAAGATCAATGGATACTGCTCATGACAGCTATATGCTACTTATCATTGTAAGAGACAGCAGGCCTATGAAGAACAGTTGCTGTGGAGCCTTCATGTTCTGTTTGAGGGATTCCCAGAGGCATCTAGCTGACCTCTGCATGCAACACGACACTGGACTAGATATGCCTTAAGTCTGATCCAAGAGGGCTCTTTATTCTCATGCTTATTATGTTATAGTTATTTGTCCTTTTATGAAGCTCCTTACAAAAAGCCTGAAAGCTCAGATAACTACATCACTATCAGCGAGTCAGTATGAATTAGACAGCACTGCCCTGCTTAATATAATTCAAAAGAAAACCTTGGGGCTTTTTCCTAGCACATGTTTCCCAAAAGGTAGTTAAATGAATAGCTCAACTGCCACTTGAACGAGGGTGAATTAAGAGCACAAGGTGCTTGAATCCTAATGATAACAATTCACCATTACTGATAATTATATATTGAAATATATTGATGTTTTTAAGAACAGCCTAATTTCAACATTCTAGTTAGCCTGCCATAACTCAAATCAATCTGTAATTTCTTAAATTGCTCACATGTGACAGAAGAATTGCTTCAAAAGTGTTTTATTACTCCAGTGTTAGATATAATGTTATCCAAAATTTTGGCTTACTGTTCCTAATCATTTAGGAATGTTCAACAAAATCACAAGGCGCTATTCTTCCTAGGTTGTTCTAGGTCTGGTTGCAGTTTGGGAGTGTGTGCGGATTTCTAAAACTTGTTCTGTGTTTAAAAGCAACACTTTCAACATGTATAAAATTAACACAGCAGGCAGATGCACACACTAAAACCAATCAACTCAGTGATGATCAACTTCTTCTACAGCCTAATGTGGACATAGTGTTTCAAATTGTTCTTTGGCTTCCCTAGTTTCAAATGCAGTCTTAAATCTGCATCAGCACTGATCACAGTTAGATTGCGCTCCAAACCAGAGGTTGAAATCCGGGTTTGATGGCTAAGAAGAGTGCAATA
The DNA here is from genome assembly GCF_964270895.1 of Podarcis filfolensis. Classification (NCBI taxonomy): domain Eukaryota; kingdom Metazoa; phylum Chordata; class Lepidosauria; order Squamata; family Lacertidae; genus Podarcis; species Podarcis filfolensis. Next base: position 73,176,704 of record NC_139604.1, on the reverse strand, counting down.
CAGATTCAGTGGGTTCTAGGAGTTGGTTCTACAGTGGTACCTCGGGTTAAGTACTTAATTTGTTCCGGAGGTACTATTTCTGGGTTAGCGGAGTCTGTAACCTGAAGCGTATGTAACCTGAGGTACCACTGTATCAGCTTCTGGCTCTTATGAATGATCCTCCTGGAATCCTCAGCATCCATCAGTAGCAAGGGGAGTGAGGAAGACCCTCACCAGTGCTGCTGCTGCCACCACTACTCCAGCTTTTAATATATAGGTATGAAAGAAAGGGATGGGTGGTAGTGTGTATTGGCTCTCACTGAGTCAAAGGTTGCTTGTGATGAATGCCAAGAGGGCATGGAAAATTCTAGGAATATTTTTTAAAGTAAGTTTAGGGCTAGAGGGCAGACAATAATTTGGAGCCAAATTCTCTAGACTCCCTGAGTACCATTCTAAGCCCGGAAATTGAAGCAAGAGGCATAGAAAAATAGTGCACAACTTTGTGGAAGCAGTTATAATAACAGTGGTGCATTAGAAAATACTTCCCCATATATATATATATATCTCACTATCTATACTTCCCCATATATATATATATATCTCACTATCTATACTGGTGATATAAAACTTGTTTTAACTCCTGTAAGGTACAGTATTCCTATCAGTACCCATGAAATAATGTGCTACCAGAGACCAGTGTTTTAGGAGAGATTGTAGCTCACCTAACATACACCCCAGAAAGCATATATACAAGTAATGATGCGAAAATGCCACCACTGCTATTCTTTACCCCTGAAAACATTTGATCATGCACATGTGGCTCTGTTAAGAGTTGCTAAAGCACAAGATTAGGAAAGTAGATTCCATTCTTCTAATACTGGTCTTGCCAGGACTTTTATCCTGAGTAATTATATAATTTTTAGTAAATTATAAGATGAAATTATAAGTTGCTTTTGTAGAGGCAAAAGTTGCTGTATCGTGTCAGAAGATTCTTGTATGAAGAGCCTTTGTGCATTCAAATCTTTTGTGAAATATATACTTTGGCAACTATAGCAAGTCAAGAGCAGACAGCCTTCTTCACAGTTAGCCAACAATTCCTTGATTTCCTATCACCTCAAGTTCTAGGATTCTGTTCAAACAAACACACTCAAGTTACAGGGTGTTGTTTGAAAATCTCAAGCACCATGACATAAAAAGACAAGTACACTTCACCAGAACTAGTAATTAGCAGTGAAAGTTAACATAATTCTCACTTCAGTCACTTAAGAAGCTTTAACAATTTGCATCTTATTTACATTCCCCACGAGTAAGGTTTTGCCACTTTCATCTCAAAGTCTGCCATGACTGTTTATACAGCTGCACTTACGGATGCACTTGTTTATCAATAGCGCTATGCTTCCAATACAGCTGTAATGGTTTGTCTTCTGTAGTCAGTCAGATAGATTCTGGAAATCATTTAAACATATCTAGGTGAAGAAGACATTTGTCAAAGTAAGGACTCCCCAGACGTACGTTCCTTGTTTCTAGATGTTCTATACTCTTCACAGCTGTTCTCCACTCTTAGGCAAAAAGTTTGGGAAGGAAGGAAACAATACTCAACTGCTGATAAATCCCCTTCCCAAAAAAACACAATACACAGTACTAATGCTTCCAAATAATTACTTTGCATTCATTTATACAAAGGGTGAAAAATTCCTTTATTCGAAATGTAATTCCAACAAACTTATCCACCAGTACCAGATAGTCTATATAGAGAATGAAAAGTATTTAACATATCCCCCAAGAGAAAAGAGCAGTGGATCTTTCTTATACAAATCTGATTGTACAGTAAAAAAAAAACTACCGGTATTCTGAAACACCATCCATTTAGAAGTATTAATCAGGGTATGCCCACTGAGTTCATGGTTTCTAATGGCTCTAATCTCATCTGAAGCTGCTGTTTACATTGGAAAGAGATGCCCATTCACACCAATGGGGATTTCCTCTCACTACAAAGAGCACCCTCAGATGAGAGGTTGTTTTCAGGACCACAGCAGGGAAGAATCATAGAACTGTAGAGTTGGAAGGTACACTTGGGTCATCTAGTCCAACCCCTGCGATGCAGGAATCTTGCCCACAGCCGTCCCTGGGTGACTTGAATCACAAACCTTCTGGTTATCAAGTTAAGCCATCCAAGTTGGTGGCCATCATTGCCTATTATTATTATTATTATTATTATTATTATTATTATTCCCCACCCACATTCCATAGTTTAACTACATGCTGTGTGAAGAAGTGCTTTTTTTGCCCACATTGTGGATACTGAACCTTTAGTTTGCAAATATAACATGAAACTCCAATTCTAATTCTCATTTTGCACACACACCCTTTCAACTTGAACCATTCAACTTAAACTTCCAACTTCAGCCTTTTTAAATTGAACAGTTACTATATTTGGGTTTTGCAATTTTACTCAGTGGTCCAGCCAGGTATTTGTAAACCTCAAACCTGTCTGCAGCATGTACTAGTGGGGCAGCTAGATTAGTTTATTTCAGCAAACACAACAAAGAGGTTTGTGGTACTTTAAAAATGAACAGATTAATAAGCTCAACAACTTTGGCTCCCTAAAAAAAGCTCAACAATTCTGGTCAATCCTCCAGTGATAATGGGTAGATCACTGCCAGTTCTTTTATACTGTGAGTAGATCACAGTCTCTTGGGAGTTGGACGTTCTTGATATATGCTTTTGTGGACCAGAGTCAAGTGTGTATCTTGCAAGAAAGGTACATATACACAAGGGTGTAAGAGAGGAAATGAGGTAAAATGGCAATGAAATGCAAATACTACTGTTGGTAAGAATTCAATTAAAGCATAAATATACGCTAAATAAGCAGTCACTGCCAATAACATCAGTTAAATTAATGATCATCTATAGTGGGACAGTCATCGTCTCTATTCATCCCTAAACAAATTAGAATCAAGCCTCTTGATGAAAGGTTTGAATTTATCAGTTTACAGACTGTACTCTCTGTATTTCACTGTCATTCAGCAACACTCCTTTTTTTTTTTGCTCTATACTCATTTACATATATGCATACACAATGCCTACTAAGGACGCTTTATGCATCTAAAAAGTTTATGTCATCATAAAAACCTCTTAAGTCCTTAAGATTCCAATTTGTTGTTTCAGTCTTCTCCATGAAATGCAGCTGGTATTGTTTCACAGCATTTTACTTTGTTCTGTTATTGAACCAACCCCCCCCCTCTCTCTGTACCTGACCTTACAGATATTTTCTGTGCTTCATCAATGCAGCGTACACTTTGCAAAATTTGCTTAAAATCCATTCTTTCCACAATCTCCAACAATTTTCTAAAACAAGCCTCTAGTCAACACAAGATTTATCTGCATCACTTTTCTGAATCCTTTAGGGGAAAGCAAGCACACTCGATGCAATAAACCAAAGCAAAAAACGCCAGGGCTTAGATGCTGGCTACTGGCCCAGGGAAACAAGAGGATTAATTAGCAAATCAAACTGAACCCTAATACCCAGTAGGAAGCATTGCTCAGAAAACTACCTATTTTTCTTGTAAAGACAGTAATTCTACGAAACTTGATTAACCCCCTGGTATGGGTAATTACAATAAGGTGAGGGTTTGCCACCCTTGTATTAACATAAGTTGCTGCATGTTGGTTTTCAGTGACACAGTAATTCCTCTAATACTGTGAATAAATGCTAACGTGAGAGTTTTAAGACTCAAGCCCTGTTAGCAGCAAATAGTCTTAGAAAACCTTCACTCAGTGGTTGCTTGACCAGAGAAAATTCATTTCCTACCACATAGGGCAAGCCTGGGAGACATTCAGTTGAGCAAGCATTTTCTTAACTCATTCTAGCATAATGCTCACATTCACCAACAATTATGGCTAAGTCAAAGAAAAAGAAATAGCACAACGACAATGACAGAGCCCTAAATATCGTCTGCCATGCAGCCTGGGCCTTACAGTCGTATACGGCATAAAGCAAAAAGGCTCCGTAATAGAGGGGGCACCGCCGACCAATTTTAAATTGAATTACACAGCCTGCTAATCTTTATGATGAGATAAAATTTCTTTGAACACCAGACATTATGCTAAAATCTGCATTGCTTTCTCCACCCGCCCAAACATTTCTGTTTCAGGCTGCTCCTCCATAGCACTGTGCAGGAAAACAATGCCCGAACAGATGCAAAGGATTCTGTTTTGCTTTTATTATATACATGTATTCAGTGCAGAAAGAGAAGCATATATACAAACAAATGTTGTATTTCTTTGCCTAGATATTAGAAACTGTACATAAATAATTCAACAACACATGGGAAATAAATGAAAAGAAATGAAGATTCCGCCCCCCTGCATTATTGACATTTATCTTTAACAGGTAAAAACAAAATAGAAATATTCAAGAAATTCTGAGTAAACTCATGACTCTTCACCACACTCATCTAATTTTGCTTTTTTTTAATTTTTAAATTGTCTGCCTGCCTGCCTCTCTCTCTGTCTGTGTGTTTACTTTTTTGATACATTGAAACCTGTTGATGTAATTTCAAGTTCCAAGAAATTCAGATGATGAGAAAGATCATGTTCATAATACAGTGGTACCTCTGGATGCGACCGGGATCCATTCCGGAGCCCCGTTCACATCCTGAAGCGAACACAACCCATGTCTGCGGGTCGCTGCTTCCACGTGTGACGTCATTTTGCGCGTCTGCACATGCGCGAGCAGCGAAACCCGGATGTAACGGAACACGTTACGCAGAGTGTAACCTGAAAACACTCGACCTGAAGCATATTTAACCCGAGGTATGACTGTATGTGATGTTTTTACCCAATGGGCCCTCTTCCGTTTGTTTCACTAGTAGTTATCACTAACTATCTGCAGCAGTTATTTTATCATTTGGGGAAGATCTAGACAGGAAATAATCTAAAGTTGTTACTTTGAAACAAATGCAAACACAGACCTGGGGCTGAGGGTGTGGGAAGAAGATTAGTTAACTACTGTCCTTAACTCAACTAACATTTGCTCAAATAATTGCCCTACCTATGTTAATGGAATCACTGAAAAGCCTGCTGAATATAGAAGCAACAAGAAACCTCCCATGCTTCTAAAACAAAGTTACATTAATTCATGCTGTGAATTTACTTCCGGGTTTGTGGCATTCAGGAGCCAAAACGTTAAAAGTTACAAGGCATTTGAGAAACAAGGTACGACTGTACGCGGATGGTGAATACACAGGGGTTCAGGCTCTGGCAGTCTGGGCTTCGGTTTGGGTTCTGGCCTGGGCGGTCCAGGTTCAGCTTTGGGCTCTGGCGTGGGTGGTCAGGCTCAGATTTGGGCTCTTGAAATATGGCAACCCTAACTATTTTAAAATATTAATTTCTTAATTTTGGGTTCAAAAAAACAGGGGGCGCCTTATATGCGGAAAAATATGGTATGTTCCAATTATTCATTCGTTTGTTTAAAGTGTTTCTTGACACCCACCCACACCTACTATCAGAAGATTGCAGGGTGGTGTACCTTTATTAAAGGAGTTTATGAGAGAAGTATCTACAGAAGGTTTTGAGACGCAGAAAGGTTGGTATCTGAGCACCAAGAATCAAGCTTTCAGATTAAGTACTTCAGAAGCTCTTGTTCAAAGTGATATGCCCCTGTCCATTAATGAAATTAGAGTCCTAAAAAGAGATCGCTTTCTAAAGATATAGTTAAACGTACCAAGTCCCCCAGACTATTTAAATTAGCATTTTTATTCAATCACAGCTATTGGGGGCATGCAAAATTAATAACAAGAACTAAGGGTTGAGTGCCACAAAATGACGCTTTACAGTAAATCTTCATTCTGGACATAAGAAAATGAAGCAATACAGAGTAAAGCAAGTTCCAGATGGCAGGCATCAAAATGAGAGAGTAAATCAAACTAAGATTTGATTCATACTGTGAATATTTCACCCAAGAATTCTTCAAAGTGCCCTTTACTTCAATAAAGCCTATAGCCTTAAAAAAAAAAGTAAAAAAACAGAGGATAACTATATGCTGCTAATTTTGAAGGCTGTGCCTTATTTCAAAGGATTTTCATTCATTATTTATTAGGAAACCCCAGAGAATTCCAGATACCCCACATTTCAGGGGGGGGGGGACAGCTTTCTAATATCCTGCATTTTTTCAAGGCTAGACCTAAGCAAAACATACATGCCAGTACTTTTGAGTATAAGACAAACTTGTGGACTTTCTGCCCCTAAATAAATGTAAGTTTAAAATATTAAAATAAGTAAATAATATACAATTGGGGATAAAAATGAATTAAAATTAAATGCATGTGAAGGCTGATTTAAAATCATATTTTTAAAATGAAAGAAATTACTATCGGTTCAGTTTTTCTATACTTACTCAGGCAATATATACCATGAGAAAAGCAGAGCAGGGCCATAAACCCAAATTAATATGCTGTATTGAGGAGAGCAATAACGTGGGGGGGGGGAGCGAAAATGTCATAGAGGAATAGAAGTAGATTTCTAACTACTTAAAAACCCATGTGCCCCAAGGGCAATGTGTACAAGAAAGCAGAATAGTGTGTGAGGGTGGATCAGGAACTACGTGCGCCAACAGGGAATAGGCACTACATATTTGGCCAGGGCCAAATTGCCAGATTGACTATCTGGAACCATATGCATGGTTCCCTTTCCTAGACTGGAAACAAAGTGTACAGTTGCAAACAGGGACAGCAGCTGTGCTCTTGGATAGCACCAGTGCTTTTTTTCTGGGGGGACGCAGGGGTACACATACCCCTAAACATTTTGTGAATCTAATGAGAGAAGAAACTAATTTTTTTAATTAAAAAATATATAGTTTCTTCTCTAGCACGGTGGATCATCAGTTCCATTGCCACCCCCGATGGCGGCCTCATTTTCTGTCAAGGTGTTTCCTGAGTCTCAGACGGAAGCAAGCGTTTAATGTGTGAAGCAGTGTGGAATGTGTAGTGTTTTACTGATGAAAGTTTGGCCTCACTGAGAGGCAGTATTTCAATGTGAGTAGGAAAATTACTATTTTTCATCATCACGAGGTAATGCATGTTCTTTGTACTTTTGCCCATTTACTGTATTTGTTTTTCCTGATTTGAACTATAAAATGGTGGTTTTCTTGAGTCAAAACGAGAGTACCCCTAAACATTTTTAAAGGAAAAAAAGCACTGGGTAGCACTGATCCCTTATGGGGTGGGTGTAGAAGGCCAAATACACCTCATTCTTCCATGCTGAACAAGTGATCTGTGCTTTCAGCATTAATCATCTAGTTCAAGTCTTCGTGCCTTTATTATGCATTGTTTTATGGCACACATTGCTTTACTCTAATGTAGTAAATTACCTCGAGTAAATATTTTAAAGCAGGCCACTCTGCTACAGCATCAGACTCCTGAATCTGTTTGTCAGATTTCCATGTGAGCTAACAGACACAAATTGGGATTAAAACTGGTCGTCTGCTCATATCCCTGCCCACAGTGAACTGCCACCTTATCTCTGCCCTCCAAGTGTTATCATCTCCTCTACATTAGTCAAAAGGTTAAACCAAACACTTCTATTTTCTCTAATCCCAAGTCACATATCACCATGACTCACAAGCTTTAACACACAGAGGCGCTGCTCTGCCTGAGAGAAGCACTAGCTATATCAATGTCTAAAAATACAAACCAAAAAAGGCAGAAAAACAGTACAGTAGCTGACCAAAACTTCAGCAATATCTTCATTAGAGTCTTATTTCTGTCAATAACACATGAACTATCTGATTAAAATATTTATTCAGACCAGATTCCATCAGTACATTTGCACTGAAACCAATGAGGGAAACCAAAGTTTAGCTAAGAAGATAGAAGCTCAAAACAAAAATTTAATGTAATTATATCTCCTCTCCCAGACAGAAAAAAACTGTAATGATATTATTGTGAAAATATACAAGTGAGGAAGAATATTATTCACAATTTACTCAAGAGATGCAAATCAGCATTAAACAACCAAATTGGATAAATACTGCAGTAAGACCATTGACATCTGCAAGAATTCACCATGTTGGAAAATGCTGCAGAGATGTAAATCTCTTTGATGTTTCCACAGCAGCTATTTGCACCAGGTTTTTTGCATCAAGAGACAGGCTTAAAGTTTAAAATTTAAACTGACAATCCGCTTGACTCCTCATCAGTATTTGCAGCTCAACTTGAAACTTTCAACTTTCTTCTTGCCCTGCTTTGTTTTGTTTTGTTTTTTGGCTCTGTTTTGCATGACAAAGGTGAGCACCACATAATTTAGCTATTCACACACATTTCTAGCTGGGCTTCCACTTTCACTTTGCATGCTCATTCTGCACTGGAGTGGAGAAGAACATGAGCTTTATTTGAAATGTCTTTCAACAAACATCCAATGTGGCAGTCATAACTTAGAACTGTACAAGCAATGCAAACATTTGCCAGGAGCAGGCATATTTTTAGGGGTGGTAACAAGGCAGTGTGCAATCCAAGAGGTATAGTCCAGAGCCCCTTATGATGTTGCTGACATTCCCGGTGCAACTTTTGCATCACACAGCTCAAACGTACTACAGCTAAGTGCAGCTGCTCAGGGTGGCAAAATATTTTTGGACAGTCCTGAAGAAAATGTGTTAACAAGAGGAAACCACAGCAGCAATACGTGATACGACAAAGCTAATAAAACTCTGCTTTATTCAATAGCAACATAAATGATCCTCTTTCTGTTGGGAGTTCTATATGATAACATGATTTCAGAATTTGATAACAAAAAGATAACCACATAGGAAGCCAACTTAACTGAAAGTAGCAAAGGTCCTCTATAACATTGGTGAAGGATTACAATGCTAGGGCCATTTAGTTACAACATATTTATACACTTCACCCTACACAGTACAGGTAACTTGTATGGGTAGGTGAGAGAGGAAGGAAGGAAGGGAGAGCAGTGGAAACCCATTCTCCATCTATTTATTTCCCCCCCCCACACACACTTCTGTACAAAGCTGCAATCATGGGCTAACCCAGCTTTGGAGTGGTAGCACAAGGGCTCTAGCAACATCCCAGAGCCCTCACACCGCCTTCCCAGCCAGGTAGGCTGACCTCCATCTTGCAGGGGTTCCTGGCTTTACTGCTTTTGTGTATATGTGTGGTCTCCTGAAACCAAACCCTTGCATAAGATGTGAGTTAACCTGTATCATGAGACTGATTTTAATAACCATATTTATTGTGATAAATATTACATCCTGCTTCACAGCCCTACATTTTTCGGCTACTTCCAAGCACACAGTATGTGAAGAAATATTTTGTATTATGCCACAAGTGCTATAATTACATACTTTCCAATGCAAACTGATACAAGCCTAATCAGAAGCAAGTCCCATATGTTCAGTGGGGTTTACTCCAGGGAAAGGGACTCTTTAAGGTATGCTTGCTCTATATACAGCTACATAGTAAAGGTAGAAATGTGAATTGTATTATACATCTGAGAATGTATGTGGACAAAACATACACTAGCCATCACATAATAATTTTAATTCTTCCCTTAGCCCATAATGCTGTGTTTACTGCAAGGTCAGTTAAGTTACTATAAGGGATTTTTAATGAAAACAATTATAAATTTAAAGTAACTGTGTTTAAAGCATTTAACAGTCACTAGGGTCAAGTGATTACAGCAGTTACAAGACCCCTGGGATATGTTCACACCAAAACAAAGTGAATAAATTACCTCAGCAGGCGTGTGTAATCACTAAGTGACCACAAAGGTCATGCAGTGTACAAGCTAAGACGACTTTCATGCAAAAGCAATAATGAAAATTTATCAGTCAATGAGGAGGAGGAGAAACTTAAGGGCTGCAATTCTACACACACTCACCTGGGCGTATGCCCCCCCCCCTTGAACCCAAAGGGACTTACTTCTGAGTAGACATGTATAGGAAGGATTGTGTGAAGGAAGAATCAAAGTTAGCTGATGGGCTAATGAAAAGCAGAGATGAGAGGTAGAATGAAAGGCTTGGATAACAGTATATAGGGATGGTAAAGGAATACATGAGGAGGAGGAGGAGGAGGAGGAGGAAGGTGAAGGAATAAACTTTGATTAGTTATATTGAAGATCAGATTCTAAACTGTTCACTCAGCTAGACTCTTAAGTAGGCTTTTCTATTTAATTGACTATAAATTGGTTTCCAGACTCAATTTAATATGCTGGTTATGACCTTTAGATTTCATGCTCCTTTCCATACAGAGGATGGTTTGTTACCCAGGATGGAGCATTTTTGGCAGTTCTTGGGAAGGTTTGTTCAGCTCATCTCCTGCTCATTCTTTTTGTATCAAGCCAAGTTTATTCTTGTTCTGAAAGCCCTTGCGGCCCTCCAATTCTTGCTTATTGTCTGAAGAGGCTGGTTTTTGCAGTTGTTCTCAATAGTTATCCTTTCTGGGCCTTCTACTGCTAAATATTATTCATGCTTTTATTTATTTGTTGGATGCTTTCTGGTTGTTGGGTTTACTTCTTTTAGTGTTGTTTTGTAGATTTTAACTGCTTCATAGACCTTTTAAATCAGGGCTCAGCAAACTTTTTGATTCAAAAGACCATATGCAACTGACTAGGTGGTTGGGGACCATATACCAGCGGGCATGGCTGGAGCTGGCTTTGCCATATAAATATTACTAATACACTACTAGTTGTAGTAGTAGTAATAGTAGTCATCTGTTCCAAAGCATTTAGATGACGGACAATTTAAAATGAATAAAAACCGTCAATATAGCAAATAACACCATAATATTTTTCAGAAGTGAACAACAACAAAGCAAAGCAGAGTACAAGCAGAAGACCCAATCAGATTAAATATTCCCAATAAATTATGTTAAAATGCTGTCTGATAAAATATGTTAATACTGTCAAAAATGCAAACATCTCTTGGGAGAAATGGAAGGTCTTTATCAGCTGTTGAAAAGATTGTAGTGTGGGTGCCAGGTGAATCTCTTTGGGGAGAGCATCCCCAGGTATAGGGCCACTAACAAAAAGGCCACCTCTTTTATGGCCACCCTCTGAATTTAAGTAGGAGGAGGCATCTAAACTCTGGTAATCAGCATTCAGATAGAGGACCTAGCTGGGCTACCAGACTAAAATGGCATCCATATGTACCCTTCAGTGACAGCAACTGATTGAACACTACCCCTATTCTGCGACCCTGATCCTCCAGAAAGAGCACTACGCACTTCAACTTTTTGGCTCTCATCCACCCATTTCTGAAGTCAGACTCTTGCAAAACACACTGGCTACCACACCTGACTGAAATGAGCTTCTTTTAGGATTGAAATTGTTGACGGGTTTTTTTTAGGATTTTACCCCAGGAAATAAACTGCCACAGGGGCCAGATTAAACTGACCGACGGGCCGGATTAGGCCCCCAAAACGGACTTTGGACATAGAGGTTAATATTGAGTCCTGAAGTACCCTATTCTGTAGGTTCTACAAGGCCAAGCAAAAAACCTCCAGCACAACTTTCTAGGATTAACCATCCAGGTTAGGAGCAAAACGACGATTGCAAAACAGGAAGATCTACCTCTTGCCTGGAGAAACATCCCAAACATATACCATGACCGATGGTATTGAAAGCCTCTGGGAGATCAAGAAAAGCAAGCAGAGTTACAATCCCAACACAAATTATCCCTCACAAGGGCAAACAAGTTACTCATGGTACCAAAATTAGGCCCAATGCCTGATTTACATGGATAAAAGTTAAATCAACAAGACAACCTGGATCTGATCAGTGGCCAAGTATTCTAGAACTTCATCTGGGAAGGAAACATTTGCCATTGGTCTGCAGTTATTGAAATCTTCTGGCCCAAGGAAAAGTTTTTTCAGGTGCATCAAACTACCATCACATTCAGGCAAGTTCAGTACCACTTCCTCTTGTATTGGTGAATTTATAAACTGCTTGGCCCAAAAAGGTTTCATTCCCAGATGGATTTTATAGGCACAAAGAGCAAGGATCAAACACGCATGTGGTCAAAAAAGCCTAAACAACAACAGCCTGAAGCAGCACCAGCTGAAAATCATCCATCAATACTGGACTGGACAGTGCTCTGGACAACTCCATCAACTGACCTGCCAACAATGTGAATGCTAACTCTAGACTACTGCAAACAATTTATTTAAATAATTAAATAGGAAGGCAATCCGGATACATAACATATAGCTGTCATGTGAATTAATTAGGCAAAGTATATTCCATGATACACTGAGCATGCTTTGGCCTTTCAGATATACTGAGACAGAACAGGGCTAGAGAATATGTGACCCTTCAGTTGTTGTTGTACTCTAACTCCCTTCAGCCCCAGTAAACATGTCCAATGGTCAGGGATTATAGGAGTTGCATCTGGAAAGTAAGAGGTTCCCTAGAGTGGCAGAGAAGCTGAGCACAGCTCTGCTCTGTGGGTCCTGGAGATTATGGGAAGATTAGTCAACTTTTGAGTCTGCAACCTTGAAGAGGAGCAATTATGAAGAGCCTCTGTTTTGTGACTGTATTTTGTTTGATTTTTGTAAACTACTCTACAAGCAAATTTTGATGAAGCAGAGTATAAAAACGATAGAAGCAAATATTTCAAAGTAATTTCCCAAACCAAATTCAATTTAGACCGTTCTCTACACTATATCAGAAGGAAGCTTTATCCTTATGAAGCAATGCTGCAACTCAAAACAGCATGCATAATATTAATGAAGAGAGGGTTGTCCTTAAATTATTATAGCCATGAACCATTTCAAATACCAGACCAACGCTGTTAGTATTCAGTCCCAGTACCAAGAATTGTAGAATGGGAAGGGACACCAAGGGTCATTTAGTCCAACCCCCTCCAATGCCTTCAAAGGCTAAAGAAATGGAGAAACAATGTCCAAAGTAAGACAAAGGGTTTACAAATCAAATTGGAATGCGGAATAAACTGGAAGATGGTCAATAATAGACAGAGAGAGGGATAAAGGGTAAAGAAAAGCCAAAATGTGGAAGAACTATTTCTTTTCTTTTCTTGTTAATCCCCACCCCAACAAAAAAAATCCTTTTATGAACAAAAATTTCACTTTTCTCATCTCCCCAGGGGCTTTCCAAGGGAATCCAGTGGGATTTAATGATGCCATTAGGGGCCTTTAGCGACACGGTCACTAGACACAAGCCATAAGAGGGCAGTGTCAAAGCCATGTTTTAAAAGGCTTTTTCTATAATGATGCAGTTTCATTTAGACAAGTAAAACTTTTTTAGAAGGCTAGTTCATTCTTAAGGGTCAACTTGCCATTTTAGTCTTCTTACTACCGTCCTCTCCCTTTTGTAGCTAATCTCCCCAAGTTACCTAGGCACATGCAATTGGCCTCAAGATTTCTCACATGACAGAGATACCCAATACCTCGATTTAGAGCTATCATTGCTGTCTTTCATTTTACTTGTTAAACCATTATGTCAACTTATTAGAGGCTCACTAAGATCAGTGGGCTGTTAGGATATACTTAGCAAAATTCAGCTAGGCAACAGGTGCCTTGCTCCTTGGAGACTTTAATGCATATGAGAAGCCATCAGTCATAAGGAGGTTAATATGCTTGCACCCCTTTATCTGAAACATATGTCCATCTCACAGCACTATGCTGCATTAGAGACCCGTTCGAGGCACATTTTCTACCGCATAAAGTAGGAACAGTAGTTATATTTTTGCTAATCATTCGTCTTTTGCACAGGGACAGAAACTCAGTTAACCACCAGAACAGGAACAGCAGGGTGCTTACAGCTGCCCCTCCAACTATTCAGCTTTTGTCATCGTGTGATACCAAATGACTGAGCATCAAGTACTGAAAATATAATAACAAACATATAAATCCATGCTCAATTAACAAAAACATATTTTGACTAGAAAGAGAACATAACACAATGGCAAGGCTAGGGGTAAATGTTCTTCAAAGCTTTAACACAATTAGGAGGCTGTAAGTGACATTTGGATCGCAAAGGTTAATTGGGGTCACCAAAATGCAGTAATTCCTTACCTAACCAGTCATTAAACTTCTTAACCTCAGAAGGCAGCCCCAACTCAGTGAAATCGCCCGTATGAAGCAAGATGTCCCCATAAGGCATCTGGATTCCATCTGTTCTGGAGTGTGTGTCTGAGATGCAGACAAACCGCGTGTGGCCTGCTGGTTTCGGGGTGTCATATGGAATAGGGTCGACCCTAAAGCAAACATAAAGAGATTCCATCAGAATTAATATTTGCTACACATGTTGAACACATTGGGCACAATTCATTCAAAATATAGGTGCGGCTTATATGTGTGCAGAATTTCCACAGGTTACAGAACCCTGCTTTTAAACTAGTAAGCACATGCACATGCCCTTGTTGTAGATGGCACAATGGAATGTTACATGGAATGGGATATCCACATATTCTTCACATATGCCCATCCAACTCTCTCAACCCAATCCATGATCCTAGAAGATATAACTGGATGGCAATATAGGGAAGCATGTTCATAATATCAATTTCCCATCATGCTGTCTGTGTCCATGACTGGCAGACATGAAACAGGCTTATGGAAATCCTCTGCATGAATTTTCTGCACCAACTGTTCGGGGAGATTGTTCCAATTATTTCATAATGTAAATGTTAGTCTACAGCATAGATACTGTACCGTACCCAGCATCGTACAACTTTTCTCTTGTTAAACAGTACCATATTAGAGTGAAATCCTATGCAAGTATGCCCAGAAGTCCCATTAATTCAATAGAACTTACTCCCAGGAAGGCATTTAAAGGATTGTAGCCTTAATCATTTAGTTATGAAGTGCTTTACAGTGTTTACCAGATAGCAAGCGAATTGTTTATCATACACAGCATTTTGAGTTCAAAAGATATACATAAACTTACCAGCCTTGAAAGTATTTTTTAAAAAATCCAGAATGAAATGTGGATCATCATAATTTAATTCAGAGGGCCATATTTATGAAAACAACTGACGATACATTATCAAGCAATTAGAAGCATGAGCCATTCACTCATACATGCAATGGGAAAACCTATTTCATCATATAAGGCTTATTAATCCAGCAAAACTGTTATTCACCAGGAAGAGCAATCCTAATGAGGGGTTGGGGAGGTGCAGAGCAGTGAACACTCTTGCTGGCTAGCACAGAAGTCAGGGGCTTCACCCTCCCCCATGGTCAGCTCAAGACTGGCATGGCTGAAGGACCCAAGGATTGTAGGATTTTGGATCCAGCAGATCTAAAACCTCTGTTGCCCCACTGTGAAATGTCAGGTTTTGGGGGCTTTCCACTGACTATTGCCCAACAGGATTGGTCCTCTCTGATGGAAAGGACACTTTGCTGCATCCCAGTTCTCCCCACCACTCAGCTATTGATACCAAGGGATAGGGTTGCAGGCTTAATCCAACACAAATAGTTGACAAATAGGTAAGTTATTGCCCTGTTGCCAGAATGCAAGGAATAACCATTAATTCTTAAGTAACATCTTGTTTTGGTTTTGTGCCTCTTCCTCCTTTTAGATGGCAAAGGTATTATCTATAATCACAGATTTTGCTTACTCTTGCATATATTGTTAAGCAGAAAGCCAAAATAATGGGTTGACTGAATAATTATATGGCCTATATAAACGTTTAGCAAATCTGAACAGTAACATACAATTAAATGGATTTCCCCCCACAACGTTCATAAATTAATAAGGCATTTATCACAGACAAAAATTCACTTACTGAGAATATTCTGGCAACCTAGGTGTAACTGTGATTATGAACGTAGCATATGTTTATCTAGTGCCTTCTTTCCTCTGTAATAACAGTGGGTAATTTTTTCCCTTTTAATTTTCTAGAAAAAAACACCAGAAAGTAAACATCTGGTGCTTTATGGCTACAATCTTATCGACCTCATGTCACTTCAGTAGAAAATGAACTTCTGCTTTCAGTGCTATATAGAGTACCTTGTTCAGGTCTGTGTCTCTGTGTTAGGTTTGAATAAATACATCAGACCTGTGACACTCCCTTTTGCTCCCCCCCCCCTATATTTCCCTAGCTTCCTCCAGCTCATTCCCAAACACATTTGCTATTTTCAAATTTCTTTTTCCCTATAAGAATGGCTGGGTAATGGGACAGATGGGGAGAGAGAGACAGAATACGTTAGAGGCAGAAGCTGAGTGAATAATGAACGGACACAGACCCTGCGATCATAATCTGAGGCCCTTTTTGTGTGCCTCCTCCCTGAGAGGTCCGCAGGATGGCAAAAAGAGAACAGGTGTATCCATTTGTGGAGGTTGTCCCAATGGGAGGCTTGCCTGGCCCCTTCATTAGGTATTTTTAGGTGCTAGGCGAAAATGTTTCTCTACAACCAGCCCTTGGGCGGATTAACATTAAATGGCCTTTTAAATGTGTTTGTGAGTGGGGGTTACTGGTTTATGTTCTTTTATTGTGCATTTTGGGTTCTCATTTGGTAATCTCGCCTTGTGATTCCCTATACAGTGGTACCTCAGGTTAAGTACTTAATTCGTTCCAGAGGTCCGTACTAAACCTGAAACTGTTCTTAACCTGAAGCACCACTTTAGCTAATGGGGCCTCCCTCTGCCATACGGCCACACAATTTCTGTTCTCATCCTGAAGCAAAGTTCTTAACCTGAAGCACTATTTCTGGGTTAGCGGAGTCTGTAACCTGAAGCGTATGTAACCTGAAGCGTATGTAAGCCAAGGTACCACTGTACATTTAAGGGTCTGTAGCTTTTTCCTGCTAAAAATGTATGTGTAAAATATGTGATAGGTTTGCACATTTTTGACCCTGGCCCCGATTCAGACTGACCACACACAGAGAAGCTTTTCCTGGTATACAAATAAAAGGAAAGGAAAATATTCACCTGGTTAATGTCCCCTGCCATTACACTGAAAAGAGAGGGAGCACTTTAATGAAGAGTTTATATTAAAGATGAATGGCAACCTAAACTAAGAATTCCAGTGATGTTGATATTAACTAGAACCTGCCAAAACTTTGATCAGGGAATAGGTTACAGGAATTGACAGGTTAACTGACTTCCCCAGTGTATCAGCAGCATAGCTTGAAAGAAAATCCAATAGCAATGACTCTGCTATATAACTAGTAATCCCTTAATGCAGATCAAAGATGTGTTCTGATTTATCCAACCCGTTTACAGGATTCTTCAAGCTACTAAACTTGAAGTCAAAGCCAAGTTCTTCAAACTCTATAAAATAGAAGAACAAGCCCACCCATGGTGTAATTCTATCAATTTGAATTAAGTATCTGAACGTTACAGCAAGAAGATCTTCTTCCAAGAGGAGTAATGCTGACAAGCTCTTAACCCTAACCTTTTTGGCAAGGACCACAGTAATAACAGTGTCTTAATGAGAGAAATAAAATGGCATTGGTTCAGACCTTAGGATAATGAATTGAACTTCATATACTATGTTATAGGATGGCACTTGTGGATGGCACAGTTCTCAAGAGTTCCAAATGAACTGATGATAGGAAAGAGGGAAAGCAGAAAGGATTCATAATCTTGATGAGGTACTAAGGTCTTGCTCAGGTCATTATTTAAACTGAGGCAGCTAAGAATAACTCAGAATAGCATCTGCACACTTCATGCAGGAGGACCTGAAGCTGGTACAGATATAATCTCCATTGTGCAGACAGTGCTGAAAACACTATCCCTGTGGTAAGCAGAAATTGTATATCAATTCTAACATTTCCTTGTCTTTGGTCATTCAATCATTCCTGTGTGGCTTCCAGTATATGTGAAAAATTCAGGAGATATTCATAAATGACATAAATATGTTACAACATGAGCCAGAAGAAATGGACTTGAATCAAAGTGGAATGTCTTCTTGATGGTCCTGGGTGATATTTTTTCTTCTTCTGACAGAAGTTCTATGTATAGGACTAACATATAGCATAAGAGTCAGAAATTTGATAAGTGCAACTTTCCCCTACCTAAAAGAGTCTGTGATAGGAACCTGCTGAATATCTACCTGACATGCAATTGATGGCACAGTGTCTGTCAGGAAAATGCTGGCAATCCCAGGCTTATTGCCAGACTTGTGAAGCTATAACAAGGGCACAATATACAAGGACTGTGTAGTAATGTGTATCTTAAATAGTTGTGTATAAATTATTAATAATATCAAGTATCTCTTCACAGTGACAAGGCAACAATGTGTGAAGATGATGATTGTTATTTATCATTAACAGGTAACCTTTAATCACAGATACTTGTATCCTGTGATTTTACTGTAGAAACGTGTAATTTGATGTTAGGTCACATGTTTGGTTTCACCATTCCTTTAAAATAAAACAAAGTTTGTATTCCTTAAGAATGCAAAAGATAGGTTTGGAAATGTATGTTAAATCAAAGAATGTAATCCAGTTTATATAAAATAGCAATGTTAATTCAACACTGGGCATAATTTAAAACATAAGCTACTAACTCCTAATGGTCAGAGCTTTAAATAGTTTTTCCCCCTACACATAAATCAAAGTTGCACAAAATAGGTAAATAATGTGCAGCCTAGGACTTGCCAATCAGAAGGTCGGCGGTTCGAATCCCTGTGACGGGGTGAGCTCCCGAGCTTAGTCCCTGCTCCTGCCAACCTAGCAGTTCAAAAGCACATCAAAGTGCAAGTAGATTAATAGGTACCGCTCCAGCGGGAAGGTAAACGGTGTTTCCGTGCGCTGCTCTGGTTCGCCAGAAGTGGCTTAGTCATGCTGGCCACATGACCCGGAAGCTGTACACCGGCTGCCTCAGCCAGTAAAGCAAGATGGGCGTCACAACCCCAGAGTCAGTCACAACTGGACCTAATGGTCAGGGGTCCCTTTACCTTTACTATCTTCTTAGTGAGACAGTGATTTACATGAGCCTATGGGCTCCCTACTGCCTATGTAGTAGGCCTTGGATCTCAAGCTCAAGTCACTGATTCCAGTCCAACACTATGTTCAGTTACTGGATCACAAGGGCTCCCGTGACATCATCTTGCAAGCACTGAATCAAAGTTCAAATTTTGGAAGTCATACATTCAGGGCTAAGAATCAAGTACATATAAGTCATGCTCATTTCAAGTTTGCATTGTATCAAAGAGTTTCTCCAGTCATGAAGTCTATGCATCAAGGTTGGCCAAGGAGATGCCTATGGGAAGTCCACAAGTGACAGCTCTACTTGTGGCGCCCAGCAACTGACGTTCAAAGGCATGGATACAGAACGCAGCCATCATGGCTAGTAGCCTTATAAAGCCTTTTCCTCCAAGCATTTGTGTAAACCTCTTGTAAAGGCATTGGTAGCCATGCTATACCTACCTTATGGAAATGATTTCGATAGTTTAACAGTGCTGTGTGAAAAATGCACTGCTAAAATGAGCTCCTGCTCTCCACAGAATAACTCTGAAATTGAAGCTAATTTTTACTTCCCCAAATATTTGGTCAGAAGGACGATAACTTTATTACATACTTGTAGCATAAGAAAGCTGCTGTGCTCCCTTTTCATCTAGAAGCAAAATATACAGTGCAAAAGAGAGCTTCTGTAGTGTCTTTGCAGAGGTTTCATTTTCTAACCTAAAGGCGTCCCCCTCTCCAGGGATAAGATGCAATTCAATCTTCATTCCATCACAAAAGGTACCAGTCATGCCGGCTGCTCTGCTATATGATTAAGCTTTCCTTCCACAAAAGACAGAACCGCAGCCAAAACACCAGTTGAAACTGGAGTGGGTTTTTGCCCGGCAAATTACAATTGCCTCCATCTTTACTTGGCAAACAATTCCAAGAGATGTGCAAACAGTTTTGGATATTGGATAAATTTCCCCAATAGCCACATGGTATAAGCAACTTTTTGTGAAATGTTTGTGATACAGTTGGGTCAAATAGTTGTAAGAGAAGTCAAAAATCCCACTGAGCATGCATAAGTCTTTGGGCATGTCTAAATAGCTTTTTTTGGATCCTGACTACAGCTCTTTATCAAACTATATTTTGATTGGCTTTAGGCAAAAACATTTACCGTATTTTTCACTCTATAAGACGCACCAGACCACAAGATGCACCTAGTTTTCGGAGGAGGAAAACAAGGAAAAAAATATTCTGAATCTCAGAAGCCAGAACATCAAGAGGGATCGCCACACAGTGAAAGCAGCAATCCCTCTTGTTGTTCTGGCTTCTGGGATAGCTGTGCAGCCTGCATTCACTCCATAAGACGCACACACATTTCCCCTTACTTTTTAGGAGGGAAAAATTGAGTCTTACAGAGCAAAAAATACGGTAATATACTGTATTCACTTTTAAGCAACAGGCTTAAGGGATAAGGAATCCTAATGAATAGCAGAGCAGCACCTATTATGTAAACTAGTAAATATGTAACTATGATGTAACATTATGCAAGAGCTGGTACTTGAATGTGATTGGTTTCTGCTATTCTTTCCCTTTACTGCTTTGCATGATATATTCTATTCTTTCCCATTACTCCTTTGCATTGCATCTATTATTTTGACCTTCTAGAATGCCTTGGCAGAAATGTATATAAATGTAAAAGGAAGATGTAAAACATCTGCGGCAAGGAGAAAATGTTTTTTGTTGACTGGATCAATGACCAAATTTTAAGTCACGAAAAGAAAAATGATAAGGATAATGAGATATTCTTTCCTTGTGAGCTTCAGGATCACATACTCTCCCCAAAGAACTTTAGGGGGGCAGAAACATTTCTGTTAATCTAAACAAATTTCTTAACTAGTTTCACATTAGTTTGAATTATGTATTCATTTGCATAATAAGAAAGATCTGATGATGGAGTCAGTGAACCCACAATCCAACAGTGGGTTCTGGGTATAAAGTGTTAGCATAGTTAATTTTCCAAAGAGTCCACATCTGAACTAATACCAATACAGTATCTGCATAGCAAGAACAGTTAAATCTGTTTATCTGCTAAAATGTGACTGTAAGCAATTTTGTGCATGATATTTTTTAAACAACTAACAGTCTTCTTTTATTAAAAAAATAATAATCAACTTTTGCCCCAAGAACAAAAATATTAATTCCAAATAATTTAATAGACAACATTGTCAACAGAGAAACAGCCTGGCATTCTGTTTGAGAAAGCCCTTCATTCCAAACTTCAGAAATAAGGTTCTGAAATACCCTTACTCTGCTTTTAGGATATGTTTATAACCCTTTCTTCAGTTGCGGTTCTCAAATAGCTTGGCCTTGAGCACTGATTATTGTTGCTAACCATTCCTTTCAGAACTAACAATTCCACAGAAATTGTTTCCCCTTAGCATAAAACAAAAATATAGTTGCCCATGAACATTGCTATGCCTTTGTTATGACTCATTCAAAGTGTTTAGTTTAAACAAAACAAATAAAAAGTCAACAGCATTGTAAGAAGGGACCTTGAAGAAAATGGGCCTTCTTTATATTAATATATAATGCTTCTATAATTTAATAAGCAGAGGTTTTGCGGACAACCACACAGAAAGTTATCTATGTACACTGTGTCTATCCTTCCATCTTCAAAAATTAATGAATTAAGACTTTCTCAGAGGGAATACCTGAGACATTCCCATTTATCATCAGTTTTACTGACTTATGTGGTCAACAATTATTCTTCCTGTGTTAAATCATTTATTTTTCAGTGAGTTACAAAAATGAATTATAGTCAAGATAAAAAATTGCCTCAAGGTTAGTTTTAGAAACTCAATTTAAAAATTGTTTTACCTTCAATTTTATACCAGTAAAAGACACACAGAGCGAAACATGGCCATAAAGTTAGCAATTATAACACAAGTCAGTTGGGAGTGAAACATACTGAAATGCTTCATTGTACACATCCACAAATCAAAGTTAAAGCCTTACTACTTATTGAGCAGAAGCTGCCACTAATGAGAAAATAAGATTAGCAAACATTTCATATGCAACAGCACATGAGATTTTTGAATATATGAAAACTGCTTTCTAAATTTGTCTCCACTTTCGGTAGTTGAGTTGCAAGACTGATGGTGCCACGCACTAGAGAATGCCAGTTTCTATGCCTAATAAAGTGAGTATGTATCTGCTTATTCTCAAGTGTAAAAGAAAATTGTCAACATATAAGAAGCTCAAGGCTGAGAAAGAAACAAGCTGCACAACATAACATTTTATGATGCAGAATTAGATTCAGGAAATGTAATTTCACTTATGTGATTTACTTATGAGCAATGCAAATGCAATCCTGCTGATTGCACTTTAAGACAAAAGACTCCATCTACTTATTTAGAAATGATTATGGAGCCATGGTAAAAACATGACTTGCCGTGGCTATTGGAGAACTTGTGGAACAATGTTGGGTCCAATGGAGAAGTCCATTAGTATAGGAGAAGGGAAAGTTACTTTTGCCTATTCTCCCTTCCCACTAAAGCTTCCTGCATGCCCCCTCAAATCTGTTCCAGAGGGCTGAGGGACACTTCAGAGCAGAACAGAAGGTGTTGTGTGGACTGCAGCAGGAAAGGCAGATTGTTAACGTAAGAGAAAGCGAAGCTATTTTTGCCAAAGGAAGGAGAATTCAATCCTGAGTGGAAATGAAGAAGGGAAAGGTAGTATGCATCCCTGATAATGGCTCTCAACTTGTGAACCCTGGCTTGTAAGAGGCTGTTTTGGCCAAGGCTGGATTTATCAATCAACCAGCTAACAAGGTCCTGGCTTAGGGTCCATGATTTTCATAATAAAGCAATGGCTTTGACGATCATCAGTGTAAAGGTTTCTGTGGTCTGCTGGGAAGCACAGTAGTTTCCAAGCGATCCACACAAAAAAGTATGACAACTGCTGGTCAAGGTGGTAACAGTTAATTAGGAAGATGGTGAAGACCACTCTGTTTCAACAGGTGTAGAGTACTGGATGATTTGTTCTGCTTGTTAAGTTGGTGTTTGATCGCATATATGTGTGTGTGTTTACGCTGGCAAATTCTGTATTTTGATCATTGCTCAATGGTAGTGTATTCCAAATTATGAAAATGTATCTTACTTTGATTGGAAAACATGCCATACAGGCTCGCAACTATGCCAAGAAACAGACACCTCTCTCCAATCAAAAAGATTGTGCCCATACGAACACTGATGGAAACCGGTACTGTATTTTTCCGTCTATAAGACGTCCCCATGTATAAGATGCCCCCTATTTTTGGGGACTCCCATTTAAGAAAATGGGGGGAGATCTATCCGTGTATAAGACGCCCCCAAATTTTGGACATTATTTTTTAGGGGGGAACCTAATCTTATACATGGAAAAATACGATATGTATGAGCTCTTCCACTCATTTCTATGGAATAAACCAAGTCATAAAACCCTTCAAAAGAAATGTGCTGTCTTCATTGAAATGAATAGGGCAAAGCTTGTTGGCAACAGACCTTCATGCGTGCACTTGAGTTCCTATACAAAAATTATTTGAGTTCTATGAGCTTGTTTCCAACCACTAGCAAAAACAATTATTTTACATGTATTTTCCCTTCAATTTATTGTTTTCCTTCTATTTTGCTATATATCATACTTATCAAAATAAATAAAGTGGAACATTGGGGATGGGGGGACACCTCAGGGCTATGTCTTATACCCAGATGCAAGTCCTTAAGTTGTGCAGATTGCTACAGGATTTCTAAGCATATAAGCTTAAGAATGTATTGCTGTCTTTTTGTTCATTCTTATTTTATCTATTTTAGTGGCATAATTATTGATTATTCGCCAGGCTCTTTATAAAATCACTAGCCATCAAGCCACAGAGTAGAAACAATATGAGGTGATTTTATAAACTATCACACACTTGGAATGGTCAGAATGAGGATTTTTCTGAATAACCATCGACCAGAATATTTCACACTACTTGGTCAGCAAATATGAATAACAAATGCAACTGGAGAAATCAGAGTTGGTTCAAATGCTCCATTTACAGAACAAAGAGCTAAATTGGCAATGAATAATTCAGCCAACTCCAGAAATCTTTTGAAATTCCTTTCACGCTGAAATATTCAAGAACGTAGTAGCTACAGACATGGGTATGCTAGAAAATTGGGAGCAATATTAAATTTTGGGGGTCTTTAATGGCATGTACACATTTAAAATTTCCTTTAAATGTCCACTAAAGTTGTGGTAAAGGGAACTGTATGTAACAATAATGCAATAAGTATTACACTTGAAGTTTCTGATTACTGCTGCTACCATCTAATATAAAGCTAAGACATTATAGCTGACTGCAAACTCTCCAGTTATTGGAAGGCCCTAATCGCCAAGGTAGATTTCTAAAATAAAGTGATTAATCTTTGTGATTATTTGTACTGCAAGAAATAATGTGAAGTTCCTAGATCTGTGCATCATGGGCTCATTGAAGCACATACAACTTCAATTGACGCTAGCACTAAACATAAAATGCCCTCTCCAACTGGCTAACTAAAGGATACCGCCGACTACTGCAAACTATTCTGCCCAACAATCACTCATGCAGAGTGTGGTGACAGGAGACATATAAACATGATCCAGTGCATTACTTTCCCCTTGACCTTTGATAAATAAACTATGACCAAGACATAGCAAGGGTTGTAGACTTTCTGTCTTGTTATTCCTCTGTCTGCTGAGCATGACCATTTGAAGTATCAAGCCAAAGAAATTAAAAGAAGGTAAAGCCTGGATATGCTCACACCAGGGCAACTGTTTGGTAAAAATCTAACACCATAGGAATTTAACATGATACCACTGGACATTTTATCTCTCCCACTCTATCATCTATCTATCTATCTATCTATCTATCTATCTATCTATCTATCTATCTATCATCTATCATCTATCTATCTATCTATCTATCTATCTATCTATCATCTATCTATATCTATCTCTATCTATAATCTAAAAGGCAGTTGTACACAGAGCAAACACTATACAGTGGTACCTCGGGATGCGAACGGGATCTGTTCCGGAGCCCCGTTCGCATCCAGAAGCAAACACAACTAGCGACGGCACGTCTGCGCATGTGCGTGTCGCTTTTTGCCGCTTCTGCACATGTCATTTTGAGCGTCTGCGCATGCGTGAGCGGCGAAACCCGGAAGTAACACGCTCCGTTACTTCCGGGTTGCCGCGGAGCGCAACTCAAACGCGCTCAACATGAAGCATATTCAACCCGAGGTATGACTGTAATTGCTACAGGAATATTAGCTGTGACAGTGTTTTTGTTGCTGTGTACTGGAGCACAAAGATTAAGGTGATATAAATCATAAGCATGTGTATACTCTAAACAGCTAAACCACGGACTTTTGGTAAAAGGTGTAATTCTTTTTGCTTCTGATACAGTAAATTAAAACTTTTGAAATAAAAAGAGCTGGTTTTACCTTCTCTCATACTTCTCACTACGTTATCGGTGTGTCAGAGGGTGAAATGTAATTGAATGTAAAGGGTGCTGTACTTTGCAAACTTCCCTTTCTTATTCTACCGCTCCATGTTGCAGCTCCATGTCGTGCTTTTTGTTCTCCCAGCAAACCACCTAGCCGTTTTTCATTCTTGAGTTTAAAAACAGCTTGAAAAGCACACACTCACATCAAGAATGAAAGGTGGAGCTGTGCAGTGTTAGCTTTGCAGCCTCCGTTCAGCAGAATCACTTCACAATTGCTTGATTTGTTTCCCCAGGGACAGTGTGACATGAATGCCACATGAACTGCCAAACCTGGCAAAGGAACATTTCAATCAGCTGCTACAGTGGAGAATCAGACCTCCAGTGTCCATTGGCCAGATGTTATTTCATGCCCTGTTAGCAACCCTACAGCATGACTATCACTGCTACTTTTTATCTCTTGGCCATTTCAAACATCATCAGCCATGGTCAAATAAAATGAAGGGCTTCAAAAATAAAGTGAATCTTTCTTCCTATGTCAGTCTTTTGCTAAATGAGGTTTGGCTAATGTAATGACACAAAGGATGCCAATGAATTAGAAAGGTAGCAACGATCAAGGAGAAAATATTTATCTGCATACAGTCCTAAAGACATTTCAAGATTTAAAAAATCAGCATTGCAAACTATTCTGTCGGTCATCTATCAATCCACTGCTCCATCGAAGAAGACTACATACTTGCAACGTCCATGATAAATGGTTCCACTTTTGGAAACACATCCTTTTATAGGTTGCAATCCTATACAGACGTACTGAGTAGGTCTTACTTCTGAGTAGACATTAGACTGTTCTGTTAATAACATAATGAACAGAATGTAAGTCAAATTGAATAACTGGAATAGATTCAACACTAGTCAAATCTATAATAAGTTGTACTCAACAACTTTTTCATATATATTTATGTTCCATATATATCTGCAAGTACATTAAAATTATTATTTTAACACTTTTTTTATCCAGGAAATTTTTTACCTAATCATGTGACAATTATTAACAATAATCAACAAAACTGCTCCAGAAAAGAATACTACAAATCATAATATTCGGCAAGAAAATATGACCAAATAAATTCACCAGGAATTTATACCAGTCCAAAATAGATTGCAATAAAGGTGCACACAAGACATAAATTTGGAAGGGGGGAATCACATAAGTCATGGACTCTAAATATATGCTTGAAATTATGTTGTGGAAAACAAAGTAAAGACAAATAGCAACTTTGCTCAGTAGACTATGGGTAGGTGTAAAATATGCACATAGAATTACCATAGAAAGGACGGAAATGCAAAAAACCCGAAAGGACAGAGCCTGTCTGCTGTGTGTACTAGTACACGCATTAACAAACAAAAGAACTGGAGAAGCACTGTGAAAAAGAATAATAACGAAAGGCTTTCTGAACAATAAAGCAAAAATAATAGTAGTATTCTGAAACGAATGTCATGAAACACCACCACTAATGTGAATCTGTTTGGCTTGAAACTGTAAAAAGGGGGGGAAGATGCACGAGAAGAATTGCGTAACAACTGAAAAATATCATTAGGATTTAAAAGAAGGGGAAAAATAAGTATATTTGGCTAAAATACCTAAAATATTGTTTTTATAACAAGTTACACAAAAGAAAGAGAATAAAAATTATAGAACCAGCTCATATGTTGTACATTGTATATACCCTCCCCCCCATTTAAACAGTAATTTGATGTTTTTTACAATGGCAGAAAGGTAGAATTTTCTCACTTCAGAAACTTCCATCTTTTAATTAATTAATTTGCTTGGGGTTTCTTCTGGCTATTGTTTTATATGTTGCTTTAAATAGTAAGGTGTTTCCCATATTTTTCTTACCCATTCTGATATAGGAAGAGGATTTTTGTTTTTCAAGTTGCACCTGAGGCATGACCATGCACATATCAAGAGGAATGTGACTGGTTGTATATCCAGCTTTTAATAATAATAATAGTAATAATCTATAATATTTTTATTTCAACATATATTTGACCAAAAATAATCTACAAAGTCTGTTTTGGCTGCTCTCCAACTTCTTGCATTGGTTTTATAAATTTTGTTTTCCCATAGGGTGTTATATGAATTTTAATTTTCCCCTTAAGGTTGACTCTTATTAATAATAGTATTGTATTGAACAACCAAGTTGTTCCATTTCTTTAATGAAGTTAATCTGTTAACAGATCTTTCTCACACTTATTTTCGAATGTTGGGGATAGCTGGTCGAAGCATTTGCTATATCCTTTTTTTGATCTGAGTTTTTCAGAAGTTTGCCAAAGGGGCTTACTTAACTGAAAATATGGAAATAGTGGTGGCCAGATAGAGTCCAACTTTAATATTACTCGTTCAGATTTGATTATGTGCCCATTAATTAACCAATTTGAAAAGTACCACGTTTTTCAGGGACCATGCTGAACAAGCAATCCTGAAGATTCATTTGTTAACAGATGCAGTAGGAGAGACGCCCGTGGCTCATTTTTTATTATATTTACACCAACACCAAACTTTCAAAACAGACATAGCGATTGACAAGTAAAGGGAGTCAGGGCTGAATGTTCTTGGTGTGTACCATAGCAGATCCCGTAAAGACTCTCCTCCTGAAGAGAGGGGAGTGGTTGTGGGCGGGAGCCCGAGCCCCGCCTCTAGCAGGGGGCGTTAGCCCCCTGCCTCCCACTCACCTGGCTGGCGCCCACGCCCATCGGAAGGCACCCAACCAGGTGCCTCCGAGGGGGCGTGTACAGCAGCCTTAATACTGCGGCGCCAGCCCCTCCTCGGCCTCACTCTTCGTTGTCCCGTCGCGAGTCACCCACCCTCCACGCCCTTTGAGCTCAGGGTCTTAGTTTTCCTTGGCCTTGCTATGGACCTTAGGTTGGTCGCCCTGGTTGTCTGGGGGGCCTGGTAGGAATTTTTCCATTTGGCATTAGGCTTTTGGGTTTTTTCGCCTACCTCGTAGCAATCGTCACAACTTTCGTGGTATTGGTGGGTAGGTTAGGCACTGGAATAATGTGTCATGGTTTCAAAGGGCTAGGTGTGGCCATCGCCTATGCCTTCAATTTTGGGTATTCCGTTAAAGGAATCTGGCGGTCGTGTATTCTGTCCGATGCCTTCTTGGCGGGAGGCCATGGCACGACCCTCGGTGACATCAGGGGAGAGCCTATAGTTGGATTAGCATCAACAGGCTCCACCTACTGGTGAATAAACCCCCCTTGTTTCAGACTCACCCCTCTCTGAGGGGGTGGAGTCAGCTGACGTAATCCAATGCCTAAGCCAATACCTTTTCACTTGCTGTAATCAATAAAGTTGTGGCCTTTTCTTGCCCATTAACCTTATATCACGTGTCCTTGTGTATTCATTCCACTTTGGGGGGGATCGGGCCCTCGAACCACAAGTGTTCATTACACTTCTTATTTATTACACAGTTCTTGCTCTGCTGTAATTGCCCTGCCTTGTTAACACGGTTTTTGGTAGGATCACCATTTTAATTGCAAAATATTTTTCCAAGTCACGATAATGGGCATGATTTCCATTTTGCTAAATCTCTTTCTGCTTTCATCATCATTTTTTAAAAAACAAACAAACACCAAAATAAATAAATCTATTTCAAATTTTTAACATGCATGGGGGAAATCTTATTGAAAAATACTAAGGCTGCAATCCTATGCCTCCTACAAGAGAGAAAGGCACACTGAACTCAACAGGACTTATGGCTGGGTAGATACGTATAGGATTGTGTATACATTGGTTTTACAATGGTACCTTGGGTTACATACGCTTCAGGTTACAGACTCTGCTAACCCAGAAATATTACCTCAGGTTAAGAACTTTGTTTCAGGATGAGAACAGAAATCATGCAGCGGCAGCAGGAGGCCC
This sequence comes from Podarcis filfolensis, assembly GCF_964270895.1. NCBI lineage: Eukaryota > Metazoa > Chordata > Lepidosauria > Squamata > Lacertidae > Podarcis > Podarcis filfolensis. Next base: position 73,147,429 of record NC_139604.1, on the reverse strand, counting down.
CATTAGCTAAAGTGGTGCTTCAGGTTAAGAAGTTTCAGGTTAAGAACAGACCTCCAGAACAAATTAAGTTCTTAACCCAAGGTACCACTGTACTATGTTTTCGTACATATGAAACAGAAAGGATGAAATAGAAGTACTCCTTTTGCACAGAAGGCTTTTGGTCTAGCAGAAGATGCAATGAGTACAAAGAGTGAGAGGTGATGTTTTCTTATTCTCTCCTCCCCTTGAAGACCTCTTACACTATTACATAGGATTCCCCAATCTTCTGGAGCAGATTTTGGGTGCAAGGGGCAAATTGAGAAAGCCACTGCCCCACTTTTGGTGGCAGGAATATCCCCTGATCTCACAACCAGCGGCAGAGTTGGCAGTAGCAAAACTGGGTTCCAAGGCAACAAACTTACTCTCTCATGCATATGTATAGCAAAAAGAACTTTAAATATATTTTTCAAGTTTTGCAATAGGAAAAAAAAGATCACTCCAGACTGATCCGTGTTAATTCAAAGCATTTTTAATTCTAACATATCCTGAGCGTTATTACAGTTCCACGAATAGTGGAAGGACAGCCGTCTGAAGATTAGCTGTGCATTGATAAGTTTCTAGCCTGCTATTTTATTAATTTCATAAATAAACAGTAAGAAATTCAATGAGGTGTCAAGGGAAGCATTTCTAGATTCAGTCTGAATGCAGTCCTGGCAAAGTAGCAATCTTCAAAATGGAATGTGAAAGCAGGTCAAACTGTCAATAAAGCCGAGTGGCCTGTATGAGTTATTGCTTTTTAATAATGTAGCTACTGAAGAGCCGTCCTACTCTTATATAAGCCTGGCTTCAATGTTAACAGCAAGAGCAATAGGAAATAAATAATAAGTCAAATAATATATTATACCAAAATAACACCAATAAAATGCTAAGCTGCAAGGCTTAGCATAAAAATGAAAAACACTAATGGAACATAGTGCAGTTTGCTCATACTATGAGCAGTCTAGAATCATGCATAATGTAACAGTGCAACTGCTAACAGCCACCTCACACAAGATAATTTACACTTGTTTTTATGGACATGCGGAACTGATCTTTGAAGTTGTCCCTAATGAGATTCTGCTTGGCCCTAACAGCATCCTGAGAGAGCATGCCGGGTTTTCTCCCCTGCATATCCGGTGCATATTTAAAGTGGAATATAGGCTCATTTAAACTGCCCATGTGGATTCATTCCTTTCCCCTCCCCATAATGAAGGAGTAAGTTTCACACTAGGGGAAACACCAGCATCTCCTACCTCCCAAGTGTTTAAATAGCCTCTGCCACTTTTGCAAATGACCCATAGTACCTGGAAATGGAACAACTCTTCTGTCTATGTTTAACCCACCTGAACCCGTAGCTGGGTCCCGTAATGTCTTGCAGTGTTGTGGTGCAGTAATTTCAGACCAGAAAGCTCACACTGCGTCTTAAACATTTGATGCTGGCATCTTCTCAGGACTGGAAAATACCTTGGTATGGAAAATACCTTGTACAGTGGTACCTCGGGTTACATACACTTCAGGTTACATACGCTTCAGGTTACAGACTCCACTAACCCAGAAATAGTACCTCAGGTTAAGAACTTTGCTTCAGGATGAGAACAGAAATCGTGCTCTGGCGGTGCGGCGGCAGCAGGAGGCCCCGTTAGCTAATGTGGTGCTTCAGGTTAAGAACAGTTTCAGGTTAAGAATGGACCTCCGAAACAAATTAAGTACTTAACCTGAGGTACCACTGTACATCTCAGGGTGGTAAGAAATGTGGGGAACAGAAAGCATGAGTCACTTGTACTTTCTAATGCCTGGGCATTGCATATTGCACAAGTTGTGCAAACGTAGTAAATGTGCGCAGGCACACATATGTCAGTACGTAGGATAGTCTCTACATATTTGGTTTCCCTGCATAGAAAGGTATTATATTGTAAAATCATAGATATTCCCCCAAATAAGTAAAAATATAAGTATATTTAATTTACTGTTTATCCCCAAACTATAGAGAGGATATGCCATACAGTGGTACCTCGGTTTAAGAACAGTCCTGTTTAAGAACGATTCGATTTACAAACTCTGCACAACCAGAAGTAGTGTCCCGGTTTGTGAACTTTACCTCAGTCTAAGAACGAAATCCGAATGGTGGAAGGGCACCAATGGTGGGAGGCCTCATTAGGGAAAGTGCGCCTCAGTTTAAGAACAATTTCAGTTTAAGAATGGACTTCCGGAACGGACTAAGTTTGTAAATATGTTAATAATCCAAACTATTGCAAGAGATAAATTGATCTTAGGGAGGAGGGAACCTGAGAAATCTGCAGAACATCTCTGTTAGGCAACCCATATTCTACAAATGATCTTAATGATCTCTACATATCCTCATGCCAACATAAACCTATGCAAAAACACTCCTAGTTATCTGGCTATCCAGTGACACTGATGGAACATTTAAATATACTCAATTATTGATGTACTGGAAATAACTCTTAGTTCAGCAGTTTAGATAATATTTCCATTCTCTTTTGCTCTCCTTAGTAGGAAAGCCTGGATCATGGGACTACTTTGTGAGACCTCTTATTAATTTTGGTCTCATAGTTAGCAATCCATACCAAAATGACTATATTACAGTTGCTTGTTGCCCTGCATAGACTATAGGTCTGTATGACTAGGATAAACCTGAAGGTTTTTAGTTCAGCTTGCTGCACTTTTGTGCTCAAAAACAAAAGACAACCTGATTATTTTGATTAGACTGAACATGTAACAGGCAGAGAGGTAAGAACAACTTGATCAGGGACTAAGATATTTTCCTTATTATAGACACAGATATCAGATATCCAGCTTTTGAAATTAGCCAGGCGCATTTTGCACCTAGCTATTGGCCACTTGTGACCCAGTGAAGATGCCCGAGCACCTGGCATCTTCACCATCTGGCGGTGCATGCCTAAGGATCCTTGGATCTTGCCTGTTTTCACACACTAACAACACATCCTTTAGAATTCTATCCATGATATTTTATCTGCACAATCAGAATGCATTTGAGGAACCAAAAAGTTGCATTGAAAAATATGACTTTTGTGCCATCTGGTCCTCAAATGGCAACTGGGCATTCCGTTTTGGCAGTTTAAGGAGCCATTTGGCACAGAGTTTATATATCTGAGTTTCTAATATTTCAGATAACCTATTTGAATCAATAGCACATACTTAAATAGTTCCCCCCATGAGCATGCAAACAAGGTTCATCTCTTAGGTGCCTCCAATGAAAGTTTTGTTAACATTTTAACAAATATATTCCTGTGAATATACTCCTAAATACTCCATTTGTAATTTTGGCACTTTATGCTACATTGGCAGACAGGGAAATATTCCAAGAGAAAATTCATTTCCAACCCCAAAGGGTTGATAGAACAGTGGTCTGATGTGATGTAAGGTAGCTGCTTATGTTCCGTGATAGAACTCAACCTGCTTAGTTTCACAAGAACGTAAGAGCTACTGGATCAGGCCAGTGGTCCATCTGGTCCAGTATCCTGTTCTCAAAGTGGCCAACCAGATGAGCTTCTATAGCAGGCTTCCTCAACCTCGGCCCTCCATTTGTTTTGAGACTACAATTCCCATCATTCCTGACCACTGGTCCTGCTAGCTGGGGATCATGGGGGTTGTAGGCCAAAAACACCTGGAGGGCTGAGGTTGAAGAAGCCTGTTTTACAGTGTTGCAGATTCATGTGCCTTCTGCACACATTCTGCCTTCAACACACCTTTTAATCAGTACCATAACTTACACGTGTAATCAACATTCTGAGACTGCCTTTTGTGTACCTTTATGGCCTATTACTTGAGAGCTGGGGGAGGGATTAACAGCTAAAAAGGACTTTTGTTAGTGACATAATAAACATGCATAATCTTGGTCCGTCTCTGATACCAGAACTCCAATAATAGCAAGCGATATTCATTTTCTCAACTGTACTGCAAGATTGCTTTCCAATGCATACGCAGACAGACAAGTGCAACTGTAGATGCACGATATGTGCAGAGAGTTATATTCTGTGCCTGTTTTCTTGCAAGTTGCTTTCTGGTTCTTTCAAATCAATTGTTCATCTTTCATCTTCTATTCATTTTGTTTCCAGCCTAATGCTCCCGTTGGCACTGTTCACCTGCAATTTTATTACATTTCTTTAGTGTTTTATTAGACAGGAGGTGTGGCTGCCTCTGTTGCCCTCCACATAGCACCAAATGAAACAGCGTTATTTCTTTCTAATGTGACACAGGGTAAAACCATCTTCCAAGGTAAGGTTAGTTACATTTGCAGGAAAACATGATTTTTTGTCTCTGCCTACACTGCATACTGAATGGTGAAATTTTATTGACTTCAAAGGCTTTGAGATCAAACTCTTAAATTCTGTCCCTGACAAAATAAACATCTCATAAAATACAGGGAGCTAAAGTCATTTAAAACTGGGGGGAAATTGTCTAACCTCCTTAAAGAAATAAATTGGCTCAAGGCAATAGGTTGGGCACATACAATGCATACATATCATTAAAGGCAGCCAGTGTGCTTGTATCTCGTTACAAGTGAATTCTGCATACAAACTGAGGTGCATTTCTCTAATCTTCAACATGCCTAAATTGTAAAGGATCTTCTTACAAAATCCTCTTGCCATTAATGGGATCTAGCAAACTAAAAGGCGGCAAATGTTCAGAAGAGTTAATTTTCTTAAAACCAATGAAAGCAGAAGTTGTTTTTCCCTTTTGCCTAGAGAAAAAAATGAATGTTCTACTTATGAACACGCATCAAAACAGTCCCCTTTTCCCAAGGCACAGAATTTATAGTAACAGATAATTAACAACAAATTGTGAAAACTCTATGAGTTAAAGGTCTTAGTTTTGTTGCCAAGCTGATGTATCAAATTCAGAGATAAACAAAGCGTATGCTTTTTCGCCATTAACACAGCGGCCGTGTCAAGATGGAGTGATGCAAAGTAGTCTGGCAAAACACAATCAAAGGTCACAGTGCAAAAAAATAATGCCCCTAGAGGATTATTATCTCCCTTTTAATTCTCATAGGATGTCTAAAAACTTGTATTGCTGTATTTGATCCGCACTGCCTCATTATAATGATAGCATCCCTAGTAGACAAAATAGTCTAGAAACTTTGCACAAACAAGTAAAACAATCTCCGAAGGATCCGAAAGCTTGGGTTGGCAATCTGATCTCTCATTAATTCCCTGGAAGTGCTTGTGCTAAGAAGTGTTCTGGGATTCCCCCCCCCCCCCCTCACCTCAGTCAATCACTGCGATGTATTTGAAATACAAATTGCTACGCAGTGTTTACAAAACGAGACACGGCTCTTTCTCGAGACGAAAACTCAAGACAAAACGAATGCATATTTACAGAGAGATGGCCTTTAAAAAGTTTGTTTAGTTTCAAGAGCTTTAGAAGTACCAAGCGTGGTGGGGCAGAGCCCCCTTTCCTATGCTGCTGCTTACCTAGACAGGGCTGGTGGCAGGGCAGTGCCAAGGCTGGGGCTGCACAGTCGTACTGGCAGGACTGCTGCTGCCAATGCAGTGTTCCTGCTAGGGTATCTTCGTGGCTTCAACCTCACTTCACCACTGCCCACCCATAGCCCCATCCAAGCAACCAGCAGCGGGGTTTGGAAGGCGGCTTCCACCACCCCACATACGACCAGAGCCGTAGCTAGGTGATCTTGCGCCCCTGACGGAACCGTCCAGATTGCGCCCCCTGGCCATTGACAAATTAGCTCTTCTTTCCACCTCTTATCCACCCATTCAATTCACCCTCTATTAAAAACCATTTCTTATGAGGCAATATTCAGTATTTTTATTTATAGGCATATTTATAGACATATTTTTAGCCGATTTAGCCAAGGGGGGGGCTTGCCTGTGCCCCTGGCGGGCGCCTACCTCACCACCCCCTAGCTATAACTACTGCACATAACTACTGAAAAGCTGGTGCCAGTTTGAAGGCTCAGTCACAATGTCCGTGCCAACTCTGAACCCATAAGGAAACAGAGGGTTAACAAAAACCTTTCTCCTTTCCAGCGGTCTAGAATTGTAGAAACAAGGGAGAGAATGCCAGGGCACAATACATGACTTGGAGTCAGTTTTCAGCTGAAGAGCAGCTTAAACACAGTAAGCTTGGCCTTGTATTCTCTGTATTATAGACTGAAAGCTGATGTACAGTAATAATGCTATTACTTCTCCACAAACTTGATATAGTGGTTAACATTTCAAAGTGATGTGCTGACCCTGCTGCTCCCAGTCACTGCGTTCAATTCTTTGCATCACACACACAGCAAATGTGGTAAATACTTTAGCAAGGCCTTCTGTTACAAATACTGCACATAATGTGCTTCCGGCACCTTATGCACAAACACTCTCCTCAGCCTTCCCCACACTACTGCCCAACAGGAGGGAAAGCTGTCTACAGTGTGCTGAATGAATATATGTTATCAGTTCAATGTGCTTGCTGATAGAATAGTGATGCTGTGCTTTGAGGGAACTGTCTATTTGTTTCAAAATGCACAAACAATTCTCAAAAGAAATCAGTCAACATCTTTGAGAACCTTTGCAGCTCTAGTTTCAAGGAATGCCTGGGTAAAGAATGATAAATGCAAAACAGGGACAAAATTAAGTCTTACAAGATAGGATTGTATGGACAGATTAAAATAGAACAATAATGTTTTTGCTGGAAAATGATATGGCAATACATCCAAAATTGTAGGTCATTCCCATCAACTGTGAAGGCCGCTCCTGACCTCATGGGACACATCAGGATTTTTTTCAGCTGTGTTCAGGGTTAACACCTAAAAAATTGATGCTTGCTAGAAACTTAAAACATAAACCAATTCCTGAATCCTAATAACTCCAACTGGTTTTCACTTGCATACTTGCTAAACTCCATTTTCCACCCTATTTATATCAATTTTATCCTGCTAAATACCCACCATGCTCTAACCAATGGAGCTATCCAGGTTTGCCCATTTCTCTTAATGCGCCTATAGCTCTATCAAAGAATCATAGAACTGTAGAACTGAGGAGCATCTACTCCAACCCCCTGCAATGCAGGAATATGCAGGCATCCCATAAGGGAACTGAACCTGAAACCTTGGCGTTATAGTTCCACGCTCTAACCCATTGAGTTATCTTGGCCAGGTGATTCTATTGTCCATATCAGTTCCTATTTTTCTGTTTCTATGTTGCATGTTTCAAATACTTATGTACATAGGCCCTCAATCCAGAAACAACAATTAATGAGCCTACCAGCAGGCCAATGCAGCAAACTGTTTTCTTGAGGCCCTATCCCTAGGATGCCCTGCTTTATATTTGGAGATTTTCCTTTCACCCCTTGCCATACCAAGCGGACAGTGCATCATAATAAAATAAAAATAATAATATTAATTTACATCCCGTTCTTATACTAAAAGTACTCAGAGTAGCATACAGTGTAATAAAAAATAAACTTAATATAATAGAAAGCACAAATGCAACAACCAATTTATAACATCAGTTCCAATCACACTGTGACCAGCTTAGAAGAGTGACACAGCTTTCACCTCCACGGACTTGCTGCTTATTCTGACCAGAGCAGAAGATGGAGAAGGAGGAAAAATTGCTATGCTGCCTCCAGGCTGGTGCAGAGAAGAGGCCCTATTGCAAACGTGATCAAAGCAGGGACAGCTGAGAATCTGTTTCCGACCTTTCCCAGCATCCAAAACACTTTTCCAGTAGCTTCTGCCCATTTGGGCAGGTTTCTTAGCGTACTCTTTGCCAGCAGGGCTCCCTCACTGGTGACAGAGAAGATCCAGGAAGGGCTGGCTAGCAGGACACCTCTGCAGCACAGGGGGACAGGGGGCTGAATTGCCCTGCGTATAGTAATTGAGAAGATCCTTGAGGAACCTCAAAGTAGAGGAGTCTTCTTTTTAGATGCAGCAACACAACGTGTTTGTTTCAGAAATTAATGTCCTAATAACAGATGACAGCAGTCCAGATCACAACCCTAGCTGTGCTTTGCTCAGCAAAAAATAATGGAACAGTTACCAGAAATGGTTCCTCTATCTATTGAAGTACACATAAACAAGAACTATTTCCAAAACTCCAGATGTCTTGGTCCTTAACCCTTCTACACCATGCCCTGCAAAGAACTGACAGAACTATTATGGCCATTTTACAAGCCCCTTGGAAATGTCATACAAAAGGAACTTGTCCCACACTCTTCAAAATAACTGTTTTGATGGTCACATTATACTGAGAGGTTGCATTATGAAGACACTGGAGCTGGAAACTTTGAGTCTCTGTGCTCTGTTTTAAACAGTCAGCACATCTCAGTTTTATTCAGTTCTTGCTATTCCTTTTCCAAAGGAGGTAAAAAAAAATACATGCTAGCTCTTTTTTTTTCCATAAGGGCTTTTCTTGTCATACTTATGCGTCTTTGTTTTATTAGTTTCTTTATCTCTCTATCCCTTTCTCCCTTGAGAACTATTATATATTTCAAAAGGGCTTGAAAAACTAATAAGGTCATTGTATTGGTTTATGATTATGTTTAGTTGCTTCAGATGACACCTTGTAAATGAGGCCTTGTCTACCTCACAGGAAAATGAAAGGTTACTAGTTCAGGCTAAGTGTCCTACTTTGCAGAGGATGGTTCTTTATTTAAAGGGAACCTCTTTCTCTAATAGTCCTCTGTCTGATTCAAGTCTAGTTTAAAGATAAAGGACCTTAAGAACATAGAGCAGGAACTTTGAAGTTGGCTGTCCACAGCACCTGGACAGCAGAATAAGCATACAGGCCATCTGGTCACAGGTCCCCACATTGTGGGATGGGTTGACATCATGTGGCTTTCCCAGTCCCACCCCTGATCTCATGTTCAGGATGGATTTCTGAGTCAGGGAAGCCTTCACATAAACACCTGCTGAATAATAGCTTCCTCTTACAAGGGAGAGATTGTTACTACTCACAGAAGACCTCTCAATCTAAAGCAAGTCCTCATCATCAGTAACAATGGAATAATGACCAGGCTTCCTCAACCTCGGCCCTCCAGATGTTTTTGGCCTACAACTCCCATGATCCCTAGCTAGCAGGACCGGTGGTCAGGAATGATGGGAATTGTAGTCTCAAAACATCTGGAGGGCCGAGGTTGAGGAAGCCTGCTCTAGACAAATTAACCTCTGCAACAAATCCCAGTCCTAGCTCTATCCTTGTATTAACTCAAGTAACACTATCTATCATCTATCTATCTATCTATCTATCTATCTATCTATCTATCTATCATCTATCTATCTACCTATCTACCATCTATCTATCATCTATCTATTTATTTATTTTCTATACCACTTGATATTTTTAATAAAAAACCTCAAAGCGGTGTACAGCATATTAAATCAATAAAACAATAGCCGAGAGATGTTCCTCTGGCTTCATGAGGAGCCTCTTTGGTAGGTCTGGGTGAGTGTGGGCCCTGCCCCCTAGGCCAGCTGGAAAGGGCCTTGCGGGGAGCAGCCTCCACACCTCACAGCTGGGCGATGTTCCTTTGGTCTCATGACTATCACAGGACATTGCAACAACAGCCATACTATCAAAGGCTCGTCTACCTGCACATCTTCTAATGTGAAACATTTCATCATGCACCTGCACAGCTCCAACCTCACTGCTCCCGCACCCCGTAAGCAACAGTGCTGCCAGTGTGGGAGGGTGACTGTGGCACAGCTCACCATGCCAGCTACTCCTGGATAGCTCACTACAGAAGGCAATGGGCCTCCTTTTCTAGTAAGGTATGATTTACAAGTCAATGAAATCCAAGAGACACTCTATTCCACTGGCGCTGTTTCAATTTAATACTTTAAAGCTGCAATCCTGTACTCATTCATTTGGAAGCAGGCACCATTTAACTCAGCAAGACTTACTTTTTTGCAGATATGTCACTTTCATAGATTCATAGAAGAGTTGGAAGGGACCACAAGGATCATCTAGTCCAACCCCCTGCAATGAAGGAATATTTCACCCAAAGTGGGGCTCAAACCCCACTGACCCTGAGATTAAGAGTCTCACATTCTATTGACTGAGCTATTCTTTAAAGCATGTGTAGGACTGCACTGTAAAACTACTGCCTTCAAAAACCAGGAGAAAAAAATTATTCAAACTAATCCTCCCCCCACAAAAAAAAAAAATCTTCCAAGAGAAACTTAATTTCTGCAATCAAGTTGTTTCAAAAAGGATTTGGAAAAGAGGTATCAAATGTAACTATATTTTCACAAGTTGCTGAATGGCTGCTTCACAGCTGGCTCAGCCACGCTCTGTTTATTTTAATCTCCATAAATGCTGGTAGACTGAGAATCTGAACCGCAAATATGATTGTCATTGTCAAAATTATAGACTAAACTGACCTATTCATCAAAAATGTTGACAGTTCTCATACAGACCTGCTCTCCATTGTTATATTAAATAAAACCACAGGTTCAATAACTTTTTCCAGGTCTTCCTTAAAACATCAGAGTTTCGTTTCTTTTGGCACAAAGCTGGAAACTGGACAGAAAAGCTAGATTTGTGAGGATGAAGTAATTTACTGCTATAAAATAAAAAGCGCAAAAATAGATAGTGGATAGAAATGTATATGCGTATTCACAAACGTACACAAAGTAGAACACATACAACTATCTGAAGACTTCTTGTTAACTCCATGAACTTTATGTAAACATGGATTATTCTTATTCACTGAACAAAATAAGGAAGGAATAGTGCTGCATATATCATTCTCACTTTACCAATCTTTCTCTTGCACTTCACAGAGATTAACACAGAGATTTGAATCCTCCCACAGGAAGATATCACTCACAAAAGGAGGTCTTCTGTGGGTTCAATTCTTCTGTGAATAGCAATGCTTTCTATGAATGGAGCAAAGAGTTAGGATTCAAGTCATATTTCTCAGAAGTCTAATTTCCTTCAGTAAATAATCTTAATTGGGACTGAAATATAAAAACCATTAGCTCCAACAAGTATTAAACTGAAGTGTAGCTTATGTAATCATCCTAACAGCTTCTTTGCCTTTAAGCCACGGAAAATAAACTGGCCTTGTTCCTGTATACTGTTCAAGATGCACTCACAAATTGTGAATAACCTTAATGAAGTTTCAGACAGGCTGTCCATATGGAACAGATTCCAGAAACAGACTGGAACATTAACATTATAATATTGAATCCCTCAATAATGTCACCAACATTTTAATGAAACCCGTTCTCATCTCAGCAGCCTCTGTGCAAAGATCTATGAAAAAGATTCCCATGAATGATAAGGGTGTTTGTGCACAGTTTTTTTCTGAAATACATCAGTTTTGCTATTCAACTGAAGGGAGGATAGACCATTTGAGAAGACATGAGTTTTCACAGCTCATGGTTTATAAGCCAGACTTCTTGATATTTCACTAAAATTAAATCTCTAAAAAGTAGTTCCTTTTGATGAAAAAGAAGATGATTTAAAAATAAAATTACCAAAAAAAAATCCTGCACAAATGAATATTAGATGAATAAAAAAAGAAAACCAGATATAATCAGAAATGCTATTTTGGCTAGCTTTATCTGCTGGATTAGGATTTTTAAAAAAGAAAAAAAGTTATCCAAAACATTTTTCCAAAGCCATGTAACTGCTAGCATTACAGCCAATATTAGAAAGTGCAATTTTTTGCTATAAACAATTAATGATGGGATGTTCAGACATAGGATTCAGAAAGCCATTCAGATACATCAAGTTCCATTAGTTCTTCAGCAAAATACAGCAGTGACTCTCAATCTGAACACACTTACATGCTGGCTGCAACAGCTAATGTGAGACAGGATGGAATAAGGTGACCTCAGAGAAGTAAAAACCCAGCGTTAGATGAAACATATTTATTTCTTTCTAAAGGCACCCCTATGCATCTTTTTCCAGTGTTGTAGAACTACTCTACCTCATGGGACAATCTTCTTTCAGCAGAAAATATAGAATTAGTTGAAAACTGAACTGGCTGCAAAGCCAAGTAATCAAATGGGACATTTGACCATGAAGCAAGAGGCATCACGCTTTTAATTCACCACATGCTGTAAGTTATTTTGGATAAGGGGAACTGGGGACAAACTAAACATGATGGTAAACACAATAATGTGTGCTTGACATTCATTTACTAAACAGGAGTTGCATAATAATTGTCAGGGACTCAGGAGCAGGAGCACTGGGGAGAGAGGAAATGGAGAGCGAAGGGGAAGAATCCGAGGGCAGCGTAGGGGAGTATGACAGTGGCCCGAGAGATTCCATGAGCTTCTCCAGCGAATCAGAAGATTCCCAGAAGGGGGCGCCTATGGTCAGGGCAAGGGGGGTCCCAGGGGGGACGCACCAGAAACAAGGAGACAGAGGGGAACCCCAAAGCAGCAGTGGGGGATTGGGACCAGTTTCCCCACCAGAGCGTAGTGGGGGGGAAGAGTCACATGTGTCAGAGCCAGCGTCTCCTCCAGCGGGGAGAGAGAGTGAGTCAGGGCTGACCACGCCTCCAACGGAGGGGAGGTCAGTTGCAGCTAGCCCCCCCAGAGGGGGAAGCAGTGACAGCAGCAGCAGTGAAACGGTCAGGAGAAAAGTTACCGGCTGGGCGCGCGCGCCAAGTTCAAATGTACAGGCACGGGGAACAGCAGGAGACCCGGATGGGGAACCAGCTCCTAAAGCCCGCCGGAGGGAGGGGGAAGGCTCAGGGGACTCAGCGTCAGAAGAGGCTAGAAAGGGCGAGACCCCAACGGCCAGGCGGAACCAGAGGCGGAAGGAACTGAGGAAGAGGTGGAGTAAGGCTAGAATCTTAAATTGGTGTCAGGAGGGAGGAGACTCAGACGGAGCATCAGCGGTCTAACAGTTGAGACGTAGAGCTGCGCGCTGCGGCTCTGGAAGTGAAACTGAACTTCAATAAAGACTTTGTACCTAACAACGAAGCAGCGTTGGTCCTTTGTGAGCTGGGACCTTGGGCAGCTCTGACAATAATAATAAATAAACTTTTATTTCTATCCCATCCTCCCCGGCTGAAGTCAGGCTCAGGGCGGCTAACATCAGTGTATGTATATATATATATATAGAGAGAGAGAGAGAGAGAGGTAGAGCATGGGGGGACCGATCCAGATTGGGGCTGCAGTATGGGGAATTATCCCCCGCACACAGTCCCAATCAAGTACATTGTATGAATGCATATGAATGCGTATCAAGTGTATGAAGGCACCCCACTGCTGCTATTTTCCCCAGGAGAAGACTATCATTAGCATCAATTATAGCTTCCTTCCTTGAGAAAATACCAGCCATAGGTGGCCATCCATATTGGGACCATGGCACAGACAAAAGGTTAAATCCTTCCCCTGCTCCCATTCCGGCCCTGCAATGGATGCTGTTCCGTCAACAAAAACAAGCACACAAGAGCCAATCACAGAGGACAGTTTGGTCCTGTGTCTCACAGATTTCAAAATCCAGTTATGATTGGGCTGCAGCCGATTTCCTGACTTTCAGCTTGTATTTCAATATACAAGTAGGAGGGTTGCCCAAGGGAAAACAATGTATAATATGGTGCAGGCTTTCACTGCACTGAGTGCAGATCACGGCACCAAGCTCAGTCCAGAACTTTTTGTGTCTGCCATGAGATTAGAGCCGTCTGCAGCAAGGCAACTTAAAACTCACAGTTCTTATGAGCTCACTCACTGTGGACTCTGTACTTACGGAAATAAGCATTGTTAATGAAAGCCTGAGCTCATTTACCCCCCCCCCAAAAAGGCAAATTTTGCAAAAACGAGAGAATAATTTGTGCAAAATAAGCACTTCAATTTGCAAAATAAGAGTTTTACTCCGTTGATGCAGGAGCAGTCATTTTTAGGCTATCAAGGAATGCCTTGATACTGAAGAACCAAACCCAAAATGTATGTAATGTGGATGAATTTTTATCAACTCTGAACTGTGCTATCTCCCAACCTCACTATAGTCAGGGAACTAAGAAAACATTTTGCAATGTGGTGCTGGATGTAGACATCAAAGCTACACATTACTTGCAAACTCATCTAATAAAGCTCTGACAGTCTTACAAAAAAAACCAGAAACAGCTTTAGAGTGGAATTATTTTGCACAGAAAGCAGGGGGAAATGGATGCTTAACTCTTTCACCACCATCTTTTTTTTTAACAACTGAATTCCTCACTCAACTCAACACAGGATCTCCCTCATGGCGTTCCAGTTACGCATTCACCTTGCAAAGTATGTAATTTATCTTTGTGTGCTTAGCTTTGCAAAGCATTTAACCAGAACTCCACGGAGGAAAGGAGTGCTGTTTAGAAGAGTTACGAGAGCTGCAGCAGAAAATATCTAACATGCTCTGAGTTCCAGAAAAACTCAACCAACACCAACTGACATGGCTATAGTACATACATCTTCATGAAAGTAAAAAGCATCACTGTACCAAATAGTCAGTGCACACCTCGGGATTGAAGTAGCTGGAAGTTGAAATATGTAAATGGGCAAGACACTAGATCAGAACACAAGGCTAGTGATCCTTCTGCCAACCATAAGAACCATGGCATCTGGTTTTGAACCTTTAATGGAAATTGCCTGTATGTTGTGCATTCGTTAGTCACTTTTCCTAGAACAGACCCACAGAAATCATAGGACAAACCTGGTGTACTATGTGTCAACTTCATAATACTGTATATGGATTACTTATACTAACTTGAAACAATGATCTGTAGTCTAAAATAAATTGCTCAAAATGCTGCATCAAGATAATTTCCAAAACCAGGTGATATATATATATTTGGTTAGAGGAAAGGTGATCTCATTCCATTTTTATTTTTATTTTTTGTAGTTAAACAGTAGAATCCTAGACACTCAAAGTAGATTGAGCTTCAGCCTTTCAGGATTATAAATTTTCTTTAGAAAATTTCCCAATCCACAGCATTGATCAGGACAGCTTAACTATATATAGAACAAGTGGTGTAGCTGGGTCTTAGAAAGGAATGCAGTAATCAATCAGCAGTGTGAATCTGCATTTCACATAACACCCTGTATCAGAAGGAATTATTAATAATCTCTTAAAGTAAATTATCTTTGTTACAACAGCTAAAGCTTTCCAATTTCAGAAATGATGGCCTAAAACAGCTGCATGTTCCCAAAATCACAAATACAAAGTCATTGTAAAATATGTTGAATAGCTGTATTGTCCATTTCTGCACAGCAAATGCACCTACGATCAGATACAACAATCAGCTAAAAGCGGTTTTCAAAACAACGCTCTGGAATTTTTTCCTGGTTATTTCATCATTGCACAAGCCTATTCAATCATGCAGAAGGGAAACCATGAAGAGGGGGGTTGGCTTCTTTTTTAAAAAGTGTATTCTCTAACCCTCCCATCAAACACATATACCCCACATCAAACGGCTTTTAAAATTTACACAGCTTTTAGAGTTTATTGCAATACAACATGAGAAGATTGTCTTCTTTTGGGGGGGGGGTGAAAAGGGGAACAAGAGCCCTGCCAGGTTACGACTCTAACTACATGTTTATCTGGTGCATAATCAAGGCTGCTTTTTAAAAGTGATTAATATATTTGCATTGGCATTTAACTTTTGTCCTTTTCTCTATGGTTAAAAAAAAAGCTAACTTTCCATTCTCATTAACAAAGAGTTCTGCATAGCTCAAAGGCTGGCACACCTCACTCAGGGCAACAGGAATTGATGGAATTAAAAAAACAAAAACCCTTTGCCCTCTTATCAGTTATTGAAGAAACATCTAATCTCTTAGAAGTATCTCTCCTCCAACACTTTCGAATTCTCACTATGCAATGAATAAAAGACCTGACTCACCTTTGGTCAACATGAGGTCAAGAGGTGCCTCTTTTGTTTTATAATTTAACTTGTCCTTCAAACCATTAGGGAAAAAGGAGATTATGTAAAAATTGCTCCTGTTAAAGATCGGACATCACTAGACAATAGGAAGGAAATCTGGAGTTTTAAGTCTTCACTTAGGTCTTAAAACATGTGAGTGTACACATGCACACCCACAAACTGTGCCTACACAAGTCCTTCTGTTGTCAGTGTGATCTCACAAGCCACAATACCAAAACATAGCAGTCTGAGCAGGGAACCTTTTGCTCTGCCTTTGTTGGTTTAAGCTCAGGCTATAAACATTATTTTAATGCAGTATTTGTATTTCTTGGGACTAATAGTTCAGCAGTCTTGAAATCCTTTGTCTTCCTTGTTGTAAGAGGAATGCAGCATGCGGCACACTTCCCCTTACAACAAGGAGGACAAAGGATTCAGTGATCAGGAGACAATTAGTCCCAATTAGGCCTATTTCGCAGCTGAGTGCAAAGGGTGGGGGAAGGGTGTTCACATTTTCAAGAAATATGTCCCTCTGGCAAGTTCCAGGGAAATCAATAAAGCTACAAGTCTGTTACTAGGCCCGCAGCTCACATACAAAACTGTGCTGAGTTTTACCAAGCCTCTGACATCTGGAGCTCTTTGAACACTATTCTGTCCAATAAACCATGCAACAAATTTTGGATTTTTTTGTTGTTTTCACCTAGTTCATAACAGGGATTGCCATAACTCTAATAATTCCACACCCACCATCAATCCAGGGGTAGGCAACATGAACTTCCAGTTCACAATTTATACATCCTACAGGCTAACATTTCAACTCTCCCCTTTTTGTTTTTTGAAAACGTTATCACAATAAATGTTAGAAGACTAGCAACAAGTAAAAAGAAGCTCAAATTCTTATTTTTCTACTCTCGTGATTACAAAGCCATCACAACCCTGATATGTTGACCTGATTTTCACTACCAGGAATTAGAAAACTGTAAAATAGGTGCAAGATACATGTCAACTTTGATTTGGCTTCCAGAAAGTATGCATAATTGCAAGCAAATTATGGAACTCAATTACAGCAAAATATATGGTTGTTTCACACCTTGATATAACAGCAAGGTGGCACTTAATTCTGGACAAGTTTTCCACCTGTAACTTCCACTACATGAAGTTCAAAAATCATTCATAGTACTTACATGTGTACATGGGGAGGCTGGAACCTGCTCTGGTTAATGTTGTAGTGTGTGAACGCCTGGGTTGGATTTGAGCTGTATTCATCCACAGAAATGGTAACTTTGCCTTGTGAAGGAATTCCATGAGCCATCCTTTCTCTTTATAGACATGAGCAACTTACAACTTTCCAGAACAAAAGATGGGAGTGGGCATTGTGTTTCAGCCAACGACAGAAGCCAAATATCTCCTCATGAGCTCTGCAGACTTCTGGAAAAACAGAACAGTACAGAGATATTGATCAATTTGTAATGAGGGTTTTGAGTTCAGCCTAGCTTGTGATGGTTTCCTATGGAAATATGTATTGATCCATTCCTAATAACACTAGCGTGTAAACTCATTATCTGAGTGTAGATCTTAATGTACCTGAAATGACACAATCCACATACAAAAGGGAGGTATCAGCCTGTCCGGGGAAACCCCTTGGTTGGCAGAAGTAAAGAAAAATCTTAAAGATAAAACCCTAAAGGTGGGAGACCTCCAAATACACCCCCTTAAGGAATACTGGCTGACTGCTGGGAAGTGGGTATGGAAAGCCGCTTGGGAAAGGGTATGGCTGGCTGCTGGAACCCTGAACAGTAGCGGTCCACAGGGCAACATATTGTTTCAGGTTCAACTTGTTATACCCACATGGTATGCTGTCATCATGCTTAAAGTACTTTATGACCGCATTTCTATGACGTTTGGAGGACAACACAGGCACCAAGTCTCCCTCTCCAACAAAGAAGACAGAGTTCTGACACCAGATATGGAGATTCAACGTCAATGCCACTGCAGAAGCATCTACAGCCCTGGCCCAATCAATGTTGGCGCTCCAGCTTCAGTAGGAACATGGTAAGGGGTGAGCTGGGGAGGTTCAAGGATGTGCCAGGGAAGGTCTGGGAAATGGCTTAGATCCAAAGTGATTCCACTTCCCTGACATGCACCCAGAGATTTGGAGACTAACTCAAGAACCTGCAAAACAGGCAGAGATGTGCAAGAGTTCTCCTCCAACCACACTTCTGCTGTGAGCAGTTAAACCACCCTCTACATTTGCACACAGTAATCTTAGTAATTTTAGAAGACTCAGAGGAATTTTACTTTAAATTAAAAATATCAACCTCTTCATAAATGCAAAGAAATGTAATTGCAACTGTAAACGTTTCTGATATTTTTCTAAACTCACAAACTTGAACATCTTTGGTCCATCATTCTCTCCTTCCTACCCCTCCTCCCCTCTCACCCTTCCTCCAAACATGCATACAGTTGTTGTTTTTTGTTCTCCAATTCATTTATAAGTACTGTATTTCTTAAATTTAAAAATGATTTTGTAGCAGCATTGCAACATATCCATATCCCAAATTTTACAAGGTCAATGCTCAAGCAACAGGGGATATTTTACTCTCAGTAGGACATGATGGAGCTGGTACAAGCGGTGCTTTTTTCATGGGGGGACACAGGGGGATGCATATCCCTAAACATTTTGTGAATTTAAGTTTGGCCTCATTGAGGGGCAGTATTTCAATATGAGTAGGAAAATGAGAGTACCCGTGAACATTTTTTTATGGGTAAAGGTATAGAAAAGGACAACCAAAACGATCAAGTTGTTCAAGCAGTTTCTTGACAAGAAAAGGTTAAAGAGAATAAGAGTTTTCTTGTTTAGGAAAAAGAAACACTATTGATGTTCACAGGAAAGGAGTTTATAATGTTATGAACAACATAAAAGTAGTTAAGAGGTGTATTACAATACTAGAATCAAGCTCATCCAGAAATATTCACTGGTCCTGGGGTTAAGGCTAGCCAAAATTATGCATTCTAAATGCAGTGAATAACTAATGCATGATAGCTGAGGGTGTATTCTTATTGTTTGTTATTATAGTGTACGTTTTTGGGTTTTTATATTGTAAGCTGCCCTGTGATCTTCAGATGAAGGGCTGTATAGAAGTAAATAAATAAACAAAACATGTATATTCAGAGGCAGTATAGCTCTAAACACAGAGGCAAAAAACCCCAAGGTATAGTGATGGTTATGAGTATCCATAAGCATCTAGCAACCCATTCATGGTTACAAAATACTGGAGAAGATGGACCTGGAGATGGTCCATCCATCAAGCCAATCCATATGGCCTAAACTAAAGAACAGGAGCTACAGAAGAAAGATTGCTTTCAATAATAAATAATAAATAATAATAATAATAATAATAATAATAATAATAATAATAATAATAATAAATTTGTACCCCGCCCATCTGGCTGGGCTTCCCCAGCCACTCTGGGCGGCTTCCAAAAAATATTTTAAAATACTCTAATACATCAAACATTAAAAGCTTCCCTGAACAGGGCTGCCTTCAGATGTCTTCTAAAAGTCTGGTAGTTGGTGTTCTCTTTGACATCTGGTGGGATGTCTTTCTACTATTTCTGTATACCCTATCATTCCTAAATTTCCTTTCATTATTTAAGCCAAAGAAATGTATAAAAAAGCAGAAATGGACAGTTCTTTATGTTCAAAATCAATTATAATTTATTACTGTGAGTTATACACTTCCATTATTTAACACAACCTACATGTTTCTAGCTATTTGCTTCATTCCTTCTGGAATATCATTATTCTGGTCAAAAAATTAGTAAATGTCTGCTAGCCCTTTTGAATGTTTCAGCCATAAAGGGGCATCTCAACTAGGAAAGAGCTGTGGATATGCCCCTTGAATGTATTCGTCCTCACACAGATCCTTTGAGCTTTCCCATGTTCTAGTGTAACTTTTGCATTGGGGCCTTTTCTACTTGTGAAGGGTAACTAAGAGCTCTGGAAGATCAGGATTCTTTTTTACACTGGAAGTTCCACCAACAGAAAAGTCTCCCCCACACACACTCGAAGAATTTATACTAGAACACAGGGAAGCAGACAGGATGCATACAATGATAAAGGGCTAAAGGAATAACCCTACAACCCTTTTCTGCTTGTGTTGCCTATTCACTGTTGTGGCACCAGAAGAAGAGTTGTGAAGGACTTCTAATCCTTCCATTATGTCAAACTGCTTTCTGCATTTGAAATCTCTCAAAATAATTCTGATTAAGTCTTCATCCAAAAAACCCCTGCTATTCTAATGCACTCTGTGAGCACCTTCATTAAGTCACCAATTTCCCTGTTATTCCCTGGTGAGGTTGATGGACTTCCTTCCACTCCCTATCATTGACACAAATCCCGTCCTGCCATTAGAAAAAAGTAGTTATGCAACCTTCAAGTATGTGCTCATGATAAACTGAAGGCAAACAGACTGAGCACAAACTTGAAAAGCAAAACTTGTAATTCCCACTCTTAACATTTTAATACCAAAAAGATCTGAAATGGTTGAAGATAGGTCCCCCCCCCCCCGATTTTGGTCATGATCCACCTTCTAGGGTATGTTTAAATCCAAACAGATAAATCGTTGTGCATTCTTAGGAATACAAAAAAAGGTAACACTTACATTCATATACTTGCTGTTCCTATAAATTAGGTGCTTCCTAAAATTGATACAGAAGTATAGAAAACCAGTCTTTGTATTTACAACCAGTTATGCTACATAGCTGATTGCTACATAGCGGTGCTCCATTGTTTCTAAATAAAAATAGGACTTGCTAGATGTAAAATCAAATATCTGGAGCCTCTACATTGCACCAGTATTAAGATATGAACTGGAAAACCTGGTTCAGCACAAAATTCCACATAATGCCTTCCAAATAGCAGATGGCCTGCCATAGGCGATTTATTTTATTATTTTACAACCTCAGGCCTACATAGGCTTCCATATGTTAAGCAGGTTACGGAACCACACAACTTCCTTTTTCAAGAATCAGGGTATTTCTTCATTTTGCATATCGGAAAAAGCAAGCAGGGAGAGAGCTAAGACCCTCATCAAGTGGATCTTGACCAAAATCTTTAGTATATTTCACAGAGGGTACTCTTGGTATTTGTCTCAAATTATTCGCTGGTTATATATATGTATATATAGGCATGGAGGACAAAATCGCTACAATTTGCTACATCAAATCTTTGCCCAGTTTGCAGTGTAAGATAACTGCCTACAAACTGCAATGAAGGAGCTTCCATACCAACTTTGCAGCTGTTTCCTTAATTTCCCCCACAATTATATTTTACTGTTATTTTGCATAACAGTAAAACACAACACCTGCTTCCAATTGCAATTCTGTTGTGAAGACTGTAATTCTCTTTTGAGATACTAACTATGAAGACAGTGTGCAGTGTGGAACTGCATAATTGCACTGCGCTGAAAAGTAAATACAAATGAAAACATCTTCCTGTTAGAGAAATGACTGTCATTAAAAAGAATGTGAACCCTGAGAGCTTAGGGATTGGGGAAAAAGAACACATTTTGTATTGTTAGAGTTTTAGTCATTAGTTTTAGGTAGCAGTATTGAAATGGCATGGCCAACCACTCCCTCTCCGCAAAAGCAGATTCTGTTGAGTGTAACTAATAAACACAATATCATTATTTTTCTGCTTTTCCCCCGAAAAGATAAGCAACTATATTTTAATTAATTTAGTGCAGCCAAAAGGCAGTATTTTATATTCTTTAGCCCACAAAACTCAAGGGGAAAGAAATCAAACTTGCTGAGGAGAATAGTGTATACAGCCCAACCCATGATGTGTTGTACAATATTCAAAACTTTAGCTATGAGAAAAACAGTGAGCTAACTCAAAGTCAAAGCAGAATATTGGTAGGCAAACAGAAATCCTCATTCAGTTTCTCTAAGATTTTTTAAATTAAATATTTCTTTATTTAAATTTTCAAGTATGTATACAAAGAAAACACACACAAGCCAATATAAAAGTAAGCAAAATATTACATTTCTAATTCTGGGGGTCTTCTTGTATTAAAACGTGGCAAATTTACACCATTGGCTTTTAAAATGTCAATCAGTGACTATCAAACTGGTAAATAAAGGTCACATATTATGTCTGAGCAGGTTGATCTTAGTTTCATTTCCCTTTCATTCTATTCCAGTGCAAAACAGCTTTCATATTAGAAGTGTCTGATTGTGATCTGCTTTAATGAGGAGCTCTTTGAAGAAAATGTAAGGCAGGACCCAAGTACTTCAAAACTTTTGCTAACAAATTTATTAGCCTCCCTGTGAGGACTTCCCTCCCATTGACACCAGTCATTAAGAAAATGGTGCATCCACGGTGGAATAATAAGGGGGGGGGTCTACACTGTTAAGCAACTTACTGCTAATTTTAATGCTAGAATTATGCCAACAGAAGAACTAGCAAAGTGCCATCTTATATTATGCAATCCTGAAAAACTCAGGGGGCAGCCTGTGAATAATGTAAGCACTGGTTGTGCAGTTGGTATGCTTCCACAATGGATAAATGTCACAAAGGCATTGAATCTGCTGATTTGATTTGAAGTCCATAAAAGACACAAAAGCAGGGCATTTATATGCACTGTATATAATCATTTTTGTCTCAGAATATATAAAAAAATGGCAAGTATTTCTGGCATTACCAGGCTACCAGTTTTTATAACACTGTTATAAACATGCACATTAAATGAAAGAAAATTAATAATCACACTCACAATTTGCACAGATGTAAAGAGAACAAATACTATTTGGGGAAGAGAGAACCCACTATTTTACTCCATCAGTTGGAATATTAATTCCCATTGACTTTAGACTGGCTTTAGTTGAAGCAAGTATGGAAATTCCTTAAGAATTATAAATAAGGGGGAAGAGTTAAATAAGATACTGATGCTAACACTTCCTTCAAGATTTATATTCAACCTTTGTTATTCTCGCTTTGATTAAACTACACTCAATGTGCAATCATTTACTCAGAAGTAAGTTCCACTGTTTTCAATGGAGCTTACTCCCTGGTAAGTGTTCTTAGCATTGCAGCCCAAGTAACAATTCAAGAATTTAAATCCATAAAGTCTTCAAGAAGTTACTCATGTAGGTGTCTTGTTTAATACTTTCCTATAGCTTCTTCTAGCATAAGTTTATCCAATCACTGCAAAACAAGATCCCCATTTATACTCAACATTCCAGCAAACAGTGCATATATTTTTAATTTAACTATAACTCATTATCCATTCTGCTCCTATCTCCAGGTAGGCTTTTTCCTTTCCTTTTCCTTTCTGAAGAGGGGTGCATAAAAGTTATATATCAAATGAATGTTGGAAAGATAAAATCTTATCCCCAACACATGACTAATAAATGAAACCAAACCTGTTTTCCATTCATAAAAAAACCTGATGCCACACATACAGAAAGATGGAGAAAGAGAGGAAAGAATCCTTGTGGACCCTTTCTTCTTACAGATGAAATCCTTAGAACAAACTCCATCCCTCGGTTGAAATGATCCATTTCCCAAGCCACCTTCAGTTCAAAGGTGCACAGCAGCAAACAGGAACAATAAAAAACAATAACAGCCAGGTACCAGTTTGCACACACTACCTCCTCGTGGCAGTCAGTCCGTGCCCATCTAAGCGGTGCTGGGCACACTTTCTCCCCCCTTCTCTCTGGGCAACTCTCCCGGAGAGGCGGCAGCACTCCTCTGAATCCACGCTGCGTGTTGGGTCTGCTTCCTCTCTGCCTCTCTCATTCCCTCTTTCCCCAGTGCTCGGAATGATTGATCACAATCAGCGGCCAATAGCTCTGACACCGCACCATCCTGGCTCTCCCCCCCCCCCTTTTCCCAACGTCACTCATCCCAACCGATCTCCCCCCCTTGCCACTCAAGCTGGCATTATAACCTAGCTCAAATGCATTCATTCAAACTCCACATTTTTACAACTGCTTCATTGTTGTAGTCTCCCCCCCCCCACTTCTAGATCCCTTTTCTCTCCTTTTTTTTAATGTGCATGGGTAAAGTTTCCATCCTCTTTTCTCTACAATAGCTGTAACACCCCCCCCCCCACGCACAACATACACCGCTTCTTCTCGTTCACATTTCGCACTCAAACTACAATACCTAGCAGGAGGTGGGTTGCTTTTGGCGGGGGGGGGGGGAGAGGCGAGGGAAAACTACAAAATCATGCAGCAAGCCGGGTGGGGCGGTAAATTTACAACTCGTGGGTGATTTCATATTTCTCTTCTTTCCAGCCTCCCCCCCCCCCTTTTCACCCCACCCCTATAAAATGTCGAAAGGTTTCCAAGTGCCCTTAGGCCTCGGGGGTCATTGATTTCCAAGCCTGTTGTGAAGCGAGAAGGGGGAGAGAAAGCGAGAAACGTAGCTGCCTTGCATGTGAAAGAGACAAGGGGAAACTCCAGCTCTTGAATAGTAAAGAAACCTATTTGCAATCGTTACTTTTTCCCCCCCTCTCCTTTTCTTTTGCTTTGGGCAGGGGTGGGTGGGTGAGAAAATGCAGAGAATAAGGCAAAGGGGGGGGTGACAAACACGTTTCTGTCCCCCCCCCGTCCCCACACCTTCCTCCTCCCCGCCAGCCCCACGTTTCAGTTTTCCACGCTAACTGTACTTTGCATTTCACTCCCTCGACCTGCCGCCTCGCCTCGCTCTCTCCCTCGCGCAGCACAATGCTCCCTTTGGCCTACCCTCCCCCGGTCGTGCTCTTACATTATAACCCCGATCACCCGAGACTCTCTAGTAAACAGCCAGCGAATTAATCTCCGCTGCCAAATCTATTCCCCAGCCGGCGCCGCGCCCCCCCCCCACTCCGCAAGACAAGAAATTAACGCAAAAGCGGGGAGGGGGGGGCAGGAGAAGGAGGAGGAGAAAGGTGGGGAGCACTAGAAGCACCGGGGTTGGGGGGGGCGGAGAGAGAAACAGACACCCGCGCAGAAATTAGCCTTCCTTCTGAAACAACAATTTATAATAAAATCACAATCATAACAATCCAGCTCTCTGCCCGCGATCGCTTTGGCGAGTGGCAAATCAGCAGCCCGTTTGAATCTGATTATTGTTTGCCCTCTCTGATCCCCTTGTACTTGTACATGACAAGGCACCTCTAACCCATGGCTTTGTGTTTTGTTATTAGGAATTTTCTCCCTCTCGCTCCCCCTTTCTCTCTCTCTCTTGGTCCTTCTTCTTCTTCCATCTGATCCCTCTCTCCCCTTCTCTCTGCTCGGGGCGGATGATTTACCTTCTCTCCCTCTTTTTTTATTTTTCCTGGATGTTGATGTGTGTTCCTAGGGATGCCTTCAGTGCTGGGGAAGGAGCCGATCCATGAGGAGGAGGGGAGGAGGAGGAGGCGGATGGTGCCGCGGAGCTGTGTTGCGAGAGGGCGAAAGAGCGAGGAAAGGCTTTGCCAAAGGTTGACGGCTGGTGCAAGGCAGGGCAGACACCTTCGACCCCCGAGGGTCCCCGGAGTGGAAAGGAGAGAGGCGGACGCAGGCAGAAGGAAGGAAGGAAGGAGGGAAGGGAAAGGAAGGAAGGAAGAAAAGGGAGAAGGAGAGCAGCCGCGATCTGGGCTGGAGAGCGAGAAAGAGAAAGAGGGAGAGAGGGAGAAATGAAGGGGGAGAGGAGGAAGAGAGCGGAGGAGTGCAGTGAGTAAGGACTGCCACTGGGGTCAGGGAGCAGAGCACCAGGAAACAGGGCGGCCAAGGCGCTCGCCTCCCTCTCTCTCTCTCTCTCTCTCTCTCTCTCTCTCTCTCTCTCTCTCACACACACACACACACACAGCCACACACGCATAGGCTGCCAGCTCCTCCTTGCTGCTGCTGCTTACTTCACTCTCTTCTCTCTCTCCCCCCCCCCACCCCGCAACCTCAAGCCAAAAAGGAAGGCTAAGGAGGGAGAGCATCCCCTGCCAAATCGCAGCAAATCTCCTGCCCTCCCCTGAAAGATTAAATTGAAGAGGAATGCAGGGTCACGGGAGACCTAAGGCATTGCATGCTGGAGTGCCCTGCAAATCCTGAAGTACTGTATTCCTCAATTTCTTCAAGCGTTGTGTCATCATCATGGTCATTAGTATAGGGGGTTGTTTTCCTCTTTTTTAAGAAAGAAACGAGGCAACCCCCCCCCCCAAAAAAATGGTTTCACGATTTAGGGGTAAAAAATTAAAATTAGGTGACGGGGAAATTAACATACACCAAGCCTAAATAAATGTATGTAAGAGATTATGGGAGTTCCATCTCACTGACACCATCAATGCATCTATATGAAGACAAGTCCCTTTGACTCTGTATGCCTGGGGTGTACAAATTCAAGGAGGTGCGCACCCCCATTTGTTTTATAATAATAATAAAACAAATGAGAGCCATAGCACTTTCACAAAATCCAAACAGTTGAATGAAATGGAATAGAAAGGTTATTACTAGGATTAACTACAAAGCATCAGGAACCTTTTGAGTGTGCGGAAGGGGGGGCAGAACCACATGTAATAACTATTGTATCTCCCTCTTTTTTAAAAATTGCCTCATTCCTGAAGCAGGAGAAAATTTCCAATGTTTTTTTTCTGCAGAACAATTTGCAGTACGATCCTGCTGAGCGTATCAGTCAGAAGTAAGTCCTATGTTCAAAGGGGCTTACTTCCAGTTAGCATTGCAACCTAAATCTAATGTGTTGGGGAGCGAGGGACAGAAGCAGTCAAATCTGGAAAAGAATGAGGAATATCGAATCATAGAATTGTACAGTTGGAAGAGACTTCTATGGTCATCTAGTCCAACCCTCTGCAACGCAGTGCAGGTCACAATAAGCGAGCAGGGCAAACCAGCCCAAAGCTATTTAAAAGCAATGAAGAGAAAATAACATTTAAACTTATTGAACTATGTTAATTGGGTGAGACATAGTATCACGCCTCCTACCCCAATACAACCAGAACACTTTGTGCTAACTTTGTATTTCATAAAAATTTCCAGGGGGGTGCATATATTTCGGATTGTGAGGATATAATGGGAGAAAGCCTCTGAGAAGCAATGGGGAGGGGAACACTCTCACGCATGCAATACTAAATCATATTGTAATATAACGTTCAAACTAGGCCAGCTAATTATTTTTTTCGAAAGAGTCGAACACGGTTTGAACACATTCAATTTTTCCTGTTGCTAACCTGATTTTTCAGTTTTTTGTTGTTTTCAAAACCTATTTGCACAGATGTGATAGTGGTATTAAAAAAGGTGAGTGTGTACTCAGTGATCTAAATGTCTCTAGAGCTACTTTCTATACTCTAAAATCTATTACCTTTCTCTAACTATAATGTGACATCAAAAAGTATTACTCTCTCTCAAAAACTCCCCCCAATAGTTATTTTAAATTTTCATACATTTGTTCCTTATATATTTTGCAATAATTTAAAAAGGAGGAAACATTGCCCTGCGAAGAACTATGCACAATACTCATGACAAGTAAAGGGAGATTTAAGGTAAGAAAATTTAACTTTACAAAATTTATGGATGGTTAAGGGAAAGTGCCAGGTAGTCCGCTAAATTAATAAGATATCCACAAACAATTTCATCTGTAAGCAAAACCAAGCTTTGTTGAAATAGTTAGCAGAAATGTCCTGCAGAAAAAGCACTGTAAAATAAAAATTAAAAAATCTCCTCATTGTGGTTGTTTTAATATAAAAAGCTTTGCATCCAGCTCTTCTTGTACAAGTGGGATGAGCCTCTGCTCTCCTTTAGAGTCCCATGCGCCCTCAAAATCGGCTCTAGGGGTTTGGGGGACTGCCCTATAGTTTTAGTTGTAATTGTGAGCCCTCTCGACCCATTAGGCTGAAAGTATGGAAGCAATCATCTAGATTTCTTAATCCAGCAGGATGTATGTACACACCCTAACACCACCAGCAGTATACACACACACACACAAAAATAAATTGTAACAATGCAATCATATTGTTACGGAAAAATCTAGGTGCAAGACTGCTCAGTCACCCAGCTTGTCGGGCAGATGCCTGCGGAATAAAGGAAGGAGCCCAGCCACCAACCAGAGCAAATAGCTGTAGACCAAAGTTTATTGCGCAACAGGTTCAAAGAGGAATTTTGAACCCCATGGATGGGGTGACAAGGACTTTTAAAAGTTTCTATCTTATCCGAGCATACAGTTCATTAAGCATCATCACTACGTCTTTGCTACATCATTGCTACATCAGAAAAGGGGAGGGTTATACATGATTAACATAGGAGGAATGTGTTGGGCCAACAGGCCTATACAGGTTATGTATTGGGAAGTACATTCTAAGCACCTACTACAAAGGGACAATAGAACTTTGGTTTGCATAGTCTGCCACCTGGGCAAGTCTGGAGGAGTGCCTTTGCCCAGCGATTGACACCTATGAGTACCTTTCTGTGAGTATGTGACCTCCCGCTTGAGGGATTATGGCGGGGACCAAGTGGTTTCCAAGTCCTTGGCCGTGGAATGAAGGAAAGTGGCAAAGGAGTTGATTTTATATGATTTTTAAAGCTAGGTAACTTCCCTGAGCTGTCAAGTCGAAAGAATACATTTATGCATATTTGTAACATTTAACAACTTTAAAGATGTGCCCCCCCTAATTTCCGTAACAATATACAAGGGTACTGAGAAGTCCCACTGAGTAGTAATTGCCAGGTAAGTGGTATAAGAAACGTACTCTGGATCTATCCCATAGAACAGAACGTGCACAGTACAATCCTATGTAATCTAACACTCCCCAAGTACACATGCAAAGAATGGCACTGTAAGACTCTTAATTTAAAAGTCACCTGTCAGATTGAAAAGGTAAGTATAATATATTCATGGATCTGTTGACATTCAAATAACAACCAGAAGCTCAAATCAGGTTCAAGCTAGACACTGCAGATAAGGGACTATTCTTGTATAAAAGGCTCCCCCTCTCTGTAAGGAAGATAGCCAAAGGAACAGCAGTGAGGAGGCTGGTGAGACACGAGATAATGAGTCAGGATATTTTACTGAATTATATCTTGCTTAAGAAATGTATTGTTTGAAATTTTGTAGCTATATTATGTATGGTTTTATTATATATGTATTTTATGCCCATCTTCTCCCCTTCATTATGTTCTCCCTTTCATTGTAAAAAATAATAATGGGCCAGATCACAATATGCATAGTAGCACAATATTTATAACAGCATAATTTCAACAGCGTAATATTGTCATTCAATGAAAGAATGACAAAAATATGCACATTAGCATCTAAATCCAGTTCAACCAACCCTTCATCGCACATTACTTCATTATGTATTAATAATTACTATTAATGATTACTATATGAATTATTATTAGATTTGTTAAATGTGCTAGTGTTGAATTTGTTGCAGATTCGTATTTTATTATTTTACCTAGCAGCTTACTATTGCTACAACTACTACTACTATTATTATTAATAATAATAAATATTACATTTATACTTCACCATTCTTCCAAGGAACTCAAGATGGCATGCAGGATTCAAAACCAGTCTGTGAAGTAGCCTAAACTGAGAGACAGTGATTGGACCAATGCCACCCAGTGAGCTTTATAGCTGAGCAGAGATTTAAACCTTGGTTTTCCAGGTCCAGTTCCAACTCTCTAACCCATGGGTAGGCAAACTAAGACCCAGGAGCCGGCCCAATCACTTTCTCAATCTGGGCTGCAGACGGTCCGGGAATCAGTGTGTGTTTACATGAGTAGAATGTGTCCTTTTATTTAAAATGCATCGCTGGGTTATGTGTGGGGCCTGCCTGGTGTTTTTACATGAGGAGAATGTGTGCTTTTATTTAAAATGCACCTCTGAGTTATTCCTGGGCATAAGAATTTGTTCACCCCCCCCACAAAATATAGTCTGGCCCCCCCACAGGGTCTGAGGGACAGTGGACTGGCCCCCTGCTGAAAAAGTTCGCTGAGGCCTGCTCTAACCATTACACCACATTTAAAATCATAAAAAATCAATATAACGAACAATATTCTTAAAAACTGATTTTACTCGACAGTTTGGATTATGTAAACTGGGGGAAAATTATTTTCTCTTGGCAGTGACAAAAATTTCTATGTTCTGAGATGCAAACCTGCTGCACCTATCGAAGAAGCAGGAGACCTTATTGGAATTGGAATGTTCTGAACTCTCTCCATCTAGGCTCAGGTTGTCTATACGTGTGCAAATAAACCATACATCATAAAGACACCACAGTCTCCACTATGCCTCATTTCCAAAGGGAACACAAACTCTGGGTAAACGCCTGGATCCCTGGAATCTTGCACTGCGCATGGAGATTGGGTGGGGTGTAACAATATTTTCTTAGGAAGCAGAAGGCAACTACAGTCAATCTAATAGCCAAAATTGATTATCTGTTCCCTCCTGAGCTGACCAGAAGTTTCAGGTGTAGCAACACTATATCCAGGTCCTGGTTTTTGCCCATTTTATACTTTTTCCAGATATAGTCTGTATCAGAGGGAAGGGGGGGGGGAACTTGGTCAACTCTATAAATGAACTGGACACACAAAAAATAAGGTCAAGAAGGAAAAGGGCTCAGAGAAGCCTTGAGAGCGAGAGAGCACTACTTGTGCACCTAGAAGTGCTTTCAATTAAGAAAATAATCAAGGACAGAAATGGTAGCTATTAGAACCCCGGGGGGGGGGGGGGAGAGAAACCACATTTATTGCAGTTTCACATTCTGAAATACCACCCTCTATATCTTCTTTTGAAATATCAGCTGCTGCATCAGATGGGCATTAGTCCATGAAAGCATATGCCACAATAAATGTGTTCGATTTAAGGTGCTACAAGACTTTTCTTTCCTTTTTTGATAAATGTAGGGTGTGGTTTTCTAATGTGTGTAACCCTACCGCCCTCAGATGTGGGGGAAATGGTGTATAAACTACTTCATACTCAAGGAACTTCCAGATTTAAGGAAAGAATCCAAAACCCATTGCTCTTCCTCATATAGGAGTTAAACTCCTTTTAGGATGTGACTTTTGCTCCCTAGCCAGAGAGAGATGCTGATGCTGATGGAACAGTAAGAAGGAACAGTAAACAGCAGCCAGAAGAAAGTCTCCCCAGATATCCTTTGGGCCTTTTCTATTCACTGGGTCAGAGCTCTTTCACAGGATATTGGTCAGCTGCCGCTTTGCTCCTATTAAATTAAATTAGGTAGCTGATTGGAACATCCCCATTTGGCCTCCCATAAAGCAACACAAAAGTTGCTTTATAAAGCAGTGAGGAGACAACATTTGGGATTTTCAAACATTTACCTCAGTACTCAGCACATTTAATTAAGCAGCCATCTCTATTAGTTCTACCACTTCAAGATAATTTTCTGCGGTATAATGTGAAAAAACTGCCAGTCAAATCAAACTAATCAATAGATTTTCATTAAATAGTCTAAATAAATATTTAAGCCATAAAACTGAAAAGCTTGACATCTGAATTCCATGCATGAATATACTCCCTATTCAATTGCAGTCATGTATTTACACACACACACACACACACACACACACACACACACACACACACAAAAATATTAATATACCTCGGAGTTGGAGCTCAGTGTCCAGCATCGCTACAATACACATCCTATAAAGTAGGACCAATTATTCATTTATCCATATTTAGATGGAAACAATGACATATGGTTTTTAGGTAGAAACTCCAAAATACAGAGTTGGGCAATACCTTGATTAGGATCAACCAAAATGTCACAAAGTAATGGCAAGATCTAAGTTCTTCAGAATCAGGCAGGATGTTGCACAAAGCACAGCTGAGCTTTTCATGCAAGTACTGTATTCAGAAATTATTATTTTCTTTTAACCAAAGTGTCCCTTTCATTTTTAAGTTACGTCAATAGAAAAGCATTTTCTGCTTCCACATGTGGTTACAACTATTCTAAATTTGTATCCATCAGCAAAATCCTTTTTGTGACAGTTAAATGCTGTTAGACCCAATACACCTTACCAGCATTTAATTATTTGTAACAGGATAACACTGTTGGTGTTACCATTTCTACAGTGTTCCCTGATGAATTTGAAGGGACACATTTTCTATTATTCCTGCTGCTTTTCCCTTCCCTTGGAAACATCTAAACATATCCCCTTCCCACAAGAATCCAATTTCCCTATCCAAAAGGGAGCGGCACAGCTTGAACACAGGTTAATTTCAGTCTTTCCCACCTGTCCACGTTGCTCTTTAAATCACTCCACCCCACTGTTTTATAGATATTTGACTTCTGACCCAGTTTTCACATGGTTTTGACACCATCACATCTAGTATGGGCCAAAAAGAAACAGGCTGTACCAATATTTTGTACCTTTAGTGCTTTTACAACCGGTCACAGACAATGCAAATTGCCTTTGTTTATGGAAGTAAACTTTAATCACTGCTACCACTGGTAACGTCAGCTGATCTTGTAAAACTTTAATGTTTGAACAGTGCAGTAACTCCTGCCAAATCGAGGTAATATAGGAATATTAGGCAACATGATGTAACGACCGGCAAGGGAAGACTTGCCTTGATCAAGGGCTGAGTGAAGTCTAGCTGCTCAGCCCTACAACGTTGCCTCAGAGATCCTCAGTGGAAGCTGTTGCCTGGCAACTGCCATCTGCCAGCAAGGGAAGACTTGCCTCCATCATGGGCTGCGAGACTTCTAGCTGCTTGGCTCCACTTCTTTGCCTCAGGAGGTCCTGAATGGGAGCTGTTGCCTGCCAACTGCCGGCAAAGGAAGACTTAGGCTGTGTGCGCACTATATCTTTAAAGCACATTCAAAGCACATCCCCTCCCCCTCACAGTAGTTAAAAGTTGCTGGGAAGAGTAACTTTCTGTGTGTGGGGGGGGGAAACTACAATGCCCAGAATTCTTTGAGGGAAAGAATGTGCTTTAAAGATACTGTGTGTATATAATACAGCCTTAGCTCCACCATGGGCTGACTGAGGTCCTCACCTCACAGATCCCCAGTGGGCTTGCTGCCCAAAGGTACAAAGGAAAACAAAAAACAATGTCAAATATGTCCTACGTCTGAACAAATCTGGCCCAACGTTGTTTCTGATCATATGTGCAAATCTTTTTGAATGCGATTGTATTCTGCAGATTCTTTACAAGCCTTTTTGAAAACCTCCTAAGGCTATAAAGAGGGATATAATTCTTTCATACCCTCCAACATGTTGAGTCCCCAAACCAGGACACCTGTCTTCCCAACAGTGCTCCTGCGCAAGTCATGTGACCTACACAAGATCACAGAGCCCAAAATACATGGGGGGGTTTTTCAGGGCTGTGTTCTAAAGGTAGCAAAACACACATGTTTTGGGGTGCTGCACAAGATCACAGCCCCCAAAAATGCTTTTTGGGGGAGAGTGAGATCTCAGCACAAAATTGCACCAGATCACAACAACTCGAATGGCCACCAAGCTCTCGTGGGGGGGGGGGGAATGGGATGTCCCTGTTTTTCTGAGACACTTGCAGGGTACGTTGTATTTTCAACTTTTCAATACTCATCTCAGCAGCATGAAGGTATTTCTCAGGTGAGTACTTGTAGGGCTTGTCTGATACAGAGCAGCAAATGGCACCCGCCCCAATTCCTCTAGTCAAGGTACATAGTACCAAAGACTAGTCAATTTATTTTGGTACTTTAATTCAAGTCCCAATGAGAATACAACAGTAATAAATCTGAACATGCACTGCTTTTTCATGACTCAGAATCAGTTGACTAAGGCAGCCACCTCGCTTGGCCTTTGGTAGGGTAGCGCCGAATGCAAAGAATGCTATAATGTTAGTGACCTTCCATGCTATTCTCCATCTCTAGTACCTGCACTTTCTCAATATTACTAGCTAAAATGCATTTCTGTGTATGTGCAAAGTAAGAGAAATCTTCATTGAAACAACGAGGCAAATTTGTTCAGTCTGAATCTCCGTATTGCATTTATTCCGTGTGTAAAGTCCCTGGCCTTGTCAGTGAGACTTTCACATGGAAAACATGTCCAGGTTTACATCTGGCAGAAAAGTAATGTCGTAGTAGCCCAGAAGATTATTTTAAGGCATATTCTCATGGTGAAGGGAGGGAATTTACCCTTGCAGTCAACAATTGTCAACTTAATCGGTCCCTCTGGACTAGACTTGGAAACTGATGTGACTGGGATTTGCAAAAGGCAGGCAGATCACAGTTCAGCTATAATTCATCCGACTCTCTACAATCTTAATTGAAAATGTCAGCCTGAGGCTCATATCCAAAACAGTTACATGGAAATGAGGTCCAATTCTAATATTAATTTCTAATAGGAAGAAGTTATCAAGAGGTGACTTTCTGCTCCTTTGAGCAGTGAGCATTGCTTGTGCTATTTGTATATTTCAGTTCATGTCTGTGGTTACCAGTGCATCCTCAGACACCCCTGTGGCACTCACCATGGGCCCCTGTTCCTCCCTATTTTATTTTATTGTTTTTTCCCTTTTTGTTGTTTATAGGAAAGTTGCCTTTTGGTGGTGGTGGAGTGCCTGTTTTCTATGTTTTACATGCTTTGGAGGCCTGTAGGCATGTTACCTGCTGTTTGGATAGAGCGGTCTGAACATCACCAGCTTTTATGTGAATTGGGTACGGTATTTTGTGGTACCCACAATAGTTAGATTTCCAGATGTACCCCCACCCAGGCCAAAGAAAAGTTGGGGAGCTCTGGTTTATGTAGTGAGGTCTGATGTTTGACATGTCTTGAAAAAGCAAATTTCAATTTTCTCTAGCACCCAGCAGTAATAGGAAATGCCACATCAAAAATAAACCTCAGGATTTGGGCGTGCATTCTGTGTTACCAAAGCCTATGAAATGAAGAGCCTAACATGTTGAGTAGAAATAAGTTGCACTGAAATCAGTGGGAAGTTGAACTCAGTGGCCAAATCATCTTTTTCTGCACTTGTTAAAGCAGTTCTTTAAACACCCATTTTAAAACTTGGAGGGGGAGGTAGAAACTAATTCAGTAGGGAAAAATGAGTGTGACAAAAAAAAACCACAACTGCAAGAAAGCACACATTACAATGTGCTAGTTCTTGGGCAGGCATTAGTCTCTCTTAAAGCATAGTCTAAATCTTTCCATGTTAGTGTGTCTTGAATTGTTTGTATAACTACTGTATGCTGAAAATTTTGTTTCTGAAGCATATGGTTAGACCCACTGAACACAAAAGAAATTTCATGTGATTAAGAATTTACATTAAGTTTAGGAAAATACCTGAATTTGACAGGTTAAAATAATTAATAATATAAACTGAGTAATGATAAAGTGCAAACTAAGAGGACAATGTAACATTTATGCACAGTGAAGTTCCATTTCAGTTTCAATAAAAGAGTTAAGCACACACATAATTCTCTCTCTCTGGAATTAGAGGGACATTGGTCACATTTGAATGAATAATACTCTACATAAGGTCTCTGATATTTTACTTTTGCTGGCTAATGGTTTGATTCTCTTTTGTCTTTTGAATGATTTTTTGTGAACAATAAAGTATGTTTATAAAGTATAAATTAGTTTTCCAAAACTAATCTGTATGTCAATATTTAAATCAAGCTGTTTACATCAGAGCAATACTTACATTGATTTATTAAAAGGGTATTCTTATAATTACCTTTTTCATATTGGATTACTTCGCACTTTCTTTTGGTTCTGTACTTAGGAATGTGTTTAGCCTGAATTTTGTTCTAGGTGCAGACCTCACAAAAAAATGAAATAGTTTGGTAGAACTGAAATGATCTTTTGATGGTTTCCCACACTGAGCTGAGGATTAAATTTTAAGCAAGGATATACCACTGGCAAAGGATTGCATGTGGCACTTGGGATAAGGAAGTAGACCTGCATACTTCTAGGCTGATTTCAGATAGAGACTTGTTAGGTACTGTGGAACAGTGAGAGAACTATGCTGGTACCCAGGTACTAAGCCATGGGTAGGCAAACTAAGGTCCAGGGGCCAGATCCGGCCCAATTGCCTTCTAAATCCAGCCCGCAGACGGTCCGGAAATCAGTGTGTTTTTACATCAGTAGAATGTGTCCTTTTATTTAAAATACATCTCTGGGTTATTTGTGGGGCATAGGAATTTGTTCATTATTCCCCCCTCCCCCCAAATATAGTCCGGCCCCCCACAGGGACTGAGGGACAGTGGATCGGCCCCTGCTGAAAAAGTTTGCTGTTAACTAAGCTCTCCCTCAGAGACACTTATTGTGTGCCTGCCTGTGAAGTCAAGCTGACAGACACAAGAGACAGGTCCTTTTTTGTGGTAGCTCCTAGAACCTCACACTCTCTTCTCTCAGAGATGTGCATGGCCTCGGAATTTTAGATGAGTTTTAAAAATAAATCTTTTGGAAACTGCCTTTTCCTAAAGGCTTTTGTTACAGAGTTTAGATACAAAATAAGCTTCTGTTTACTTGTTGTATTATTCGTTGTAAAGGATACTGTGAAGGGAGTGGGTGGCGCTGTGGTCTAAACCACTGAGCTTCTTGGGCTTGCTGCTCTGAAAGTCGGCAGTTCAAAGCCCCATGACGGGGTGAGCTCCCGTTTCTCTGTCCCAGCTCCTGCCAGCCTAGCAGTTCGAAAGCACGCCAGTTCAAGTAGATAAATAGGTACCGCTGCGGAGAGAAGATAAACGGCATTTCCGTGTGCTCTGGCTTCCGTCACTGTGTTACGTTGCGCCAGAAGCGGTTTAGTCATGCTAGCCACATGACTCGGAAAGCTGTCTGTGGACAAACGCCGGCTCCCTTGGCCTGAAAAGCGAGATGAGTGCCGCACCCCATAGTCGCCTCTGACTGGACTTAAACCTTTTACCTTTACCTTTAACCTTATTATTATTTGTAACCGTTTTAATTGGTCTTTCCAATGCTGCTGCCTTTATTGCTTTTGGTTAGTTTGGAACATTGTATTTATTGCATTTTTAAGCAATCAAGAAAGGGAAGGTTTCAAGGCCTTTCCACATGTTCCCTCTGAGCACCAAACCAGACTTGATAAATGTGTGTGTGTTTAACACGCTGTTTTCTTTTTTTAAAAAATGCAAAATGCATCAGCTGGAGGGGGTTATAATTAACAGGATCAGAGCAGGCAGGTACCAGGTGGATTTAACCTTTTTCTCCCATACAGCAGTCCTGAGGAAAAATCCCTTTTCTGAAGCTGGCATTTATTTAGTGAAGAAATTCCCCAATTCGTGCCCACAAGTCCCTTTTCAATTACAAAAATATCCCACCTGAATTTAATCAATGGGTGGTGTGAAGGTAAGGCAGAATAGCTGTTTGTCACGTATATTAACCTTTAAGGTACTGTTGTATCTGTCTATCAGTCTACTTGTGGACAAATCCTACAAAAATGGGGAAATATCCTTATCCTTTTATATCGTTTAAGCTCTGGATAGTGTCCCTTTCTATCCTTTGACTTGACACAAAAATGAATGTTTTGCAGCAGCTACCATACCTTGGAAGTCCTCAGCTAAAAGCAATTCTGAGGTTTTAAGTGTGTTGTTTCAGACAGCTCCGTTCTACTTGAAAACCGTTCTCCTCTAGTTATTGTCTAGCCTTTGAATTCAGAGTTGGCAAACTGGTCGCTTTATGTCTTTGAGGCATATGGAAATTGATGATGAAAGTGTCTAGTGTAACTCGAAATATAATTTGATGAAAACTGAAGCAGTGAACTGTGAGAAACTGCTAAATCAGTGTCATCAAACAGTGCTTGAAAAAATAATGAAACAGAAATACTACCAGTACATTTGAAGAATGCCGGGCAAAGACTATGAAATAACATGGCAAATGCAAAAATTAGGGGAATGTATAACATCTATTTTTAAACAAATTCCAGTCACTCTTCTGCAAAGAAAGCACAACATAAAATTCCATTCCATGTGACATCACAGCTTGAGTAAATTATTGAGACCCAAAGCCTGACACCAGTTATTTACAAGGAACTCCATATTTGGCCCTGGCACTGCCTAATGTGAACACATTGTAAGTACTTGTTCACATTCTGGCAATG
The DNA here is from genome assembly GCF_964270895.1 of Podarcis filfolensis. Classification (NCBI taxonomy): domain Eukaryota; kingdom Metazoa; phylum Chordata; class Lepidosauria; order Squamata; family Lacertidae; genus Podarcis; species Podarcis filfolensis. Next base: position 73,109,520 of record NC_139604.1, on the reverse strand, counting down.
CATCTAGTCTTTCAGGGAAAATAAAGAAATCAAAACAAACCATGCACTACAGCTTAAGAATAACAATGCATACAGTGAAACTCCAGCAATTAAAAGATGCCACCTTTCTAGGAGTTAGCAAATCATGAAGCAATTGTGGTAACTTTTTATGCTGAGCTAGAGTAAGCAGCCTGGGAGACTTCATTGTTTTTGCTTCTGGATGGTGTCAAGAATGACTGTAACTATCCACAAAACTAAAAGCAAGGAATTATGGCCATTTTGTTGTTGTTGTTGTTGTTGTATACTTGTTTACGTTAGTAAAAATTACAAAAGTTACTTTATTTTAAAGAAAATGTTAAAGATTCTGCTCTGCTGTATCAAGGATCAGTCAGCAACATGCCTCAAGAAAGAATTATAAGCCTGTGTTTTCTAAGATATGCCACAAAATGTTTTCCAGTAGAGAGAGACAGACAGCTGGAAGAATTTGAGCTCTGGTTTTTATGTCAGTGCTACACCTAATGCAAAGAGAATGCTAGGTACAGTGGTACCTCTGGTTACGAACTTTGTTCATTCTGGAAGTCCGTTCTTAACCTGAAACTGTTCTTAATCTGAGGTACCACTTTAGCTAATGGGGCCTCCCGCTGCTGCCGCGTGATTTCTGTTCTCATCCCGAGGTAAAGTTCTTAGCCTGTGGTACTACTTCCAGGTTAGCGGAGTCTGTAACCCGAAGTGTTTGTAACCCAAGGTGTTTGTAACCTGAGGTACAACTGTATGTTATTTCATTGTTGTTTGTTTCATAATGCAGTAAATAATAAAAAAAAACCTCTTTCGCACTTAAGAAAGTAGCCCTATTATATAAACAACAGAAAAAAGCCTTAGCACTGGTTGAATTACTAAATTACCACCTTTTGTATAAAGTAAAAACCACACAATTATAAGTAACGTATAAGTAACAATCCCCCTTTTTCCATTTTCTTTGCTTTCCTTCTCTATTCTTTTCTTTTTTGGTCAAGGAGGGCAGGATGAGATCCAGCCACGCCTGAAGCACTGAGATGGGCTTATTCATTCCTGTCATTTCCGGCTAGAAGTGGACAACCATAGAGTGTACTATATGGCCAGCTGCCAAGGAGCAGGAAATGGCAGGAAACAGCTCATCTTTGTAGGCTTCAGGAGAAGGTAGTGTTGCGAGGCAGCAATGAGAGGCAAGGAAGGGAAGATAAGCAGGAAGGGAAGCTACTAAATGGCAAGGGGAAGAAACTAGTGGGTGGCAGGCCAGCAGTAAATTAACTGCAGGATGGTAGCAGCAAATTCAGCGGGGGGCAGCCAGTGGGCTGCAGAGGATAAGGGGATGGGCTCCATGTGGCCTGCAAGCCACAGGTTGGCCGCTTGCTAAGTAAACCATTAAACAACCCTGGTAAGCAGGTTTTTACTGTGTTTTGAAGAAAGCAATTTTAGAGAACATGTTTTTCATCCAGCAGCACAGTTACTCCGTTTTGGCAAATCCTTTTTTTCTTTTTTTTAAGAAACAGAAACACAAAAGGACAAAACCAATGGCATAAAAAGAAATTAGGCGAAGAAGCAAAGAGAATCCCTGCACCAGACTTAAGCTGATTCATGAATTAGTTCCTCTTCCCTAGGGAATCATGAGAATAGTACTTTATGGCCTGCTAGTTCAGGCCAAAGGCCCATCTAGTCCAACATCCTGTTCTCACAGCAGCCAACCAAGCTCACAAGCAGAACATGAGCACAACAGCACTCTTGCCGTTCATGCTCCTTAGCAACTGATATTCAGAGGCATTGCAACCTCTTACACTGGAGGTAGTGCACCGTGCCTAGTAGCCACTGGTAGCCTTGTCCTCCATGAATTTGTCTAACCCCCTTTTAAAGCCATCCAAGTTGGTGACAATTACTTCATCCCATGGTAGCAAATTTCATAGTTTTAACATTTATTTAAGGCATTTATATACTGTTTAATTAATATTTCTAACCCTCTTCCCCGGGGCAATTAGGTGTCATCGGCAAAGTTGGCCATCTCACTGCTCACCCTTAACCCTAGACATTATGACCAGGTTTATAAGCACTAATCCTTGGAAGACCCCACCTTACATCTCTGTCTTGTTGTCCCATGACTTTATCAAAAGCTTTTTTTGAAAGTTCAAGAGCAATCTCTCCTGGATCACCCCTTCCCATATGCTTTTTGAAACTCTAAAAATCAGGACTTACCTTTGAGGAAACTGCACTGGTCTTCCTTTAGCAAAACTTGTTCTTCTTCTATTAATTCTGTCTTTAATAATGCTTTCCACCTGTTTTCCTGGACCAGATATTATGCTAACCAGCTTCTAATTTCCTAGTTTTTTCTGATTATCAGCACCCTCACCAAACAAAGACTCATCATGCAAAGTATGGCTGTTACAAAATTAATATATGTAGCATATAGATATTTCCAGAGACTGTGAACAAAGGATCAGATTGAAAACTGAGCCACATATAAATTAAGAAATGTTTGGATTCACACTGCCAATATGCAAGCTATATAATGTTCAGGTGTGTCACTGGTGGAAAATTTTATCTAAATGTTTCAGGTGGTGTTTCCAAGTATATCCATGTGAGTAAGGTTGTTTAACGGATTTCAGAGCTATGGATCACTTTAAAGCCACAGTATCTATTCTTAAGAGTGCTATAGTATTGCTGCAATGCTTTCAATAATCTGAACAATCTGTATTCTACAATATTTCTCTTATGTTCTATATACAAAATCTGTGGATGACTTCCATAATTATGGGCAGTACCGAATTCTAGAGATTTTAATTAGTGTTATTTTTTTAAAAAATACAGCAGCAGCACCTTGTTGCCCCTCTGGGGAGAGGATGAAACTGTATAAAAAGTTATGACAGTTGGTGTTCATGCTCAGCGTGGATCAGATAGACTATTCAGAGGTATATTTTTTGTGCTGTGTAAGTGCCAGCTAGATTTCTTCAGTGCCTTGTGGCCTCTTTTGACACTAAGCAAGGTTAAGTAGACACAACTAGAACAAAGAAAGAAAGAAAGAAAGAAAGGAGGAAAATGAACCCAATGTGAATAAGGATTCTAATAAATACTTTTCCTTGATAGCCTAAGCAATACCAAATTCTTTATTTCAAAATAATATATTGAATAATATAATAAATCCATAAAGATAGTGAATTCTTTTTGTATTCATAAAGCAGCACAGAAACTAGGAAATGCACAAGGAAAGGTTCTAATAAAAATGCAGATAACACAGACAGGAGAACTTGTGGACCCCAACTCCCATCAGCCCCAGCCAGCATGGTCAATGGTCAGGGATACTGGGAGTCATAGTCCAACAACATCTAGAGGGCCAACACTTTCCCATCCCCTTTTATTCCAGAATCCTATCTGTGGCAAGATGGGAGGGGGAAGGGGGAGATCCAGCTGAATAAAAATTCAAAGATTTGAAATTCCTGAAGGTCAAAAATATGCTATGGCAGGTAAGTGCCAAAGGGAGTCTCGTCCAGTAACCTGTTTTGGTTGTCACTTATTCATGGATGTATGGGAATAATTTCTATTGAAACATTAAGCAATGGAAAGTTCTGTTCTGTATTATTATCTTCCTGCCACTCCTTCCAAAGTCATGAAGAGACTGCTGCTATTATAAATTTGGACCTGGGGGAATGTTTGGGCATCCCTTTATTTAACATTCATAGATACCTACAACGTCCTGGGTCTTGGTAACACACTTTAAACAAATATGTATAACTTGTAAGACCACAGAGTTGGAAGATAACTAATGGATCAGCTAACCCAATATTATTCATTCATTCATTCATGCCCCACCCATCTAGCTGGGTCTCCCCAGCCACTCTGTGTGGCTCCCAACAGAATATTAAAACACGACAAAACATTAAAAACTTTCCTAAGCAGGGCTGCCTTCAGATATCTTCTAAAAGTCAGGTAGTTGTTTATTTCCTTGACATCTGATGGGATATGATTGTGTGTGTGTGTGTAGATATATAGCTATATCTGCAGATAGCACTGCAGGGGATCACAAAATATGGCATTTTGCCTAGTTTATCAGAATAATCATGTGAGACTAAAACACTTATTTGTAGAATAAAGATTGGGGGAGGGGAGCTGCTATAGTCAGTATAGCCCAAACAGATGTGTCTTAAATCATTAGAACCTAAATGAGATATAATGATGGGTTGCTAGATCTTTTGTGTTAAGGTTGGGAAGATATCAACCATAGGTTTTCTAAGCACACAAGGCTCTTTTGCAGCTGTAGCTTGAATATCACTGATTGCACTGGAAAGGGCATACAGTACTATTATGCAGGGGGAGGATTTGATCTACTATCTGCATCTCACAAGAATTTCATAAATACTACCATTAAAGGAGATTTTGCTAAGATAACTGTAGAACAAAAAAAGCGGGCACATTTTTGCATTTTTTTGCAATGAGTTCAGTAGACCAATGGCACAACATACAAACTGTTCTGTATCAATAGAATTTTGATCTTTTTGTCTTTGTTTTACCAGGTTTTAGAAAGAGATGCACAACTCAATTGCAATGAAAGCTACCCATGCTGAAATCTTTATTTACCCCATGACTTCAGTTCTTGGAATTAGATTGTTTCATTTCAATAAAAACACATTCGTTTTAGAATTAAAAGAGTGCTATTGATATCATTAAAACTGATGCATTTACCCAGCCGCAATCCAACTCCGCTTACCTGGGAGTAAGCCCCATTGAATTCAGTGGGACTTCCTTTTGAGTCGACATGGTTAGGATTGAACAAAATAGGGATGTGAACCGAGAAACATAGGAAGCTGTCTTATATTGAGTCAGCAGCTCTCCAGCTTTCCAGACAGGGGTTTCTCCAAAACATACCTGAACATGGGACCTTCAGCATGCAAAAATATGCTCTGTCTAAAAACTACCGTATATGAAGAAACAGCTCAACAGTATTCTTGCAGTGGCCTGGATTCATTGACCTGGGCAAGTGTTGGTTCTTTTAATATTTAAAAAATCTCAAATGCTGAAAAAAAAAATCATTTCCAAAGCTTCTGCTAAGCTGTAATCAGTATTGGGGCAGATTGATAGTCGGGCTCATATTATTAACTCCTCTGCCCATTCCTTCTAAAACCAAAGAAATTTCAGCTTTTGGAAGTATCTGCAGTTCAATGCCAAAAGCCAACTGGAGTCCAGCAAAGCTATGCAATCAGCAGTCATACAATTCGTTAAGCCAAGAAGAGCATGCGGCTGCTGAAAAAGCAAAGCTGCCATGGGTTCAAGAGAACCTGGGATAGCTCAGTCAGTGGAGCCTGAGCCTCTTAATCTCAGGGCCATAAGTTCGAGCCCCACATTGTACAAAAGATTCCTGCATTGCAGGGGTTGGACTAAATGATTCTCATGGTCCCAACTCTACAATTCTACAATTCTAAGAGAGTTTTGTACAGGCTCTGTAGAACAGAAGCCAGGGTTGTAATCTTTAGATGGCTTTATTATCCTCTCCCAATTCATGTATTTGTGTACAGAGGACAGACAATCATGTCACCTAGACACAATCATGTTTTATTAATTAGGCGAGCCTTCATTTTTAATAACCCATTTCTCCATATTCATTATGCTATTATCATGTGGTATTTATTTAACGCAATGGTGTGACAAGTGCTACCTTCTAAATATTCCCTGGTGGTTGTTTTTAATGAATATTAGACCATTTTACATTTGGTTCTACCTGGCAGAGGTCATTACAAAGTTTTTTTTCCCTTTTCTTTTTTGAAGTAAAACCCTGAAAGCAATAGATGTAGTTTGCCCAGTAGATTAATACTGAGCTGTGAACTTTTATCCTCTGCAGCAAGATTTCCATCCAACTGACACAGAAGTGACATGCAGCAACACTTACAACCAGGGGGATCCAATTTAGACAGAGTTCAAATGGTTTCAAGCCACTCGTAGGTCACAGAGGTAAAGTATGCATAAGAGAGCTGGCTTTAATCAGTAGGCTTTCAGTAATGTCATACCAGAAATGATGGACCACATTGAAAATGAGCGGGATGTCAGATGGGAGAATTAAACCCCTGACTATAGTTAAATACCCCGAGTCCTAACAGCATTTACATAGAGATTTCCACATGTGCACAGATAAGATTTTATTCTGCAGGACAAAGGAGCAGGGAACAGAATCAAAACCAAAGCAGGTAGATTCCTTATTGAAACTGCCTGAATTTATTTCTGTTAATACTAGTTGAGCTGTACCTATGTGAATAAATCTTGCAAATGGGGAGATTACACAGCCACATAGTCCCGTGCTCTTTTAACCATCTATGGCAGTTTTTGTTTCCGTTTTGGTCAGCCCACAATAAATTTTGAGGAAGTATTCAGCTACTCCACCTGCTCATGTGACCTCCAGTTACTTAAGTTGCTGATGCTTACCTGAATGGGGAAGGGGAGGGCAACTCGGTGCGGAGGCTGGTGCCATACAAACAAGCCAGCAGGAGCACCAGATTGATTCTGCTGGTGTGTTTGCGCTGCACTGACCTTGCACCACCTCCCCACCACCGAAAGTGGCAGCAGTGCAACCGACCTGAGGTCAGGTGAGCAGCAGCAGCCTATCATGCTGTCCACTATTGGTTCCATTATGGGCCCAGCTTACAAGTGAGCATGCTACTGAAAATGTTTCAGAAATTAGGAATTGCATCCTTGATATCTATCTATACATTACTCTTGATACACGGATACCATTAAAGGGGGGATCCCTGTCGCAAATTACTCACCCAGTTATAATGCAAAGCAACTCTGTTACCAATTACTGCAGCCATTTCAAGTTTGCCTCAGAACGTTGACTCTTGAAAGCCCCATTTTATCTAGGAAAGGGAACTGAGCTGAGGCCTAGGGAGCTAGTACAAGATCACCCTTTAACATGTACAACAGGAGTGGTTCCCATATTAAGCAGAGAAGAATGAAAACTCTGGAATATGCAGGCGTTTTCCTTTGGACCTAGATCCTGATGTAATAAAGCCATTTGAGGCATGCCCATCAACTGATCATCCTAGAGACCTGCGAAGGAAAGCCTGAGGCACTACAACAACTGGTAAATATTAGCATGCATAGCATCTATTAGGGTTTGGAACTTCCATCTAAAATATGCACGTGAAACCCCTCTCACACTCCAAACACTTTGCACTCGTTACCCATGGTGAGAAAACTTAGATCCTATGACTGCTCTGGCTGCTCTTCTTCCCCTTTGATCTAGGACAACTTCTCTCTGACATTCGGGAACCTATATTTTTCTATATTTTGATTTATTATGGTTTTAAAGTATGGTATTTATTTATTTTTGTAAGTCGCTTTGGCTTGCATTGGCAAAAAAGTGAATAGTAAGCTTTATAAATAAAATTAATTTTATTTTATTGGGTTGAATTCAATGTAGCGTTAAGTCAGGGTCTTGCCAGCACAAGGTTTATTGCTAATGCAATAGAATTCCCCCTCCCCCACCTCTTAAATCTGTTTTACGTGTTTCCCAAAACCTCTGGAGTAAATCTGGGGAGCACACATAGGGTGTGTAGGTCCTGTGGTGCTAGCAGTAATCCTTACACTGATGGGACAAGTTAGTCAAATACCTCTCATTATGTTTAATTTTATCGTTAGTTATGTTGGTGGGAGTAGCAGAGCATAGCTCTGAAATCAGACTATAAGCCAGCACAGTTCTTCTGGAGCAAAACTTGCTGAACCCAGTGAATATACATGCATAGGAGTGAACACATACAGAAGCAGGCTGGCAGGCTGCTGCAAGCTCATTTACTTGGAAGCAAGTCTTATTGAAACAATTGGAACTTATTTGCAAAAAATATACCTTAGGATGTGGGTGCCAGATATGCTTGCCCAAGCAGTACTTAAAAACCCCATCTGAAGTGTGCACACACATGAAAGCTTATACCCAGAGCTAACTTAGTTGGTCTCTAAGGTGCTACTTGACAATTTTTTAATTTTTTTTTTAAAAAATTTAAAACCCCCAGTTACTTTACTTCCTCTCCTGGTTTGGCCATCACTTTCAATTTGCCTGATCAGTCCCCAACACATAACAGTTTAAAGGTATATTGTGATATGTCACCTAAACCTTGCTTTGCTCCAAATAAACCTACATTGTTTTGCTCAACCTCGGTGACCATGGAAACAATTGATCTCTTTGAATTGAAGGTGGACTTTATCACAAGTGGGGGGAAATTGTGTCCGCTTTCTATTCTCAAGAGTAGAATGCCCCAAAAGCTTGCTGTTCTCTCCAAGTCCCCATCTCTGTTCCCTGCATTAGCTTCATTAAACATATCAGTTGTCAATTGCTAATAAACATTCTATAAAGAGAGCATCGGTTAAAACATAAACAGACAACTAGCAGCTTTCCATCTGCTTCTTATGACTTCCAGAAATTAGAAATAACCTGAACTTTGAGGTGGAGAATATTCCATAGGTCTCAAAAGGGACAGAATATAAAATCTAACCCATAAATGCTAAAGTTGGATCCCACACCTAATAGCATCTTGTAGATAGTTCAGAAGTGCACCACAAAGTACAGGACCCAACAAGGTGGGCTAGACCAGATGACCTGATGTGATTTGCCAGGAAGTGAATGAGGCAGTGTGCAAAAGGGGAAGACGAGAAACACACATGGCCGGTAGTCAATCCTGCACAAGGAAAATTCTTCTGTGATCCTAAATGTGATGATTCATGAGATTATCTATTAGGGCCAGGCAATGGTCATCCACTGAATTTCCTCAAATGGAAGTTTTATTGAGGCAGATGTCTTCCTCAACATGTTGGCTCAAGATGAGGTATCCTGTAAGGCCTCAATTAAAAATTAACATTAAAAAACACCACATTTAAGAAGTGGAGGAGCACTTCCATCATATTATTCAGAAACTATTCAACAACTTTCCCACAAGGATACTCATTACTCACCTGATAACTGTTGCATGGCTTGCTATTGCAAGGTACTGGAAGACTCAAACACAGTCTTTGAGATCTGGATCTCACAGCTCTGGGACTTAATGCTACTGGCCAAGCTGACAACCATAGCCAAGAGAACAAATAAGAAAACCCCTACCTTTCAAACAACAATGTAGTAAGCTACATTGCTTCTTTCATGGAACTCTTCTTCAAGCTAGATGTGAAGTTAAAAGGTGGAGGGATTGAAGGAAGAAAATAATATTATGTTGAATTAGACCACAGTTGAGGCCCCACCTGCAATATGTGGCTGTTTTAAGATGCTATACTTTAATTTGTGGCCTAGGAAAAACGTATCTCAGGTTGTATGAAAGTGTACTGCAAGAAGGAAGCAATGAGCACTCTTCTTTGGAGAGTCATACAAGTGGTACCCAGTTTTGATTCTACCCAGTCAAAACCTGTGGCTTTATGCCAGGACTAGGAAAATACCCCAGATTAATATCAGAAAAACTGGGTCATTTTTGTCCCTGAAATTTTCTTGAGCACTATAGTCCAGAGAGGGAAACAGGCAGAGCTGTACATGATTCCTAATGAAAGAATTTAAGAACCTTTTGCTCCTATTGGAAAAACGGAAACACCTGGGTATTATTCACAGTAGATGTTTTGAATATAACAGATCTAACTTCGTCATATGGTATTCATTTACTGCAGTGGGCCTACTCTCAGTAAAACTTAGCTGACTACCTCCCAGTAACCGGTAAACAAAAGGGACAGTCTCCGTCGTTTGATCATGTATGTGGGAGAGGTTTTGTTCTGCCATGCTCCAGCAAGGTACAATAAGAGAATCATAGACTTGTAGAGTCAGAAGTGACCCTCGGTGTCATCTAGTCCAACCCTGGCAATGCAGGACTCTCAGCTAAAGCATCCATGACAGATGGCCATCCAATATCTGCACCCGTAGGGGGCAGACCCATCAGCCTGGAACTTGAGTTATAATCCAGTGTGACAATACTTTTGCAGCAGCAAGGGTAGGATAGGATCAGTCTGCAGAATTCTTTCTAATCCAGTTATGCCTAGAGGCTTTTCCTTCATTTCCCCCCACTGTGCTTGATATGCAGATGGTTAATTTTGTGTGTGCATTTTTATTGCTCTCCCTGGCATTCAGTGGTATTAGCTTCCCAGTCCCTGTCCAACTTATTTCAGTAATTAATCTGCTGCACAAAATCTGCGGCTTACAAATCAAATACCTTGCAGTTGTGGTTCCAACTTTTCTTCCAATTGAGTCAAACTGGACTAACTCGTGATTGCTTTATGCAGGGTTACGTCCAACAACCAAATTATCAGTTAGTTACCATCCAGCATCAAATTGAACACAGCAGTATCCCTTTTAGGCTGAATGACACCGTGGTAAAAATATTTAGTTTCTGGCACATCCATTCATATCTCAATCATACTATTGTTAGGCAGCATTATACAGATAAATGTTTGATATTGAAACCTGACCTTTAGCAAATTCCCAGCAGCATCACATTATTGATCCATATTCAATGTATGAAATTTCAAATTTTGATATCCTCTTGGCCATGCTATCTATTTCCCAAAACGATGATTCTGTCTTCCTAAATAATTCCTGCTTTTCACTAGTAAATGTAATATGTGGAAGTCATGAATAAAACCATTGTACCAGAACCAAGACAGTTTTTGCTGAAAGGGGTTTGAAGAAAGGAAATGGAATGGTACCGTTAAACAGAATCATTTGTTAACAAAATGTGTACATCACTTGTCGTTGCAATTGTTGAGACTTTTAAATATAAAATGCACATTAAAATCATCAGTAATAGACAAAAGTTAAAATCAGCATGGATGCTGCAAGCAGATTGGCAGTTCCAAATGGCTCTGTATCTACAAAAAAAAAAAAAAAGAAGTGGCGGATCTTATCATAGTTTGGCTCTTAAATAACTGATTTCCCCAAAAGAATCCTAAGAATAGTAGTTTGGCAGAGGTGTTGAGATTTCTCTATTATGCTTTCCTGTTGTCATCCTGCCTTGCATATCCACAATTCCCGGGAGCCCATAGGACACAGGGAGAAAACCTTTTTCAGTCTGATGGCCACATTCCCTTATGGGGGACCTTCGAGGAGCTGCATGCTAGTGCGGAGCAGAGCAAAAGACAAAACAATGGATGTGTGACTCTTAGCTTTCTGCAGTAGGCTGCATTCCAGCCAGGCAAAAACCAGAGGTTTGTGCATGCACATCTTTTCCTCCAGCCAAGCAAAACACATCATCACAGTTTTATCTACTTACCACTTAACTGCATGCATCTCTTAAGTGGTGTTTTAAATTGTTTTTACCTGCTGGCCCTAGATGCTGTTTGTTTCATTCTTTTCAAGGATTCCAGCTAGGGAGAAGCATTGGAAGAAGAGCTGGATCAGGACTGGGTAGGGATGGGGCCTGGGGAGCAGGGCGTGGCCTGGAGCCAGGGCCGTCTTACCCATAGGCGCTAGGGGTGCCGGGTGCCGGGCTCTCAGGGGCACCAGGCTGAGAGTCCGGGGCCTGAGAGTTGAGTCCGGGGAACATCCCGCCCATCGGTCATAGCGCGCAGCGGGCTCTTCTGCTGCGAGCGTCTCTGCACAGCGAGTTCGGGGGCAACCAAGCCAGCGAGATGCTGAAGTAGCTGGCCAGCTCCGCCCTCCTTAGCGCCAGGGACTGAGCAACCTGGGGAGGGGGCTCCGGGCAGATCTTTGCACCCCGGCGCCACATCTGCTTAAGACAGCCCTGGCTGGAGCAAGTCCCAAGGCTTGGCTAGAAATTTCTGCCTGAGGTCCCCCACCCCTGCAGTAGGGGCTTACGTGCGTGGGACTTACGTACGGAAGTATCGTGCATGCCGGTGAAATCACGTATAATTGAAACACATTGAAAAAGCCAGCAAACACCCCATTCTGTGCCCGCCCCATCCCCTTTCCACCCTTTTAGTGGCATTTCAGTGATGTCTCTACAACATTTCCGGGTCCCTTCCTGGCTCGGTGTGATGTGCATATACACGATTGCGCACATATTGAACATGCATAAATGGGGGGCTGCCTGTATGGAGTGAATTGTAGTGTGTAATGCTAAAGCATCTGCCTCTCAAGCCATTTTCCCAGAGCAAGGAGATGCCACCAAGACGGGGGCAATTATGTGCATTGGCCAGTGGTGCCAAAACAACAACAACAATGCTATAACATCCATTTACTTCTATACTAAATGATTGCTTAGACTGTCACTTGCCTCATGTATAAAAACAATCAAACCTGAAATAAAAGCTTAAACACAAAGGTTGCATTCCTTTGTATATTATGTGCATGTGTGCATGTGAATGTGCATAAATTCTTTTTAAATTGGGTTTCCTTACTCTTGCATCCTTTTCTTAAAAAAATACTGAGTTCTTCCCATTTCTTCAAATGCTGTGTTTTCTCTGGTAAGCCAGGCAATTAATATTAGGAGCAAAGCTGTGATGGGAAGAGGAGGGAAGAGGTGCATTTTTTCTCTCAGTGCAATCAAATGTTATTAATTACTATACTGGGTGAAAAAAATACAGTGATTTATACATTACAGAAGATGAATGTTTTAAATTTTAGAATTCTTGGTTATTTCTGCCTATAAACGCTGACAATGTGAAGATGAACCAGAAACCGTTTGGAGTTCAGCTTTGGTGAATTTCCTTCAACTGAACCAGTTCATTCCCATAATTAGGTTCCACGGATTTCAATGGAAGATATTCAAGCATCTGCTTATCCCTTTTGCTGAAATCACTAGCTCTCAAAAATGTTTAATGTTGGTCCCTTCCAATTTAAGTGCTGCATTTAATTACTCAAGCAGCCAATTGTATGTACCCATGCATAACTGGCCCTAGATTTGCACTTGCAGTCTAAGTCATCCATATCTGGTGGCTTGTGGTCTGGTGTAACAGTTTTTTCTTAAATGTATGGCCAGATTAATCTCTTAAACAGTGCAATGTACCTTGTATATTTCATACTGATGGCCTACTATAAAGAGTGCTTCTATTTATGCCATCCATAGTTTTGCTTATTACAGTTATGTCCTGCCAAAGAGTTCACGGTGGCTTACATATAATGAAACTGATTTAGCGTCTACAGGATGTTAAGGTAAAGTCAGTGCATTATAAAAATTGGTAAAAATAGTTTTGAGCACATATTTTCAGCATTCCAATACATTTTATTTATTTTGGGGATAGGCACTATGTATTAAAACCACTTCCATCACCCTTATTTAAACTACTTATTTTGATCACAGTCATCTCCAAGTCTTAGAAAAGGGTCAGCAAAGTTTTTCAGCAGGGGGCTGGTCCACTGTCCCTCAGACCTTGTGGGGGGCAGGACTATATTTTTTTTTGGGGGGGGGGATGAACGAATTCCTATGCCCCACAAATAACCCAGAGATGCATTTTAAATAAAAGAACACATTCTACTCATGTAAAAACACCAGGCAGGCCCCACAAATAACCTAGAGATGCATTTTAAATAAAAGAACACATTCTACACATGTAAAAACACGCTGATTCCCGGACAGTCCACAGGCCGGATTTAGAAAGCGATTGGGCCAGATCCGGCCCCCGGGCCTTAGTTTCCCTATCCATGCCTTAGTCACTGTATAGAACATAAAAGTTACACGACTCATGCTTAAAAGACATAATATATACAAAAGAATGATTAGTGGGGATGGGAATGGCTTTTGAAAGACCAAACATGAGTCATTATTGGAAAGGTTTGTTGTTATTACCTAGTAAGGCCACAGAAAAGATGAAATTCTGCACTATTGCAAGAAAACAAAAACAAAAAGTCAGCACTGAGATCTTTTGTGTTACAATGCAGGACCTACTGGCGTTGTATAATGGTTATGTGAAGTGAAGTCTGGAAAATCCAGAGGAATTCAATTGCTTTCACTGATGAGATCAGTATTTATTTGGTATTTCTGGTGGTATCGCAATTCTTAAATAATTAACCTACAGCCAATATGTATGGAATTGCCTTAGTAAGCTCACTGTCCATGACTGCTCACAGTTTAATTAGTGGAATAAATAATTTACACCCCAAAAGTGTGCACAAGATGGCACCAATAAACCTGATAGCACTTGTTCATTATTTGAAGAAAATTGGATGAAGCACACAATTCCCAGAGTACAAGCCACCCTGTGGAGTAAGAGGTGTGTTAGTGCTATTGTATCCTGTAGAGAACTGATGAGAATCCCAGAGTTGTGGTGTTTATGTATCTCCATCCTGTTTCATCCTTTGAGCTGGAGTTGTGTTTTTGATCTTAGACAGGAATCACACATTTGAAAAGAAGGGATGCTCCTTTAATACAGGGTTGGGGGACCTCCAGCCTCGTTTTCTCATTTTGGACAGCCCTATTAAAGTTTTATATAACTGTCCTAAATCAGAAAATAAGCTAGGCAATACAGAAGAGAACTCTGCAATAGTATGAAACATCATGCCCAGAGCCCTGTTCTGCACCTTGGCCAAGATTAGAGAAGTAACAGAATACATTAATATTTATTTATTTCATAAAATTTATATACCATTTGATTGCTTTTTTTAAAAAAAACAAAACCTCAAAGCAGTTTACAAAAAAAGCCAAAGAGTAAAATTATCAGTAAAAATGGTTAGAACAGTTTTTTTTAAAGATTCAAAAAATATTTAAAAATCAGTGATAATCTAAACACAGATTAAAACACATGGAAACATTCTCAATATATTAACCCATCTGAGGAATTTACAAACTGGGATCTGTTTAGTAATATAGCATTACTTCTTCAAAGTATTACTGTATCAATTCTTTGGCTGAAAAGATTGTGCAGTTGAAAGAGATTTATGAGGTGTTTGGGGCACACCTAATTTGGAAATGCATGGCCATGTGGCATGCCCTATGTAAAATACTATTAGAAACACGTTAAAATTCACCAAATTATTGGTCTGTGCATTTGTTGTCACCTAGCCTTTGAGTGAAAATGTATTTACCTTAGATTGAATTGTTAACTTGGTTTGTTGAGAATTATGTCAATTATACAGACATGTACCCACATGTACACACACACCCCTCAAGGGCAGGAGGAATTAAAGACTGAATTATATAGAATTTAGGAGTTTCCTGTACCGTGTCTTCTATGAAATTGTTGTTAAAACCTGCCAAATAACTGAATGCTACCACCACCCTATCATTCAGCCACAAGATTCCAAATGCTAATTTCACAAGAGAACAAACAACAACAACAACAAAACACCCTTAAACTTTTAGAGTCATAAGCACACTGGTGTCATTTGAACATGTAGGCATCAGATGAGCAACTGGTTGTTCTCTCTCAGAAGAAAGCTTTATCTAAATAAAGCATGGGGACATTTTATCATTCCATAATGGAAAAGACCTGTCATTCCTTGAATATCATCATATGGTCGGTGGCCAGCAGATAATGGACTGCTAAGAGTCAAGGTGACTGGCTTTGAATGCACACAAAACTAAAAATTATAGACCTGTCATTCTGTGGGCAGGCCGCAATTAGCGGTCTATGCAACTTAGAATTTCCATTTTGCCAGCTGAATAATCAATTGGCTGCAGTTTTCTCCATTTAGTGACATTTTAAACTCTCTCTCTCTTACAAAAAAACCCCCTGCTCAGAAGGATTTTCAAATAAATATGCAGTGCACTCAAGCAGCTGGAACAATTTCCCAAACAACCCACTCCCTAGAATGTATACAAACAAAGACATCCCCCAAAATTTTGTAAGCATTTCCCTTATATTAGTCCATCCTGGCTGCTCCCACACTTGCAATGCTTAGTAAGGATTGTGTGTGAAAAGAAAAATAAGCTATACAGTGGAACCTCAGTTGTTGTATGTTTCGGCTCCCGAACGCCGAAAACCCAGAAGTAACTGGTCCGGTTTTCGAATGATTTTTGAAAGCTGAACATGCTACATGGCTTCCGTTTTTAGTTTCCCTATTGTATTGAGACTTCCGTTTTCAGTTTTCGAACATTTCGGAAGTCGAACTGTCTAACAGAACGGATTACATCCAAAAACCGAGGTTCCACTGTACCTCTGGTTATGTACTTAATTCGTTCTGGAGATCCGTTCTTAACCTGAAACTGTTCTTAACCTGAAGCACCACTTTAGCTAATGGGGCCTCCCGCTGCTGCCACACCGCCGCCGCACAATTTCTGTTCTTATCCTGAAGCAAAGTTCTTAACTCGAGGTAATAATTCTGGGTTAGTGGAGTCTGTAACCTGAAGTGTATGTAACCTGAAGCGTATGTAACCCGAGGTACCACTGTACCTAATTCTGAGGCAGAAAGTAAGTTTAACTCTATTCATGAGGCATCCCCAAATTTACTTGGGTGAATTTTCATACGGGTATACAGTACTGAAAAATCACTGGTGGAGCAATCTGGGGTGGCACAGAGGTGAGAGAAGTTAAAATCAAAGGCAAAGGAACTGCTAAATCCAAAACCTTGCTGGGTTTATGCTGGCAGCATGAAAGGTAGAAGGGCAATATGTTGTTGCTGTTTTTGTATTTTGAGCAAATCTACAGATTTTCTACCCTGCAGTGGATAGGGGACCATAGCACATAAATATATGCAAAGTGCTTGAAGCTGAAACCATGGCCCCGGTATATGCTTAATTGCATGAAGGAGTGGTACTCAGCCCCTAAGGAAGGCGGTGGTGTGGTGGCCAGTGTGAAAAAGCTAGCCCTGAACCCAACTGGTTATAAAACCTTAGTGTTTCTCAAACCTTTTCCCTCTGGGCCATACTTTCAGAATAAAAATTTGCTCACATCACACCATTTTTTAATTAATAAGAAATACATTAGAAAACACAACTAGGATTGTCCAGGAGTATCACCTGATGCTCATGCTCTCATTTTGAAAATATATCTATAATGTTAATAATAATGATAATAATAATAATGATAATGATAATAGTAGTAGTAGTAGTAGTAGTAGTAGTAGTAGTAGTATAATTTATTATTTATATAAAATATAAAATATAAAATTATTATTTATCGGGCTGGGTTTCCCCAGCCCTAGCCACTCTGGGCAGCTATCCATAGTATGCAAATTTTTATTTTTTATTTTGATACCATACTTTACTAAGCTGAAATGTTTAAAAGTTTCTTTGATGGCCCTTGAATTGTCCCACCACACTTGCCATCCTCTCCTGTCACTCCTGCCACATCCTTTGCAAACCACTCCTCCACCTTAATCACTGAGGTCTTCTGATGGGCACTTTTGGTGGTTACCTCATGGCCCTAAGGTTTGGTTGGCCTTTAGTATGAACTGAGCCTGAACTGAGGCTTTAATGTGGCAAGTCCTGTCCTGTCCAACTCCTTGGCAACAGTAGACTGGTAGGAGTCATCCCTGCTTTCTCTTAGACATATTTTAAAAATTGTACTGCAGACCAGCCTTTGGAATTTGATTTATTTTTTTACCAACCAGTGGTCAGGAATGCATCATAATGAAACTGGCTATGTACATTGTCCATAATAAATATTTTTGGAAGGTTCTTTGCCCCTCCGCCCCTCTCTCCACTCCAAATATGGTTCATATCAGCTCTGAGCCTTTCTTATTGCCCTGAACCTCATTGCCAAAACTGGTGGTTTTTCTGTGATTCCTACCTAAAACAATAAATCTCGCTTAAACTTTGGCTCTACTATAGCTTAAGGTTTGAAAACCTTACTGAACCTGAGCCAAGGCTCAGAGCACAACATGAAACTCAGTCAATTTCACATAATTTGGGGTTGCAGTGAAGAAGAAGAAGAAAGTCTCCCATAGTTCAGCAAAAAGCAATTTTGTTCTGTATTTAAGAGTACTTGAATCCTACAGCTACTACACACTAGCAATTTTTTATCCTAACAGAATTTCTATTTGGTGAGAAAGGGTGGTGCTGTTCCAAAAGCCATGGCAGTGAAAGAAAGGTGTTCATGCGCACTGTGGAGCCTGACCCTTCACTGACTCCTGTTTGTATGTTTCCCAACACTTATTACTAGCACACCCTCATAATCCTCTAATGAGGCATTTTGGTAGCTATGGAAAGGGATACAGCTGAAGATCAGGACCATGGAATGAGGAAACTCTGCAGGAGTACTTTGGCAATCTGGAAATAAAAAAAATCTCTCTCTCTCTCTTCCCTTTCCCTGCCCTCCTTTTAATAGTCACTCCAGAGATTGCAAAACACTTCAACCCATTAAAAGAGGAAGTTGCAAGGTGGAGCCAACACTTTGAGTATAAGGAATCTTTTATTAAAGACGTTGTGTCAGACAGAGTGGGTCAACTCCATTTTAGGATCATTTTCACCCAGCCCTATGACAGAAATGGATTTATCCCACTATGCGATTGTGAAATGTAATTTCATGATCTGCAATATGCTTTCATATTCTGCTGTACAACTTTCAGTCTTTCCCTCTAATAATAGTAGCACTGTTTGATATAATTTAAAATGGACTACAGTTTTTCTCTATTTAGAAAACTTATCTACTTCCTATAGTGCTCAGCTATTTTAGGTAAAAACAACAACCAGACCTTCTTTCTTTTTCTTTACACATCTTGGTGGAGTATTTGGCCAACAATGTAATTCTTAAAATAGTTATGCAAGATAAGATACCATTGCCGGCATCTAAGCCCCTGAAAGCTACAGATCACAGCATGTCCACACATTCATGAAATTGCTACCACTGTACACAAAAGGTCATATTTATTCTCCTGGCTTGCTTATATGTACAAAGAGATTTGTGCACACAACTGTAGGTTGCAGCCCTCATTCTGCACACGTCACACTTTCCATCTCACTTACCACACTGTAGAGCGAAGGGGGTCCAAAAGTACTGGAATCTATTTCCTCCTTCCTCTGTAACTGTCTGCACTCAGATACCACTTGCTGTTTGAAGACTCTGTTATTAATCCTTAATTCAAAAGGCAATCAGGCCTTTGCTGTGGGGAGTTCCTTGGTGTGGAACACAGATGTCTATTAGTTCCACATACAGGCCAACCTACATAATTCAGACCATAATCTTCCAAACCACACGCAGAGAGCAGGTGCAATCCAGACTAGTAATTACATCAGTAAACCAAGTCACACCCTACAGCAGAAGGGACAGGGGACATATATAGCCAATCGAACCTGAGCAAAGCTTTCCTCCTAACTTCAAGTGTGGTAATCAATCAGTGTGGAAGTACTGCAATCCTCCTGTGCGGGCTTACTTGGGAGTAGAGTCTACTGAGTTCAACATAGGAATAAGATGCACAACCTATTCACCAATATCCCAAGAGAAATTTCATTGTGTGCACATTCTCATCACTCCTAAACATCCTTTTCCTGGTCGTGGCAGTAGTATTATAGATTACAAGGGGAAAGCATGCAGGTACCATTGTATTCTGCCTTGGTCAGACCACACCTAGAGTACTGTGCCCAATTCTGGGCACCACAGTTTAAGAAGGATATTGACAAGCTGGAATGTGTACAGAGGAGGGAAACCAAGATGATCAAGGGTCTGGAAACCAAGCCTTATTAGGAACAGTTGAGGGAACTTGGTATGTTTAGCCTGGCAAAGAGGAGACTGAGAGGAGGTATGACAGCCATCTTCAAATATCGAAAGGGCTGTCACATGGAAGATGGAGCAAGCTTGTTTTCTCCTGTTCTGAAGGGTAGAACAAAATCCAATGGATTCAAATTACAAAAAAGGAGATTCTGACGAAACATCAGGAAAAACTTTTTGATGGTAAGAGCCGTTCAGCAGTGGATCAGACTTCCTTGGAAGGTGGTGGAGTCTCCATTCTTGGCCATCTGTCATGGATGCTTTAGTTTAAATTGCTGCATTGCAGGGGGTTAGACTAGATGACCCTCAGGGTCCCTTCCAACTCTATGATTCTAAATTCTTCCCTCAAGACTTTGCTAGTTTACAAAAGGATAAATTGTTAGTGGTGGCAGCGTGTCACCACTATGCTTGAAACAAATAGGTATGGTTAATTTTAGGATGATCGCACACAAAAATGGGAATTCTGGAAGACTGTGTAACCCAGCAGCAGCACACATGGATCCCATCCTTGCACTTGGTTCATCCCGTGTTGAGAACACAGGCTAAGTAATATGTTCGGAATTCAGTGCTTCTGAACACAGGCAGCTCGTAAATGCCATTGGCAAACCTAGAACACATGCAGGTATGTGTCAGTGTAAAAAAGCTGACTCATAAGAAGAAGAAACAGCATGTGAATGGATTTTCAGGAAACTACAAATGAGTTTTAATTTATTGATTGTTTTGGCACAGAATACAGTCTGGCTGGTTTGTTTGGTGTAGAATTGGTGGCTGTGGAATTCTGAATTAAAATTTATGCACAGGTGAATCACATGAAATAAATGAAAGCCTATAATTCAAGCATATTTAAGAAGAAAATTCTTGATCAAGTAGGCCAATTGCTTGAAATACTGAAAATGTGTTTTAAAAATTGTGAGAGAATAGTTTTTTTCTGGGCATGCAAAGTTTGGATTTATAGTTACAGTGACAAAGCATTTAAATTACCAATTCTGAATGATGGTGGTATACTAATAAGTACTAAAAGGCATTTATAAAAAATTTGGACAGCTGCTGGCAATTTAGAGAATCACCTCACAAGACTTTAAATGGTGCAGCTACCATGGGTTCACACCCATCTTCAAAGCAGAGAAGTATGTTAAATGTGACATTTGGATAAAGCAGCAGTGGGGAACCTCGGGACCAGGGGCTAAATCAGTGGGGAACCTTGGGACTGACCAGGGGTCCTCAGTGCCTCTCTACCTTGCCCGCAGGGCTCTCATCAGCTCTACCTCATACCCTCCTTGAGCGTTTTGGGCTGGCAGAAATGTGTCCTTGACTCTGATCACACTCCTTGCTTACTTGGATGTAGTGGGGTGTGTGAGTGTGTTTATTGGATGCCAGTTTCTGGTCCCAATTCAAGGTGCTCACAGTAGTGTTTAAAGCCCCGAATGATTTAGGCCCCAAATATCAGAGAGAACCCCCCTCCTGGGGGTTAACGACAGCAGATGGGGCCTTCTTGGCAGTTCTGCTGCCCTCTGGTGTTTGGGTGGTGGTGGCCCAGGTGAGGGCATTCTTTGTGGAGGCCCCCAAGTTGTGGAATTCCTTCCTCACGCAGGTGTGCCTGGCATCTTCGCTATACAGCTTTTGGTGAATGCTCCTTACCCTAGCCTTTGACACCTGAGATTTGTGTTTCCAGGACCCACCCTATTCCAGCAACAGTAATCTGTTTGAACTGTTCTTAATTCTGAATCTCCATTTGTTGTAACCTGCCCTGATCAAGCTTTTGGTCCATAATTTTATGTACAGATTTAGTGATGTGATGACTGAAGTTTACCAGTACTTCCAACACCAGTAAAACCACAATCTCTACATGGGACCACACTTTCCTCTTGACACATTCATCAGGCAAAGGAAGAGAGGATTCACTTTCCGTAGCCACTCACTTTCACTAAATATGGACACATCATAGATTTAACACATTTTAAATGCACATGACTTCACCAAATAACCCTTGGAACTGTAATTTACTCCTCAGAGAGCTACAATTCCCGGCACCTTTAACAAACTACAGTTCCTAGGATTCTTGGAGGTCCCCAGGTTGGTAAAAGGAACTCTAGTCCATAGAGTGCCTGGTGAAGGTAATAACATGCAATGCATTAGCACACAGGATATGTCACCAGAACAGTAACTCAACACGAGCAAGGATTTTGCCCACCACTAAAATAAAACAGATGTTCCTGCAAGCACGACACCGGCTAAGCCGAGTTTAGAGCAAGTGTCATAGAACACAAATAAGACTCAGCAGGTATAAACCATCAGCCTTTGCTATATCGCTCCTGTAGCTGCACCCTCAGCTATATTTAAACCAGTGTTCAGGGCACTTTTGGGCAAATGTTCCGCGAGTAGTATTAAGAAAGCATTCATATTTAATTATTTCCTCAATAAATGAACAAAACACTTCTAAAAGAATGTAGAATTCTTGGCTTAAAAGCCTCCGCAACTGTAGACCTTGCATTAAAATAACCATAGTTAATACACTCTTGGCACATGTCACGTTAGTATTAAAAATGCAGGCCCTTCAAGTGCCTATCAAGTATGATTTTTTTTTTCAGAGTTCCCTCATAAAACGGTGATGGTTTAAAACGCAGAAATTCACTCAAGGCATTTTACAGGAAGAGATGCTGGGAATATGATTCTCTTATATCAGGCGCATGGATCTTTTTATTTTAGCTATGCTCCAGGTACATTAATTCTCTGATATGTTTCCATTGTGTGTGTGTGTGTGTGTGTGTGTGATCATTCCAGGTTTGCATTAGATTTGCCATCATTTTTGTTCCCGTGCATCGCCACACTTGAAATGCAACCTCGAGCCACGCATGCTGACAGACTCCATTAGCATTAATGCTGTTCTCTTATCTTGTGTGCGCTCTCTCTCTCTTTCTCTCCTGCCCCCCCTCACCCCCTTTCTTGTCTGATGGTTCACTGACACAGTTGACAAGGCTGACACCGCCAATCAGCTTCTACTCAGCAAGGTCACTGTTCAGACTTGACTCGTGATTGGCTGCTGTGCTTCAGTGTGTTATTACTGTCTGATTTGATCGGAGGCAGGGGGTGGTCTCCAATCAAACAGAGAAAAGGTCCTGGAGAAGGTAATTAAATCCTGTCAGAGGCAATTATCGGTTCCAGGGCCGTGACTCTGGCACTGAATGCAGATGATCTGAAGCTCTATTCTTGTAGAAATTCAAGAGGGCTTCTGGCACAGATCAGTTAGACATAAAGGAAACAGCAGGCTTTTTGCAAACAATGCAGGTCTGCATTTTAACCTTTTTACACAGCCTTTCTCCCTCTCTTCTCCTGCCTTCTTATTCTTAGGGTCTGGCTACCTCTGAATACATTTTTTTTCTCTCTCTCCCCTCACATTCTAATTAAATTATTGACAGGGTTTCCTTTCCAAAATACACATAAGGACAAATTACAGGGGACAATGGCTTTCTCAAAGCAGCGGCCAAGGAAAAGGCTCTCCACCAAGTCAAAATGAGTTGTGTTTTTGGATCCTGTGCCTGAAGAAGCAACATGTGGAAGCTTGAGAGGAGTCAAATGAGGAGGCTCACACTGACTATACACAAGCTGCAATTCTCTACGCAGTTACCTGGGAGTAAGCTCCACTGAAATCACAGGAGGGAAGGGGACTTGTCTCCATGTTAATTATGACTAGGAACAGGCTGTAAATTTACTTACACATTCTATTAGTGTGCCATAAAGAGCAGTGATTTTATCTTCAGACTGCCCAGACATCTTTTTGAAAGCTGGTGAATACAGCAAAGGCCACCTTATTTAAATCACCAAGGATCTGTTTGAAACACAAGTTGCCTTATTTGTTTTAGAAAAAGTATAAATACTGAAGCTCAAAAACATCCTACGTTTGGGATAAAAAGGGGTGTGTGTGTTAAGATTTCTTCATAAAGTTTTCTTTTCCTTCAATAAATGTGCGCTTATTTTTATTTTTCCTGGAGATAGCACAGCTATTGCAGTGATTTTAACTTCTCTAACTGGCTTGGCATTGTAGTCACAGTCCAGAGAGTTAAGTGTGTAGATGTGAATGGGTTGGATTTATATTTGGCTGTGCTTTAGACTAGAGCCATTGAAATCAATGGGACTTAAGCCAGTCGTCTAATTTAAGTCCCACTCTGAGCCTGACTAAATCTGATTCCAACCCAGCAGGTATAAGTACACTGGTACTCTAGTACTGAACGTAAGAGCCCAGCTGAATCAAACGAAATATCCATATATTGTTTGCTGCTTGTTTGCCGCAGCAGCAGTTGGATGCCTTTGGGAAGCTCACAAGCAGGGCATGAAGGCAATAGCTCTCTCTGCAACCCAGCAAATGGTATTCATTGTCGTGCTGCCTCTGAGCGCGGAGGTTTTATATAACCCTCATGACTAGTTGCTGCTGATAGACCTGTCCTCCATGAATTTCTCTAATTCACTAGCTAGTGATCAACCCTCTATCTCATGGAACCAAATGCAATAGATTTATTATGCCTTGTGTGAAAAAGTACTTCCTTTTGTTTGTCTTGAAGTCCTAAGGCAGCTCATATAGCAAAAATGCAATGGCTGGGAGCAATGGGTTCTGTCAAGCACCTCCTCTAAGTCCTGACACTGTGCCTTGGTTTGGCCCGGCCTGAGCTCCAGCCTCGCAACCTGACACTTCCGCTTTTCTATAACTAAACTGCAGGCATATAACACTCCTTGCAAGAATTATAACACTGGTTGTGCTAACTTTTATTCATGCATATGACCTCCATGGAGAAGGGAAATCAAAGCATTTCTTCTCTGTGCATTAATTTATTATCTGTGTATAATTCTGTGAACATTTCCGCCAGTGAAATATGACGAAGCTTAAAATCAAAGTTAACGAAAATGTCAAATGCTATTGAGTACTATTTGCATGGTTTTAATCGATATCCACAAACCTCCTTTGCCTTTCATGTAAGAACGAAGGATGCAAACAAATGAAATAGTTGTTTCTATCAAACGTCAAGGGCTATCTTTGATTCCCCCACTCTCTTTTCACATAAATTTCAGGAACCCACTATCCAATCTTGCGTTGTTTTCCCCTCTTCCCATACATGTCACACATCAAATTCATTTTGACAGCTAAACAATGTTTCCTTTATTTCATTATAGTTTTCTTATCTGGAGTCAAAGCTTCATGACAATTTCAAAGAAAGGAAAATAAAGAACGATCTTCTGGCAGATAGGTACCTTATTTTTAAGAGATCTCGTGCAGATATGTTGGTAAACACTCCAGCTGTGTTTGATTTGCTTTGAAGGCAATATCCAATTCTGATTGTTTTGCTAGCAAGTTCTGCTGCAAGTTTTGTGTTTATACCTCCCAGTCACCCATTTTGCATAACAACCACCACCACCACCCTAGAAGTAAAAAACCATATTGGTTATTTGGATCTTTCTCTTCATTCTTAGGTAGTTTTGGGTTACAATAAACAGCTTAACTAATTATCACACAACAACAGGTATAAACATGAGGCTGCCTTATATTCTAGCCATGTACGCATGTAGCTACACACTCTTTACACCGGTTGGACCCTCTTTTAGCCCAAACCTGCATTTGGGGACCCATTGCTTCCGCCGTCTTCTTTTTTTACCATGTAACTATAGTGGCAATCTCCTGCCAACCTAGCAGTTCGAAAGCACATCAAAGTGCAAGTAGATAAATAGGTACCGCTCCGGCGGGAAAGTAAACGGCGTTTCCGTGCGCTGCTCTGGTTTGCCAGAAGCGGCTTAGTCATGCTGGCCACATGACCTGGAAGCTGTACGCCGGCTCCCTCGGCCAGTAAAGTGAGATGAGCGCCGCAACCCCAGAGTCGGCCACGACTGGACCTAATGGTCAGGGGTCCCTTTACCTTTATAGTGGCAATGCTCCTGTCATGATCCATCTTATGTCAGACTGCAACCCAATATTGAGTCCCGTACCACCTGTTGAATATTATTGCTCTACACCAACTGGCAGCATCTCTCTCCAACACGTGACTCCACCACTACATTGCAGCAGTAATATGGTACAAACACATTAAGCTACAAAGCCTGGAGTAACGGAATGGGTTGTTTGGTGCCGAGGCTTAAGATCACCCTCTTCCGTGCCTCTTCAGGAATACTCACTAGTCTCTTTGGTAAGCATGCTCAGATTTCCTTTAAGAAAGTTATCACTTTATTCTTCCACAGGATTTCCATGGACTGAGCAATTTAGGTGTATCAGAAAACTACAGGGAGGAATTTAATATAGCGCTACGTGGCATATGCACACGTGGAATGAGGATCGCTTGTGCAAGGGACACCTCTCCTCTCCATGTTCGGCGGGGGGGTTCTTTCAACCCTTCAGAGCAGATTTAGGGGGCACAGCAGGTGCTGAGTGAGGGGGGGGAAGTCCCATTGTACGACTGGACCCTGTTCCACACACACAACTTAGCTGAATCCTGCCCATAATTTCTTTTCTCACTACAGTGGTACCTCGGGTTACATACGCTTCAGGTTACAGACTCCGCTAACCCAGAAATAGAACCTCAGGTTAAGAACTTTGCTTCAGGATGAGAACAGAAATCGGGCTCCAGCGGCACGGCGGCAGCGGGAGGCCCCATTTGCTAAAGTGGTGCTTCAGGTTAAGAGCAGTTTCAGGTTAAGAACGGACCTCCAGAACGAATTAAGTTCTTAACCCGAGGTACCACTGTACATGAATGAGCTGTGGTATGACTTGACTTCTGCACTCAAATCCTCTTTTGTTGTTTTTTCTTGATTTTAAATAAACTGCAGATCCCTGTGGCGTCCAGATTTGGGAAGCTGTGGTTTGTCTAAACAATGATTCATGTGAACAAGCCAAGATCAAAATGCCATTTCAGATCCTGGCATGTAAACTATTGATCCCAACATCTGAATATTTCAAGGAACAGTGGTGTTTTGTTTTTTCCCCAGAATTGGAAGCAGATGCTTAAAAACTCTGCACACTCCTGCAAAAAGAGGAAGGAAAGCCTGTGTGGCCAAGGCTCACTGTGGGTCATTCAAATAGTGGGAAACCATGGTTTTCTGCTACATCTGAACCAATTAGCTGCTAGCTAGCCAGTACTTTCAATACATGCAGCATGCAAAGCTATTACTTTTCCCCACTTCCAGCCTAGTACAAGCTCTCAGCCATAAATATTTGGTGGTGGAAACTACGGGTAGTGGAGGGAGACATCGTAAATCAACACGAAACAGCATAAGCCTACTTAAACCTAAATTCTAGAAGTCCAGCATGTTTAAATTAACAACTTTAATAAAATAAAACATTACTTTTTTAAAAAATATATGCGCTAGAAGTCCAAGTGCTTGTTAATCATCCTAGCGAGCTTTGGCTTCCATTGGCCAGAACGCTGCCAGGTGGGAACTGGTTTACTTTTTAATGAGCAATCTGGCAAAATATTCCCTGCATGTTTTTCTTCTTTTTAATTTTGAGAAAGGGACTAGAAACTTACTTTAATAAAAATAAAAGCTAAACATCCAGAAAAAGAGGTTTGACGTACTGCTGAAGGTGGCAGCTCCCTGAAGCCCTGCACGTTCCACCTGGTTACTGACCTGCTCTAATATTATTGTTGCTATAAAAGCATTGATACCTTGTCTGCTCAGGGAACATATGGTTATTATTTTTCTACCAGATACAGTCAAGATTCTGCTGGTGCTGCAGCAGCAGCAGCAGCAGCAGCAGACATTCCTGAAATACACTGTGTTGTACTGGACCAAGGTTGCTTGCATTGCTATGCAGGAGCCTCGCTGTTAAGTTCCTTTTATCTCTCCTTCAAAAAAGTGTTGCTTTGGTCTGGCTGTCAGGGCTACCGCAGGCATTTTTCAGCATAGTGACAGGTTTTCTGAGGTTACTAGCTGACCCCACTATTCTTCAGCAGCGCTATCTTGCTGTTGGTAGTGGTTCTTCTAACCCGAGTTTGATTGAGGAAGAGGTAACAACACCTGCAGAGCCTGTGAGAGAGGGTCACAGATGGAAACTGTTTCTATTGACTTTCTTCTCTGCAAAAACTTCTCTTTGTCGACTGTGAGTTGCATTTTTTGAGAATGAGCTGAAATTCACATGAGCAGCCAGTGTTAGCTTCAAGGCTATCACACACTATCGTCTTCCAAGAGCTGCTTTGCTTTGCTGAAGAAAGAAAGAAAGACAAACTTGTTCCACTGGGTTAGGAAATTATTTTCATTTTTTGTATGGCAGTTATTCTACTTGGCAGTATCAACATCACTGTAGTTATTTCACTAATATTTCATGTATTAATAAATACATGTTAAAGTCAGTGTCATTATGTTCCTTTCACGAGGGCCATTGGTAGTGGTTATTGTTGTGATGATATGGTGATGATGATTTCCATTTATATCCTGCCCTTCCTCTCAAAGGAGCCCAGGGCACAAAGGCCACACTGGCTTGTTGCAACCCTTTGGGTGTGGGGAGAGTTCATCATAAAAGTGGATGGGGCCAAAGTGAAGAAGCAGGCAGGTATTTTTACAGTATTGAAAATGACTTGATTAACCTGCACTAATTTAAAACAGCACTAATAATGAAATTATTCTTTATTAGTGTAGATACTATTTTTAATTCACTGAACTAATTGACACAGGCTGCATTTACAATAACCTGGCTGTACAACAGAAATGTAGTTCTTCTCCATCTAGAATTGTTCATGCTCATTGTCAGCATACTGCTTTCAGTCCAGATTGATTATTGATTCCACAAAAGTGGATGTGGTTACTTGATATGTGTTTCGAAGCCCCTTCCTTGATTCGGTTATCCATGCTTTTTCCTCCATGCACATGGCCCAGCTGAATGAATAAAGGAGTATAATAGAATCATAGTTGGAAGAGACCATGAGGGTGATCTAGTCCAACCCCCTGCAATGCAGATATTTATTTATTTTTATTTATTTATTTTTGCCCAATGTGGTGCTTAAACCCATGACCTTGAAATGCAGAGTCCCATGCTCTACTGACTGAGCTATCCGTGACTGCCATTTTCATATACACCTACCTACAATGTCATTAGCTGGACCATAAAGAAGGCTGATCGCCGAAGAATTGATGCTTTTGAATTATGAACCAGTTTATCAATTAATGATTTTCAGGGGCAAAAAAAAAAGGGGGGGGGAGAGCAATAGATCCAGATGGTGTGTGTGTGCACTGAAAAAACAAGTACTTTTCTCCATTGATTCAAAAATAAAATGTCATGTGGGTCTGAAGCCTTATTTGAAGAAGCACTAATAATGACTTATTTGATTGGCATGCACTCATTTTAAAAAGCATTGCATTGGGGTCTTTTGCTGCATTTGTAGTTACATACTATTATGAATTGGGATAGGTGCAGGCTCTCCATAATTCCTGGGTTTAGTAAAAATTAAAATTAATCAAGGTTTGATTAAACTTTGCCAAACACCAAAGCCTCCTGGATTTAGTTATGCTAAGGAGCCAAGCCACCTTGCAGGTGCGGTGATGGCCCATCACAAAAACCATCAGAGGGCAAGACTGCTAGGCAAGGGGCTGTGGGGTCCTTTCTTTTCTGGGTATGAGTGGGCAGAGGCAGAGGCCAGGTTTAGGGTTGCAACTTTGAATGACATAGACTGAAGGAAGGTCCTTGGAGTCAGTTAGCAATGAAAAGATGGAAGAACAGAACTCCATGTGAGCTAGAGAATATAGGCTGGAACAAAAAGACACAGAGGGTGCCTTTTTGCTGTCCTTTGAATCCAATGCTGCCCTTATAGGGGAAGGCAGATCCTCATGGGATATGAACGCTCTGCAATCCCTCCATCTAGGTGCAGGTTGTATATACAGGCGTGCCTCGGAAGTCGAATGGAATCTGTTCTGGAAGCCCATTTGACTTCCAAAAACATCTGCAAATCAAGGCACAGCTTGCGATTGGCTGCAGGAGCTTCCTGCACTCAAGCGGAAGCCGTGGAAGCTGCGTCGGAAGTTTGGCTTCCGAAAAACATTCGCAAACTGGAACCCTTACTTCCAGGTTTGCAGTGTTCGGGAGCCAAAACTTTTGAGTCGCAAGGCATTCGAGAACCAACGTACAGTGGTACCTCGGGTTACATACGCTTCAGGTTACATACGCTTCAGGTTACAGACTCCGCTAACCCAGAAATAGTGCTTCAGGTTAAGAACTTTGCTTCAGGATGAGAACAGAAATCTTGCTCCGGTGGTGCAGCGGCAGCAGGAGGCCCCATTAGCTAAAGTGGTGCTTCAGGTTAAGAACAGTTTCAGGTTAAGTACGGACCTCCAGAACGAATTAAATAGTTAACCCGAGGTACCACTGTACATGTAAATAAAACCCTACACAGTGGTACCTCCAGTTACGGATAGAATCCATTCCGGAGGCCTGACCATATCCCGAAAAGTCCGTAACCGGAGGTGCCCTTCTGCGCATGCACGTGGCAAGATTTCTGCGCATGTGTGCGTGGCGAAACCTGGAAGTATACACTTCTGGGTTTGCTGCGTTCGCAACCCAAAGTTTACACATCCAGAGGGATATGTAAGCAGAGGTATGACTGTGTCATAAAGACACAACAGTCTCTGCTATACCTCATTGTCTCAAAAGGGAACACAGACCCTGGTAAGCATGCCTGCAATGCCTGGAATCTTGCACATTGGAGTGTCGTGTAACAATACACTAATTCCAAAAAGCACTGCACTGGGTTCTTTGCTGCATTGAGATAACTAGAGATACCCCCCCCCCATCACACATGATATGCCAGTGCTGTCACTCTCTCACACACAGACAATCCTACACAGGCAGACAGAAAGGCAATCACACACACATATACAAGAAAATCAGTCCCTCCCCCTTCTTATGCTTCATTTCATCTACCCCACTTTGCCTTAGTGCCACAGCACTCCAGCAAGGAGGGGATGATGTGAACTGGATTCCCAGCATTGTGCTGGGACGGGCAGAAAGGTTCTTTCAGCCTCACAGTGGGGATGATCATTGCTCTCCCTACCTGCTCATCAGACAACCCATTTAATGAGCAGAGAGTGAGGGTTATTTGTACTTCCATGTGGAACTGGTCTGGGTGGGAATGTATCAATCTCTCCACCCAGCTCAATGCCCTGGAGAGGATGACAAATTCAGTTCCCTTGAGAAATCCAATTTTCACTTAAAGAAAAACCTACTAGTTCTTGTGCTTTTAGGATTTAATAATTTTGAGTATGTAGTGGAAAATGTTTCTAGTAGAATCTTGCGCTGCTGAGCAAACTTCATCAACTCCCATCTGCCTTCAAGCTTCAACGTAATTAGAACCAAAATGTTTGCAGAACCAAAGTTTGCATTCAAATTTATGTATGCCAATGGCTTGAGCCAACCTCTAAATCAGAATCAGAAGTTCAGACCCAGGATTTCTTTGACAACTGGGAAGAGTGGGTGGGGGAGCAAAGCGAGCTCTGGGTTTACATTTACTGTAACAGGGAAAAAGAGAGCCAGATGTGACTGTCATCAAAGCCCTGAAAGATTATTATTAGTTCTATTTTATGGAGCATCCTTCCTCCAAAGAGATCATAGCCCCAGACTCATAACAACCCTATCATGCAGACCAGGCTTCAAGTTAGTGAATTGCCCAGCATCACCTAGTTAAATTTGTGGCCGAGAGCCAAATTGCACATTAAACAGAAAATCCTTGATCAGATCTCCTGCCATCTTTGTATTCTCCTAAAAGCAGCTGTGAGGGGGAGCAATTTGGATGAGGGCCATGGTACTGGGGGAAGGGGGCTTAACTCTACTGCATGCTCATTTCCCAGGGCAAAACATGCATGCAGTCACAAAACTGGTGTTAACTGTTAAATTGATAACTGCACTGGTTGCTGTTTTGCTATCAGCCCAAGTTCAAGGTACTTTGTGTTAATCCCACAAAGCCCTAAGAAATTTAGGCCCGAGGTACCTTAGTGACCATCTGATTCCTTATGCTCCAAGGATGCAGGTGGCGCTGCAGTCTAAACCACTGAGCTTCTTGGGTTTGCTGATCAAAAGGTCGGCGGTTCGAATGCCCTTGAGAGGGTGAGCTCCCGTTGTTCTGTCCCAGCTCCTGCCAATCTAGCAGTTTGAAAGCATACCAGTGCAAGTAAATAAATAGGTACCACTGCGGCGGGAAGGTCAACAGTGTTTCCATGTGCTCTGGTTTCCGTCACGGTGTTCCATTGTGCCAGAAGTGGTTTAGTCATGCTGGCCACATGACCCAGAAAGCTGTCTGTGGACAAACACCATCTCCCTCAGCCTGAAAGTGAGATGAGCGCCACAACCCCATAGTTGCCTTTGACTGGACTTAACCACCCAGGGTTCCTTTACCTTTACCTTTACCTTACCTTATGCTCCACTTCAATGGCTAAGATCCTCTGATGAGACACTTCTAGCAGTTCCCCAAACCTCTGAGATTTGGTTTTCGCCAGGGACCAAGTCTTTAATGTGGCAGACCCCATCCTGTCAAACCCCCTACCAGTAAAGAGTTGGCAGGACCCATTCTTTTCTCCCTTCCAATGCCTTTTGAAAAACTTTTTGTGTAGACAGGCCTTTTCCACATGGTTTCCCCACCTTTCAACCTGTCAGTATTTGTTTGTATTTACAGAGGTTTTTAATTATGCTTTAAGGATATTTTTGTGGCTCTTTTGTTGATTTTTAACCTTATATGTTATACTCCACCTTGCTATAGTTTAATGAAAATGTTGAGTATACATTCGTAAAAATAAAGAAAAGAAACTACAGGTAAAAAATGCGTACCTGTATATGGCTCTATGTGCCTAATTCATGAGGGCCATTTGCACGTGGCACAAGAGAAAGGGCTAAACCCTTCATTCACAAGAGCCACGGCCCCAATCCAATTTGTGGCCTGCGTGCTGGTTTTAGGAAAACAAAACCACATATCTCCTACATTTTGTTTTGGCCTAAGCAGAAATGTTTACTTAAGTTTCCCACATCCAAACATAAAACTCTACCCGCAGCACCACAGTGACTCTCCAAACATGAGACTGGTCTGTGAGGGCATGGCATAAAACCTATTAACTACCCTAAAACCCATTTTTTTCTCACTATGCTTCCCTCACTTTTATTTGTCTGTCAAGAGTTCAGAGAAATTGGAATAGGAGTGGAGATTGAGATACCCAGTTCTTTCAGATTATTGCATGTTTGCCCCCTGAAAGCTTGGGTAACCTGGAATGTGCCAGCTAGGTTTCTTGATAGTCTAAATGCCACAGTTACCCACATAGTGACTTCCCCTCTTCCTCTCTTTTATAAAGAACTGTAGGTTTATCCAAGTATCCAGTGGCCTGAGCATGTCATCGGAGTGTGAAAACAACATACGATTATAGTCCTGCTTAAAAAGAATTATACAAGTTTATTGTTATCAGGCATGGATATTTTATGACACTGTGGCATTAGATGCAGGGTAGCCAATGCGTATAGTACATGTCTCACCATTCCTGACCAAGCCCATGCTGACTGGAGCTGATGGAAGTTGTAATCCACAACATCTGCAGGGTGCCTTGTTGGCTAGCCCCGCTCAACTATCATAATCAGTTTGAACAAACTCACAGGGAAATGGAAGCTAAGCACCAAACTACAGCACGACATGAGTATTCAAACAAGCAGGCTTAACCTGTACCTTAACTTGTGCCTCACCCCAAATGCAGAGGAAATCCATCACGAAAAAGTGGATAGTGATTTGAATAAAGTTTGCATATGCAAATTTATATGCATAGATGCAGATTTAGAACAATTCACTATACTATTTACATGTCCTACTTTTTTCATTTTTTCTGAAAACAACTTCTTCTTCATCTTCATATTCTTATTTGGTGATCACTCATAGCCGAGTAAGATTGTCTTCCATGAACACAGTCTTAACGGTGAGTCCATAAGTGCCTGTGGAGGCCAATTCTGGATCCACATGTCCTTCCACAGTGGGGACATTGGTTTCCAGGTGGGAGTTGATCATGGTGAGGGTTTGTCAAACGTGCCTTCCTCTTAGCACATTTCTCCCTTTCATCCTGAGTTCGAGCGTCTTCAAAATCCATGAAAACAACAGCAACAACAACAACAACAAATGTTTCGGGGTTGGGAACAGGAAAAACCAGTTTCCCCCTGAATTTTTCCAATTTTATTCTGGGCTTTCACATTTCTTCACTATGCATAGCATTTCATTCATACTGATCCCTAACTATAATGTAGTGTCTGTGTGTGTGTGTGTGTGTGAAGTAATCAATTAACACAGCTTACTGCATTGTTGGACTATCCTTGGGGATGTGGCTATATGCCAAAGTGAGAGCCTGCACATCAAAATTCAAGTAGTATCAATTGATAATGAAGACGGACACTATATACACCTTCTGCTGTTTATTTCATAGATTTAATGCTTGGACACTGAGGGCCAGTTTATATAATTGTGACCCCATAAGTAATCTGTGGGATTGCTCATACTTGTGGACAGAGTACATGCAAGGAGAGTGACATTTAAAGTAATCTTATCATGTGGGCAGCCCATGCTCTATGCATCATCCGCTCACCCGTACAGCTATTATGTGCCCAGAGGGCTTTGTGTCCAGTAAGGCTCTCTTAACTACTGGTCTCCCTCTATCTACTACCACAGCCAGCCAGGAAGACATTTCTTTTTTTACATTTCTGGATTTTTTTCACTTGAGAGACATGCATCTGCATGCATACTTCAGGGGACATAAGCAATTTTTTGTTTTGTTTTTGTGTAAATATTTTTTATTCATTTTCCAATACAAAATTATACAATCAAAACATCTTATTTATCACCAATTTCTCCTTTTTGACTTCCCTCAGCTTGTCTGATAATCCTCCGTTTTAATTCATAAGGAAATGTTTTGAATGCAGAATGTTCCAGGTTCAATCCCAGGGGTCTCCAGGTAGGGCTGGGGAAACCTTCTGTAAGACACCCCGGGAATTTGCTGCCAGTCAGAAGAGAAAACATTGAGGCAGAAGGGCCAATGGTTTGGCCAAGGGCAGATTCCTCTGCTCCTATGATTTGGAGTTGTGAGTTACAAAACAGTGGTATAGGAACCACATACACTTTGTCTGCAGTGCATTGGTAACCCCATCTAGCCTTTTTACAAACTATATCTTGATATGGTATTCAGCTAAGTTTTACTTAGGTAAGTGCACTGAAAAGAATAAAAATGACTGAGGTTCATTAATTTCAGCGGGTTTACTCTGAACAAAACTTAAAGGGAAAGATAAAGGTACCCCTGACCGTTAGGTCCAGTCGCGGACAACTCTGGGGTTGTGCACTTATTTCGCTTTACTGGCCAAGGGAGCCGGCGTACAGCTTCCGGGTCATGTGGTCAGCATAACTAAGCAGCTTCTGGCAAACCAGAGCAATGCATGGAAACGCCGTTTACCTTCTCGCCGGAGCGGTACCTATTTATCAGCTTGCACTTTGACATGCTTTCGAACTGCTAGGTGGGCAGGAGCAGGGACCGAACAACGAGAGCTCACCCCGATTCGAACCGCCAACTTTCCAATTGGCAAGCCCTAGGCTCTATGGTTTAGACCACAGTGCCACCTGCGTCTACTCTGAACAAAACTTAGCTGACTACTCATCACAATGTCTTAGCATTTGCTAATGCTGCCTGTGACAGGCATTTTCAAGGCAGCATAGACTGATGGAGGTGCATGTTTTGGGGGTGGTTTTTTTTGAAGTTGCTGGTTTGCAGATGTACATGCCCCCACCAAATGACTGACCTTCCAGCCTGGCTGATGACCAGGAAACAAAGGACGTCCACCTATTTTCTGCATGCAGAGCCACTCCCACCACCACCACCCACGGTGAAGGTGGGGCAGAAAGGTTGCCAAAGGTTACAACTGCATCAGAGGGCCAAACACCACAAAAATTGAGTGTGGCGTGACCATAAAGTGACTGCCCAGCCCTGCACACACAGATCAGTAGATGAGAAAACTCCCCTCCACGCACAACTTCTATCTGCCTTTCTGAAGCGACAATTTGCTGTGCGCTATTTTAAAGGGTGCTGAATTAAATGGGCTGAATTAAACGTCTTACCTTTCCCCCCAAAGACTTCCCCCCCACATTTTCCAAAGGTCAGCTACAGCAGTCACCTCCCCTTCTGTATTCACTGCTTGCCTCTATCATTCCATCTCTCCCGTACCTCATTATCTGCCTCTCTCTTATCTTTCTGTCTGGGTCTCTCCCTTCCTTCCTGTTAGAGAATAGAAAAATAAAAGGGTACTCGATTAGCAATGCAGTTTGTGCCAGAACTCCCTTGTCTCGCCCTCCAGGGACTTCCTATCTAGCCATTAACAACAACAAAAGTGGTGAATACCAGCAAGTGTATGTAAACAACAGAGAAGCACTCACTTTGCCCCTTTGAAATGGGGCAGCACTCTAGCGGAGAGGGAACACTTTTTCCCTCTCCACTGTGGTGCTGAGGTCGCCCTGGTTGCAGTCTGATGAAGCCCAGGGCAGCTGAGCAGAACAGGGTGCTCACTGTAAGGAAAGATCCTGGGACAATGAAGGTAAGATGGCAGGATGCCTAGCTACTAGCACTCGTCCTCTGGCTTCCCTCCTCTAGTGATCATCGACAGTGCTCAGGGATTATCAGAAGTGAAGTTCTGCTTCCAAGAGTGCCTGAGAACCAGTGACCACTGCTGAATGTCCTAGTAACAGAATCTGGAGGAAGAGTGTTCCTCCAGCTGCAGAGGCCACCAACAAAATATGTGGGCTGTGGAGAGGGTCAAATGAAAATGCTTGGGAGGATAGACCTGGCCCAGAAGCCAGGAGTTTGCTGTTCCATTTCTAAGATATGCCAGCATTATTATCCTCCATATCACAGATGTGGGAGAGCAGGGACTGAGGCTGAAAGAGAGTGGCTTGCCTAAGGCTACCTACCGAGTTGACCACAATGGGGAGATTCAAACTGGGACTTCTTTGATTTTCAACTCAGTCTCTTGGCTCCTATGCTACAGCAACTCCTGCAAAAACCAGGAGCCATGTAGTGGGGCCAGATTAAGACCTTTAGCGGCCCTAAGCCAGGGGTGTCCAAACTTTTTCCAAAGAGGGCCAGATTTGATGAAGTGAACATGCATGAGGGCCGACCAAAGGACTATTTCCTAAGCTGAGATATTAGTTCGTTCCCCAATTTGATTAGAGTTCAATGCTTCCATTTGCTGAGAACTCTTAAGCTGCATCCAGCTTAAGGTAGGGATGGGGGAGTAGAGAGTGGCTAGGAGCTGAACACATTTGATAGGGTGGCACATTAAAATCCACAATGCTCCATAGCTACTGGACAATGGAAGCTTGCAACCTTATTCTATTGAGGTCTCTCAGCATGCTTGAAGTAAGACATTTGTTTAAGTTCCTTGCTGGATCAAGGCTTTACTTCTCATTCTCTGAAATATCGAATGATTTCAAGTGGCTTTCACTTCTGTTTTCTTCCTGAGCTATCATGTGATATTGCCCAGGGCTGTTAAGTAGTTTATGTATGTCATTCCTGAAGAGGCTGAAGACTACTGATGGGGAAGCAATTTTATGTATAGTTTATCTTCCCAGTTAATCCAAGTAGACACTGCGCACTTTGGGCCCTACATGAATAAAATACAATAAGCCACCGTGGAAAACTGCAATAGCACTACAGTGAACATTGGTATATTGGCTTTATAATGGAGAGACTACTGGAATGAATGGAGAGAGAGAGAGAGAGAGAGAGAGAGAGAGAGAGAGAGAGAGAGAGAGGTAGCATATCAAACATGTTGACAGACTTTGGGTGCTTTTAGATGGGAGTTTATTTGGAAATGGGGCTGTAAGTTTTTTTACAGCACCCACAAAATATCCCCCATTTATTTCCTTACTTCATTTATTTAGACCATTTCTATACCACTTAATATATGAAACTATCTATAAGCGAAAACTAAAACAACAAATGTTACAAAAATACACAGTGTTACATATTCAAACATTACATCACCACTGGTGACCTCATGCTGGAGGTGGTAAATTATTTTGTCTACCTGGGCTCCACCATAACCAGCAAATTCTACATTGATGCTCAGCTGCACAACCATATTGGCAAGATAACTACAGCAATGGCTTGCCTCACCAAAAGGGTTAGGGAGAATGTGATGCTAATGAGCAATACCAAGTTGAAGATCTACCAGGCTTGCTGCTTTATGGAAGTGGGTCATGGGCAACTTACACCTGCCATGAGCTATGCCTCAATGTCTTCCACATGCGCTGCGTCAGGAAGATTTTGGGCATTACATGGCAGGACAGAGTCTCAAAAAAAGAAAAGAAAAGAAAAGATGTGCTTTCCCAAGCCCACATTCTCAGGATGTTTTCACTTATGTTTATTTCCACCAACTGGCACATGCTGAAGGCAGGTCCAATTTTCAGTAAGCAAGTTCAGCGAAGCTGTGGGCAGTATTCTACTAAATAAATATTTGATCAGAATGACTTCCTATGGTGCAGCAAGACTATCTCCCCTCTCCTCCCCCCACACCTGCTCCCTACCACCCCCAAAACAGCTCTGGAGGGTTGGGGAAAACCCCATAACAGATTTAGGGGGTGGGTTGGGAAGTCAGATTTCGACAAGCAGAAGCCATTCCATTCACACAAAGTGCCACTATGTTGAATGCAACCTTGTGATCACAAGATCTCCATACAATGCATAGAGGGGATTACCTCAGACAAAGTAATATCAGCACACTGGGAATATAAAAAATAATAATAGGATGGAGGACTTGTGTAAGAACTCTGCTACTCAAGACCTGTGTAGTAAACTTTCTTAAAAAGGAGCACCACCAAATGAAAATGGATGGTCATCGCTGGTAGCATTTGTTATACGCATATATCCTAGTTGTTTCTAGTCATTTTATGTACTAGAATCTTAATTTATATATTTATATTTAAGGACAGTTGACTCTCTCCTTTTATTTTAGATACTGAAATTAAGAAGGTATTGGTTCTCGTACAGCTACCAATGCCAGAATATTCAGTGTACTAGGAGAAAGGCATGCTATTGAAAAATATGAACATATTCATGTGGCATATTTTGCAGTGAACCTACTCTCAAATAGAAGCATATAAAATTTGATTCATTTGTGAAAATGATAGGTATACATATGAACCTATTTATTATAAATAGTATAGTAACACTCTCAGATACAGACAATATAAAGGTTGCAGAGAGAAAAGGATGTGGCTTTCTGATCTGAAAATAAAATTGAAGTTGACATCTGCAAAGGAATTACAAATTAACCAAAGGGTAGCTAAGCTATGCTTTGGAAAAGGGAAAAAAAGTTATCTGAAAAGCAAAGAAAAATTTGTTATGTATTGTTGAACTTTTTCCCCAACTCCAACACAAATCGGTAAAAAGATTTAGTTTCTCTCCAAGCATTTCCAGCTGAACTGACCTCCAAGCA
Source organism: Podarcis filfolensis (assembly GCF_964270895.1). Taxonomy (NCBI): domain Eukaryota; kingdom Metazoa; phylum Chordata; class Lepidosauria; order Squamata; family Lacertidae; genus Podarcis; species Podarcis filfolensis. The sequence goes on along the minus strand of NC_139604.1, from coordinate 73,070,573 downwards.
CCTAAACCAATTGTAGAGGTAGCCCTGTAAATGCAAACAAGTTCAGTATTGATCTACTGTAGAAAAGAGTTGAGCCTGAACACTAGTGTGCCACAAAAAGAGGAAGTAAGCTCCATTAGAAGCTTGCTTTTCTATTATATAGTTCTTCTAGGGGTAGTGAGTTCAACGACAAAGCTCCTTGAATAGAGGCTGTACACACAGTAAAGCTTTGGATTACATAGAAAAAAGAGGATTGCATAGAAAGACAAGGATAACTCTTGGGGTGCAGTCCCATGGTCCCTTGTGCACACAGAAGGGCTTTTGATTGAGTGGATGCCACCACTAAGAGTAGGGCAAGGGATTTGTGGCCATTCACCTTCCTTCCTGTGGTCCCTTTGGCTCCAGAGTGTTGACAGACCCTCCAGAATGAGGTAGGAGGGGACAGGAGGGAGAATTCACAGACACCACCTCCGCACTTCTCTTCCACCAAAAGAAGTGTCCACTAGAAGGCCTTCTGTGAACACAAGGTCACTAACTGGATTCAATCCTATACCATCCCGCTTCCAAGTGAAGCAGAGTATTCACTCACTGGTCAAAGCACTCAGCTTTACTTAGAAAGATTCAATATAAGATTCATCCTGCTCAAGTTGGAGGGACCTTAGCAAGTTGCTATCACTTAGCAGCAGCTCTCCAACTGCAAAAGAGGAATAATTGTACCCTCCTCTACAAAGAGATTGTGAGAGAACAAATGAAAAAGCATCTGATTGAGAAGTATGGCCACACAGTGCACCAGTCTTAGTCTACCCATCAGACCCTCTCTCTGCTCTGCTTCAAAAAGTGATTTAAAGGTTTGGGATTGCAGGGGGAGAGCAGGATCATAAAAAAACACTCTCCCAGCTTCTTTCAGAATTCTGCATGGGGGAAATTAGGATACAAGCTATTATGTGCAAAAAAAGGAAAAAGGTAATTAATAACGAATGGATTTTAAATATGTCAGGCTTTGTTTTCCCACCCCCTCAAATATTTTTGCAAATCAAATTTTCAGTGCAATCCTATATACAGCTGCTCAAAAATAAGCCCCATTGACTTCAATAGGAGTCACTCCCAAGTAAAATAAATACAGAATTGCCTTCTCAGCATCTCCAGAGCAGGGAAAACTAAAAATACAAGCCCTGCCACAGTTATCAAAGAAGGAAGTGCTTATGTTTGGGAAATGCATGAAGATTAGTTCTGGGACACCATGGGAGGAAAGTAAATGTTGTGGGGATGAGACTCTGGTGCTGGCATTCTCCACAGCTTTATTTATTGAATTCGTTTTCACTGGGAACAGCCTGTTTCATCTGTGGAAGATGCAGCTGTTGAAGGAGGCTCTTGCCTATGAAAGCCCGCACAAATCTTGGTCATGCCACAGAGCATTTTCTGTTTCCTTGTTAACCCTGTATTTCATATGTCCTAGCTTAAGATCTACATCAGATGAAGCATCTAAGGAGTTCCCACTTTCAGATACTTGTGAGATAAGATTAAAAGTAAAACACTTTGAATCTAAAGTTCAGGAAGTCCAGTATAATTGCACCTTTTACATCCTGCATTGCACTCCAGCAGCTGAATTCCATAGCTCCCAAGAGCCAACTTATAGAGATGCTGTGCTGTTTGATTTGGCACTGCTCAAGGACCTTGGCAGATGATCAAATAAGGGGCACAGAAGAGCAAGAACAGCCTTAAGAAACTGTCTGGGCTGCTGCTGCTGCTGCTACGACTTTTGTGGAGCGAAAAAATATCACAAAATAGCTGTGCCTATTAACCAGTCACGCATTTCTCTGGCTTAAGTTTTTTATCTCTCTGCAAAGTAAATGTGCAGCCTGCTCCTCTGCCTATTTACTTAGAAATAAGGCCCTCTGGGTCCAGTGGGGTTTACTCCCAAATAAGTGTGCACAGGATTAAAGCCTAAACAGGTTTGTTCTGTGGACCTCCTTATTCATTTTACTTGCCTCAAACTCTGGAATGCCAGGAGATTTGGTTCATGGTCCTGCTAAACACCAAAAACAGTTGCAGTTTACAACCCTACTTCTGTATTTAAGTAAATGTTTACCTTAAGATAAAATGTACCTTTCTTCATTTCTTTTCCATATGAACCGTTTGCCTTAAATCTCAGGTCTTGAAAGCATTCCACACAATCTGGCCTAGATATCATTTTACCTAATTTAGAACTCAGGGGAAGATTGCAACATGAATTAGATGGAATCTTTTTATTTTAGTTTAGTTTTATGTGCTCATAAATATTCAGAAACAAAATACTATGTATGGTCCAGAGGGTCTCATTGCTTGACAAACTTTTTAGTATTAACAGGACCTCATAGGGCACTTAATTGTACACGATATATAAAGCTATGTCGGAAAAACTCCAAGCATGTTCTCTTTGTCAGCAGTGGATAAGATACTCCAAGAGTAAGGAGAAGATTGATCCCAGAAGCACATGGGTCTCAGTTCTCAGGGAGCGTTCAAATGTTAGCCAGACCACTTCCTTGACCTTGTTTCAGCCAAGTTAGGTGGTGCAGGAATGCAGGGCCACAGTTCAGTGATGGGGCTTATGATTTGCTTATAGAACGTCTCTAGTACGAGGCATAAATCATACAATTAGCAATTGTATAACTGGCTTTTCAGAAAAATATTGCAGGTACAGTTGGGCTGACCCAGACTGGGATCCTGGTGTGGATGCTAGGTGACGTATAATCCTGGGTACCCTGCTGCAGTCCCAGTCCAGATTGCACCCCACCCCCTCACTATGCCTATTTGTGTATGACCGGGGGGTGGGGGAGGAACACTTCCATTTGCTCCCATGGGTGCCTTTTCCTTAAGAAAATTGCAGCTACATAGGGGATGGGTAGACCAGGAGCACAATGGGGGCCAAAAGGTGAATGCCCCCTGTCAGGTTCCTGATCAGGGATGCTAAACTAGCAATTTATATTTAGGAAGCCAAAACAGCCAATCACATGTTTTGTTTCATACATTGTTTCAGAAAGTATGAATTAGGTTTGCATTAAAATGTGAACCATGGTGGACCAATGGCATTATTTCACAACTGCATGTGCTCATTTGAGTGTGGACATATAAACAAAGAGAACTTGCCAGCTGCCATCACCATTCAAGTAAAAGCTGTGGGCTGCCTCTTGTTATTACCCAGGCAAGCTGGAGGAACAACTACTGCAATCATATTGCCTCCAGCTAACTCAGAAATGATCTTAGAACCCACTCACCTGAATCACAGCAGTCAGCTGTGCATACATGCATTTGTGGGCATCTATACACACACACATTACTGAGAATTGTGCTTAACCTGGATTGGCTAGAACCTTTCGTGAGCACTCTGAATTGTAACAACCACCACTGGTCAGTGATTCCGATCATTGCAAAATTGCTGGCATTTTGCAAATTGTCCCAAGATTCAAATACTATAAAATCAAAGTGAACTGGTGGGCCACATGCGAAGCAGGGATTTGAAAGTGTGGATCAATCCCACTTCTGACCCAGACTAGTCCAGGATAAACCTAAACACTTTTAAGTATTTTTATTTTTATACTGCTTAACTGCGGTAAGAAGCAAGAATGGACTTTCCCCATTCTTTCATTTGCTTTCATTGTGGGGAGAAGGGATATTATAAAATTGCCCCAAATTAGTTCCTTTTAATCCTTCAATGCTTCTTGGGAAAAAAGCAATGACAAACCTAGACAGCATCTTAAAAAGCAGAGACATCACCTTGCCGACTATGGTCCGTATAGTTAAAGCTATGGTTTTCCCAGTAGTGATGTATGGAAGTGAGAGCTGGACCATAAAGAAGGCTGATCAGCAAAGAATTGATGCTTTTGAATTATGGAGCTGGAGGAGACTCGAGAGAGTCCCATGGACTGCAAGAAGATCAAACCTATCCATTCTGAAGCAAGTCAGCCCGGAGTGCTCACTGGAAGGACAGATCGTGAAGCTGAGACTCCAACACTTTGGCCACCTCATGAGAAGAGAAGACTCCCTGGAAAAGACCCTGATGTTGGGAAAGATTGAGGGCACAAGGAGAAGGGGACGACAGAGGACGAGATGGTTGGACAGTGTTCTCGAAGCTACAAACATGAGTTTGACCAAGCTGCAGGAGGCAGTGGAAGACTGGAATGCCTGGAGGGCTCTGGTCCATGGGGTGATGAAGAGTCGGATATGACTAAAAGACTAAACAACAACAACAATCCTAGCCTTCTTGGGTGCATGTAATAGAAAAAATAGCCCCGCCACCTTCTGCCTATAGTATCTGCCAACTCCACTGTTGTTCCAGCTCCCCAGTCCCTTTAGATACAACTATAATCTGCCAAATATAGGAATTGGTCTGACTTTGAAACCATCCCACCCTAGCAGGAGTTTATTCTCAACGGGGCAATAGAAATGATATGGAGAAATAAAGGTTCAAATCGCGCCAAGGTCCATGGGTACTTTATTGTTCCGGCTACGCAGATACCAGAAAAGACCTAGCCTATCAAGCTGTCTGAGAATACCCTTATAACAGTAGGACATTCCTAAAGTTTGAATAGCTTATCAGCATTCCTTGATAAGAAAGGGACTTGGGTGGAATCAATGCACATATAAAAAATGCTGTGCAAATGCTTTTTAAAAAAATGTTTTGAAAAATATATTGAATTTGCCATAGCTCACAATCGCTATCTAGTGTCACATTTGTATATTGCACTTTACAACACACTCAAAATATTTTATTTGCAACTGTGTAGCTGAGTCCTTAGAAAGTGGCAATCCACAAGGAGCTACTAATGCCAACCCTCGTTGGAAATCAGCTGGCATAACTGTGGCTTTGTTTGCAAGCATCCGTGCTGCTATCACATGTCTTCAGAACTGCTCCTCCAAGGCAGGTATAGTAATATTTTCGGTTTATAGACAAATTTCTGGCTAAAATCTTCTCCACATGTTTGGCTTTTTGGACAGTTATACTGAGAGTGAATCTGCTCAAACATTACTCTAATTGTGGAGGATAAGAACCCTAAGCACCTGAATATCTATAAGCTATAAGGGACAGTATGAATCCATAAGGATTTCTGACCTGCCTGGAGGCTTTTCCCAAAGATTTGGCTCCATCCTCTCCTACACTCCTGGGTTTTTGGAAATTTGAAATGACCTATTTGTTTTGACTGGCCTTCCCTGAATAACCTGGTGGTGTTTCCTGAATTGAGGTTGGAATACTATGTTATGGAAGACTGACCGTTTTGAAGATTGACTTTGTGGCGGCGAGGGGTGTTGTTTGTTCTTTAGTAATGCTGATTTCTTATACTTGCATTTTTATTATTGTAAGCTGCTTTGTACAGGATGTGCCTGGAGAAGAGGCACAGACTTAGTTAAAGTTAAGGTGTAAACTGAAGCTCACTCTTCCCAGGTTTGTTGTGCAACAGAGGCAAATGAGTTTTTCAGAGACAAGACTGCAGACACCTGGTTTACATTAGTACCGTGCAGATGTAGTTCTCCTTTGGGTCAGTTCACATGCAGCTTTTGGCTGCTTTCTTAATCGATTACTCTGACTTATAATTCACTTGCTTAAGGATTTCTGCAAGCAATGAAACTCCAGAATGTACCTTTCCATTTGTAGGTATAGTTCTAGTACTCAAGCTCCTGGGATATGCTCTGCATTAATCAGATGAATAAATCATGCCTATGTATTAAGAAAACACCCCAAAGTTGCCCAAAGCTCCCTATTGAAAGTGTGATAGTGATCATCCAGGCATGTAAGTGGGCAGGGGGGGGGGGAATGAGGACATGCATACCCTCCAACATTTCTCCAATAAAAATGGGACGTCCCATTCCATAATGATAATTTTACTATTTAGACTCCACACATCTTACTGGGTTGCCCCAGGCACTCTGGGCAGCTTCCAACTTATATAAAAACACAATAAAGCATTAAACATTAAAAAAAGCCTTCCCTATACAGGATTGCCTTCAGACAGCTCAGGGGTCAGATAGCTCCATACCCTCCAGTGTGCCAGTGTGGTGTAGTGGTTAAGAGCAGTAGATTTGTAATCCGGTGAACCGGGTTTGTGTCTCCGCTCCTCCACATGCAGCTGCTGGGTGACCTTGGGCCAGTCACACTTCTTTGAAGTCTCTCAGCCTCACTCACCTCACAGAGTGTTTGTTGTGGGGGAGGAAGGGAAAGGAGAATGTTAGCCGCTTTGAGACTCCTTAGGGTAGTGATAAAGCGGGATATCAAATCCAAACTCTTCTTCTTCTTCTCCTCCAACATTTCTCTAATGAAAATAAGAACATCCTAAGGAAAAGTGGAAGTGTGCTGTCGAAAACCTTTTACCACCCCAAGCAGCTGCACTACTTGATCTGAGAGGCATGATATCTTGTAGTGTTGCAGAAGATGATGCGTCACACCCCTCAGCTCAAATGCACCTTCATTGGCACCCCTAAAAGTATTTTCTCCTCCTATCAACAGCTTCTGTTGCTTTTGTAGTCATGTTGGCCTGATACTACTATATTAGTATTAGAATGCATGCTGATTTAGAAGGGTTGAGTATATCCAATAAAAACAAATCAAATTCCCATAGCATTTTTTCAAAAAAATACTGCAGATTTCATTGTTCAGAGGTAAGCTCTATGACATTTAAGACACTGGCATCTCCCACATACTTCTTTCTGAGGCAGGAGGATCACAGGCAGAATGTAGGCTCAGTCCTGATCTTTTAAAGAAATTGCTTCTTAATGGAATTGACTTTCTTATGCATTAATGACTGCTGTTCCTCCTGAAATATAACACGGGTGACAGAGTATTCCTTGTCATTTTTTGCTGCAATATGCAATATCGATTCTAATCTAATGCTGGATCTTTGATCTAGCTAAGTGCAGTGTGAATCCACAGATCTTGACCTGTAGCTCAAACATTTGTGCTTCCTTTTTAAAAAGTATATTATACGCACAAGCTCATTGGCAGGATTCAAGGGGCTTCCCTAAATAGCAACAATTATTACAGATAGTTCACCCAGGTTTTGTACTGGGTTCAAGAAGAGCACTCCAGAGAGAAGGACTAGGGACTGCTTCATCTGTTCTGGTTCTGCGATTTGAGACACTAAACTTCTTCTGGGATCTTAGCAACACAAATGCAAGAGTAACATGGTACAATATCGAGCCATGATGCTTCCCATTGCAGATGGGTGAACCCATGTATGAATGCTCCTGCATTCATATATTTTGCTCAATGAGTCAATGAGAAGGATATAGGATTGCCATATTTCAAGAAGAAAAAATGCAGACACCCCCAAAGTTGTTGAGCTTTATTAACGAAAACATCAGTGATTTCTTGGTTTACTTGCCGAAGTTCCAGGACAAATGGCCACCTTGCAGAAATCCATCCCACCCACCACCCACCCCCGGAAGTATGGCAGCCCAAGAAGAACACATATCCTTGGCCATAATAGATTCTATGTGAAGGATGTGGTTTTCAAACAAACAAATGAAGGAGAATCAGAATCAGAAGAATCTTTATTTGCATCAACCACCAGCCATAGCAATAAAATAAAATACAATGTACTGAAGATAGAGGTAAAAATTTAACTATACAAAATACATTCTGGAGGTTTACATCAAAAATCAAATTGCGTGTTGAGTCCCACAATGCCACCCCCCAAAAAATTCACACTTCACACATCAATTTTTGTTTAAGGTTTTTGGCATAATTTTGGCCACAACTTTATTCAAAATACAAAAAATGTGAGTGGTTGCTTAGGCATTGGTTATGACTATCTGTCCTTGCCCTCAAGGACAGAGCTGGCCTTCCGGACACCAACGGAAGCCAGCGTGGGAAACAAGTATTGGGTGAGAAAATGAAGCTGGGCAACAGTCCCTCACTTCTCACCCTCATGTTCCTGTGGGGCTTGCACGGCCCAAGTCCGACTCCGGGGACAAGGACGAAAAGAATGGCAAGCCCCTGGATTCCTTTAACGGAATTCCCTTTCCGCATCATTTGGAGGGATAGGCACTTACCCCTCCAAGAACCAATTTAACCAATGCCTAACCGCCATGGAGCCTTCAGCTCACCGCCAAACCACTCACAGACCCAACCAAGCCCTCAGCTTGGCCACCACTGCACCCAGCCAAGCCTCATTCCCTGAGGCAGAAAGATGCACGCCATCAGCTCTGAAAAAGGATGCAGCCTGAAAAAGAATCTCAGGATGGGAAATCACATCTCCACCCAGCTCAAAAATCTTTTTAGACACAGCAGAATTGATGCGCTTCCTGGCCCTTTCAGTGGCAGCTGGGCAACGACTACCCTTCCAAACACATCGTTGCAAAAGCTTTGACCAAAATATTTTTGCTGTCGGCACCACTGCCCGCAGCTTCTCCAGGTCACCCAAAATTGCAGCACGTGGTGAAAAAACAGTCCATGGAAACCAGGTCGTTCTCACCCAGCTGCACCCCAACAGCAGTGGGCGGCCCTTCCAGCAGCACCTGCCTCCGAATCAGTGGCAGGAATTCTGGCCGGCGCATTCCCCTTCTGGACAGCCAAGGCAACTGCACATGTGGAGGAAGGCCAAGACCCGGTCCCAATCCGGACTGCCGTGCACTGATGCCAGCCCAATGCATGAGGCTGTGCCCCACCATCCAGATGCGGACAGCTGCTAAACCTAAGATAAAACAAGCAAAAAATTGTAAGACACCAAAAATGTTAACGAACATAACCTTTGAATGCATTCAATTTCCAAAGACCTGGATCTTATTTCCACTGCCTTATTAACATGCTTTCCGGCCTTCCCAGTGGTAGTTGTCTAGGCATTGGTTCCCGACCAGCTGCACCTGACCTCAGCAGGGCAGCACTGACGACTGGGCCCCACCATATCGTCAGTACCAGCAAACATTGTGGGGGAGCAATGAATCCCAAGGCAATCGCATCCCGCCAGGTGTCGTTCCCCATAGGGGAAAGATGCGCCCCATCTGTCCTAAAGAGGGCAACAGCCTTGAAGAAAAATAGCAGGGTGCAATATTACAGAACCACCTAAAGCAAGGACCTTTTTTATTTTATTTTATTTGTTATTTTATTTTATTTTATTTTATTTACTTTATTTATTTTATTCTATCGTCCACCACCTTATTAACATGCTTTCTGGCCTGCTCGGTGGTAGTTTGTCTAGGCATTGGTTCCCGACTAGCTGCACCTGACCTCAGCAGGGCAGCATTGACGACTGGGCCCCACCATATCGTCAGTACAAATAAACAGCGTGGGGGAGCAATGAACCAGGATCAGACTCAAGCTCACCCCCAAATGCTCCCAGGGACTCTTGCATGGCCCGACCCCTCGAAAGGGGTCGACAAAAGCATGGCGAATCCTTGGATTCCCTTAATGGAATGACTTTGCGCATTGGAGGGGACAGGTGCTCCAACCCCCCCCCTCCAGACCACCTTGAACCAATGCCTTAAATTATTTTGAGTCCAGGGAGAGCTGCCATCAACTCAATCCAAGCCCTCTTGCATGCAGGGATGCAGACTTATGCTGGAGGAAGACAGCAAACATTCTCGCCCAGCTGTACTACCAGCACTGCGGGAGGACCTGCACAGGTCACACTCGACCGCACCAAAGGAAGGATCACCTCCCAAAGCATTCCCCATCTGGACATCCAGTATATGTTCACATGGGCAGTTAAGACTGAGATGGCGCCCCAGTCCAAACTCGTCAACATGCTTGCCAGCCTAGTGTACAATGCTGTGGCCCAAATGTGCACAGCTGCTCCTATGAAAAAAGGAAATAACAGACAAGCATCAGCACAGACATCATTGTGACACTTCCTGATATAACCCTTGTCAGCGTCAGACTTCCAATGACCCGTATTCACAATCCTGTCTCCTGACGGGCCCCCAGTGTGCAGCCTTTGCAGCAGCACCAATCGTAAGGAATGAGGCGTGTTCAGCGGTAAGCAAGCCATAGGCCGTAATAACTGGTGCACGACGTAAGCACATTGATGCCTGGCTAACAGGAACCCATTTTCATGCACTAGGAGCGGGCCAGCCCCCAGGGGAACGAAAAGCCAAATATTCTGTTATCCATAACCAGGCAAGGGCCCTCCTCACCTGTGGCGGGAAGCCTGATTGTGGCACTCCTGCCCACTAAGTCTGTTTTAGAGTTCCCAACTCTAATGACAAGCTCCAAAGCAGATAAGGAAAAGTCCTGAAGCAATAAGCCTCCAGACTCTCAGCCCCGTGCTGGCTCCAACAACCATTTTCCCAACCCTCAGTGCAAAAATGCAATGGACTACTGAAAGGAGTCTCGCCTTGATCTTTAACCAGCAGACAAGTTTTAACTTGTTGCAGATACTGCATAGGTAAAAATTGACCGACTTCCTGCCCACTGTCCTATGAGGTTGGAGCCTATTCCAACCTTCCAAGGCCCTGCGCACTACAAACTTTATACAAGGGTCTCTGAAAAATAAAGCTTCAGTGTAACAGACATTGCAGCGGACTGAATTCTGATAGTTATAACCGCATGCCCAATCTGCAGCAGGTGGACCAAATACTGCAGGATCTGCTCAGAGGATGGGGGCCAATTCATCTGAATGGCTGAGGACTGCCAGCTTAAGGCTAAGAAATCCATCCAGGCCTTCCCATAAGAGCTAAAAGCAGAAGGGGAAATGGAAGCTGCTGCTCTCTGTAATTACTAATTGTTGTCAAAATGCCACAGGTGGTCTGGAAAAGTCTGGCAATAGCTGAGTCTGGAGCCCAGGATCTGAAGCGCTTCATCTGAAAATGGGATAGAGTGTCAGCGACATCATTAGAGGATCCCGTAATTTGCAGAGTAGAAAGCACAATATTAAACCTTAAGCGGCGCAGCTCGAAAGCATGAGCGGAGGGGCAGAGACTGTGCTAGAAAGTGAGGACTGTTTTGCCAAGACGCTCACCACTACCTGGTAATCAAACCAAAAGCAGATCCGATGGTCACTGAACTCCTCGGGCCACATGTGAACTGCTACTACAATGGGGAAAACTCAAGAAAAGTTATGTCACATGACTGCCTCACCACACCGGGCTTGAGGCCATAGCTTGGCACACCAGCAGCCCTTGAAATAAAAACCAAAGGGCAAAGATCCAGCAGCACCAGCATGAACCTGAAAATCCCTGTGCGGGTTCAAGGTATCCTGCCATGGCGAACTATTATTGCATACATTCAGGAATTGCTACTATCGCCTGATATCTGCCTTTACCACACTTGGTAGGCATACACAAAGGTAAGGGGACCTCAGGCCGCAGGCAGCCTGGCCTAGTGGGAAGATTAATTAAGTGACCCAGCAAGATCGGATCTGATGAAGCATCACTTGCTACAGAGGAAGTATTACAAAATAACTTCCTTCAAGGCAGACAGCTTCTCCATAGGCAGGTGGTATGTTTTAGCAACGATATCCAACTGGATCCCTAAATAAAATGGGAATATGGGCAAAAGGTATTGAGCTATTGCTTGCCAGCTTCCAGCCCCCACTTGGGCAGGGGGCATCTTGTGCTGCCATCATAATATGTAAATTTACAGGGCCGACACTGGCCAGAACCCCTAAAGAAGTCCCGACAAAGCTGCCGCCGAGCCAGCTTCCTTTTCAGACACACACTCTGTGCAATGCAAAAACACACTCTGTGCAGTGCACACACACTCCATGCAATGCAAAAAACACGCTCCGTGCAATGCAAAAAACACGCTCCGTGCAATGCAACTACACACTCCGTGCAATGCACACACAAACCCTCCGTGCAATGCAAAAACACACTCGGTTCAATGCAACTATACACTTCGTGCAATGCAAAAACACACTCCGTGCAGTGCACACCCCCCCATGCAATGCAACTACATTCCGTGCAATGCAAAAAACATGCTCCATGCAATGCAACTACACACTCTGTGCAATGCACACACAAACCCTCCGTGCAATACAACTACACACTCCGTTCAATGCAACTACACACTCTGTGCAATGCAAAACACACTCCCTGCAATGCACACACACTTCATGCAATGCAACTACACTCCATGCAATGCAACTACACTCCGTGCAATACAACTACACACTCCGTGCAATGCAACTACACACTCCGTGCACTGCACACACCCTCCGTTCAATGCAACTACACCCTCCGTGCAATGCAAAAAACACTCTGTGCAATGCAACTACACCCTCCATGCAATGCACACACACTCCGTGCAATGCAACCACACCTTCCGTACAATGCAACAACACACTCCGTGCAATGCAACTACACACTCCGTGCAATGCACACACACCCTCCATGCAATGCACACACCCTCCGTGCAATGCAACTGCAAATCTCTCACGCAATGCAATGCAATGCAATTGCAGCCCGTGCAGCGCCATGCCCTGCAACGCACAGAGCAAACTGCAATGCGGGCACGCAAAGGTGCTTTCTCCCACTTGCATATTGCAAACGTGGCGCCCGTTACATCCCTGGCAGTGAGGAACCACCAAAAGGACCTAAGTGTCCAGGTAGAGCAATGGGGGAGCATGCAGCTGTCCCATACAGGGACCAATCCTGCAACCTAGGCATTACCGGCACTATGCGCTGACCCAGTGAAACCAATGCTTCATGGACCACATGGGGACACTATTCAGGCCGAAAACGCTTCCAGGCCATTAAATTCTAGGGCAAAGCCCTAGGATCACCTGCTAGGCCAGGCATAAATGTTTCCAGTGAAATAGCAGAGTTGAGGTAGCCCACAGCTTGTCCAGGTACCCCTGCTTGCCCTTTTAGAGGGAAGCACCCCTTCAAGAAACCCAAAGTTCTTTTATCACAAATGGGCCGAACTACCCAGCAACAGAATAGCCCAAAAGGAGCAGTTTGTTTTGTTTTGTTATAACAATGGCTAAGAGGGGTATATGAACCCTGTCTCCCAGGTCCTAGTCCTATACTTTAGCCACTAAGCCACAATGGCTCGTCTCTAAAATGGCAGTCGCCACTATCAGGGCAAAAGAAACTTAAAGAAAATAAACTTGTTCAGAAACAGCATAGTTCAAGAGCATATACAGAGTGCTCATAGTCCTTGGAGGCACAGGGAGCCTCTGGGGCCCTCTGTCTGCCTCAGATATACATTAGCAGCAACTGGGCCTGCAAGCAGATACATTCCAATAGCGATAATGAGTCACGTGTCAGAGACTTAACAATTAACTGCTACCTGTAGCAGACTTAGGCTTGGAAGTTATGTGCAGGCCGAATAGGCCTCCCTGCTTCTGCTCTTGAGAATCTTAGTCTCATAGCAATATTAAAGGAACTCAAATTAGTGCTCCCACCCAAGGCTAGCTTAAAATTTGGCCAACAGCACTGCACACACTCAAAATAAAGCCAACCTTCGGGGATACTATAAACGAAAGTGATTCCAGCTAAGCTGGGAACAGCCCTAACTAGCCCCACAATTTACAACAAGAGAAATGGGGGAAACCTTTTTGCGAAGGAAAGCCCCTAACGGGGGCTCTCTCCCTATTGGGAAAGGCAAGCCATAGATACAGGGAGAATCTTCCCACAGGGCAGGGTAAGGGGTGGGGTGAGAAATTGAACAGGAAAAGGGGGGAATTAAATTATTTAAGGGACTAGAGAGGATTAAAAAGAAAGGGGAAATACAGAAATAAAGAAATGTAACCAGACAATGAGAAGATTGTCCAAGTGCTCCATGTGATCCGGTGCAAAATGGCCAAGAGGACATCCAACGTCTGGCCCCTGTATTTAAAGACTCTGACCCCTCCTCCAAATTGGCAACAATCAAACTCCCCAGCAACCCAAATTTAACCACTTAAAGGCTTGGGTTCCTTACCAAATTTGCCTAGTCACTGCAGGGTGGCTTGTTCCCCCAACCGCAACACATGCTCTCTGTTAGGGAGAACACGCTTAATAGATCTTATTCTAATTGCCCCTGCTAATTTATTTATTTTTTGCTGTTTTTGCTGTCACCTGGTTATCTTGATCTGGTAGAAGAAAGGACACAGTAGCAATGGTTGAGCAACCTGTCATAACCTCACTCCTCAAATCTTTATAAAGAGTGCAAGCTAGAAGCACATGAGCTACTGATTCAATACTGCCATCTCCATTTCTGCTGTTTTCCCAGCAGAAATTCTGAAATTGACCCTCAACTACAGCTGAATACAGTATATTTAAAACTGTGTAAGTGAAAGTGCTTCTGTATTTTGGAATTCTATATTTTGTTAAATTTTGCAAATAGGGTACTAACGTATCAAAATGACTAGGTGGAAACCATCATACCATGGACAAAATGTCCTTCTTGTGGTCAAATTATTCTGCCGCTCAGTATCATATAGGCGCTATCTAATTAAATTGTTTGCTTTACTGAAGCCCAGTGTTAATAACTGCCATGGTGATAAACCAGAAAAGTAAAGTTTTTGGTTGACAATTTTAGTTCAAGAACTCTCATGACAGTCTTGCGATACTAAGGGTAGTAGAGCAGTGGGATTTAAATTTAGCTGAAGCCAATCATTAAATGTCCTACACCAAATCTGTAATTCAACAGAGGGGCAATTAGCCTCCAAGAACAATGAATACAGGATTTGGAACACAGGATAGAACAGGAAAAAATTGCCTTAGAAACTTAGACTGAACCACTTCTGTAGCTTCAAGGTGCGTGCCTGTCCAAACCTGAGCCCCATATAATAACTGTGCTAGGGGTTTAGCTTTAAACACTTCGAGTGCTGATGGTGTGTGATCAGAAACAAAGGAGAACATTTGAATGATTGATTCCAGCAATCTAAAGTTGCACCATTCAAAGTGAAACTGTACAGCAAATGCCACACAATGTGAATCTGCTGTGTTTTTAGCATGGCTCCTCTTTGGGACACAGCCTCACTGCCATCCAAGCTCACAACAATCTTTTCTAGTCTTTAGGTTTGGGGACAGAATTACTTCAGCCAACTGCTTCAGCCAAACTTGTGTTCTAAGGGCACTTCCAGATGCAGCTCCCCATCATTACTGTTGCGCCTTCAGCTGGAAGCGAAATCGCAACGACAACTCTGCTTCCAGACTTCTAACAGTTGGTCTTCAAGTGGATAGTTTCCCTTTCCCCAGGCCCAAAAGCTGAAGAGGGTGATTTTCATTGGGATCATCGTGCGTAGAGAAATGGTTAAATATTCTCTTTCCCCTCATTGAACTCCAGATTGTGCTTGTATTTCCCGCAAACACATTTAAGGGAGGGGAGAAAAAAGCGATATAAAGACAATTGTTCAGAAATGGAAACGGAAAGGTGAAAGTGATAGTGATGATTCCTAGAGAGGAGAGACAAACCATAGTGAAAGAAATTGCTAGTAGCTAGAGCAAACTAATTGGTCAGGACAACTGTCTAATAGACCATCTACACCTGAGGAAATTGCAGAGCCATTCCATTGAGTTAAGGGCGGGGAATCAAATTTTCTGAGTTCTAGGTAGAGGAGGAAAGAAACAGATCAGGGAAAACATGATCTCCAAGGTATTCATGAGTATTTGGAGTATTTTGGAGATATTCCAAAAAAGTGAGTGAATAAGTGTGGCAATTACACAATTAATACCCAGTCTGGAAGCAAGTTAGGAATTAGAATATTCTGTTCTAGATCACACATTACATATTTAGTCTTCAAAAACTGACTGTATTAAGCAGCTACAGAATCGCACCTCATTTTGATCAGGTGTGCAATCTTCCCAGTAAGAGTTCAGGAGAAAACTTCTGCAAATTTGCAGAAGCTAGCTGTGAACAAGACAGATTGCCCAGCATTTGTGATAGCATAAAGCCACCTCCCTCTCCTGAACAAAAATTTAATCAGATAAAAGATCAAGGTGTTTAAACTAGGCAGATAGCTTGCCTGAAGCATGAGTGGGGAGACAGGAAGAGGAAACCAGCATTAGATTTGAAAGGAAATAAAGACATGTGTTGTTTGAGGAGTGAAGGATTGGGGGTGGTGAAGGGAAAGTCAAGTTTGCTCCGCATTGGGGGGGGGGGACACCATCTCGTTTGTATGCACCATTAATTTGTTTATGGCTGTATATAAATGTAGTTCACACGCCTAGGAAAATGGCTGCACGAGAGGCTGTACACTCAGCGTTTTAGACCTAATGCAGTGTGCAAACATATATGTGCCTTTGTTAACAAAATGTGGTCTCCCTGTAGCCCTTGTGGAGACAGGAAATATTAATTTAAATGTATTTCACCATCTTCATGATAGTGACTAGGATAAAATGCAGAGGAGAGCAAAACCAAACAGTTGTAGCAACTCATAAATATTTATTTATTGTAGTTTTAATATAGTTAGTTGAATAGAATGCACACCCCATTTGGGGTGTCTAGCGAACTCATGTGAATGTTTGCTTTTACTAAAAATGTTCAGCCTATTGTCCTAATAACACAGAAGCATGTTCAAAACTCTCACTCTCATTCTTTAAAACTAGAGCATTTTTATGTTTCTCCCCCAGATCTTATCTCATCTTTTAGGCCCATATTAAAGTTAGGGTTTTACTTCAACTCACTTTCACATTGCCCAAAGGAATACTCAGTCACGTACTTCTGGTGCTGGAGGTGGGTGGGTTAAGTGAGTCCTGCTTCCTCAGTGACCCCAACCCCCCATTCCTAGTTACTGTCCCTTGCTAAGCTACCCTCCGAAGCAGCATTCGCACGAGTCTACAGTTATGGTTTATTATGGTAGCCAGCCATTATGTGATTGTCTCAAATCAGTTCTCCTCGCCCTCACAGAGATGATAAGACTTCCTTCCCTGAGTCCTCTGGTGAGAGTTGGAGACTTGGAGGGTTCCTTCTTCTTTTAATCACTTCACATTATTCGTTGGGGAAGGCAGAAGCAACAAGAGGGTCCCCACTGCTTCTTTCTTGCTGCTTCCGCAAAAGTATTGCAGTAAATGAAATATCCCTCCCCACTCCCAAGTTCCCTGCAATTTACTGAGACCTTGGGAGGAGGGATCTTTTTGCTGATCATCAGGGGGAAGGGGCTGTCACCAGAGGGGAGGAAGGGTGATTGCCATGGCAACAATTGTGGAGCCCTGCATCGCAGCCAGTGTAAAAACTTAGAATCAGGATGCCAAGGCTGTGCTTTTAAGTAGCTCTGTAGATTGCAGTGCAAAAACAGACAAGTTTTGTCTGCTCAGCTTCTCTCCGCAATGGAGATGAATAACTGTATGGATGCTTGCTGTCTAGTGAGCCAAAAGAGGAAAAATTACACCCTTTCCTTGGTTCTTTGCATTAGGCCTAAGCAGAATATCTCCTTTATCCCACTCAAGGGTGTTATGTTTCTTTTCTTAGGATGCCATCTGTGTCAGAAAAGATGGCTACTTCTGCATGCCTTCGGTTGTGCAGAATACAAATATGGTTGTAGACTGATAGTGGAAGTGGTTTCAACTCACATTGGCTGTGTTCAGAAGCATTTGTTTTTCAGGACACAGAACGTGTGTTCAAACCACCACAATTGGAATGTATTGTCTGGTTACCTTCAGCATAAGTGGTAGACTGCCTCAGTCACATTGTGCTTAAAGTGAAACTCAGGTTGACTGCACAAGGATTCAGAGGGTATCAAACATGTCTTCAAAATGAAGTACTTTAGTACAAACTACGTACAAAGCCAGCAGCAGCCCTGATCCAGCCACAGTTATTCCATACATGGTGGACCTGGTGAAGTGGGGGATGTAACAGGTTTTTGCATAGCGAAAATCCCTGCATGCAGCAATTGGTTGTGTACCAATCCTGTCTTTGAAACGCTACCACTGCCATCAAAGTTGTTGAGCGGTTCAGTGCGCATTTGTGTCTGAGTGGATGTGGCAGCAGCAACGATAATTTATCAGATGTGATAAGAGCTGGGGAAAGTGGACACTCAAACCCACCCATTGACCTTTGTTCCTCAACAGGGGCTCAGCCCAGTGAAAGGATTCACTCAGAAGCCCTGGCAACACCCTAGGACCACAGTAATGGAATGCAATCCCTCTCGATATTAGGTCAGTCCCACCTCACACGTTATTTACAACCTTTAGATGGCGGAATGTAAATGAGAGTAGCTAATTGGGGCGTGCTAAATTATTATAGATTATCCTGGTGGCTATGAATATTATAATTGTTTATTGTTGCTGACTACATGTCTTGGGTGTTTTTTTTTAAAAATCTAAAATGGAATTGTATTTTTAAAAATCTTCTAAACTGCTGCAATCCAGTCTGTCACCTGACCAGTGTTGTGAGAAGCTTCTGTTCCCCCATCCATCAACATTTGTAATCAATACAAGTGTCTTGTTTATATTTCAGCCATTATCCTTCAGGAGGGGCAGGCTGGGCAGGAGGATGCACCATTTTGTACTTGAGTTAGGAAACATTCCCCTGACTTTATCTTGATGCTGATGGGAAATAAAAGTAAGTAAGGATGCAAGATGAGAGCCTTGGTTTATGTCTTGCTACACCAAGTGTTTGAAATCCGCATACCCTGCCCATTTAAAGGGCATGGCATGACGAACTGACCGGCTTATTAACAAGCAACTCACAGAGAGGCAAGTGCATAGCCAATCTTTTTAAGCTGCTGATACAAAATGTGCATCTAGTAGCAGTGTCATTCACTTGGGAAACCCTTCCTCCATCTATTATTAAGAGGATGGAAGCAATCTTGCTGATGTCTGTGTGTATGTTCACAGCTGTCTGGAAATTGGAGGGCATGCAAACCGCAGAAGAAACATCATCTCAACTAGCTGTGGGTTGAATAGCAGCGAGTCACTATTTATCCCTGTCAGCTACAGGCCCTATTAACTATTTTTAATGAATTACCACTGCTTTTACTTTTGCCATCAGCCGTGACCTTCACCATTTAGAAACACACGGTCTCTCGTAAACGATAGTCCACAACAGAGAAACCTGAGAAGGATTCTATCACGGCTCAAACTACAATATCTATCACTAAAACAAACTGCTCATTCTAGCTGAAGAGACACTCTTATATATCATGGAACCAGCCTTCCATATTTTGAAATTTACTACCCTGCATTGGCTGGCTTCTCCCCCGCCCCTTCCCTCTCTCTCTCTCTCTCTCTCTTAAGGAGGCCAAGCAACCTTGTTCACTTAATACTTTTGATAAACTTCTACTGACAAGGAGCTTGATTAATGATGGTTAAAAGAATTGAATCAAGAGTCGGAAAGACAGGGCCAAAAAAATCAGACTGCTGGGCTGATGGAAACGAGCGTCTCTACAGAAATATATGATGGACCCTCCTTTTTGCCATGCCAAGTAATTACTCGCACAGGCCTGTTGTAATAATTCCTATTACAGCCAAAACGGAAAAGTCAGTAACTCACAGCCCTGGGACAAGGTGAAGGCAAGGCCAGAGTAGCACAGATCAATATTTCATTTACTCACTGAGGTTAGCTTCTATCCCTGTATCAAATTCTCTTACAGAAAGCCATGAAAGAAATGAGGTTTGCTGGAAAACACCCAATACCGGACCCTCATTTCCTTGGGGGTGCTCATAGACTAAGCAGAGCAACAAAACCTTTCAGCAGAACAATATGCACTCAAGGTCACTCATTACTCGCTCCTGTTGGAAAATAAAGTGCCATTAGCCTGATATGAGTAATGTACATCAATCAGCTTCAGACCAGCAAAAGTATGTTTTCAGCTTGCTCTTGCTGCTGAAAATGAATGAGCCGTGTTAACACTTTCTGAGCAGTTTGACAACTGTGAAATATTTTTACCCCTGGCATTATCATTCCTTTCAAAGTGGTTTCATTATCATCTCATCATTTTACAATCAAAACAGAACATTTGCAGGTTTTTGATTTGCTTCCCCCTATTCCCTCTACCTTCAATATATGTTAAAAGCAATCCACTATTATTGTTTCTGTGCCCCCATTATTGGTCTAAAATAGCTAGGTAGATACTTTAGCATTGAATCTACATTGTGATGCTCCCTTGCACAGCTTCTGATGAGCGAAGCAAGGCGAAAACTTGTACGTAGAAGCCAAATATATAATTATTTATTGAAATATAGATAAATACCTTTTAATTTTACTGATTTACAATAGAGACAGTTTTGGTCAATAACAACAAAACTTTACCCACACAATAGCTATGTTTTTAAAGGGCAAACCATAGGTCTTGCTATTATATAAACAGCATCTGTTAACCTCTTTAATGGTCATAAAATTCATTAGAGAACAGCAGAAAACTGCACAAGAGTTTTTATAGCAACTCTAGTAGTCCCTGTCATAGCTGTCAACTTTTCCCTTTTTTTGCAAGGAATCCTATTTGGAATAAGGGAATTTCCCTTTAAAAAAGGGAAATGTTGACAGCTATGGTCCCTGTTCATTCAATACAATATTTTTGTGTGTGTTGAAGCAGTGTGCAGAAACAATGCAAAATTTAGAATGAACTTTTTTTTTTTTACTGAGAAGCAGATAATGAGCCACAATTCCTGCTGATACAATCATCCCAATCTGTTTTTCTAGCAACAGAGGTGGAAGGGGCTGCAGCAGTCTAGGGTCTCTCTACACATAAGGTCCTAAGATGAGCTCTGCTGGATCAGGCCCTAGGCCCATCTAATTCAACACCCTGTTCTCACAGGGAAGCCCAGAAGCAGCGCTCTTATCTTCCTGTTACAGATAGGTAGCCGTGTTGGTCTGCCATAGTCAAAACAAAAAATTTTTTTTCCTTCCAGTAGCACCTTAAAGACCAACTAAGTTAGTTCTTGGTATGAGCTTTCGTGTGCATGCACACTTCTTCAGATACCTTCAGATATCTGAAGAAGTGTGCATGCACACGAAAGCTCATACCAAGAACTAACTTAGTTGGTCTTTAAGGTGCTACTGGAAGGAAAAAAATTTTTTTTGTCTTATCTTCCTGTTATTCCCTGGAACTGGAATTCAGAGGCCCACCCTTACACTATATTGAGGAAATGCAGGGTTTGGCGTGATACAGCAATCCAGTCTAATCTATGGCTGCCACTTTCCAATTCAAAAAGGGCTCAGTTGCCTTTATTTAGCAAAGCTGTGGTGTGGCTTCTTACAACACTCATGCAGAGAAACCATACCTGAATAATGGTTCCCTGCCACACCTTTATCTAACCCTGATCTGATAAAGCACACACCCTCCCTCCTGCAGCCCTTATCACAAGGAAGGGAGGGTGTTTGGATATGAATGTCTCTTCAGTCTCATCAAAAGAGGACATTTGGGTTTGATGACAAAGCATTTGGTAAGCTAGCAAGTTTTCACAATGGGTTTTAGGCAAGCCTCTCTAATGGTGTGTAGTCTATGCTGCCCACTACTTCACTTTCAGTGGAATGCATATCTAGACGTTTCACCCAACAGCCTTTTTCAGTCAAAGCAATGTTGTGCAGATAGACCAGAGATCACTTGAATATGCACTCATTGATACTTATCTGATATACTCTACGGACCTTCAAAGTGCAAGGGAGCCTTTTCATGTGCAGTTACTTTATAGGATCCTGGCAGGAAGTTGCCCTCAAATATATGTTATCTGTGCACCCTCTGAATACTATTCTCTGTTTCAGCTCCAGGCTGAAGAGAAACAAGCTTGGCAGGGCTCCCCACCATATATCTTTTTGCTTAAGTAGAAATTTCCTGCATATCTTAAATAATATTATGTGAACACTTTAATTACTGATACAGAAATTTAATTAAGTGTGTGGCCCCGGGTTCTGTGTTGCAGTACTCTTGTGGCCCACTTGGTCTGAGAGGTTGAGCCACCCTGCCATACAGGATCCTGGAAGGGAGTGGTTCTGACTCAGTGGTTACATAGATGCTAAGTTACATCTTGGTATATTGTTGCCTCTGTTTACCTCCAGTGTCTAGTCTCTAGTGTCCACCAGACCAAGCACTGCCCATTGGCCATGTATTGTGGCTCATATAGTGATTGAGAATGCTCTAGTTGCCAAAGTCCTAAGCATGTGGGAAATCCAGACAGTTTATTGAATCTCCCTTGAACTACCATACACAGCTAGTTGGCTTTGTTTAAGCTTGGTGGGTCTAAAGTTGCTGAGGAGAAAACCTATTCTATTGAATATACCAGTCTGACCTTTTACAGCAGATTCTTCTAAGAAAATTAGAAAAGTTATTAATATATAGACACACAGATAGAAATTATTGATCTGTGTAACACTTTACATTGTTACTACAAGACAAAAACTGTTTGATAATACAGTGGTACCTCGGTTTTCAAGCGTCTCAGAACCCAAACGCCGAAAACCCGGAAGTAATTGCTTCCATTTTCGAACGCACCTCGGAAGTTGAACGGCTTCTGAGGCACGTTTTTCATTTTTTCCCATTGACTTTGCAGCCAGCCCATTGATCCTCAGTTTTTGAACGTTTCAGAAGTTGAACTTTCTTCCGAAACGGATTATGTTCGAAAACCATGGTTCCGCTGTACTGAGATTTTTTCTACTAAGAATATCAAATATTTTCTATATAAGTCAAATGCTATCTCAGATTAATGCTTTTATAAACATGATGGAAACATCTAAGTTTAATATTAATAAACACAACTCGATTCCTTTCCTTTTATGACTTTGATAACTCTATTGTGAGGACAGTGTGAAGCCACACATGACTACTCTGACGAACATCCCATTGAATTTAGCAGACCTTAGTAAGTGGGCACAGGATTGCACAGCCAATGCTTGTATCTCAATCCTACTATAAAAAGATCAGTTAGCCATATGCAGTCATCCACAGAAAGACATTCTGCAGTGGTTACAAATTGACTTTTTATGGAGAAAATAAGACTATTCCTAACCTATGGCACTGATATTATATTTTGTTAATATTTTATGAAATAAAAGTCCTCCCATTAGAGGTGGCAAATGGCTTTATAATTATAGCACTTTGCAGAGCAGAATGACTTTCCCATTTCATGGAAAAAGGACAAAATGTAATTTCATTATCAGCCAGCCAGTGTCGTTCCATATTTCTAAAGGCCCCAGAGATTGCTATTCACAGTCCTTGCCCCACTCCTTTTACCAAATATTAGTACAATTATTTTAAAAGTAAATTATTACACCTCTTTTAGCTGTACACATAGTTAATTAAATAGCTTTATTTACAAATTTCATTTTGAAAAGAAAATTTAGCATTTCCGAGCAGCATATTTACAAACCTTAGTAGTGGATGCGTGTAACAAGAGCCCCAACACATGCATTAAACATGCACGCATGCACTGGCGGAGGAATGGGGGGAACGCACTGCTCCCGGCACCATCGGGGAGGGGGGTACCATCATGGCTGCCCCCCCAGTCTCACTCCGTGGACCCCCCCACCACGCCGGGCACCATGCCCCCAGTGCACACGCCCCCATGGCGGTGTGCCAGGCCCCCGCAGGTGACGAGCCATGGCCCCGGGGCACATGCCACGCCCCCGGGAGACGTGCCAGCCCTGCACCCGCCTGCTCTCCGCCCCCGGTGCTGGAGCATGCAGCTTCGCCGCTGCACACATGCAGGGGGCAAAAATGTAGAAGTGACAGTGGGGCAAGGGGGTAGTTAACCATTTCCATACAATTATTCCATTTCAAAATCTCACCCCACTGCCACTGCATCCTTCCATGGTGTTCCAAATATGTGTCTGCAAGGCCAAATACGTTTCAGAGCTTCTGGTGCTGGGCAGAAGTGGCATGGGGTGGAGATGGGCTACTGGCTTGATCCAGCAGGCTTTTCTTATGTTTGTTGCTGAACCTAGGGGGAAGGATGGGGCAGCTGTGACCCTCCAGATTCTGTTGGATTCCCAACTCCCATCAGTCCCAGCCAGCATGGTCAGGGATGATGGGAGTTGCATCAATTTTGTCGGACTGGTCATGTTGTGCAGATGCCTGATGATCGTCTTCCAAAGCAACTACTCTATTCCAAACTTTAAAATGGAAAGCGTAATGCTGGTGGTCAACAAAAGAGGTTTAAAGACCCTCTCAAGGCAAATCTTTAAAAATGTAATATAAACACCTACAACTAGGAAACACTAACCTGCAAGTGCTCCAATTGGAGAACAGCCTTTACCAAAGCTGTCACGGGTTTTGAAGTCGCTTGAACTCAGGACGAAAAGGAGAAACGTGCTAAGAGAAGGCACATTTGGCAAACCGTCACCATGATCAACTTCTGCCCGGAAACCTATGTCCCCACTGTGGAAGGACGTGTGGATCCAGAATTGGCCTCCACAGTCACTTACGGACTCGCTGTTAAAACCATGTTTAGGGAAGACAATCTTACTCGGCTATGTGTGATCGCCAAAGAAGAAGATCCTAACAGCTTCTGTATGACCATAACTTCCCCGTCCCTGTTCTAGGACCTCCTGCCAGTGGTGGGTGGAAGGCAAGGCAACATTTGTGGGCTGAGCAACCACTTTCAATCTTTTCTTTCTTTAGTAGCCTGCACTACAGCAATGCAGTGTCATTTCCACCCACCTATATCTCCCCATCCTCTATCCAGACAATCAAGAGGTATTAACACAGATCAAGGATGCATTCCAAATATGTAAAAGCACTTGTGGAGGATGTAGAGCAGCCTGATGCGGGAGGGAGGGATGTCCTGGGGAGATTCCTGAGAACCAGATAAAGAGCCCACCCAAGTATTACAACGATAAAACAACAAAAGAAGATGATAAAAGAGAATAGGAGATAGAGCATGGATTTATTTTATTTTATTAATCTTTTGATGAAACATCAACTCCTTTCAGAACAAATAAAGTCTTTACCAACTAGCAGAATGCAACAAGAGAGAAGCTAGCTGGGCACCATTGTGTTTCACAGTTTGGGTATGGCAACAGAGAAGGCAGCCTTCACTTTCACCACCGTGAGAAAGAGCTTCTCCCATACATTGGGCACAGAGAAAGGCCTCTCCCCAAGATCTGAGGCAGGCTGGTATGGAAGAAGGCAGCCCTTTAGGTATCCTGCCCCCAAGCCATTTAGTGCTTTAAAGATCATAACCAAATCATAACTGAAGCAAGATCACATCCACACCAAACATTTAAAGCACATTTGTTGTTGTTTAGTCGTGTCCGACTCTTTGTGACCCCATGGACCAGAGCACGCCAGGCACTCCTGTCTTCCACTGCCTCCCACAGTTTGGTCAGACTCATGCTGGTAGCTTCGAGAATACTATCCAATCATCTCATCCTCTGCCATCTCCTTCTCCTTGTGCCCTCAATCTTTCCCAACATCAGGGTCTTTTCCTGGGAGTCTTCTCTTCTAATGAGGGGCCAAAGTATTGGAGCCTCAGCACATAGTTTTCCCCAAAGAATTCTGAGGGCTGTGGTTTACCCTCCAGAGAGCTACAATACTTGGTACCGTGAATAAACTACAGCTCCCAGGATTCTCCGGGGGGAAGCTCTATGCTTTCAATGCATGGTGTGAATGTGACCCATGTGATGCACTGACATTGGGATCGTGTGACTTGTGGCACACTTACTTTGGCATGTGCTGCTCTTTGGTCTGCTGCTTGTATCATCAGCAGATTGGCATGAAGTGGGGACATTAGCAAGCAGTCCTTTCACTCAACCTCCTGCAACTTTTTGTTGGTGCCCCTGGCTCTAATGTGTAGGATGAGACAGTGTCATGTTTTGGACAAATTTGAATTGCTCAGAAAGAGCAATCTACACCTTTGATAAAAGTATATGCAGCGGGAAAGAAGACTCTTTTGGAAGCAAAGTGAACCCCTTTAGAGAGCTGGAAATTAAAGTTAAAGTTGAGAGAGGTCCCTCACATTAAGGGGTCACATCCTTTATAACTCTAGTGCACACTGTCATGGGGTCTGTGTTGATTAAACCAACCAATGCGTATTGGTGACTTTGCCAAAATATGGCAGAAATATACCAGCCTTTCGTGTTGCCTCCTCCTGCCTGAATCAAAATCTCACTTTCTGAAACTTCACCCATGCATAAAAATTGCAATTGCATGGCAGAGATGAGAAACCACAGTGGCAAAACAGCTGCGAGGATAAGAAAGTATCAGATAACAGTGAGCTTAAGGCAGAACAGAATCCTTTATTTTAGCATCCTACTTTACTACCTCCCTTGAAGCTACAGGCTGCAAGTCTTGAGTTGCTTATCTTGCTCCGAGTTACTGGTAAGTTGTCTGAGGACTGTGTCCCAGGAAGGCTAATTTATTTATTCATTTGACAATAAATGAATTGCCCTTTTCCATAATCCACCTTCCTCTGCCACACCCAGCTGCATTTTGTATAGGCACACGGACATTGTGTTTGTTTGTTTTTCAATTTTTTTTATTGGTTTTCACATTTATCACAGAAAAAAGAAACAAAAAAAAGAAAAACATTACAATACATAAAAACAAAGAAAAAGACATAAAAAAGAATTATTACTTCCAAACCCTAATTTCATTACATTGATAACTGACTTCCTCAAATCCCCTCTAACTGAATTTCATTATATCACCTGTTTAGCAGTTCTCCAAATTCATAGTTCTAATAGTATTAACTTCTTTCATTTACTAACCTTTTCTCCTTTATTAATATTCTAATCCTTAATAATTATGAACAACATATTCTTGTTCTACCCCTAAGCCTATTTATTACTTCCAAGAAATTTCTCTTTATCTTATATTACAATATTTAGCTAAATATTCTTTAAATTTCTTCCAGCCCTCTTGTGTCTCCTCTTCTTTCTGGTTGTGGATTCTTCCAGTCAGGTCAGCCGGCTCCAAAAAGTCCATCATCTTCATCTGCCATTCTTCTTTTGTTGGTATCTCTTGTGATTTCCAGTTTTTGGCTAATAAAAGTCTTGCTGCTGTAGTGGCATACAAAAACAGTCTAACATCTTTTTGGGGCAATTCCAATCCTATTATTCCAAGTAGAAAGGCTTCTGGTTTTTTAATAAATGTATTTTTCAACATTTTTTTCAGCTCATTGTATATCTTTTCCCATAAGTCTTTCATCTTAGGACACGTCCACCACCTATGATAGAAAGTACCTTCTTTTTCTTTGCATTTCCAACATAGATTATCATTTGTATGATAAATGTTTGCTTATTTCACCGGGGTTAAGTACCATCTATACATCATTTTCATAATATTTTCTTTTAATACAGTACCTGCAGTAAACTTAACCCCTTTCTTCCACAGCTTTTACCAATCTTCCAACATTATATTGTGTCCAACATCTCTTGCCCAATCAATCATCACAGATTTAACTGGTTCATCCTTTGTATGCCATTCTAACAACAAATTATACATTTTAGAGATATTTTTAACATTAGTGTCTAACAATTCTGTTTCCAATTTGGATTTTTCTGTTGCAAAACCATTTTTCTTATCAAGTTTATACAATTCATTAATCTGATAGTATTGTAACCATCCATCCAATTTATCTTTGAGGCCCCCGGGCATTGTTAAGGGAGTGGTCCAGGGGGGCTCAGCCCTGGGTATTTGCATCAGATCCCAGATCTCCTGGCCCTTTCCCTCCCCCACTTTTAAACTTTACTTACCACGTAGCTGCCTGTGCTGCAAAGCTCAGTGCTGGTGAGATTCCCCAGCTACCTACCATCTTCATTTGCCCAGAGGCATTCATACATATATATTAGAATGTGTAAATTTTGTGCAAATTTGTGTCCAAGGGCCCTGGGCCCTGAAACCTTTCATTACCTAGAGTTGCCCCCACTTTGCATTCTGCATATTTATGTGTTAGCTGATATGCACGTGTCTGCTGCTTCAGTTACAGACCTATGCAACACTCTTCTTGAAATATACTCAGAGTCGCAAAGTGATTTCATGCTCTTTATTCAGCTCATAGTGGTGAGGAGGAATGAATGAATGTCCCCTCAAAGTATCTGCTTTATATACATTATTTACACAATGGGCTGCACATGATTGGCTAATTCCGGAATTCTACTGTAAGCCAATCAGGTTGTGGATTCACTTCTATCTGGAGCATGATTGGGTGGTTCCTGCCAACCAATCATACTGCTGCATTGTTCTAGGACCAATCTGACTGCTGCATTCTGAATCCTATTGTTCTAGGACCAATCAGACTGCTGCCTTTTGGATCCTATTGTTCTAGGACCAATCAGACTGCTGCAGTTTGGATCCTATTCAACTCAGTACATAACACTTCTAATATTATTATTCTTCATCATTAATTTACTAATCACTTTCTCCACCCAATTGTCTCAAGGTGATGTACAATAAAAGCAGCAAAGATCTTTTTAAGAAGCCGATAGATGCATTGTGTGGGTTGTTCTGCAGGGGGATAGAAATGGCAAGGCTATATTAGTTTATTTCCTTTCTATCATGCCCTTCTTGGAACTAAGGCTGGTGAACATGCAGTTCCCATGCAGTTTCCCATCTGGATACTGACCAGACTCGAGCCTGCTTAACTTCAGCCATGATATAGAAGTGGGCTTTGTACCATTATGATCCAGAGGCATGTTTTCCCCTGAGCACATTACAATCTCCTCACATCAACAGCCTCCCCTGCCACAGTCCTCTTATCTACTTCAGTGAGTTTTTCAATGAGAAACTCCTGTCTCCAACCAACAGCATGCTTTTTTACCTCACTAGCCTTAGTCCAGAGTTTCTTGAGTCAAGTAGTACAGCTGCTCCTGAATTTGCCAACTCCCTCCCACACCAGTATGTAATGTCACCCATGAGAGCAGATGCTGTTGATCATCTTTAGATGGGCAGGAGGAGGAGGAGGAGAGGCAATGGACAAAAAGGTAACGAACATCAATTTGGAAGCACATTGCTTTGGAAGAATGGACTGAGTTTCTTCACATGACCATCGTTCACTGAAGCAAATGGATCCGCTCCTGTGGTCAGAGGAACAGACTTCTCCAGATAATGAGCAATTACTTACATATTGTTCAAGTTGTTATGCTGAAGTTTACAGCAAAAGTTAGACCTCAGACAAGTTAGACCACACTCATAAAATCTATTTTTTAGGAGATAAGAAACTTCAAAATCTCTCCAGCCTATATTACTTTCAGGCTAAAGTCCTCCCTTAATTAAATGTCCTGAAATTGCTACCACAATTTGATGATACCTACTCACTTTTCAATTTCCCAAGCCGTGAAATCTTTGTTGATCTGTGCTGCAAGGATACGGAGATACGGGTTACAACGGGTGGGGGGGGACCCTCTAGAAGGTAAATTAGAATTAACAGTGGAAAACAGCTTATTTATGTGACAAGAAGTAGGATCATTGCAAGAACAGAAAGGCAAAATATCAATTATCTTGGCCTGCTGCTCCCAGTCTGGCCGCTTAATTAATTCCATTTAAATTATCATTACTCATAAGTGACTCTTCCTTTTGACTATTAATCTTCAGTTACATTTTTAAACATAGATATAACTGCATTACTTTCCCTTTTTCCCCATTTCATAATGTGATGCAGGGGATTGTTTGCCTTTCTTGTGTTGTTGGGATAGAAAATAAAAAAATTGTCCAGTAGCACCTTAGAGACCAACTAAGTTTGTTCTGGGTACAAGCTTTCGTGAGCGTGCACAAACCATTCCTTGCCTGGTGCAAGCACATTGAACACACAGTAGCTTGTTTGTTCCCGTTTTCTACTTATGACACCCCCCACAATGCAGGTGAAGCTGTCTACTAAAAGGATTTATGGCACCTGTGCAATTTGCAACTCGTGTGAGATAACAACTGCTGCTGGATAAACAGACAAGTGGCAAAGTGCCTAATCCTACTGCTACCATCTGACCCACAAGTCTTGCCCTGGTGACACTACCACCACCACTCTGTATCTGCTGAATGTAATCCGAAGTAGTAATTTATGGGTAAAAGCTCTTTGACTCAGCCAGAGCCTCCTTTGAAAATTTCACTGCAGGATCCCTTACACAAGCTGCTTTTCGTCTAGCAAAAAGCTTGCCTCTTCAGCAGTGGGAGCTGCCACAGAAAAATAAAATAAAATCCAAGAAAACCCTGGTTGCAGCCGGAACTCAGTTCTGGCACCTCTCAGATGGGTGCCATTGCCATTTTAACAGAATGAGGGAGATGAGTTCTGACACCTCTTTTTCTTGGAAAATAGCAATGTGTGGTACCATTATTTGTGTAAAAATTGTATACAGAAATATATGTTGTAACCACAGGCGGTGCCAGGGGGGATGGCAAGCGCCCACCCCCAGAACAAGGACCCCTTACTCCCATTTCTGAACTCCTATCATTAACACCTGCTGTTATTTATTTTTTTCTTGCCCACTTAGAAATTTGCTTTTTACCTTCTGTGGCCATCTCCCCTCCCCCCACCAATTCTTCCGGTGCTACCACTGATTGCAGCCATTTAAAAATTCTCCAGGTAGCCCTCACTCAAATATTTTTTTAAATGGAAAGTTCCTAGGTTGGAGTCTCAATAAGGTATGTGAAAAAGCTTGTAGCTTCTTCAGCCTGTTTCGGAACATCAATTTTAAATGTTGAATTAAGTCTCTTCAGTGTTGGAGGGGATTGTGTGTGTGTGTGTGTTTGTGAGGGTGTTTTATGCCATTGTATCCTACATCTTAAAAGGCTGCTTGTGCATTCATTCCGCACAAGGCTAATATGTTTTCAGGAAGTAAAGTACATGGCCAAGGTCACAAACTTGCTCTTTATAAGCACTTACCAATAGCTTGTCTTGAACAATACATTTGTCAGGAAAACAAGCAAAGCTCTCATGCCTAGCCAGCAATGCCACCTGCATGTGGCTGGGGTTTTTTAACCCTTGCAAGTCAGGGACTTCTGTCTCCTCAGCCATGTTTAAGCTGTGAATATAGGCTGCATTTTTAAACACACCTATTTGACAGTACATAAAATGGAACTTACTAAATCCAGATGTTTAGGATGGGGTGCTGGTGGTTACTCTCTCTTCTTTCTATATCAGGAGTGTTTCTGTACCCAAATGGTCACTTTACGAGTCATCTACATGCAAACTGCACACAAAGGATATAATTCTACAATCAAGCTAAGGACAATTGTGCTCCAGCTGTGCCTGTCAAAGTTGTTTGCTGTGTATTAATCAAGCAACAATTCAAAGGAAGAATTTTGTTTGTTTGTTTAAAGGAAGCCCGTTTTTTAAATGTTCAGCACTGGTGTACCAAAAGGGTTGCTTATGTTTCCAGATAGCAAGTAATATTTGCATTTTAACCCGCTAAACACAAAGTAGTTTTGTATTCTTTTGCAACATGAATGTTGTTGTTTTGTCTTCCTTTGTCTTATCCAATGCTGCTCATATGATGGTGTCAGCCAGTTAGAACTTGCCTGTTGACCAGTGGTTAGGATATTTGAACCCTGCCAGATTAAAAGCCTCTCCGAGTTTTATCTCAAACTCAGATCCAGCATCACTAAGGCAAACAACCATGCTCAGACAATGGACTGGGGTGTGTGGCACCTTGACTGGAAGCTGGACAACTCTTCACTGCCAGTTAGGCAGAAATGAAGAAAGATGTGCACTCTCTCACTGGAGAGAAAAGGGAGGAAAGCCTCCAGATAACCTTTAACTGCAAAAGTAGGAAACAAAAGCCACAACAAAATGGTTCATGTTATTCAACAATCGTAGCATGAATGCTGCCCTGCTGGAGTGGCATAGTAAGAGAGTACTTGGCCTCTAAACATGTGTGGTGTGGTGAACCTTCAGATATTGCTAAACTACACGTCCCATCATCCCTGTTCGTTGGCCATGCTTGCTAGGGCTGATGGGAGTTGTAGTTTAGCATCATCTGGAGGACCAAAGGGTTCCTACTCCTGCTTCGAGGGTCTCTCTCTCTCTCTCTCTCTCTCTCTGTGTGTGTGTGTGTGTGTGTGTGATGCATTTTAACAATTGGGGTGGCAGTCTGCATTTCTAGTGATGTTACACTGTCCTCACATAATCTCACAGCACTTGCCGTTATTTACTCAATTTGTCTGTATTTTATTTTTAAAAACCACATATTCAACACCTTTCTGCAAATAGCAGTCACAATAAAAATGCAAAACCTCGTAAAATACAAACCTCACAAAATGCAAACAATACAAGTTCAAAGGAGCAGCAGGGTAACAGAGCACACTAATGGACAAAAGACAGTATAAGTAAGTCAGACATCAGAAAGCCAACTCCACAAAGCAAATGCAATTGTCTCCCAACCAAAAAAATGCAGCAAATTTAAACTAGCTGACAGGTTAATCACCAACAGTCAGGAGATACAGGACAGTGGTTTTCAAACCGTGTGCTGTGGCACCCTGGGGCACTTGGAATGATGGTCAAGCTTTCAATGGGAGCTGCAGAAAGAATATAGTTGCGTCAAGGGAGCCGTGGACTCAGAAAGGCTGAAAACCTCTGGCCTAGACAATGAAAGGCACTGGATCAATCTCATTTGGAAGGGAGATCCACAACTGGGGATCCACAGAAAAAGCCCCATCTCATGTCCTGACCTTCCTAAGAAGATAATGGAGTAAGACAATGACCAGGACTTGACTAAAGCCCTTTATGCCTCCAGGCTGAGACGGTGCCTCCCAGGTGCCACCCCTTCAGTGACGTAGCGTGGGGGGTGCAGGGGGGCCGGCCGCACCGGGTGCAACATCTGGGGGTTAGGGTTAGGGGGCGCAAATCCACAGGTTAGGGGGCGCAAATCCACGGGTTAGGGGGCGCAAATTACTTGCCTTGCCCCGGGTGCTGACAACCCACGCTACGCCACTGCACCCCTTCCTAGGTAGTGGCAGCCCTTAAATTAGCAGCAAGCCCTCTGAACTTGGCACCTAACACTCCTCTCTTCTCACTTCAGTCCTGTTATCTGTATAGAGAGGTCACATGGGTATGTGCATCCATGCTGGTGGAGAGGGTTGGCTCCCTAGTGGGTGCAAGCTCTGAGGGAACAGACTCTGAAGGTCTTCATTCTGAGATCCCTGGATCAAGAACCTGGCTGAAGCCTTGTCCTGATGCTGGATTCTTGGTCTAGTTTCCAGTACATCTGCTTCTGGTTTGACAGATCGCTCTGGACCCTCCTAATCTAAGTCAGAACCCAGAACTCAGCAGAAGTTCCCAGGCTCAGTGCTTGGTAAGATTGGGGAAGTCTCCAGTGTGAAATCCTGGACAGCTGCAGCCAGTCAGAGAAGACATTGCTGACTTGCATGCAACAGTGACCTGACTTGGTATAAGGTAGCTCCTATGTTCTGCTTCCAGTCCTGCTCATATCCCTCTTCATGCATTACGCACTAACACGCTTGCCTTCCCTTGTAGCCATGGAGGTGTGATATCTGGAGACATTTGATTCAGAATTGTAATGCATCACAGGGAAGTTGCACTGTACTGTACTCTTAATTACTTGAATTACTAGTGGGAAAAGGAGGGGGAGAGAAAGAAATGGAAGAGACGAGAAGCTAATAGATAAAAAAAGGTAAAGGTAAAGGACTCCTGGATGGTTAAGTCCAGTCAAAGGCAACTATGGGGTTGCGACGCTCCTTTCCCTTTCAGGCTGAGGGAGCTGGCGTTTGTCCGCAGACAGTTTTCTGGGTCATTTGGCCAGCATGACCAAACCACTTCTGGCACAATGGAACACCATGGTGGAAGCCAGAGCGCATGGAAGCGCTTGGAACAGATGATACTGAGTTTCACCACAACCTGAGGCTTGTGGGGGGCAGGATTGTAGACGAATGTCTCAGAGCAATTGAGTGGAAATTTTTGGTTGGTTGGTACACATTGGAACCCTAGATAGCAAGATGAACATTCCAGAAAATCTATACGTTGCAGGGGTTCGGAGGTTGGCAAGCCTTTGTAGGTTACCTGTGATTTCTGCACAGGGCAATTTCCAAGTTCCATTCCTTAGATCCCCTCCTGGAGAAGACAACGAACACAGAAAGGAGGTACAGAAGGCCCATGGAAATGAGCTATCTGGGGTTGAAGCTAATGTGCCCTTGTTGAGCTCCCATGAAGCTTAAACTGCCTGAATCAATTTGAGGCATCCTAGGTGAGCAGAGGACTCATGGACAGGGAACTAGCTTGGAACAGTCTGGTGGAGGAGACGATCCATGAAGAATGTGTCATGCTGGGAACAAACACTCAAAGGCTTTGTTCTCCAAGGGGAGAGGTTGCATGAGCCAAAATGGATAGGTAGGATCCTGCAGATGCTGAAAGGAGTTAGCTTAAGGCCAGACCTTAAGGCAGAGGTTCTTAAACTTTCTTCTCTGGGCCGCACTTTCAGAATAAAAATTTGCTTGCACCACACCAAGTTTTTTAATCGATAAGGAATACATTGAAAAACACAACTATGATTGTCGTCAGTGTCACTTGATGCTCTTGCTCTCATTTTGAAAAGATACCATATTCTGCAAATAAAAAATACTATACTGTTCTGTACTACTACTATTAAAAATGTTTAAACGTATGTTTGATTGTCCTGGGATCTTCCCACCACACTTGCCACCCTCTCCTGCCACACCAGTGTGGCATGCCACCCCCTTTGAGAACCACTGCCTTAAGGAATGTGGTAAAGGCCTAGAGAGGCATGGTTTGCCACCACAGGATAGCGAGGGCAGTCTTAGGAAGCAAAATATCAGGGGGCTGGTGAAGTTCCATATGCAAATGGAGATAGAGTGTCCTACCCTGAAGGAATTGTAGTGACTATTAATTAGGTTTCTGGTAGACATGGTGCTTAGTGACGAGATTTGGGCATTCCCATCCCCTTGGAGCTCTTGTTCCTACTGGGCATGCAGATCAAGGAAAGCTAGTTCACGCCTCTGTTGTGCTTGCGAAAACATACACACATGCCCATTGCACAGTCACCTGTAGGGCAAAGATGAAGGAGCCAAGGAATTAGGAGCCTGCTCAAGGTACCAGCTAGACTGGACACTTGGGTAGCTATTCCTAATGGGCCTCTTCACTTTAAAAAAGGGACAACAATAACAATTTTCCAGCAACAAAAAGTATGGCTCAAGTTTCTAATATGTTAGTGAGGGAGGTGGGAACAGTTTGACCCATCATAGCAACTGCGGGGGGTGGGATTGTGTGCATTAAAGCAATGACCTGCAAAGTCCTGCAGTGGTCTGCCTTTTAGGGTTGCCATGTCTCCTCTTTTTCCAGGACACGTTCTCTTTTTCAGGGGTAAAAATTCTTTCTGGGTGGATTTTTAAAATTTGTCAAAATGCCTCTGGCTATGCTTTCTGGATGAGACATAGACATAACTGGTGGTTGAAGACTTGCTTTCCTCTTCTCTTCTCCTGCCCCCCTCAGCAATATATCATAGCTACTATAGCCTACATATAGTAGAGTTATTTAGTGTTCTCTAAATAGTTCATTGCGAGGGATAAACACAGCTCCATTTTGTATCAATGATACATGCACAGGGGAACTCCCTGATCAATTGTGCCTGTTGTATGGAAACTTTTGTAAAGCTGATAACAAAAAAAAAAACCAAAAAAAAAAACCAAACCAAAGGATTTGAGCTGTGTCCAAATATGATGGGAATAAACTGCACCGTTAACGTTCACTTCAGCTCTACCGAAAAATGAAGATACGCAGTGGCAGACAATATAATTAGAAATCCTCTAGACCAAAGTAATATTTTCCTTGGAAGTAAATATTATCAAAGGAAGAAAAATAGGACTTGCATATATTTGGTGGTGGCTGCCAGCAAAACGGTTTTGAGCGTTGCTGGAGAAAGCAATAATTGTGCATAACTAAACGTGCTATGGCCACATAAAAGGAATAAGAAAGCATTTTTAAAAGCATATGAATCCTAAATTTCCCTATGAAGTGAATTCAAAATACAAATAGAATATATAGTGCTTTGCTTGCACTGTAATTTGTCAACTGTTGAGAAAATTGGCATGTCTTTTCTGCTGATTTATTGGTTAATCCCAGCAATTCATTGTGGAAAAGGCCAACAATGAATTACAATGTAGCAGGGGGAGAAATTAAGCTCTGCATTTTAAAAGTGCTTAAGTACATGGCCCTTTGGAACAACTTCTAAAGTAATTGCAATGCACACCTAGTTGCTGCACCTTTGGTGCATGCAAAACATTACCTACAAAACAACTTGTCACCGGATTCCACGAGCCTCAAGTGCAGGAGCTCAGAAACACCCAGCTCTGTAGGAGTAAGACGCGCGCACATAACAAGCTTCTGGGTGTCGCTCTCTCCTCGGCATCCTTTGCCATGCACTGGATGCAAGCAAAATTCAGAAGCATGATCTACAAATGGAAGCACATTCCCCCAGGTAGAGTGACAGCCCACAGAATTGCCACAAAGCCATATGCTGCACGTGGTTAATCACACCTCATCTGGGATCATACTAAATGCTACTTAGCAACGCCAAAAGCTGAATCGCACGTGTGGGCTGGGCATGCCCAAAAGAGACTTGTGAGGGACTGACGGAACTTAGCGCATACGCTGCATGCAGAAGTTCTAGGCTCAATCCCAGAAGGAACTCGGGGGGGGGGGCAGAGCTGGAAAGAACTCTTCCTAAGATCAAGGGAGGAAATTCATGTTGCACTTTTTTGAGCATTCTGTTAGCGCAAGCATTGCAGCCTGCCAAATGAAACAATCTGACCTCTCCTCCCGCTGAATGCTGTTCCAGGGGTTCTTCTGAACCCTCCCTTCCCAAAGCCAATTTTGGGGGCAGGGGGAAAGTTCTTGCACAGGGCTTCCACTGATGGGACTCATCAGTTGAATCCTGCCCATAGAAAGGTCTGTAGGTTGGCTGCAAAGTACAGGTGGAGGCAGTCTTTAAAATAGGCCTTGAAAGTTAGTGGTTACAAAAATAAATAAACAAAACTCAGTGGGAAGCAGCACTGTGATGGTAACTTAATTTTTTTTTTAAAAAAAACATTGTCTTGCAGTGATGCAACAGAGTACAATCCTATCAACACTTATTTGGGAATATGAACTCAGTGGGTGTTGCTTCTGATTAGGTATGGGTAGGATTGTACGGTTAGTGTATTGTCAAGCTTGCCTAAAATAACTGGGGATTTGAGTTCAGTTTTATTTCAGAAAGTCATATGCCCATTTTTGGCAACCAAAGTCTACAGTCCAGTAGAAAACACAAGCCTCAAGTTGCTAAAAGGCGAGTTTTGCTCAGACACCTTTAATGAGATGACTGATTAATTAATTGGTTGTGAAATGTTCTGCCTTTTTGCTCTGTGATGGTCAAATGAGACAAGTCGTTGAGCAGCCACACAGTGATTCTCAGCCTTGGCTTGGTACAAAGTGGTTTCAGGACTGATTAATAACAAATAGGAAACAATAATCTCTAAATTAGCTGCCACTACATGTGCTTCACAGTGTATGATTTTGATCTGTACACTCTATATCCAGCTACCTTTTCAAGCTTAATTGCTTAAAGAATGGATCAGATTAATAATTACTGTTCTGTAGCTGAGGGCCACTTTAATGCTAAGTGCAGTTCATTTGTTCGGTTTCTCGGGAGTGGTGGAAAAAAAAAACCAAATGTATGGGGATTTTAAAATCATAATTAGCTTCAAGTTTGGGGTCCTAGGTTATGTTTGCTTAGCACTGGCTGGTGTTCAAAAAAGTTTTCTTCCACCTTCTTGTGAAATATGTTTCATTTTAACTCGACTGCCCGTTGTGTTCTACATTGGCTACAACAGTTGGGTTGCAAACATTTTTTTTAAAAGCTGCATAGTTCAGTAAGTCTATAAAAAGCATGCCAGAGTCACATGCTGCGGTGGCTGTTTTGTGATGTCCTAAAGGCTATTCAGATGCTTTCGCCGTTCCATCATAAGGCCCAATGTGCTTTGATCAGGCCTGCAAAACATTCCATGCGAGAATTTGCAGACCAGCCCTTTTGGTATCATAACTCCATGAAGGGAAAACAGCCAGTTGTGATATATCTGTTCCACAAAGCAAAAGAAGCCCCACATATCAATTTAGAAAACAAAATCCTGAATAATAGGCTTTTCACATTTATCGGTACCTGTTTCCGTCTGTATTAGAGCCTTGGTAGGGGCTACAAAGAGAGCCGCTTTTATCTTTGATCTATATTTAAATGTATATCTATAGCTTTGATCTATATTTAAATGTATATCTGTATCTCCCTTATCCTATTTCGTCCATATCTGTCTCTGTGTTTGTCTGTGTGTATGTGGGCATGGTGACCCAAACAAAGAGAGTGCAAAGGGAGAGACAATGTCTAATGATACAGGTCACCTTCATACAGAGAAAAGGTCAGGGCTCTCAGTCATTTCAAGGCCAGACATTTTAGCTAGGGTTACACTAGAAAGTTTTGAATCTGTCTGAGGGAGGGAGGGCTGTCCCCCATCCTTCTGCCATGCTCCTCATATTTCTTTTTTCCTTTGCATTCAGCTTTCAGGTCAGTCAATGGGAAGTTTTATACTGAATTGATTTAAATTTACAATTGTTTTCAAAGGAGCAATAAATGAGTAGTAATAATGGTTCCATTTTTAAAATAGATACAGATTTAATTATCTGGAAGCATTTCTCATTTAATACATTATCGTCATGTGACTTCTTCTCCAGGTTTCAATTCCCTTTGAAATAACTTACTTTTGTTCCCAAAGAGTGACATTTTCTCATCATTCTTCCTGTCAAAGTAACATCCCAACACTAATCCTATGAGAACCAAAGATCCAGGACACTTCAATAGTAGTTCCATTTGAGAAATCACTGGCCCGGTTTAGATGTCACCCTAAACCATGGTTTTGTGTCAGGGTAGCCAATTTGGTGCTGTTCAGATGTTGTTGGGCCACAACTTCCATCAGCCCAAGTCCTGGAATGATGGGGGCTGTAGGCCTGGAGGACTCCACATTGGCTGCACCTACTTTTATGTTAGTGATGTATGGAAGTGAAAGCTGGACCATAAAGAAGGCTGATCGCCGAATGATTGATGCTCTTGAATTATGGTGCTGGAGGAGACTCTTGAGAGTCTCATGGACTGCAAGAAGATCAAACCTATCCATTCTTAAGGAAATCAGCCCTGAGTGCTCACTGGAAGGACAGATCGTGAAGCTGAGGCTCCAATACTTTGGCCACCTCATGAGAAGAGAAGACTCCCTGGAAAAGACCCTGATGTTGGGAAAGATGGAGGGCGCAAGGAGAAGGGGACGACAGAGGACGAGATGGTTGGATAGTGTTCTCGAAGCTACCAGCATGAGTTTGACTAAACTGCGGGAGGCAGTGGAAGACAGAAGTGTCTGGCATGCTCTGGTCCATGGGGTCACGAAGAGTCGGACACGACTAAACGACTAAACAACAACAACAACACTTTTATGTCACAGGAATGGACCTGTGTGGGATGCTTCCTCACTGCACCCCTCCATGTCTGTGAGAAGATCTAAAGCTTTCATTTTTTCCCTTTAGACCTAACCATAGTTTCCCAAGACGTCTAAACTCAGGAGAGTGAATAGTTCTAATCAGAAATCCTCTTTGGGTGTTCTAATCCCACACACAAGTACCACAGTGTGGGGGAGAATGGCAATGAGCATGCTAAACACTGCCCTCTCTGTCACCGTCCCCTTTGCCTTCCGTGAGTTAGAGGGTGAACCTCTGAAGTAGAGAAACCTTCTGTACCTGTGGAGAACGTGTGTGATTTAAAACCTTGCTAGATCAGGTTTCTAAATAGGACAGGGAGCTTCTGTGAAAACGGGAGGCTCCCTGCTTCAGAGGTTGACTCTCTGACACATGGAGGGGGATGGGGACGGGTGGCAATGTGAGGAGGAAATTCTAATGCTTGAAGGAAGCTAAAGTTACTTAACAAACCAGGATAGCATGCTATGGTTTGATCCCGGTTTATGTTTAGACCAAGCCACATCATCAGGATCTACGGCTAATTCTGAAGTGGAAGTGGAAGCAGAATCTCATCATTGTAGCCATAATGCTAAACCAGATGATGTTGGATTCCAACTCCCATTAGCTCCACTCAGCATGGACAGTGCTCCAGAGTCATTGAAGTTCTGGTTTAGGGCAGGGGCAGTCAGGCTTCAGGCCTGTCAGATCTACTGTATTTTTCCGTCAATAAGTTGAGAGTTTTTTTACCCAGTTTTTAAAGTCTAAAAATGCGGGTCGTCTTATCCACGGAATATAGCAATTAAATATATAAACATAGAACCTGCTCTAGCAGTCGCAGCTCCTGGCAGTGGTGAGCCACGGGGCCTCCGTAGTCTGCTTGCCTCCTCCCACTCTGCCCGCCCTACAGCGGGGAGGGAGGCTGTAGGCAGTCCGTTCATGCCGTGCAGTGTCTTCACACGGCTCCATTTGTGTGCAGGTGGCGCAATGTTACACAGGAGGAGCACAGTGATTGAAGTAATATCCCCCCTTTGCACCTTTAACATCAGCAAAACATTGCGCCTTGTGCTCCTCCTGTGTAACGTTGCACCGCCCGCATACAAATGGAGCCGCGCGAAGATGCTATGCAGAAAAAACAGATCACATATGCAGCCTCCCCCACGCAGCCTCTGCCTAGTGGGAGGAGGCAAGCAGACTGAGAATGCCCTGCGGGAAAGGCGCTGCCTCCCAATTGGCTGCGGCGACCAAAGATATCTCTCCCCTCCGCACCTTTCCCATTGCAAGGAGATAAACAGCTTTATATTCAATTGAATATGGTTTATGCTTTTCTATAGATTAAGGCAAGGGAAGCCAACATGGTGCTTTCCAGATGTTTTGCAGCTCCCATTATTTCTGACCATTGGCTAGGGCTGATGGGAGTTGTTGTTGTTGTTGTTTAGTCGTTTAGTCGTGTCCGACTCTTCGTGACCCCATGGACCAGAGCATGCCAGGCTCTGGGAGTTGTAGTCCACAACATTTCGGAAGGCAAAGGGTCATGTTGGACCCAGAAAATAAGCCAGCATTGTAAACCACAATTTGAAGTCGGCTTCTTTCTCCAAATTATAGTTAAGATGAATCTGTTTGTCCTATTTCAGACATAACAAGCTGATTCAGATGATCATATCTCAGCTCAGTGAACTGACAGGTCTTTTGCCTGTGAATTCAGCTGCTTCATGCAAACTGTGATTAAAACAAGAAGTCTCTAACTATTTCATCTGAACTTAAAAACCTGGTGGTTACCAGCTTCAGAACAACCAGGAATATTAAACCAACCATGGTGTAAGATCCTGACATCCTGGTTTAATCACAGCGCCCACTGGAGCTGGAACAAAGCAGCTCAAAGAAGGGCAGAATGCTCATACCTTGGCTTGTTAAGCAAAGGTATGATCATCCAAAGCAGGCAAATGGGTCAAATGGAAGCAAAACTTCCAGATCTTATGGATGCACCAGAGGAGCAGAGAGCTTGAACATTCAGTGGTTGTTCATGTAATGCTAAACCATAATTTAGTATTATGTCTGAAGAAGGCCAGGGTTAATGTGTTCCAATCCAGTGCTGGACTGAGTCATTCTAGCCATCCTGAGAAGGGTTGCTTTATACATTATGGTCCAAATGTAACAAAAGTTAGTAATAACTATGACTTATTGAAAGCAACCAGAACTGATTTCATCACGACTAAGAAGTTCCAGTGTTTACAATGGTCATGACTAATTTTAGCAGGATGGTGGTAATCATTTCTGGAGTGCCACTAACATTATGACTTATTCATGTCTTAAACCTCCAGTTGAATCATTCCCTGCCAGTTTTTCAACAAGCAGTATCAATATTGCAAGAGAGGCAAAAAAGGATAAAACTGCAAAAATTCACTAGAGTACACCAAAAGGATAGTACTACAAAGCACACAAAAAAATAATAATCCAGCTGTTGCAGGAGATTGTTTTTATTCAAGAAGTATAGATCTCAATCCCAGCATGTTTTCAGCCATAAGCTCTGCATTAAGGGACAGTAAAAACTATGACAAATTCTACAAAATACTAGCTGCAAAAGGTGCTATCAGCTTCTACAGTGATTCCAGACACACCACTGTAGAAGTCATTATCTCCTTTTGGAGCTAAGTAATGTCAGGATTTTTGTTTTATTTTTAAATATGCGTCTCGGTTCAGTTTACTGCTCAAGACCCATTGAGACTATGATCCATGCTAATCAGATCAATCAGTTAGGCTGCACTCCCTTACCATGAAGAAAGCCCCAATGAACTCAGTTGTAATTACTTGGAAGTGATAGGATGAATCTGTCAATTTTTGTTTCAATCGGTTTTTTTATTTTTAAAATCTTAAGTTTGGTTTTCCACATTTCCACATCAGTGTGCATTTATTATTATTTTTTAATAAAGTGTCCATGAAAATTTATCAGCGTTTTAGTGCAGATCGCCCCCAACTTGCAGTATACATATTTTTACAAAACAAATTCCTATAATACAATGCATTTTTGTATGCTATTTTTTATGACATCTGTATTTTTATGCACACTTACCCCAGCACATGCATTTTTGTTACTTGGCTGGAGAACTACATCACAAAATTGTGCATTTCAAAGTATGACTATGTTTTAGTTTGTGTGCTGTTTTTGAAAGTGCAAATTGGGTAGGTTCACTTTTAAATGCAAATGAAACTTACTTTCTCCCCACCCCCACTTCTGTGTAGATATGCATAGGATTGCATTGTTAGTCTTTTGCATCTGATAGATTTCTGCCTGGTGAGTCTCCCCAAAGCAGATGGTAAAAGAGAGGCAAGATAAAACATTGATCCCATCACTTCTGTGCTGTAGTAGGAAATACTTTTTCAGTTGCAGCAGTTTATTTAAGATATTCTACTTGGGGCATTAGGCTACATCACTGCCACCTAGTGGAAAAATCACAGGCAACAAATTCAAGACAAACTCTGCTATGACATTGGAATCTACAAAGGAGAAAGTGGAATTCTCTGTGAAATGTGATCCACGCTGGACTGACCAAATGGCGTGCTTAACGATTTATGGGTGCACACACAAGCACCACATGAATCAAGACTTGTATGTGATGCATGCAATAAATATGACACGACTGAATGCAAATGTCAGATGAGAAATGTGATGTAGGACTGCAATGTCTGTGCCTGTTTTGTGTTTCCAGGACAAATGTTTTTAGGAAGGATACACACTTCTGAATTTTCGCTAACAAATAACATAGCACTGAAGTGGCTGCTTGAACAGGAGTTATTACTGCGGAGCTCCAACCTCGCCCTTCATGGCCTCTCCCACTTTGTCTAGGGCAACTGTCACCCCTTATCAACCCAGTAACACAAATATAACCTATTTTAGGGAAGCAAAACATGTATTTTCTTTGACTGTCAGATTTTTCACCTCCCGCCCACCCTTTCCTTTTTTAAAAAACCAAGAAGACTAAGAAGAGCAAGGCTAAGAGGAGGGCATTTTTATCCTTGTGAAAGGATAAATAAACTGCTGCAACTGAAAAAGTATTTCCTACTACAGCACAGAAGTGATGGGATCAATGTTTTATCTTGCCTCTCTTTTACCATCTGCTTTGGGGAGACTCACCAGGCAGAAATCTATCAGATGCAAAAGACTAATAAGGTCGGCTCCTGTACGAGTATCCCTAGCTGTGTATGTATGCAAACAGGTGCTACATGTCAACCATAGGCAGCAGCCAGTGCTATACATGCAAAGCCCTGTGAAAGCAGCTGAAATCATACCATTAGAAGTCTGGACTGGACTTGTAAGACTATAAGGAGAGAATTCTGCTGGAACAGGTCATAGGCCCACCCAGTTCAGCAGCCTCTTCTTACAGCTGCCCACGGGAAGGATCTGACTGCAACAGCATTCTCCCGACTCGTGATTTCCAGCAACCGGCATTCAGAGGCATGCTTCCTCCATGGAGTCAGTGTCATCCGCAAATAGTTGAT
The DNA here is from genome assembly GCF_964270895.1 of Podarcis filfolensis. Classification (NCBI taxonomy): domain Eukaryota; kingdom Metazoa; phylum Chordata; class Lepidosauria; order Squamata; family Lacertidae; genus Podarcis; species Podarcis filfolensis. Next base: position 73,026,908 of record NC_139604.1, on the reverse strand, counting down.
CCGCTTGATTCCAGGTTCTTACACTGACTGCCCTGTACATGTACATGTTGGATCAGGACCAGAGTGTACCTGCTATTGTTTCCATAGAAATGAATCAATCTTTTGTTGGTATTCATTTCTCAACTGCTCGTACGGGTTTATTGCCCACATTTTCATTAATTTCCAGTAATCACATTTCTCCCCTCAAAGTATTTGTTTTGTTATTTTTAATACCACAAATTCAAAAGTCATTCTTTTTCCTACCCATTAATAGCTCCTTTCAGAAGGAGGTCATAAAATAGACCCAATAAAAAAATCACTGGGCACAGGATAATTTGTGTATGTGTGTGTTCTGACAGCAGATTCTGGACATTCAGTAACTGTAATTGATTTTAAAGCTATTTCAGAATTACAAACTCCGGATATTAATCTAGGCTCAAGAAGAGCTACAAGAGTGAGTGGGGGTGAGGGGGAAGAAAGGGGGTTGTCTTATTTTGTTACTGGATCAGGTGTGTGGGCTGAACAATTGGCTAACTTGCCCCAAAGAAGTCCATTGTTTGCCGGACTATTTCAAGGTTTTGGAATTTACTTCCTTGGGAGTCACATTATACAGCGACCCCGCATGCTTGGAAGGAAGTGGTTCTCTGAATCCGAGCGACACAAGTGTGGAGAAAAAGGCTGGTGAAATGGCAAATTATCAGGGAACACTGTCAGTCAGAATGGCATCCCATGTCAAATTCCTTCTTTCGCCATCCACAGCAGGGTTAGCTGTTGTGGACCACAACTCCCACCTGCTCCAGTCAGCATGGCCAGTGGCCATGGATGATGAGAATTGCAGTCCACAAAATCTGGAGGGCACTACACCTGCCACCTACTGTTCTATAACATGTTATAGTTCAGTTACCTTGTGCCCTGATGCTTACCATTTCCACAATCCCATTCCATTTCACTGACTACTGACACAGGGAAGAAATGCCTACCATTTCAGAACATAAGACAAATGATGTGTTTTTTGGGTGGTGGAGGAATATGGCCCCGTGATTTGACAGCAACCCTGTGTTTCTGACAGAGTGTATTTTCAGCCCATACAACATTGCTAGAGAACCCTACTTGACACTCTGCTTTTCCCTTGTTTTGTGTCAGGGTCTCATTTGTGCCTGTTCAAATGCAGATGTTATCAATGACTAGTCTGCATTAGACTCCGGTGCCCCTTCCTGCCCCAAGCTGCTTTGGTTAAAACTGACGTTTCAAGATTACATCCAGATTTTTAAGCTCTTAAGTCTGTCAAGTGCATTATGATTCCTTGTAAATAAACATGCTCTTGGTGTTTTTCATAGGCTTGTTCCCAAAAACCGCTTTGAATTTCTTTGATCTTGGCCTCATATTCCATTATTCATTTCTCTATTAAATATCCAAATAGTGCCACTTCCCTGGACAGAAGATCGGGGTCATTTTTCATGTACACCCAGCCAGTCTCCTTTCTTTTTAGTGCTGCTGCTGCATCAGCATTAATGAAGGTTTGTGCTAGCAAAGAGTTAAAAGCTTTTCTTGTGTTCTTACTGGGTTGTAAAAGGAACTGCTGGAGCTGATCAATGACCACTGTTAAGACCTGGAAACCAATTATAAACTTGAAATTTGTGATGAACAAAGCTCCGAAACGCTGGGATGAAAACTACTGAATTAGTTCAGTTCATTAAAATCATTAATAGTCATGAAATGAAAACCACCAGAGTCCAAAAAGGCTTAATGCCCTATCCATATTAATTAGATGGGAGCAAATCTGAAGTGAAAAGCAGCACATGCTTTGTAGAATTAGCAATTGCTCTCTACAGACTACACAGATCTCTATTAAAATTCAGTTTAATTAAAATTGATCACGTTAAGAAACTGATGTGGTTAATTAACTGAATTTCTAGACTTCTTTTCATACATTTCACAGATGCATTGTATGGCGCTTTCCTGGGTGACAGCTTGCATTGCACAGTGAAAATCCTGATTTCACAGGTTAACTCTACATGTTCCACAGGGTCTGAATCCACTGGGAGTGACTCTGGAAGCAAAAAGGCCTCTGGACTTGCAAGAATCCATTGCTTAAAAACTCAGTCAGAAATCACAATTGACAGCTTACCTTTTAGAGAAATGCAGGGGTAAGTGGACGCAGCTATCTAAGATTCCTTTCTGATAGCAACCTGAGCTAACAAAATATGCTAGAGATGTTGAGATGTTGGTGGGTTTATGCATATGTACACTTGCTGAGAATCCCACCCCTAACAAGTAAAGAACAGATGTGGGAATACAGAAATGCAGATTGCTGGAAGAATCCACTTTTCCAAGACAGTTATTCCGGTGATCAGAATGCATGGATATTTTAAGACTTATATAAGACCCCAGTTTTTAATTTATTTTGTTCACTACGGACCATGGAGCAGATTTAGTTTCTACAAAGTTGTGCATGTGTTGTGTCATAGCCTATGGACCACCAAAAACTAATAAAAACTAGTTCAGACAATATTCCACATGGATACAGTGACCACATTCTGGAGCAGCCATATCCATGCAAAGTGACCAGATTCACACAGAATATTCTACAAACATTCAGTTCTGCTGCTTTCACTAAGAACCTCCTGGCACACATTAAGACCATCACATAGTGGCTGCTTTCAGTAAAGGCCTAGCTTTAATCCAGCTATGCTGGATTAGACCAAAGGTGCATCTAACATACCCCTCAACTGTCCTGGGAAAACCGGGACATTCCATTTTGGATGCTGTGATCTCACACCACAATCTCTCTCCCCGCCCCCAGCATTTTTAGGGGGCCATGATCTCACACAGGTCACACAGCTCAGCCAGGAGGGCAACCCAGAAGACGCACATCCTGATATTTGGTCTGAACGTGCTCGATGGTATGATCTAGTTCAGCATCCTGTTTCCACAGTGGCCAATCTGATACCTATGTGAAGCCAACATGCATCTAAAGACTTGAGACCATGACCACTGGTTCTGTATCAGGGATGTGGGGATCATTAGGAAAGTGTGCTGTGGTCTGCAAGCCTTCAGCTAGCTCTGAGAAAAGGAGGGAACTGCAGCCAGATCAATAAGGAAGTTGGCCCAGACAAAGTACCATTGGATAAGTCCCTCTTGTGTCAGTGGGGCTCCCCTAGGTTACCTGACATGAGTACCAAACACCAAAGTCAGGGAGCCATCATTTTAATTTCCCACAGTGCCCCATATGAAATGTCACTCTTGGGCTTTGTGGTAAATTAAAATGGCAGCTTTTAGACCAAGACATTTTTACAAAGCTGGGCATCAGCAGTAGGCCTCAGTGGGGCCCTGGTAACTGTCTGGGGATGCCAGGTACTAAAGATAGAGTGATTCTTATAAAACTTGCCAGGACAGGGTTACTCATTAGTCATTATTTATTACATACAGTATATAGCAATATCCACTTTTTATTATTGCTGGTACTGTACCAAAGCATGACAAAAGTTATATATTGCTTCTCATAAGAATTGTTGAAATAAAAAAATCATCACATGAAAGTAATTTAAGAAGATTAAGATCTCTTCTCCCCAAGGTTTATTAGCACATTCAGGAGCACACATAGCCAGAGCAATAGTGATTTCATTGGGCATCATTTTAGATCCCTGTTCTTTCAAACACTCGCTGCCACCCTCTGCTCAACATTTTGCAAAGTGACATCTGACTAGAATACAAGACACACACCTGACTCCTAATTCCCCAGCGGCCAAACCTGTTAAACTTTTGGCCTGCGTCAGTAAGATGACTGCAGTTCAAGTAATGCAAAATACACACGTTCAATCACTTCCCTGCTCCCTAAAGGCACATGGCTTCTTATCATGGAGAAGCAGGAGTTCCACACTGATGCACTGGAGAGCTAAGTGTCTTTAGAGCCTCATCAGGAAATTGAATATTCACAGCAACTTACTGCATGGAAGCAGAGCGTGAGTGACAATCACAGAAACTCCCATGATAGTGTTTATTGGTACCTGCTGCTTTGTTTTCTTAACTAAGGCCAGTATGGGGGGACATTGCATTAAGCTGGGGGCCTTATTCTCATGTCCTCTCCACTCTGGGCTTAATTGCCTTACAAGGTCTCTCTGCCTTAGATGGTAAGGTGTATGTCTTCGCTGACTTCAAAACGCATCACACCAGCTGCCCTGCTGTGCTTGGAGACCTCCTCCTGGCCACTGAAGGTCTGAATGTCCTGGCCTGAGGGCACCACTGGCTGTGATGCTATAGCTTCTTCTGAGTTGCCTTCAAGGGCAGCTTTACACAAAATGAATGGACATAAGGTCCCTAGCACTGACAATGAAGACACTTTTCAGTGTTCAATTCCTTTTAGTGATGGGAAGTGACACTAGGAGAAAAAGAAATATGGTCACTGAAAGATTTTTATCCCCTCCCCTTCCATGTTAAAACAGATGGAGGAAGCTCACCAGAAGTCAGGAACTAACAGTCAAACGGAGGCCAAAAACACTCTCATTAAAACCGTAAGACAATAAATTATATCCTTTCGTATTTATCCTTTAAAATTCTTAATCAAATCCATTTCCAGTTCTAATTTTACTATTTTTCTTTTCCCTGCTTTTGACCTTCAGTAAAATGTTTCCACTGATCAGGGGTAATAAAATGATGAATTATTATATGAAATTAGGCAAAAGATAGAAGAGATTTGTTGAGTAAATGGTGCCTGAGCAATGGGAGAAAATGTCTGTAATTAAATACAGACAATGGCCCTGATCCGGTGAGATGTAACCCATATGTGGAAATATGTTTTCACCTGCTGGTTGTCTCCTCTGTGATTCAAGAGACTGCACACAGCGGAGAAATGCTACACACCTGGTTTCTTGACCAGCCTTCTCTATGCAGCACTGAATGGCTCATCTCCTAGAACCGGTCCCCTCTTTTCATTTGGGGAAGGGTAGGAAAGTCTTCCACTCATCATCTCTTCTGGTGCATGAGAGAGAAGGGGCAGAGAAGAGCTTTCAAAACTATAGAGCAGATAGAGCATACCTGGCATAGTAATATATATTCTTTGTGTTATAAGAACACTGATAGAAAATACATACTGAGCATTTATTCACAGATAATTTCCCTGCCTATATTTTAAGATCACTGGTGTTATGATCATTACCTGAATATTCAACAGTGTGCCTACCAGTAGAGGCTAGGGCAGCCTTATTGGCATCTGTCTGTCTTGAGAGACAATGGAGTACACCTCTGGGGGTGAAGTCAAACCACAGCATTAGTTGCACCAAAGTGACCTCCCCTGGGGTGCAAGTCTGGGCAGGGCGTATGGAGGTCCTGGGCTGCCCAGATGGCAAGACACAGATATGGTCCAAAAGAAAGCAGAGCAATACGTTTGGCACCAGCTTGGCTGCAGGAGTTGCTGGAAGGAGGAGTACAAGGTGCCATCCAACTGTCTTAGGGACTCCATTATGGATTTGTGTAGGGTTTACTCCTTAGCTTTCTCTTCTTCTGAATATATCCCTCAGAGCAGCAGAGGTTTAGGATCAGAGTATTCCTTCTCCTACATGGGCTACCTTCCCAGCTTGATGAGCCCTATCTGCACCTTACTTCCCTCTATGCGAATTTAACCCCCCTGCTCGACTTAGTTTAAAGGTGTCATCATCAGGGTTGCAAACATTCTTCCCAGTCCTCATGAATCCATCTCTTGCCAAAAGTCCTTCATCACTGAAGCATAGACTATAATCATGAATCAAACCCTTTCCCTATGATACCATTTGTATAATCAGCCACTCACTTCCAGTATTTCTCTCTTTTTGGCCCATGATTTTCAGCAGGAAGAAATGTCAAAACCACCAGCTGATCGCCAAGGTTCTTCCTCTTCTATCCAGAGCCTCACTTGCAATATAATCAAAACTTTTTTATATATATATAAATTTTTATTGATTTTCCAACATAAATTAAAACACTTTACAACTAACAATACATAGACAAACAAACATATAAACACGTATAATTTCATAACCTCTTTTTCTTAAGCCTTATTTCAACGACTTCCCCATACCTCCCTTTTCTTCATCCCTGTTTTAAACTTTTTCAGCAACCCCTAATTTCAATTACTCATAATTCACTTTCTTTAATCCTTTTACTCTTACCCAATCATTTATTGCTGCAATTCTGTTTTACGTTACCCATGACATTTTAGCACTCATTAATTTTACAACAGTTCTTAAGATAAACTTTAAATTTCTTCCAATCTTCTTCCACCGTCTCTTTTCCTTGGTCGCGGATTCTGCCAGTCATCTCAGCCAGTCCCATATAGTCTATCACCTTCGTCTGCCACTCTTCCAGCGTGGGTAGTTCTTGTGTCTTCCAATACTTTGCTATGCAATATAATCAAAACTGTGTCAAGAAGAAGTGCAATGGCTCAACAGTAGCGGAGCATATACTTTCCACACGGAAGCTCCCAGGTGTCTCCAGGTAGGCTTGGAAAAGACTCCTGCCTGAAACACCATCTTTCCCAATTTTCTGGAGACCAAGTTCAAATGCCAAATTTAAGCTTTAATTTGGGCCTGAGCTATTTGAAGGAACCCCTGCCAGTGGGTCTATGGCAAATTCCAAGGCTGCAAGCCTTTCAGAAGGATATACATTTTCTGACTGGCTTAGTCATGATTGATGTTTCACAGCTTGGATTTGTAGTTAGTCGACTATTTTAGCTGTTGGGGTTTGTTTTTTATGCTTGGTGATGGTTATATTATTGGTTTTATTGATACTATGCAGTTTTGTATTGTTGTAGGCTGTGTGGGAGGGGCCTCACCCAATGTTTAAAAGAAACATAGACTGAGGGAAAGCTCAGCTGGTAGAGCATGAGACTCTTAATCTCAGGGTTGAGGGTTTGAGCCCCATGTTGTGCAAAAGATTCCTTCATTGTAGGAGGCTGGACTAGATAACCACTGTGGTCCCTTCCAACTCTACATTTCTATGATTCTATGAGTTTAAATAAATGAATAAGCTATTCTAGAAGATGTTGTGACAGGCTGGCTAGACGCACTCAGAGAAACAGTTTCACATTGCATCATTTTATTGGTGATCCCCCTTATACAAAAATAATATTTAAGTGCCTTCAAATATTTCTTAACACTACTCCTATCTATTGTCATGAACCACAACCATCTATAAAGCCTGCAGAACTGCAATTATTTGTTTCATTATCTTTCTTTTCTTTTCTTGAAGAGAAGCTATTGATTTTTCTACATCAGACTCTTACCCAGAGACCATTAAGAGATAAAATTTTATTTCTTAATTTTTTTCTTCCATCCTATTAAGGGCTGCGCTTGCATACTCTAATGATGGAGTCACTGAAGGTGACATCACATATTTTCAAGTTTGGAATACAGTTGATTGATCATTGTCACCCACGATCATTCTAAGGGTTAAATTTCCTATGGTCACTGCCTCAACACGATGTCCCGGTGGGAATTTCACTGAGCAGGATTTTGCCTTGGAGATGGATGATCAGCAAAAAGATATTGATCTAGAGTCACTTCAATCACTTATTTTTTTTCTTTTATTTCTCTGAAGTATCTCTAGTAATTTGATCAAGTGTCAACCAAAACCAACCATGAAATTACTTAGAAAATTGTAATTCTGTCTCTCACTTTCTTTAAAACAAAGGAGGAGAGAGAGAAAGAAGATTCAGAACAAGCGCCCCATGGCAACAGACACTATGAAATATATCTATTATTACCACACTTCTGTTTCTTCTTTCATGGTTGCGCAAGTGTTTGTATAGAACTGGGTTAGCAGTTAGGCTGAACAGTCTCCAGCCAAATTAGGGATCCAGTATGGTTGAATCATTTGTAATCTCTCTTGCACAGAAAATGTTACTAGCTTAAAGGTAAAGTGACCCCTGACCATTAGGTAAAGTCGTGACCGACTCTGGGGTTGAGGCGCTCATCTCGCTTTATTGGCCGAGGGAGCCGGCGTACAGCTTCTGGGTCATGTGGCCAGCATGACTAAGCTGCTTCTGGCAAACCAGAGCAGCGCACGGAAACGCCGTTTACCTTCCCGCTGGAGCGGTACCTATTTATCTACTTGCAGTTTGACATGCTTTTGAACTGCTATGTTGGCAGGAGCAGGGACCCAGCAACGGGAGCTCACCCCATCACAGGATTCAAACCGCCGACCTTCTGATCGGCAAGTCCTAGGCTCTGTGGTTTAACCCACAGCACCACCCGCGTCCCTGTTACTAGCTTAAATGAGAGTAAAACAGCCATGCCCCCACTTCTTTCTTCTTCTTTTTTAAAAAGTGTGCCTATATGTGTACTAGTAGTTGAAGTATATCTAGTGATTCAGGATAGTTTGTACACCCAGAACTTTAGTATATGATCTGGCACTATGGTGCAAAAGCCTTGGGCTGGATTCAGCTAAATAGCTGAGCTAACAGGAGCCAGTGCAACGAGTCCCACTAGTTCAATGGAGCCTCCTTCTGATGCACCAGCTCCCCCAACAGCTGTAGGGGGTTGGGAGAACCTCTGGAATGGTGCATGGTGGGAGGACAAGGCCGACTATTCCATCAGGAAGCTGAAATGCATGTGCTGATGGAGCAGTCTCCTTAACACTACTTTGAATTCCACCCATTGGCTGCATTGGCACATAATGAGAAATCAGACATTCTGGCTTCCTGAGGTTTATCACAAACAAGCAGCATGTTTGTGTATGCTGCCCAGTTGCTCCTGCTTCACTCCTCCCCTAGCGCATGTGGAATAAACAAACCAGGAAACCGTAGCGTCTTGCTGTATTTGAACAAGATCAAGCCATAATCAGCAAGCCAAGAAACCATTCCTTCAGGATGGCTAATGATTATGGCTTGCGAAGGAGCAACAAACTATAATTTGTGGCTGGGATATAAGGGGAAAACAAGGCTTCCTGGATTGCTTTCCCCAAACTGATGCCAGGGGAAGAGCAAAGAGGGAGTGATCAGGCACCAGGCTCCAGCAGGCTGGTGCTTCCTGTTAAGCCACAAGAAGACAGAAAGTCGTGCTTTGTTATGTGTGAATGTTGTTTAATGTAGACACCTTCTAATAATTGTAATTTCATTTGGGATGCAATCCTAAGTACAGTTAGAGCCACATGCCTAGGATTACACTGTTAGAGATGCAACAAAACAATCATTTCAGTTCCCAAGAACTGAACACACACAAGTCAGAAAATATGCCAAGATTAAAAAGGTAAAGGGACCCCTGACCATTAAGTCCAGTCGTGACCGACTCTGGGGTTGCGCGCTCATCTCGCTCTATAGGCTGAGGGAGCTGGCGTACAGCTTCCGGGTCATGTGGCCAGCATGACGAAGCCGCTTCTGGCGAACCAGAGCCGTGCACAGAAATGCTGTTTACCTTCCCGCCGGAGTGGTACCTATTTATCTACTTGCACTTTGACGTGCTTTTGAACTGCTATGTTGGCAGGAGCTGGGACAGAGCAACGGGAGCTCACCCAGTCGCGGGGATTCAAACTGCCGACCTTCTAATCGGCAAGTCCTAGGCTCTGTGGTTTAACCCACAGTGCCACCCGCGTCCCATATGCCAATATTAGGTCTGTTTAAAACCCAAATCTCAATGCCCACTGCTACAAAAATACAGTATTTAATGAACACGCATTTCTCCCCTCTCTCATGATACTGGAACTTGGGATCTATCAATGACATGGATTGGCAATATATCCAGATAGACAATAATGAAGCACATTATGGAATTTGATTCTCCTAAATAAAGTGGTGACTTCTAAAAGAACAATCCTGGCTTGCTCCCAGGAAAGTGGATATAGAATTGCAGCCTAAATGGACTTAGAAAATGCACTGCAATAAGATATGACAGCCACGGGCTTATATGCCTTTAGAAAGGATCAAACAAATTCAGGTCTGCCGCCTGTTAACTTTGATAACTAAATAGGACCTCTAGATACAGAGGCAGTATACCTCACTAGGGGGCAAACAATGGGGGAAGGCTGTGTAGCCTTTATACTCTGCTTGTGGGCTTCTGCAAATCATTTTACTAACCACAAGGATGCTGTATTAGGTTGACCTTTGGTCTGACCTACCAGGATCTTCTTATGTCTCTCTATAGACTCATACGATGGGGGAGGGGGTATCTGACTTGATTTTTAGCCACAGGTTTAAATGTGAGGCATCTTTTGTTCATTAAGTAAGAACTAAATTTTCCATGCATTTACCCAAAGTCATTTATTTTTTGGAAGAAATAAAAATTAAATAATGGAAAATGAGATGTAAACAGCACAACCAAGATAAAAACATAACAACAAGGACTCCAGCAAGAAAACATTGGTGCTATCTTGACTTGCAGTGCATTGAGCTGGCACATAGTAACAGCCAGAGTTGCCTGGTTCCTGACATGAAATGGACTTTCATCTGTTGTATGCTCTTTGTATTGGTGTATGTGGAACTAAGTAAGAGGGTTAGGACAGCATCCAGGAAGAGAAACGTTTGATTTGTAATACAGTGGTACCTTGGTTTACAAACTTAATCTGTTCCGGAAGTCCGTTCTTAAACCAAAGCGTTCTTATATCAAGGCGTGTTTTCCCATAGCAGCAGGGGACTCAATTTACAAATGGAACACACTCAACAGGAAGCGGAACATGTTCTGCTTCCAAGGCAAAGTTCACAAACCAAAACACCTACTTCCAGGTTTGCAGCGTTCTTAATCCAAGTTGTTCATAAACTAAGCTGTTCTTAAACTAAGGTACCACTGTATAACTAATACCACTTGAAACACTCTGAAGGCGACAGACTTGGGAAAATACATTATCGATGCTTTGGAGGGGCTTAGGGTGTCAAGCAGATTTGTAGCTCCAGAAGTTCAGCATGCGGTTTTGTCCATTAGTCTGACACTGAGCTGAAGGAAAATCTCGCTAAAGCCCAGTGACAATTGTCTCAGTCACTACTGTTGTAGCCTGCGTGAGTCTGGTCTCTATGATACATAATCCATTTGGGTACATGGGTGAGCCAGCTTCAAAACCCATGGTCTCAATTTTTTATTGCAGGCCATAGGACAAATGAACTGGAACATTTCAGTTCCCACTGAAACGAAAAAGAGTTGTTCCCATACTGAAAAAAGTACATGGAAATAAATTTCTGCTGAGAAATAGCTGCTTAAATTGCTTAAGCAGAAACACAACTTTTGAAGCAAAAATATGTGAAAAGCTTTCTGAAGTCCGCATGCTAAACTTGTGGAAGCATCCATAAAGAGACAAACTTTTTGAAAAATGTACCAGGCATGGATCCAATAAAACAATATTCAAACAAAAAGCATGTTATTCCAAAGAGCACATTTTTATTTAATTAAAGGTAAAATAGAACGATCCCTAATAGGTCAATAACAATGACTTATGACTTCCTTTATGTGACACATTCAGAATAAATGGTAATTTACCATTAAAAGAGACATTTCTTTTTTCTGCAGAAGAAATTAATGTTTAAGCAAAGGTTTTCCATTTCCTTCTCCAGGATTTGTGTTCAGGTATTGAGTCTCAGGATATTACAGGCTTCAATCCCCTTCAGCAAATACAGGAAGGGTTTAACCATAACAACCTATGACATCATTCCAGCTGTACTCTGAGGGGTTTAAGATCATTTCATTGGTGCCTTTTGAGAAAGAAGAAAAAAGATGTTCTGCTTTCCCAAACTTAGGTTGGCTAAGAGGATTTGGTTGCTTTCATGGTTTAATCATGAACACTTTAGACACAACGCACACAAACCAGCAGCGATATTCTGGCTTTTACAACAAGCTGTGCGATGCAGCCACTCCTTTCTAGTCGGTATGCTTTCCTTGGGACCTTGACTCACTCTGAAACTAAGCAAACTTGTCACTCCACCTGATAATGGACTCATGTGTAATACATAAGAATGTAACCATACAGGACTAGACTAAGAGTTAACTGAGGTTGCATTCTCATGGCAGTTTATTCTGTTTTCACAGTGTTTCCCTAACTGTTGACTTCTGCATTATATTTGAGTTTTCACTCAACATAAAAGCCTTTTTCCAGAACAACAGTGGAACATAATGTAAATTTAGTGCTCATTCCCATGTTACTTGCTTTGGTATTTGTATTTGCAGATAATACTGAAAGAAGTGCTGTATTTCACTATTTTTGTTCCGGAATAAATTGACATGTGATTGCAGCTTATGTCCAGCCTTCTGTCTTCATCAGTGGCAATCCAGAGGATTTCTGGGAAACTCACAAGCAGAGCAAGGTTGTTTCACGTGTTCCTTGAAAAGTTAATGCAAAATATATGCCAAATATATTAAGTAATCTCAGTTTTTTCTTGACTGTCATGCCATTAATATTTCTTTACAATTCCTCTGAGATTCAAAGATTTTGTCTTGGTGATTTAGTTTTACAAAAGGGTTATTATGAGATACAAAATTCTAGTTTACCAACTAGATTGGGACATAATACACCAAAGTATCTTCTAACTTTCTAGAATCTTGATTATTCAGAACCAGTTGCCTGTTGGAGTAGATGGCTCTTCCTCACACCTTCAAGCTGAAACTGAACAGCCATCCATTGGGAATCCTCCAGCTCTGGACTTCTTATATCACACAGGGGGTTGGGCTTGATGGCTTACAAGGCTCCTTCCAATGCTACAAAGAGTAAATCAAGGGACTCTTGCTAAGCTTTGGTTTGGAGAGCTTCCTGAACTTGGGCAGAGAAAATAAAGGCTCAAGAGCTTCCGAGCACTGTGCGTGTGTGTTAGCTCAGGGATTGTAAATTCCCCTGAGCCTTAAAAATAAGGCTTTGGCTGATTTTGTACAGCTATGTCTGAGTGCCCAGGACTTCAACTAAAAGTAGATGAATACTTTCAATTGTTGTGGCAATAGCTCAAACTGTTCAATGAAAACATAACTTTCTTTCATTGAACATGCAATTTTTGACTTTGAAAATGGAAACTTATGCAAGTTCAGCTCAGGTCTACCAAATGGAGAAGATGCTCACCAAACCAAGGTCGCTTGAATGATTCATCTGCCCATATAGACAGCAATGGAGAGTTTCACTGAGAGAAAGATGTTGATGTTAAATACCATTTTGTGCCTGCACCTATAAAGTAGCCTGGTCGGCTTAGATGCTCACCAGGCAGGTATAGGATCTCAATTTACATTATGAGCTGGAGAAGGCTTCTGGGAGATTCGTAATGTGATTCGTAATACAGCCAAGCATTATGAGGTGGACCGATTCATATTCCAAATCAGGTAATTACAAACTTCAGTGACATTCCTAATTCTTTGCACAGAGATTCCGTTCACATAGATAAAAGGTATCTTTGCCAAATCCCTAGCAATTAGCAAAGAAGATAGTCACTTCAGCCTTGTAATGTAATTATTAACTAATTATATCACACCGTTGCTCCCTCCCTTCATTACCAAAATGCGCAGGAACTAAGATAACTGCACAGTTTGAAAACAGATTGGATTTAACATGCCAGCTTTCATTTCATTTGAATAAACCTCAGAGAATGGAAGGGTAAAGTTTATTGAATTTGATTTAGCAGCAATATGGTCCAGATGGCAGCTAACAGTTTGAAGATGCTGTTGAAATACTGTAAGCCAGAGGCAGGCAGGTACTCGATAAAGCTGACCATAAATAATTAACCACTTTGGCTTTTGACTAAAGATAAGAGACAGAGATTTTCTTTTAAAAAATGAAGAAATCTGGCAACTGAAATATCTGATCCTATCAGTGCTAAGCATGTTATAATTACTAATTACATATAAGATTAGAGAGCTTCAATGGAGAGTTTGCGGTAGCTAGAGTTACTTACTGGAATGAAAGGAGCTAATGATAATGTTAAACCAAAGGAAACCACATCAAAGTTGGGGGAAAAACATTTGGCCATAGCTCAAGCAATTGATACCAAATTCATCCTGTGTGAGAGGGTAATCCAGTCATTGAAATTGGATTGTGTTTGGGGCAGTGAAGCCTCTGACACTGGTTGGTTTAACTGGTGCTGTAGCATGGAATGTTCAGTTTCTTAGGGAATTAGACAGTCCAATTTCTGTGGGGAAAGTTGTCAGTTTGGCTGGGATGAAAACTGTATGCAGTGGCAGACTGAAGTCTAGGAAGAGGCCCTAGGATTTAAGGAAGCTGAGATATAGAGATCCCAAAGGCGATTTAGGCAATGGACTGGGTATGAGAAACACAAGGGAAGGATAGGGAAAGAATGATGCATGAAAAGGGCAACTGAGTCACAAGGGAGCAATTGTTCAGTGCATGGTTTTACTGTATTGTAAATCACCTTGGGATGCCTCATGGGAAGTGATCCATAAATGAAATAAATAAATAAATAATAAGAGAGGACCTCAGAAGAAATAGTAGAAACTTTACAGTGTTCATTGTCACAGTGTTCACAGTGTTCCTATGTTAGTAGGAGGTGGAGGGGGGTGGGAGAGGGAGTGGAACCATGATACAGAGTAGCTACATGTGGTGCAATGAAGTAGGACTGAAAATAGGAATTTGGTGAACCAACAGGTGTTGAACGAACTATAGATCTGATGAAAGGAAGTGGCAAGGAGACACTAGGATTGGAGCTTTGAATTCTTGGTAGGAATGAGGCAGACAGACAAGCTGGCAGCTTTAGGCCTAAACTAGTTTTAATTGAACTTGTTGCCTGGCCCTGATGCTACAGATCCATGTGTTAGTACGGTCATCTGCAAAAAAGAAGCCTTCATGTGGACTTCCATGCAACTGGGATGTGCTATCAGGAATAGTGGAAGCCTTTGTCAAGGCTTTGTCAAAGCTCACTGTATGCTTTTATTCACAGACGGACATCTAGAAATAGGGCCAGGCACCATGTCTGACACCAGGACTGTGAATCCACTCCCTAGTACTCCAGTGATGCCCCCAAGGTAACATCTAGCCTATCCTGGATTTCTGAGTGAAGTCTATCCCAGCTCTGCAAACTGATTGCCTGTAATTTGTGAAGGTATTAAATAACTCAGGAGGCAACTAACCATTTAAAAATGCTAGCCTTGCCCCAAAATTGCAGCCTTATTTCAAGTTAGCTCCTACTTTTCCACAACACCCAGCACAATTTATCCTGCATCCCACTGTCCTAACACTGTGCATTTTTCCACCTTGACAGTGGTGACCAATGACATGGAGCAGGGACGGGGTTATGGCCAAGCAGAGAAACTCATGGAGCATTGTAACATTCCTTTAGGAGTGGTAGGAAATCACTACAAGAGGGTCAAATGGTATTGATGCATATATCTACTGATGGTGCCTGTCCTCGGTGTGCTGCATTTTGTGTCATATTTCTCAAAGAACTTGACAAAGCAGATGTCCCAGGCATGAGCGCAACTGTCTTCCCGAGGGGCCATTTCTATTTTAGCTGCTACATCTGTACGTCGTGTGGCGTCAGAAGGAAGAAGTTCCACTCATCGAATGAATTCAGAGAACGCAAGGAGAGAATCAAGGAGAAGTTGTCCTATGGTAAAATTCCTGAGCAAAGCCAATTGAAACTGGCAACTGAGCATCTTTCTAGCCGTGCCTCCTCAAGAGACCATAATAGTGGCCTGAGACCATAGGTACATAACTCAAATAATTTGGACAGCCATTTTCTATATTCAATAGTCGGACGGAAGAAACATATTTTTGTTACAGTGTTTCCCCCGCCCGCCCCATTCTCTCTTAGCTGCCTTTTCCTTTCTGCCCTTTGTAGCACGTGCACCCTTCTTCCTCTGAACCCTTCTCAGTCTACCTTCCCTCCTTTCCCCTCTCCCTAATAGCCTGTAATTTACATTGAAAGAAGTTTGCCACCATTTCAATGCTTTGATGCTTGTTACAAAAACTGCACTTCACATTTTCTTTGGTCCTCCATTTCTCCGTATTCCAGTTTCTCATATTCCCTTTCTCATAAGATTGCCTTATTCAATGTTGATGCTAGCAGCTCCTCCACTTGGTTATGTCTGCTCAGTCAATATAACCCCAATTGTCAAGTCCTTGGCATTTGCTTCCTAAACACTGTTGGGTGAGCTATATTGCCCAACATATCCACATCTGTATGATAACATGATGCCCTGGGAAACAATGATGTAGAGTGTGGTGATACATAAGGGCAGAATGTTAGCTATTTTGAAAACTTTAAAAAAAATCCCAAATGGAAAAGAGTGCTTAAAAGAAAACCATTGGCATTTCCATTAAGAAGATAAAAATGAATCAAATTGTTGATGCTACTTTCACTTAATTATTCTTAGATCACCCTGTGGAATCACATGTGCTGTGCTTTATATACAAATGAGATGCAATCTTCTGAAATTTCGTGTTTCAGAGGTACGGCAAAATAGATAGTTGTTTCTTCAAACAATTTACAAATGCTACGTTTGGGAGAACAAAACGTCATATTGAAAATGTCAGAGGGCTTAAGACATTTTGTAGACACGTCTGCTGTCAAATTAAAAGATGTGTCATCCATACACCCCTGCACTCCTGGCATCATCTGTTTTACAAGTTTCCTGGGAATTGTGTGAATATGCTACTGAATTCTAAGACAACCTCTGGCCAGCTCTGCCACAAATATGCACACTAGTCTCTGCTTCATAGCTGCTGAAACTGAGCATGGCTGACATCCTGCCCATAGCTATGTGGCTGTTGCAATCAATGGGATGTAAGTAGCTTATCTGGTTCAGAATGGCAGCCTCTGTGTTTCTTCTGTGGGCATTTCTCTTGGCAATGACAGCTTTATATTGTCATTACAAAGACTTTCTTTTTTTAATATTTGGAAATGAAACAAAAATTGCTTCTGTGAGGTATTCAGAGAATGCACATGCATGTAGATTTGGTTCTGGGCCCAGCTGCATTTGTCTCTACTTTGCATGTACTTTGAGCAATTTCTTTCCCCTGATAAATATAATTATTATTTTGCAAATGTGTAGAATTCTGTAAGGTCAACCTTGCTAGAATATGTAAATTAAAACAAATCAATTTTATCCAGTAGTGGGAAGAAAAGCCAATTTGAAGAACTGGAAAGTGGTGAAGATGTTTTAAGTGAATTCATGGAAACATACAATAGTAAATATCTGAAGGAAAAACCAAGCTCAGTTCACAGGTAATGCTAGCAGCAGGACAGAATAATTTGCAGTCACACGCTGAAATATTGTAATGCTTTTTGCCCATTTCCCTTCCAATCATCCATCTTCTTCCACAGAAGCTGAGTGATATACAGGCTTTTGCACATCTTTATCATCTTCTACACGGGCAGAACACTAAATGCACTCACAGTGCCGGCTACTGTTACAGGAACTCCTGAACTCCATCAATCAGTCCCATGTGATGCTCAGGCCACCTGCATCAGCTCCATCACTCTAGCCACTTGACCATAGTGGCTGTCTTTACTAGAGTGCCCAAATCAAATGATGCAAGCGTACTCTTTGAAAGCAAAGGATACAAGCAAATTCTAGCAACTGCAGAGCAGTTGCACTGCTTCAAACATTATTATGCTCATAAGCAAGAGCAAGACGGCCACCAGTTCCCCTCATCTTTCATACAGAGCGCTTCCAGATGGAGCCAATCGTTCTCTGATGGTTGCTTTCTCATTTCCCACTGTCCTTAGAATTGCAACAGAACAGAGTGTTGACATCAGCCTTTCCCAATGTGATGCCCATTAGATGTAGCTGGACTATAACTCCCATCCTCTCTGGCCACTGGCTATGCTTGCTGGGACTGATGAGTGGCAGGCCAGCAACACCAAGAGGGCGCAAGGCTGAAGAAAACTGAGCTACACCTACTGGGCATAGGTAATTTTCCCACGCGAATTCTGCTGTTTTCTGTCCCTACAGTGCGGATTAAACAGATGGGTGGCAATGCTTGGCTTCTCTCGTTCCCACAGTCCCTTCGTGGTTGCTTTATAACTTCCTGAAGTTGTCCCTGGAGCAAGGCACATCAGAGAGCAGTTTTCAGAAGCACCTCCCCACTCTTCTAAACCTTGCTGAAGCTGCTCTTCATGTATGTGGGGGGAGGTTTCTTATTTTTCTGGTAAGTTTTACCATTGCTGCATATTCCATAAGTTTTTGTATTCATTCTTCCTTTGCTGGGACTTCTACTTCTTTCCATTTTGGGGCAAGTAACATTTTTGCCGCTGTAGTAGCATACATGAATAAGTTTCTATATAGTTTAGGTAGTTCTGACCCTATAATTCCCAAAAGAAAAGCTTCTGGGTTTTTTTTTACAAATGTAATTTTAAACATCCTTTTCAGTTCATTATATATCATTTCCCAGTAAGCTTTAACCTTACTACAAGACCACCACATATGATAAAAAGAACCTTCTTTCTCTTTACATTTCCAACACTTATTTGATTTAGATTTATATATTTTGCCAATTTACTCGGTGTTAGATACCATCGATATGTCATTTTCATATAATTTTCTCTTAGACTACAACATACTGTAAATTTATATCCATATTCCACAATCGTTCCCATGCTTCCGTGTCTATATTATGAGCAATATCTATTGCCCAATATATCATTGAGGATTTTACTTGCTCATCCTTTGATTCTATAATTTAAGTGAGTTAAAAATATGAAACTGCTCATGCTCAAGTTATTTATTGATTAATTTAAAAGGAAATTGGGGCTGAAAAACTCTTTTTTGTTGTCAGAGTTTTATTGCTATTTGTTCTAACATATCAGGAGTGTAGAACCCTTTTGTAAAGCCTTGGGTGACAGTGGAGGGTGTTTGTGGTAGGGAGCAGAAATGTTAATTGTGTGCTTCATGACTGAAATAATGAGCATGGCTGTCTGAAACCCCCACCTGCTCTGTAAGACCATTAAGTCTGGGGTCTAAAATTACATATTCGCATCACTGCAAATCTTGTAATCAATAAACTATTTCATAGGGAAACGGCCCTGCCCCTGAAAGTTATGATCTAAATTGTCTTTGTCAGATGATAAGCTGTGCTGCTGCCTTCGCAGCTTTGGCGAGCTCCATTCCAATAGCAATTATCTCATGTTCGTATTTGCATAACAGAAATAATAAGAAAAATGGTGCTGAATCAAGAAGTTTCGAGAAACAGAAAGTGAATAAATGCAAAACTGGGCAGGAAACATTCCTGATGCTGGTCACTAGAACAAATCTAACATTTCTAGCAAAATGCAAAGTATCTAGCTGAGGAATAATGATGTAATGGACCATTTCCTAAACTGTCTTGCAATTATAGTACTGTGACAGGAAACAGCCCCACAGATGTTCATTTTGTGATCTTGCACAGTGCCCCCAAAATCATGTCTTTGGGTGCTGTCCCTGAAAAAGTATCTTTTCCAGGTTCGTGATCTTGCACGGGTCGTGTGACTTGCGCAGGAGTGCGGACCTGGAAGATGGTACCCTGGTTTTCTCCCCACGATGGGGTGAGCTCCCGTTGCTCAGTCCCTGCTCCTGCCAACCTAGCAGTTCAAAAGCATGCCAGTGCAAGTAGATAAATAGGTACCTCTGGGGCAGGAAGATAAACGGTGTTTCCATGCACTCTGGTTTCAGTCACGGTGTTCCATTGTGCCAGAAGCAGTTTAGTCATGCTGGCCACATGACCCGGAAAGCTGTCTGTGGACAAATACCAGCTCCCTCGGCCTGAAGGTGAGATGAGCGCCGCAACCATCCAGAGGGTCCTTTACCTTGCTCTGGTTTGGGGCCATGGCACATTGGAGGGTATGCTTTGGTCATTGGTGACAGTGACCTCAGACATGGGTGGAAGCAGGCCTGTGAGGCAACAGGCCTGTGAGGCAACAAACAATAAAGCTATGCTTGCAGCAGATCAGATGTGAATCAAAGCCTTCTTTGACTTCTCAGGTGTGGGCCCATGGAAGATATGGAAATGTGCCCCTTTTGATGGGCCCCTCCCTCTGGGTACAACACACCCACGCACCCAAGCCAATTTATTAGGATAACTTCTATCATAGCATAGCATAATAGAACCAGTGATGCAAGCACAACTGACAATACACACAAGAAGAGAACGGTATCCACCCCATTCATAGCCACAGAAGCGCTATCAGACGACCGTTTTATTTATTGTAACAAACTGGCCCCACGGAGGCACACACTAATGAAACGATGTTTTTACAAAGTGGTCCAAAGGCTGAAAGTCTGGGAAAAGAATGGCAAAGGATACATGTGGAAAGCCACAAAAAAAGATCAGAATCCACCTACCGTCAAACATAAGGTCAGTAAAAAATCCTCATTAAAGATACCTCACTGCATTGGCCTGATTGAAATTTTTCAAACACTGTATTATTATAGTGGAGGTAAGGGCTGCGATTGCCCTGCCACAACCTCCTCCTCCTTTTCCCTTTCCCCCTCCTTTTTTTTGAGAACCTTTGGTACAGAAGGCATATTTGAAACAGGGAAGAAATCTGAGAAATTGCTCCCAGGGCAGGGAAAGGCTGCTTAATCAACTGTTCCTCCAATCTATAGCAAAGAAACCCGCTCTCTGATGCCAAAGAGGTGTTAATGATACAGATTATAAAAAGGAACTGTTGAAGTACATCTTCCAAGCATCCCCATAAAAGCCTGACTGGCAACAGATCAAGAAAACAGGTTGCAGCTACAGGGCCACATCTATATCAGCAAAAGATCTGGCAGGTTTAAAATATATAAACCAGAACTGAAGTCTGTAGTTCAGAATCACAATTATTCAGTCCTGCTGGAAGCTCAGCAGTTGAGCCATTTGTTGTAGGATTTGAGTTTCTCCCGGTTATTTGTTTTTAGGCAATATCCAATGTGGCCTGTCTTCTAACATACATCTTTTTTTAAAAAAGTGTTTATTGATTACTTACACACACACACACACACACACACACGTGCAGAGAGAGAGAGAGAGAGATTGGGTGGTATCTAACACATTCCGTCAGTACAAGGAATTCTTCTTTCACAGTGGGACTTTATCCCCTCCCTCTTCTCCCCCGAGAGCCGGAGCTAGCTGCTCTGGCCCCCAGAATGGTGCACATGCTGTCCACCCGGGGGTGGGGCTAGCCACCCGCAGGGGCGGGGCTAGTGTCCCAGGGGGCGCCACCCGCAGCAATTGGCGAGCGTTCCAGGGGGCGGGGCGGGGCGGCAATGTCACCCCCCCTCAGGGATGACACCTGGGGTGGACCGCACCCCCGCACTTGATTGCAACCCCACCCCGCCCCCAGAAAACCTCTAAGTGGGTTACAAAAATACAAAATACTAAAATTATCACTATAAAACGGTTAAAACATGTATCTAAAAACATTTAAAAGGTGATTGAAAACAGGAAATGTGCATGTCTTGATTTATATTTGTGTGCCCCCATTTCCTTTTCTCATTGTTTATTCTTTGCTTTGTATATGGTATTGCTACTGCACTTTTGGGTTGTTAATAACCTAATAAAGGTTAAAAAGAAAAAGATGATTAAAATCAAGAGTAGCTAAAAATAAATGAAACACATATAGATATATGTCTGGGTAGGCTTGGCTAAACTATTTTATAATCTAGTTGGCTAATGTATTTATAGTCTATTTAGGTATTTCTATTATCAGAAGTGCCCTGAGAATGAGGTGGAAGAATAGAAGCCTGCTTTGCAGAGGAAGAAATAATTTGAGACACTGAAGGGCAGAACTTGGCATAACACCAGGTCACACAAAGAGCACAATGATGGGCTGAAGGATGCAGTGTGGACTGCAACTCTGTTTGCGCAGACTGCAACAAAGTGAGGGACATGGGAAACTGCCAGCCTAGACCTAACCGGCACCAGAGAGAAACAGCTCGTCTGGTTCATATCTAGGTCCTGACAAGAGAAAGATATGATGCTTTGTACTGGTTCTTTCACAATAGAGGATAAGAAATAAAATGCCAAAGATGTCATAGTTTGACAATCCTGTTTTGCCCATAACACTAGCAGTTTAGTTTTCCCATTATAATTACTTCTGTGGAAACATCTAAATTTCAACAATAGAAGGTAATTGAATAAAATGCCACCAGTCAAGATAAGGCTGAAGGAAGACACATTTGTATTTCGACAGAATTCACTTCGCTTTCAAAGACATTTGTATTTTGGTGGGCAAGATCAGAAAGATGGAGGCACCGCCTAATCTTTTGCCGTAGTTTATGTAGGCAGAACACATCTCCATCTCTATAAATTGCATGCTGAAGTACAAAGATACGGCTCACGTGTAAGGTCACCCACAACATTTTTCTTGAGAGACCAAAGTACATCAATAATATTTCTCTTAAATCTTCTTCTTCTTCTTCTTTAACAACTACAGTTCCTGTAATTCTAAAAGCCACACCGCGGTTACGGAAATTTAAGGCCGCCACAAACACAATTTAAAGCCACTGAGCTCCAGGTTTAAAAGCTGAAGCCTCATTACCTTGAATGAGGTAGGAATAGGGAACACGTATTAAAATGACGGACAGAATGTGAACAGAATACAGCATCTACTGAAACTAATCTATGTAAAGTTATTATCCAAGCAAAAAAGAACTCCATAAGGGGAACACTGTACTTTGGGCTACCACTTTGTCCAAACACAAAACACAATTCAGTTCAACATTTTAAGTCCCATTAATTCTGATGGGACAGTTTTAGGGACATACTAAATTCCATGGGTAAAGCCAATGGGATTTAAAACTGCTGAGCTTTGATGGATCATTTCCATATATACCTATCACTTTCCTGCTATATGAGAATTTAGCAGTGCTCTGAATTGTTTTGCATCCTTTCCCTAGAACCGAAGTGCTGGCTTTATCCACCAAAGTCAGTTTGTGTTTTCCTGATAAGATGAAGACTGAATCCTTTTTCTTGTTGTTTCTGCTTCCTGCAAAAATTCAGATCATTTCTTTCCTGACAAATCTTCTCTGGATGCTGCTAGACTGTCACTATTTTCAGGTGTGATGCAATCATATACTGACAAGTTCAGGCTACACATTTATAGCTGATTGGGAGGTCTTGCACCACAAGCCCAGTTCTCCCAAATATCAGACTTTTTGCAAGAAGGAAAGTGAAGGGAAAATGCACTGCAAAGTGTGGGATGTAACATCTTGCTTTGAGGCAACATCACCTAAATCCTCCCTGCAAACAAGTCAGAAAGAGTGCTCATTAAATAGCCAATGTTGTCTATTCTCCCTTCAAAAAAGTCAGGATCAATGCTCAATAAACTGCTGTCATGCTTTCCATAATGTACTAGGTGGGCTGGAAAATTCCCAGCACTGATGTATGAAACAATAGTGCAAATGAAGAGCAGAGCTGCTCCGTTGCACAGTCCCCTTCTTACTGTCACCCCTTCTACAGAAATAACTCCCTTTGATTTAATAATGTTGGCATTTATATGCATAATAGATTATCTGTCTCCAAGCCAACTCAATCATGTTTAGCAAGGTATTGAAAGACTGCAGCATATGCTCACAGTTCGATGTATTCCCCTTATCTCCCACCATCACTTTATTACAGGCCACAGGTGAAGCTTTCCCTATAATTCTATTTCCATACCAGAAAAGCTTAACCTGTTGAAATTCTGCTTGCCATATAGCTTTTAAAGTCACAAGAACCCTGCTCTCCCCCACGCCAACCCTAAACCAAAGCCTATAATAATAATAATAATAATAATAATAATAATAATAATAATTTATTATTTATACCCCGCCCATCTGGCTGGGCCTCCCCAGCCACTCTGGGCGGCTTCCATAGAAACCATAGAAAGCCTAGGCTTTGCTCCTGTATTCACTCACCCGAGAGCAAGTTAAATGCTAAACACAAAGAGACTTATTTCATAGCAGACATATTGTGTCTTAATAAGTGCATTGGCTTTAGCTCCTGCGCAGCAGGAGACATGCCTAAGCCATTTTGCAAAGTTGTCACATTTTGCATTTGCCATTTGGGAGGAGGGTGATTCTTTAACATCCACCTGTACTGACAGTGCAGTAGAATTTGCAGAAAATAACTCCAAATAACATGAAGATAAGAAGGCAAGCAGCTTTTGCTAAACAGGCCGGGAACATCGAAACAGCACAAAAGCCCCAAACAAATGATGATGATAGTAATAAATATATGAGAAAGTAAATTGGAAATTTGGTGAAGATTGTTTGTTGTACTGTATCTGCCATAGTGTGGCATTTCTTGTTTGTATGATGCTTGAATTTTGTTTTCTTACATTATTTTTCAAAGAAATCAAAAATCAAAAAAGAAATACTTGTTACTGTATTGTTTTAAAAGAACAGGAATCTGCCTTATGCAGAGTTGGATCACAGGTCCGTCTAGCTCCATACACAGACTTACAGCAAGTTTTCAAGGTGTCTAAAACGCTTCAATCCAACAATGAAATAAAACACTGTGAGTGCTACTGGTTACTAAACCATAGCCTGCAAAATTCCACAGATGGAGTGATGGCTGGGCGCAAGGGACCAGGAAGGAAGTCACACATGAACCACAAGAAGTTCAGTCAATGGATGAGACACATTGCAGTGTCTGTAGTAGCCGAAACAACAGGATACTAAAGTTGCCACTGGGGCAAAGAAGCAAGAGTCTTCAAGTGAAAGGGGCTCTGGTTTTGAGGGAGCTCCTGCAGACGGGAGGATGATACCCCAGCCAGCCTTAATGACGAGCCTCCAATGTTTCCATATGTAGCTACAGCACTTGATCTGATGATATCTGCTTCTGGACTGGAGATCTGGCTGATGGCAATATCCTGTTGTCCACGCTTTGTAGCAAATGTGTTCTCAAGAGTCAGCCTGCATGGCCTGCTCAGAGATTGGTAAACATACAGTCACCCTAGAAACTATGAACTGTAAACACCTCAGCTGTTAGTGGCAATGGAAGAGCTCCAAGCCAGGAATGTTGAAAAGGCTGCTCGTTCCTTGCCAGAACAAAACAAAAAGGCGGCATTGTTAATCCATCTCTGAGCTGGATTATCTTTTCCAAATCAGCCGCTAGCCCTTTGAGTGTCAAACGGACCATTTAGGGGTGTGGGGAAAACAGCTGGTTTTTACTGGGCAAGAGCATAGGAGGCCACTAAGTAAAACCTTATTTGGCTGTTATTTAGAATGTCCCCGTGCCAGTGGATGAAATTCATTTCCTTGTTCATACAAATCTAGCCTCACCCAGGTAGAGCAGCTGTGTTACATTTGACAAGGACAGAATCTTCAGAGAGAAAGAGGAGGGGAATTGTTGGATGGAGGCAGTGTTTATCCCCACCTCCATTCAATATTAAATCTCTCGGCAGGAGTGTGGGACAGATATAAGTGGGTCATACAGCATCGTGGAGAAAATAAATGTCATTTCAAATGTGGTGACTCTGTGCAAGAGCTGCACCTTGGTTTCAAATCAAAGGTGTCTTGCTGAAGCTCAGCAACACATAAACACATTTCAGTTTATCTCCACATTGACTTAAAAATAAATAAAATCCCAAATGGAAAGGGGGTAGACTTTTTAGTTCCTCAAGAGTTTGCAAATTGCTATGAAGGGAAAGGCGGGGGAAAGCTTTCTGAAGTAAAGGTAGTGACCTATTTCACTTACGTGAAGCAACCGGAATTAAATTTATTTCAGCTTTAAAACACAGCAGCCATTTGAACAATTTAACACAGGCTCCCCCCCCCCCCCCGCTATTAACAGAGGCCATTAATAAGTAACATTTACAGGTTTGTGTCAGCTTTCACCATCTTTGCAATGTGCACCCCAGTGTAGATTTGAACTGTAGCAACCTCTCGAAGAATATATGGGCCATGCCCTTTGTCTGGCATATATCAGTAGAATACACTGAAATCATTACTTACGTGGATTTATGGTAGTATGATCAGGGGCATTTATTTTCATAAATAACTTCCTTTTTATATCATCGCTACATTCCTGCATGTAAAAGAAATATAAAAGAATGCAGACACCTTTCCCATGGGCCCTTTCCCCCCACACTTTCCTGTGGGCCTGTCACAGACTGGAGGTAGAGGAAAGGTGGCAGAAACCAGCTGGGGAACCCCCACAGGAAGAAGGCTCAGAAGCTGGGGGTTGGTGGTGGGACAATGATGAGTGATCGCAGGGAGAAGAGGGAGCGAACTGGGAGGAGATAACAGGGTTCAGTGAGTGGGGAAAGCCTGTAGCAGAGAGAAGTCCAGAATCACAGGCAGAAGCTGAAGCAGGAGAGCCAAGAGGAAGAGATGAGTCCAGCTGGTGAAGAGTCATGGGTGTATCCCCCTCCTGCTGCAACAAACTCCCCTCCCCACTGGTCTCCCAGAACCAGGAGAGGCATGAAGAGTGCAGAGAAGTTAGCTTCACACAGACACAGTCTCAGATTGCTTAGGAAAAACCCTAGGGAGGAGGGGACTTAGGCAGCTGTGGGGAGGCGGGGACCTTCAGTCTCAGCAAGTGCTTCATGGAAGCAAGACCTGCCTGTGCAGATCATGGTTTTGCTAATGAAGAGTTAACTCCAACTTGCTTGGTGTGATTTACTCCTGGCTTACTCCTGTAAGAGCCCTTCCTTTCTTCCCTTTCTCTTTGGCTACTTCATGCTCCGTTCCCTTTCTTGTCTATGCCCAGGCCTTTTGTGAACTTTATTCTAGCCAAATCCCTATTATCAGCCACACTAATTGTAAATGTTCTGTTGCTAAAAACTCAGCCCAAAGTGTCAAAATATTTGGGACTATTTCACGATATCGTAATAGCTTAATCAATGCCCCCCTCCCTCTCCGTGTGTGTGTGTGTGTGAGAGAGAGAGAGAGAGAGAGAGAGAGAAAACAACTGGTAACTTTATCCTCTCTGTAAGAGTTCATGATAAACAAATGTATTTGAAAGGAACTAGTGTGCCTATTGCTGGATTGCAGGCACTATGTTTCAACTGACTTTGAAGGTAGATAGATAAAGAACTAGAGAGACCTATTGAATTTATGGCTGAGTGTAAACCATTCACTGTAATGTTTCCTAAAAAGTTTCACTCATTTTGTCCAAGATTTGAACTGTGTGGCCCTGCAGTCACATCTCTTTATCCCATAATTATCTAGTCAATACTTACATCCTTTTTTTATCTTGTATTGTCAACATAAATTGAAGTTCCTGCGGTGGCTTAAACACTAACATAACAAACTAAAACAGCAGCAATCAAAAAATAAAGGCTACTCCAAGTTAAAAATGCTTTAAAAGTTCTTTAAAATCCTGAAATCTTATTGCATGGTACCTAAATGATAGTACTAAGGGCACCTGAGGGCTGAGCTGGTTCAGGATGTCTTGGCTGGTGCAGAAATCAGCATCCATGGGCATAGCCAGAGGGGGCAGCTGCCCCCCTAAATCAATAAAAATACATAGCTAACTGAGGCTCTGCCCCCTAAGAAAAGTCCTGCCCCCCTCCCAACAAAAATCCTGGCTATGCCCATGTCTGCATGCCCCACAACATCTCTCCAAGCTGCCATGTGGCAGGGCTGTGGTGGTGGTCCTACCGCTCCATAAATCCACACCAAGCTCATGGGGGGCAATTCAGGATTGCACCCTTATTCTCTTTAAAATCTGATGATAATAGAACAACGTATTATGCTACGGAAGGAAGTTGACAACTGATGGTATATAAGAACTGCCACATATGGTTTGATATTGTCTTCAGTTTACTGAGAGTGGGAGACCTGGGATTTGGAAAGGTGTACCATATTTTCTTTCTTTCTGAGTCCCCCCCCCCCATCTGCAAACTTCTGACATTCTAACAAGGTTTCAAATTTGGATTTATTTATTTTTAAAAGATAAATGCTGGAAAAGAGAAAGGGCTTTTAAATGGCAATCCTATATCCATGCATACTGCAGTAAGACTTAGAGCAAATCCTTATTTTCCTGGAAAGGATTTTTTCCCACTCCATTCTGGATTCCTTCATTTCATCTAGTAGCTTTGAAAAAAATGGGTGTGTGCTTACGTGGCGAAAAATACCTTTATAATATTATTAGTATTTACCTAGATATTGGGATTTAGGTGAGATAAGGCACCACCTAGTGGTGAGAGTTGCATTTGAAACAACTTTATAATATTTCACGTTGGATTCAGCATTTCCAGATGCAAAGTTGCAAGACAGAAAAGCCTACGGTTACAAACAATATGCGAGAGGCCAGCAACTTCAGCAACGTTCAGCTGTTAGGTTTAGACGCTCACAAATTTTATCTAACATTTTTATTAAGGGTTTGCACACACAACCACAAGATTCATTTGGGATCCCACTTTGAAGCTGGTGACTGCAGAGCGCAATCCTGCAGCCAGGGAACAAACTGGCGAAGCAGCACTTGGCAGGATTGAACCCCGCTCATCAGATGACATCATCCAATGATATCAGTTGATGGCAGGTGTGGTTTGTGAAACATGATCTTGCAGGCCAAAGCTGGGCTCTTGGGAGGAGTCCCTACCCCTGGCATAGACAGCGCTGAGATCGATGGAGTAGATCTGACTCAATATAAGGCAGCTTCCTATATTCCTATGAACCTGGGACTTTCCACATGTAAACATATGGTCTGTCACTGAACTGTAGCACCTCCATCTTTTGATCCTGCTCTGCAAAGTAGAAATGCTCCACTTTAGAAATTTATTTCTAGAAATAACCAGTTGCAGAATGCCAGAAATGAAAACAAATTTCTTCCCACTTGAGTGACTGGGCTAATACATCCTCTGCACTTTCATCATAATCTAAACTAATGAGATCAAATGCCATTTTAATGAAAACATGGCATCTCTAGTTTATTGATTTATTTCTACTTAAATCACACTTGATAGCACAAACAGGAGAACTTGCCCCTCTAGCCAAAGCACTTTTGTATTCAGGACAAAACTACAGTGGTACCTCAGGTTACAGACGCCTCAGGTTACAGACGCTTCAGGTTACAGACTCCGCTAACCCAGAAATAGTACCTTGGGTTAAGAACTTTGCTTCAGGATAAGAACAGAAATCGGGCTCCGGCGGTGTGGTGGCAGCAGGAGCCCCCATTAGCTAAAGTGGTGCTTCAGGTTAAGAACAGTTTCAGGTTAAGAACGGACCTCCAGAACGAATTAAGTTCTTAACTCGAGGTACCACTGTATTAATATCTCTCTTCATCCCCCTCCCTCAACCAGAAAGCCTTCAAAACCTTCCAACCAAGCAGAGGCATTGTATTACTGATGCAGCAGGATTCAAAAAGAGAATGTGGTCAGATGGAAGCCTTCTCAAATTCATGAAAATATGAGATGATTGATATAAAAAGCATTCTTTGTCACCATATAACTCTATCCATATAGTTTTGCTACGAGCCCTCATTTAAGAATGTAAGAGCTGACTCAGAGCAGGTCAAATTCTCTGTCCATCAAGCTGAGTTTTTGGCTCCCATCTCCTGCTGTCTGATCCCTTTTAACTTAGATTCCAAAGAATGGAACATGGCACTTTCTGTATTCAAAGTATGTGTCCTAACAAACACATATTTTTGTAAGATTGTATTGGGCTGCTTTTTTTCTATTCCAGGAACAGAAATTCAGTTGCACAGCTGCCTAAAATGAATTCCTCCATTAATTTCAAAGGCAGAGCCAAATCCTTTGCTTGCACAGATTGCTGCTGTCTATTGCATTTAATGGGGTCCTTTTTGTTCCCTATAATCATATGGATCATTGAATGCATGTAGTTTCGGTCAAAACTTTTTATTATGAAGGACACTGAATCCAGAGATAGCTCTAAAAATAACTTTAATGTTTTATAGGTTTTTTATGACAAACTGTAATTGGAATATTATAAATTGTTTCAAAAGATTCAGACAGAAATATAGATCTCCAAAATACATAACAATAGTTTGTAATTTAAATGATAACTTATAATTACATAAGTACTTAAGAGGCACTAAAAGTTATTTTAAATAGCCATAATCTTCAAATTGCTGATTTATTTTGAGAGGTGACACTAATACATGTAGCTTGGAAACCATTGAGAACACAACATCAAATTCTGGTGATTTCATGTGGAATAAGATATACGTCTCCTTTTTGCTCAGCATTTCCAGTACATTCAAAACTGCTGCACATACTAACTGATTTCCCAAAACCAGTATATTGTGCAGAGGTCAGAGGAAAGTCAACTCAATGAAATATTGTCGTTGTACATTTTACATAAGCCAGTGTGGGCATGTTGTTAAAACGACCACAAAAATCTATTCAACTTATATCTTCGATTAATTAAAATCTGCAGATAAGGTTTCAGTTTTCTGGTAATATTTACCGATAGCCAAAGAATTTCTTCTTTTATGGGAAAAAGGAGAAGGGAAAAAAGGAAATCCGTTAGTTAATTACAGGAGGGGGAAGATAAACACTAATTTGTCAGAACAGGTGCATTAAGTTTGATAATGTTTAAAAAATTTATAGAAGCAGTTTCTTCAAGGTCCTATGTGAGTTATGAAGCCTAATTTTCTTTTCATAGCTCTGTGATAAAATTTTATCCACGTTATAAAAAGGGTCTTTACTAAAAATGACCGGAAATCTGAACTACCTGGCCATGCAATAAAAACACATTCCACTGTTGCAAAGTGTCAGGCAAGCCAGGTTTAGCTGGAAATTGATCGATAAGTCTTCCTTTTACACTTGAGTGCATTCACTTTTTCTTCATTGGATAATAGTTTTTTTAATGGGTTTTCCATTAATATTGGTCTTTACTGTTAGCAAGAAAAGGCAGACATTAAAAAGAGACAGGAACAGCAAAGAAAAAGTTTAGTGATCTTTAATGATATGGTGCAAAATACCAGGAAGTGTTATGATGTTCCCTTAAAAAAAAACAGGTGTCATGTTAAATGCTGTTGACTGTTCCAGCAGAGCAAAAGGGATGTAAAACACAGTTGAGATAGACTGCTTCGGAGAGATTCCGCCTTTATTCTGGGAAAATCCATAGATGTAAGAGAGTCTATGGTCAACAACATTAAAAGAAAATATAGCTATTTCTTGTGGGGTTACATCCATATTTCTCAAAGCAATTTGCTAACCAGCAAAAAGCTTAATTCTGGAACTCACTGCCCACCTTTAATATTTCAGGTTCCTCCTTTTTGACATTGAACATTGTCCGTAGCTACAAGAAATAAAACTTTACAAAAGGATAAAAGTGGATAGCTCTTTTTACACGCAAACTGTAAAATTGGAGCGACACTTAATTGTGGTCAGGTTACGTTCCAAGTATATGGCCTGGAACAGCTTGCAAGCTGAACTTCCCCAACCCACAACTCCCCAGCACACATTCCACTGAATGGTTATATGAGGTGCTTACAGTTCTTTTGAGGCAGTGCTGTAAAAGCAGGAGTGAAGCTAGGACTTTATGGATGAGAATGTTATTGGTTTCACTGCTTAACTAAGGGAGATATTACCAGTTAGCGAAAGCTCAGTGCATTTACAGACGTACGTAAAATTGTGAGTCAGAAATAGGTGGAGATTGTTCAACTACTATGGTATATTTTTTGGACTGGTGGTCAGAGAACTCAGTGCGAATACATAGATTACCACCCACTTTACTACACTCAAGTAGGGTTGGTTCCTGAATTCTTGATAAAAACAGAATGGATGGGCAGAAGATGAGGATAGTGGAGGGAAAAAGTAGTTCTGTGGTGGGTCCATCTGGGTGCAGAACTGAACAGAGGGCACCTGTGAAGGGGGGCAACCATGCTATCCTGACCAGACTGGGAGTCTAGGCCTCTAGGCTCTGGAATTTATCATCATGGGACAGATCCCAGAGTCGACTGTAAAATGTGATCCTGAATAAAGACTAAGAGGAAAGGAGCTATTGTTCATCTACTGCAGTCCCTGGCATTCATTAAACAGAAACATCTGCATAAGCTGTGATCTGCCTGGCATGGAATAGTCTCTGGCTGTCACTCTCCAAAGGTCACTGAGGGGACAGAAAAATACATGATGTATCTGAAACCATTAACATTTGTTAACTAATCTGGATACCAACCTAATACATTTTAGCAACACTAAAATGCATTAGCAGCAAAGGCTTGCAGAGCTAAACCAAGGACTCAGCTACGTTAATCAAAAAGCAATGCTTTGAATGCGTTATAAACATGCAACGCCAGATGGCACCAGAGAGCAAACAACTTTTCTATGCGATTTTTACATAGGGGTTTTTTCCCTTTTAATTTAATTTCTGAATTATTTATAGCGTCGTCCCCCCATATTTTTTTGCCCATATTTTTTAAAAAATGGTGGTGGGTGGTATTCCTAGTAGCATTGCTGCAATGCAAGTTCCATGCATTCTGTGAAAGATTGAACCCTTGTGTAATAACACACACCACTGGTCACAAACGAGCAGAATTAAGTGCATTATAGACCATGGTTTTAAACATGCTTGACTCTATGCCAGACTGTGCCAAGATATGTTAAATGTTTGTCCCGACCCCACCCCAATGCAGCTCTCCTGGAAAATGTGTGGGGTTAGGAATGGTCACTTCTCTAAAGGAAGATACATTCTTAACTGGGGAGCAGCAACATCACTTCCTACCAATGCAATTCAAACTGGCTGCATTGGAAGTGACTACAGAAATGGCAAAATAAGGAATGATTTTAAAACTGGTGCTGCTTAGGAAATACAGAGGTCCAAACCTATAGGATAATACAAGTGATATCAATTGAATAGCAAGTTAAAACATCCTAAGAACATTTACTTGTGATTTAGCGACATTTATTGAAAGGGATGGAATGCCTCATGAGTCTGAGTTGGCACTGGCTAAAATAACATTTTTTTTTTTAACGTCAGTGACTACTTACCTAGTCGCTGGAATGCTGATCAGTTCTGCATGTAAGAGCCAGAAGACTGCCATTTGCGTTGACCTGTATATATTTTTAAAAGTGACTATTAATATTGCTGCAGTTTTTTTAAAAAGGAAATTCACAGGAATCATGATGTTGCCAAGACTTCAGTCATACTGTCTAAAACTATTCTGCTACATATTCTGCAGTAATTTTTTATTTAAAATATTTCCTCCCAGGGTCATTTTTGCACACTGAGCTTTTTCAAGGGAACATAAGACATTAAATTCTCCAGTGTGCTTAGCCTTACTTGCACTTCTTCTGCCCTGCATGTTTTGAATGCTTGAATGCATTCACAGCATGACTTAATACAGAGCTTCCACATACAGAGAGACAAAGTACGGCAACTTCTGATCCACCAAGCTAACCAGCTTCATATGACGGATCTCCAGTAACTCAAGGGACAGGGGCAACCTTTTTAAAGTGGAGGCTTTTTTAAAAATTGAGAGCCATGTTCCATTGAGGAAAAGTAGTTTGGGACACATACTACCAGTGCTTGAAGCCAAAATCAAAAGTGGACAATCCCAGAGCTAACCCCAAGCCACCTTCCTATTTTTTTTCATTTTGTCTTTGATTCTCTCTCACTCTCACACATATCCATTTATTCCCCCAGAATAAACCCAGCCAGATGGGCAGGGTATTAATATATTATTATTATTATTATTATTATTATTATTATTATTATTATTATTATTATTATTATTCCCCCATCAACAGCCAGAGATTACCCAAAATAAATAGCCTCCTCTTCAGTGCAGCTACAGGGCCTGCAATCACCCTCCCTCTGCCATTAAAATAATCAAGAACATTTCTTGATTCCGCTTGCTGATGCTCTTCATTAATCTCTTACTGTCTGCAGCTTGCTGTACCTTGTAATATAGACTCAGAGACGTGAAAAAGGGAGGAGTGGCATAGTCTCTGGGGTTGCAGAGAATGGAAAGAAAGCAGCAGCAGCAGGAGGAGAGAGGGTGTTGGGTCCCCTCTCACATTCTTACATGCTCCAGCACGCTGAATGCAATGGAAGTGGCAATGGATGAGGTCTACTTTCTACCATGCAGGGGTGTAGGGACTAGTACAGAGACACAGGAATGTGAAGGAGGCCAGCAGATCTGATACCAACTTGGTACATGTGACCTCATCATGGTGAAGGTGATGGAAGAACAAGGCTCTCCAGACCAGGAATATGGGGCTCAATTGGCTATAGTTGCATGCACCTGTTTCCTTTTTGTCTGTTTAATCAGTAAATGTGTATATACCTTTTACACATGATGTAAATAATGTGATTATCTCTTGAGAACAGCATTTTTCTTTCACAAATAGCCAGTGTGTGATGTGAATGCTTGGAGAGCTTTAACCTTTTGCCCTCCAGTCCCAATCAAGATTGGGTTCTCCACAACGGCTATTTGCATGGGGTGGGGAACTCTCATGCAAATAGCAGCCACGGGACCCCTGATTGTGAGTGAGACCACATGAGGAACCCAGGGTTGCAGTCTCCCTAACTCCATGCTACGGTTCCATTTTGTATAGGGCCCCTGCATTGCACTCAGAGGCAAACCATGTTATTAACGTCATCAGTTGTTTGGCCCACAATTGACAAAGTTGTTAACCAAGGCAAAGTTATTTTTCAATGATGCTGAAGGAACAAAATAGATCCACAATTTTTAGTTGGAATTTTAAAACCAGAAGTGAGGTGAGACTCTACTAGTTCAACACAATCAATTTCTAACAAGACAATGATAGCAGTGATGTAGACAAAGGAGAAGAAAGGAAGGAAAGAAGGAAAACAGTCACAGAGTCAATTGTTTTTGTTTTGTTTTTAAAACAACGTGCAAGAAAACTCTCTATTAAGTCAACATTTTAATTACGGATTTTAAAAAACTGTTTAAGGAAAAACCTTCCTATGAGATGTGCAGACTGGCAAATTCTCCAGAGGACACTCTGTACATAGCATGGTCATTGGTCTGTCACTCCTGATTTTCATTTGCATCACCTTAATGTTTCCATAGCAGCAGAAATTACATTTCTCAGAGAAAGCTGCCAGGATCAGAGATGTTTGGTGGCACTTCAGCTTAATAGTAAAAAGGAGTCCTGCTGATATTAAAGGGGTGTGTGGAATGAAATAATTGATTCAAATCAATAAGGTACAATGACTGGAAATTACTAACTTTATTAAAAATTGGGGAGGCTAGAAGACATTTGACATAATCAGGTATTTAGATAACTGAGTGGTATTCAATTCTTATCAAGCAGCCCTATGATCCATAGAATCTATTTTAGATAATATTTTTAAAAGATGCATTGGTAAGAGCAAGTACTAAATTTACTTGACAGGACTGACCTAGTTAGTGACTAGGTTACATTTCAAGACGCAGGAGTGATTTTAGTCCCTGTGTGAATGGGAAAATACACTGTGTGAATAATTTAATTTAGGGGATCAACACAACAACAGAGCCATGAAAATGCTTTGAACTCCAAAATACTCTCTGAATTGGACAGATCTGTTAGGGATGGGTGATGGCACAAATCTGATATAGTGGTGATATAAATACCTCAATAGACATCTCACATGTGTTAAGACCATGTTTCACCTGAAAGTTTCCAAGTTTAGCAAGCTGTAAATATCGACACATATCAGAGCAGTCAAAAGATTGGCCCCATGTATGGTTTCACCAACTCACCACTTTTTAAAAAAGAAATATGGCTGTGTGAATCAGTCATCTTTCTTGTGTGTTACCATAGCACACATTTTTCCATGAACAGGATATTGCAAATAATCCATGCAAAATTCTAATAGCTGAATTGTCCCTTAGTCCCATATTTAATTTATGAAAATAATATATTATTCAGCTTATAGAAAAATAAAGTTAGACATACTTTCCAATGAAGAGGGACTGGCTTGCTCAAGTTATTTTGCAGCTAGTCATCATTTTTATTTATTATTTTATTTAGTCAGTTTATATATGGCTTACTATACGTAAAGTATCCTAGTTTACAGGATGAAGTTTCTACACAATGAACACAGTTATGAGAGTAGATTGTAGACCTTTTCGGTAAGTGCTGTTTGTGAGGAATGATGTAAAGAAAGCTTTCCCCCCCCTTCCAATTATCCACATGGAACTGTGAACTTCTTATGGGTAAAATTCTTTTTGCTAAAGGCAACAAATATTAACCAACAATGTCAGGGACAAAGAATTTTGTTCAAAGATTCTCTATTTGTATAATCACTTGTCTTTAAAAATTTACCTAGTAAGTCAGTGAAATAAACTTCCCCTCTAGTGGCTTTGACAGTCCTGCAACAATTAACTTCAGACATTTGTTCTCCCTTGATTCTTTTTCTTTGAGTGAAGATACAGTTTCTGTCCAATTATTTTAAAATATTTAAAACTGCTCCAGAAATGGAGTTCCTAGCTATGATTTACTCCCAATGAGATCTCCTTCACAACAGAAGTGACATAAGGGAAATCCTTAATCAGTTTCAGCAAAAAAGCCTTCTGCGCCATCTGTTAATAACTGTGTTGCATTTATGGCTGTGGCGAGACCACACTTGGAAGACCGCATAGAATTCTGGTTGCCTCCGCCTCAAAAAGGGGACTGTGGAGCTGGAAAAGGTAGGGAAAAAGGGCAAGCAAAATGATCAAGCAACTCCCCTATGTGTGAAAATCAAAACATTAGGAGCTTTTTTGCTTAGAGAAAAGACGAGTGAGGCATGACATGATAGAGGTGTGGAGAAAGTGGACAGAGAGATTTTTTCCATTTCTGGTGAAACTAGAACAAAGAGAAATCCAATTAAGCTGAAAGTGGGAAGATTCAGGACAGACTGAAGGAATGACTTTTTCAAACAGCGCATACTTAACCATGGAATTCACTCTAACAGGAGGCAATCATGGCCACTGACTCAGTTGGCTTTAAAAAAGAATAAAATAAATTCATGGAGGATAAGGCTATCAATGACTACTAGTAATACAACATAATTTACAGTCAATTATATAGTATGCGGTACTATTATTTAAATTTTATGATACAACCTTCCCGGTAACTTTTTCTGATGGTAAGACAATAATGTTGGTAGATTCTGGACCGTGCTGTTTCCGAATTCTGGCATAAAGAGCTCTAACTTCCAATTCATGTTTCATGGCTGAAACAACAGTTTTAAAATTCAGTTTTGAAAATTATTTGTCTACCAATCTCTTACAACATGCAAATGTATAATTTAAGTTGTTACTGTCATACGTTTCAAGTCTTATATTCGTTCATGGACAAGTTATAAGAATAGTTGGATATGGAAATAGGGTTGGGTGATTCTAGTTTGGAATTAATCAATGGATGTAGATTATTTCTGGACTGGGACTGTTAGGAATGACATGAAGTCTAGGACGTCGATGTAGATACAAATGGAATCTCCTGGAAATGTCAATGTTCACCTTATCTGCATGGATTCCCCCCTCCCCTAATTTTGCCAGGTAGCCACTGAGCTACATTTGATATGTGCTAGTGATATACAAAGCCCTACAAAGCTTGGGATCGGGATACTAAAAAAGTCTTTCCCCTCATATACCCAACTGATCAGTGCACTCTTTGAAAGGGGGCGTCCTGCAGATGCCATCTTCCACATGATGTTGGAATGAGATCTTTACTGTGTAGTGGCACCTATACTTCACTACATATCAGTAAGGCACCTATTATCTTTTCAGTGCCTCTTGAAGACTTTCCTCTTCCAGCAAGTTTTCTAAATGGAGGTTTTAATCCTGGACATGATCTGTATTGGATTGAAATTATTTTCACATATGTAATCATTTGAACTGTTTTAACTATGTTTATATATGTAACTTATATATATATATATATATATATATATATATATATATATATATATATATATATACACTTTTATTGTTTTGTGAAATAACTTCTAGATGCTTCATAGGAAGCGATTCATAAATGAAATAATTATGTGCATGACTGCATAAAAATATTGTGTATTAAAATTATGCTGCAGATATATCACTTGGGCTTTACTCTTTTATGACCAATCCTCTCTGCCACTGCTTTTTGCTATGGTGAGGACTTGTGGTGGGGCACCAAAATTATCTTATGTTGTGCTGAGTATATATAGGGGTGGCATGGGATTAGGATTTCCCCTTTTCCCCAAGACCCACATACCCCATCACTAAAAAAAATAATAGTGACTGTTATCAGACCTGAATCATTGGTCGTGTCACTTTGTGGGTGGATACTGGACTTTTTGTCAGACCGCTCCCAGAGGGTTCGGTTGGGCCCTTATACCTCTAAAATGCTTAAGACTAACATAGGAACACCACAGGGATGCGTTCTCTACACGTACGATTGTGCTGCTGCTCACCCTAGTAATAGGGTTGTCAAATTTGCAGATGACACAACCGTGATTGGGCTCATCCCTGAAAGGAAGGGTGAAACGGACTATAGAGATGAGGTGGAGCGGCTGACAGAGTGGTGCAGAGCTAACAACTTGCTCATAAATACAAGGAAGACAAAGGAGCTTGTGGTGGACTTCAGGAGACAGAAGAGCAATATCCAGCCACTTTTGATTGATGGGGTCTGTGTGGAGAGGGTAACAACGTTCAGATTTTTGGGCATTGAATTACAAGAGGATCTGTCCTGGAGTGTCAACACAAGGGGGCTTGTGAAGAAGGCGCAGCAGAGACTGTACTTTTTGAGAATTCTAAGGAAAAACCATCTTCCGCAGAAACTGCTGCTTGCCTTCTATCACTGTGCCATTGAGAGCGTGCTCACTTATGGCTTATGTGTGTGGTATGGAAGCTGTACTACCCAGGACAGGATGGGATTGTGCAGAGTTGTTAAGGCAGCAGAGAGCATTGTTGGCTGCCCACTTTCCACCTTAGAGCAGATTTATGCCACAAGGTGCCATAGGAAGGCACTGGACATAGTAAAAGATCCATCACATCCTGGCCACTGTCTCTTCGAGCTCCTGCCGTCGGGACGGAGATACAGGACGATGAAGACAAGAACGAGCCGTCTTAAGAACAGCTTCTTCTCCAGAGCGATCTCAGCCCTGAATGGGAAGCCTGGACTTTGAAAGTCATCTAATCTTCCTTGCTGTACTATACTGTATTGTTTTAATTAGTGTTTTTATGGAGCAGTCAAGTAATTTCGTTGTCCCTGAGAGGGGGCAATGACAATAAAGATATTATTATTATTATTATTATTATTATTATTATTATTATTATTATTATTATTCTGTGTTAAGTGAAGGGGAAATGGACAGTGGCAAGTGTTCTAGAGTCATCAGTGGAGTACAAAAGGGCTTCAACTCAAAATAACCCCCAAGTTAAACGGATTCATTATATATAAGTATATCTATATCTATATCTATCTGATCAGGTGCATATCAAACATGGCCAGGAAGAGTTTTGCTAATCACATCTGGCCATGGCTTCCATCCAGACTTCCAGACTTCTTGATCAGCCCACCCACCTCTTAGAAACATAAGACATATCTCTTATCTACAAAAATATACTTCGGAAAATGTACCTTTTCTGCTCATAAAGGGATGGCCTGTGCAAACACAAACAATCATGTCTCTTTCTATTTCATCCCATGCCTGCAGCTGCTCACCATCAGGTGTGTATAATGTCTTTGCAGGTTGTGGCATTTTTAGCTGAGTTGTACAACTGTCAAGTAGCTGAAACATAAAAACTGCATTAGTATTCAATGGTCCATGTTGGTTTGCAAGTTCAGCTTGCAGGTTAGAAAATACTGGCTTCCAATTCATTAGTGAGAACAGAGGTGCATACCAAGTAAGTCTAATTTCAAGGCAAGTGTTATGCATATACAATGTGTTGGACATGGTCTTGAATTCCTATTATTATTCCTAATATTATTTTTATTATTGTTGTTACTATTGACAAAGCGCGAAATTCAACACCATGCTAAGATGATCATTCCATCACCACAAAGGTTTATGCTTGCCAGAACAATCTCCCCTCTCTTCCCTCTGTCTCTGTTCTGGGGATACTCCCAACCCTCCTAAGAAGATTTGGGGAGGGCACGGGGGCTGGCATGGGAAGGAGAGCAGGAGGTCCTGTTGTTCTAGCTGGAATTGTTGCAATGCCTTCCACTAGCACAACAACTTAATAGAACAGGACCCAAGCATTCTTTTGTCTGAGAGTCAAAAACTGGATTGAGACCTCACAATTTGCATGGGGTGGAATAAAACAAAATGGGAGATGTATTAGAAAGTACTGAATATGTCCAAGCTGCTGCGTATTTTGGGGGGAAATAGCCAATGTGCAGATTTCATGGCTCAACATATTTGTATCTTATTTGGTTGAAGATTTTTGGCTCTAATAAATTCGTGACCTTAAACTCCATCCACATCTCACATTTTCATTCCTGGGTTTGTGTGCACTAAATACAATGGTCTTTAGAAGCACTATTTTGAATGAGAGATTTCTTCTGCTTTACCTCTGCAATTGTTTGCCCCCAGGCATAAGCTCCTTGCTCAGGTGTAAATCCATTCACATAAGCCCACACTCTTTTAGTTGTTGGCTGCTTGTAGAGCTCTCTGTGACTTTTCACCAGTAGTTTAGGAGAAAATGAAGAAGTTCTTTTGAACTGTAATGCTTGAAGCTCTGAAAGGTGCATCTAATATGAAACACGTCATGAAGTCATGAAGTTCATGTGTGATAATATCTTTAAAATAGTACTATTACTGAAGATTTTGCTGACTACTGATGCCAATCATTTGTTGTAACATTTGCACTGGCTGTTAATACTGCTGTTTTCATATATTCATTCACCATATTAAACCATAGTTATTAACTATGATTTAACACAAACCATAGTTTGTGTTCTTTCTCCTGGATGTGCTCTGGATGTGCTCTGCTGGAGCAACAACCAATAAGCCTTGGCTTGTCATATCATCCAAGACTGGCCTTGTGGTTTGTTTCTCCCAAACAGTGAGTGGTAAGGCAAGAAGAAGCCTTGGCTACTGCTTGTGATTTGCTTGGTGAGAATCAAATCACATGCCTAGGTTTGGATGACACAATAAGGCAAAGCTTGTGGTCCACTGCTGTTGATATGGTGCAACTAGGAGTGAAAGGAGTGAAGTGCGGGCTTTTGACTGGGGACTCATTAATGTTAAACCGAGTAAACCATTAACTATGGTTTAGCATGATATGTGAACCAGGCCTTGTTGTTATTGTATTTCAATGGCTTTTATTAGGTACTGCTCCAGTAGGTAGGTCAACGGAGTTTCCGTGCGCTGCTCTGGTTCGCCAGAAGCGGCTTAGTCATGCTGGCCACATGACCCGGAAGCTGTCTGTGGACAAACGGCGGCTCCCTCGGCTAGTAAAACAGATGAGCACCACAACCAGAGTTGTCTGCAACTGGACCTTAAGATGTTTTCATAGAAGCTGGTATTTAAATATTTTAATAAATTAATAATGATTAAATAAGCTATTCCTTATATGTTTTAAGTACATACTATGCCTTATTAAGTACATTCAACTTACATTTATAGTTTTGTACTTTAGAATACTTCAAAGAAATGTTTTACATTGCTCTGTTCAACATAGTGATTATGTGTTGAAGTCAGAAGCCACTCTACTGTCTGAAGAACAGCATATCCCTTTGGGAATGAATGTTGAACTCGCTCAAGTAACTTGCTGGTAAAACTGCAGTCTCATAGCAGTGGCAGGTAAATTTCACTCCTCTCAGGAATCATTTGGATATTTGTGGGAAGTTAAAAATGGTAGCCAAAATATTTGGCAAAGAAGCCAATTTCTCTGCCTAGAGCAATTCTGCTCTTATTTCTTCATTTCTTTCCATGTAAAAGTATGAACATTTCCACTCTCACCTTGCTCCTAAACACAGGAGCTGTAGTTTGAATGAATAGTTGGTTCAAGTAGTCACTACATAATTTTTATGTTGATAGAATGTGACAGCCATAGTAGTCAGTCAAACTACCCAGCAGAAAGTGCATTTCCATACCTCTGTACGCTGTATGGTTTCCATGAGCCTCATCTCTTCTTGAGTTTCCTCAGTCCAGCCTCCTTCTACAACCACAGGCTGGAGGGGGCTCTTAGTGGGCACCAAACTGGCTGCTTTAGATTTTGCTATGCGTCGTCCTAAAACAAGGATGGCCCAAAGAGTTATTTTTTAAATAAATAAATCAGAGTGTTTTATTTGAATGGCTCTAAGTCTTCTGGTGACTATTTGGTGCTCCAGCAAGTTTTTTCTGACAGTGATGAGATGCAGCAGGGAAGGGGTGCTGACAGGAAACCTCTAGAGGAAGTAATTCTTGGTGTACATAGAGTATCTTCATAATCTATTGTTATATATCTCACCGACCCACACACTTTCATGCTAAATTGCCATTTAAGATCTATGGATTACAGGTTTTCTAACCAGATTCTAGGGTAGAGAACTACAGTTACTGAGTGAAGCTTAATTAAACCCAATGATATAATTATCACATAGTGACAACTACATATATTTTAGCTTCCCTCTAAAAACAGATTGGAGGGGGGGGTCAAAGCAACAACATCAGATGATCATTCAGGCCTTAAATTATTGTCCTCATAAATAAGTGCACAGGGGGGCTAAGATTAGCTAGAGCAAATTGTAGAGGCATAATGTAAAATATGATGTTCCATGTCAACAATATGGAGAAGACTATGTATTTGAGATAACATTTGTTGGGTTGAAATAAACGACAGACGAATGACGAGTGTCATATGGGAGGCATCTACCAAGCATGTCTCGGGGAGTCCCTTTTATTGAATATTACAGCATTGCCACATATGTGCTTGTTGCTGATTGGTTAACACAAATAAAATACAAGGG
The DNA here is from genome assembly GCF_964270895.1 of Podarcis filfolensis. Taxonomy (NCBI): domain Eukaryota; kingdom Metazoa; phylum Chordata; class Lepidosauria; order Squamata; family Lacertidae; genus Podarcis; species Podarcis filfolensis. Next base: position 72,984,322 of record NC_139604.1, on the reverse strand, counting down.
TTGCATATAGGCATCAATCATCAATAGATTAAAGGCTGAGAAAGGGAACACAGAACTGGACAGGCATGAAAACCTCCTTATTAAACTATTACTAGTGATTAATAACCTCCTTATTAAACTCCTTATTAACCTCCTTATTAAACCTCCTTATTAAACTATTAACATTTCCTCCCAACTCAATGTATTCTTCAGCAGAGATGAGGCAGAAGCATTGCATCCATATGTTCAGAAACAGTTTATAAAGTAACAAGATTTATCAAGTGAAAATCTGAATGAAATATGTATGGATGATCCCTTCTAAAAACTCCAGTTCAAATGTGCTCACAAACGTGTGATTTTAGTCATGGTGTAGGTACCTGATTTTACTTCTTGCAAATCATACTATACTGTTCCATGACCACCAAAAGCCTTGATTTGGGACCTGCAGGCCATGCCCAGAAAGCACAGTACCCATGATGGAAAGACTAGTATGGGCATAGGAAATCCTACACTATGTTATCCTTTCAGGGAATGTTAGTTTAATCTTCAAACTGAAAAGAACAATAATACATACTGTGCATATATAGCCCAGAGTGAACCACCTGAGAAAGAAGCGCTTTGTGGATGAACCCCATGTGGGATAATATAAAGCTAAATGTGCTTATTTATTACGTTGTGGGAAGAGAACATGATAACAGTGAATTCTGCCATTGACCCTGAATTCTGAGATACTGACCTTGTAGTTGTCTCATTTTGTGCTTCATTGCATCTAGGTCTGCCAGAATTTTATCTTTCTCTGACCATTTTTGTCGTCCTTCCCTCTCTGCATTTTGCAAAGCTGTAATAAAGCAAGATACACATTATTTTGACTACAGTTTGTTTCATAGTGATTTTGTACCTGCAGGTCTGTAAAGATTAACAGTTAGCATAATTGGATCTGTTTCAGCAAATAGTTTTTTTAAAGAACCAGATACTGTTAGTAAGTTAAATAGATACAATTATAAACATGTAATTAAAATGTAAGCTTCTTCATAAGGAACTCTCTCTGAAAATACTGTAAAGCTTAAGAAAGTCTCTGTAGAAAATGATTTGCAACAGTTGTATTTTTGTCCATGATAATAGCCTGTTTATTATACGATATACGATATCTTTATTGTCATTGTCCCATGCGGAACAATGAAATTGAAAAACTACATAAAACTACATAAAAACTACATAAAACATTCAAAAACCCCTAAAAACTACCCTAAATACACTATACTATAAAGACCCCTTATGCTGCGTTTAGAACCAGAATTGCATTTGCGTAGAAACTGTTTCTCAGGCGGCTAGTCCTGGCCTTTATAACCCTATACCTTCTTCCAGAAGGCAGAAGCTGAAAGAGATCATTTCCGGGGTGCGTACTATCCTGCGCTATCTCTGCCGCTTTCTTATGGCACCTGGCAGCATATTATTTCTCATTTTACAGTTATGATTTTTTGGATCCCAACTGTGAAACTAGTTCTGTGTACCCAAGAGCGCTTCTTGAACAGAATGTACACAGCCTGCATTGCAAACCACTTTGAACCAGTTTCAAAGACAGCTTGTATTAAGGGGTGGTCGGGCATTCAATGGAAAGGAACCAGAAATCAAGCATAGTCAAGAAAAGTAGCTCTCTGGATCCTAGCCAATGTATTGATATATCAGCATAACAATTCCCCCAGTTTAGGTGCTGCTGTAACAATAAAAAAAAATCATTTTCTTCCATGACTTACTATTCAAAGGCAAGAAAGGTTCTCCAGTGGAAACCCAGACCTCAACTGGATTTCTAAGAATGATGGTGAGCAAAAAATCATCAACCAAGGTCAAATTATCTGGAGTCATCACTGATGGTATAGACTTGGAGTTCATTTTCTCCTCGGACTCCTTATCTTTGGAGAGAGAGAAAGAAAATTATAGGACTGCAGTTTTGGTGTCATTTTGTCATCTTTTAAAAAATGCATATCACACCATATCTTGCTTTTATTTCCCTTTTCATATATTGGGTATTTAAGGTTTGTGTTCATAGGTGAACACTGGGTGTCCTAACATCAGTAAGCTCTTGCCACCGAAGTGGAGAGCCTCAATCATAGTGTTGGTGATATACAATAAGAACAAAGTAAGCTGCCCTACACAGTCAGACCATTGGTCCATTTAGCTCATTATGGTCTTTGCACTGATTGACTGGTAGTGGTTTCCAGAGTTTCAGACAGGAGTCTTTTCCTAGCTATTCCTGGCGATAACACTGAATTAAAGTGTGTGCTCTATCACTATGTTATGGCAAGACTATGAAAAAACTGAATAGGAAAGATGCCCACTTGTATTAATTACAATACAAGCCTACTTGTATTGGGCACCCACTCTTAGATAATTATGAATTTTAGATCTTTGAATATACAGTAGACCCACAACTTACACTTGATTTAGTCATGCAATTGCAGCTTTGTGTGGGTGGTGGGAAACTAAATAAATGGAGAACAATTGGAAGGGACCACTTGAGATCTCATAAGATCTTGTAAAAACCAGGCAAGTCAACTCTAGGGGGCCGAGGTGTCTTCAGTCCCCTCAACAGTTGCTGGGAAAGGGCCAGACGCCCACAGTTTTGAGGTGGGCTGGCACATGTGTGTGATGTCACGCACATTGTGCATCGCAGCTCCAGTAGCCGGCTCCTCCAGAGCGCTCGCTCTCCTCCAGGCAATGTTGTGCATTTGACATCACACACATGCAACCTGTGGGTGTCACACGCATGCTGTGTGCCAGGCCCCCTCAATCTTGGGGGCAACCTGGTGCCTCTGGTAAAATCCCTACGAGAGCTTGCACAACCTTCCCAAAGCCCGGCAAGTTAGGGATGGCCACACCTTACACACTTTTTCCCTTTGTGTGTGGAACCCCCGGAATGTAACCCTGATGTAAGGTTTGGGCCACCTGTACACAGCTATCTTCAATATAAATATGCAGTGACATCTAACATTCTGTGTGTACTTCTGTTCATGCAATGGGTTTCCTCTTCCTCTCCTATCCCCCAAATCCCATCCAACCTCAAATCTCCTCCAGAGCCAAATTGTACAGGAACAGCTTTACTAGAAAAGATGGCAACAGACTGAAGAATAGACAAATAGAAGAGGATGCCTTCATTCCAGTATGGCTCCCCTTTATCACATACACAGCCCAGCAAGACAACAACAAAAACCCACTGACAGCATAGGAATCAATATGGCTTACTCGACCCAACGAGCCCTCCCCACTCCCTCACAAATGCAAACAAACCTCACTGCAGCCAGCCACAAACAACCACACCCTGGGCCCCCTTAACCCCTCTCACTACCAAGGAAATGTAACAGGCAGATAGAAAGGGAACCTATCCAGTTGACGCTGACACAAACCCCCACACCTACACTATAAAAAAGAAAATAAATCCCTCCCCCGTTTTCCTTTTTCTTCTCCAACCTTATACTGTACTCAACACTAATGCCTCACAACAAATGTAACTGATCTGTAGAAAAGACTTTACAACCTGGAAAAAGAGACAATGCATGTACATTTTTAAACCAAGAAAATATTTAATAAAAATTAATTTTAAAAAAAAATCTGCTCCAGAGGGTTGGGGAATTCACCGCAGCAGATTTGGATATTCTCGGAGAGCTACAAAATGGAAGAAAGAAAGGAGAAGTCCTACTGCATGAATAAAAGTCTGTTGCTCAATCAGGCAGGGATCATGGGACGTCACCATTACAGTTTAACTTTCTGTACCACAGTGGACAAGATGGGCTATGCTTAAGAGTTTCAACAGAAAACAAAAGGAAATTTGTTTATACCAGTGGAATCCACACACATAGAACAAACGTTCTGAAAATGCTTTTTTAAAAGCATTTTAAAAAATACATTGTATTTTCCATAAGGCTCACCATCGCCATCTAGTGTCACATTGCATATTGCACTTAAAACCCCACTTAAAACGTTTTATTTGCAGCTGTATTTATTTGCAGTCCATAGTTACTAAAGAGGATCCCATGAATTTACTCTTTTATTTACTCTTTCTTTAAAGGGGAAAAGAAAATCTAAAGAAACAAATCTTTCCTTTATACATTGCATGCTTGGAAAGTTGTAATTTCTTTTATTTCACTGATAGAAATGTGTCTCCAGCCTACTTTGCAATGGACCATGGAAATGGACCTTTAGTTCTCACATTTAACCGATATTTCTCACAACTTATTCAGAAAACATCTTATTTCAGAATGTTTCTTCTGTTGTTGTTTCTTTCCTTAGCTTTGCTCTCCCACGCTCCTAAATGTGATAGTGGGCTTCCATCTACCACACAAAGCGAATACTTTATCAAACACAAAATAATAAAGTTTATTTACGCAACAGATATCAGCTATATTTACTAAATTTCAAAGAAGTATTGGCCTTTTCTTTTGCTGAGAAGAAGAAATGATGGGTAATTGCCAATCTTCAGTGTGCTGAACTGATTTTTAAGTATGTTTTTCGAACCTTTTGCTTTAAATTTTTGAGTGGATGAGATAAAAATCTGTAAACTTCATAAGCTGAAAGATGCCTAATATAAAGCAGCAGCAAACTTATAATGAGAAGACTCTAGTGGGCTTGTGTACTGCTTAGGAAATCAATAGGAAGGAAAATAAAGGGGACTAAAGCAGATAAGATGAGCCCTTTTTCTGAGTATATTTGATAAAGATTGGGAAATAATACATAGGAAAGAAATACTTAAAAGAAAAATATAGACATGTAAAAAGAGCCCTAAAAGTAAACTAGACCTATATTAAAAACATAACAAGATGATAAAAGGGAAACGTGCCCCATGCTTCATTTTTAGATAATGATCAAAGGTATACTTTTTTGAAAATATATACAACTCTTTCCAATATAAATATAGAATTGAATTCTCGAAAGCTAGATCAATACTGCATAGACAAGAATGGCTATTCTTAACAAGAGACAGAAATTATATAGAAAGTTGTTTTCAGTGGTACTAAAAAAATAAAGCAGGAATTTAAACTTAACAAATACATGTTTCTTTGCACACTGTATGGTTGCAGACTCATAATTTCTTTTGCTTCATTGAGAAAAAGGAATTCCCACATACTTTGCATATATTCACTGAAATACCGTATTTTTCGCTCTGTAAGACACACCAGACCACAAGACGCACCTAGATTTTGGAGGAGGAAAACAAGAAAAAAAAAATTCTGACTCAGAAGCCAGAACAGCAAGAGGGATCACTGTGAAGTGAAAGCAGCAATCCCTCTTGCTGTTCTGGCTTCTGGGATAGCTGCGCAGCCTGCATTCGCTCCATAAGACACACACACATTTCCCCTTACTTTTTAGGAGGGAAAAAGTGAGTCTTATAGAGCAAAAAATACGGTAAATTCCAGATGGGTTGCTGCAAAAACAACAGAAGAATATTGTGGCACCTTACAGATAATTCTAACATATGTTTTTTGTGAACCCATTGGGAGAACATTTCAGTCCCCCAAGTGCTCAGATCCGGATATGAAATTCACCATTCTTTCAGGAGAATCCAGCACTAAACTGCTGAACTGGAATTTATCATCAAGTTTGATTATATTTGTTTTGGACTTAATAGGGCTGAGTTTTATTGCTTATCAGTGCTGTTGTGAATGGTTACTGTACTCATATGCGGTTGAGCTTTGCATGGAAGTATCACAACCTGTATTTCTTGTGCTACATAGTCTTTTAGGCTCTCTAACTAAAGTAACTCAGTGTGACTTGCACGTGAAATTACAGGAGAAAGTGGTCTCAAAATATAATTTGAGCAAGGTGGAAATGGTAGCACTCTTAGGATGGCGAGCCCTTCACTGATCTTAGTGCCTGGGCAAATGTTCAAGCTTGCCACTGTCTGGAGTGAACCCTGGAGTGAGTATGCCTGCAGACTACTGAATTTAAACTTCCACCAGCTTCCTGTTTCCAGTGCGGCAGGAATGGAGTCTCCCCAACACCATGGGAGAGAGACAGACAGAGATAATCAAATAATGATCGGGGAATTTCATTATCTGCTTTCGTCTTCGGCTGGAAGAGGGACCAGACTCTCACCCACAGTTTGTCTGGAGGTCTGGCACTCACTTCCCCATGGAATGTGAGGGCAGGCAAAGGCACTGGGTGCACAGAGCACTACGGCTGCCACGACCCCCCCCCCCATCCCATTCCTGGAAGCACAGGTTATCCTGTTCATTGGATTGTAACTGAAGTAAACTACAGGCGCATGCCAGAGATGATGAGATAAGAAACTGCAAAAACAACCCAGCTACAAGGATGTAAAAGGTTTGGACTAGGAGCATATTTCATTTCATTATCTATTACACCAACACAAATAGAAATCACAAGATTGTAGGTCCTATATAAGGGTTTGTTATATCTGAATGGAATGGAAATTATTAAAATTTTGGAATGCAGAAACAAGGTAGAAGAATGAACTCATCAACTCTAGCATGTGAGGGGGCCAGTTGAAATAAATTGTATAATTTGACATCTGAATAATTGGCATTAATAATTGTATTAATTGGATAAAATTGGTATTGTTAGAATGAGGCTGCTATTGAAACAATATTGGAAAATTAATAAAAATATATTTTAAAAAAGAATAATATATAAAAAGATATATAATATATAACTTCCATCTGAACATAAGCTAAATGTATATGCTTTCACAATTTATGTGTATGTAAAGTAATATTTGGCCCATTTAAAGATTCATGATAAGATGTATTGTACAAATAACTATGGTAATTAGAAGCTGCAGAAGCGTTCTAAAATAAAACAAAAATTTAAACATTTGTTCAAATACAGTGTACCAACATTAATCGTTTCTCCATGAGACGCCATTATTCTTTGTGAAAATAGAAAACAAAGTGAGAGACTTCCAAGATATTTCTTGGCAGCATACCAGCAAACAGGCTCCCTATAGCTTTACTACAAAAAAGTTAGCTCTGTGAAGTGAAATAATTTACATACTAGTTAAAGAGAAATTTAATTGGGAACTTGCTGAGGGTGGTATTTTACCTTTCACAAGCAACACAGATGCGTTTTCGTTAAAGCCAGGAACAAAAGTTGCTCCTTCACCTCGTTTTTCAGACTCCTGCTTTCTGAAATAATCATTTACAGCGCTGAAGACTAAATCCTTCAGTGTAAGAATTAAGGTCCCTTCACTTGTGTACAGTCTACTTGCTGTCCTGTTAAGTTCAAGTCGTCTTGTGCATAAAGAAAGCAGCTACAGAAGGGGAAAAGTTAATGACATATAATTAAGCTTACTAAGTCCAAATATTTAATAAAAATGCTTAAATTGCCATTCTCAGAGTTTTCTTTCTGTTATTTATTCCTCCAAGCAGCATATAGGCTCTCTCCCCTCCCTTTTCTCCTCACAGCTACCCTGAGATGTAGCTTAGGCTAGCAGAAGTTTACTCCGAGAGCTTCTTGGCAGAGTGGATATTTGAACGTGGGTCACCTCAGTCCTAGTCTAAACTCGGCCCTCCAGATGTTTTGGGACTACAATTCCCATCATCCCTAGCTAACAGGACCAGTGGTCAGGGATGATGGGAGTTGTAGTCCCAAAAACATTTGGAGGGCCGAGTTTGGGGGTGCCTGTTCTAATCATTTCATGCCATTAGAGATATTATAAGTGCAATATTTCTGCATCTTTGTGTGCCCTCACATTTTATGCAACGAGGACCAAACTACATGCGGAACTAAATGCATCACTTTTAAGTTGTGTCAGTAGTGGTTGACAAAGTGGCGCAGGCAGAGTGGCGTTGCTCACCTGCCTCCCCAATGCTGGGTGGCACTGCTGGTTCCTGAGAAGGAAACAGGTGAGGCACAGAGAGCTCAGTGTGGTCGTGTGGGTATGATGGCAGGAGCATCGTATTGGTTCGATTGCTGCTCCCACATGGCTCTAAGCTCTCTGTGCATCCCTCTCTCAGGAACCAGCAACAGATTGCAAAGCATGAGAAACACGAGAAAGGGGGTGCCAACAAAAACTGCCCCACAGCTGCTATTTGCATTAGATGGAAAGCTGCTAATGGTGCCAATGGGAGCTTTCTTCCCAATGCAAACAACAATGTCAGGGGGAGTTTTGTTGGAATCACAGCAGGAAAAACGGGTTAGTTGCTCCATCTCACCCCTTTTAGTTCCAGTCCCGGGGGTTCATTCTCCCTTCATCCCTCGCCGCTGTTATTTGCAACAGTAAAAACACTCATGAAACTTAAAGTGGTGCCTCTCTAAGGTCATGTTTTATTTGTCCTTGAATGCACAAGATAATTGGTTCGGTTGTAGATATCAGCAATATGGAAACCTTTTGTTAAAGTCAATACCAGATAAACTTTTTTCCAAACATGCATTAGCATTTAACACGAGATAATGACACGAGGACAATTTAATGGTTTATGTTTATACTCTGTTGTCAAAACATTAAATGAGCCTCTTTACATATACTAGAGAACATGTCAGGGCCGACACAAAACTTTTTGTTGCCTGGTAAAATAAATAAAAATTGTCTTTCCTTCCCTCGTGGAAGAAATAATAAAAATAGTTGATCAAAACAGCAGTGCCAGGCGAGGATGTGTTCACCATTCTCCACCACACACACACCCTATCTAACCCCTCTCCCCAGCTGTTGGTATGAGATTCTTGCCCATGATCTGGTACCTACTGCTTGTCCAGGTCAATTCTGTTAGGATGATCTCTAGATGATTGCTACTCACCATAGGGAATGTATTAGCAACAATTAGCTGCCCATTTCTGTAACCAGCTCCATTTCTGTATGCAATTATTTTCACTGCTCTTTGGTTTACAGCTGCAGACATCTTTTCTGAGATTATTTGCAATGATGTTTCTGTCCTCAAAGATGCTAGAAATTCTTCTAAATAATGTAAGGTGGATTCAGCTTCAGACGTGGACAAATCAGTCTTTAGGATAAACGGAAGAAGATGCAATCATGACTTCTGTTAAAGTAAATTTTTAAATGGTAACTCATTGATTCAAGTGCTGTTCCTTCTGAGAAAATGGATGATGTGACTACAGTGGTACCTCGCAAGACGAATGCCTCGGAAGACGAAAAACTCGCAAGACGAAAGAGTTTTTCGTTTTTTGAGTTGCTTCGCAAGACGATTTTCCCTATGGGCTCGCTTCGCAAGACGAAAACGTCTTGCGAGTTTGTTTCCTTTTTTTAAAAAACCGCTTGAAGAGGTGCAGTTGCGACTGACCGTGCTCCACAAGACGAAAAACATCGCAAGACAAAAAGACTCGCGGAACGAATTAATTTCATCTTGCGAGGCACCACTGTATTATTTGCATATGTCACTATGAGTTGCACAGAGCTGTGAACTACACAGGACACCAAACACAGGACACCCTCACACTTCTGTGATGCCTTTATATGAAACTGAATGTGAACTGGATTTGGCTTTTGGTGAACAGACACTCCTGAACAAATGCTTTCACTAACCTCCCCACATATTTAAGGTTACACCTTCATTCAGTGCTTTTTTTTCTTAAAAAAAGGTTCAGGGGTACTCTCATTTTCCTACTCATATTGAAATACTGCCCCTCAAGGAGGCCAAACTTAGATTCACAAAATGTTTAGGCGTATGCTCACCCCTGCATCCCCCCAGAAAAAAGCACTGCCCTCGTTACATATTACATCTCAAAAGAAAATTACTCCTAGACTACTAACCAGGATTTTAAGCCCTTCTTTCTCAAATGTTCAGACAGTAAAAAAAATTGCTTGCTATTTTGCCACTTACATCTAGATGAATACCCCCCCCAAACGTAATTTTTTATATACTTTTCTTATTGTGGTAAGGCCTGAAAAGCTTCTTGTTGTGTGTTATGTTCATATCTCTGCTGTTCTGGCAATCAGTATATGTGCCCCCAAGGGTCAAATTGTCAACCATGTTCCATGTTGTTGACTTTTAATAGGCTTATAAGCTTCTGGGGAAAGGTCCTTTTCATTGGATACAGTGCAGTACTTAGTGAGAATCTTGCAAATGACAGAATTGCTCAGAGAATCTGACTATAAATATACCTTACAATTTAAAGCATTTTATAGACAAATCTTTACATAGATGATGTGGCATAGGTTTTTTAAGAGAGCCAGAAAAATCATTTAAGAATGTGCTTATGTTAATTAATAAATTTAGCAGGGCATCTGGTCATAAGATTAACAAAATCTTACATTATGGATAGTATCCTGGGTGTGTGTTTGAATATAGCAGTAAAGATAAAAAGTGGGGAGATAATTATATAAAAATTGGGGAGATCATTATAAAATAATTATATGGCATTGGCTAGTATTGTTGCATTTAACAGATCATAATTATAACTATATTTGTTTTATATCCCGCCTTTTTGTTTGACAGGGACTCAAGGTGGCTCACAGCTAAAAACAGAAAAAAAATCATTTAAAAAACAATTAAACATTAATAGAATACATATATGACCTGTGTTAATCAATACAGACCATTACAATAAAAGGAACACAGCACCAGCCCTTTCCTTAAAAATAGTTCCCCAAAGCCTGCTGAAACAACAACAACAACAACAACAACAACAACAACAATAATAATAATAATAATAATAATAATAATAATAATAATAATAATAATTTATTTGTACCCCGCCCATCTGGCTTGGTTTCCTTAGCCACTCTGGACAGCTTTCAACAGAGATTAAAAATACATCAAAACATCAATCATTTAAAGTTTCCCTAACAAGAATGTCTTCACCTGCTGGCAGAAGGACAAGGAGGGAGCCAGTCTCATTTCTCTAGGAAGGAAGTTCCAAAGTCTTGAGAGCAGCTACCAGATAGGAAACTTTGGCTGAGAAACAATACTTTGATCAAAGTAGGATCTTTACATAATCCAGGATAAGTTTTAAAATGTTTAAAACTATACTTAAAGTGAAATAGCCCTAAAGCATCTGCAGAGTGCCTAAGTCCATAGTAACCTGTGTCTAGTATTTTCCAGCAAGAAAAATTGTGAATCTAATCTCATTTTAATCTCCAGATTGAAATACAGATTGCCAATGTTTCAAAGTACTCTACAAGAGAAGGCTGTAACATTGCCAGCTGGTGGATTACACTAAATGCATATATACATGGCAGGAGGTGTCATTGAAAAGCAGGAACACTGTCACAAACCTTGTTAACATCAAGGCACTTATAGGGCCAGATGGATAAATGCTTTCCTTCCTCAGAACCAGAGGCACAGGAGAATACAGTACCAGGGCGCAACCTTTTCAGGTCCTTCTTTCCTCTTATGGTCCTTGCACAAGCCAAGCATATCTTTACCTTCTGCTTTCCACACGGTGAAAGAAAATAGTAGCCCTATAAATAAAAATGGTTGAAACCATTTAAAAATGGGGGTTGGGGTGGGCAGAACCCATAATAAAAATGCAGTGATCCAATATGACATCTATTATTCAAAAACTTGTTTACATCCAAAAAGTTTGGAAAACACGAAGATGTATTTGAATTAAAAATACATAAACAAATACATCTTAATATTTTCCTAACTTGGATACAGACAGCTAGTTTTTGAATAACAGATGTCATGTTCGCTCTCTTTTTTTTTTTTTTGCCGGGGGGGGGGGCAGGTAACATTTCCCTAAAAAGTATATATTTTTATTATAACTTTTTTTTAAAAAAATGTTGTTGCATAATATTATTTCTGTTAAAATGGAATCCTTGGTTGTTGTTTTTAAATGCACCTTTATAGAATGGATGAGTACCTGGGAGTAAGTCTGAGTGAGCTCAATGAGTAGACATGCATGTGATTGTATTCTGAGGTAACATAAATCTTTACAATGCTTGGGCATTTTTTCTTTTCAAGTCTTAATGTGGTGCCACAAAGACCGTAATGTCAGTGCCAAGCATACCTTTTTGGGGAGGGCACTCCAAAGATGGGGTGCCACTGCGGAAAAGCAAAGCACTCAGGAAGGACCTCAAACCAAAGATCTTATGACATAGATAGGCTGATATGGGATGAGACACTCCTGCCTATATTGAGGTCCCAAGACATTTAGGGCTTTGAAGGCCAATTTCACTTGAACTGAACCAATCATGAAGGCCCCAACAAACCAACTGTAACTGAGATAACAATAAAGTGGTGGAGATCGGTGTGATTCATGCCCCCCCCCCCAAAAACACACATAGTAGTAGTAGGTTTGCAAAGGCTACACCATGGTATGAACTGACAGAAAAGCAGCTTCCATGTTGGTGTTTTAGTACGTGAACCACACTGTTCGTTAAGATGGATAACCTCCACATGTTTCCCATAAAATCCACATAATCACATTGGGGTACTTTGTACCCTTTCACTGATCCCATTCACTTCAATGAGATCTGTGAAGAAGAACTTCCCAATAGTTTCACAAAACGAACATAAAACAATGCAACAATTTCCAGGGGTGTAGCTATTTTTGCTGCAAGATGCTAACTCAACAAAGAGTCTCGTAGCACATTAAGACTTACACATTTATTATGGCATAAGATTTCATCAAATACATGAAGTGGCGTCCTGAGTGGCAGGTACATATGTACATGGGGGGGGAGAGGGGTTGTAAGCAGTGAGATCAGAAGGAAAGGAAATGCAGAAAAGCATAGATGGTGATAATTACCTTATTAACAGTGACTACTCACAAGGAACAATAGTTGAAAACGCAAACATTTTGGTATTGGTACGTCAACTGGTATGCTAAACTAAAGTTCCACTGCACCAATTCAATCCACAATGTGATAACATTGAACGCTCTCAGATTGCCATCTGCTTTTAAATTTGTTTGTTCAAGGATGACCACCTTAATATTAGTTACAATATGTTTTGGAGTAGTGAAAAGTCCCCCAACCAGCATTTCAGTCTCCCTGAAGACAATCAAACTGTCATAATAAATTTATTAGTCTTTATTGTGCCATAAAACAATGTGTTTTCTAAGAGTGTGCATGAATCACATGATTTTACACTAGCCTGATTCCTGCCTTATCCTTGTTCCTTCTGTTAACCACAGACAACAAGAAGCGGAATATTTGATATCTCTTTCTATTGGGTATTGGTGCACAGATACATCTAGACATGTCTACATAGCCACCCTTTTGATTTCGCGAAGTCAAATTTCTCTAGTCTATACAGAAAACAAAAATTACTTACTGGTTGGTCTATTTTCTCTGTGCTGGCCACGGAAAATGTGCAAATCGAAGAATAATTTGCTGCTGTGATTTCTTGATCCAGGGTTGTGCTGTAAAAGGCACTAATAACCTTTGTAGTTTCCGTGTAATTCCACCTTTGATTGGCAGCTCCATTTTTACATTCTTTGTGTTTCTGTGAGAACATAAAATAGGCCATCCTGTTTTAAGATTTTTATTTTTTTGCATTCTCTCTTTCCAAACTGGTATTTTTAAAGAAAATGTTTTAAAATATTCAGGTTTATCTGGTAAGATATATGCCTTCCCTCCTCCTCCTCTTCCTCTTCTTCTTCTTCTTCAGCATCCTAATGGTTTTTAGCTTTGTTGTACATGCAGTTATAATAGCCTTTGCAGGACTTATTCATTGCTAGGTCATTGCCACTAAATAATAAGAATGACATTGGGAAACACCTCCTGCTGACCTCTACAATACAGTTCCCTCCTCTCTCTAGCATTTTTCTTGGTCAATATATATGGGTTAGCTGAAATAAAAGGAAGAGAACTTTGTTTGCCTTTAATAACTACATATAAATCTGGGTGAATTTCAACATTTGAAAAGCCTTCTGGACAGGCCAAATTATTGAGACTTCTGCTCCAAGCCATGAAAGCCAGCAGCTGACACTCTTCCTCCAACAGCACACTGTGCCACACAAAATGGTTAACACTGGTTTGGGCAAGGTGTGTGAATCATGTGATTTCAGCCTGACCTCATTGCTGCCTTTCCGGTTAACTGCACCCTTCCTGGACAGGGATCACTTGGCCACTGTGACACATGCGTTGGTGACCTCATGTCTGGATTACTGCAATGTATTCTATGTGGGGCTTCCCGTGCCGCTGGTCTGGAGGCTGCCGCTGATGCAGAATGCTGCAGCTCGGGTAATGACTGGTGTTCCTTATCAGAGGTATCACGCTAGTGCTGAGGGACCTGCAAGGGCTGCCTATTAGCCACTGAGCTACTTTTAAGGTTCCACTGTTTAAATACAAAGCCCTAAATAACTCTGAACCAGATTACCTGAAAAACTATCTTCTTCCCTGCACAGTAAGGGCACTATGATCACCTAATGAAACCTGTTAAGGTGAATGTTATGGAACACCCTCTCTGTTGAAATGCAGAAGTCCCCATCTGAGTTGCCATTATGTGCCAACATACCTGTTTAGGCAAGCATTCCTCCCTTGAACTGATCTTCTGATGCTATTGTTTTAACCAATTCCAAGTGTGTTAATTATTATGTTTTTAATGTTTCATTGTATATTTTAATTAAGGATGTTTTAATGTCAATGTTAATTATAAGTTCATTTTATAGTTGTAAAGTACTTAGAAGCCACTTTGGCATATAAGCAGTGTAAAACTATATAAGCACACAAACAGTTTTACCTGAAGGACGACAGGACACCCTTGCATTTCCAGAGGACTCTTTGGATACCCATTGAGTATGCTGGGCATCGATACCGCTAGCACTAATTGTGGGTCCAGCACAAGATGAAATGTCCTAGGAACAGAAAAGTCAGGTGGAAATCAGAAGACAGTTGTTGTTGTTGTTTTTAAAAAAGATTTTTTCCTTGCTAAATGTATATCTCACTTTTAGATTCTTCTAAAGATATCTTTTTAAGTAATAACACTGAACTGGTTCTACACAAAGCGCTGCATGGACATTTTAATGCCACAGAGTGCAGCAGTGAGTCTTAGGGTTTGCTCACCCTCATCCCCAGATTGTGACCTCAAGGGGCTTCATCTTCTGTCCCCAAAGTTCTGTGACATTGAGGTGAGAAGGAAAGGAGTAAGAAGAAAAGGCGGGAGGTGACAAAGAAAGGTTTCTTGTAAAGGACTTGGAAGTTTTGTTGAATTTTGCTAAGTAAATAAATAATTAAAAGCAATAAATAGGCACCATCCATGTAACATGGCGCTTTACAAAAAGTTGAGATGACAAGTCCTTGCCCCAAGGGGCTTATAATGTAGAACTTGATGTAAGGGATTCAACAGACAAAGGGAAAGGGTAAAGAAGAATAAAATATTGGGTTATTGCAGTTACACATACTAAGGCTGAGCTATGCACAAGGGTTCACAGAAAGTGTAGCATATTTAAGACTAAAATGCAGGGTCTTTTGTAAACAAAAATTATAATTTTGGCTGTTTTCTTAGCCCCTTGTCTAAGATGCTTTCATTTTTGAAAGACCATCTTAGAAAATGTTAGAACTAGCTGGTGGTTGAGGCCTGCAATATCTGCACTTAAAGAACAAGTGAAATGGAAAAGTAGCCTAGCCTGATTGGAAGTCCCACTAATAATGCAATTTAATTCTTGTGAAATTCTACCACATTTCCGACAGTGAACGTTCACCTGCTATCCTCTCTCCATATCCAGTGTTGATTAATACTGTCACATTTCTTTTCCAACAAAACCACTTCAGCGCCAGAACGCAGATCAGAATTCTCCACACCTAAAGCAAGATTTCGAAAGCTACAGTTGATAATCTTCCCATTTCTAAATTCAAACTGTTGATGATGAGTTTTCTGCAAATCTTCAGTCAGTTTAGGCTGATGCCTGAAGTAAACAAAAAGACATAGAGCTGCAGAAAAATGTTCTGTAAATATTTCATTGCATGGTAATGGACAAAAAAGAGCAAGGCAAATGAAGTGTGCCAAAACTTTGTTTACTTCTACAACTTGTGCTTTTGACATCTGAATTCAGATACATACCATAATACAAAGAAAGCTGAGCACAGTTATTGAGAAATTGGGTAGGTGGAAAGGTGAAATTGTGGAAAGAGAGATCAACTGAAAGTATAGAATGGTCTGGAGGGAGAGCATAGAGGAGCTTATTGATTAAGCCTCATAAAGAAGTTTTCTAGACACCATACAATACTGGAATAGACTTCACCTTTATCTAAGATGTATTGTGCTTCTCTCTGCTTACTTGAAACTTTGGAAATAAGATACACTGAAATACAGCCCAGCAAGTCTCTTCAGTCTGACTTCATTTTTAAAGTCACAGAGAGAAA
Organism: Podarcis filfolensis; assembly: GCF_964270895.1. Lineage (NCBI taxonomy): Eukaryota > Metazoa > Chordata > Lepidosauria > Squamata > Lacertidae > Podarcis > Podarcis filfolensis. The sequence continues at coordinate 72,968,124 of NC_139604.1, read as the reverse complement.
ACAGAAGACAAATGATATGTCACTGTGAGCTGGCAACGGAATAATGAAGACCCTTCAAATTAGTTTGTAAAATATTTCAAAACATGTAAAGACATTTTGACTCTTCCTTTTAGACAATTAAAGAGTTTTTTAATGCAACTTTGCTTTTAACCCAACGTTCTTGTTCCTTTTCTTCTTCCCACCAAGTTTATATCCAACAAACTTCTTTCTCTTCTGTAGAGTCAGCATTCTTAGGTAACATTTGTATGACTTTCAGAGCCTGGGTACTAGAAGCTGTTAGGGGACTATGAAATGACTGTTGTGAACCTAAGATTCAATGGTGCAACTAATGCAGCCCCAGTTATCCCCCATCCACTGGGGGAGGAAGAGGGGAGCGGGGGGAGCGCACCGACCCCAGCAGCGCAATCCTGATGGGGTGCCATCACGGCTGCCCCCCCGCCCGAGCTGAGCAACACACTCCTGTGGGCGGTGCGCCACCCCCCCAGGACGTGCGCCACGCCCCTGCGGGCAGCGCGCCACACCCTCAGGACGCACACCAGCCATGCCCCCGCCTGCTCTCTGCACCCTGGTGCAGTAGCATGAAGCTCTGCCACTGCCTCCATTCCAAATTATAAGAGGGACGTGATTACCGTTTCTGCAAATTTCTAATTCCACAAAGTATGGAAAGAGATTAGGGTGGATAGCAAGTGATTTTACAGAATGGTGGTGGCCCAAACTGCTAGATTCTGTCCTAAAAACAATTTAGGAAATATAAATATATGACCTGACCTGTATTTTTTATATAACTCTGCATCTTCAAAGAACAGTTCATCTTTATCTTTCTGAAGGCTGCAGTCCTCATCAAAATCATAGAGATTTTGTTGCCAAGCATATTTCATGGGTGTATAAGATGCATCTGCTTTAAGATGAGATTTTGCATGTGAAGTCCTGAAAAAAATATAAAATTCAATATGAAATTTGAAGCACTGCTGATGGTCACCAGTTTAAATTTCTCATAAAAAGTTAAGTCATTAATTAAAACTAAGGATTATTAAGAGATTAGCAGCTGAAACAGTCAATGGCAGTTAAACTGTGTGCAGAATTGCAGTCTAAATGATTCAGACAGTAGTTTTACATTTCTTAAGATTGTGTACTCAACAGTGTTTCCTTATCCAACCTTACAGTTCATACTACTACAAAACTTTGGGGTTACGTGGGAAGCATATAAACCAACACTTTAATTTATCACTGTGTGGATATTACTTCTACCTTATGGGAAGAAAAAAAATGGGGGAGCACCAAAAATAGAGGGAGGGAGGAAGAAGACTGCACTCAAACAGGTGCTAGGACTATAGTTTCTTGAGGTAATCCCATGTACAACCAACAAAGGAAGGTATAAACAACAAAGTCTGGAAATAGCTAAAAAATAACACATTTATTATGGTACAATCTTTTGTAGACTATAATTCAGCTCATTAGATGCATCAAGAGTTATCCTCAGTTGACAGGCTTATATTACTTGGGTGTAGATGGAGGAACGGGGTTGTAAATAGTAAGGTCAAATGACACTGAAATGCCAATCTGAGTCATTCAGTTAAGTATACAAATTAAATGCAGCGGTCATACACATTAATAATGATTCTGGAAGTTTCTTTCAGTTATAAAAACCTTTCTTCAGAGTAGTATCTCTTGTAGACTAGTATCTCTTGCAAGAGACAACACAAGAGATACTACTCTAGGAACAGTGCTCCTCAAGGAACATTTCATAGTTTCATGCACTGGATATAGCAGCTATGTTAGTCACTAGCAGGTGGCTTGGAGGAATCATAACCAGACTTCAGCCATTTTATGAAAAGAACTGTTGTTCACAAAGTGCTGAATGTTGAACCCAGCAAGAGTCATGTAACATCAATTTTCCAGAATCTGCACTGCTGCTTATATGCCACTCGGACTTATAAGGCCCTGAAATAACTTAGAATTTAAATACTTGAAAGAGTGCCTTTGAAATATCTGCTAGCTTGAACCTTGCAATGTTGTAAACTCCTGGTTTTATCTAATGTTTAGTGACAAATAGTAACTTTATTTTTTATTGTGGGAACAGGCCCCCCCCCCCCCCGGTGATCATAACTGGATGAAAGGCAGTCTTTAAATGATTCAGATAAATAAATAAAATCTTATGAAAATCTTATTCTCCCATTGACAGAAAATCCCTGGTACAGTGGTACCTCGGGTTACATATGCTTCAGGTTACATACGCTTCAGGTTACACACTCCGCTAACCCAGAAATAGTGTTTCAGGTTAAGAACTTTGCTTCAGGATAAGAACAGAAATTGGGCTCTGGCGGCACAGCGGCAGCAGGAGGCCCCATTAGCTAAAGTGGTGCTTCAGGTTAAGAACAGTTTCAGGTTAAGAACGGACCTCCGGAACAAATTAAGTACTTAACCCGAGGTACCACTGTATGTGCTATGGTAAGATGATTCTTATACCAGAAGTGATGGCTCTTATAACATACCTACAGTGGTACCTCTGGTTACGAACTTAATTCATGCCGGAGGTCCATTCTTAACCTGAAACCCTTCTTAACCTGAGGTACCACTTTAGCTAATGGGGCCTCTCGCTGCTGCTGCCGCACCACCACCACACAATTTCCGTTCTCATTCTGGGGCAAAGTTCTCAACCGAGGTACTACTTCCGGGTTAGCGGAGTTTGTAACCCAACGTGTTTGTAACCCGAGGTGTTTGTAACCTGAGGTACCACTGTACTATGTTCTTATGATGTACACAGACCTACCTAAACAGGTTGTGAAATCTTTCTTCAGAATAGAGTGAGATAAATGTGTTTCCTGGGTCAAGAGAAAAATCCCAAGGGTTGTGATTCCTCTCCCTACCCAACTCACATGAAGGTCATAAATATCGGTAGGCAGGCCAGAAGTTTGTATCTACTTGGTGCCTTAAAGATGCTAAACAACAGGAGAGTTCTCAGCCTTTTCAGCAAGAAATGCTTTTTTTGGGGGGAGGAACCTAAATCAACCACAGAGGCATTATAAATCCGCTTCATTAGTGTTAGCTACATGATTTGTGTCTGAGTGAGTGAGTTACTGCTCCTCTTCCCTTTCCTATCTTAGATAATAGCTTGCCACAACAAATTGTTTTCCTGACACCTGTGCAGGCTTCCTAACGCTCATGTTGTTTCACTTCTGCATTCTCAGCAATGGGGCAAGGGAACTTTGGAGAATTAGCAAACGCTGAGGGAAAAGTTTTGTCAGTATGTTATATAAATTTACAAATAAGAATGCTTTTCTGTGTTATAATATTGTTTGGTATGTGAATGGTTAACTGAGGTAAAAAAAATGGTTGGTAGTTGGTAAATGGTTGGAAAAATCCCAGTTAGAGATAAATTGGGATTTTAAGGTACAACTACATGTGTGGCTTTCAGCTGGTAACCTACCAAGAAACATTTGAAGCTCATACAGAAAGAGGAACTATCTATTGCCTGGTCTATAAAAGCAGTCCATTGCTTTTATACTAGACAGTGGAGTCAAACAGAGAAAGAACCTAGGCTATTGCCACTGCTAACAGTGATCACCACTATAAAAGGTCTCTTCCTGAAGGTCAAATAGCCCGCCACCTTTCTCAAGCTACAAATAGGGTTGAGGAATTTGAGAGACCATTTGCACACAGCTCTAATATCTCTGCTCTTATTTTGTTTGTTCCATCAACACAGCCATTTGGGTCAAATTCCATGGTGTGTTTTTTTTGCTATCCAGCGCTTCAGCATAGAGGATTTACAGTTTCATAATTTACTTGTAGGCATAATTCTTTTTGGCAGTCAGTAGGTTCCAGTCAAGTCCAGGATGATCAGATCTTTTTTTTTTTTAAGCAAATAATACATAATAAACGGTCCAACATAATATCTGCATGCCTAATGGAAAAGTCAGTAAATTAGAATTACAATTAGAAGTAAAAAATAATAATAATGAACTGAAGTACTTTTGAAAGTTCGTCAACATTTTAAGATGAATTTCTCTTCCTACATACATTTTTTGTACATAATATTGTCTTTTACACACATTTTTGCAAAGCAGCTCTCCACAATATAAGAATTTAACCAATTTAAGCATTTTTCATGCCTTTTTGTGCACATCAATTGGCTGGAAAACTCTTCAGCAAAATTTGGATAGTGCACATTTTGGTTCACATGTTGATTTGCAAAGTGTGAATTAGTTACATTCCCCTTTAAATGTAAATTGAATTAAATTTCTCCCTCATCCCTAATGCAAGGCCATAGAAAACTACCCATTTACAGAATCCAGTTTTTCTCTCAGGAAGCGAAACATTTGAACCAGCAACAGAAAATTGCTTAGGCCAATGCTAAGCACTAAACTGAAAAATGGTCTATAAGACTTTCTGCAAACCTTCTCTAAAGAAATATTTACTCTTTCAACTTATGAACTTTGAAATAGAAGACACACAAGCAGAGCTGTCCACTTGCAGTTTATGGGAACTCTTATAAATTGCCAATAAGAACATATTTGCAGGTTCAAACACATAACATTTCACATTAAGCAAGTTATTTGTTTGAGGACAGAGAAGGGTCAGGAAGAAAGCTACACAGCATAATGGCAGGAGGTAAATGAAATATGAAGCAGGGTAAAAGGTGGACTTTATAGCAGGGGTAGCTAACCTCTGATCCTCCAGTGATGTTGGACTTCAGCTCCCACAGTCCACATGATCAAAAATCAAGGATGGCAAGAGATATAGTCCAACATCTGCTATATACAAAATTTCATTTTAATTATTGCTTAATTAGTGTATCATTTCCTTTATTTTTTAGGAATTCCATTTATTCTATGAGCTGTTCAAATGATTTTATATCCACAGACAATCGAACATTTTCTTACATGGGAAACAAGGTACTCTGAGGCAAGGTGAAGTGACTGTCTTGGGTGGCAGGTTCCACAAGGGTAGCAGATTACAACAGAAATATTTATTACCTCCTTGTTCCTGATGTAGATCTAATTCCTTATTTAGAACTAATTTGCAGCCAGTGCTACCTGGCCTCTAAATACTTCACCAGCTGAAGTTTCTGAACTGTCTTCAGAGACAGCTCCATGTATAACACATTGCATAGACTTTCCTTGCCACCAACCAAAAATGATGGAAGCCACCAACCAAAAATGATGGAAGTTACTCCGTGCCAAGGCTACCTGAGCCTCAAGTGAGCAAGTGGATCCAGGAGGACCTCCATTATTTGCTCCTTCATACGTGCTCCTTCAGAGGGAATGTAACCCCATCAAGAGCAGGCAACCTCCCATTTATCCAGTTTAGAGAACCACCCACTAACAGTGCCTCAATCTAATCTGGATTGAGCTTCAGTTTATTGGCTCTCATTCAGTTTTACCGAGGCAAGAATTAACAGCTCTTATATGTCTGCTTCCTACAAAAATTCTAACCTGTCTAAATGAGAGTCTGTTAGGGTCCCACGGTATTCCTGTTTCAGAGAGTGTAATGACAGCTATCACCTGAACAAGTGGCCCTGGATAAATATGCCCTTATATATGCCCTGTAATTGTATTTCTGGAACATTTCCTATGAGTTTTACATGCATGAAGATAATGCATACGAAGACATGAAATATATATTATTATTACCCTTTTGGAACATGAATATTTCTCCACTGATGCTGCAAGCACTGATGTGATTTTAATATCACCCTACAGGACAACAGTAACAGCTACTTTATGATTTCTATGATTTATTCCTAATATTGACAGCTTTTCTATATTTCAGAAAACAACAGTGCCACCTATTGCTTGAATGAGTAAATGCATTTGTTTTTATACAGCCAATTTCAAATGGGTACTGTTTCCTGCTTCAGTCCTCTTTCTTTAGGACTGTACACAGACATTAGTTTTTCAGGTTCTTGACAGTGGGAGGGACTCTTTTCAATTGGATTATTGTGGCCTCCAGTAAGCCTTGAATGGATATTAGTTTATTTTAAAATACGATGCCTTAAGAATAAGTAATTAAAATGAGAGGAAATGAACTCCAGGTGAAGTTAAGCACTTTTGAGGTCCATCAATTCATTCATTCATCCATTCCAATGTATGTGAGTGCATACATGGAATGGGACTGTCTAGCCACTTTCTCCTTGCTGCAGCCCATATGTCCCTCTCAAGCTGCTCCTGAGGATCAGGGAAGCCTCAGGAATGACATGGGATGTGGCATAGATGGCTGCAGCTGGGAGGGTAGTAATGACAGACTTCTCCTAATGCAAGCAGGAGCCCCTCTGGATCTAATCTATTGATTTTAAGTCTATTTCCTGTAACTTGAGCCCATCAGATCAAGTCCTGCCCTCTGGGGCAGAAGAAAACCAAATCTTTGACCTCTTCTATGTAAAAGCCCTTTGGGCCGCCTCCCATCACAACCTCATTTTTTTTCTTTTCCAAACTTAAATACAGCCAGTTCTTCCAACCTTTATTCATATGATGTTTTCCATATCTTTGAAAATCTTTGTTGTTTTCTGAACTGTTCCAGTTTGTGAATAACCTTTGTAAAGTGAAGCACCCAGAACTGGACACAGAACTTCAAATGAGGGTCTGACTGGGTGATTTGGAAATTATTGGTTGGATCCAGACTTGGCCTTCCAGAAACAAAAGGCTTTTCTTTCCACAGACTGATGTTCAGCTGCAACCTTTCCAAAAACCTTTGCAATTTATTAACACACACACCCCAATGCTATACTTGTGTATTTGGCTGTTGTTGTTTTTTCTTCACCTAAAAGCAGAACTTTGCATTTTTCTCCAGTTAAACTTCATTTTGTTAATTTTGGGTCAGCATCCTATTCCAGCAAAGCCATTTTGAATTTTATTCCTATTCTGAAGGGTTCAACTTTTTGTCATCTGCAGATTTGAGAAGGATTTCCTATGCCCTTTTATCTAAGTCACCATACCATTGAAGATAATGTTAACTATATATATATATATATATATATATATATATATATATATATGAGAATGGGAAACACTATATATATATATATATATATATATATATATATATATATATATATAGTGTTTCCCATTCATCCTAAGTAGGAGAAACAATTAAAATGTCTTCAAATTGTAAGCAAAAAATAATAAGAATATTATTAATTAAATTCATATACTGCCCTCCATCTGAAGAATGCATAAAAAACTGAATGGAAATTATCCCTGCAGCCTAATAGCTGCATCCTAAACATTCCACAAATGATTTTTTTTTTTTTGGATTACCGACTGTGTTTTATCATTTAGGATTACTTACAGACATTCATCCACATTGTATTCTACTTTTTCAGTAGCTTCTTTTTCTTGCAGCTCTTCCATAACCTTCTTCTCTTCAAATTCCACTGTAGCTCTTTCAACAGATAGTTTGGCCCCAACAACAATGTCATTCTTGACTTCTAAAGCAAGATCTGGAGAAATGTATGCAAGAATGCTTGGCCTTAATTAAGTTACAGAAGAGGTTTCTTATTTACGATGAAAATTCTTACAAGGTGAGCTCTAGTGTTCATGATTATAGAGGCCCATGAAGACAGCTTTCCAGCATAGTCTCTTCAGCAAAGAATGACTAAACACAATGCTTTACCTCCATATGCACTCCTATTTCTTTTTGTTATTATGCTGCAAACGTGGTTTGAATTCTCCAAACCAATTCAGCAATCTATGCCTGGCATATAGGACAAAGGCACTATGCTCTTCCCTTTGTAATTTTAGTCCCTCCATTCAGAAGCACTAGCTGTAAGAACGGCATCCGCTATGCCATCTTCAGAATACAGCTGATATTACATACTTCATGACAGTTTCCAAACTGGAACTTTGTAGTTATGTTCTATCATATACAAGTTGGACTGAACCTAAAGGGGGAATTGTTCTACTGTCAGGTAGAACATTGTTTTGGGAACAGTAACATAACAGTTAATTTAAAAAATGTGGTTACGAAATAACCACAGTGAGACTCTTCCAGCCAACGTTAAGCACTTCTGAGAGCCATTGGGTTCAATATTGCAAATTTAAACTTAACTAACAGAGCAATCAACCACCACCACCTCAAACTTTTTCCAGGGATTGGATTGTGCTGAGCCATATCTCTAATTAGCTCTGCTGGCTGAGCTGACCTCCCACAGCTGACACAAGCATCACTCTGTTGGAACAAACATTCCCCTTCTGCCCACTGAATGTGCAGGTGAGCAGGAGGCCTACAGGTGCTATCTCCACCAGCAGAATCCAGAGGAAAGTTTTTCCAAAGTTGGGAGACAGCAGCGCTGAGGCAGTCCCAGATCCTCTGGTTCTCAAGCTGATCTCACAGGCCTGATCTGGACCCTATAGCTGCACCAGCTTGGAGCTGGTGCAAGGATTAAGCCAAATGGTCTGCTCCCCTCCCTACTCAGCTACCAAGAATAGCAGGGTTGAAGATGTGTGACTGGAATGTGATGGAAAATAATAAGATTTTGGAACACAGAAATAAAGAAAATCAGAAAGCCATCAAAACTAGCACATGGGGGCCCACTTGAATTAAATTATATAATTTGGTATTTGAATGATTGGCATTAATAATTGTATTATAAATTGGCAATGTTATAATGAGGCTATTGGAATGTAATTGAAAACTAATAAAAATTTATCCACAAATTATTTTTATTCACATATATTAAGTGTACATTTTGCAAAAATAGCATAGACAGCAATCTGCTCACTTGTTGTGTTTCGCATGGCACAGTAGGCACGAATAGCAGTTATATCAGATGCTAAATTACTAAGCTGGAGACGTTTCTTCTGCTGAGTCATAGTCCAGTATGGATTAATCCATTGCTCTCCACAGGAAACATAAATCTGTTCCAAAATAACAATAATTTATTGTTATAATAATAATAATTTATTATTTGTACCCCATTCATCTGACTAGGCTGCCCCAGACACTCTGGGTGGCCTCCAGCACACACAAAAACATAGTCAAACATTAAACCTTAAAAAGCTTCCCCATACAGGGCTGCCTTCAGATATTTCCTAAATGTTACAGAATTACTCCTTGACATCTGATGGGAGGGCATTCCACAGGGCGGGTGCCACTACCAAGAAGGATCTCTGCCTGGTTCCCTGTAGCTTCATTTCGCACAGTATGGGAACCACCAGAAGGCCTTTAGTGCTGGATCTCAGTGAGAGTTTGAAGCACAAATCACAAGCTGTAAACCTTCGTTACAGGTTGTGGTTTATCTGGAGCAAGACAAACCACAAGCCTGGGTTTGGATGACAGCAAACCATGGCTTTGCTCACAGCAGCAGGAGGATGGGAAGAAGAAAGCAGCCGCAATCGTGATCCACCTGGAGCAGGAACTGGCAAGCCACTCCAGTATCCCTGCCAAGAAAACTCCATGGACAAAGACAACAGGCATATAAAGGTTATGATGCTGGAAGATGAGCCCCTCAGGTCGGAAGGCATCCAACATGCTACTGAGGAGGAGCGGAGGACAAGTACAAGTAGATTCAGAGCTGATGAAGCGGCTGGGCCAAAGCCAAAAGGTCGCTCAGTTGCAGATATGCCTGGAAGCGAAAGGAAAGTCCAATGCTGTAAAGAAAAATATTGCATAGGAACCTGGAATGTAAGAACCATGAACCTGGGTAAGCTGGATGTGGTCAAAAATGAGATGGCAAGAATAAATATTGACATCCTGGGCATCAGTGAACTAAAATGGACAGGAATGGGCGAATTCAGTTCGGATGACCATCATATCTACTACTGTGGGCAAGAATCCTGTAAAAGAAATGGAGTGGCCCTCATAGTCAACAAAAGAGTGGTGAAAGCTGTACTGGGATGCAATCTCAAAAATGATAAAATGATCTTGATACAAATCCAAGGCAGATCTTTTAACATCACAGTAATCCAAGTTTATGCACCAACTACTGGTGCTGAAGAAACTGAAATTGACCAATTCTATGAAGACTTACAACACTTCTAGAAATGACACCAAAAAGGATGTTCTTCTCATTATAGGGGATTGGAATGCTAAAGTAGGGAGTCAAGAGATAAAAGGAACAACTGGTAAGTTTGGCCTTGGAGTTCAAAACGAAGCAGGGCAAAGGCTAACAGAGTTCTATCAAGAGAGCAAGCTGGTCATCACAAACACTCTTTTCCAACAACACAAGAGACGACTCTACACATGGACATCACCAGATGGGCAGCATCGAAATCAGATTGATTATATTCTCTGCAGCCAAAGATGGAGAAGCTCTATACAGTCAGCAAAAACAAGACCTGGAGTTGACTGTGGCTCAGATCATCAGCTTCTTATAGCAAAATTCCAGCTTAAACTGAAGAAAGTAGGAAAAACCACTGGGCCAGCAAGACACAATCTAAATCAAATCCCTTATGAATACACAGTGGAAGTGAGGAACATGTTTAAGGATTTAGATTTGGTGGACAGAGTGCCTGAAGAATTATGGATGGAGACTCATAACATTATACAGGAGGCAGCAACGAAAACCATCCCAATGAAAAGGAAATGCAAGAAAGCAAAGTGGCTGTCCAGTGAGGCCTTACAAATAGTGGGGGAGAGAAGGCAAGCAAAATGTGAGGGAGATAGTGAAAGATACAGGAAACTGAATGCAGATTTCCGAAAAATAGCAAGGAGAGACAAGAGGGCCTTCTTAAACAAGCAATGCAAAGAAATAGAGGAAAACAATAGAATGGGGAAAACCAGAGGTCTGTTCAAGAAAATTGGAGATATGAAAGTAACTTTTCGTACAAAGATTACCATAATAAAGGACAAAAGTAGTAATGCCCTAACAGAAGCAGAAGACATCAAGAAGAGGTGGCAAGAATACACAGAGGAATTATACCAGAAAGATATGGATGTCTCGTACACCCCAGGTAGTGTGGTTGCTGACCTTGAGCCCAACATCCTGGAGAGTAAAGTCAAATGGGCCATAGAAAGCACTGCTAATAACAAGGCCAGTGGAAGTGATGGTATTCCAGCTGAACTACTTAAAATTTTAAAAGATGATGCTGTTAAGGTGCTACACTCAATATGCCAGCAAGTTTGGAAAACTCAGCAGTGGCCAGAGGATTGGAGAAGATCAGTCTACATCCCAATCCCAAAGAAAGGCAGTGCCAAAGAATGCTCCAACTACTGCACAATTGAACTCGTTTCACACGCTAGCAAGGTTATGCTTAAAATTTTATAAGGCAGGCTTAAACAGTATGCGATGTTTCCCTGTAGTGATGTATGGAAGTGAGAGCTGGACCAGTGATGTATAGAAGAAAGCTGGACCATCGCTGAAGAATTGATGCTTTTGAATTATGGTGCTGGAGGAGACTCTTGAGAGTCCCATGGTCTGCAAGAAGATCAAACCTATCCATTCTGAAAGAAATCAGCCCTGAGTGCTCACTGGAAGGACAGATCCTGAAGCAGAGACTCTAATACTTTGGCCACCTCATGAGAAGAGAAGACTCCCTGGAAAAGACCCTGATGCTGGGAAAGATTGAGGGCACAAGAAGAAGGGGACGACAGAAGACGAGATGGTTGGACAGTGTTCTCAAAGCTACTAACATGAGTTTGACCAAGCTGCGGGAGGCAGTGGAAGACAAATGTGACTGGCGTGCTCTGGTCCATGGGGTCATGAAAGTCAGACACGACTAAATGACTAAACAACAACAACAACAAATGGTTCAGCATAGCATTCCATGTGAACCATGTCAAAACCAAAATACTCTGGTACTTTGATTTTTTTATTATTATTTTAAAAATGCTTTATGAGCCAGATTTGTATATTAAACATTTTGTAGGCTGCTTTGCGAAGGACTTTTAAAAAATGGAATATGAATTTCTTAAATAAAATCTCTTTAAAATAAAAAAATACAACTATTACTATGGAAACTAAACAGCAACCAAAATCAATCAATCAATCGTATTGTGAAATCTTCAGCTGAGCTTACACTCTGAACAAAATTCCAGATATTTCTCAGTTTCTGCATTGGACTTACAGTACTATAAGCCAAAACATTCCAGGAGTTCCTGTTGCAAATACCTGAGGCTGGAGCATCTGCAGTTAGCAGAGTACAAAGGAAAGCTTCAGGAGAAAACAATAGCAACAATTTTATACCTTTAGCAAAGTGCAATGCAAATGTAACAAAGAAAAATGGAATTTTGTATTTGAATAAAAATGGTTCATATTTAAATACTATTTTTTTACTAAAAAAATGAAGCTAAATAATTAAGACCCTTGAAAACCACCATACTTGGCAACAAAATCAGAGAAATAGATCACATAGAAAATTAGTAATTAATTCTCCTCAGCTTCTTTAAGGTTTATACCCAATGAATATTGCTGAACTTGGGAAGTATAATATGGTTCTTTTATTACATAATAAAATTTAAACACCAATCTCTAGGATAAAAAGGAAATAGTGACTCAATAAATATTAAAATAAAATGAGCCACACTTTTAGCATTGTCAATAGTTCACTAAAATGGCAAGTAGCTCTTTTGCCTTCAGTGTTGAAATAAATGTCTGTTGATGACAAGAAGCACTTTTTGTTCATCTGTACATGTGATTAGATATTATCCCACTTTACCAGAAGGGAGAAAATAGGATTTTTCTTGCCATGCATGTCCTATTCTGGGGAAAGTAAGGAGGGTATTTAAAGTCCTTATTAACGAACTATATATACTACCAGCTCACATTGTGGCTTCCCAAAATTGTTTTTTCATAGAGCTCAGGAGTCGGGATGAACAAATCTGTCAGTTTCTCATTTTTACCATCTTAAATTCAGTTTACATTTCTGCAGCGATTTGCTATTTTAAAAACCCACCATGAAAAACCAGTATTTTAATGTGAATTTCTCCTCATTAAACACCTTTTTGTATGCAGTTCTGACAAATATACACATTTCTGCAAGCCACTTCCCCTAATACAATGCATTTTTGTGTGCTAGAGGCTCTCTTTGTTTCTTTCCCAAAGACTTTATTAGAGAAAAAGGTGACTAGGTTGACCCTGGCTAAAGGGTGAAGGTTCCACTAGAGCAGCAACCTATACAACCTTTTTATACCTACCACCCACTAATGAATCTTTCTTGATGGTAAAATTTCCTTACCGTCCACCAGTGCTCGATAGAAGGAAGATTCAGCTTGTGCCATACTACCCACCTAGAATCCTGAAACACCCACTAGTGGGTGGTAGAGACCAGGTTGACAACCCCTGCACTAGAGGGTGCTCCACAGCTTAATCAGTAAGCAGTGCAGAGGTTTCTGCAACCATTGCGGGTAGGGTGCTTCTTGAAGAAATCTGTACAGCAGCTACTTGGGTGTTGGTGCATACTTTCACACACAGTTAAAAGTGAACATCCTTGCCTCAGCTGATGTGGCCTTTGGCTGGAGAGAGTTGGCTGCAGAGAGTTATTCATTGGTAGAACACCCTATATACCTGAGAACCCATTCACTAGGCTACTGCTTTTCTATATCACAGTAGACTGTCTTCCTTGCTCTCGCAGACAAAACAAGTTTCTTGCCACACATGTCCTGGTCTGGGGGGAATAAATAAGGTGTTCTTTGGTTCTTTCTGCTAGACAACAAGTCATATGTAAAGTATACAAAGGTTCGCAAGATTGAAGTGCTGTTGGTTTATGTAGTCTCAACGGATTTCTTTTTCCCAGGGTTGGCATTGTTTGTTTCATTGATAACAATTTAGCTTTTAAGGAAGGATTTGCTGCTCTTTCCAGTTCCGTCTGCCCAGTCTGCTCTGGGAACCCCTCCTGACGAGTGGGAGGGAATGATCCTAAATTATTCTAAATCCCACCCTTGTTATCCCAGAGAAGTCAGGATTTTCAATTATTTCTTTTGCCCTGTATCCTGAGCAAAATGCCAAATGCAAATTAAGCCCATTTTCAATTTTATACTCTCTTTCATTTTCCAGACTTCAAACTTTGTTTCCAAAGTCTGCTTTCCCATTGCAAGAGTTCTTTCTTTGGGTTTAACTCAATGCCAAAAGGGTATTTTTTTTGTCCTATTACTAATTGCAATATTCATGGGGCATAACACAACCATAGCTTCAAGCAGTGTTTGGAACGATACGAGTAGGATGTGATTCATCATTATCTGCTCATTTTATAGGAACAACGCTTTCTGAAGAAGCACTAATGCCTCTGATTTCATTTTCATTTTTTTTTCTTACCAGCTGATCTCTCTCCAAGTCTTCCAAAAGACAGATTTCGACCCCCTTTTCAGTGAACAGTCTTCTGGCAGCAAAAGGCAAATTCAATGCCATGGTGCACCTTTTTAAATAAGGAAAACGTGTATACAGTATACGGCTCTGTTTGCATTAAGTTTTCAACACTTGAAGGGATTGAAGTGGCACATTACAAACAGGGCAACTGTACTCTTCATTAGAAATATCAATTAACCCAGCACTGCTGTAACCTGAAGTGTAGTTTATCCTGTTGATGGCTTAGGAGTCGTAAGTCCAAGCATCACAGGGGAGTATTTATGAAGTAAAGTGGAAATGGTTCCAGGTTTGGAAATAACTAATCCTGTCTACAGGGAGCAATTTCAAGACTGGTGATTCCTCAGCTGCACAGAATGGCAGCACAGCATCTCTGCAGAATGACAAAGACAGTGAGTGCTCTTCCACAGCCACACCAGGCTGATGTACCAGTTTTATTGGTGACCACTAGATTCCTTGCTTTATAATTCCTGCTTTTAAAACCCAATGGTTGCGTTTGAGGGTGGTATTTTATGGCAAATATTATTACTGTCTGAATTTTGTATGGTTATTTTATTGTGAGCTGATATGGTCAAGGGGACAGCTAATTAACAAATAAAAAAGAGCAATAATTAGGAACCTGGCAAGGGAAGGTATAAGGTGAGTGAACAATTTCACAGCAATGAAAGAAAGTTTCACTATGCTTCCTGCATATTGAAGGGAAGCATGAATGCCTTTCAAGCCCCTTTGCCTACAAAACACGCCTCTCTAAATGTGTCAGGTGCACTGAAAAAGTTATAAGCTACCGTTGTTGGCATCCATCTGTCTCTGGAGACAATGGAGGAGTGGGCCTTTGGGGTGAAGTCAAACGGTTGGAGAGTTACAAGCCTGGATAGCCTATACAGTATAGGCAACTGTGTCATTCTCCACTCCTAGCCTTGGCATATCAGCAGCCAAGCTAGTGCCAGATATTGCTAGCCTACAACTGCCATATCCAGGACGTTCTCAATAGCATCACCACAATTTTGGAGTGTCCTTCCCTAACAGAGCAGGCTGTCACTGACCCTGACGGGTTTCTTGCACCAGTTTAAATGCATCTGTTTACTCAGGCCTTTGGTTAAACTAGTTATGAGGCTGGCAGCCTGCCTTTGCTGACCATGTTTAATGTTGTATGTGATGTGGTTTGTGATACCAGTTTTACTATAGACTATGTATTCCATATCATATTTAATTCCCTTTAGGATGTGAACCACCTTGGGAGGGCTGCATATTCCTGATATACAGCTATACTAATAAATAAAGAAATCACCAGCCCTGCCCAACAACATCTAGAGAGAATTGAGTTGGCTATGTGCCTTAGCACTCGAGTGTTTACATATCTAAATTGGGGGGAAATAAAGATTGTGATGTGGGTTTACTTACCGTTCCAGAAAATGCTGGAATTCTTTTTGGTGTATTTTCTTTTCTGAATCAGCATCACCGTTTGCCTTCGGGAGTCTCTTCACTTTCTGTTTCCTTCCTGGATCAACTTTTCTAGAGGAAAGTAAAGCATGTTGTTTGAATGATTTTTCTAACCAAAAGAACTTCCAAGAGAGTAAAAACATCCTGCTTTGTAGTTTGCAGTGCAAGTCTGAAAAAACATGAAACACAGCTACACAATCTCAGCAGACAAGGCAAATCTGTGCTGTTTCAACCTTTTGATGTTTGCCATCCTCGGCTCCTTTGGGAAGGAAAGGAAGGATAGGATAGAAATTAATTAAACAAACAAACAAAATATTCACTCTTCACTCCACATCTTATTCCTCGTGGCATCAATGTTCACAGCCATGACACTAGCTTGATCATTATAAGAAACACTGATGCTACAATGCTACGAGTTATTTTCCCTTTCACATGGCGGAAATACACAGCACCACATATATACGTTTATTTGTACTTCTTAAAGTACCTGAATCCTTCCTAACCTACTTCATATGTGTAAATTTTCTACATTTTCATAAAGGAAATGTGCAGAAACTACACAAGGTTGAAATGAAATGGCCTCCAAAATTTAGCACCCTATTTGGAGTGGGTGTGGGGAAAACCTTTTGAAATTGGTTTTCCAGGGTTTGCTCACCCCAGTGGCAAACACCAATTCCCTGCCTTTTTTATTGTAAAAAATGAAGGTTTATCACCAGCTGTGATAGCAAAGCTAGCAGCAAAAGCAAGAGCCCTTCTTCACAGCTACTAGCTTGGCTGCCATCGCCACCCTTGCTCACTTGACACAACACCATTCCAGTAACATTTGGGGATGGAAAATGGTGGCACCAATTGGGAAGAACTGCTGCATCTACCACCATGGACCACAGCAAAACAACAATGTCTCCTGGTTAACAAAAAACTTCACTGACACTTGCTGCCTGAATAGACATCCTACCACCACCACCACCAAAACCATTTGAAAAATGTATACGCAATGATTGCATATACCGGTACATCTATATCAATAGCTGGAATCCATAGAACCGCGCAACTCACCCTTCATGGTCAATAGGGCAGCTGTTCTCCATGCCATTTGGCAATCTGATTTTTTTTAAAAAGCAACTTTCTAAACACTTCATGATATGTCATGAAGGTCAGTTGTTGAAAGGAAATACAACACCCCACTGGGCATGTCTAAAGACACTGAGTATGCCTGAAGTTTTTCTTGGGATCCTACTGTGCTTACATGAAATAAATGCGATATGTATATCACTTTTACATCAAGCTATATGGAATTTATATCCTATGTCCTACACATTTGAAACAGACTCCAGTGGAACAGGGATCAGACAATCTTTCTGTCCTAATTCTCTCCTTCCAACATGAGATCAAACTGACAAACAGTGGAGAAGTGGCAGCAATAACACCAGTGTTAACCTATAATTGACTGCGACCGCACCTACAGTTGGGCTAAGTTCCTAAAGTCTGATTATGGCCTCATTCTGGCACCAGGCACATACCTGTATTAAGCCCAGCTCTTTGTTGCATCAGCCACGGGGATCACAACCCACACCCCAACCCCAACTCTCTTAAATGACCTAAATTGGAAATTCAACAACTTCATAAAAGCTAGTTTGGTTTGAGGAACTTCAGATCTAGAGGAAGAACTTTTTAAAAAGCTGATACCATTCATTAAATTTCTCTGTAAAAAGATCTGAACAATTTTAAGAACAGCATATTCACATTTTAGATCTGGCAGAGGGAGAACTAATTATGAGATGTATGCGTCAAAGATTTCAATTTCAGGCTTGACTTTACTTTGAAGATTATTTTTTTAACTTTATCATTTTTGCAGGCAGCTCAGTGGACAGCCGATCTGAATGCTACTCATTGTTCAGTGATGTATGAAGTGTATTTAATCAATCTGAAAAAGTAATATTAAACCATTATCAAAAAGTATCAGATGTTCTAAAAACCTTAAAAGAAAGGTCAAAAGGTGACATCTCTGCTAACAATGTGAGAAACGATGTATTTAACTTATTCTTTACATCAAAGCTTTTCACTGCTATATGAATATTCAAAGTCCTGTTATATAAAATGAACATACAAAATCTGCTCTTTCCAAGCATAATGTTCACTGTTTTCAAGCGGTTTATCCAAATAGATATAATTTATATTCACAGATATGTTGCATCCAACAAATATGGAAACAGCATCAAGTGAAACTCTGTGGGAATTATTGTGCAAAAAGGCAAGCTATGTGTCCGTAAAAGTTCTTTACAACCTTGTAATCTGCTAGGGACATGATTCTAAATCATTCCTGTAATTTATATACTTCAGGCTATCTCCAGTTGTCTTCCTTCCATTTTTTTACATGTTGAAAACAGAAAAATGTGCTACCATTAGAATGTTACCATTGCAAGACCTACTGGAAGGCACATTCCCATCATTACCACAAGAACTGGATTACCTAGTGCACATCTAGCCTTAATGCATGCCAGACATTTAAAACTCATCTTGTCCCTTGCCAAAATGAAAAGTGTAGTTTGCCTAAGGGTGCTAGGAATGGTAACGTTGTAAGGGGCAAATTGCATTTCCCAGGATTATGAGGGAGGAAAATGTGCTTTAAGTATACGGTGGTCTTAACCCCTATCTGTTGGGTTGTACACACTCCATTCTTAATCCAGTGTGATGTAGGCAGACAGCAACCTGTTGCTAATATGGGTGCATATCCAATAAGGATACAAGTAACGTGTAAGATTGTGATTCAACACTCAGATCTTCCCTACTTGATCAGAGCAACTGCAGACAAGTTTCTTCAGTAATCCTGGTGATGCATTTATGTATGTATGTATGTATGTATGTATGTATGTATATGATGCCCTTACAGAAAACATTAGGGTGATATACAACAATATAAAAACATTTAAAACTATATGACACAGTCATTAAAAGGGTTACATTATTAAAGTGGCAGGACCATGGCAAGAGGATAATATTCACCCTACCTACTTCCAGATTGCTCCTCTCTTCCCATTTGAAGCAAAGTCCAAGTTCTGTGTATGCCTTGCTGTGTGTATGTCAGGCTGATGGCCACCTGAGACAGTTGCATGGTTGCCACAGAGGCCTGAACTGGACCCAAGGCATCTTCAGTGTAGATGCTGAAATCGCCCGGCACAACTGTCCTGGGTTCTTCTAACACCATGTTTGGAGATAATTTTGGCCAGCTTGGCTGAGGCGGCTGTTGGGCAGCAGAGCGGATAGTACACCAACAGCATCCCTAGCTTGTCTCTTTGTCCCAGCGCCAGATTTAGACCCTCATTTTCTGTTCCAAAGAGAGGTTTCCCGGTGATGGAGCGTGAACTCCTGTGGACCACAGCAACTCCCTCAGCCCACCCCTCCAGTCTGGCTTGGCATTGCACCAAATACTCAGTTGGGCAGAGATGGGTTAGGTCTGGCTCTCCTTGCTTCCTCACCCAGGTCTGCCTGCTCATTCACAACTAAATCATGGATTATCATTTAACAATATCACCACCAGACTTTTAGGCACAGAGGTAGAGCACCCAGTGTATCAAGCATAGATTGGGGCTTGGTGAGGGGAACAGGATGTAAGCACCTGTAATCCTCCCTTTGGCATTCCCTCCTTCAGCTGTGCCTGTTCCTCTCCTCAATCATAGAGATAGGCTGTGCTACTGTGTCCCCTTCAAGATCTCTTCTTGCCAGGCACCTTCTGCCTGAAATCCACTCACTTGAAGATGGTCACAGGTGCTCAGGCAAACAAAGAACCCAGTCACAGACCTATTATTGCCAGTACACACTAAAAGGGCACCTCACAGCAATTAATCTCCAGCTGAACTTCTTTCACAGGCATTCTCCATCCCATCATCCGCCTGGGACACTGGACATAAAACGTCCAATCCTCCCACCCTAGGGATTCCAACTCCCAGGGTCCCAATGGTCTCCTATGTAAGGCCAAACAGCACATCTAAGCCTCATATAGCGATACAATGCAAACAATGCTCCGAGGAGGAGTAAAAAGGGTGGCGCCCTCACCTCTAGTCTACCTCCAATGGGACAACTCCCTTTGGTGTGTTCCTCCAGGGTCACCCAAAGGGCCTTCTAAATGCAAACTGCTCTCCTTTGATTGCAGAAGGGGATGGCAATTAGGACAACTCCAGATATTAAAAATCAAGCTTGCTCTTCCCAACTAGACAGGGGAAATTAAATAAAAACCCAACTGGCTTGCCAGTGGATAAAAAAGGGAATGGGTAAGTCAGGTGCTTAGACTCTCTCTTCACTTTCCAGCAATCACTCACACACCAGGAGCCACAGAAGATCTCAACAGCATCCTCCTATATGATAATTCCATAGCATCTCCAAAGAAACAGGTGGGTGGGTCCTATAAGCTCATCCATGGTATCAAGTAGTGAGCTTGAAAGCTTGTTGT
Organism: Podarcis filfolensis; assembly: GCF_964270895.1. Taxonomy (NCBI): domain Eukaryota; kingdom Metazoa; phylum Chordata; class Lepidosauria; order Squamata; family Lacertidae; genus Podarcis; species Podarcis filfolensis. The sequence goes on along the minus strand of NC_139604.1, from coordinate 72,948,004 downwards.
GATAACATACTAGTTGTAGTGGACACATGGCTGCCAAAATCTGCACAACCGCAGCTGTTAAAAAAGTGCCAGAATTTTTATGATGGCCTTGTAGTCAGTCTCCAGGTGGAGATAACATTCACATGAGCATGGCCAGCCCAGTGGTATCATACACTTTGAAATGTAACCACAGGGAACTAAGTCAGTGTTCAGAATGAGTTTTCTTTACCACCACAAAGTAAAATAGATGGCTACTTCTGGAGGTTGGCAACTTTTCAAGTATAAAGTTGAAAGCAGTAAAAGATTTGGAAATTACAAATTACAAAAACTTTACTGTGCTCATTAGATTATGAAAATTAACTATCATTTTCTTACTGTTTTTTAGCCACAGTTGTACAGTCGGGTCCAAGAACAAAGATGGCTTTGCTTTTGTCCTGTTCTCCATTTTTCAAAACCCTGAGCCTCAGAGGCATATAGCTGTCTGACTTCTTACTAGTAGGTTTCTTCAAGGGAGGGCTGTTTGGAATCAGCAAGCCTTCAATGGGCCAGTCAAAAGCCTTTCAAAACATAAACAAAGCGTTTATTCCATTTATAAGAATTACAACGATACAAATAACAGCTAAGAGTGACCAAATAACTTCACACATACAGTATGTATGCCAATTCAGGATCTCCATATTGCAGGGCTAGGGAGTGGACTGACACTATGAGAATAAGGGCTTGCTGGAGGCTGTTTAGTTTAATTTTAAAGTATATAAGCTAGTCTTCAACCAAAGGTTGAAGGATTGAGATAGGGAGTAGGGAACTGAAGGATCAGTTATATCATAGAGGATCATTTTATGGAACACGGAAGGAAATCTTCACCCTAAACTGTCTTATGGTACAATCCAAATCCTGAGTCCATTCGGCTGATTGTTGGCATCTATCTGTCTTGGGAGACAGCGGAGGAGTGTTTCTTTGGGGGTAAAGTCAAACTGTTGGAAGGTTACAGGGCCTGCTGTGACTGTAGAGACGGATATGGGAGAAACATGTTTTGTTGCAGCATCTGGCTGTGCTTGCAGATGCACCATGGCGTTTCTTTTGAGTTAGGATACAGCACATTCTCCCAGGCCCTGCTCTGGTGGAAGGGTGCCCAAGCCAGTGGAAATCAATCAATCCAGCATTATTTACCTCAAAAGGGAAAAAAAGAGATGGGTGGGGCATTGGTCAGACTACTGAGAGCCTATAGCCACTACTGTGTGATTGGGCACAAGAGAATTGCTCTGCCCATTGCACTGGCTTGATTAGACAATCCTACATGCACTGCAACCTTAATATTTAGAAGGGAATATTTTTTGTACATTCAAATTTGCTTAGACAGTTTACTCAGTTGAGAACAAGAAAAAATACTGTGCATGTGCTGACCATAAGCATTTACATCAGACCATGAATGTATGTAACAAATTAGTAGCAAAAGAAATGTTTTAGGATTGGTTTCCTGGCATATGGAACTAAGCAGAGAAATCAGCAAAATGACACTTGGCCTCTGTTAAAATGAATTTAATGAAAAGAATTACGCACAATGGTGCATATATTCTGGATAATCAGAAAAATAAGAGTTTGCTGGGGAGGAGAAAGGAGAGGGTTAGGTGTGAGGAATGATCAAATTCATGCCCAGTGAAACTCTCTGGATTGTGATCTTAGTAATTATATACGTCATTTCTAATATGCAATGAACACAGTAAATGTTTTTCACACTATTAGTGTGTATCTGCGAGTGTATATTTTAAATGTAAGCATAAAGATATGCCTTTTAAGTGTACTCAAATAGCTGTGCACATATCTGCACATGTGTGGGCTGCACTTTACCAAATTACCTGGTTTAGTTCTCCATTTGGAAGCACAGGCCACATATAGGTCAACTTATTCCACAAAGGATTGTCCACTTTTGACTGTTTCCACTGACCAGGCTTACTTGTTCCTCCATGTTTAATGGCCCACCTGTAACGGAACAAAAGGAGTCTATTTTCTTATCTGAAGTATCAGCAATTGTCTTCTTAACAAATATTTTCTGACTGCGAGCAATTCTTGAGCAGCTAAATTGTAACTCCTTTGATTGGATTCTCTTAGATCTAGGACATTCCCAAGTTGATGTCATAATATCCATGTTTGAGCCTGATATATATATATATATGCACTTGGCTGCTCTGTTGGGCTTTTTTCCTCCCTCTGCTGGCTTTCATCTTCATTACTCCTGCTTAGTTAATTTAATAGATACTGATTTGATTGTTTTTCTATTTTAGTCTTTTACAATGGATTTGGATTTTATTGCTAGTTGCTTCTTTTGATTCAGAAAGGCAGGATACATGAAATCCCAGTCCAGCTACATTTGGTCCATAACCATGAACGAGCTGGAATGAAACTGAAGGAAGTCTTGGGTTCCTTTGCTCCCTGTTCCTCCTGTTGTTTCTCTATGCTGCTGGCAGGCATACCTATTATCAGCATTCAGTTTCACTTCCCCAAAATCCTAGTTTGTTATACAAATAAATAAATAAAACAGGTTCGTTTTTTTTTTAAAAAAGCCACATTCACAGCCCATTGCTTGAAGTTGTCTTGTTTGAATTATATGATCAAGGAATGAAGCAGGTAGAAGGATTCCTGAAAATGTACTGATTTTAGAGATGGGCAGCATGGCAGCAAAGTGTGAGATATGACCATACTTAGTGCCATTTCTCATTTCTTTTGATCAAGCAGCTACACACAACACACACACACAGACCATTCCTCCTCCTCTCTCTCTGCCAAATGAGAGGAATGCTGTTGCTTTCATGTCCTTATCAGCTTCCTTGAGGCATATCACTGGCCACCATCGCATGGAGACAAGTGACTTGCCCTAAGCCACAGACTGAATACAAGGCAGAGGTGGGGTATGAGACCCAACCACTCTTTTGGTATTGGATTCGCTGCTGTAATGCAATGCACATTTCACAAACAAAACAATTTAATTTCCAAGCCAGAGCATTGCAAATTGATTCTCCTTGAATTAGTTTACCATCAATTCATTACCTCTCAGATCACACTCCAATTAACTCCTCTTCAATTAATCCCCAAAGGACTAATTTCCCCTCTGCCCTCCCAAAAAGAAGGGCATTGAAACACACACACACACACACACACACACACACACACACACACACACCATAGCCAACAAATGCAGCCCTATCCTCTTCTCTGCCTGTCTCTTAATAAAGAGGTGTGGTGGGAGGAAACTACAGGGAATAACCTTGTCTGTGCTTTATAGTGACACAGAAATAGAAGCACCTACACAAAGCAGAGGCTCAGTATATAGCATCTTGATTTTAAAGTGCTGGGTCTCTTCTCTTCCACCCCCCACCCAGGGCAGATGTCAGTGCAAAGCACACTGCCTAGCTAGAAAACTCTTGGTGATTTAGTTCCTTTTATTTTAAAGATAAAGACAACTATTTTCTTTCCTTATAGAACTGTGGGAAGGGAGGGGGGGTCACTGCCATCCTGTTGAACAAAAGACTCTTGGGGATCCAGTTGCACATCAGGAGACTTGTGGGAATTCTGCTAGGTCTTGGGCACTATTGTTGATGAACATTTGCAGTGCGCACCACACGGCTTTTCCTGAAAGAGCGATTAAGCTGCCAGGCTTCAACGCAGTATGAGTTTTAATAACTAAGTTCAAGCCCCCTGAAAACTGTGTTTTATAAATGAAAAGCTGACAATCTGTGAGCTGCATTGGCATAGGTAACAATATAATGACTGTATAAGTGCCTAAAATGAAATCTGTCCTTAGTGGCACATTCTATTCTCTTTCGGTTTCTGCCTGTGTTTTCAAATAGCATCTGTAATTTAAACCCAACATTTCTCGTTTGCAGCCACTAGGTGGAAACAGCGATTTGTGGAAGTACAATTGAGAGGCATTTCTTTTGAAAAGCTGCATCACATTTAATTCTACTTAATGTTATTTTTTCCCTTTTTTTATTTCAGACAGCCCTAACATAATTGCTTCCCCCCCCCCAGATGTCTCACGAAGAAGTAAAATAGAACTCCTTGTGCCCCAGATAGCTGTCAAATCTCTCTTTTTCAAGCATGCGTGCAAAGGACAAGGCAAGGCTAAAAACAAAGTGACATACTTTTTAACCCCATAATCAATAGGTATGCGATGACTCTCTGTGATTATAAAGAAGCAAAGGAAACACTAGCTATATAGTTTCATCTGAAGTTATCTGGACTGCTGTGATTTTGACTGTTTTCTATCCCTTGTTTATATTTTGCAATGTTTTACTGACTGCTCTGATCTTTCTGGTGCAGTAAAGTGGGATATATATTTGATTTTAAATAAATAAATATTACCCAACATTTTACCACTTCTGACTCAATATGTACAAATCTCAGTGCTTACTGTATGCTGTTGAACTTGTATGCCCTGCTGAATAATTATAACTTTATCAGAAAAGCAAAGAAATCTGTAAGGATAAATTGGGGGGGGGGCATTCTAATTATAGTACAATCCCATGCATGTACTTAACAGTAAGTCCCACTGTGTTCAGTGGGTCTTGCTCTCAGGACAGTTTGCATAGGAGTGTTGCCTTATTTCTATTTCCACTTAATTGTTTGCGGCAGTCTCCGCAATTATGCAAAAATGCGGCCACAAATGGTGTTCACTATGAAACTGCCCTAAACTTTCATGAGCATTAAGGGCTGCTAGCTCATGAGTAGAAATTATCATACTTAAATATAAGTCCCTGCTGAATAATTATAACTTTATCAGAAAAGCAAAGAAATCTGTAAGGATAAATTTACTAAGATCCTGAAGGATTGCAATATTTCAAATCATGACAATTAGAGTTATATCTGGCTATAGAGTACATTCATTTCCGCTTTTAACTGTATTTTTAATGTAATGGAAACTAAGGTGTTGGTTTACTATGGCCTGCGCATAATGTATATGTCACAGCTGGGCCACAAAGAATGTTAGCAAAAGGCAGACTACTCAATCGCATTAAAGAATTCTACAAAAATCAGAAGCAATTTGTCCATCCAGGAAGTGTGGAAATCACAGATGGACCCAGTATAGATTGCATGCCACCCTTCCAATCTAATAACATATTTTTATTTTACAATATTGTTGCATGAAGTGAGCAATTACCCTTCAGTCATTGGGAAGGAGGTTAATCACTCACTGACTGGAATGGCTCTATATATTCTGAGATGCTGCAGCTTCAACTGTGGGTTGTTCTTGGCCAGGCACTGTCCCTGGAAAATGATGTTATATATTGGAGAACAACTTACAATGGTATGGAAAGGACAATAGAAATATTGTGGTCTTCTCAATATTGCTTCATAGGACATATAGCTCCATAGCTGTGAAAATGCATTTCTCTTGAATTTTCTAATCTTGCAAACCCTTACCCACAAAGCTTAGTAGTCCTTCCTCCCACTTGCTAAGGGTTCACCTAGGAGTGGGAAAAGGGCTCACAGCCACCCAATGCCCAAAATACAACTGTCCTCTCTTAAGTAGTAGAAATGATGGAACTGACCCTGACTGAAAACTGAGAGGAAAGAAACAGGGTGGCAATTTATGTTATCTTCAAGCTGAAGAACAATTAAATAGCAGGCAGTCTGGACAACTGTGTTAGGTAGGAAAAGTTTCAGAGGAAAGGCAGCTTGGCACAGAAACATAGGATTGTAGAGTTGGAAGGGAACCCGAGCGTCATCTTGTCCAACCCCCTGCAATGCAGGAATCCGGTCTACAACCATCCCTGAGTGGACTCAAACCACCAACCTTCTGGTTAACAGCCAGACACACTGACCCATTGCGCCATGATGAGTGTAGGTAGGAAAACAGGTAGCGGTTCAAGAAACAGGAGGATGTCACAATGCAGTCTTGTGCACGGGAAGCTAGGGTTTGGGGCAAGTTGTTCAGAGCTACAACACAGAAACAGGTGACACAAGGTGGGGACTTGTGTCTTGTGTCATTTGGCCCTTTCTTCAGCACCTCCAGCTTCTTGAGCAGCTTCTTTGTCCTTTTTGCCAACTCGACAGCATGAAACAAACACCCTTCCACACTTGGGTTCAATTGCCATGATGCTTCAAAGGAAATCTCAGTGTATTAGTGAAGACATTTTTCCCCCTCCTTTTGTCAAAACATTCAAGCAAGGGAAGGCCTGTGTTTCAGTACAAGCTTCGCATGTAGAAGGTCTCAGCATGTTCAGTCCCCAGAGGGTAGTACTGGGAGAAACTTCAGCTGAAGCCCTGGAATGGCTGCTTCCAGTCAGCCTAGACAATACCAAAGTAGAAGGCAGGTTTCTATGTTTCTAAAGTACTATTTTTTCTTCCCATTTTCTAAAGGAGTTGTGGTTTGTAGATGGAATTCAACAAACAAAATACAAAAGAGTTAAAGGAATGGAGCTTTTTTAAAACTTAAAATTAAAGCTGACCTTTTCTGTCTTCTATCAAGTAACAATTACATTGTCTTAAATCTCATAATGAAATAAAATGAAGTGCAATATGTAATCTGAGCATGATATTCTACGTAATAATTACCTTGGTGAACACCAGCCCAAATCAGCATGCTTCTAATAAACAGGTAGGGGGGGAAATAGCAGATTTGCATACTATTACTGACAAGGACAAATAGTGTTTCTCTCATACATTTTCTTCAAGAATATTGTGGCCCATTTGCATTATTTATCTTTGGTAGAAATAGGCTACCATTATCAAAGCAGGACCTGCCCCCTTCCTCTCTTCAGTTCTTTGAATCCTGCCCCTCTTACCAGCACTATACCAGACCCCTGTTAGATTTTTTAAAGAGCTGCTACAACAGACTGTATCTCCACTGCACAGGTATTTCCTCTGTGGACTATCTTTTAGCAGCAATGTGTAGCACTACTAATACTCAGTAAAAAAAATTGTAAAAAATTTGGTGATGGTACTTACATCTTGAGAACTTGTAAAATGTTTCTCCTACCCTGCTCTCCATATTCCTGTGCCCTCTCCTTTATTTCATACCCTCCAACATTTATCTGATGAAAATAGGGACGTCCCATTCCATAATGGTAATTTTAATAATTATAGACATCTTACTGGGTTGCCCCAGCCACTCTGGGCAGCTTTCAGCATATATAAAAACATAATAAAACATGAAACATGAAAAAACTTCCCTATACCAGATTGTCTTCAGACAGGTCAGGGATTGGATAACTCTATACCCTCCAACATGCATCCAATGAAAATAGAGACATCCTAAGAAAAAGTGGGACATTCCAGGATCAAATCAGAAACTGGGATCGCTTCTCTAAATCAGGGATGTCCTTGGAAAATAAGGACACTTGGAGGGTCTGTCATTCTCTGTTGAGTTTATGATGACCTTTTAATTATAAAGTTGATAATAAAAATAAAAACACAATAAAAATGGAATTGTTTAACATTTTATAAATGATGTTTATTAATTTGAGTTTCAAAGACTTTAAAAATTAAGACTGGTGCCAGTCCCTGTCACAAAATGGCTACTGTGGGATGTGTTGCATAACAAAAAAAAAATGTCTGCTGTTGGGGTGTGGCCTAGCACAAAATTAGAAAGAGCAGAATCATTGGTGCTTGCACTTGCCCTTCCTCAGGCTTATCAAGGAAAGTCAACACTATGTCCTGCTGGTCCTGTTTGTAGCAATCACACCAAAATGATTTTCCCATATACTTAACTTGATAGTTTTGTTATCTAATAACAGCAGGGTATCAGGGAAAGTACATAATAGGGCCATCCCCATGCTGTCTTTCACATGCAAAGAACCCATGCAAACACTCACAATACATATACAGACACACATGCATCTCCCTGTCTCTCTCATTTACCTCAAATACATACAGTCACACATTTATGTATCCCTCCCTCCCCCCTACCATATTTATACATACCTCCCCCTTTCTCTTTCTCTTTCTCTTTCTCTCTCTCTCTCTCTCTCTCTCATACAAAACACCTAAGAACCTAAGAATCAAGCCAGTGGTCCGTCTAGTCCAGCATCCTGTTCTCACCGTGGCCAAATAGATGCCTTTGGGAAGCCTGCAAACAGGACATATACACCACACATTTTGTGTAGTCGTTTGGTCGTGTCCGACTCTTTGTGACACCATGGATCACACATAGATATCTCCTTCTCTGTCCAAGTGCAACTCTCCCCTCCCCTCACAATACATACATTGTTTTCTCTCATATGCAGATAGACAACATACAGATCTCTTCCTCCCTCCTGGCATGCCTGAGCATGTGGGGATACCCCACACACTGCTCCTTCTTTCCCTCCCCAAACCATATTTTAAAAGCAAGCCCTAGCACAGGATTGTCCTAGCAGAACTCCCAGCTTGGTTTTGCCACAGATTTTAATGTGTCCTTCTCATTTGTTTGTGGGGAGGTTAGGGTGATATTTCATTTATTTGTTTAGGTTCGTCCTACTTGTGGTTGACATGCTAAGCCAAACCATGACTTGCATGTTTTCAATAAGACCTATTTCGGTTTAGCATTGGGTATGAACAAGGGCAATGGGGGCACTTCTTTCCAACCCTGAACTTTCCAACGTCAGTGCTGTGACAGGGCTGCCTTAGTCAAACTCTACACCCTACCAATTCACCAAGCCATATCAAAGTTCCATGAAATGTGAGTGCATGTTTGATTTGGCCCTGTCTTGAACATAATGGGATTCACTTTCTTCCCTCTGTCTTTTTTGAGCTTGAGAGATTAGACATTTTCAGTGGAGTGGAGTCTATCCAAACCAAATCACAACCAAATATACAAAACTATGCAAACATTGCCAGGGTCTCTAAAACATATAAAATACAGCCAAGCAGTTATATGCTGTAGTCTTGGAATTATATACATTTACATAAGTTTTCGTCATAATTAGGCAAAGGCAGTTTGACATGGAGAATCATAAAGGAAGATCCTCTCAAGTGGCTGATTGACTTTAAGAAATAAAAGTGAGTAAACTAAAACTGTCTCTCCTTATAACGTAATTCACATATTTATGTTACTTCATAGACGGTAACAGTACATACTAAAGTAACAGAACAAAGTAATAGCCACATTCTTTTTTTTCTTTTGGTAAGCAAGCGGGTAGCATTTTGTCACACACAAATTCTGCAGACACACAAGTCCTGCAGATCTGAAATTCTCTCTCTTGCTGTCACTCTGCCATTCTCAATAAGGAAGTGAAGACCTAGGCATGTCATGCACATTCGGTGAAGCCAACAGCCTCCGGGGACAGGTGCTTCCCACACAGTTTAAAGAAATACTGGGCTAGCCGAACAATGAAATATTAGTCACTGTTCTTTCCCATGCAGTCCGAACTGGGATGCAATTCTGATCTTTTCCTAAGAATAATGAAACTGAGCACCATATTAGATGCATTGCTTCCTTATGGGTATATAACTGTTATTTTAACTATGTTTCTAAAGAAGTAAACACCTCAGAGGTTTTAAAATATGTTACTGAAAATAAGAAGACCTATTTATTTATTTTTAGTTTGCCCGGCATTTTTAGGCAGTACAGCAGAGATAGATAGAAAGAGAGCATTTCCCCTCATAAAAGCATCATACAGGATTATAGAGATACTGGCTCGGTGCTGATATAGTACATACTTGGGATTTAGAAAGTCTCCAGGAAGCGCTGATACCCTGGAGAGCTACTGCCAATTCAATGTAGTCCATACAGAGGTAAATGAACCAATGATCTGACTTGGTAGAAGGCAGCTTCCTGTGTTCCTAAAGCCCTTCTAAGTATAGGAACTTACTTAGGAACTTGTAATCCAGGTACAGCAGTGAGCCACAGTCAAAGTAAAGTAGTGAGGGGCACCATGCCAAAATTACCTGGCAATCAGTGTACAAGATCCAAGCAAGTCACTGTAGGAAAGGCAAAATCTCCCACAGCCCCTCTACTTGCATTCAGGTATACGAGTCTCCTATCTCATTTGCAGTTTCTCCCTATGACTGGAATTTATAAGTGAAGATTAAAGGTACTTTCATTAAAGGTAATTTTATAAGTTTTTTGCCGGATTTTTTCATCTGCATTTAACATCACACCAACCTTTGGGTAGCATATTCAAATATAAATCATATTCAACTTAGAAATACTGTCTTGGTGCAGGAAATAAAATGTTTCCTAGTGGAGAAGGTGAATGATAGATAGATGATAGATGATAGATGATAGATAGATAGATAGATAGATAGATAGATAGATAGATAGATGATAGATATAGATAGATAGATAGATAGATAGATAGATAGATAGATAGATAGAGATAGATGATAGATAGTTTGTTATTATACCGTCCTTCATCCAAAGATCACAGGGCAGTTCAATATAAAAATGCAAAATGAGAAAACAAAATACAGTGGTACCTCGGGTTAAGTACTTAATTCGTTCCAGAGGTCCGTTCTTAACCTGAAACTGTTCTTAATCTGAAGCACCACTTTAGCTAATGGGGCCTCCTGCTGCCGCCGCGCTGCCGGAGCACAATTTCTGTTCTCATCCTGAAGCAAAGTTCTTAACCTGAAGCACTATTTCTGGGTTAGCAGAGTCTGTAACCTGAAGCATATGTAACCTGAGGTACCACTGTACATTTTTAAAAGCCAATAATCCCCCTCACACAAACACATTTTAAAAGTCACAGAACCTTTAATCATCCTGGTTACAAAGAAAGGATTTTGCTGGGTGCCTACAGATATATAGTGATGCTGCCAGGCAAGCCTCCCTGGGGAGAACATTCTACAAGTGGGGAGCCACCACAGAAAAGACCCATTCTCATGTTGCCACCCCTCCCACTTAACCAAAGGTGTTTCATTTGAGCTCAGTTTTGCTTTTTGCAAAACCAAACCAAACCAAACCAAACCAAACCAAACCTCTGAAGTGCTTATTTGTGATCACATTGTCAGAGCACCACCAAGCTTTCCCCCCTGGCAGGGTGGGAGGCTGCTTTGACTGGGGGTGGGGAAAGAACTACATTGTGGAAAAGAACTACATGTATATGTTTTGGATAACGGAGAATTATTTCTTAAACAGAACATCCTAAATGATGTAGAGAGGATAATCTGAATACAAGGTAGCAAAATGATTTAAGATATATTAGCAGAGTCACTATCGCTAAAACTAGTGATAGCACTGATAAGACACCAAAGTGAACATTTAAATTCTGAGTACCATGTTCAAAAAGAAGGAGATTGACGTATGGAGGAGATTCAAAGGAGTTAAACCACAAAACTGAATGAAGTAAGTAGCTTCAGTATAGATAAAAGATGGTGGAGCCTATTTAAATGTTTGAATCCTTACATGGAGACTGCTTTACATTATTCTACACGGTAGCAGTAACATGTAAAGAAGCCCTAAAGGGGGACACAGTTAGTTCTAAATGTTTAATGCCAAAAAACAGAGAAGGAATAGTTGTTCACACAATCCACTAAATTGAACCCCAGGAGAAAGTAGGATTTAGGTCATTATTTTAAATGCACAGCTTCTGAGGCATAAAGCAGTTAAATAAATGTGCAAAGCTGGGAGAGATGTATGTTCCAGAGCCTTTCGTAAGCACACGGTTTTCATAATGGGTGAGAAGATTCGGAACCTGTACACGTCAAATGATGTCCCAGTTGGCTTTTGGATTTCACCATATTAACAAGGAAAGCTTTCTTATTACAGTAACATGAGAAGTTGCCCAAAAGTTGCCCATGAGAACTAAACACTTTTTTGGGGGGGAGGGGTTTACGTACTATACATTCCAATTCAGAAACTAGAATCTACATCTAGGATAGCATCCCTTCCGGGTAAGAAAGATCAGCTTTTGACCTTACCAGTTAGAGTAGGAAACCACATCTTCAATGAGAAACAAACAATGGGTTGTATCCAGCAAAGTCATTGTGTGAGCAAAATGATTCCCTCTTGCACAAGAGAATTCACCATCCTTTTCCCTGCCCCAGGCACCCCTGTATCCCCTAACTCTGCTTTGGGGGTTCTCCCAACTTTATGAAGCATATTTTGAAGGCGTGAGTTACATACAGGGGGAAGAGAGGGAAAGGAGGTAATTTATTTATTTTTTTAATAATTTATTTATATGAGTTTTTATAACAGCATTAAATAACAATAGAACAAAGAGCAGTCATACAATTTATGTAAGTATCAACTACATATTTCATTGGTCCAATCATCTAGAAGAATAAAAATAAAGTGCCATTTATGCTACAAATAAGTTATAAGATCATTAAAAAATAAATATAGCATACATTTTATCCCAGATCTTTTTGTAATATTCTCTATGTTAAGGATGGACTCCAGCTGAGTTCTCTCTAGGGTAAGCATGAAATATAGCTAAACCAGTGCTTATGGAATGTTATATAGTATTTCTATTTTCCTCTTTCCAGTCTGCTTTGTCAGTTTTTCTATTAGGGATACGGGCCATACCTAGCTGTACCACTCATTCATCATGCTCAAGCTTGTAATTGTCCAGTGTTCTGCAATTTCAATTCTTGTTGCCAGAATAAAGGAAGTCAACAGGTTCCTTCCATGTACATCAGATTCTTCTCCATCAAATATGATCAGGAGCACCTTCAAAGGATTATGTGGTACTAGCTGGCTTGTTATTAGGCCAACTAAAGTGCCCAGAAATCCTGGCCCACTGGCAGGGACTAGTAGGGCTCCAAAGAGTGTGTGGCAGAGGCCCAGGAGAGGGAACAAGTGATTTATGGGGTGTCACACCACCCACAACCTGAAGCAAAGTTCTTAACCTGAAGCACTATTTCGGGGTTAGCAGAGTCTGTAACCTGAAGCGTATGTAACCTGAAGCGTATGTAACCCAAGGTACCACTGTATTCAGATCACTACCTCAACTTACAGGAACTGAAAATCAAAATTGCCACTTGTTATCTGACAGAACTCTCAATCCTTAATCTTGCTAGCAGAAGTAACTTGGATGAAGGGACAGAAACTTTTTTTTTTTAAATGAGGTGGCCACTACAATTCTAAAGAGGGTCATAGATTTTGAGATGCAAGCTTTTCAGAGTCAGTGGAACACTGGGAAATCTGTTTCAAATATACATCTGTGTGATAGGAATAAGATTTCCAGTCTGAGATATTTTAATAAAATCATTAATGCTTATAAAGCTGCTTTGCAGCATACTGACTCGCCTCAAAAATATATTTATTTAACAGGAGCCAAACAAAATGATATCTGTGGGTGTATGTGTAAAATTTAGACCCTGAGAGAATTAAATAAAATTAGTAACCTACCTTTTATATTTTTATTACATGGATCTAAAAGATAAGAAGTTGCCGGAAAATTAATAGGAACATTCTTTTGTTTCATTTTATACAGCACTGGAGCCTTCAGAATTAATTGCAGCCTTCTAATAAACACAATGATGTAATGACGTATTTAACATTACTGGTTTTTGTTTGATTCCAAATAAATTGCAGATTTTTTTCTGGTGTGATACTAAAACAATTACCATTTTGAAAAAGGATAATTAATCTGCAATTTTTTCACATTAGATCATATATCTCTAAAGAGGGCCCGCAGATTTGATAGTCTTCAGCTGCTGTGTATTTATTTTTCATTTTTTTTCTAGTGATGTACCGCCCCATCAGTGCTGACATTTAAATGAGTGAGTATTCAACACAAATGTGATCATTTGTACAGCATCCAATGCAGCCCCATACTGAGATGATTGCTTCTTGGAGCCATCTATGGGTTCTCGAATAGAGGGGAAAAGCCAGGCAAAATTTTATCAATTTACATTTTTCTGTGATTAATTTTTATGCAAATAAGGGCCCGACCGTGCTCCCATCTCACCTGAATCATGCGGATCATCAAAGACAAATTGAGCATCACTTATTTAAAAAATAGGCTTTAAACTACTCTACAGCTGTGTTGGAAAATGCTAAGAGCAGGGCATGAACTTTTCTAATGTAACAGGGATAGATAAGAAAATGCCTCTTTCTGCTTTTTGTTATCCACAGCCTCACAAATGTAAATCATAACAAAATCCTAAAAAATATCTTTGATTTGTAGCTTCTATCTCTTTGTAAATATTTGACAGCCAAAAAAACAAACGAAAAACAGTGGGAGGAGATTTCTGCCCAATACTTAATCAGAAGGTTCTGCATACAAAGAAAATAGTCTAACTACTGGTGATACTAAAACTGTATATCTGGAAAATGTTTTTTTATCATATGTATAAAGAAGAAGAATTTGCTTCCATTATTAGAAAAATGTGCTCTATGCAAACATAAAATTGTATTGAATTAACCACATATATGCATAAACTATGGTATATGTATTATATCATTTTTTTAAACAGAATTTAGTAGTGTGCATCTAAAAATATAATCAATTAGTGTTTGCTTCTGAATGGAAATAGCCCGCCTACACAGCTGTACATCCCACTCTTAAGCGCATGTTCTTGTAAGTAAGCTGTATTTATGTCTTTAGATGAATTACACATGCAGATTAAAGAAACAAGTTCTGAGAACTTTGCATCCTTCAAGAAGGGAAACTAAGATGAAATATTTCCTTTTTAAAAATTAGTTCACCCCTTACCAACTAGAAGATGATGCAAAAATCTTATTTAAGTAGGTCCCTTAATGGTCAGTGTAAAAAAAACTTGCTAATTAGAGGTGTGCATTGAACTTAGGGATTCTTGAATAATTCATTTTTTGCAAATTCCTGTTCAGGATGACTTGAACTGCACCTCTCAGACTAAATTTAAATGTAGAAAAATCCACATTTGAATAAGACTCTTGTAAGAAAAATGTTTTAAAAAATATCTTGAAAGAAACATTTTTCTTTGTAGGTATGTTGAGAAAAAAATAGGCTTAAATATGTATTAGAATATGCATTTAAATAGCATTCTGGGAGGATTTAAAAAATGTAGGTTAAAGTGGAAATGGAATGGAATGATGGGTAAAACATGTCCAAGTAAAATTGACCAGAAACAAACAAATTAGCCAATTTCTCACTACAATTCTGATTTAAACTTTGACAGAACCATTTTCCATTCCCGGGGAGATGTCGTTGCAGGCTGGGAGCAAGCCCTCCCCACGCGCGCAGGGCAGGATTGCCCCAGCGCCATTAAATGGTCCTCAGCCACATCACCCTTAGGCTGTCCAATTTGGACGGTCCGGGGGCATGGCGCGGGCTATTTAAACTGGCCATGACTGAGGACTTGCCCCTGTTTTTCTCCCTGCTTGGCCATTTCTCCTGCCCTCCCTCCCTTAGGTTAGGCTCTTTTATTTCTTGACCTTGGCGGTTAGGCATTGGAGTATTAGGTTGAAGGTGAGAGGAGGTAGTGGCCATCACCTACCCCTCCTAATTCAAGGGTATTGCATTAAAGGAATCCGGGAGGACTGGTCTCCGTCCGAAGCCCCAGACGGGGGGCTAGGGCCATGGCACGACCCCTAGCAGTGACCCTGGGGGAGTTCCTAGTTGATGTACATCAGAAAGGGCTCCCCCTACTGGTGGTTAACCCTTCCAAGACTCCTGCAGACCGGCAGGAGTCAGATATAGCCATGTAGTTTCCAATGCCTAAGCCAATACCACTCACATTCTGTAACCAATAAAGTTGTGGCCTTTTTCTCCCATTAACCAAAAATACTGTTTCATGTGTCTTTATGCCAGTCCCCGGGAGGGTTTGGGACCTTGCCACGCAATTAGCTCTGAAGTCAAATAAGTATGCAGACCTACATTATTTGAACCCAGGACTGAAAGCGATAATATTTATTTACATGCCATCAAAGGCTATTATGGTTTATCCTGTTAACATTGATGGATTGATTGATTGATTGAATTCATACACCGCCCTATACCATGCAAGTGATCAGTTACTCAAGGTGTAATGCAGTTCCACCTAGTCTTATCAAACTTCAGATGGAACTGCTTCCAGAATGCACATTGCCACTTACCTACTTGAAGATCCATATTCTGGACTGTCCACATGTCCAGTACTCATTTATTTACCAGCCAGCCAGCCTTGAGAGTGGTTTCAGGCCGCAGTCTTAGGTACTTTGCTTGGAAGGGAGTTTCAGTTAAGCCAAGTATGTGTGCTTAGGGATGCAGCTTTACACCTCAAGCTGAAACCCATTGCCCAAAACTCACAGAACAAACGAGTCTTCATCATCTTCACCACCACCATATCACCATCATCATCAGTAGTTATAGGAGTACAGTGGTACCTTGGTTTATGAACTTAAACCATTCTGGGGACTTCCGGGTTAGCGCCATCGGTAATGGCGGAGTTCCTCTGACTGAGAGGAACCCGCTCCGTGAAAATCGGGTCTTGCCGCCGCGGCGAAGGCAGAGACCCCTCAAAAATCCCAGGCGGAGGAAGCCTGGGAACGTGGGATTCGGCTGACACCAGGAGCGCCTCCCCTACTCGCAGGGAAACCCCTTTTTCGGGGATCCGAAGCGACGTGGGGTGAGCGGCGCGGTGTTTTGAATCGACCGCTACTTTTATGGAGTGAAGCCGCACAGCCGTTGCCGGAGAGTGCTGACTTTTTCCTGTGGACAATTGGACTCTAAACAAGTACCCGTGAGTAGAACGGAAAATTGGATTAAGAAACATTTTAATTTGGTATCGAAGCGGGAAGGTCTAAACAGGAAGTCCGCCTTCCGCTTTTGTAAATAGACTAAAGCAAAAATTGTGCAAGCTAAAGCCTGGAAAGTTGTATATAAAGGTCTAAATTTCCTTCAGTTTTAACCACCAAAACCCCTCTTGGAAGCAGGAGAAAAGAGGGGGAATTTTGATTGTTCAAGCCTGCAGAGAGAGAGTAAAGAAAGATAAATTTCCACCATCTCAAACCTGGGAACGGGGTGTCAGAGACAGAAATCTTTGTGGAAGTTCATTGACTGTGAACGGAACGTCTTTTCACAGATAGCTGAAGAAGAGCAACAAATTGATTCCAATGTTGCCTTTTGCATTTAAAAGAAACAAAAAAGTTGAAAAATGAAAGTAATTTTCTTTTGTTGGACTTGCTTTCAAAAGATGGATACAAATAGAAATTGTCTCCTCTAGAGGGAGCTTGTTAAATTGTTAAAAAAAAAAAAACCATTCTGGAAGTCCATTCTTAAACCAAAGCGTTCTTAAACCAAGGTGTGTTTTCCCATAGCAGCGGGAGACTCAATTTACAAGTGGAACACACTCAACAGAAAGCGAAACATGTTCTGCTTCCAAGGCAAAGTTCACAAACCAAAACACCTACTTCCGGGTTTGCAGCGTTCTTAATCCAGGTTGTTCATAAACTAAACTGTTCTTAAACAGCTTCTGGTTACAGAAGCTTTAGGTTACAGATGCTTCAGGTTACAGACTCTGTTAACCCAGAAATAGTACCTCAGGATGACAACAGAAATTGTGCAGTGGCGGCGCGGCGGCAGGCCCCATTAGCTAAAGTGGTACCTCAGGTTAAGAACAGTTTCAGGTTAAGAACAGACCTCCAGAACGAATTAAGTTCTTAACCTGAGGTACCACTGTAGTAGTAATTTTTATACCCTTTATTTTAGGGCCTCACTGTCACCTCCATGGTTTTCCTCCTTCCCATTATTATACTCACAACAACCCTGTGAGGTAGGTTGCACAGAGTGACAGTAGCTACTCAAGATTACCAAGAAAACTTCATGGCTAAGTGAAAATTTGAACCACCCAGGTATTAGACACTTTAACCACTACACCAACATCAAAGATACTAAAAACAACTAACATATTTATTTCTCTTGACTTGAATTTATATCTATCTTTATGCTCATTTTTGTGACACTGCAATTTGATATTCTTTATCAATTGTTAAAACACATAAACCAATCAGACCTGATAAAGCATTCCAGTGCAATTGAGGTATTAAAAAAACATTACGAGCACCACTTTCCTCAGAAGCTGACAAGCTGGAACATGTGCAAAGAAGGGAAGCCAAGATGATCAAGGGTCTGGAAACCAAGCCTTATGAGGAACGGTTGAGGGAGTTGGGTATGTTTAGCCTGGAGAAGAGGAGACTGAGAGGAGGTATGCTAGCCATCTTCAAATATCTAAAAGGCTGCCGCATGGATGGTGACGCAAGTTTGTTTTCTCCTGATCTGGAGGGTAGGACTCAAATCAATGGATTCAAGTTACAAGAAAGGAGATTCTGACGAAAACATCAGGAAGAAACTTTATGACAGTAAGAGCTGTTTGACAGTGGAGCAAACTCCCTCAGAAGGTGGTGGGCTCTCTGTCCTTGAAGGGTTTTAAGCAGAGGTTGGATGGCCATCTGTCATGGATGCTTTAAATTGAGTCCTGGCATTGCAGAGGGTTGGACTGGATGACCCTTGGGTTCCTTTCTGACTCTAAAAATTTATGATTCTGTGATATGATAGTCAATATATTCCTCTGTGATGGCTGCAGAAACATGCCTGTCCATTCCAGAAACGAGGTGTGTCCAGTTTCCCCAGGTCAGGACTGATTCTGCAGCATATGAGGTCTCTCATGTGTCCCACTGTTTCTCATCTTAAAGGATCCAATTGCAAAAGAGAAGTAGGAGATGTTTTCAATGTTCAATCTCTTTCCCTGTGCTTAGGATTTTCCTGTTTTTATGGATAAACTCTTAATAGTAATAAAAAAAACCCCAGCAAGAACTGTGCAGTGAGATAAACTATTATAATATACAGTAGCACCATATAAACTGCTGTCTCTGAGGAACCACGTTCAAAAGAAGGCATCTGTAAGCAAATAGGTCTTTAGACCCCACCTGAATACCTGCAATTATTACATATTTTGACTGGAACAGGGTTCTACAGGCATGAAGCCACAGATGAAAAGACCCTATCCCTCTGTAAAACATTCATTATCAATTCAATATATGGCATATGGCCCCTTTAAGAGAAACTGCTATGACCCAGGAGACCAGATCCTGGAGAGTTGATGAAGAGTTGTGGGCTCCGAAGGCTTGCGGATAGCAGCCTGCAGCCTGAAGCCTGAAGCCCGGGGAATGCAGCGCCAACTCCCGCTGCGCTCCCGGGGCTTCAGGCAGCTATCTGCAAGCCTTTGGAGCGCAGCAGGAGTTCCCGCTGCGCTCGGAAGGCTTGCGGATAGCTGCCTATTCTGGGGGCTGGGGTCGGGGGAAGCTTGGGCTTCCCCCGTCCCCAGCCCCCCAAGCTTCGGGAGTGGCGGCAAGGTTGCGCTCAACCTGTTTTGGGGGCTGGGGACGGGGGAAGCTCTGGCTTCCCCTGCCCCAGCCCCGCGGCTAAAAACGAAGCTAAGACAGCTTGGCTTCTGCCAAAGCTGCACGCAGCCTCTCCCGGCTGGAGAGGTTGCGCGTGGCTAAAGAGGAAGCCAAGACAGCCAGCGGGATGGATAATTCCCCCCCCCCTTTATTTCCCCCCCTAAAATCTAGGTGCGCCCTATGGTCTGGTGCGCCCTATGGAGTGAAAAATACGGTATGTAGGATTTATTAGTTAATGCATGCCATTCCATCAATCTGACAAAGTTGCGTTATTGATCCCAGATACCTTTGCCTATCATCATAAATACAATGATCTGAACATTTTCTAGCTAGGCAAAAATATCTGTCTCCAAGTAAAATGGCTTCTATGCCAATGGAAGTAAAGTGGTGTGCATTTCTGTGTGATATATCATGTTTAGATTGTGGGGTGGGGCGAGGAGCACAGGCTAGGCAGTAGGTGCTGCAGGCCATAATGAGCATGAAAGCATGGGGTTGCTCAGGCAACAGAAAGTCTAAAGTTGTAACTCTTTCCTACCCAATAATTGTGTGCAGGATAAATGCAGAAAGATCACACTACTAAAGATGTGCGTTTACTATCAGAATGAAAAATCTATAAAGTTCACTGAGAGAAGAGTGGCTCATCATTTAACAGACCCGAAACATCTAAAAGCTGAATTGACAGCAATGATAATAATAAAAACTCAGTTACTAAATTCTATCTTTTATAATTGACATTGTGGAAGAAACTGAGTATGATGATTGAAACCCAACAGTTCTGAATACAATAATCATAATATTGTATGCCTATCGCAACAGAAATAATTTAAGAAATAGTACTGGCATCACTAATGCTGCCAAGTGACAGGGCCTTCAGCTGGTACAGCTGTTCCTTAGAAAGTCAAGGACAGTTGCCAGTGAGTTGAGAAAACTCAGTCTTCTCTTTCACAGTAGTAAATTGGCACCTCCTAGCTGACAGGAGGTGCTGTCCCATGAAACTTAAGAATTCAAGGCAGCAGCAAGAGGAAGAATTAAAGAGAAGACACATGTGCCGCATAAAAATGTAATACATTCGGAAAAAAATAACAATGGAGAAAAGCAAATTACAAGACTTCTGTGTGTGACATCATGTCGCATAGTTATTGTTTTTCTTCCGTTGAGGTACTGACCTTTCGCATTAGGCCAGTGCATTTAAAACTGAATGCTCAAAGGGAAAAATTGCATAAAGACCACATCCTTTTGTTGCTGAATGTGAATGCAGTGACCCAGAAGAAAAGGACATACTGAAATGTCCTTAAAATATCTTTTATTTTAAAGTACGTACTGGCTGCACTGTGGTTTTCCATCAAAATTATATAAGGAAAAGCTTCTGGGACTCTAAACTTAACCTTAAAATAAAAAGGAGCCTGGTAGCTATGAACCTTAAGTAAATTTAAGGTGTATGCTAGGTTACATGCATGAAGTGAAGTAGTAATGTCTTCTGCTATTCTATGCATTTTGCTGAAATGTGTGTGCAATTACTTTTTAAAATTAGTTACTTAAATTTATACCCCGCCTTTCTACATTCAGCATCCAAGGGGGCTCACCACAAAGATAAGGTCCACAATAAGAATGTATCTGATAGGTTTTACTCTCTTTATTGTTAATTTTTTTTTAATTTTTAATTTTATTTTTTGCAAAAAACCCCAAACCCTGGTTTTTTACTGACACCTTTAATGTTTCTTGTAAATCACTTTGGCAGTGCTTCTCAAACTTGGGTCTCCAAGTGAGGAAGCTGACTGATTTGAAGGGGGTGATATTGTCAGTTTGCATTTCTTAGTGGAGAAAGTATTGATCTGATGTGTAGAGATTTTTCCTATTCTACTTAATTCAAGAGGGTTCTGGAAGCTTCTCTGTGTGACAGAAACTTCATGAAGTTTGGGTTATTCCTTCAGAGAAGCTGAGTACAGCTGGTTTAAACTGGTTCTGTTATCTCTTTCTGTGAAGGTCATACTGACTTTAATAAGAGGCCAGAAGGAGCCCGAGTTTCACACTTTCTTTTTCTATCTCTCGTCCCTCTGATGTGGTGTTCTGTATAAAGTGTTAAGGTTTATACTTATTATAAGTTATTGTAAGTTTAAGTCTGCTGCAACTGGATTTCTTATGGACAGTACCAATCCTGAACGTATTGGATTTGTGACCATTATGCTCATTTGCCATCAGTAGCAGTGCAGCTCTGCTGGATGAAATACAATTACCTCTGGTCTAATTTTTGGGAATCCTCCTATGTGTTTAAGTTGTTACACTTCTAACTATACATTGGAATCTACTCTGGCTCTGAGCAAAAGGTAAAGGTACCCCTGCCCGTATGGGCCAGTCGTGTCCGACTCTAGGGTTGCGTGTTCATCTCGCTCTAGAGGCCGTGAGCCGGCGCCGTCCGAGGACACTTTCGGGTCATGTGCCAGCGTGACAAAGCTGCAGCTGGCGAGCCAGCACCAGCGCAGCACATGGAAACGCCGTTTACCTTCCCGCTATAAAGCGGTACCTATTTATCTACTTGCACTTAGGGGTGCTTTCGAACTGCTAGGTGGGCAGGAGCTGGGACCGAAAGACGGGAGCTCACCCCGCCGCGGGGATTTGAACCGCCAACCATGCGATCGGCAAGTCCTAGGCACTGAGGTTTTACCCACAGCGCCACCCGCGTCCCTCTGGCTCTGAGTAGAATGCCACAACAGATATGACTGATTTAGGATGAAGTTGCATTCTCTCTAAAGGATCAAGTTAGTAGCTTTGGGGACCTCCTGTGGAAGCACAGCTTGCCTCTGTGGCCAGGAGTGTCTCCTGCCATCTTATGCTGCAATGCCAAATGCAACTGTGTCTAGAAAGATCAGATCTTGCTTTAGTAATCATGCACTCATCACATCCAGGTTTGATTGCTGTGAGTTTGCATTTGAAGACAGTTCAAAAACTCCCATGTATTAGAAAACCAGGGAAGACAATTCTGATTTTGAGGAGTTTAGGTGACTATTTATCATTCTGGACCTGGGTCCTTTAAGCGGTTAATTCTGTTTTCCCCTCCCTTCTTAGTCTATGAAATATTCAGTTATAGGCTGAGATGGTACAGCTTGGGAATTTCAATCTTTAAGACAAGACCTTAGCAGAATCCCACAGTACCAGCTAATACAGGAGTATATGGGTAGTTATCTGTGTTGGCTACATGCCATATATAAAGTAATCCTCTGATCTTATAAGAAAATATAAACATCGTCAAGGCCCATGAAGTATAACCCAAATAGCAGGTGTGATTAATGTGAGCGTTAACTGTAGGTAAGTCATGAGAACACCACTGAACCTCAATGTGGACTGAAAGACCACAGAAAGGTGCTATGTACTGGCCAGCTCCAGAGATCCAATCACTTGTTCTCAGAGGGGTTTCCAACAGCAGAAGGGATGTAAGGTAATTGTAATGCTCTGTAGTTTTCTCTTGGTTCATCTTGTTCTGTAGTTTTCTCTCAGCTGTTAATAAAATATTTAGCCTTCACCCTATCTGTGGGAATCAATTTGGAGTGACTCCAAATTTTAAAAGAACATCTGCCTTTGGCAGAACAATTGGTGTGGTCAGCAGGATTTGGAGGTGACGCCATTTTGGAGGAAGAAAACTGCAGACAAAGCGGTGGGAGCGCAGGTCAGAGGCACAAAGCTGGGTGGGTTCCTGAGAAAGCATGGGCACCTGTGGCTCAGTTTCTGAACTGGGCGACTTCACTGCTGTCTTGGGAACCTGAGTCGGTTGAGATTGGGGGTCCCACGTGTAGTTCTATGCTTTAGATGCTTGCAGATACTGTATCGGGTGTCGGGGAGAAATTAGAAGCCACTCACAAGTAAGTACAACAGGAAAAGGCTTTTTCTTTTCCCAAGGAACAGCAGGATATCTTATCTGAGAAGCTGCAGGCAGAAGCACAAAATGAAACCAGTGTTTTGAAGGAGCAGATTGTGTTGCTCAAGGAGTTCTGAAGTACAGGAGTGATGTACAATCCCAGGCAACAGCTTCCTAAGGGAGAACACTGGACTCCCTCAGGCATGGGCAGAACACACACTCCCGTCAAACAGCAGCAGAGTCCTAAGTAGTAGCTTCTGTTATCATTTCAGCCATAAGGAACTCAGGCCAGCTTCACACATCATAAGCCAGTTCACCCGTAACACTAAACCATAGCTGTTGCTAAACAAGCCAGCTTCAGACCATGGGTTTTAAAGCAAGTGTCTTGTTTGTTTGTTTTAAAACAGGAACACTTGTTCATACGTAATGCTAAGCTGAAACTGTCTGAAAGTGACACTAAACACAGCAGAAGTCCACCTCCTGACCATAAGGGAAGAAGAAACAGGAAAAAGAAGTACACTAGCTTTGCTTTGGTTGTGAAGGATCAACTATAGTTTGGTGTTACAGCCATAGTGGAGCCCAATATAGAAACCAAGGTGGAGGGGAGCAAGAAAACTGCTAGCCTGTCCATTCATTTTAGGCACATGTTTTATTTCAGTCACAGAAATAAATATCTGCCTAACAAGCATAGAGTAAAAAAACCATTATTGACAAGGTTGCCTCGTTATAGGCCACAAATGTGAATCATCCATAAATACATGCATACCATATCATACTGATATAAGAATTAGAGACCCCAGGTGTATATTTTTATTATTTTAATAATGTTTCAATGTTTAATTGCATTTAACCTTTTAGAATGTTTTAGGCTTGATTTTTGTTTGTTCTGCATTTGTAAGTCTCCCCCTCCTACGCTGCATTCCATCGCTCCTTATCTACCCCTGAAAGTGGTACAAATGGCAGGATGTTTTAGCACCAGAGTGTAAATCAGCTATCCGTGAAGCTATCTGAGACCCAGGAAGATGATTTTATGATGTTCTTCCCTCACTGAAGGCTAGGTTGCCAGGGTAACACTGGACATCAGAGACCTGAAATGTTCTAATGGCCTGGGCACATCGGGACCACTCCAAGGTGATGCGGGGGTGAAGAGAGCAGTATAGAGCCATCTCATGACGTGCATGTGAAGATGTTTTATGCCTCTTTGTGTGCTGTGTTTAAACTATAATATAAGCTTTTATTCTCAAGTGCCTTGGGGCAGACCTTCTCAACTGGCAGGTTGAGTTGAGTGAGCTCTGTCCTTTTGCACTAGCTATAATAAATGCTGGGTCCCTAAATCTGGGTGCTGGACTTGGAAATAGCTTCCTTGGTTCTGTGGTTTATTCAAAAGGTGGTTGTTCCTCACCTGGGTAACAAACAAGTTGGTGTAGAGGTGAATTCTTACCACAATCCTCACTCGGGATCTACACTATGGCTATTGCTATTATGGCTGAGGTATACGAAGGGGAGGGGGTCGATTCATGAAGATGGGTTAATCATAGATCACAGAGGCACACACAGCAGCTTTCAGGCAACAGCTGCAGTTTTGTTGTCATGGGGTGATCATGGAAATATCTGTGATTATATTTTAATTAGTATTAGCAGTGTATATTGCACCAAATATGGTATTTCCTTCTTCATATCATGCAATGAACTTTTTAAAAGGCTTCCAACATACATATTGCATTTGTAAAAGAGTGTTCCAGACAAAACGGGCATACAGAATATGAAACGGAGGTTTCAGCCTCTCCTTTACAAACTAGGGTCATCAAACAAGTTTTTTTTTAATGCAAAACTATTTAATGCAGTCCCCCCCCCAAAAAAAATAACCAATAGCATGAAAAAGGAAGAAATAAGCAAAAGTGAAAGATTATTGGTTGAGGCTTAGGTGGTACAGGAGACTGAGGTCTCTGCTGCTCTGCTGGCCAAAACCAGGCATCTTCTGCAATTACTGGGAAAATAACCAGCTCTGCAGGCTATGCCATCTAAGTGTTTGTCTATTGTTCAAAAAAAATTCCCACAGCCTCAAACAAGACTGGAGACATGCCTTACAGCAGGCATGAGAAACCTCTAGTCTGTGGGCCAGATTAGAACTGCTGGGGGCCCTGCAAAGTTGGTTTCCACAAACCACACCCACCTGCCCCACACCTAACTTCATGTGATGTCAGGTGTGGAGCCGATATAGGGCAATTGAAACCATGGCTGCACTCCCCATTGCCCCTTGGCAAGCATGCAGTGAGTTTTAAAGCGGATGCCAAATGCAAACCCTATTGGGATTGGTTCATCTCAACCAGCAATAGTCCTGCTACAGACATCTACATCCACTCTGAGCTAATGACAACATGCAAATAAATAAAGCTCCCCCTGGTTATGGCAAAATTCTTGCTAGCCAAATCTCCTGGCTTCTCCAGCAGTGCATCAGAAAAGAGTTGGGGTGTGTGTGTCTAAGGTCGTTATCTACCTCCCAGCCATAAATAATCCTGCTACTGCTATCAGCTTCCAGAATTGAGTACTCATCAGCATAGGCACAGCCAGGATTTATTTTAGGGGGGCAGGCTTTATGTTAGGGGGCAGAACTGAGTTATCTGTGGTACAATTCGTCAGTTAGTCAAGTATTTTTATTTATTTACAGTGATACCTGTTGGGAGAATGCTCCGGGCTATCTGCAGCCCCCCCCCCGGATCTCCGAGCGTCCTCCAGTGAACATAGCTCTGAAAAAGGCATCCCCTTCTCCAGGGAGCTCCAGGGAGCCCCTCCAGCAGCATTAGCTAAAGTGGTGCTTCAGGTTAAGAACAGTTTCAGGTTAAGAACAGACCTCCGGAACGAATTAAGTACTTAACCCGAGGTACCACTGTACTATTAATTTACAACAGTGTTATGGCGTCTGTTCTCTCCAGCTCCGAGAACAAACAGAACAGCGTAAAAGTGAAAGTACAGTTTCACAGTCTTACAACGGAAGAGTGATAAGACAGACTTCCTTTCTCACGCTCTACTCAGACAGGCTTGGGAGTTATACCAATCATAAAAAACAGCACCAGGGAGCATGAAATCCTAACATCACCTTGGTTTGCATACGTCTTGGATTGCACACGTTTTGGATTACAAACACGTCAAACCCGGAACTGCGTGTCCCGGTTTGCAACCTTTTTTTGGATTACAACCCATTTTGGGGGGATTATGAACAATTTTTTTTGGAGGCCCCATTGGGGGAAGCACGCCTTGGGTTACAACCTGTTTTGGTTTACAAACGGAACTCCGGAATGGATTATGGTTGTAAACCAAGGTACTACTGTACTTGATTCAGGGGGGCAGCTACCCCCACCTGCACTCCCCTGGCTACGCCCATGCTCATCAGTCTGGACTGCAAACCAGCATCCATATTCCCTTCCCAGACTACAATGACCACAGAGGTTTAACAATCAACTACTTTTCATAGGGAATTCTGGGAACTGTAGCTCCAGAAGTAGAATAGAGGTCTTCTAACAACCCTCAGCACCATTAACAACCCACAGCTCCCATTATTCTTTGGGAGAAGCCATGACTACTTTAAGTGGTATCAGAGTGCTTCAAATGTCTGTTGTGAACGTGGCCCCACATTACCACAATCACATATAATTGGGGGGGGGGGGGGTATTATAGCAGCAAAGGGGAAGCATGGATGTGGGGAACTCAATGTTCTCCCTCACACTTTTCACCACCTTGCCACCCCCCACAAACCTCATACACTTTTCTCCCAACCTAGCTTCTGATATTGAAGCCTGGGAAGAAAACACTGTCCTGGTCATAGACTGGTAGAAGTTAAGATATGGCAGGTAGACACTGTGCTGTATTAGGATTGCCATATTCCGAAAATTGAAAATCCAGACAAAGTTATTGAAAGTCGCCCCCCCCCCCCAGTTGCCATACATCTGAGTTTTCCCGGACATTTTGCTGATTTGTCAAAAATCCGCCTGGATGCCATTTTGACAGTCCGATTCCCAAACGCGTCCATGAAAACTAGGATGTACGGTCGCCCTAGCTGTATCCCACAAAGCAAGGCCTCACACAATGGAACGTTCCCTCCCTCTCTCCCCCCTGCATTACCCGCCCCCCCAATCTGTTCTGGTGTTTTTCCTCACCACCCAAAGCAGATGGGGGTGGAATCAGGGGGAGGAGAGGAGAGGAGAGGAGAGGAAGTTGTATTGCATGAGCGACAATCCTTGCGTGAACAGGACAGCTTCGTGAGAGAAAACCTAAAAGCTCTTGGGATCCCCTGCCCCCACAGGGTTAATGGGTTTTGCCCTGTAATTCAACATGGAATTTTAGCCTTTGGCAGGATAAAGTCTAAAAACTTTTGGGGAGGGAAGGAATCAAATGCAGTAAAATGCAAAAAGGGGATTGGCATTCCACATTTTATATTTCAGCTAACAATTAATAATCATACTTAATTATAGCTGTGCAAAAGATCTTACTTGCACCCCAGTGAAACTTGACAGGAGCACTTCACACATTTACCTTGCAATAAGAAAATATTTAGTCCTGAACAGGAAGAACAACAAACACTAACAAAGTCTTCCTGAACCTCCTGTCTTTGTGCATTACTCTTTCGCAGCACAAAATCTCTGTTTTGCTCTGTACACAAGACTGCAGCTAATTACAAGAAGAGACAGATGCTGAGTGGCCTAGAGGCTTTCCCTGCCACCATAGTGAGTCTATGCTGCAGTCAACAAGCAGGTAGTGAGTGAACTCAAATCCTATCTGACAAGGCAGCAGATCTCATCACCTAGGGTTAGAAAACAGACAAGCCACTCCATGTTTTAAAGTAAAGACAGAAAAATTTCAAGCAGATTGTTTGTGACAGAAATCATATCACAGCCGCACTTTCTGACAAAGTCTGCGTGAATGAAACTATACACTTTCTGTTTCCCATCTTCCCCTTTAAGAAAAAGTCGGTGTTTCAAAGGTACATTGAAGGTGACAGCTCAATGCACAATGGTTAGCAAGTTCTTATAAGCTTGTTTTGCCTTCGGAGGTATTAAAGAAACAGTTACATTCCAACTATCTAGTTGCAGCAGGTTGTTCCATTTTTACATCTCGGAACTCTACTTTTCCAAATGTAGAACTCTTCTGTGTACATTGGTGAATCTGTTGTGTACGTACAGTTGTTTCCCAGTTCAAAAGTACAAGTTCTCATTTTAATAAATGTATGGTATATTTTTAAAAGAAAATTTCAAAATGAAAAAATCTAGTAATGTCTCATCTTGCTGAGCTCATTATAAAGCAAAACAGTGGCTTCTTGCAATTGTCCATCCTACATTTTACAGCAGAATTCCTGAAACTTTAGGAATAATTCTGTCTTGCATTGTCTACCTTCACACACATTGTCCAAGAGCATCAAGTAAAAGGAAATCAATATGCATGTAAATTACTCTCTGTAATAGGTTTGAAATCACTTTGTGTTCCACACTTTCAATTTACTTTTAATGGCAGTCCCTCCAACCTGTCAAAGTTGATGCTGGGAGTATGGAAGGTAAGGATCAGGCATGCTGGCCAAGTACAGTTCCCAACCTGTTTTCAAATAAGATGGGGTAACATATGTTGTATCAAAACCTCTATTGACAAAAGTCTCTTTGATCTATTGGCTTTCCACAAGCACAGAAAAGATCAAGGATTTTTTTTTCCTGACCACAGTTCCCCCAGTAGCCTTTTGTGCTCCTCCATCTGCTCTGGAGGACTGAGAGACCCTTCTGAACATCATGGGAGCTGGTGCAGGGGGCTGTAGAGAATTGATAACAATCAACTTGATCCCTTTTCTGCTGGAAAAATCAAAGAGCTAGATCAAAACATCTTCTCTCATCGGAGGAGATACCATACTATCCATAGACAGATATGGTTTTTCATCCTCAGTTTTTAAATATGTATTCCTAAGGGGAATCATTGCAAAAGGCACTTCCTATCCTCAGGTACTGGTTTCCCATGCTTAGTAAAATGTTCAGATACAACCTGTTGATTAGATCTGAACATGTATTAATACAATGTTGACAAATGTGCATGTATTTTCATTGTTAACTATGTTTATATAGGAAATGATGGGGAAAATAAAAGGGAACATTTTTCCACGACGTTTCCAATGTACTTGTCGAGCTAATTTTTAGGGGGTTCAGAAATGTATCTTTCTTCTTCATATACCTTTAAAAATCATACAAAGTAGTAATAAATCCCTGAGGAAAATATTTTTTCACTCTTACTTGGCCAAAAATGACAAAGACATTTGTGGTACCTTAAAAACTACCAGATTTCCCTTCCTGCAATGTATCGATGTCAAAGAAAAAGTGTCACATGAAAGCTTACTGCAATTAATCTATTAGTCTTTAAGGTGTCACATGATTCTGTTTCAAAGTTGTTTTAATAGACTATTAACACTAAGCAACATCTAAATCAGGAGAGGCTGGATCAGTATTTGAATGAAGTGGTAGACTGGATGAGGACCAATAAACTGTGCTTGAATCCTGGGAAGCAGAATTTCATTGGGTGGGTAGTTTCTGTGTCTGGGAGACAGGAAAACTACCCATTCTGGGATTCTTCTGAAGGAGAATTCTCGCTGTGTAATACCATGGCTTTCCTAGCGTGTACAGGTAAGCAACATGTGATGAGAAGTATGAGCAAGTCATGGTTATGAGGTGCATTTTTTAATGCCAGATGGCTGCCAGAAATGTAAGACCACAGGTTCCCACTTAGGCAGGTCAAAACTAGGATTGAAGCCACGTATATAATGAAGCTTTATTTCCAACTTTTCCTTTTTTCAAAATGGAAATGTTTTAGGAATAGTGTAACACAAAGTGTTTAGTGTCTGAAAGGAGAGAGAAAATATTGGTCGGTTTCCTTCCCTGCAATGGAGACTAATATAAGAGATTCAATGGGGAATGTAGCAACTCTCTCCATTTTTTTTAGTCTGATAGAATTCTACAACCTGATGCTTCTTATGAAAACTAGACTGTTAACAGCAGAGGACGGAAGAGAAAAAAATCATTTAAAAATGAGTCATTCTAAGAGCTCTGTTATTAACACGAGAAACACACACACAGAGACAAACACGCACCTGCAGGAATAAAGTACAGGCAAAAGGGTGCAGAAACACAGCAGCTTGTTGACCTGCAAGGCATTCTGCATGCGTGCATTACTTGTCCCACACTATGTGCCACAGAAGTAGGAGCTAATGCTGTAGAATGTTTAGATAAAATCATGATGAACATGTAATTATCTGACAAATCTGTGGACAGGTAAACCAGATGAGCAAACTGCATGACCTTTGCCACTGTTTCATTGCTTCAATGCGATTCCAATATAAATGTGGAAGATGTTAAGCTTATTGAATCCGGGTCATATACATTCTAGACATGAATGAATTTGACCTGCCTTTTAAAGATCCAGAGACTATTTCTTTATCCAAGATTCTCCCCCCTCCAGTTATCAGCAATCTGCCTACTTAAACGGCTTTCCCCCTGAAATAATTTTTATTTTAGAGGACTAGAACAAAAATATATCCAAAGTGCCATAAATGTCTCCCTAAAGCTCCAGTAGAAAATGCATAAGTAGCTTTGATAACGCAATAAGCCATATTTGATGTTAAACATGCTTTTTAAAAAGCCATATTTAGAAATTGTTTCTTGGTAATAACAGGTTTTCAGTGTAACTCTTCATGTTTCTTTTTCTCTCCTGCATCAGCTGCTACTCTGTTTCTCTTCTTGCTTCCAGCTGCTCATGTTATTATTTACTTAATTTTTCCTTTTCTCTGCCAATCTTCCCTCCCCACCAGGTGTTTTTTATGTTAGATTCCAACTCTTTTGCCCTCTGAGAAAACCATTTATATATTGGACATTCCTGGCAGATGATTAGCCTATCCTTTAAAGCTCCAAAGCCCAAGTTCACAGAGTATCTATGGCTATCCGTTGTACAGTTGTTGCAAATTTTGGTAGAAATCTGCTTTCAGTATCATTCCCTCTATTTCAATAGTTCAGTATGGGCCCTTACTGTATGTAGTCAAGAAGGCACTAGATGTGTGGAACAAGGAAGTATCACCAGGTTTGGGGAACCCCAGATACAAAAGGTACTGTATCTGCAGAGGTACAAAAACATAGGGGAGAAATGAAGGCTGTGAACTCAAAAAGCAGCCCAGTGCAGACCATGTGTGTTCAGGGGTCAGGGAATGCTGACTGTTGGCTGGGAGACACTGAAAACTGGTTGGGAAGGAAATAGCATGGAGTGTCCTAGAGGTGGCCATGGCTGATTGGCTAAACAGGAACACGCCACACTGCAACAATTTATTGCACAGCCCTAGTATCTACCATAATTTCTACTGTTACCACCTAGACAATTTTCTGTAGGCCAAAAACAACCAATTCATTCAAGGCTTTTTAGCAGTTTCCCATCTCTGAAAATGTTATTCATCATCTTTCCTGAAGTTCGTTCTTTCTTTCTTTCTTTCTTTCTTTCTTTCTTTCTCCCTCCCTCCTTCCTCTCTCTTCCTTTCTTTTGATATTGCTATACTGCCCATTACCATGAATTCACAGGGCAGTGCACAACATATTAAAACACATTCATACATATTTTTAAAATGTGCAGGCTTCCAGAGAGCAGCTCACAGTTGCTTTGCTCTTCCCTGGTCTTTTTTTACCACTGTACCACGCTGAGCTAAGCCAAGTTTAGACTTAGTGTGGCATCCATATCAGGACTTGTGGTTTAGCTCACTAGCCATGAGCTGTAGCCAAGAACAAATCCAGGTTGAGATGATACGATAATACAAAGCTTGACTAA
Organism: Podarcis filfolensis; assembly: GCF_964270895.1. Lineage (NCBI taxonomy): Eukaryota > Metazoa > Chordata > Lepidosauria > Squamata > Lacertidae > Podarcis > Podarcis filfolensis. Next base: position 72,916,121 of record NC_139604.1, on the reverse strand, counting down.
GCTGGGAGTAGCACAGGGGTAAAAAAAGAGAGGAGAAACCAAGCAATTTGTTTTCACATTCCAGATAAGCCACAGTTCTTCTTAAAGGTTTATGTGAACCAGGTCACTACATAACCATACATTAAATTCAGCCGTATTAGTCAAGTCAAGGCTTACAAATCATCAACAAATATGGTACAATTAATACTATATATCAAAATTACACATTACTTTTTAAAAAACATCATGCACTTTTTGCAAACTCTTCTTCAACTTTCAGTCACTATTGCTTTCAGAATGAATCCTGACCCATTACATTTTCTAGCCTCTTACAATAAAAAAAAGACCCACTGTTGATTTTTCTTGGTCTGTATGTATTTGGTATGTTGTTTATTTCTAAATAAGTTGTACATAGCTTTGAAACTTTTATATTAGTAATCTATCAATTTCCACAAACAAACAAACAAGGTACCTTCTATTCCAATTTTGCTTAGCTTGCTTGATCATTCAGATGACCTGTTACAAATTCCATACTTCAATCTTCTCCTCCAAACCACTAAGAGCCAGAAAATTTTCTAAGTATAATTTACTCGTGATGTCACTCATATGGGCTATGATGGAAGATTCTGATTTTTTCTCCCAAATGCTTACAAATGTGTATCCTAGTAATTTATCATACACTGAAACCGATCTATTTGGCTTCCAATTCTCTCAGTTTTAAAAAATGTTGTTTGAAATGTCAATGTATACCTTCCCATATCCCAGGAACCTCATTTCCATGATTATAATTTTTTTTGGGGGGGGGAGGGATAAGAACATGAAATGTTATCATTTATTACACTCGATTTTTGCACTCTTCCCCATCTAAAGAAACAGACAACTCGTGAATACAGGTGTAAATTTCAATGATACATGCGCTGCAATATATGTCAATATATGTTTAGAGAATTCAATGCGCTAGCCAGGTGGTACACATGGATTTAAGCAGAAATTTTTTGACTGTCTATTAAATACATTTTGGAGCCCCAGTGATTGCAAAATTTGATGCAGCTGAAATCAGTGAGCTCATGTTTTCCCACTGCGCATGCCACCAATGCATTTTTTATTCAGAAAATGTGCCAAATGTTGACTGCATTTAAACTGCTCTCAATATAACTGCTGCTACCAAAATTCTCTCATCTAATTATGCTTATTTCTTCAGACAAATTATTTGTCCATTTAATAAAATGTACTTGTTACATTTATATTCCATCTTTCTCCAAGGAGCCTAGACAACGTGAAGTAGTCTATACTGAGAGACAGTGACCTACGCAGTGCTAGCTGGTGAATTTCAAAGCTTAGCAAGTGAGGGTTTGAATCAGATGTCCCACATTTAGTTACATAGAATGTTTTTTACCCCAGTTTTCTTCCAGATCAAATCAACTTGGAATAAATCATAATATACGGTAGTTAAACTGCTCATGCTATGAATTAGTCTCTTCACAGTCTTCTCTCAGCTGGTTTACACACAGAGGTAATAAATGCTAACCAAATGACTGAATTTACAACCCTTCCTTCTGAAGAGCCTAGGCTGTTGAACTGATCCACAAAGCAAAAACATTCAAACAATTCTAAAAACAAGTAGCGTTAAAAACATTATTCCATCCAGTGACCTTAGGGTTGCCAGGCTTAGCTCAATGGCAAATGCCCAAGTGTCTAGGGTCTTGAAGCTGCTTTGCTTCTCCAGTCCACCAACTGGACATGATGGCCTAAAACATGGTGTTGTCTGAATCTGAGCTAATGCTTTATTGCACTCCAGACAAACTTTGTTCTTGGTTTTACAGAAAATGGCTTGTCTGGCCTGTGTCTGCACACACTAAACAGAACTATGATTTCGCAACCCGCAGAAGGAAGACCAGCTGCAATCCACTCTTGGGCAACCTTCTAGCTTGTGTGTTTGTGCTGCACCAGCTTCATGTTCAGACCTAGGACTATAGCCATTGTCTCAGTGATGACATGCTTACATTCTTTAAACACATTGGCCAGGTTCATACGCCACAGTATGTACCCTCCGAATGTCCCGATTTTCCAAGGGCAATCCCAGAATTACAAAAGCCACTGCAGCTTCTGATTTGATCCTGGAATGTCCCTATTTCCCCTGCCAGGGCCACCAGAACCGAGCTCAGGAAGGAGATTGAGCCAGCACTTGGTCCATGCAGCAGAGGCAGCTGTGAGACAGCATCCCATTGCCTCTCCATGGCCACTGCTGTCAGCCTCCTTCCTTAGGCAGATCGTAGTGGCTGCTAGAGAGCAGAGGAGGAGGAGGAGGAGAAGAAGGTGGTGGTGGTGGTGGAGGAGGAGGAGGAGGAGGAGGAGAGGCTGCCACGGCTGAGGACCAGCCCTGCACAACACACCAGCTCTAAGGGGCAGACAAAAGGCATGGTTACCTTGGAGGAAAGAAAAGGGGAGTGAAGCAGAGTGTGAGGAGTCTTCTTGTTGTTTTTTTTTAAAGTGCTCTCTCTGTGTGTGTGTGTGTCTAATCTTGTCCTTTTCTAAGATTTATTTATTGGTGCATGTTTTTGTAAATCTACTAATGAATAAATATCATTGGGATTAAGGAGCTTTCTCAGGATTGTGGAGGATGTGTGTGCTGTGTCCCATTGGGTGTTGTGGTGGCAGCAGTGGCACCCACCTTTCTTCTAATAGGAAATGATCTGGGGGGGGATGACAAAAAGGGGTGTCAAGGAGGGTCATTTGGGTGGGAGTGAGAAATGTCCTGGTTTTCATCTGAAGAATGTTGGCGGGTATGCATACTATGGCTCAGTAAGACTACACAAGCATGCGGGCTCCCAAAGAGAAGCTCTTAGCCACTTTGCTCCTATCTGGTTGTTTGTACTGCTACACCGCACCAATGTTTGTTTGATTGAGTGTGTCATTTGAACTAGGGCATTTGGTTAAGCTCTCTCCCCACTAACCACAAGCTGTAGCCACGGTTTGTTCTTAGCTGTAGCCAAGGTCTGTTGATAGAATTAATTCAGACTTACCGAAAACGATTTTCATTCCAAAAGTTCTCAACACTTGTTAATGGACTAGAATTCATTTTGCAAAGACTAAGCATCAGTTTAAAGAAAGAGCTTCTAACACAGATGAGGAACCTATTTCAGGAACCAATGCCTCTCAGACTCTTTGCGCATCAGACACATTCAAAAGGCACCGTGCATCTTTTACTGAAAAGGCATGTAATGATCATATATTTAACAAATTTAAATGGTTCAATTGGCTCAAAATCAAATGGTTCATCCTACTTGCTTCAGGAGAGATAAAAAGTATTAAACTTTATGAAGGGCTGAAACTCTTAGATATGTTTTTTTAAAATCTTACGCATTACCAATAATTCTACCCTATTAACCAGTGCTCTATAGTTTCATAATGAAGATCAAATGCAGCAGAAACTATATAATGGGAGTACCTTTGTAGATCAAATTGAGTCTACTATAAGAGAAGTGATCACTGATCCTAAGATGTTATGGAATAATAAACTTAAGAAATTGTGCTGCTTTTCAGGTTTATGTGACTATGATTATTTAATTTTCTTTTGTGCGTGCTCAAGTATAGCTGTTATGTGACTACACATGAGAGAACCTGAAATTAATTTGTCTGTATAAGATCAGTGACTGTACAAATTCTTATGAAAACTAACATGCCATGACAATAGTAATTTTGATAAAATTACAGCAAGAACTGCAATTCTCTGCCATCTGGCTGTCTCATTTTAACTACTTTGATGTGCTTTGTATTACTTATTTACTTACTTCAACTACTTTCTCAGTTGTTATCAAGCTTATAAATATTCAGAGCAAAAGGCTACAATATCAGACAATGTATCTTTAATATTTAAATTCTGTACAAAAAACCCCCTCTTAATACTACAATCAGTGTCTTTTTAAAAACAGGGATATTTGCAAAATCCTCATTTAAGCATTAAAGTAAACACCAATTTTGGGGGCTTTCTACTATAAAGTATTTAGGACTTGTAACTCCCCATCAGCATCCCAAATTAAACCTTTACACACCCTTTTAATTAGATGTGAAAACTGAATCAGACATTTTTCTTAAACTGTAATCATAATTCTACAGTAATGAAGAACTTCAAGGATATCAACACACACATTCAGAAAAAAAAGAAAGAATCTCATTTACTTGGGGTCATGGTATCAGGACTGTGCATTTCTAATTCAATCATATTTATTCTAAGGGAAATCAGCCCACTTTGATGACTTCTTATGAATACTAATGAGTCGTCATCATTTGTCTCCTATATAAGGGGCGGAGAATGGAGGAAAAGGTCAAATGCAGCCTGTATCTGCCTCCTGAAAATCTGTTTGCCTGAGAAAGATGCAGATCTGAAAACTTAGAATTTGTCCTTAGGAAAGATACAGCGCTATAGAGCACTATACCAAAACTGTAATAGATGGTATTTTATTTTCTTAGTTCAAATTCAAAAAATCAAGAATCACAACTCAGATACTTTTGTGCTCCATGTTTGCATGTATTATTTGTAGAAAAAATATTAGATCACAAAACAGCATAACCATAGAAAATAACACTCAAAAATAGTCAGTAAATGTGTTGACTTGAGAATATGTATCTAAAGAGAGACATAACGCAAGGCTAATCATTTTGGTTTTAGTCTATTGTTGTTCAGTTGCATACAGTTATTACCAACATATGCTTGGAAAATGGACTGTTGTAATTTGGGGGGGGGGGTTATGTAATACATGCCCAGATTAATTATGTTAGATGAGAATCATATATACAGCAGTGGTGCAGCTAGAGCTAGACCTGAAGGCCAAAGTACAGAGCCTCGCTTTCTGTGACCGCCCCACCATAACCACTCAGAAAGCAGCAAATGATGGGGTAGTGGCAATCAGGCCTTCTATCAGAACCTGGACTAGTATGGTATGCCAAGCCCACTAAAGTTGATGCTGGTCACCACAGCATACTTTCCTCCTGCTTATTCTGAGTCCAAGGTTGAAAACTGCTTAGCTGCAGTACTGATACATGGTTAAATGCTAGCCTAAATTTGTGTATCCTTTGTGCAAGGCACCAGGTATTAGTACATCATTAACTCTAAAGACTGTGTTGGAGATTTTCCATGTACTTTTTAAAGCAGCAATTATAAGTTATAACATTTTATTAATATTTTATTGACAGGGAAATGAGAACAGGGGCTTAATTCAGATGTCCGTGCAGGGGGAAAGATTCTCAAGAAGATTCAAGAAGATGGCTCTTTGCCATCTGCAATATTATATTGAGAAACAGCCATTGATTTTGTTGTGGTTATATTTTTATACCTCATTATAACACTAGCTATATAGGTAAAAGTTTCATACACACACACACACACAAATAATGCTCTGAATTCCAATGGTGTGTATGTCTCCCCCGCCCCTGTCTAAATCCCTCCCACAAGCCTACTCTGACCTTCTTCCAAGGAAAAATGTGCTTTTTGTATTTACCTTGGTTTTTCACAAAGCCATTCAGGTGACTGGTGTCCCCACCCCTACCTTTAGTATTTCAAGTGTTATTGTATGGTTATGAATTTGTGGGTGCTAGACATTTCTAGATTCCTGGATACAGTAAATGCTAGAATTTAATCAAAGGCTGCTTCTAATCTTGGGATATTGCCAGACCACTGTGATCCCTGGATCTAGCTATGTGCCAGATCTCTCTAATGCTTGGATCAAGAAGTGTTAAAAGCCAATTAAGCTGGGCTAGTTTCCTGATGAAGTAGTGGCCATGATGGACCATTTAGAAGACAAAGGATTAAAGAGACTCCGTGTGAATGGTAGGGCCCCTCCCTCAACAGATAAAGCCAGGGTTTAAAGTTAGAAGCAATGTGAGTTAGAAGTTTAGGATAGGAAGGAATGATGTCACCGAGAAGGAAAGCAGAAGCTGGACAGCGAGAGGGAGAGCAATGTTAGAAAGAAGCGTCAAATCTCTGTTTGAATCCAAGGCTGCAGCTATGGGAGAAGCAAGGCCTTCTTGGGGTACTGATGCTGTGAACCCCTCCATTTTAGGCTCAGGTTGTATATTTGTAAATAAACCATTTATCATAAAGACCAGCACAGCGTCTGCTGTGCCTTATTTCAAAAAGGAAACATGGGCCCTGGGGGAGTGCTTGAAACCCCTGGAATCTCACATTGCTTGGAGATTAGGGTGCTGTGCAACAGTATTATTATTTACTAGTGCGCTTGTCCTTTAAAACATTTAATGGTAACATGTATTAATCATATAAAAACAGAAAAACAAAACTGTACTCTGGGTGAAAGCTGCACCCCTGAAATTTCTCGCCGCTTGGAAGTTGAGTGCCCGTGTATAACAGTACATTATTTAAACAAGCAAGCAAAATATTCAGGCAAAGTAGGGGAAGGCAGGACAGTGCATTATACTATGCTGGTTGGAATAATGACTGCATAGGTGGCGGGGTTCCTAGTCCAATTGGAAAGAAATCTCCTAGCCTTATATTCTTCTGCTTGCCTACAGACTGGTGTTCCCAGGCCCAGAGTGAATCACCTTAGTGCAGACAATGTCACTGCAGTTGGCTTTAATGTCCTGGTTCAATTAATAATAAGTATCCAAAGATTTCCAATTCAGTACCTTGGAGGGGAGGAGGGAGCCTCTTCTACAAAATTCATTGCTGATGAGACAAAATAGTTCCACTATAATTCACTTTGAGCTAATTTCAGTCATTGCTAATTCATGCTGAGGTGAAAATTAGTACCAAACAACAAAATGACATGAATTCTTAAAAGCACAGGAAACCATGTTTACAGATATCACCTGCGTTCATATTTCCAGTATAAAAAATTCAGCTAGAGAAGCAGAGGCTGGCAAAAAAAGCTTCCTTTCATGTTATATTATTAGGAACTTACTCCTGCTATAATATTTCAGATTATAGAATTTATTCAGTGCATGGTTGCCTAGTTTCTATAACCCAAAACAACAGTGGCTGTACATATATACGTATTCAGACAGCTTCTCGTTACACCGAATGTCTGTGTGTGTATATAATATTACTATAATATTAATTTAAACAAATAAGATGTTTCCCTATTATTTCACCTCTTAACCATTAGGAAGAAATCTTACAGTCATCACTTGAGTGGCAAATACTGGGCAATACCCGCTTGAATTTAATATACTATATATTTTGGACAGGTGTTTGTTTGCAATGCATTTGGACACATCTTAAGACTAGTAACCACATTTTGTATAATAGTTCCTGAGATCAAGGAACAGGTTTTTGTCTATTTTGGTATACAATTGGACACCATTTTGAATAAAGATGGCAGAGGGAACCTTTCTAAAGTGCACTGTTTTTAACCACTAACTTCAAAACTACACTGATTTGGAAGGTTTCATATTTTATTCCTGAGCAACACTGAGTAGGGGGCTGCTAGTATACCAGGTCCTTATTATTTAATCTTATGCCCATACCTGCCTTTAGACTATTGTGCTAAACTTTGAATACCAGGTAGAGAGCATTGCTGAATTTGGCATGACAGAAATAAACTAAAGAATATGGCATGACAGAAATAAACTAGAAAGAAAGACATGTAATTATTTATTATATACAGTTCCTAATTATCATATTAATGAGAATCTTCTTCCTGAAGAAAGCTAAACTCTGATATTTTTCTAATGGGGATATATCAGTGTCACAGCTTTCTGTCTTAAAACTGCTAGGAAGTGTTCTGACTACTAAAACATCTGGCCTGATTCACTTTGAAAGTGGATAAATGGGGAAGGAGTCTAGAGCCTATACTGGGTTAAGAAACATCGAACATTGCACTACCTGAATACTTTACAACCTCCATTTGGACTGATTGCTAATACTGTCCTGTCTCTAGGTGTATTATGTATAGAAGGATGTAAAATCCCAAGAGCACTGAAATAGAAAGGAAACAATCTATAATTCTGTAGAGCCTTTCTCATAGAAAGCATTCTAAATACTTTTCTTACCCCAGATATTCCCCTAGAAAGACTAACTATTCAGATGCATTTTCAACAAATCTAAACAGTAGGCTAGATCCAAAGTTTGTGTGAGTGGCACGCAAGATCGGAGCAAGGAAATACACCATTTTTGCCAATCTTTTCTTCTTTTTGCAGCCCCCTGTGCCCCCTGAAAACCTGTTCCCAAGGGTTTGGGGGATCCTCCAGAACAGCATAGGAACTGGTGCAGGTTGCTTTAGGGGAACTCAAGCTATGTCTTCTCCCCCTTCCTCTGCTGGATTCTCAGTCTCTGGGATACAGCGAATGCTCCTGTTTTCAGAAGAAACACTCCGGATCCAATGTTATGTGCTTTTTAATCAATAATTAATAGCTGGCTACAGGGTAAATAGGGACACGGGTGGCACTGTGGGTTAAACCACAGAGCCTAGGACTTGCCGATCAGAAGGTCAGTGGTTCGAATCCCCGCGACGGGGTGAGCTCCCGTTGTCCGGTCTCTGCTCCTGCCAACCTAGCAGTTCAAAAGCACGTCAAAGTGCAAGTAGATAAATAGGTACCGCTCCAGTGGGAAGGTAAACGGTGTTTCTGTGCGCTGCTCTGGTTCGCCAGAAGCGGCTTAGTCATGCTGGCCACATGACCCGGAAGCTGTACGCCGGCTCCCTTGGCCAATAAGGCGAGATGAGCACCGCAACCCCAGAGTCGGCCACGACTGGACTTAATGGTCAGGGGTCCCTTTACCTTTAACCTTACAGGGTAAATATTCACAGTTAAGATGGCAAATAATGTTCCAAACACAACTGCAAGACCAAAAATACAGCAAAATGTTGTATTCTAGGAAAGAAATCTAACCTATTAGGGAATGATTCAGAAAACCAACAGTGATTTAAAATGTAATTCCTCCAACACAAAGAAACAGCAACCATTTTTTATAAAAAATCTGGGACAGTGCAATATGCTCATATTAGCAAGTCTCTCTCTCTCTCTCTCTTTTCATATTCCTGCATTGTGGGGGGTTGGACTAGATGGCCCTTGTGGTTGGGGTCCCTTCCAACTCTATAATTCTATCACACACACACACACATAATGTTAAGTAAGGATAATAGAAAGAAACACTCCTGATAGGCAAAAGGGGAGGGGGGAATAGTAAAAAGAGTTCTGAACCACAGGTGGTTATATTTACTGATCTAAAACAATTCCCTAAAAGGGTGACTACACAGCAGTTGAGAACATGAAGGGCATGTTTTCTTTAAATGCACCCATTCCTCTTGAATTCTGACATTTGCACAAATCTTGTCATGCCCAGTGACCACAGAAGGCTCACTTCTCCAATTCAGGAAGTGGATTTATTAGATTACTATATTAAAGCACAGAAATGCCAGATAATTTTTTTTTTTACCACATTGATTTTAGAAATAATATTCACAGACTTTCCCACTTGAGGGGAATCTGACAAAATGAGCCAACCTTCCTGAACACGTTCAATACGTCTTCATAAAGCACACTGGAAAACACAAAATCATCTACATTCTCCCATTATGCTGCTGTCTGAAATAAAACGATAGGAAATATGTTATTGTTGGCTCTCTTTTTTTGCTGGGGTTGGGGTGAGGAAACACATGCATTTTTACAAATACAAGGGCCAGCAAGTCGTGCCTGTGACTCATTTCTCTGACAATTTCAAACTGCTTGTCTTTCATAGGATTTCTTATGGCTATTTACATTTTCACTCAGTGAAAATCAATTACCTTCCTGCAATAAGCCTCATTTACTACCTTTGAGTATAATAGAAACACCATTAGGATGATGACATTACCCAAAAGAAGGGCACCACACAGTTGGTAGACATAAATTAGAACCCTTTCACATATGCATTAGAAATACTGCTGTGACTGAAATATGCATAAAATCCGTATCTATTAGAGCTATTAGTGTGTGGTGGTGATGATTTTGAAGGAGGAGGGGGAGATTGTGATCTACTACTTTGACAAAATTATGTATTTCTCTTTTTCCCCCCCCTCAGTATGTGCCACTGATGCAATAAGCACAGGCCCCCAGCTGAGCTGCATTTTGAAATGCCACTGAGCATGGTATGCGCGCTTCACTTCCCTTTGCCGAAGCAAGACACTGTCAGGAATAGAGTGCATGTGTGCCGCCAAGCCTGCTCCTCCTTCATCACCCTGACCTCCACTGTTTGCGGATGTCTGCCTCGGTGAAGCTACCGCTCATGTGGAAAACAGCTCGTACAGATCAATTCATAGGATTTAGGGACATTTAACTTCCATCAAGCCCACATCATCGTATTGATATTTGAAGACTAACTTATTAGCAGACATTAATGGGACTAACATAAAGGACTAGATATTTACAAGGAAAAGATAGAGAGAGAGAGAGGGGGGCTTTTTTTTTTTTAAACTAATCTAGAAATTTCCCCCCTCTGAGATTGCCAAGCTGAGGAAACTGCTCTAAATGTAGTTATTTTTACCTGGGTTCTTATAAGCTTAAGCAAAACAAAATTATAACTCAGTGTGAAAAAGGAGGTTCTGCTTAAAAACCTTATGCATAAAATGTGTAAAGTATGATGCTGCTCCCCTCCCACCAACAGATGGATTTGATAGCACAGCAAGCTCCGTATGAATTAAAAAAGTATTAGGACACAGTCTTTTTATGAAAAGGATTTGGATTCTAATCCACCTGTAATATTTATTACAGAGATAATGTTGAATTCATAATTAGAACTGCAAGTTTGGACAATTAATTTCTTATTCCTTGTTAGAGTTAGCAAGTTTGCGAAGCACAGGGTATGGAAAACAAGGATTTCATTATATGGCAATGTTAAGCTTAATAACATGCAGTCAATCCCATGGAATTTCAGGATGAGCAAGGGGGGGGAATGCAACATTACCTACAAATTAGGCTTTAGATATATTCTATGTTACGCTGATGCCAATGGAAGCTTTTTAAAAAAAGCCTTATTGCCATGTATGGGAAAATTTTGGGGAAGCAGAAGCTGCAGTTAGGGAGGGAAGGGTTAAATCGCCCCTCTCCATCAGTAATCCCCCACCAAATACCCCCAGAGCAATCATATTTTTAAAAGTTTTCATTGATAAAAAGAGAGTGGGGAGTTGTGAGGAGAGGAGGGAGGGGAGAGGAAAGGGGAAGAAATGGGAAGAAGGGGGACAAAAAGAGATAAGGGGAAGAGGAATTGCTATGTAAATAAATATGTCATTAAGGTAGCAATAAAGATAAGCCCCAATATAACTTTCTTCTGAGTAAACTGACAGGAATGTGCTACAAATTTATTTATTTTTTGAAAACCCTGATGCATGTGACACACATGCTGCAGCCAAACTTCAAAGTTATGAGAAAACACTGCTTCTAAAAATAAAATAAAAACCATGAACTGTCTCCTCATAACTTTCCCCAGTTTCAAAATAAAGGTTAATAGCCTCATTAGAAACTATAGCAAGGATTGAGGAAACCATATATGGGAAAGATAGGTAACATCCTTTAGTGACATAAAACAGCACAGCTTTTACTGGATCATCTTTTAAAACTTACATATATTGAAAAGCTCATCTCCACAGCTACTTTAAAGAACAACAACCCAACATTTCCAGGATTCTAACAATTTTCTTTGTTGCTTCTGGTTTATTTTCCTCTCTAGCACTAACTTTATTAATATTGTTTATGGTTCTACACAAAGACACTCCCGACATCACGAGGGGGTGGGGTTGCGGGCTCACGCCCCCAACTACAATCTCGCGGGGCTGGCGTCAGCCCCGCGGGACCCAGGGATTCCCTAGCACATTAACATTCATTGCCCTTGGCGCCAGCCAATCGGCTGGCGCCGGGGGCGGGCTTACCAGGTCCTCTTAAGGTCAGGGCAGCCCTGCCTCGCCCCCTTTTCCTCCTCGCAGCAGCTGCGAGGGGCCTGGTAGGAGTTTTTCCATTTGGCTAATTGGCAGTATTTCGGTGCCACTTGGTTTTTTCGCCTACCTCGTAGCAAAACGTCACAACTCCCGGTTTTGGCGGTTAGGCATTGGCAGGGGTATTGTTATGCAAATGAAGTCGGGGGGAGGAACGCCATCACCTCCCCCAAAGCTTGAAGGGTAGTTCGTTAAAGGACTCCGGGGGGCGTCGCCTCGTCCGAAACCTACGGAGGCTAGGGCCTAAAGCGCGCCCCCGAGCGGTAACCCCTTGGGGAGCGTCCAGGGATGTACATCTCGGGGGCTCCCCCTGTTGGTGCTTAACCCTTCCCGGTTAGACCGGATAGTCTGTTAGGGCCAATGCCTAAAGCCAATACCTCTCTCTTACCTGTAATCAATAAAGTTGTGGCCATTTTCGCCCATCAACCTCAATTCTGGTGTCCGGTGTCTTTATTTACTCCATCTGTGGGAGGGGGCGGGTATTGCCACGCAATTACAGCTATTTTGAGTTAAGTAGTATGCATTACTCCAACAGGTTACAAGCGACATAACTCCCAAGGATGGTAGACACCCAAGCAGGACTTTTGACTCCCTCTCCCATTTTTATTTTTTTAAAAAGCAGCAGCCTCTGAAGTTAAAACCCACACTATTGGGTAAGTCTCACACAATTCTCTGAATTGTCACCACATACTTGGAAAGTTAGACATATGGGATCTGTGGAAAAGGCTGTGGTCATAGATCCTGAAAGTATTAATAGAATGAAAGGTGTTAATTCCAGGGTCAGTGAATAAGTTAAAACTGGCTGGAGGTCACCATGAGGCAGTAGGAGGGGGGAGGCCGGGAGGGATGATTCCATTCTTTAGAGGAAAGCATGAACCAAAATGGCTTTGGTCTGACCTGTTCAGCCCACTTCTTCATCTTTGCATGTTCCCCACTTTCAGGGCCAGCATGCCTTCATTAGTAACATTCTTGCCTCTGGGGCAGAAGGTCATCTGCTGAAGGCCCACACAAGAGTCTAAGCACAAGGTTCAATGCTGACATTGCAACCATGCAGGACTATTAGGGGAAAGGGGGGGCGCATGCTGTCCTCTTTAGATGAGGCATTAAACTGATATCCCTTCTGGCAAAGTCAAAAAGAATGATTTTAAATGGGAAACAATAAGCTTTGGTGGTAGAATATGTGCTTTACAAAAAATAGCTTTGACTGGAAAAAAAGAAAAGAGTTGAGAATGAATCCTACATTCTGGTAACTGGAACAAAACAGATTATTATTCTCCTCCTCCTCCTCTATTTCTCTTAACCATCACTAGGTTCAAGAGAACCACCACAAAGTTTAGGAGTTAATGCAATGGTTAAAGACTACTGTTTTGAAATACTTGAATAGATCACAATGCTTTATATGTAAAAATATAGGCAGAGCTAGCCTTACCACTGGCAGAATGAGGCAGCTGAGGGGCAGTGAGTGGCTAGACCTTTACCTGCTGCATAGTCTGCCCTGCCCTGCCTAAGCTAGCCTTCTACCCTCAGAAGCAGTAAAGGATGCTGTCCCCTGGCCAGTGCCGTAGTAAAACTGCCAGTTTGGTCAGCTTCTGTACATGGAATGAGAGGATGGAGGAGGCTCAATCTTGTACAGCTCAGGCAGCAAAACATTTGGGGCTGGGCCTGCCTTGGCTCTAATGTTTCTTTTAACACCTTCATTCCAACTTAGAGAGAACAGGGTTTAAAGTTATGGACTGAGCTGTACAAGATGTTTAGCTTTTCTAATTGTGGAATATGTTAAAAATGGACATCAATAACTCATTTTCAACTTCCCTGAAGCTTTGCTGATTGATGGTATGACATTTCTATGCTTAAACCTGAACCTTTTACTTTTAAAGACAGGGTACAACAGTGAGAATTTTTAATTGAAAAGTGTATGGGTTTTCTAATTGTTTCTGTAATTTCCCCACAATAAAGCTGGGGTAACCAACGTGGTACCCTCCAGATGTTGCTGGACTACAACTCCCATCAACAATAACATCTAATGAAAATTAAGTATGCATGCATATGAGAATCACAGAGTAATTACATCATTAACCCTCTTGGACCCTGCTTTGCAGCAGTTTGGGGGACAAGGCCCTCCAGGAACGTGTGCAGAGGAGTGCAACCAAGACAATCAAGTGTCTGGAAGCCAAGCCTTATGAGAAACAATTGAGGGAGCTGGGTAGCCTGTAAAAAAAGGAGACGGGGAGGAGATATGATAGCCACCTTCACAAGGAAGATGGAGTAAGCTTGTTTTCCCATACTCTGGAGGGTGCCACATGCCACTTCTGCAACACTGTAGTCACTTCAGGTAGTCTGTAGCAGATTTAAATATTTATAGTTGTTTGTTTGTTTGTTTGTTTGTTTGTTTGTTTGTTTGTTTGTTTGTTTGTTTGTGAACACCTCTCCCTATTCCAAAATCAGGAATATGGATTGTCATATAAACCACCCTTAAAAAGTAAACATGCATGCAGAAGGAGCTAGGTTTAATTGCAGGTTTGGAGTGTCATGGACCAAGATTGTGGCCAATACTAAGGTAGATGGACCAGCAGTCTGACTCAGCATAAGGCAGCTTCCTGTGATCTTAAATTTAAAATCCTACTTATTGGATAGGTATATAACAGTTTACACTCATCAAAGCAATCCACTTCCCCTCACACCCCAAACTGAGAAGAGCTTCTGTCATACCAAACCACAACAAACAGGGAACAACTAAGATGTTATCCATTTGTTCCTGGTTTAAGTGGGGACAAGAACTGTAACGGATCATATTCTAATCCATCCCACAGCAAATGTGATTTCAACTCCTTGAAGATGCACAGTTAACTCTATATGCCTCCCTAACTCTTTTGCCACCTTTGTACAACTGCCTGGTTAATCACCCCCATCAAGTGGGTAGCTTATAAAATTACCCTCCCTGACCCAATATTTGCAACATTAAATCAACTGAGAGTAGTTTATGTTTAAAATGTATTCATATGAAATGGATGGCCTAACACTGGAAAAAAATTAAGTTGCTTATCTATTAAGTGAAGTTGTTCTTGATTGGTCCATTCCAATTATAGTAATATGCATGCAACTCTCAGCAGTAAGGAAACCTTACAGAACTGAATGGGCAAAGGGGGATCCTATCCAGTGATTGCCCCTGGAAGGGGCAGAGCTCCCTCTCAGTTCTGCTCTTCATTTCAACATTCCCTCACAAATATGGGGAAAGGAGGATTATAAAAGTATACTCAATGGAATAGTTATAGGTAAGCAACTCCTGTTTCTTCTGAAGCAGCCCTGGGAAATCACACTAACAGTATGCAAACATCGGTCTGCAATCTGAGGAGTACAGAAAACTCATTCTAAGAGAAAAAGCAGAATCACATATCCATACAGTGCATTTGTCCTGGCAGTAAACTCCCTCTAGAAGCGCATGAAGAAAGTGTGTAGAGAAGACTACATGGCATCTCTGGACATGTCTGAGGGAACAGTTCTGAAGGCAGATGAAGAAACAGCTGCAACTCAGAAAGTGTGCCATCAGGAGACCCAAGGGCAGATTGCCTAGGAAGGTGTAGCAGAAAGACACACAACAGCTGTAGCTCTGAGAGCATGTGCCATCCACAAACCCACGGGCATGTTGCTGATAAGAGTACACCAGAAGCATGTATGACACAGTTCAAGAGAGTATCTGTGAGGAAGCCGCAGCTTCCATTGGAAGAAAGGCAGAGCAGCCACTGGATACCTTGCAAAAAGTGGCTTTAAGGTAGTACAAGAGGCTAGACGAAAAAGGAAAAAATAGAGATAAACTAATGTGATGCTATTTCAGAAGCACAAATGCTGACAAATTAGACAGCCTTCAGATGAGGTCTAGAGTGCAAGTTATGTGGAAATGATGGAGAAACTTTGCTTTTCCTACGCAAGGGCTGTGGGGAATACTGCATATTTGTCAAATACAGTGGTACCTCTGGTTACAAATTTAATTCGTTTCGGACGTCCGTTCTTAACCTGAAACTGTTCTTAACCTGAGGTACCACTTTAACTAATGGGGCCTCCCACTGCTGCCACTCCGCTGCTGCACAATTTCTGTTCTCATCCTGGGGCAAAGTTCTTAACCCAAAGTACTACTTCCGGGTTAGCGGAGTCTGTAACCTGAAGTGTTTGTAACCCAAGGTGTTTACGGAATATACTGAGTGGAATGTTTGATCAGGTTACATGAGGTTCTCTACACTACTTTCCAATGTAAATAATAAGTGAGCATTCAGATCTATGGTGAGTGCTTTTTTTCTTTTAATGGGAACTCCATTGTATAGGAATCACATCTTGCACCTGGTTTTGTACCCCCCGCCATGCCGCTAATTTGCATCAAGTTCTGGAGTTGAAGGTGGGGCTACAGAACCAGATACAAATAATTGATCAGAGGACAGACCCAATTATCAATTGCATCCCATGACTCATTGTTGTTGTTTAGTCATGTCTGACTCTTCGTGTCCCCATGGACCAGAGCACGCCAGGCACTCCTGTCTTCCACTGCCTCTCACAGTTTGGTCAAACTCATGTTAGTAGCTTCGAGAACACTGTCCAACCATCTCGTCCTCTGTCGTCCCCTTCTCCTTGTGCCCTCCATCTTTCCCAACATCATGGTCTTTTCCAGGGAGTCTTCTCTTCTCATGAAGTGGCCAAAGTATTGGAGCCTCAGCTTCAGGATCTGTCCTTCCAGTGAGCACTCAGGGCTTATTTCCTTCAGAATGGATAGGTTTGATATTTTTGCAGTCCATGGGACTCTCAAGAGTCTCGTCCAGCACTATAATTCAAAAGCATCAATTCTTCGGTGATCAGCCTTCTTTATGGTCCAGCTCTCACTTCCATACACTACTGGGAAAACCACAGCTTTAACTATACGGACCATAGTCAGCAAGGTGATGTCTCTGCTTTCTAAGATGATCTAGGTATGTCATTGCTTTTCTCCCAAGAAGCAGCCGTCTTTTAATTTTGTGACTGCTGTCACCATCTGCAATGATCATGGAACCCAAAAAAGGAAAATATCTCACTGCCTCCATTTCTTCCCCTTGTATTTGCCAGGAGGTGATGGGCCCAGTGGCCATGATCTTAGTTTTTTTGATACTGAGCTTCAGACCATATTTTGCGCTCTCTTCTTTCACCCTCATCAAGAGGTTCTTTAATTCCTCCTCACTTTCTGCCATCAAAGTTGTGTCATCTGCATATCTGAGGTTATTGATATTTCTTCCGGCAATCTTAATTCCGGCTTGGGATTCATCCAGTCCAGCCTTTCGCATGATGAATTCTGCATATAAGTTAAATAAGGAAGAAGACAATGTACAGCCTTGTCATACTCCTTTCCCAATTTTGAACCAATCAGTTGTTCCATATCCAGTTCTAACTGTAGCTTCTTGTCCCACATAGAGATTTCTCAGGAGACAGATGAGGTGATCAGGCACTCCCATTTCTTTAAGAACTTGCCATAGTTTGCTGTGGTCGACACAGCCAAAGGCTTTTGCGTAGTCAATGAAGCAGAAGCAGATGTTTTTCTGGAACTTTCTAGCCCATGACTCATGCCCTAGGGTAATCTGCAAATCCAAGTACAAATCTACACCTCTGTTTGCTACAGATAGGGATTCTAACATGGTTTCTAAAAGTAGCCCTCACACTTGTGCAAAAACATGCTCAACAGTAATCAATCAATACTCATATTTTACAGGTGAGGAACACTGAGCGTGAAGGGGAAATAAGTAACTGGCTTTAGGATACCCATGGCAGACAATGCCTTTTACTTGCAATTTTACTTGCTGCATTGGGCAGAGGAGACCTTTCTGATTTACTGCAAACCAGAGAGCAACTAGCAGATCCCAGTATATCTTATGCCCACCCCCTGGTATAAAGGACAGTTTCCAGGCCACATGCAAACAGACACACATAACTCACAAATAAAAAGAATACAGGGGCATCCAGCCCAAAGGAGTAAACACAATGCCACCTTAAGTTCTGTAGGAGCCACGAGTCATGATCTTGCAAAATTTTCAGGCATACATATTTGTTTTATAAAATATACATATATTCTGTTCTCAAATATGCTTAGTTTTATTTGTGTCATATATTTATCATACTTGTCTCTTCCTTGCGGGGCAGAGGGCAGCCCACACAAACCTGTACTGCTCTTGCTTTGCTGATAAATGCCTATGTCTTTACATCTCATCCACAAGCTTTCAGTAGATACCTTTCTCTTTAAACACATTTCTCAAAGCCTCCCTCAATGTTTAAAGATACTGTGAAAACATCTGAATAGGTCACTTGCACAGCACTATTGTAATCGCAGCGGCAAGAATGGGATTTCCCATCCGCATTGTAATGAAATGGGGGCAGACCTGCTGAAGAGATGACAGCCACTCTCCAGGATGCAATCCTGTTTGTGGGGGCTTAAGTCAGATAAGATGTGCACCGCAGAACGAGACAGAGGAAGGACAGGAAATGAAAAGCATCTACATTTACAAAGAGGCGTAAGCACTGTGAAATGACAGGGGAGTCTTGTGGAGTCAGATAACTACTTTTTTTCCAGGATTCTTTTCTTTGGGGTAGAATTTTATGGTTAGATGAATGTATCCACCTGGCAGCGCAGCCTCCACACACACACAAAAAGCATGTAGTATGGTCCTGGGACTATAAACTCTAAGGCTAGAAAGAGAAAACCTTCATGGCAAAACCTTGCACAGTAATGGCTGACCATGTGCCTGTATCCCATCACAGTTGGAGAAGGGCATCTGACTACATAGAGCCTTTTTTTAAAAAAAAATTACCACTGGTTAAATACAAGCCTGGTACATATTGAATATGATGATTAATTTCTTACATAGGCTCACATCAGACGTAATGGCTTAGTTCAGATGTCGCTGCCAAACCATGGTGCAGTTGCCAGATACATGCAATGCACCTTCTTCATATGACCTCTCCCCCTCTGTTTCAGCAACAATTCCCCCTTCTACTGCCTGACACACAGTCACCATAGTTTGCTACGCCACCTGAGTCAGGCAAATTATGGTTACCACTAGCCACAGCTCACGTCTGTACCGGAATCAGATATTTATGATTAGCACTTAACTCATTGAAGTTGTGCTATATAGTTAGTACTGAAAAAGGTAAGGATCATGCCAATAAAGGCTGAATGGAGGGGTGGATGGAAAAGGAAAGGATGGGGAATTTGAATGGGGGAGAGGAAAGGGGAACACACAACCTCAAGGGAAAGGAGGAGGAGAGGTGGAAAGGCATACAGTCCTGAGGAACTCCCAATTTTTAACCATGGTTAAGAGACTGGGGGAGAATGGGTTGCATTCAACATAGTGCTACAGCAAACATTCTACCAGTGCATGCATTTTTCCTTGCACCACAGAACACTCTCCCCATCTCCTCTCCTTGTACCCCCCTAAATCTGTTCCTGGCTTTCCCTGCAACCCTCTTGAGCAGATTTGGGGAGGGCAAAGGGTGCACACATAGAGGTGGGGAGGAGGAATCCCACTGCATTAGTGCACCTTCTCTCCCACCATGGTCCTGATCCAGAACTTGGGGGGTCATGCCATCTATTTGCATTGCAGAAAAGCAACTACGTTCAGGACATCAGACTAATCCAGATTGGGATTCAAGTTACTCATTTTTAAAAGCCTATCACACAACTACTTTGTAAATGGTGTCTCAGCTAGTTTGGCCCTCAGTCACTGATATAAGAGGGGTTACAAAACTTTCATAAAATTGCCATCTTTGAAAATGGATCATAATTTATTGTTCACATTGGTTGCTTTTTCTACTTATTTAAATTATAAATAAGATTTAGGGCCAGCATTTCAAATAACCTTCTTAAACTGTCATGAAATGCACTGCCCCAAATATCCAAGTTTATTTGCAGAACAAAAATAATCATTTGTATATCATTTCTTTCATAATAGCTCCAGATTTATTTTACTCAGTTCAGAAAGAAAAATCATTTGTTTTACTTGAGAATGAATTATCATCAAGGAAGAGCAATTAAGATTATTTCCAACTGTAAAAATTGGTGTTTCACTGAGCACATGTGTGCACGAGGAACACTGCGCGGAAAGTGGGGCATTTCTTTTTCTTTGCTGTGAGAGAATCTGCTTTTCAAAGTCAGGAGAGTTTTAAAAGCATTTTTCACACATGGAGGTAGAGGAATGGAGGCAAAGAAAACGGTGTGGGGAAGGGAAAACAAGAAGCCCACTGTGAACATTTAATTTCCCCTCACGTATCTCATAAGCATTAAGTTTAAAGAAGAATAAAAAAGGCAATCCTGGTCTAAACCATGAAAGGAAAACAGGCATATATGCAGTAATAATTATTACTACATTTTTTTACATGGGACTACTGTGACAGTAGTAGTAGCAATACTAATAGTAGTTCTGTAGTAGTTTTTAAATGATTAAAATGTTGATGTAAAAATTAAAATTGAGACGGTCTAAAGCCAAAATTATTATGTGGACAAGTTATGAGACAAACCCTTTTTAGAGTTAATGCAGAGTGTGGAAGTATGACCGAACAGATTGCAAAACTAACTGTGGCAGGATCCTAACTTCCCTCAAAATATCCAAAAAGGCTTAATACATCAATATGATTTGTACTTTATAATTAAATAAATGCCAAGTAAATCATTAAAAGAAATGTCAAGACCATCATTGGCAGCTGTTTTCCTTGCTAAAACGGGAGGGAAGTAGAGGAGCAGGGCAGCGAGCAAACCCCACAGCGGTCTGCAAAGTCACTAGTGGGAAAACAACAAAGGCCTTTCCATGCAACTAACACAGATGTGCCCATAGCCAAACTGTCAGAAGCAGTTAAGATGACAGCTACTCACAGTTCATTATTTCCTTCTCACAGGTCACTGGGTGACAAGCTGGGTCACCATGCTTTGTTGGCTGCTACAGTTCTCCCCCCCAAACAACTTCTATTCAATTTAAATAAAGGTAAGTTGCTCAATTTAATATAAGAATGCAAACAACCACAACCTCACACCAGCAGGTGAAAAACATGAAACACAGCATCTATATTACTTCTGTACCATGTTGAGTTAGGTTTGTATTGCTGTATCTAAAAAGAACAGAAAAAAATGAATTTAAATTATCTAGCTCAAACAGAGAGCTGAGTAATTTTGTCAAGATTCAACTAAAGCATGTAATGAAAGCTAATTTGTCCCCAATTCAAAGCTTTAACCTTTAGAACATTTATATGGCAGATAAATCATGAGGAAAAGCTTGAGTTTTCAGTGAAAAGATTCACTCCATCATAATTTTCCCACAAAGTACAATGTGGGGGTTAAGTACACTGAAAAATTGATTCATGAAAAACAGAAAACCCCATGTGTTATGTTTTAAGAAATTTTATATATATATGAAAAAAACATATATAAAGTTATATTTTAGTTATATCTATATAAACTAAATATTTCACCTGTGATTTATAGGAATTTTCTTTCCATTGGAAAAGGGTAGATGGCCAATGTTATATAGATCAAGACAAAACCCTGTTAATATTTTTTTGCCATTGATGGCAATGAAAGATAAAGTATAACATTTTAATTTAAATCTTCTGGATTTCCCCCCAATAAATACCTGATATGGAACTACTGATTTAGGTGGAAGGGCCAAATTGTAAGGAAGCAAGTGGTCCCATAAAAGTCATTGGGACTATTCATATACCTAAAATTATATAGGGCAATGCATTTTGCTGTGCTTTTAATGTGGATTTCGGCATGCAGGTACAAACAGGATAAATGTACACTTGGCAGATATAAATATGTGTAGGTGCAGTAGTAGATGAAGGCTTGGGTGCAGAGTTATGTGAGTGAAGTTTGATTTGTGCAATGGAGCTTCCACCCCTCCTTATTGTATCCCATTGCACCTTGGAAAGCTGCTCCTGAGAGTTGGAGGAATTTTTGGAATAGTGTGGAGTGTGGCATTGGGCGGGGGGGCCATGTATATAGCAGCTTTGCTCCCTTAAGATGCCTCTACTCAATTTATATTGATCCTCCCCTCTCCCTACGGACTCCTATGAAATATCCCATGACACTCCAGGCTGGTGCGTGTGGCTCCCAAGAGTGTATTTTCCGGTGCACAGTGACAGCAGTGGGAAGGACGGAGTGAGAAAGTCCCACTGTTCTACTTGCACCACCCTGGATGCAACCCATAGGTTTACACTGACAAAGATGTCTCACTTGCCTCATGCAAGATCTTTGCTCTACCTTGGAGTCATTCTATAAAGCCACCCACCATAAAAGTATCCATTTACTGTCAACAGTTCACTTTCAATGCATTATTCCATATGACCAACATCCCCCACCTTCTGCCCATTGGATTTTGGGAAGAACTGACCTGAATGGCAGAAGTGCCTATCAGGAGGGGAAAAAATCATCTGCCATACTAATTATTTTCTTTTGGAATAGACAAATCAATTGAATGTGAGACATTGAGTGCCACTTTGTATTGCAAAGTCTTCATAATAACAGCATCAGTTTGTATTACACTAAATATCTTTCATTTACGCACACCATTCTTCTGCATGTGCATCTATGCACTCCACAAATCTTGGCGAATCTCTCAATATTGTGCAGGTATAATGTGAAATCAGGAGTGGTTCCCAGTATAAATGACCTGCTTCTTCTCAGCCTCTTCAATCTTATTTGTAGATTTCCCCTGTGCCCCTTATTCAGTGGTGCCCATTGGGACTGACAGGGCAGAATGCAGCGAGACCAACAGTAGGTGGAACAAGAGCCAATGACAGGCAAAAACAACCAATTCATGTTTTACCTACGTCCTGCTCCTTGCTGAGCAGAGCAGCACAAAGATCTGCACAAACTGGCCCTGCAGTTTTAAAAAATAATTTCTGAGGTTAACTCTCTTGATACAAGGAAGGTGGCTTTTTCATAGACTCGTGGAATCATAGAATTTTAGAGTTGGAAGGGACCATGCTGGTAGCTAGTCCCTGTAATGCAGGAATCTTTTGCCCAATGTGGGGTTCGAACCCGCAGCCCTGATATTAAGAGTCTCAGGCTCTAGTGATTGAGCTCTCTCAGGTCAATCCAGAATTTGTTCAGCTCAATACAAGTCTACTAGGAAGCAGAACACATATCTTTTGGGATGCTTATACCATTGTGGGAAGTTTATCTTCCATATTTTGTTGTTGTTGTTTAGTCGTTTAGTCGTGTCCGACTCTTCATGACCCCATGGACCAGAGCACGCCAGGCACTTCTGTCTACCACTGCCTCCTGCAGTTTGGTCAGACTCATGTTTGTAGCTTCGAAGACACTATCCAACCATCTCGTCCTCTGTCGTCTTCCATATAATATATCTTCCATATAATATAGGTATTTAGGCAAAGTCCTCCATGTTTGAAACAACAGTGGCCACTATTGGATCATGCATTTGGAAGTGTATACGGAGACTCTCACAAATGTCCACTCTACCGTTAGCTAAATAATGAATTGTCTCATGCTTGGATTCCTTCTGTGAGATTGCTGTATCATTATGCACTGAAGAAAGGGGAATGACTTCCTTCCTTTCCTGAGTACAACTAACAAGGGTCAAATGTTCTTGAGAATCAATAATCCAGCTCTAGTGACTTCTAGATTTTCAGGCAAGGAACTCTCAGGGTGGGGGGAAAGTGCCAACCAGAATCAGCTAATTCTCTGACCAGGGACATTTGAGAAGATGTTATTGGTTGTTATATTTCTCCCAGAACCCTGTAAGCCTGGTGTTAGTTTCTCAACCACTGCCTCACCTAGGTTTTGAGCTGCTTAGAGCCCCTTCTTCTTTCCTCACATGTGTCTATCATACGCATAAGATGTTTTGGAATCTCAACACAGCCAGAACTGTATGCCTTACTTCACAGGTTTGGACGGCATGTTGCTGCCTCATTGGACACCTTCCCGTGAATGGCATTAATTGTTCATCAATTGTAGGATTCACGCGGCATGAAACATTGCAGGAGAGTGTTAGTAAACATATCCCACAGGTCACACAAAGGGAGAAGCTTGTCTCTCACACAGGTAGTTTAGTGTTGAAGCTGATAATCAAATCTACGGATTTCATTGATTCTTGTGAAGGAAGCCAGTGACATATTGCCCTGGAAGTGTTGAGGGCAACCCTAAACAGCACATTTTGTGAAGATCTTTATGTGAACAGAGAATAGTGGTCAACTAAAGGCCTTTAACTGGGAGTTATCATTAAGTCTGGCCACCTGCTGGTGTGAGGGCGCTGGTTGCTTGCAAATACCTGCAAATGCAGTTGGGTTCTCAGTGACACCCAACCCACAATAAGTATTAGTAAATTTTGTGCAGAATGTTGAATAATTTGTTTCCCTGGATCATAAGGAATGTTGTAAATGGGAGAAATGTTTAAAGATTTAGGTTTGAAAGATTTTTAGAAACCTGTGGGTACTATTTGTGAGGATATAATGAAAGTCAGTGATTTTTATATTATGAAACTATAGAAAACATTGCTCTTTCATCCTCTATGCTCTTATGGACAGAACAGATTTTGGTTATGAGCCCTCCCTCCCGATATTTTCAAAGAATCTTGTCACTTTCTCATTCAGAAATTTGATCTTTTTACCATACACTTTTTTTTTTGCAATCTGTCAATTCTGAAATGTCACCACAGAAGGTGCATGGTTGTAACCATAAAAGAGGTACTCTATGCCTATTATTTCATCAATATTAAGAATCCCTGGGGTTGTTTCATCAACTCAATGCAGAAAGTTGCACCATGCTGCATCATCTGACCAGAACGTTGCGACATAATGGAATGCCCACTCAGAATACCATTCCACATTTCATGTTCAAATCCTAAGCAGCCGGGAAAGATGGGGAAATTGCCAAAATGCAAGATTGAAATTTATTATCAATCTCTGTTTGAACATAAAACACAGTTTCAAAGCCCACATCCACTCTCAAGAGAGGGAATTAATATATTAATATGAGATGCAAAACATCTCATATTCATGTAAACTGCTTTGTGAGTACTAGAGCCTAAGTACATCCAGTGAGTTTATTGCCATATAACACCCAATGCAGAAAAAGTGGAGGGGTATATGTAATATTGCTTATTAGTTTTGAATTTTAATATTGCTGTTTTACCTTTGTATCATATTATAGGTAAAAATGTATCAAATGCATAAATGATGTACTCATAATAAAATTAACTTCAGTAGAACAAAGCATGTAACCAAATCATACACTTTACTCTTCTATGCATAATAAGTTAACAATAATTACCTCAGTGATCCTCTTCCATAGTGTACACATCAATCTTTTTCTTTTTTTAAAAAAAACCTGCATAAATGTCACCCCTTTCCATTAGTTTTGGTCAAAACTCCATGTCTGCTTGCAAGCCAGAGGGCTTCTGAGATATTTCAATAATATCCAGGAAATCAATCTTACATGAAACTGAAGGAAAACATCTAATGTCATTGAACAATAAATATCAGTTCTGTCAGTGGCTTACCTTTGAGCTGAGGCCTTAGGATGTTTCTCTTCTAGTTTCCTCACCAGTGCCACTGTCAGCTGCCTATTCCCCCCCGAGGGACCTTCAGGCCTTAAGTGGGCGTCCAAAGGTCCTGAAAGTTGCTTCTCATTGCAGACATTATTTTGCAGGACCTATTAAATTATGAACAAACATACAATGAATATATATTGTGCTCCATACAAATATTTACTTTGGATAAGCATATTTTGGCAGGTACATTTTAACAAGTAATATTATCCTATGGGGAAAGGAGCTATTGAAAAAAAATGTGTTTGTGTGTGATTGTATGTTGTGCTTCTATTTCTCGAACATGTGTATGTAATTAATATTCAAGTTAAACTCTCTCTCTCTCTCTTTACATACACACATATAGAAATGGTTTAACTTGAATATTGATATTAAACTGTGAAGGGCAACAGCATTTCCTTTCAAAATGTTTTTCCTTAAAAAAAAATACTGCTCTGACCTGCCTCTGGCTTGATACAGTGACCTCTTCTGCTGCATTACTATCTGTCTCTCGATGAACTGGAGACTGGGCCCCATGGTGTGTGCAGTATTCCGTCTGGGTCACCTCCTCTCTTACATTTAGCTCCTCTAGGTAGGTCAGGACAAACTCAGGGTAAGCCTGTAGGAAAGGACAAAGGCAGAGTAGTAACACATACCAGGATGCAATCGGTAGAAAGACAACCGTCTACAGTTTAGCACAGGGAATTATGGGAGGGAAAGTTGCTGATACTAGGCAATGACATTAAAAGATATGTTGCATCTACACAATTTTGTTTACAACTTCCATCCATTTGACTAATGCAAAACTTCAACTCTATACAGAATGTAGAGAATAATTCTACAGACTGCAACATATAAGTATTAAAAAAATCACTAAGACTCTTCTAGATGTTTGCCGCACTTGTTGTTGCTTTAGTTGATATTATACATGGGCGCAACATGGCCTATATCCTCCTCCAACCGAACTTTCCTTTCTGATCAATATATGATTCCATCACTGTAGTTTCTGCTCAATCCATGCATATATATATATATATATATATATATATATATATATATACACACACACACACACACACACTTAGTGCAGAACTCTACTATTCACTTTCCTTTCCCACTTCCAATCATTTTTTTCTAGTTTTTTCTTTGTCTCCTCACACATTTACACTTTCTATTTCCCATGCTTAAAGCCCTCCTTAAACATGACATTGGGGACGCGGGTGGCACTGTGAGTTAAACCACAGAGCCTAGATCAGAAGGTCGGCGGTTTGATCCTAGGCTCTGTGGTTTAACCCACAGCGCCACCCGCGTCCCCAATTCATGTTTAAGGAGGGCTTTAAGCATGGGAAATAGAAAGTGTAAATGTGTGGGGAGACAAAGAAAAAACTAGAAAAAAATGATTGGAAGTGGGAAAGGAAACCTTCTGATTGGCAAGTCCTAGGCTCTGTGGTTTAACCCACAGCGCCACCCGCGTCCCTTATATGAAAATAGGGGCTCTCTGAAATACAGTGGCCTAGGCTGCATTGAGGAGTTCTTATGCTTACAGAGTGCATATTACATCTATAATTTCCTTTCAAACTTTGTTATTTCCTTTAAGCCTTTAATCAGAATAGATGAGATCCTGAAGTCATTTTTCTATGAAACAGTGCTTTATCTAATGAGCAATAGACTATTTGGTACACTGTAAAGGAAATAAATGAAGACTTTCCGAATTTCAAAACTAGGGCATTCTGAATATATACTGTTACGCTAGGATCACCTGTTGTTTAAAGACAACTTTCTGGTCTCTGTACCAGACGCAGGGCTGAAGTCTATGGGATTAAGGGGCTGAGCCTGGTGTGAAAGGGATGGCACTGTTGTGCTTCGCACTGAAGTGTTGGAAAAGGCAAGTTGTCTATCTTAGATATGCAACCACAGCATGCACCGCCAAATAACACTATCTACACAAAGCAGGCCAGCACAGATAAACCTAACCACAGTAACGACTACACCTATGACACATGTGCAAAACAAGAACTAAAAGTGCATTCTGAGCAAAGTCTCAAGCAAGTGAGACCAGCTACAGACTACACATCAAGTCAACTGTATTACACACATATATTAAGGTAGGCATATTAAGTAATTAGGCATTTTGAAAACATTCTAGAAAGCATTTCACCACTATACAGATGACAAACCCCAAGGCTGAAACTAGTTCCAAAGACAATCAATGAATTCATGGCACAATACTCAAAACAAAGCAAATGACTCAAGAAAATGTACCAATTTGTCCACAAACTAGATGTCAAGTTATATACAGCTGTAGCCAATGTCCCAAGAGCCGAAGTCTGGTCAGGCTTTATTGCATCACCTTTCCTGCTGTGTTCCCAAGCTCCACACCCACCCACAGCATCTTATGAGGGCTGCAGTGACATGGAGAATTGCTGAGAGTAGGGTAGAAACAGATTAAGCAAGTAGGAGTATTTCAGTTTAGGAATACTGATTTCTGGCCAAGATCAGTGCTGCACCATTTGAGGTTAGACTAATGCTGAACCTTGATACACCTATAAATCAAACCACAAATTAATAAGCACAGTAAAATCAACATGTCAATGAATAGTACTGATTAGAAAAATGGGAAAAGAAAAGTGCAAAGCTCACAGCAGTCAGAAGTTTAAGGAAAATATTATCATCAAATGCTTTTATGGTGTTCTTAGAGAGAAATCAAGCAATGCAACAATACAAAAGGGAGAAAACATTTATATTGTTCATGTAGGAGGCCATATTTAACCGTTCATGCATATATGCCTTAATAGTCTCCATGTAGGAGTCTGAAGATTGGGAATAGTTTTTTGTTTAAAAAAAATGTTTATATATCTCACACACCTTAGGATGGATACAACCATCATTTCCAAACTCCCAGTGTTGATGTATATTGTTTTTGTCTCTGTAAGAGAAATATTTCTTAAGTTAACCATCATCAAAAGCATACAGCATTTTCTATTTACAGCACAACTTACAGCAGAATTCTATGAATGATTTGTCTGGAAATAAATCCCACTACACTCAGTGGGGCTTGCTCCCAGGAAAGTGTGCACAGATTGTAGGTTTATAACAAAAGTTAGTTCCACAGAGTTCAATGATCCTTATTTCCAGGCAGGTTGGTACAGGATTGCAACTTTAGATATCATAACTACATTTAATAAATAATTCCACTCTGGAAAACTTATTCCTTAAATAAATCTCTTAGTTTTAGAAAAGGAATGAATTAGCCTGATATTTCTAAATAGGAGCAATACTTGTTTCACCACTTCCAAATGTGACCTCCTCATAAAGGAGATGCTTTTAAAATTTGTAACTCACCAGAGAGCCATATATCTTTGGACATCAGATATTTTATCCTAAAACTGTAGACAATCCCAGACCAGAGATCCAGAACTGACTTGGCAGATGAGAGCTTCCACACCCTTTTACCCTCATACAAACAATTTCAAAAAATCAACATTTTTCCTTGTTTGGGGTTCATCTTTGACCCATGCCAGAAACAGCACTGCTCCTGTTCCTGAAAGGATTTTGGTAGGGCAAAAGATCAAAAGATGCAATTATCACACACACAAAAACAAACCAATGAAAGGTAGAAACTCTTCCTTTAATACAACTTGAAGCACGTGCACTAAGCCAGAATTCATTCTCTATTGGGTTTCCTTTGATTATTTCTGCAAATGAGAAAGCACTTCTCCACTCAGTGCATAGCTAAGCTAAGGAGTACCACAAGATGTAGTGAATTTTAAATTGTGCTATTGCTGATTATGTTATGTATTTTATGAGAATTGCTTTCAGTGTTAATTAGGAATTATGTTTAATACTGCCTTATTTTGTTGTGAATTGCCCTGCGACCGTTTCTGGTAAAGAATGGCTCAGAAATCTCTGAACAAATAAATAAATAATGGCCACCAACACGGGTGGCTTTGAAAGTGTTTTAGACAAATTAATGGAGCATAAGGCTAACAGCAGCTACTGGACTTGGTGGCTGTGTGTAATCTCCAGAACTAGAGGCAGTTATTGGGGAGCATGAGTGGCAGGGTCCTATTGTCTCATATTCTGCTTGTAGGCTTCTCATAAGTCACTGAAAATAAGATGCTCCACAATATGGCCCTTTGGTCCTAATAAATAATAATAATAATAATAATAATAATAATAATAATAATAATAATAATTTATTTATACCCCGCCCATCTGGCTGGGCTTCCCCAGCCACTCTGGGCGGCTTCCAAAAGAATTTTAAAATACTGTGATACATCAAACATTAAAAGCTTCCCTAAACAGGGCTGCCTTCAGATGTCTTCTAAAAGTCTGGTAGTTGTTGTTCTCTTTGACATCTGGTGGGAGGGTGTTCCAGAGGGAGGGCGCCACTACCGAGAAGGCCCTCTGCCTGGTTCCCTGTAACTTGGCTTCTCGCAGTGAGGGAACTGAACTTATTCTTCGTTGTAACTACAACACCAAAAATATGAACTGAACTCTGATCTGAGTAAATTCTAACAATCTGAATTTTCATTGACTCAATAAACTTGAGTCTCGTGTCTGTTCTCCATCCAGATAAAAGCTCAGCACTAGAAAACAAAAGTAGGTCAATCTAACCATGCTTTCTCCACTGGAAAAAAAAACGTTCCTTATAAAGATTTGTAAGGAAGATTTCTCTCAAACTGGGCAATTGTGAGATGATTTCAAGACATTTTGATCACATGATATTGCAGTAGCCCAATAGTGGTGCAAATCCTCCACATGATGTACATCACAAGGTGAGAGAATATAGCATCAAGAAAAGGAGCTTCTGACTTGGTGAATGTCACATGCTTCACATAACCAAGTTCCACATGGGTGACACTGAGAGGTGACTGAACAAAATCACCCTGGGCTGAGAGGGTGGGGCATAGTTTGAAAGCATCCTAAGGTTAAATGGGTATGGATTTAAGTTTCAGTGGTTCAACAAACAATGGCATGGATCATAAAAAGTATAAATGGGAGGAAGTTCCTGTTGCACAAAAGACCTTCTAGAGTCATGGAGCTCTCCTGAAAAGTGTGGATAGGACATGGGGGGGGGACTGCATGTGGTGGGGTAGATTGCCCAAAAAATCCAGTGTAGTCTCTTTTGTGGCGGAGCTTCGGGTCCATGTGGTATGGGCTGTTGTGCCAGCTGTGTCACCTCCTGGACAGATAGCCTGGTCAAAGTTATGCATATTGCAAGACATTATATATGTGACTGCCACTGAAAATGGCTTGAAAACTGCAGTTACTAGGGGGGGAAAC
The DNA here is from genome assembly GCF_964270895.1 of Podarcis filfolensis. Classification (NCBI taxonomy): domain Eukaryota; kingdom Metazoa; phylum Chordata; class Lepidosauria; order Squamata; family Lacertidae; genus Podarcis; species Podarcis filfolensis. Next base: position 72,885,397 of record NC_139604.1, on the reverse strand, counting down.
TGACAGGTTACTTTGGGAATGGATGTTGGGAGCACATCTTGTTAGCACTAAAAGAACATCACTGGCTCCAAAGTCTGGTCCGTTTCTCAGCACAAGAATAATGTTTTGGCATCTTGTACACTGTATCTGTGTCTGCATATCTGGAGGAAACATCTCTGACATAAAACTGTCCTTAACATGAGGTCATTTTTGGAAGTCTTCTACCAGGTGCCCCCAGAAGATGGCATTTTTTCTTATTTTTACTTTTATCTTACTTTTACCCTGCAGGAGCAATTTAGCCTAGCTCTGCGATTGAGCTGTAAAACGTCCACCAAGAAATCTATCTACACACCCAGACTGCATCTTTAAGATCCATTGTAGGCTATTACATAACACGTGCATTTTTTAATCTCTTTTAAAGGACCAAGAAACAAAAGAAACACAAACAGCATTAAGTAAAATATATGTGTCCTTGTTATCTGTCTATTTTTCCCCTCATGTCTATTGTTGAAAGAACCTTCAAAGGCGATTTAAAATATGACATTAAAGTAAAGGCTATACCTTTACATGAATTTAATAATCCAAAAGGAATTAAAGGATGATGATAATTTTGAGATAATACAGTTTCACTCGTTGAATGACAAAATCTGTAAGCACATACAGTATTCTGGTAACATTCAGTTTATCTAAATGACTACATGTTTTCACTTCATCTAAATGATTGTATGTAAAAACCAACCCACCCTTGTATCAATACCTTTTCTGCAGACACAGCTTATAGCCTTCAAGAGGTATGCCATCCTGCATCACAGCTCTGATTGGATGACCAACAGCTAGGCTGCTTTGTACCATAGCTCGACTTAGAATCATTCCAGCCTTTCAATGAATGGGAAAAAAGGTTTTGAATAAGTTAAAAGAACCAGAAAATTCAACAATGTGTTACAAATAGAGAGGTCATTATGCCTGGATAGCTCAGGATATTAACAGTTGGAGAAACTGAAACACTATCCACAACTTAGCAGTCAATGAGCCCTGCTCAGAACCAGTGATCTTCTGTACAACAAGGGTGGCATTTTACAGTTCAGTGCAAAATGGAACAGACCCTTGATATCTTCATTTGTCCTTTTCCTCTGCATATTTCACAGTGCAACGATTTAGGGTCCATAACGTGTCACTTGCTATACTTATAACTACAGAGTTTACTTGAAATATGTATGCACAGGAAAAAAGTTCAGTGAACTGCAAAGATTGCAACAAATCTAGAGCCATTGAGTCAATTTAAAGTTTTACCTCAAGTCTAAAAGAATGTTGGTTAAACATCCTTAAAGCCTATTGTTTATATAGATTTATATACAGAAATAGATATATATACAGCAATTCTGAAGCAAGTAAAACAGCTGTTGCAGGTGCAATCTTTCATTGCTTGTTACATTTTAAAGGCTGAAATCCTAACACTTGCTTGGCAGTAAGTCCCATTGAAAACAAGAGGACTTACTTCTGAGTAAAAACAGCTAAGTCTGGGTTGCATTACAGATTTTAATATTAGCTATCAAATGCAGGGCAATTGTATGCCATTTTATATGCAACTTATCTATGGTTCCTGCTTGCAGAGGACTCTAGCCACACCACTGACAGGCAACACTACCACTGACAGTGACCCCCCCCCCGAAATGGGACATTTGGGGGAGGGATCCTAGGCTGGTCCAGCTCCCAGAGAGGGGGGGTAGGCTGTCTTCCTTCTGTCCTAGCTGGTGCAAGCAGCAAGGTTTCATATGGAGTGCTGGCTCTTCTGCCTTGCAGCTCCCAACTTTGTCCAATAATTGCTTTTAATATTGTTACAGTGATGCTCACTCCCTTTCCAAATATGCAAGCAATGAGTTTTTTGATATCTCAAAAGGGAACAGTGTTGTTATGCTACAATTCAGCTCATGGTGGCAGCTGACTGCAGTCAATTCAGCCAACATATTATAGTTCAGCACAGAGGATATAACCACAATTAACAGATTAATTTGCTCTTGGCTTTGATCATCTAAAGGTAAAGGTAAAGGGACCCCTGACCTTTCGGTCCAGTCGTGACCGACTCTGGGGTTGCGGTGCTCATCTCGCTTTATTGGCCGAGGGAGCCGGTGTACAGCTTCCGGGTCATGTGGCCAGCATGACAAAGCCGTTTCTGGCGAACCAGAGCAGCACACGGAAACGCTGTTTACCTTCCCGCTGGAAGGTTTATCTACTTGCACTTTGACGTGCTTTCGAACTGTTAGGTGGGCAGGAGCAGGGACCGAGCAACGGGAGCTCACCCCATCACGGGGATTAGAACCGCCGACCTTCTGATCGGCAAGTCCTAGGCTCTGTGGTTTAACCCACAGCGCCACCCGCGTCCCTTTGATCATCTATGCCCCATCAAAGTCAACTCCATTTGTTTTCACAACAAACCGAGAAAGGTCATGGGAGACATGGTGTAATATATGCATGGTGATCTTTGTTAGTTGCGCAAGTTTTACTTATTTTAAATATTTAACTCAAAATCCCCAAAAGTAAACTAACAATCAGAACAAATCTTTTTGCATATCAAACATTTGAATCCATTAATACAATGGATGCTCTGCCTTTTCACTATGGTACCTTTGTGATCAGCCACATATTAGACAGAGGCCAGTGTGCTATGTCGAATGTCAGCTCTCGGCAGCCATTTCTTCTGGGAGCATCTTTCTTCATCTTTTCCATGTTAACTGACATGAGAAGAACCATCTGGGAATCAGCCTACACCCAGTAATAGAATGAACCATAGAACTTTCATTGATATGTTAGCATGGTAACACTGCAAATTACCAATAGAGAAAATTCTGTGTAACATTTCCTATTACCGTAACCCAAATCAATTCTTGCAACAATCATGAAGAAATAGTATGCTGTTATACTGCCATTGAAGCAGTCTTGCCTCCTACATTTTCTTCATTAGGGACAAAAAAATACATATGCCCAAAACTTCACTCAAAGTGCAATCCTTTCCATCCCTATTTAGAAGTAGTGGGACTTACTCCCAGGTAAGTATTATAGCATTGTGGTCTAAATATGGGTACTAACTCTGAACAGGTGAAAATGTTATTGGAAGGGATGTTAGGATAAGAGCAATGAGCCACCTTGCAGGGTTATAATTGTAATAACAGACACTGTATACGGATCATTTAAACACGCCAAACCTTTTAAATAATACTTAAATATTAATGCTTTTCTGAGCTACTGATCATATTGGAATGGCATATTCAAAATGCTATCAAAGACAAAGAGCAAAAGCAGAGTTGGCCAGAAAGATACTCAATTTGCTCTTACCTGTTAGCCAGCTGCTGCAGTACCGAGAAGAGATACCCCATCGTTTTTGTACAATGGGGCCTAATGTTCTGCTAATCCCACACTAAAGGCTGAGGGACTTAAAGCCACACATGTACTTGCCCTCTCCATTCTAAGTTGTGATCAGAGGCAACACAACTGTGTGGAAGATTGTCATAGTTGGAATTAGCGACAGATATCATTAGGATGTGTATAACACCTGCTGTAAGTCCCTGTGTCCTCCTAGCAATGCCACTGGCTTTAATCTTATCACATTTGATTTTGTGGTGCAGTGGGGAGGAAACATTGGCCCCTTTGTATTCATTTGAGGTTGGCACCCAGCACTAATACCATGCTGTTCTTCAAGAGATATAATGCGGGATATTACCAAAAAAACATACACCCCACCAGATAAAGAAACAACACCACATCTTTCTAACCCAGCTTCAGGTGATTTTATAGTTTCCACAGTGTGTGGAGCAATGGTGTAACAGGTACAAGGAATCACAACAGGAACTTTATTATATATATTTTTTTCTTTATAACTTTCCTTTTTTATACATATCCCATGTTACTGAACTGGAAAAGCAAGGCAAGCTGTATGTCATAATACGTTTTGCCCCATAGAACAAAGACAAACCTTTTGATGAATATACTAAACTTTTAAATAACACAGTATCTGGCAATATCTATATATTTTTGAAGCCTTCACCAACAGCATAATAAAAATAATAGGTTTGGACAATGGCTGCCAGTAGCAATAAAAGGAAAGAAAAAAGTGTTTCCCATCACCCACAACCATAGTAATAATACTTCCTGCACCACATTATTACCACATTTTTAAAGTAATTAACTAGGGCTGAGTGGGAAAGGGGATAACAACTTTTGCAAACAATTTCATCACAATGAACAATCACTTTCTTGTTGTTGATTATATAAAAAAGAGGTGAAAGTATTCATCTATTCTGAGTGAGAACAATGCTTCATTAATTTGGTTTGCCAAATTAGCATGTGCAGAAATGTGAATGAGTACAGTACACAGTATTGCCACATTATGTGATCCCTCCCTGGCCCATATTACCCAGGAAGAAATTGCGTTAAGGGGGGGGGGATGGCACCATACAGAACCAGAAAGGAATAACTGTGGTAGAAATCAAGACTAACACTGCAATCCAAACTCCAATGGCGCAGCAGCGGCCACAGTCCTGCCACTCGTACTGGCAGAAAGTGGTGTGTGTGTGTGTGTGTGTGTGAGAGAGAGAGAGAGAGAGAGAGAGAGAGAGAGAGAGAGAGAGAGAGAATTACTGCACCAGCCTAGAGCTGTCAATGGGCAAGTGATGGCTTGGTATCCAGGGATTCCTTGTTCATTTCAGCCCCCAGAATGTCAGGAGCTCATCCTACACCCAAGTAGGACCCTGGCAGAGACACATGCCTGGCTGGCATGTTCTCTCCTTCCTGGTCGATCATTCGGGAGCTTCCAAAGCTTTCTTCTGCCCGAACATCACAGCGACCAATGCCAACAGACATCGGCAAACTTAGGGATCTGCAGAGTTTGCTCAGTCTGCGTAACAGAACTCAGTAGCTCAGCATTTGGCTAATCTAAGTTTATTTACATATAAACACTCACGGAGCACTGCAACACGGCTCCCTCTCTCTCTAGCATCAGACAGCAAAGAGAGAGAGAAAAGGACAATAGTCCCACTTCACAGAACACAGTAACACAAACTTCCTGTCTCCGTCACTTCCCACTCTGTGGAGTCAAAACATACAGTGTCATGTGAAAGACAACAATCCCATGACTGCAATCACGGGGAATGAATCTTCAACAAACACCATGTTCAACAGGAATGGGGAGCTCCATACTTGCAGAGAGGAAAAGGCATCACTTCATGAGAAAAGGCCTAAAGTTGACAGAGTAAGGTGTGACCATTCCACCTCTCCCCCAGAAAACAGTAAAGAGGGAATTAGGATTGCAGCATTCTCATAATTTTTGATAAATAAATTTCTCCCCAACACCTCCCTCCTCAGAGTGGGCAAATGATTCATATGGAGACCTGGTCATAACATTTCATTTGAAATACAGTAGAAATTGGGGGGGGTTGCGTCCCAGGGGTACCATGTAAAGGCAAACTTGTGTAAAGTCAGAATGACTCCCTGGAACAACCCTGGCATGAGAAATCTTACCTTCTGGAGTCAGCACGAGATCTTCTAGGGCCAGGCATGGCCAAACTTGGCCCTCCAGCTGTTTTGGGACTACAACTCCCATCATCCCTAGCTAACAGGACCAGTGGTCAGGGATTATGGGAACTGTAGTCCCAAAACATCTGCACGGCCATGTTTAGGGCCATGCAAGATCTTGTGAGATCTTGCAAAGGTGTCCAGAACCTACATGTGACCTACATAGAACCCAGAAAGCAAGGTGGAGAGCTTTTAAAAGATCAAAGCCTCCAATCCTATCCTCCACACCTCATGAATTGCTTATCTGCCAAGCTTTCTCTTTCTTTTACTCATTTATCCACAAGTATACATAGAAATAAAATATAAATTATAAAAATTGCAGCATATTTTATGCAAAAAACCAAAAACAAAACCCGGGAGATTCACATTTAGCATATTTCACTGCATATGGACTTATTTTTGGAATAAAACTTTCTGATCCTCTGAATCAGCTTTAGCTATTACATTGCAAAAAGTAGTTTGTCTTGCAGCAGTTGTTCTGCATTCTAACCCTACCAAAATGGAGTACAGTCTGCACTATAGACTGATCCTATATGATGCTGCCTCAGTGCAATGTTTCATAAGATCACACCTTATGCCCAAAACAAATGATTGTGCTAGACCTCTAGGCCAGCTTTCACTACCCAAGGACTGTTCAGATGTTTCAGACTACAAATCCTATTAGAGCCAACATCACACACCCATGTTGACTGGTGCTGATATGAATTGTAGTTCTAAACATCTGCAGAGCACCAGGTTGACAAAGGTTGCTCTAGTCAATGGTAAATGCAAGTTCTCACTGATAGATGGACTGTAGACAGACTGTGTGCTCTACAGAAGTTACAACAACATTAATGGAATTTGAAGATGCAAATATGCATTCATACTATTAAACATTTTTTCCTCCTTCAATAGAGCAATTTTAAAAAATTGTGATATAATTAAAACTACCCTCTACTTTTATTAAGAAAGTACCTGTGTCCTCATAGCTGAAACATATTGAACAACCACAAGGACACCGCTCTAATGCTGCCGTTATCAACACAAAATGCCAGCAATATATCCTAGGTCATAGATACATGGCCTAGCTTTCTCAACAGTGATAAAAGAGCAACAGGCTGTAATTGTCTGGGTTATCTCTATCCCCAGATTTACGAATGTGGATTATATGTCACAAATTTTACTCTACTGGAAAGGTTTTGCCTGTCAATAAAAGATTAAATATAACAGTCAGGGGTTGAGCATTACTATCTATACCTGACAGCAATCTTAATGTGTGAGTATCCAGAACATGAGACTTTTGCCTTTTTAGTGTGTAATCCTCTTAGCATCTTGTACACCTCAGTGAGCTTTAACATTAGGACATTTTTTTAAAAAATAAAATACTATTGGTATCTGCCCCTGTGCCTTGAATTTTGCTTTCAAAAATTGCTCTTGAAGGTATCAAATTACTATTCACAGCAAAGGGTTTACTCTCTTGAAACATAGCTGTTGCTGTGCCTTCTAAACACATATTAAGACATCAAAGCCTGACTATATTCAAAACTGGTGTTAATGTTTATGCTACTTAAAATATTTGTTTCTTTGGTTTCGCCTCGTCTTTTATTTTTCTCTCTCAACACAAATTAACCTTAGTTATCCCATCCTACTTATACATATAATCTTATACACTATAATTGTATACAGACTTTTGTATTAAAATGCTACTTTATCTGGAGTGTGCCTATCCAAAACAGCAAAGGTGTACTCATTTTACGGTGCTGCTGAGCCACAATTATGTCAAAAGCAAATCAGAAGCTAGATACACCATGTTTATCTGCAGTAAACAATGAGCTCATATATCCAAATAGGATAAAAGAGTGGGGTCACATTGGCTATAATTCCAAGAGGAATGGTCTACAACTATACACTTTTGTGTTTGGTTTCTGAAAGTAGAGATTAGAACAAAAGAGGGAGGCGCATCACCTTGATCCCTAAAATCACATTTTAAACAAATTTGCCTTCTACTAACAAACAGCACTACCTTTGATGCCCTGAGGATTGTGCATAATTAAGGGAGAATCTCACAACTAGTTCACCAAGGTGACAGGACAAGGGAGACAGAGCCCAGTTCTGGAATTATACATGGAAGCAGTTAGCAAACAGCACCTGCTGGAACAAGTTGTCTCTTCCCTATGACCTGTCCAGGGTCCTGAAAGATCTAGCTCAATCACTCTTGCTTTCTGCTTCAGCTTTTTGTCCTTTAATGCGTTGTTTTTCAACCACTGTGCCGTGGCACCCTGGGGTGCCTTGAATGATGGTCAGGGGTACCGCAGGCAACACTGGCCTCTGTCCCTCTTTCTTTCCCTCTCTCCACTGATGCCCTCTTGTATATCTGCCTCCCAAAGGCTTGGACAGCTGTTCGTTGCAGCAGCCTTGGCTACAAGTTCCACAGGCAAGTGGTGCCTCTGTGACTGGCTAGGGGGTGCTGGTTGCTAGGAGCTGAGGCAGCCTTGGAGTATGCAAGCAAGTGGGTGAGGAAGCCCAGCCCATCAGCCTGCCAGCCCTTGCTGTTGGGAATGGACAGACAAGTCTCAGGCCCCTGTGGGGCAGTGTGAGGAGGCACCTCTCTCTGGAACATGGGGGCAGCTCAGAGACCAGGGGCAGTGGCAGCAGCTGCCCAGAGGACTCCCAAGGAGAGGGGAGAGGAGAGGACGCTGAGGGAACACTCCACAAAGGAGAGTGTTTTAGAAAGGGTGAGAGGCTGCCAGCTCTGCAGGCAAGGGGTGACATAACTGGGCTCCACAAGGGTGCCAAAGAACAGTGTTCCCCAACCTTGGGCCTCCAGCTGTTTTTGGACTACAACTCCCATCATCCCTCGCTAGCAAGACCAGTGGTCAAGGATGATGGGAATTGTAGTCCAAAAACAGCTGGAGGCCCAAGGTTGGGGAACACTGCCATAGAAGGAATGTAGTTGATCAAGATAGTCGTGGATTCAAAAAGGTTGAAAACATCTGCTTTAGTGGATTACATATTTCCCTCCTTACTGCTCCCCACTTGTTCCAGGCCACTTTAGTCCTGCTTCATTAATTCATTTATGCATAGACCACCCTCTAACAAAGTTATCAATAAATAAAACAATTCAAAATAAAAACAAAAACGACAAAAGTAGAAAGAAAGCATAAAAACACAGAGAAGAAAAACATGCTAAAGATAAGGATTAGGTGGCTTGGAGAGAACACAAAACTTTGGGTGTAATTCAACATTGTGCTAGCTTGCCAGATGGAATAAGCAGGCTTTAACATATTGGATACCTATAAAAATATATTCAGAATATATTCTCTCAAAATTGAACTGCCTTCCTTAGGATGCACATTCTAATCTCTTTTGAATCCACAACCCAATTCACATTCTGGATCAATCAGCATTACAGTACAAATGCATCTTATGTGGGGGTTCAGTTCTGGGTCGTCCAAGTCCCTTTCACCCCATTCTGCCTCTGTTGCACCCCGTTTCACCGCCCACCCTGCCCCCTTTGCAGCACCAAAAATGACACGTTTGCGCAAGGTTGTGCGCGACTCTAATGCACACGAGTGGGGAGTCGCCTGTATACCCAAACCCTTGGAGCCATCCACACAACTAGTGAGCGTGGGTGTGGAGAGAGAATCCCCTGTACCTGCAGAAGCTGTGCCCAAGACAGAGAGCTTAAAAGCTCTTTTTGCTCTGAGTAACCCAAGTAGATCAGGTACGATAAGAGCTTTTAAGCTCTCTGTCTTGCTTGTTGGGCAAGTCCTGCTCTCAATACAGGCTCTGGGAGGCTAAAGATGCTCACATGAGATCCCACAGGCACTCAGATGCTACAAAAAGATCTTTTAAGCCCTCCAACTTCCTCAGATTTAACTTGTACATTTTCAGTGAGCCTGCCTTCAACTGCATATAGTTGATAATGTGCAATTTAAAACACACATAAGATGTGGCAATACCCTTTTTTCATATACATATACATATACATATATATATATATAGAGAGAGAGAATATTCCTAGAGGGCTGAAACATTTGCAGATCATAATAAAAAATGGTGCTTTAAAAAGAAAACCCTCACTGCTCACCTTATATTGTATAAAATGGTTGCCTGACTCCACAATTTCCGAGGTTTGACATTCCTCATGGTTTGTGAATTGAATGTTATCTGGAAATCCAGCACAAGCTTCCCAACTGAAATGAGCAATAAAAAATTATTGTCATTTGAGAAGAAGAGCCCTGCAGGATGAGACCAATGGCCCATCTAGCCCAGGGTCCTCTTCTCTCATGGCCAACCAGATGCCCATGCAAAGTCCACAAGCAGGACCTGGGAATTGCTTTAATGTTTCTTCCAAAGTATAATGAGGATTCTAAATCAGCTCTCTGCAAGTTTACTTAGAGCAGTTATACTATACTGCAAATTTCTATAATTCCTCGCAGCCTTCCAAAAGGAAGAGGAGCTGAAATTTTAGTAGTCCAGGATTAAAAGATCTCAACTGGTGACAATTATTTGTATTCTTAAAAGCCAACAATAAACTGCAAAGACATATGCAATCACGTTGAGTTTGGTACGAAGGTAGGTCTGCTCATATAGGGACAATCCCAGTTATTATTGTCTCTCTAATGCATGGCAGTATTTTATTCCATATAAGGGAAGAGCTGCCAGTCACAGGGAGGGTAAGTTACACTACTGTGGTTGGCTCAGAACCTGCCTACAGCCCCTGACACTGGATGGCTTTGCCCTGACAGCAATTGTATGCACACGCAATGCACATCTTTCTATAGATTGTATAGACATACATTATATCCCCTCCCAAGGCACTCTGCAATTTTGGGCATTTGCACTGCTCATAGCCCTTTCATCATAGTGACTAATAATTGTAAGGTCCTAATGTTAACTGCATAATGTGCATTGCTATCAGCCAAATGAGGTGAGGCAGTGACCAATAGGAAGAGTGGCTTTTTAATGGTGGCACCCCATTTGAGGAATACCCTCCCCAGATGCTTCCCTGGGAACAACCTTGACTTTTCATCACCAGGTAAAGTCCTTTTTATTTTCCTCAGGCTTTTTCATTTCGGTGTATTTAAATTCTTAACAGTATTTAGTTTCTGAACTTTTAAAAAGGAATGAAGGAATAAAGTGTGTGTGAAATAGTTCTCTTGATCCAAGTTTTTGTGACTATTATTTGATATAAGAAAGTGATCTTTTGGCCATTCACATTTTAGTACATTAAAAACAAATGGCTCAGCTAATTTTAAATCAACATTGTTTACAGCTCAATTCTATGCATATTTACTGAGTTCCATAGTCCTTACTCCCAGCTAAGTGGGCAATAGCACTGCTGCCTTTGCACTATGATGGGGTAGCCAATCAGATGTGTCCGTCCAGATCATCATCTTCCATTATCTCTGACAACTGGCTATGCTGACTGAGGCTGGTGGGAGTTGGAGGTTTGGAAGGCCACAATTTAGCTACTCCTGCACTAAAAAAGGGACAATTCCATATTCAAATTAGCCACAAATTATTAAGGAGAAAGTGCCATATCTTCACATCTAAATCATCCATATATTTAATGGAAGTTGGAGGTTTGCTGAGTGTACTCCAAAGTAAATAGCAACTAATGTGTTTTGATGCTAAAGCAAACTGTGTTTGCTTATAATAGTTATAGCAACAGTTGCAATACACACCAACATGGGAATCCCCCCTCCCTTCCCCCTCCCCAACAATTTTAGTGCTTCAGAAAACTCATATAAATGTACTTGTCACATCCAGGCAGTAAATCAACTGTGGGATCCAGAAGTGTTTTATAAATAACTGTGGTGCCATTCTTTTCAGCTGCAGTCACTCTGTCAAAGGTCAAACTCAGGACAGGATTTACAGGAGACCTGAAAAATGGAAATATTGTCAAATATGACCTTTGGTGGGGGAGGGAAAATAAGCTGCAGAACCAGTCATTATATGTATATGAAGCAGCAAGCACAAAAAGTTAGTAAAAATGAATTTAGCAACAAGAAATTCAAATCTATACCTCCATCTGTTTGACGCTAAGAAAAATTAGTAATCTTGTAGCTACTGCCCTATTGAAGTTCCAGTGCTTTCATGTTGGGAATTAATTCTCACTACAAGCTAGCTTGTCATCTTTATTAACCTATAGTTTATAAACAGCAAGGAAATTGAATTATTCCTGGAATAGTGAGTCATCTCCAAGCAGAAATAATTGTTGGGGAACAAAGAAAAAAGAACTAAAACCAAGGTGATCATCTATGAAAGAGAAAATACAGTTGCATTTAATGAAGAATAGGGCACATGCTCACACTGGTGATTCTCTTAAACTATGAAGATAAAATGGAGAAACGGGGGGGGGGGTCTCCTTTCAGCAGAAACCAGGTAATAAGGGAGACAGCATTCCTCCTATAGCACTGCAGATTCTCTTTCGCTCCTCAGTTCTACACCTTCATCATTTCTGAGGACTGACAGGCTGAGCATAGTGTGTGGTGCAAATTACGAGGTTTCGTTATGTCAGAGAAGATCCAATGTGGTTCTGACTTGCAGTTTTCCAATAGGGCAAACATGCTCTAAATTGTATTAAAAACCTCACAAGACAAGCATCAACTGGTGAGTAGTCAAAAATGTGAAACAATTGTAAGAAATTGTTTGGTGAGGGGTCTGTAAAAGTAGTTGACTGATAGTCTTCTTGGAAGAAAGGGAAAGGGATTTTCTATTACTGGGAGAAGCTGGCTGGAGTAGGGCCACCGAGACTGGCACAACCCAAATCCCTAACTGAGCATTTAGATTATTGGAGGTGACAAACTTTGAAGGAAGGAATAAAGGTAGACTATAAGAACAATCAACTAAGATTATCTCTGAGCAGTTGTCAAATCCCTAGTCAAACATCCTGTCATGCACAATAGTAAGTGATGTAATATCTGGCAAAATAAGTCTGGAGATTTTGTGAATATGCTCATGGATTCATCAATTCTCCACTTAAACTGCTGAAAGCTTTTGATGACTATGACAAATAAACAGGACTTTTCCTTAGAGAAACCAAGAGGTGAGCTACCTTCTGTGGAAGGTATGAATTAGCAAGGTATGAATTGGCTGACTAGGCAGAGTCAAGGCAGCAGCCCTCCAGAAAGGACAACAGCATCATGATGAGGCCAGAATTCCCTGTAATCATGATGTCAGCTTGCCTGTCATGCAACCGTAGACAGAGTAAACAGAGAAAGAGGCTTGGAGCATTGAACAACGAGAGTCAGGAAAACTGCAAGAACTTTCACAACAGAGACATTTTTGGATGAAGAACTTTGTGGTACCCCAAGGAGAAGGTGGAAGCTTCTGCTATCCTCTTACACTTACTCCACCAAGGACAGGAAAGTACAGGGTGGGTTCAGTACCTCTCACCTGTGCACCCACTTTTTTTGCTAAAACTCCAGACACCCTATTCTATACTTTTATACGACTGAGACAGTACTAGGTTTTAACAGATCTGCCAGGTTAACTTGTACTTTTGGGTGGTAGCCTAAGATTGTGGGAGAGGTTCGGCCTGTATCATTACTAGCACAACTGTATGACATCTGAGAGACCAGCAGACAAGTGTACAGATTTAGCAAATGCAGCTAGCAAAATGGCACCAGTTTCATAATTATTAAAGGGATGTGCTGCATGTAGCAGTAGAGTTTGTCTCACGTCACAAAGTGTTCATAGGCTACACCACCAGCTACATCTGAATGCATACGTATTAATAGCAATAGTGGATTGGATGGAACGTCTTCAGACTTAACGTCCAGTAATTCTAGCAAATAGCAAATAATTGCTCAGGCTACTAAAATGCTGTCTGCTGTGAATGTTTGTGGCTATGATAAATGTTAACTATGCTGTCTGTGTGTTTGTATCACACTTCCGATAGAATGACCGCTCCCCGCTTAAAACGGGGGGCGCCCTTTGCGTGGACGCGCACAGCCCCTACATCTGGAGCGGCTCCAACAGCATAGGCTTGGCTTTGCCTTCCCTCAGGTGGGATACCTGGAGGTCTCCGCCTACCTCAGTCAGTTGTCCAATCCCACCTGGGGGAAGCGTTGCCAAGGAGACCAGGCCAGGTAGGGGAGGGATTACCTGCCCACACAATAGAGGGAGGATCTTACCTGGGAATCCTCACTTGGCTAAAATGCTGTCTGCTGTGAATGTTTGTGGCTATGATAAATGTTAACTATGCGGCCTGTGTGTTTGTATCACACTTCCTATAGAATACTATTTGGAGATGTCAGTGATTACAGAACATGGCCAGTAGGAAAAGCTTATTTGCTGAAAAGAGGGTAGAAGTTGTGCCTGCTCCTCAATGTGGTGTGTGTGTGTGTGTGTGTGTGTGTGTGTGTGTGTGTGTGTGCACGCACATATAAGCAACACACACATGTAAGCAACATACACACGTGTGTGCACAGAGCTACGTGGCTTTTTAAAACATATGTTGGATTTTATATAATATTTTACAATATTTGACCATGGCCAAATGAAATAAAGGAATGAAATAAAGGAATGAAATAGACTCAAGAATCTAAAACAAACCCCACCCCCAAAATTCCTGATGGCGACAGAAGGCAGAAAACTGAGACCCCGTTTCAATGAACCTATGTCCTTTACAGGAGTGTTTTGAAATACTTCCCGCGGTATTAACATAGGACAAAAGCATTCTCGTTGAAAAGAAGAGGACAGGCCTGTTTGAAACTATGTAAAATGAAGATAGAAATACAAAGTTTCAACAGCAAGCTCCTGTGTCGAGAAATTGGTGCTAGAACATATGTGACATTCCCCCCCCCAAAAAAACTAGATAATCTCCACAGAGATGAAATGACACATGTGAAGCAGCCTTTATGCCAAGATCAAAGAAAGAGTGAAGGAAAGTGCTTTTTAACAGGGTGATGTAATAATCAGAATTATTGATTATGATCAAATAATAAAATTCATGCTATTTTTTCTTAAGATTGCATATCCATAGCTTTAAAGCTAGCATGAAAATAAAAATCTATAATACCTATTTTTCTACACTTCACGTGAGTTTGTACATTTGCTGCATTTAACAGCACCCTGTGTACAGTTATACTGTACATTTCAACCTTATTTTGTCTAAATGGTTCTTTCATACTGCAATGCCAATTTTCAATAAAGCAGCAATGCATCTTGTAGTTCTAGGTCCAATTTGTGAAGCAGCCTTGTGGACATGACTTCAAGTTAATTTTGGCAAAAAGAGTCCACTATATATTATAATTTCAGCCTCAGGTATTACTATTCAGGAGATGACTTGCCGGCAAACAACATTTCTGAAAAGACTCTCTATTCTCACAAGGGGAAACAGACACTCCTTCAGAGAAGAACTGCTGTTCTAAATCTGTGTCAACACAATTACAAGGATGTAAACTATACATAAGATACTTTATAAACTTAATAGTGAGCCAGATTCCAGTTTGGTACAAAGAGAATTAAATTACCCAAGTACAAGCCATGTTACTCCTTTTATAATTGAAAAATAATTCATTGTGAAATAAATAAATATTTTTAACATGATCAGCATGAAGACAAATGTTCTTATTCTGAACTATATAAATATATGAAGATCATTCCATTCTGCTCAGTTTTTGGAGTGCACTTAAGACTTCTGCTCTCAAATTGTTCTACTGTGCCTGTGCTTACATCAAGTTAAACTCACTGCTGCTCATAAAATGTCAAACAATAGATAAGTAAACAACCTTTTACAATCAATCAACTATTGAAACAATGAATCATTTGCATGCTTACAAAACATAATGCCAAGAAATAATTTGAACATATAAAAATAAGGGGGGGGGAACTATCTAAAAAGTATGATGAAAATGACATACTCCCCCCCTTAACACAAATATTTTGTCCTTATGGAGGATTCATTTCCAAAGAATTAGAGCTGCTGTTTCGGTTCACAATTTTTTGACAGTGCTCAGTATTAATATTTCTTAATCCAAATAACATGATTAACAGTACTATAATAAATCACTACAACTGAACTGTATATAAGAATTCAGATAAGAAAAACAAGAGAAAAGGAACATTTTAAATAGAATAAATTGTTAAAATTTTGAAGTTTTATTTCCCCTTTCACAGCCACATTGATCCTTGACAATATCTTTATAAGACAATTTAAATTTGAGAAGACATGCCAGTTTCTTGCTTACCATAATTACTTTGTAAGTAATCATTGAAGATACTTTATGTGAGAATGGCTATCATTTGTGAGCAAATCTTAAGGTATGCAGGTAGGGTCTAATCAGAATATTATTTATTGACATAAAGGATGTCATTATAGAAAGGAACCCTTACCAACTTCTGTATATCATATAGCATATATAAGCTACATGCTCTTGTTGCAGTATTCTACAGGGAATTGAATTTGGCAGTAAAGTTAAGGCTCAGGTATTAATTTTTGTTTTATAAATTTTAATCTTTGTTTTAAAAACAGTGTGAGGTGGAAGAAAATAGCTGTATAATATTCATCTGCAGTGCTTAGTATCGTATTTTTAACACATTGTATATATACTTACAGCCTTTTCACTTTTCATGCTAGTCATAAAAATAATTTCCCAGATCTTGAGTATTATTGAGGCTACAATTCCATGCACACCTACATAGGAGTAAGCCCCATTAAACATTGCGGAACTTACCATGGCACAAACAAGAATCGGGTTGTGCTATGATTGTACCAATTAAAACAAAGGAAAGGGCAATTATATTGGGTTCTACAAATTTCTTATCTCTTTATAAATTTACATAAAGTGTCTGGTATTTTTTATTCAAAAATGTAAACAAAGCCAGTGGAAATATTTTTCGGTTCATGGGTGTGGGTGTATATCCATAACATGAATAAATAAAAGAAATCGTACATTGCAGGTATAGCACATCAAGTATATAAGCATCCATGGCTTGCAGTTGAATAAATAAATACAGATATATCTTACTATAACACTTCTGCCACACACATAAAGAACTAACTTTTTAGGATATATGTGCTAGTGAAAAATTAATTCACTTCATGTCTATTACAAGAAAAACTCTGAAATACACTAATTTTTGCTTCTGGAAGTAACGATAATTGTGTGGATTTTTTAAAAGCCCATTTCCTGAAATGCTACAAATAAATTAACTATTGCATGGACTTGGTGCCTCCCATTTTTAACTATAGTTGGTCAGATTTTACAAGTTTTACCAATTTATTTTTCATTCTACCATCACTGGTGCTCAAAAGGTTAAGACTTTATTTGTGAAAACATAGAGCAATAGTAGGGAATCATGTTGTCTACAGCTTCATAAATCTTGCTTAAGATCCTTTTCAATTACCATCCATTTCTCCTTTAAAAAGGGACAAAAAAATAGTGGAGTGGAAACAGGTCAGGGCAGTCTGTGACAATGACAGTGTGATGGGCTTGGACCCCCTGTGGTGTTTCCATCTGCTATCATTAAGGTGACTATTCAGACATGAAAAAATCCCTCTTGCTGTGCTGACAGGCAGACATCAAGAACTATGACAAGGCATTAAGACAGAAAGTCAGAGACAGAGATGTCATATTCCACAAACAATACTGTCTCAAACAAGACCTCTGAAATTTTGTTGGAGTTTACAATAAAAATAAGAGGGATTTTACTTGGAGGTTATCAAACTTCCCTTTACAGCAGTTTGACAACACAAAGATTGCTGACAGTCACAGAGCTAAACACTTTGCTCCTACCTGTAATCTTCACCATAAGAAACCCAAATTTTTTGCTCGTTCTGCAGTAAAAGTGGGTTTTTAATTTCTTGTCCAGTCTCGTCAAAAAGCCGGGTCGGAAACCGACTGAGGCCTGATGGTTTGAAATCTGCTGAATGTTGAAGCCTTTGGTGAATCATGTGCTGTACCTGGCGATGGAAGATATAAAAAATAAAATGGGAACATCTGTAATAAATTGTTTGTACTCCATAACCAGTGATGTCCAAACAAACGATAATTAAATTCATATAGAATGTTAAAAGAAGTGTGAAATGACTGCAATGTTTATCTCAGTGTAAAGTAACAAAATGAGCACAGGCTTTTAACCAGCAGGGGGTGCAACAGGATTATGGTTGAGCTCTGACCCCTTGGCACACAAGCTGAAAGCAGATGTGACAGTTGTACAGAACAAGCAGTTAGCTTCTACATACTGTAACAAGCTTTCTTGATAAAGGTTATGTTTTCCCAGTCCACATTTGGAGCTACATTTTGCTGCTGTTTTTACTGAGCTTGTTAAGGTCTGACAATTACTGTGCTCCCCACCATCCTCCTGCCAAACCATTGATGATCAATAGCTGAACAGGGATAACGCAAGACTCATTTAACAATTTCAGCGCTGTAAAAATATACACTGAGGCATGGTAAAAAAAAACCCCACCACTCAAGCCCCAAACCATGCTCTCCCAGAGAAAATAGCGCCAAGCAGCTTAATTCAGTGGAATATTTAAACAAAGTATGTTTTGCGAGACAGTTCAAAAATCCACCCTGAATTCATTTGAATTTTATACCTTAAAATATAAAAATTCTCCTTTTAAGGAACTTTTAGAAATCTATTATGTAGCAAACACTAGTACACTGCACATTCTGTGATCAATTTTCCATTTCATGGCATCGTAATGATGGCTCTAAATATAGTCACTTCATTCCACATGCCCCTCCTAGTTGTCACTCTTCTCTGAGTGCAGAAAGCTCTTTCCAGTAGATTGGTTCATACTCTATTCTCCTTTGCCAGCTTCTGCAACTGAGCATATCACAGAGGCCTCAGATACATGACCATATTGTGACAGTATTTATAAAACCAGTGGTACACCCCCAGTATTATTAACAGCTGTTGGAACCATAAACATGACACAGTAAAATTATCTCTTGCATTAGTGCAAGAATTCCAATAATAATAAATACTCACAGCAGTTAAGGAAACATCACAATCTACACAACAAATCACTGATCATGTTCTTCCATATCTGGGATTTATCTCTTTCAGAGATTACCATATCATCTATGGCATACCATCATGTTACTCTGTCAATATAGTTATAAATCTCCTGATTTACTCCTATGATCAATAAAGGGGGGATATCAGTGGAGGCATTTGGCTAAAGAATGGCTCCCTATATTGGCTCCCTATATCATGATTTGAGGCGTCCCTCATTCAAATCTAAACTCAGCCACAAAGCCCACTAAATTTTCTCCAACAAGCTACTAATCTTGCATTCTTAGCTCTCTTTCATCTCTCTTTCATGCAATATAGAGATAATAATACTAGTCAACTTTACATGGTTATCCTAAAGATTACAGAGATATTGGGTGAAATCTGGTGGTGTTCACATGTAACCAAAATGTATTTCCAGCTGTCCAATGGGAAGGAACCACAAGGATCATCTAGTCCGACTCCATGCAATGCAGGAATATTTCACTACTTACGTGGGGTTGGTAATGTATTTGATTCATTCAAAGCTCTTCAAATACAACATACTCTGACAGAAGCGAAACAAGTGAACAGTCACATCTCAATATTTTAATGGTTATTAAGTTAGCCTCTACATGTGAGCACAGAGAAACTGCAAGAATCATAAATAGAAAATATGCTATATGTGGGAACTGCAAAGTAAATCCCCAGAATGAAAGCTTCAAGTCATTCGAATAAATGTATGCACTTAGGGAAGTATTTCCTAGCTTACCCTCTCCATAGCAGCACTGGGTTGGTCCCCAGGATTGATTTCCATTTCTTTTCTACTGATGTAAACAAGAATCTCCCCGGTATCCGTGCCATTTTCATACACCTTCAAAAATAAACAGTAATTAAGTAAATGTTATGCAAGTTATATATCATGACAATCAAAATGGCTTACACTAATCAGAAAATTCAGCATTCACTTATGAAGAGGTACCAAACCATCAGCTCTCACTACAAAGTACATTAGTCTGGTGCACATAAAGGGTTTTTTGGTTTTTTTTACGTCATATTGGATGTTAATACTAGCTAAAACCAAGGAAAATTCCCTCATTCTACCAAAAATGTGTATGTGTGTGTTTTCATAATGTTCACTTGAATTTTCACCTACAAATACATGGAAAGACTACTTGTCTAAAGGAAGCTTAAGGAAATGTGATCTATGTAAATGCTTACCCTGGAAATAATTTAGGATTATTTCGAATGTTAGTCATGTTCTACATATAAGACATTGCTGAGCAGTGAAAAGCATGAAAGAAGCATGGAGAGACTTGTGGCCACTCTTCCAGTGCATGTACGATAGGTGAAAAATGCAAGGGTGCACCCATTGCGCCTGAACACATTTTTATGCCTCACTGAAATGTTCCAGTTCTGTTGCATTCATTTTAAAGGAGCTTCTGCAAGAGAACTTCCTGGTGCATTGTGCCCTATGGGTCAATCCCTTTGTCTCCTACTCACCCAACAGGGCCCTTGGATCACAAAGGGAACTCACAGACTTTTGATGACTAGTATGGTTACCCAATGAATTAGATGTTGGTCAGTTAACTGCAATATACTGAATAAATGTAAATCTATTAAATAACTAAAAAGGAAAAAAAATACTTAGTTATGAGAATATTGACAAACCATTGCGATCTGTATTTTTTGCTGTAGTGCCGGAATGAGAGCAAGACTGGCATGTCTAGCAACGCAAGAACGGCTCCCTGAGAGACAGTGGGGAGAATGATGCCTGCCTTTCAAGGCTTTCTTGCATCTCATGGAGTGTGTGTTGAGGGCTACTGTGAAAAGAGTGGCCAGGTGTTCCTCATGAAAGGAGAAAGAGAGGCCCAAAAAGACTGTGTTCTTCATCTCTTTGCATTATCTCCCTTAATGCCAGGGAACTCACAGATGCAGCTGACTGGGTTTCAGGAGATGTGGCCAGAATACTCTGCATGAGACCTGAGGGTCTAAGGATTCAGGAGCCTTCACAGTACCAGAGGTGGGCTTTCCCAATCTTGCTAGCCTCCTCACTCTCAGGGGAAAGAGGCAATACCTTTTTCCAAGATGGCACCTGCTGCCTGCATTTTTGTATACACTTATAGGCAAAAAGGTAAAGGACCCCTGGATGGTTAAGTCCAGTCTAAGGCGACTATGGGGTTGCAGTGTTCATCTCGCTTTCAGGCCGAGGGAGCCAGTGTTTGTCCACAGACAAACAGGCCGAGGGAGCCGGCGTTTGTCCACGGGTCATGTGGCCAGTATGACCAAATGGCTTCTGGCGCAACGGAACACCTTGATAGAAGCCAGAGCGCACAGAAACACCATTTACCTTCATGCCACAGCGGTACCTATTTCTCTACTTGTACTGGCGTGCTTTCAAACTGCTAGGTTGGCAGGAACTGGGACAGAACAATGGGAGCTCACCCCGTTGTGGGGATTCGAACTGTCAACCTTCCAATCAGCAAGCCCAAGAGGCTCAGTGGTTTAGACTGCAGCGCCACCAGCGTCCCTATACACTTGTGTATTGCATACACACACATATCTGCTCCATGGTTAGTTTGGGAGCACCTTTTAAACATTCAAAAGGCCTTTAACCAATCAGCTAAACACTACACTCATAGAAATTACCCATTTCTAGATAATGGGTTACTTTTGACTGAAAAGTGCCAGTATATATTATATCATGCTGGTAAATAGCCACTTGACTGGTCACCTGTGGCAAGAATTGATGCTATGTAGCCAGGCAGGGAATCTATATACAAATCATTGCATTCAAAGGACAATGGCTAATGTAGCTATGTGTGTGCAGGGGAGCTAGTATAAAAAATGGGCTAGTAAAAAAATACTGTAGACTTATAAATGTATTTGCAAGACCCTGTTATACACTAAAAAGCACTAAAGCTAAATGATTCCTACTGGCTGAATCAAGTCAACTGGAACAGCACACTGCTGATGATTTGGTGAGACATGGGTTAGAAATGGGTTCTAGGGGTAGGCATATAGGAAAGTTTGCTTTGTGTCAGTTGGCACTGCATGACTACAAGTTAAAGAAAGAGCATCAACAGAAAATAGGTGTCATGTGCTGCAGCATTTTTGGTGATCTCATCATTTCTCCCTTCTTGCAAACTGTGCATAGCTGTGATTCCCTACATTTTCTGTGCAGATAATTGACTGAAGAAGCAGCAAGGAGAAGCATCCTTAGAGATTAAGTGCTTTTAGTCAAAGAAACCTGCATCTGCTACATATACAGCTTTAAAAACTTATAGGGCATATAAAATAGCTTTACTATAATCTTATCTAAACAAAGTGGGAGCCAGAATGCAGCCCTGTCTCACTCCCCTGGTCATCTCAATACAATCCGAGAGCTGACCCTGCAGCCTGGGGATATATATGGCCTGTATATGTATATGGCCTGGGGAAGAGATTACTTGTACATCTAACCAATGAGGAGTTTATCAGCCCATGGGTGAAAAGTATGGCCAGAAAAGCCACTTTGATTGGACTGTCACCATCCCTTTTGTATCAACTGGGCTATGAAACCGCCATTGTATCCAGATCCAGATCCAATGTAATCTGTGGCCCGATTGCAGCTGGAATCCAATACAGGCATGACTTTCAGTTAGCCTCATATCTTAGGAATTTGTCCGTAGCCATCTATCGGCGTTTATTTACCAAAGCTAGATTAAATGAATTTCCATCGGAAGTTCTAAATGGTAGACAGAGGCATCCCCTACCAGAACAGGCTTTGTTTATGTTCTCAGGACGTCAATTGCATGAACCATATCCTACTGCATTGTGGGCAGTAGGAGCAAGCAAGGGATCAACTGATCAAACCCTTACTAGCAAATTTGCAGGGAAAATCTAAAGCTTCCCATATTAAATACCTTCTGGAGGATAGGTCAAATGATATTACACTGACTGTGGCAAAGTTTCTTTCAGAGGTCGCAAGAAACAAAGACCATCATGCTCTAGACATAACGAAATGACTCCCTCTGTCTCTTTTGCCTGTTGTTTGGTTGTTTTAACTGTATCGTGTTTCAAAACTGTTTTGTAGGTCTATGGACCACAATAAAGATATTTGATTTGAAAATATTACCTAATAAAAAGTTTATACTTTAGAATTTGCATACTATATAAATAATTAGCATGAGATGCCTGTTTTCTGCAATTGCCAGATTTTCAGTGCAGAGCTGCAGGAAGGCACAAAAAATAAAATGGAAATATAGAATGTATGGCTATTTTTATTCCTGGTGAGAAAGAACTCTATCTCTGGGGCAAACAAGAACAACAGGAAGACATGAGATCAGCCAACTTATATAATATCAACTCCTATCCAAGAGTATGGAAACATCTACTATTTGGGACCACACTTTCGTTAGACATCTTAAGTCCATTATCACAGACTTTTGTAAGAAGTGAGATTACAGGAAGAACACTGTGGCTATTACTTCTTTCAGTGTTTCTACAATGTCTGAAAATGCTCGGGCACAGTGGAAAACAACATCTCTCTAGACCAGCATGTTTCCAATGCCAGCTGCCAACCTGAGAAAAACTAGTGACAACACACAAGGGCCACATTAGTTCCTCCACCACTACTAAACAAACTGTTAAAAGTTCTGTTAAACCTCACAGTAGGTGTTACACTAAGAGCCACTGAGCAGTACCTATTTCCTATATTACAGCCAAAACAATTTCCCACCCAAGTGCAGAGAAGCGAAGAGAGACATAATAACGCAAAAATAGAGGGGAATGATAGTACTCAAGCTGAACTGATGCTTTTGCTCTTTCTTTTGTATGTCCTGGGCTACCTTAAAAATAAAAGGCACTGGAATATTAAACAAGCAATGCCTATAAAACTTTGGTGGTTGCTGCTTTAACTTCTATACAGGAATAAGTCCTTCTCATTTGTTGTCAGAACAACTGCATGTGGCTCGAGGAACTCCTTGCTGAACACACACACACACACACACACACACACACACATCTCTTTGAATATAGCACAATGAAATCAACCCAAGTCTTGCTCTAAACCATGGTTTGGAGGATCAAACCATGACTTCTGAATTGAGCCAATGTGTAGTAATGCCCAAGAGAACTTTGCAAAAAAAAACCCTGGTATACAAATTTGAAGTAAGATATAAAATACATTCAACCACAATGAATCACTAATAGCTGTGAAGTAACTGCAACAGTTAAGGTTAATATCTAAACTTTACCTTAACTTTACACTAAAAATGCATGGATAAATTCAGTTAAAACCACTGTAAAGGGAAATAATGAAGCAGTTTATATCAGTCAGAAATCAGGAAACAATCCTGATAAATGTAATAGCATCTTCTAGAGCTTTAACATCTAAGCAGTAGAATACACACAGGATTTTCCAATATTCTGCACCATGTTGGTTGAAACAGCTAACCAGACCACCTAGGAAGACTCTCTGAGTATCAGCTAAAGAGTAAAAGCAAAAGTAAAACTACAGAACAGTGGAAACCCTACAAAAATGAAAGAAATTGGAAATAGAATCAAGAAACAACAAGCACCAACAGGGGATATTTGATTACTCTCACACTGAGATGGACATATTGACAATATTGTTGTAATATATGTGTTATATTTGTTTTTCCTGTTCCAAGTAATCCAAGGAAGAAAGTAGTATAGCAGTACATATTTACTTTTCAACTGTGAGCCAACTAAGATGCCTTAACATGATAAGTAAAGCCAATATGCAAGTAGAGGTTTCTTTAATTTGTTGTAAAATGTTTATATTTGCACAATGAAATGCACAAATCAGTTTATAACAAAAACAATACAAAATTATTTTTAGAAATAAAATCAGAGTAAAATTCCATCATAAAATCATATAGTAGACACTATAAGAAGCTCAAGGGGGTGGAAATGGTTCTCTCCCATTTAATCCTCTCTGTAACACTAACCTGGTCCACATGACACAGTAAGCCCAACTATGGCAGCTCCCAAAGAGAAGCATGCAGCCATTTTTCTACACGTCAGTCCATTTTCCTTCCACACCAAGCAATCCATTCATTTGTTGCTGGAGTTGTTATATATTCTATCCACTTATTGAAGGGAGCCACAGTATTATCTTTCCAATGAATTAATAACAGTCTTTCACCCAAAGAGCAAGCGCAGAAACTTAATTTATGTTGACCCTTTGCCATACCCCATATAGTTGGTATATAGTTTAAAACAATATTATCATCTGACAATATTACAAAAATTCTACCTAAGCATGTGCTCAGAAGCTATCCACTTGTGAATGTCAAGTGTGTGGAGAGGTTTGGAGACTGAAGAGAAAGGCCTTTTCACACACACACCCCTGCAGAGTCATAAGAAGAAAACTCTTTTGGAGCCCTGCATGAAGGCCTTATTCAGGAATGAATTATTCCTTATTCAGGAATGTAAGTTGTTGCCTGCTATGATATGGCCCCTGCCGCCAAATGGTACAATTTAGACATGTGTGTTATTCATAACTGAAGTTATTTTCATGTATTTTTGTGCTTGGGAATATGTTCCTATGTGCAAGATGTAATGTATCCCTCTAACTCTTTTTTCTATATTGGATTAAAGGTTTTTAAAGTGTTGTCCTTCTTAGACTTACGACTATTAAAAATGAAAATCTTAAGGAGGATATGGAAACATCATCTCAGATTAAGCAAAGTATAAAACTGAGAATTTACATTGAATATAATTGAATGCACACATTAAAAAAACACAGATGGCAAACTGGAATAGCTGTTAAACTACACATACCTTTAGCTGCAGTCCCTGAGACGAAACTGTGTTTGCAGGAAGTTCTTTAATATGTTGGTAGACATAAGAAGCACATTGCTCCTGTTCCGCCTGTAACTGAGGGGCAAGCTTAGAGAGATGACCTTTGTAGCTCTTGATAGCTGCCTGCAGTTCATCAATCAACTTGTTCACCTGAAGGGTTAAATTATGAGAGCTGTTAGCAAGAGGCAATTGTTGATGTCACACCTATTAGAATGTTCATTATAAACCTGAAGGAAGAGATGACATTTCTTTGCAAAGTCTGGCAAAAAATAGAGAATATCTGTACTCCCCCCCCCCTCCAATATAGCCACCTATCGTAGAAAGAAATATACCCAAATAGACACACAAGAATGAGCAGGCAAAAGTAATTAAATCAAAGGAGCTCTACTTTGTCCTATTTAAGGATGCTAAGATGCTTTAATATTGCTTGTAATTATTTTGAATTAATTAAAATGTATAGGTCATTTGCTACTAGATTAACATGTTCAGCCACTTAATGAATTTTTTAGAATGCATATTAGTAACAACAGGATGCTGCTTGGAGGCCTAACAAGTCAACTAACAAGTCAAATAATAGTAATAATAACAGTTGTTATTGTTGTTATTGGAGGAGGGAAGCCAGAAACCAATAAAACTGTTTATCCAAGAAAGAAAGAAATGGGGGAAATGCTTTATCAGCAAACTGAAAAATGCATTTTTTGTATAGTGGGTAGGGTGGGGTAAGAGGACAAAGGATGTGAGGCCCTTCTCTACATCTAATCCAAGTTAGGAGTGAGTGGGTGTACTTCCTTTCCCTAATATCCTGAAGATAAACTCTTCTTTCTCACCTCTCTTTTGTTTGATTCTGTGGGATGTTAAATATGCAAAGATGTTTTAACAGTGCATGCAATTACTTTCAATTGATTACAATGTATAGTTCATCTACTAAATAAACATGTTCCGTCACTTACTGAATTCTGTAGAACGCACATTAATAGTAACAGAGTGAAGATAAATATACAACTCACATATAAAAGCTTGTAAATTTGTTATATCTGCAAAAAGAATTTTAAAAGAAAGTCACTAGGAAGGGTGGCTGCCTAGAAAGGAAGGAAACAGAAGTAGTGGAGAGGAGTGTGTTATGTACAGAGCAGGGATGCAACATCGCCAAAGTGCTGTCTCATGTCTCAGATATTGCTTTAAACCAGATATGCTACACACTGCCTGCAATTAAGCTAAGTCTGCATTTCAAGATATCTCTATTCTTGTTTCATGTAACTTTGATGCCTAGAATTCATTGGTGCTTTCCTTGCGCTTACTTCAGAACCATGCTGCCATCTCTCAGAAAGCGTAAGAAGTGTTTGTCCAGTCATCCAGAGCTTACCGTTATATTTATTTTAATATAACGTGATACTGGACACTCCTGTGGTATAAGAGCAATGCTGTTCCTAACAGAAGATTTGGGTTGTTTCTAGTCAAACATGGAAGCAGTGGAGAGAAAGATGGTGGATTGCACCTCTGTACAGAGGTCACAGCATTCGATCACATCGAGTAGCTATTCTTCTAGGAAATCTCTTTCCCAAAACATGTATCATCAGTTCAGGTTTCTCCCATTCTAGGACATGAAAGGCCTTATATTACCCTGCCTCTAGAAGAGTTGGCAGCCAGCAGTTCAGTTTAGCTGATTGCAGCCTCCTGGAGCTCATGGCCAGGACTTCTAAACAGGCGCATTTGTGAGGGGCATTTTCAAGGAGAGGCATGGTGTACAAAGGCCAAGAGACATGGACGGCAAGGTTTTTAAGCAGAGGTTGTATGGCCATCTGTCATGGATGCTTTAGTTGAGATTCCTACATTGCAAGGAGTTAGACTAGATGACCCTAGGAGCCCCCTTCCAACTCTACAAATGCTTTAAGTCATGCAAAGTCAGCAGCCATCTACAACAGTATAGAACTGCTAATTGTACAGGTAATGCCTGACAGCATAGTGGCAGGAATCCTGGGCATTCTGACCACTTAACACCAATTATTACGGTACAGTCATCAGTTACTTTTGATATTATATCTTTTTAAAAAATGAATTTATAATATATTTAAGTAAGGTAAAGGGGACCCCTGACCATTAGGTCCAGTCATGGCTGACTCTGGGGTTGCAGCGCTCATCTCACTTTACTGGCCGAGGGAGCCAGCGTGCAGCTTCCGGGTCATGTGGCCAGCATGCCTAAGCCGTTTCTGGCGAACCAGAGCAGCGCACGGAAACGCCGTTTACCTTCCCACCAGAGCGGTGCCTATTTATCTACTTGCACTTTGACGTGCTTTCGAACTGCTAGGTTGGCAGGAGCAGGGACCAAGCAACGGGAGCTCACTCCGTCAAGGGGATTTGAACCGCCAACCTTCTGATCGGCAAGTCCTAGGCTCTGTGGTTTAACCCATCTTGTAAATAATTCTGACTGATTGTGGTGAATTTCTCACCATTAATGGAGGCATCTGTTGAGCCATCCCAAAGAGATGCTACAGTCATTCCTTTTTTTCTGGAGTGGTGACAGCTTTTACCAGGCCCACCAATCTGTGTGAGTGGCTCGATTTGCTAATTCTACTGCATCCACCATTTGGCACCATGCTGCTAGACAAGATTATTTGGCGTAAATCAGCTATGAGGACAACGGAGAGCGACTTGCCATACCAAATATGACCCCAAGCCCATTTCTGGCACTGGGTTTAAAAATAGCCAATTCCTTCCCTTTTATCCTTCATGTTCCAGGAAGATAAGTTGGGTATGCATAAGAATATCTTGTGAAGAGAACGATAGTTTGCAAGGCAATTCACTCCTAAGGCACTGCTGTCCTTGCCATTAACAACTATTAAGAAAAAGCAAGCAGAAGAACAAAAGAAAGTACATTATCCATATGAACTAATAGGATAGACAGACAATGCCAAAATGTTTACATTGTAAGATGTGAGATGGTAACATTAGCATTAAATGAGGCAGGTTGTTGAGTCTTGTTTATATACCATCCTATACGTTAAAACCATGTTGCCTTTATATTTGGATTAAAACACTTTTAATGTATTTGTATAGAGCTTTTCGGTGATGCCATTATTTCTCATTATGTGAATACTGTTTGACACACCAGAGTAATGTGTGTAATTGTTCTCTTTATATTTGCCACAAGTATACATCCCCCACCGATGTATATACTGGTGGCATATACATAAAGAGAATAATGACACACATTTTAAAGATGATTACTAAGGTTACAGATTATCAACTTTGCCTGCTAATTCAGCTTTGTTAGCTCACTTAAAGTTTGTATGTGGACTTTGAGTTGCATCTTGATAAAAGAAAGAAGTACCGGTATCTGTTATTATTTGTTAGCAATGCTCTTAATGTTTCTCTGGCTACATCAGATGTACCTTTCATCAATAGACTATGCTACAAAATGTCTTTCCTGTTTTTTTCTCACTCTTTTGGAAACAAGATAGTTTCAAAGGTCAATCTGCAAGTGACCAAAACCAACAATATCAAAAGTCTATGTTCCTAAACCATTGCACATTAGAATATTTTTTTTCTATTTCTCTATGCTGCAAAAGAAAAAGAAGAAAAAAAGTCACTATAAAATTCTTCATTGTGAATCTTTTTTTTCTAAAATAAAATCCCTCTCCCCCCCATTCAAATACAATTGTGAAAGAAGACAAAACTTGACCTTTTGTGATCCCCGTATTAATAGGTCTGTTCATAATTCAGTCTGTGTGTGGAGAAGCATCCATGTGGAAACATGCAGGCCTGTGAGATATATAGCCTTTCCCTTTGCACATTATCTGACCCTATGAATCCTTCTCACAAAAGAAGGCTTTATGTATGCATAAGTTGGGGGGGGGGCAATGCATACTCTCATTGTGCTTCACAAAACATGTACTCGTTCTCCAGAAAAACTCAGCATGGATTTGGTTGGATAGACTGCAAGTAGCCAGAAAAGGGAGGCTGCTGCTAAGAAGAGAGCCTATCTTTGTTTTGACTTCTTAGGTCAGATTTACATAGATGCATTTATTTGGTGCTTTCTACCAAGCAAAGGTAAACATGTACATAAGTGGGGTAGGGGTGGTTGCCTCTTCTAACTTTACTAACATACCTGCGTTAGATCACCAGCAAAAAGCACCTGCTGGGTTGCTTTTCACTTTGTGAAATGTGTGTCCATAGCACACTCCAAGTATCGAGATATAATAAGCACATACACACACAAGACCAAGGAACTGAGCTGTCACAGAACTTCTTCTGAAGCAACATATTGAGGAGTAGTGGGTATAGAAGGAACCTAAGGTCACCTAATCTTCTCTCTGTGAGGTAGCATCCCAGTCATTCTGTCTTTCAACCCAATGTGCACCATGCAATGAAATCAGTGCCTTGCTTCCGCTTTGTTTTTCTGCTATAAAAACACAAACATATTCTATGACCTGAAGGAGAAATAGGTTTGGAAGTTGTGAGCAGCAACTTGTGAAATCTACAGAGCTGTGGAGAGGCTTGGCAGGAATTCCAGTACTAAGGGGACAGGCCAGGTGGAAGTGAACCCAATTTAGCCAGTAGATGAAAATTCAAAGAGCACATTATTAACAATATATGGGAAATGGACCACAATTAGAGATGGGGAAGAAATTCAATTCAGTTTGCATCAAGGGTGAACAGTTTCCAAAAAAAAATGTGCAAACAGAAACAAAGATACCCTTTGAAATTCACACTTATCCAAATTTTGCAGTGCTCCAGTCAAGTAATGTGTACAAAAATGCATATACTAAAATGTGCCTATAAATGCATCTGTTAGTGAAAGTGCATCATATCATGGGAAATCGCTCATATAGGCCTATCTGGGGGGGAATGAATGTCCTTATGGATCTTGGGAAGACAATAAAAAACTGGAATGCAAGGAAACGGAGGTAAAAGGAACTCAAAAGTATGTTTATCAATAACACCAATAAAATAAGCTTGCTGTGGGACTGTTTTTAAAATAGTAACTATGGAATCTGTAGGATCTCTAGAAATTTTCACATTTTGCAACACAGGGGTTTGTTTGTTTACTCAAGGTTGGCAGAAGCTGGCACAGAGCAACAGGAGCTCACCCCGCCGCACATATTCGAACCAACGACCTTCTGACTGGCGTGCCCAAGAGGCTCAGTGGTTTAGACCACAGCGCCAGTGCGCAAGTGCAACACACTTTGCAAGTGAGGTGAATGCTACAATCACTCGTGTCCTATTTTGACACAATGCTGACTTCTAGGTATGCAATGAAACACGCAAGCTATGAGATTTCCCCTTTGTGGGAATCCTGCCCAGAAGCTATTCCAGAAATAGCCATATGGACGAATAATTCTGATGTAAACGTTTCATAGGTTTGCCTCCATGGGGAATCATTTAAAGAGAACTGAGGTAGAGGCACGTATACTGGTAAGCATATAGAATGTTGCTAGGTGTTGGGCAGTGAAGTAGATTTCATGGATTCCTGCTGCATCCCCTAAAAACAGGACCGCAGATTTGCAGGACCCTCCAGAAAAGCATGGAAGGTGGTGGGCTACAGTGAAGAGTGGGGAGTTGAAAAAGCTTTCCTCCCCTTCCCTTTCATTCATGGAACACCACATTCAACTCAACTCATGCTTTATATATGCATGCTTTTAATTACTATATCAGGAGCTGAGATGACTGAATTAAAATAACGAACCAAGGTTTTGGGTAAAATAGTCGAACAGTTTGGAGAAAATCTTCAGTGTAGAAAACAAAACCAAGTTCCATTAAATGCCAACCACTGTTTAAAGAGGTCTAGAAATGAGTTATCTTATTATATAGTAACCTTAGTTTTTCTGTTATGGCTTGAAAATAAGTACTAAATTTATTTCTACAACATCTGGATTATTAACCAGGAATAACAATTAGCTACAGGGTTCTAAATGAATTTCAAGCACTGCAAGAGTTCAGCCTTCAAAATAGCAGCAAAAGATTTTACTAATAGTATTGTAATAAAATTAGTTAAATGTCTTAATCTTCTCTCTGAAAGAAGAAGGTTTGGGTACTCCAGAAATCGACATGGAGATAATGCTCCAATTTTGCTTTGAAGCAATTTTGTATTATTTCACTTATAGAATATGCTGTCAAGTTCACAGCATGAAGCTTTGCAAGGAAAAGTCTGGATTTAATAGTTCTTCATTACAATGTTTCCTGCAGAATCTTATGATTAGCACACTATGTCTTGATGCTGTAAACTACAGTTTTTCCATAAAGTAAGAATTTAGTTAACATTTTCCTTTGGAACAGCAATAACAGGGCCTGTGGCTCTTCCATTGCATCCATAGCCCTGCTGGCCAGGGCATAATGTGGTAGTACACAGTTTTGTTTTGTTTTTTGCTGTGCAATTGCCACATTAGAGCAGCCATGGGGACTAAAGATTGGGCCCCTCATTGACTCGAAGGAGTTCTTGATCTTGTGGATCCAGAGCCTCTGCCATCCCATCACTGATCTGCCCCCCAAAGTCCCATTTAGGGGCTTTCCATTGGCTACCTTTGGCAAGAGAGCCACCAGCAATAGCTGATCACTCTGCTTGGGACTCTAGTACAAGAAAGCCTCCCACACATACATGGTGCCACTTCTCTCCACTATCAGAGGCGTCTGAGAGGCAACTGCACTGCGTCATTGTCCCCTAGCCTGTGCTGAATTCCTATACATACTTACCTAGAAATAAATCCCACTGAACCCATGAACAGAATTGCAGAATTATTTTTGGCTGCATGATTAAAAATGGAGCTCATCTTGACAGGTTTGGGGTTGTGTTTTATGCAGCGGGGCTTAGAGAAATTTCTTATAAAAGAATAAGATATATATTCAGACACCTAGACTACATCTAGGTTCAATTCCTCCAGGTAAAGACTCCCATCTGAAACCCTGGAGAACAGCTGCCAGTAATCAGTGTAGATCAGTATTTCTCAAACTTGGATCTCCAGCTGTTTTTGGACTACAACTCCCATCATACAGACCACTGGTCCTGCTAGCTAGGGATAATGGGAGTTGTATTCCAACAACAGCTGGAGAGCCAAGTTTGAGAAACATTGGTGTAGATAATACTGAGCTAGATGTATGAGTGATCTGATTCAGTGAAAAGACAGCTTCCTATGCTCCTTGTATCCTTAATTCCACTACCCAAAGAGTCTAAAATGCTTCACATGGGCATATAAGAACTATCTATTTGGCTCCAGCAGAAGGTCAGTGGCTAAACATGGCACACAGAATCATCCACACGTTTCTGTTTTAAAGTTTTAATTTGTATGTCTGTAATAGTACATTTTTGACAAATCTGTAATATGCTTCTTTTATTTATTAAATTCGTTAGTCACTTTATCTTGCCCAAAGCAACTTACAACCAAACAATGAAAAATGTATAGGTCATAATAAGCCACTATACATGTTTATGCAGAACTTAGAAGAAAATACTAATTTGTCATGCTTATGAATATCTAACTTCACTGAAACTATTCTAAGAAAATTTTGCTGCTGATGCAAATTTTGCTGCTGATACAAAGTAATATCAATGGGTGATTGGCGTATTTGAATACTGCCACTGACCATGAGGACATGTGTTTGGAGATCACTCAAAATGGGCCAGGAGACATTATTTCTTTCTTGAAGGACAGTTCCAGGCCCTGTGGTGTCCCCAATGTGTGAGAGAAGGGCATGGATACTTATTTACATTGAAAGCAGAGCCTTCCAGTTGATTTATCCTCAAGGCGCTTACAATTAATAGCAACAATACAGTACATAGCAAAGAAACAAACACCACACACACAATCCGTAAGACCTTAGTTTGCCAGCCAAGAGATGGGGCCAGTGTGTGCTATCTTCAGTTCTAGTCCCAGGGCAACTAGCAGTTGGAGCAAAATTAGTTTTTTTTCCCTGGTGGGGGTTGGGTGGGACAGCATGAGGACATCAAGATCCATGCAGTTTCTCCTTTTGTAGCTGATTAAGGGGGCCAAGTATTGATAAATATAGCCAAAGCAGTGGATTACTCCGAGAGTTCTTTGCTCAGTTTTGTCATCTGCAGGGCTGGCCCAAGACATTTTGGCACCTGAGACAGACCCTAAAATGGTGCTCCCCTTCCCACCAGTGAAGATCTACATCAGGAACAAGGTGGGAAGAAAGACTGACATCAGGATTTGCTGCCATCTAAAATGGTTGCCTCACCTTGCCTTGTGGGGGAGCCAGACCTGAATAAAGATCTACATCGGGATCTGCTGCCCCTGTGGATCTGGACACTTGAGGCAGTCACCTCACCTTGCCTCATGGGTTGGCCGGTCTTAGTAATCTGTTAGGAAGTGCCACTGCTTTTCCTGTCTGCTTTACAGACATACC
Source organism: Podarcis filfolensis (assembly GCF_964270895.1). Taxonomy (NCBI): domain Eukaryota; kingdom Metazoa; phylum Chordata; class Lepidosauria; order Squamata; family Lacertidae; genus Podarcis; species Podarcis filfolensis. The sequence goes on along the minus strand of NC_139604.1, from coordinate 72,851,749 downwards.
TCGGGTTAAATATGCTTCAGGTTGAGCGTTTTCAGGTTACGCTCCACGGCGACCTGGAAGTAACAGAACGTGTTACTTCTGGGTTTCACCGCTCGCACATGCGCAGATGCTCAAAATGATGTCACGCGCAGTCACATGTTACATTCTACTCAGGATGCGAATGGGGATCCGGAACAGATCCCGTTCGCATCCAGAGGTACCACTGTATAATGATTGGCTGGGAGGCGGACCAAAGTAGTTCTGGTTTACCTGTGGAAGACCCAATCCAGAACAGGTATTAAGTTTGCAGCTTGCTTTCTTTATTCTCCCACACATTATGAACAGCAGGTATTCAGATAAATTTGGTGGACTTCAGTTTTGTGGACTTGATCTGAGTACTAGTTTACAGAACAGGAAAAGAATTTTACCAAGACTCCACATTGGCAAAGAGTCTGTGGGCTTGATTTCCACTTTAAAAGGTTATTGTGCTGTTCTGCATTATGTCACAACTGGTGCATGGGCAGGCAATACAGTATGGGGGTGGAAGGAAGGTTGGCCACTTTATAAACCCCTGCAGGGATCCGACCTGGGGCTTCAGGAGTTTGGACACAAAAAGTAGGGCATATGTGAGTGAAAAAGTTGAGTGAACAGTATATTAAACAATCTATGGCTTTTTAAACTGGGGTGGGGTCTTGGATGGTTGTTGTTTTTTGCCATGTTATGTATTGTTGTGTTTTTATATTGTAGTAGTAGTAGTAGTAGTAGTAGTAGTAGTAGTAGTAATAGGACCTCCTTTTCTGCACATTGGCCCATGTAAATTTCCAATTGATCCTAAGAAGAAGATGATCCTAACTGTGAGAAGTGAAGTTACAGGGAACCAGGCAGAGGGCCTTCTTAGTAGTGGTGCCTTCCCTGTGGAACACCCTCCCTCCAGATAAAGGGGATCAGGAGGTAAAGGGGGTAAGGTGATAAAGAAGTATACAACTTTTAGAAGACACCTGAAGGCAGCCTTGTATGAGGAAATTTTTAATGTTTGATGTTTTATTATGTTTTGATATATGCTGTAAGTAGCCTAGAGTGGCTGGGTATAAATAATTAAATTATATGATGATGATGATGATGAAGAAGAAGAAGATCCTCTATACATGAGTGCTGTGCCTATAGTATAACTGAATTGTGTTAGCTATGAATAGGCCTCTAATGCATCAGATTTAAAAACAAGAGGAAAAACCACCCCAACCCTCAAAAGATAAGTTACAAAATATCTCAATAAGCTACACTTAATCTAGCTATTAATGGATGAAAATCATTTCCGAATTTGAACAAATTAATTGGGAAAGAACTACAACTTGTGTACTTGTGCTACTAAGGTAAAGAAGTATCTTGAAGTATCTTGAATATATTTTTACTTTGAAGTATCTTCGGTGCCAGGTGAAGACTTTTTATTTTCCTAGCCCTTTTAAAATCAGGCTTTTAAAAATCTGTTTTTGCCTTTAATATGGTGGTAACCTCAGAAACTTGTTTAGTCCAGTTTTATTTTCTGCTGTTTAAATTTCAGATTTTGTGCTGCATTAAGATTTATGACAATTATTTTAATCTTATATTTTAGGTCATAAGCCAACCACATAACTTCTTTGTCAACGGTGTTGAGGAGGAGAAGAAATGTTACGTATACAAAACCGTATCTGCTGTTTTGCTTCACTTACTTCATCTTGTTCTGAATATAATTCTTCTTTTTTCATTGATAGAATGCCCTTGTCTGTGATTTTCTCTTTCTGGCCATCTATGGCATAATCCAGCTAAAAAAGATGACAAAAATTGTGAAAAGACACATTATTTCTATCAGCTCTTGACATTAGATTTCCTGGATCTTCCTATATTGAGTGGAAGAACAAGAGAATGAGTGCCTTGCCCATCCACTGGGCACACCTGTACCATCAGACACCTATTGTGGTACCACAGCCTTTTAGATACATAGAATTGTAGAGTTGGAAGGAACCACAAGGGTCATCCAGGCCAGCCCCCTGCAATGCAGGAATTTTTTGCCCAACGTGGGGCTTGAACCCACAACCCTGCGATCAAGAGTCTCATGATCTACCAACTGAGCTATCCCAGTTTGACAGGGTGTACTTGAGTAAAATGTGGTCCAAAGAATTACTTCATATTCTGGAAACTGTAGTAGAGTTTGGGTCGACACATATTGGATTTTTCATGTGTATGTCATTAAAACTTTAATCCTATTCGTATAGATGCCTAGAGAAAAGGACAGATGCACATGGTGGGCTGGGTGTGAAACCATAATCTTGGTTTCCCACTAGGGAAGTACAGTCAAGCCTCAGAACTCAAACGGCTCTGTTCCTGAACGTTTCGGCTCCCAAACGCCGAAAACCTGGAAGTGCTCCAGTTTTCGAACATTCCTCGGAAGACGAACAACTTCTGAGGCGTGTTTTTCTTTTTCATTTATTTTGCAGCCAGCCCACTGAAAGTTTCAGAAGCCGAACGGTCTTCAAAAACAGAAGTTCCACGATAATTAGATTATCTCATGCTTAGTTTTAGAGTAGAAATACAGGGACAATTCACCTTCAATCAATCCATCATTTTATTTCTATGCCATCTTTTCAAAGTTAAAACATTTAAGAATTATATATCTTACAACAGCTAAGAATTACGTAACTACAAACGTGACAAAAGTCATCATAAAAATAATCAGAAGTACACAGCCAAATCAAACAAAAGGCCTCAAGGCAGGGAGCAAATATTCTATCTACGACTCACAGCCAAGATGGTCAACATCAAAATTTGCAGTGATTGTAATGGAACACCATCTAGTAGATGGGAGACACAGTATCAACTTTGGGAAGCTAAGGTCTATAGAAACTATTTATATATAAAACTCTTTCACTCTCACGCACAGCTAAAGTCTGGATGAGTCTTATTGATGCAAGAATCATATTGTCACATGACTGGGCACTGATGTACCAAATGAACTGAAAGCTCAACTGATAGAACTGGCAGCACAAGTTACAGGTAATGCTAAAGAATTACTGATTACTCCATCTCTGGCAAATAAAAAAGGATTAGCACACACTGGGGGGGAATTAAATGAACATTTGAGTACAATACACTCTTATTATTATAAATGAACAGATTACTCATACAAGCACTTAAATTTTTGTCTCTATATTGTTGAGAATTAAGCATGTTAAATATACAATATTATGGTGTATACAAATTTAAATAAAAGTTAAATCAAGGGAGTGTATTTTCACATTGGAAAATTATTATGCAGTGTTAATAGCATCTCCTTCAGGTACCCAGACATAATGATAATATGCCTCTTTTTCCTCTTTTTTTAGGGTACAATTCTCCTGTCACTTATGCCTACTGCATATTTACTTTTGGCATAATTTAACTGGAAGAGACACATAATAGATCTCTCTTGTTAAGACTGTATGAAATTGTAGTTTGTTCTTTCTAGGTTTGTATTTCATGTGACATTAAAGTGTGTGGAAAAACAAGCTACACTGCATCTCACATAGCCAGTAGGAAGCTTACCCAACAGAACAGTGAAGTACTGTTCCAGAATGCCAGCTTCTTCCCCGAATCCACTTATTTCCCCTTTTTTAGTCTCTAGCTCCTTATTGGGTGTCCTTTGCCCAGAACTGGAAGCTTTTAACTTCAGTTGTTTGGCTAATCTCAGTTAGAGAATGAAACTGAATGCAAGGAAGAAAAGCAGTCTGGAATTCAGGTTACAGATAGGTAGCTGTGTTGGCCTGCCGTAGTCGAAACAAAATAAAAAAATTCCTTCCGGTAGCACCTTAGAGACCAACTAAGTTTGTTATTGGTATGAGCTTTCGTGCACACAAAAGCTCATACCAATAACAAACTTAGTTGGTCTCTAAGGTGCTACTGGAAGCATTTTTTAAAATTTTGTTTCAGTTTCAGGTGGTACCCATACCATCCATGTCCCTCCAGTGAAGACAAATCTCCTTTGTGAAAGCATCCCGTCATCCCTCTCCTAGTCTGCGTCTTTTCTTCACACAGCAGTGGAGCAGTTGGGGAAACATCAGCCAAAGCAAACCTCTTCCAGCCAGACTATATTTTCATTCAGACAGGCCAGCCCTGGGATACAGTAGCAATGATCCTCAGCTGTACCTGACTTGCTTGTCACAATGACAAATACACCCAAAGTGTCCCTCTCCCAGAGTACTTCCCAATAGTGTATAATAACAAATACACTAAAAGCTCTCGGAGCAGGAGTTAAAAGAGTGTGGCTAACTCAGCATTAAGAATAATTTTCAAGAGAGAGAAACAAGAAACACCAGGGGGAGGGGGTGCTTATCTGAGTTGGGTAACTTATAGCTGAAATTTATTGAGGTCTGTAGAAAGTGCAACAGAGATCAGCACCTGACACTGTTGCCATGATTTTCAGCAGCTGAACTTAGTCAGTAGTCCTGCATCCTAATGAGACAGAAGATCAGTTTTTTGGATTAGCAACAAATCGATTGGCACAGATTAATTACATCACAGATTGCAGCTAAAGCATGCACCTTTGTCTTCTTAAACATACCTGACCAAAAATTGCTTGGCCTTATCATTTAGCGACCATAGTGATATACATAATCTTGAGTATAGATCAGTTACTTAGATCCCATTAAAATCCATGAAATTTAAGGAATCTGTATGCAGAATTATGAGCAGTGCACATACTACATATTTCTTGAGTTTGGACCAATGTTGTATAAAACTTTATAAATTCTGCCTGTGCTGGCTATGCTGCAAGCTTATTTTTGGAACTGGGCTGCTGCTCTTATGTAAAGGTAAAGGTACCCCTGACCGTTAGGTCCAGTCACAGACGACTCTGGGATTGCGGCGCTCATCTCGCTTTACTGGTCGAGGGAGCCGGCGTTTGTCCACAGACAGTTTTTCCAGGTCATGTGGCCAGCATGACTAAGCTGCTTCTGGCAAACCAGAGCAGCGTATGGGAACACCCTTTACCTTCCCGCTGGAGTGGTACCTTATTTATCTACTTGCACTTGACGTGCTTTCGAACTGCTAGGTTGGCAGGAGCTGGGACCAAACAACGGGAGCTCACCCCGTCACGGGGACTCAAATCACCGACCTTCTGATCAGCAAGCCCAAGAGGCTCAGTGGTTTAGACCACAGCGCCACCGGGTCCAGATCTTATGTAATACATGGCAATATTCAATGCAGGCCTAGTGCAGGGTTGTTCACACAAAGGGGAATTCCCCATCCCTCCTTGCTTGCTGCAGTCACCTCAGTGCCCCCCAAAGCCTCTTCTGAGAGTCTCATGAAATGCCTGGGATGGGACGCAGAAGCTGCAATGGGATGGGGGAAGTCAGGAGAAATCAGGGAGGCAGATTATATGGAAATATTTTTTTAAAAAAAACACTATGAAGAAAGCACAGAAGCAACAGCTTTACCCTTTGATGAACAGTTTCTGTGCGCAATATAAGGAAGCCAGCACTTTACATGTGAATTTGGCATTTAGATTGCTGCATGTACACTTGCCATTTAAACTGGGTACTTTCTAATCATGAACTCCTTTTGGGGAGGGGGAAGAGTGTGAAACAAATGTAAGAAATAGATTCACATACCTAAGTATTGCCTTTATACAGCATTATAGGCAGTTCCTGTGAATAAATCTATCCCACTGAAATCTGTGGGACTGCATTGTTGCCAGTAGGTTACCTAATTTGAGATATTTATATTGGTAATCAAATAGTATCCAACTCCTGTATAACATGAGTCATTCTAAAGTATGTGTTACATGCAGATCAATACACTTCAGCTTAAATACTGCGATAATCCGCTCCCAGATGTATTGACAGGATTCCCTAATGGTTTGTTGCTAAACAAAGGAGTGGGACAAATTACTTATTTATATATACAAAACATGGTGATAAAGACTAGCTGCAGGTACTTTTTTGGAAAGTGCATTTTAATAAGGTCCTATTCAGTAAGAGAACAAATGGAGAAAAAGCAGTTTGAACAAGCATGTTTAGTGCAAAAGCACTCTCTCTTGCTAACAACAAAATCAATCATTTGTCCAGACTGTGGGGAGTCAAAGTTAGTTACTGAAAAGAGATCCATATATAAAACAAGTCAATAACTCATTGTGTGTTATTGTTGGGGCAAAGAAGTTTGCTTTCAGCTGGTCTGGCTCCCTCTGAGTGTCAGCGTATTCATAAAGTGGGGGAGAGGCTTTTTTCCATAGCGTTTCTCCACTACAATCTACTTACGTGTGGAGAAGCAAAGCAGCTCTTCACTGTCCCTAAAAAAATAGTGCCCAGTTCTGTGTTACTTTATAAAATGCCTTATTTGGGTAAAACTCTTTTTGCTCATGAGTTTGCTAACTTCAGAGATATTTACTAAATCAAATCACACTTCTATATTGTTTCTGAGGGTTTTTTTTTTAAGAAAACATTTATATATATTCGCATACATGATCAAGAGTGCTGGTTTATCAATGTATTGCTTAGCAGTCCTCGGTCTTTTCAGACATGGGGCCCATAAGCACCTGTGCACATATAGAGCTTGTATTGATAGCATTTTAAATGGATACATATATTTCTAATATATGTATTATGTATTATATATATGTATTATATTATATATATATTTCCATACATATGTTTCTAACATATTTTCCCC